>NC_063055.1:29212552-30666302 GCF_018812025.1 Megalobrama amblycephala
GCATGCGATTCTCACGCGCATTTCGTCAGTAAAGCCGGTTCCCTGATTACCGCTAAATCGCCATCATCTGCTGATATTGCGTGGCTTATCTGTCTGTTAAATGGCGCTCCATTTGAAAGCAGGTGATGGCGATTTAGTGGTAATCAGGGAACCGGCTTTACTGACGAAATGCGCGTGAGAATCGCATGCGATATATCGCCCAGCCCTACTACCAATAACCTATCCCTAAAATCAGAGTGAAATGATTGGTGAATAACATTGGTGTAGAAGCACCTAACCTTGGTTGTAAGCCTAAACTCGACATAACTGTAAACCTGATTGGTTGACTGCAATGTCTTTCCAGGATCAACAAAGATGTTGATCCAGGAACATGTTACTTGGTGAAATCAGGTTCTGCCGTGTCCACTGGATGCTTTACTATCCCATGAGGCTACAAGAGAGGAGTTGTGAATGACAGTGAAGCAACACAATTGATGCCGTAGGTCAGTGACAACATGGCGAATGTAGTACATCCGAATTTCATTCACCTTAGAAAATACTTTTTTAAACAGTCACGAAGCAAGTATCAAACCAAACGTAGTAGCACCTATAGTATGTGATCTCGGATGCAGCAACTGTCTTTTACTCCGATTACCCTCACTGTCTCTTAGCTCAAGATTATTGAAAGGAGACATCTGAAGAAAAGCACTGCCCTCAGGTGTTACTTTCTCTTCCTACTCCTCCTCTCTTGTCATTTTGTTACTCCCACAGTAAAGATCTCCTCTCTACATTGCATTTCCAAAAATCTTAAAAAAGCTCCAAGCACTTCATCACCCACCAGCTGAGAGACATTTATCATCTGTACCAAATACTGTCAGTAAAGTTAATGGAAGTGCAAGAGTAATCCATTTCAAACTTTCAGCTTTAGTTTCTTCACTTCATGGGGTTCAATCAGATTTCAACCCCCTCAAAACCTGCTAAAACATTTAACTCTGGGTTCCCTTGCAGGTTTTGTCAAGGTTGCTGTACATTTTTAAGGAGCACCAACATGATGTCTGAGAAGACTGTGTTTCGGTAGTAACTTTATCTGTTGTTTGTGCAGTTTTCTGTTTGAGTGATACTCAGAGGTGGTCACCCCCTGTACAGTGACAGTGACGTATAGTCTAGACCAGAACATTTTTATTAATAGTTTAGATGGATGTAAAATGTATGTTTACTTAACCTTTTTCTTAAGTTAGCAACACATGCTTCTTTATACCTCTTAATAGATTAGTTCACTTTCAAATGAAAATTAGCCCAAGCTTTTCTCACCCTCAAACCATTATATGACTTTATTTTTTTTCTGATGAACACAATCGGAGAAATATTACTAAATATCCTGATGCATCCAAGCTTTATAATGTCAATAAGTGTTACCAAACGAGTATGAGCTGGAGAAAGTGTTTCCATCCACATCCATCCATCATAAATATATTCCACACGGCTCCAGGGGGGTTAATAAAGGCCTTCTGAAGTGAAGCGATGCGTATATTTAACAAGTTATGAAGTAAAATATCTAGCTTCCACCAGACGCCCTTGCGTATTCTACTTACGGAGAAAGTGTAAAACTCTCGCAGTTCCAAAAGCTTACGCTACGTCCTTACGCCTTCCCTATTAAACTTACAGAAAAAGTGTAACTGACAGTTTACACTTTCTTCATAACTTGAATACGGAAGGTGGTCTGGTGGAAGCTAGATATTTTACTCCATAACTTGTTAAATATGCTTTTTTTTATACAGACCCATTGTTTCGCTTCAGAAGGCTTTTATTACCCCCCCCCCCCCCCCTTTTTTTTTTATTTAACTTATTATATTAATTTGTCTTCATTTGGACCATTAATATTTATATTGTCATGTCTCAACTAATTTACTGTTTGTTTGTTTTTTTCAACCAAATATAATGTCGGACTTAATGAAAATGCTGATCTTCTGCACTATAAATTTTGTAAATGTAGTCCATCTCTTAGTTGCATCTTTAAAATGGGTTTGAATTTACATTTATTTTACTCAGCTCATGGGTTTGGAACCACTTGACACTTTAATTAAATGCAGCATTAAATTGTTTGCATGTAAATGCAAAAACTCTGTAAATACAATTATTATAAACAGATTATCTGGTTCTAAAATTGCTCTTTTCTCTGTCTTTTGGGAAATATACTGCTCTAGAAGCATCTTTACTTTCCTATAAATCAGCCGGTTTGCTGACTCGGAATAATGGGATACGTTGGATCAACCAAAAATGGATTAACTTTAAAAAAGTCATTCAAGATCTAATTTCTTTCTTTGTGTCTTTAAATTGTAGTTTAATTCATGCATTCCAAGAAGATTGCTTGCATCGGTGCAAAAACAAAAAAGTGAATTTGCACTCAGTCCTTGGCACAGTAAAGTGTTCTGTTTTCCATTGTGACCTCCTTGGTTAATGTGATATGAAAATGCAAAGCTATATTTAATTCAAAAGAAAGTTTCAGTAGGTCCTTGTACCTGCTTGAAAATGTAATTTACTGACTAAAGGTTCTTGTTGCATAATTCCATATGTTGAATGCAATTAACTGCTTCGAATTATCAAAAAAAAAACAACATAAAAGGCTGCATCAGAAAGTGTTTTTAACCCTCTTGAAGTGAAAACAGCAGCTCATCCTCTCTGATCTGTAGACGGAAATCAAAAGAAAAAGGGTTGTACATGTGACGTGGACACGTCTGCTATTGCTCACGTCCACTGATTATGAAACACATAGAGCAACGCCTAATAACGCTGCCTCTGTTTATCCTTAAACTCTCTCGTCCGGCAGCCCTTGATGTAAAGAGGAGAAAAGTGAAAGTGATTAAGCCAAACTCCACTGCATGTGTCATTTAGTTTCATGCAGTTTATCCGCTAGTCTTTATTTTGGTCTTGTTTGTGGTTCTATTCTAAGTCTAGATTGAGCGGCCAGTGATTAGGTTGTCGTGCCTGGGATCATGTACCCTGCACACGGACATGTGCTTTTACGTGCTGACATGCAAGCATTAGGTATCTGTGTTTTGTCTAGTAAAAACTGCTTGTCTTTTGGGTGTAATTGCGGTCTGAAATAGCTCATAATCATCCTCCAAATATGTGTCTGTATGAGACATTTTGGTATTTGATTTAATCAGAAAATATGAGAAAGCAAGCAACCAATTGCTTTAGTTTTTTTACTGTCTTGCTCTCTCATCACATCAACAAACAACAATATCCTTTTTTTATTATTATTATTGTAAGCCTGAGACTCTGTAAATGGCAAAAAAAAAAAAAAAAAAATCAACTTGAATGTAAATCAATAAAAAATCAGAAGCGCTTTGCCTGTAAATCATTTTAGGGGAGAGTGGGGTGATTTGTGCCAGGGGGGGAAGTAGTTCCACCCATTGTTTCTGGAAAACGATAGAAGAAATTGGTCATGTGACCACATAATTTTGAAAAGCCACCCATTTTACTCATCCTCCAAAGAAGAGAGACACATGGGATGAGAGGAAAGCACATTTTAGCTCAAAAAACTGTTTTTTCCCTTTCAAAGTAAAATTTCTATGATCAAGGTTTTTTGATTGTAGTGTCTGTACAATTATAGACAAGTTTGAAAACATTTCACACATGTTTTAGTGCTTTAGCAGGCTACACAATGAGTCTATACAGTTAGCATGATGTTAGCTCTTAACTGCTGGATCATGATAGTTTTTCAAACTTGTGGGTCTGGGGTGATTTGTGCCAAAGGGCCTGGGTTAACTTATGATTATTTTAAACATATTATTAATTTGTAATTGTACTCTTACATTTTAGCAGTTAAACTATAATTATTTGGAATGCAGTGTATTCTTATATGTTACATAATTGACAGAAAGTGTTCTATGTATGTCAACAGGCATCTATTGCCAACGCCCTTTTGCCTGAAATGATTCACAAATATGATATATTTGGTATTTAAGTTTTTTGTGTTTTCCCAAAAACTACAAAATATGACTTAGCCTATTCTAACAGTTTAATAGGGTGACAATATTTAAATAAACCTTAAATGAGTAATTTTGTATTGAATTTGTCTTGCTTTCATATAGCATTACAGTTCATAACATTAAAATGTTCTGTTTTACTTAAGAAATGACTGGCACAATTTAACCCAATGCATTCTCCCCAAAGGCACAACTTACCCCGCACCAGGGGCAAGTTGTGCCACAAGACCACTTTTTTCCCAAAAGCTATATTTCTGAAACAATTTATTTCAGATCCAAAGTTATTGTTCTCAGGGATGCACCACATTCTGAAATATATTTGAAGGCATTACTGCCATGGACTCACTTTAAAGTCACTTTAAGTAAAAACTGGCACAACTCACCCCACTTTCCCCTACACATTAAAGGTGCCCTAGAACACGATTTCACAAGATATAAAATAAGTCTAAGGTGTCACTAGAATGTGTCTGTGAAGTTTAAGCTCAAAATACCCCATAGATTTTTTTATTATACAATGTTTTATCTGCCTATTTTGAGGTGTAATTAAATATGCGCCGATTCAGTGCGTGTCCCCTGTAGTGATTTTTACTTTGTCCATCCAAGGATGTGAAGTAAAATAGGGATTGGTACTCATTTTTGGATCACACGTCTCTTAAGGTGTGGTTATGAGTACATCAGATGACCACTTCCCCCCCTTTTCCTAGTTCAGGGCACCAGTCAAGGTCTTTTACCTTGGCAGTATGAGAACACTCTCAACAGGGGCTTTCATTCATTTAGAATTAATGTAAAGGGGTCAGCTGATTTATTTGAAAGATTGGTGAGATTGCCTACTTGAAGAGCCTCTTCTGTATTATCAGCACAAGGAAGACACAAGTGTAATAAAATAAATTTGATTAACAAAAAGATAAACAAGAATAACTAGCACAACTACTAAATGAGTACCATGAATGATAAAGGAATAAAGTGCATAAGATAGATAGAATACAAGTGATTAAGTTGGGTGTGGCTATGGAAGAGTTACATTATCTTATGGAAAGATAAACTGTTTCTCTGAAAATAATAAGGTGGAAAATCTTATTATGCAACAAATAAATAAACGAGAGATTATTTGTTATTAACTAACATCAGCTATATTACATCTAATGGGAATTAGGAAATTATATACTGATAATATACAACAATGCCAAGGTCTCTGGAAAGAGGTTTGGTTAAGTGATATTTACGTTCCATGTGGTTGAGTCCAATGATGGTTACATCTTCCACTGGTTGTGCTGGGTGACAATGCAGTGGGGAGAGGAGCCAGAATCTGTTTCAACAGCCTTGAACACAAAGCTCTGCTGGATGCTGATCTCCTGGAGCACCAAAGGGTCCTAAAATCTGGAACACGCAGATGAGGCCCTGGTGTAGGTGCAGAAGGTCCTTAACAATCTGGAACGCACAGACAAAGGTATCTTGGAGTGAAGGTTTGCTCTCCTGAGCTTAACCTTGTTGCAGATGTCGTTACTGTGTCGCTGGACGGAAATTCTGAACGTAGTGTTTGTTAATTTCTCTTTCCTCACAAGTTAAAAGCTTAGAACATGGTCGTCTAGGTTGCTGCCTCACAAGCTGTAGACTCAGGTCGTAGGACCTTTTGTTGTCTCTCTGGATGAACCAGAGGGTCAGAATAGTGTTGTATCTGTTAGTGTCTCACCCGATGGGAGACTCAGAATGGCATATCTGTTAATGTCTATCCCCGTGCAGGACAGACTCAGAATGGTATATCTGTTGTGTCTCACCCAATGGGAGACTCAGAACAGTGTATCTGTTGTGTCTCAGCTTAGCAAGCCTGGTCTCAGAACAGGGAGTGTCTGTTGAAAGGGTACCTTTATCCCTTTCTGATGAGAAGGAGATTGCATTTTGGCGCTTCTCCATTCGAGTGCTGTGATTGGCTGCTGGCATCAGAGGGGACACACACAGTGTGGCCCACCCTTCTCTCCCCTGTGGAACTCATTTGCATAAAGCACAAAGTTGGAAGTCTTTACAATGTCTTTAAAGTTTACTAATGCATTTCTCA
The DNA here is from genome assembly GCF_018812025.1 of Megalobrama amblycephala. Taxonomy (NCBI): domain Eukaryota; kingdom Metazoa; phylum Chordata; class Actinopteri; order Cypriniformes; family Xenocyprididae; genus Megalobrama; species Megalobrama amblycephala. The sequence goes on from NC_063055.1 coordinate 29,218,577, forward strand.
CTTTCCAAACCACCTCCAGAATACCTTTGGCAATATTCTAAACAAATAGAGACTAAACATGATGGAAAAATGAAACCCTTCAGTTAATTTAACTGAACTAATCTGTAGGGGTGTAAGAAAATATTGATACACATGAATATTGCGATATTATGTTTGCCGATTGTAATGGTCTTAAATCACTGAAGTCCCAGGTTCAATCCCCACCAACTTCTTACATCAAGATTGAACCATGGAAGCAAGCCCAGCAGAAGAGTCTTCAAATTAACGCATCCTGACTGCACTCTCTGAGCAAGCCACGACCATTCAGCGGCATGATCAGGCTCTGTCTGAGATCCTCCACCTCCTGAGTCTCCAGTCCCATACCTCTTCACCCCAAGAATCCCAACAGTCTCCTGGGTCCAGATCAATGCTGCCACTTCCTTCTGAGCCCAGATTACCAGCCCCAGAGCGGTTTGACGGAACCTCTGAGAGATGCAGAGGATTTATTACCCAGTGTACTCTGGCCTTTCAGCTTCAACCCAGCAGTTTGAGGTTACCAGTCCTGGTAGCTTGAGGCTACCAGTCATGTTAAATTGTCTCCTCCTCCTGGTGACTTAGAGGAACCAATGCAGCTGGGGGGAACACGGATATCCCAGGCCGAACACAATCGAAGGATTAGAGAGAGATGCTGCCTCTACTGTGGGAAGCCAGGCCATTTTCGCACAGACTGTCCTGAGCTGTCAGGAAAAGCCAAGTCTCGTCCTGGAGCAGGGAGGCCGGAGCAAGAATAGGAATTATCCCCTGCTTGGCCACCTCTGGCTTGACGATCCATGCTACTATTCCCCAGGGTCAGCAACACCATTGAATATATGCATTTGTTGATTCAGGGGCCTCTGGGAATTTCATGGACTTTAAGATGACCAAAAATCTCACCATTTACCCTGTGAATCTCCAAGACCCCCTAAACATTACAGCAGTTGACGGCAGTCCGTTGGGGTCAAGTCAGGTCACTCAGTGCCGTTTCAGCTACAGGTGGGGGACCACTGGGAATGGATACAGTTTTTCTTAATTCATTCCCCTAAACTTCCAATAATCCTTGGTTTTCCATGGTTGACTGCTCACAACCCACAAATTGACTGGTCCAGAGGAGTCGTTAGAGAGTGGGGAACCAACTGTCAGATCTCAAGTACTGCCTTTTGCTGTTCCTCTGAGCCACTTTAGACTTTTCAAGAACCCTTGCCAACTAAACCCAAGAACAACTCCCTCTTTGTGCTCAAAACCCCGACCATGGACATCATGGCCATTCCTAGAATCGAACCTGTTACCACCAAGTTCCCACCTCACCCTCCTGAGCCACCCCAAGTTCCCCCAGAATACACAGACCTCCTCAAAGTCTTCGGTAAAGTCCAAGCTTCCACACTACCCTACTACAGATCATATGACTGCGCTATTGAACTCATGCCAGGAACTTGCCCACCCCATGGAAGGCTTTACTCCCTCTCTGGCCCAGGGAGATTAGCTATGGACAAGTATCTTAAGGAAGCTCTGGATAGTGGGTTTGTTCGTCCTTCCACATCACCGGCCGGAGCTGGTTTCTTCTTTGTGGAAAAGAAGGATGGTAGTCTCTGACCCTGAATCGATAACCGGGGCTTAAATAACATCACCATCAAGAATCGTTACCCCCTCCCACTTATGATCACGGCTTTTGAGATCCTGCAGGGGGCCACCATCTTTACCAAACTGGACCTTCGAAATGCATACCATCTGGTCAGGATCCAGGAGGGGGATGAATGGAAGACGGTGTTTAATACCCCAACAGGCCACTACGAGTACCAGATAATGCCATTCGGCCTAGTTAATGCTCCAGCTGTGTTCCAGGCTTTTATTAATGATGTGCTCAGAGAGATGCTTAATACTTTTGTGTTTGTTTATTTGGATATTCTCCTGCAACCTCAAGGAACACGTTCAGCATGTCAGACAGGTCCTCGCCCAGCTGTTGAAGCACAAGCTCTTTGTTAAGCTGGAGAAGAGCAAATTCCATGTCCCTGCTGTCTCATTCCTTGGCTTCTGTGTCTCCAAGGGTAGCCTCCAGATGGATCCTGGCAAGATCCGAGCAGTCTTGGACTGGCCCCAACCCACTTTGGTCAAACAGGTACAGCGCTTTCTATGGTTCTCCAATTTCTATTGGAGGTTCATAAGAAATTTTAGTTCTGTTGCAGAGCCTCTCTCCGCACTGACAAAGAAGTCTGACAGGCCATTCATATGGACCAGCAGAGCTAACCATGCCTTCAACACATTACAACAACGCTTCACATCTGCCCCCATCCTAATGCTTCCAGACCCAGAGTTGCCTTTTGTGCTTGAGGTGGATGCCTCAGGGGTAGGAGCTGTGTTGTCACAAAAAAAGTAAGAGCAATCACAAACTTCACCCATGTGCTTTTTTCTCTCACCGGCTTACCCCTACTCAGAGAAATTATGACATTGGGAACCGGGAGTTGCTGGCCGTTAAGATGGCGCTGGAGGAGTGGAGGCACTGGCTCGAGGGGGCCAAACACCCTTTTCTCATCTGGACGGACCATCGGAATCTCAATTATATCCAGGACGCTAAGAGGTTAAACTCACAACAAGCCTGTTGGGCCCTCTTTTTTAACCGATTCAGTTTCATCCTCTCTTATCACCCAGGTTCAAAAAATGGTGGACAGATTTTCTAAGACTTGTCACCTCTTACCCTTACCCAAGCTCCCCACAGCTAGTCAAACTGCAGAAATAATGATGAAACACGTGTTCAGAATCCACGGCTTTCCCCAGGATATTGTTTCTGACCAGGGGCCACAGTTTACGTCCTGGTTCTGAAAGGCATTTGGTCGGCTCATCGGGTCCTCTATCAGCTTGTCCTCTGGCTTCCACCCCCAGTCCAATGGCCAAACTGAGAGGGTAAATCTCCTGACAGGAGCCAGAGGTTGAGGTCCCAGCCACCACACACCTCACACACCACACACCTCATCTGCCGGTGTCGACATTCCTGGCAGAAGGCCCGTGCTGCCCTAGTTAGGGTGGAAAGGTGCAATACTTGGTAGACTGAGAGGGTTATGGACCAGAGGAGCTGACCTGGGTTCCAGCTCAGGATATCTTGGATCCAGCTCTCATCACAGACTTTCGCCAAACCTGGGATGACTATCTGGGGAACGTCGGGAGACATTCTTAGGGGATGGGCTCCTGTAATAGTCTTGTCTCCAGAGTGCTATTTTCATCCTGGCCAGTAGGGGTCACTCTCCTTAAGACCTCTATGTCATGCTTCCTCCAGAACTGTGGATGGCGCTTACATCATGAACTCTAGTCCCTCCACTCCAGAAGAGGGCGCCATTACCCCTATTATGTTCATTATCCTGCTCATCACTCTGATTTCCCACATCTGTGTTTGTTCCTTTATAAGCCTGCTGCCTGTTTTCAAGTTAAGTGTATCTCGTTATATTTTTTTTTGGATGAGTTTGCCCCTCTGAAAAAAAATGTGTTGTTAATCATCTCCTTGGTTAATACCTAAGTTACGCCAAATAAAGGCTTTAAGCAGGCAGTTAGAGTGGAAATTCAAAACAATCTGGCTTAACAGTTGATAGATCAATGTTTGATCAGCATCAGATTGAGTATCATAATGCTCTCAAAGCTGCAAAAGTGGCATATTATTCTGCTAATATTAGTGTTGACATCTCTAATCCCAGAGTTCTATTTAGAACTGTCAATAATCTTATTAAACCTCCTAGTAACATCAATTGTTCCACCACTGAGCAGTGTAATGAGTTTCTCAATTGTTTTTCATCCAAAATAGAGAATATTTATAGTGTTATTACCTGTGATGATGCTTCTGAACTTGAGTTGCATCCTCCTAATTTCTCTGGTGTTGTTTTTTCAAGTTTCAATGCTGTTGAATTCCTGCCAAAAGTCATTTAGTGTGTGGTTGTTGGCCAGCTCCAAACCCATCTTTAGACAAATATATAATTATAATTTATAACTATAATTATAATGTTTTACTGTGTATTTTTTGGTATGATGTATTTTTGTTTTGTATGATTTGTTGTCTCATTTTGAACGTTGTAGCACTTTGAGTTTGAGAAAGGCACAAAATGTATTAATGTAAAATGTATTATAAATGTATTATTATTAGGGTCCAAGCCCAAAGGGCAAAGACCCTATTGTTTTCTTTAGAATTATTAGGGCCCAAGCCACTAAGGTGCAGAGCCCTATTGTTTTTCTAAGGATAATTCCGAGGCTTTTTGGGGACTTTAACATGCTCAAAAACTCTTGAAAATTGGCACACACATTGGAATCTGCGGCCATTAGGACGCCGCAGAGGCTGGTACCGGGGTGTGGCACAGGGGCTCTACAGCACCCCCTTGAATGGGGTCCGAAAACTTGGTCCGTATATCAAACACGCTTGCATGTATTAGTATGAAATTCAGTATACATATAGACCTCATCGGGCCTTTCATGCTCTAAGTTATACGCCAGCTCAAAAGGAAGTCAGCTATTATGGGTTGTCTGAAAAACGCATGCTCTGGAATATACTCCTCCTAGGCAATTAATCCAATCACCACCAAGCTATAGAGCTATAGAGAAAGGCCTCTATAGTGCCACTTTTTGACAAAAGTGGGGGGTTAGTTTAACCTACAATTACCAAACTCGGTACACATATTGTTCTCATCAAGCCTGACAACTTTCTAATTTAGCTCTGACCAACAAGAAGTCAGATATTTTTGTTTAAATGTGGATTTTTTGAATAAGAAAGCTCTGAAATTTTAACTACTCCTCTTTGGGGATTTATGCAATCGCCACCAAACTTTCTGAACATGATGACAAGATACTGAAGATTCTAAGTTGCGAACGATTATAGGATATCTCGAATGGTGTTGCCATGGCCAAGGTTTAAATCATGGACAAAAAAGGGAAACAGACAGTGGCTCATATCTTGTAAAATCATTGTTTGATTTAATTTAAATTAAGATTGTATGTTTGGTAAGACAGATATTAAAATCATCTTTGCAGTTTCCATGATTTTACGGTGACCGAGTGGGGACATGTTCGGTTCATTTAGTTTTGTCATGGCCACAACATATAAACTCATGGGAACGGTTGCATTGGAGTGGTTTAAGCGATTTCAACCCAAGCCGTCAAACTGATGTCATCAGAGAAGGGGCACCATTGCAGAGGGGAGGAGCATTTTCAGATTTTGATTAAATATTACGAAGCCAAACAATTTTTTTGTGTGGATTGACTTGCACGGATGAATTGTTCACCACAAAACTAGCAGTTTGAGCTAACAAAATAAATAAGGTCAATTTTGATTTTATGTGTACTTTAAAATGTACTGCAAGATGCAGTTTCTTTCCAAACCGCTATAAGCGCAGCTATTTAGCCTAAATGCGATATGTCCTCTCGACCAATCAGAATTCGGCGAGCGTTCGATGCAATCTAACATGGCAGTTGTTTGAAGCCAGGGAGTTTGTTTTTGCTCAGTCTTCAAAATGAGTGCTTTAAACTCTATTAACACTTTAAATGGCCTGGATGAGCCAGTGAGACCTACACCTGGGGGCCGGAGTCCGGAGCGCCAACTCAGCTCTGTTCCTCCGGGTTGTTTGAATATAAGGGTGTCTCGGCTTGCCTCGGGTCGTATGTGTGTGTATGTGTGTGTGTGTGTGCAAGTGTGTGACATCGTATCAGGCGATCAACCTGTTCAGTAAACTGTTTAAAACATATAGTTACCCGATCAATACTAAGATTCTAGACGATTTTATATAAAAAGGCTAAGAAGAGGCGCTCAACTCACGGCTGCTTTATAAGAGGCATGCCTCATGTGTGTGTGTGTGTGTGTGTGTGTGTGTGTGTGTGCAAGTGTGTGACATCGTATCAGGCGATCAAACAGTTCACTAAACTGTTTAAAACATATAGTCACCCTTTCAATACTGAGATTCTAGATGTTTTTATATAAAAAGGCTAAAAAAAGGGATGGATTTGTAGCGTTTTGAAACAAACAAAAAAAATAAACGTTGAATTTATAATCAACAAAATTGTTGTTTCATTTAACAATCATTGTTTAACATGTTCAGACTGAGCCAATAGACCATTTTAACAGGATAAATTGAATATTAACAAAATGTATAGGTCTAGGTAAAAAAATGTCATTTTCATGAAAACTAATGGATTTATAGCGTTTTGGAAAAGAGCTCTTCACACACACACACACACACACACACACACACACATATATATTCCCACATTTAACTCGTGGCCATGGGAAATAGATGTCGTTCCCTCAACATAATGAAGTCGTGGCCATGAGAAAAATATATCATTCCCTCACCATATGATCTCGAGGCCATGACTTTACATCACATGGCCACAACATAAGGATGTCGTTACCTCGACAAAATGATCTCGTGGCCACAAGTTATCACGTTCCCACGAATTAATATCTTGTGGCCACGACATATTATTACGTTCCCACGAGTTTACACGTTGTGGCCACGACAAAACTAAATGAACCGAACATGTCCCCTCCCGGTCACCGTATGATTTGGTTCAATTTATTAATTTTATAATTAATTTTTTTCATTGGATACCACCCATATTGAAATTAATTGAAAACATGCTTTTGGTGTATAAGATTGGTATGCAAACGTTAGCTCAGGTAGGTCAAAAAACATGCAGAGCACTGTTAGGATAATACAACATCAGCATTCGGATGGCATTCTACACTCATTTGAAATTGACCTATAACATAAAATTAATCTAAATTTAAATGATCTCATAGATGTGGCTGTTGTGGTTCGTGGTCATAGCAGCACCAACTGCTGCAGTAAATGTGGTGAATTTAAATGACTTTGACATAGTCCTTTTATGTTTAAAATGCCTATTGTCCGCCATGCACAGTTGCCCTGAAGCCACCGGGGTGGCTGTGGCTCAAGGGCTTCGGCCCGTCATCGAATCGCTCTCAAATCACTCTCATGGTACTTTGATGTGCGTAGTGGCGCCTCAGGTTGAACAGACCTCTAGTTTCCAAGTGTGTGTCTGTTTGTTACCATAGTTGTTACCATACCCTTGTTAACTCACTCATTTAGGAGCCGTTTACACAACAACATTTTTAACTATAAACTGAAAACTTTTTATGTGTTTTGGCCATTTATTTACCCAACAATGGTGTTCTGGGGGCCTGAAAACGCAAACTTAAAAAAACGGGAGTTTTTGAAAATGATACTTTTATTGTCTCATTGTAAGCAACAAAAATGTGAAATTTTTGAAAACAGTGATGTCATGCGCATGTGTATTACATGTTCAGTCTATAGACAGTCATGCATAATATTACGTTTTTAGTTGTTTTTTAAAGGATTCATGTGAACAGGAATCATTTAGACAACGTTGTCATCTGTACTTTGAAAAACGCAAAGGAAAAGCTTTCATGTTTTTAGTACATCATTGTCATGTAAACATACTCTGTGTCCTGTGTATATATACCCCTTGTTAAGTTCAGTCTCTTGTCGGTTCTCGTTGACACTGCGTGGTTTTCTGTTTGTCTGCCTGTTTGCAATGTGTTTGGTTAATTTTTAAAAGACTAATTATTGGAATTTGATCTTATCCTTCATGTGATTGACCCACGCCATTACATATTAGGGTTGTCACGATACCATAAAAATGTCTTACGATACTATACCAGCTGAAGTATCACGATACCAAGTAGTATCGCGATACCATGCAGTATACAAAATGAACCAAACTTTCATAAAAACATGAAAACAGACCAGATTTTTCTCTGAATACTTCATTAATGAGAATGAATAACAGGCTTTTATTACCATTCAAATGAATCAATGTAAACAAAATTCATCTTAGCACTGCACAGAAGCTGTATGAACTGACATTACGATGTAGCATTTATGCATATACACTTCAATTACAATTGCATAAATAATGTTATGATATTAATGTTTCAAATATAAAAATTTGAATATAGAAATAAAAATGTTGGTGGAAAAAAATGATAGAATAGACCTACTTTTAGATGGGAGACTAAAGTCGCCAGTAGGTGGCAGCAAGTGTTAATGATTAAGTCAATGAATCATTCAACCGATTCGTTCAAAACGGCTGATTCATTCAGGAACGAAGCAAATGACTGTCTTAATGAATGGATTAGTGAGTCAGTGACTCGCCCAATTTGTTCAAAAACAGATTCATTTAGAAACTAAACAAAAACAGCGCTCTTGCTCGTGTCACGAACTATCAGGAGCATTTTTGCCAGCCTATCTTGAAATATCTAACCCTGACTGGAGAGCAGTATGTATATTAAAACATATTATACATTTATAATTATAAAATCACGATTGATATGATTGATAAGAACCGAGTGCAAACCCGCTATAACTTACTGATGAATGGAATTGCATTTGTCTGAATCGTGTTCGCAAAGATGTTTCTAGAAACAAACTATTTAATCTTTTCCAGAAGTGGCCAAATGAGCAACGGAAAAACTGTGAGAATTCATTCTTATATAAAGATTTTATGATGTTAATTAAGTGAATTTCAGACCCTTTCTCCAGATAAAATGCACTGCGAATAACAACGTGCAAGTGCAACTTTATCTCATTGCAAAATTAACTGAAGCATCAGAAAACAATAAGGCGCTAATTCTACAGAGCATTTACTACACAGGGCACAGCAGACAGTCAACGGCAGTCTCTTGTAATGTTTTTGCAGGCACGCATGTTCAATTGAAGTGTACCTGCCGCACATACAACATTCCTTACGGTACTGACGATACTACCGTTTAAAAAATACAATGGCATCGCCAGTATTTTGAAGCTTTAGTATCGCGATACTACCGTAGTACCGGTACACCATGCAACCCTATTACATATATATTGTTATCATGAAATAAAATTACTGTGATATATATAGTGATATAAATATCATATCGCCCATCCCTAGATCAGACCACAAAAACGTAAAATAAGTCAAAAATTTAAATGTACACTATTTATTTCTAAGACGATACCTGAATGTTTATAGAGGAATAATGCATACCATCTAGTCCCCTACTCTGATCTGTCACTAGAGTTACTAGACACTAGAGTATCCTCCTGAAAAGAAGACTGGCCCATGAGGGCTAATGTTTCGATGCAGGGAAGAAAGCAAGGTGTGTTTCTTGTCACAAGTGTAGCATCTTGAGCGAGAAGAGCCATTGAGGGGAGATAGCCTGGAGCATCTCCAACCTTCAGTAGAGGAAGAGGGTGTTGATAACCTAACACTGTATCACAAAATGCACATGGTGGTGGGTATAGCATATTTAAGGCCTTTGCACACTGAGTCCGAAATTTTTGCATGCGTTTTTTCCTATTCGTAATCCTAAAAATTCGTCACGCACAGAGACCTTGCATACTGACTCCGATGCGTATTAATGAATCCGTTGCAAAAAAATTCGCAAAACAATACAAAAAAGAAGAAGTCTTCAAGCAGTGAGCACAATTTGTCCTCTCTCTTCTTAAAAAGAGAAAAAGAAAGAGGAAATATTGAGTCCATCCAATCCTGAGATTGCATAGAGAGAAAGGAGAGTTCACCTCATCAAGGAGCTGCGTGATTATCCCGAGCAATTCAAAGTTTACTTCAGGATGTCAGTGGCTCAGTTTGATGCTCTGCTACTGGCACAATCTGTCTTTATATTCTGTCTCTTTGTATTTCTCACGTTGTTAGTCATACAGTGCTACTGCTTTGTGCTGTAGAGGACGTGGATGAACTTGTTAGATGGCATTCTGGATTTTTGTGTTCGCGTGTGGTGGCTCTGAATTGTCAAAACGTCTCTCAAAATGCATGCCACGGATGCGAAAAACACAGAAAATCGAACCTGATCCAAATATTTTTTTGACGGATGAAAATTTCGAAGGCAGTGTGTAAACGTGATTGACATAACGTGAGGTAGAATTTATTTTTTAACGTGCGAAAGTTTTGCATGCGAATTTCGGACTCAGTGTGCAAAGGCCTTTAGACTTGGAGAGCATCTCAATGGGGAACAGATATGCTTGAACAGTCTGTACCTCACTCCTGAGATGGGGGAAGCTCTCCGTTTCCTGACCTGAAGATCAGGAGTGGCTCATCAATGCTGAAGCAGCAGGATTATCTGACTGCTTCAAGTCAATGTGCTTACGAGGATGCTGGCGAGGAGTGGGATGGGCACGAGATCCCCAAACCATGTGAGGTGGGGGATGTCTCGGCTCGACACTCCTCCTAGAGGTCTGCTTTCTATGTAAAAGGTTGTTCCTGGGCACGATAGCAGGAGTCACAGGCACACAGCGCAAGGTCAGTAGCTCTGTGGAGCTCCTTGACCACCTCCAGGGTAAGGCCCCCACCCTAGTCCATTTCCTTAGGGCCCATTTCTCCGCTTGGTAGGCCTGAAGAAGAATGGCCATGGCATGAAGGGCCATACCTGCCTGGCAGCTGCCATGTAGGATTTCTCGACAAGGGCAGAAGTGGTCCTACAGGGCTTAGAGGGAAGGAGAAGGTGGGACTTCCAAGATGGATCGGAAGAAGGCAAAAGGTGAGTGGCCAGTCCTCTATCGCTGGAATACTAGAATAACCCTGCTCCACAGAACCAACAAGATTGTTGAAGTCAGCCTTCTGCTGCTGGATCTTGAGATCTTGTGATGAAGATCACTGAAAAAATAGCAGCTTTCTCAGAAAAGGGGCAAAAATTAGTTTGGCCTCTCAGAAAACACTCATCAAGCTTAGAGGATTGAGAGGCACAAGGCTTGTCAGGCCATTCGATGTCAAGCTTTTCTGCAGCACGTGTAGGCCGCAGAAGGCCATGCTTTCTGGCCTCTAGACGGGAGAGTGTCAGCCGCAGGTCCAAAATCCTCCGCATCAGATTGCGTGGTGAATAAAACATCCTCTATTCCAAAAGAAATGGCCTTGCGTGCCTCTGGACTGGGGCATAAATAATCATAGAGGAATTCCACAGGTGAATCAGCGCAGTGCAAGTGCTCGGGCAAGAAGCCTCGAGCTCTACATCCGATCCCCATGACTTGGATTCATGAGGAGCTTCAGTCGCCTCAGCCACAGAGTGATGGGGGAACGCAGATGAATCTTTAACAAAAAACGTAAGCCTTGCACAGAGACTTAAGCTTAAAATGATGTTTTAAGCGTCATAAACAACAGTGCATGCGGGGGATTTTACATACTCTGTGGGTCATCGCTTGAAATGAAGCAAGAGCACAGCGGCTGGCAACAACGAAGATCCATTGTACTTCACCAAGAGGTAGAAGTATAAGAGAAGTATATCCAATGAAAAACTCTGAATAGTTTAACTAGCACAGGCCAGATAAACCGCTTTTGAAGGAAGAAATCTGAGGAGCAGATGGCACGCTCATTATATCAAGAGTGAGTGAAGTAGCATGGCGCCCCCACCGTTAGCCAAATAAATTGGCGATATGGGTTTCAGGCAATCTGCACCACCCAAGGGCGTTCCCATTGCATCAACACTACACAGCTTTGAGTGAACCTATATGTGACGAGCAGGGCGGGTGAGAGCCGTGAGGGAACGGCGCGAGGCCGGTGACGCAAGTGATAATGAGCATCACCTGCGAGGCGCACCGGCCTCGAGTCTCTCACAGAGGAGCTCCGGAGGCATAAAAGGAGGAGCGACGACAGTGAAGGACGAGAGAGGACCAGGCCTGGACTTTATTTTATGTTTTATTATGTTTGTGTGGCCGGCAGACGTCCGTGAGGGTCTGCCAGCATTACTTTCGTTTTGTTCTTTGTTTATTTTATATTAAAGTTATGTTGTTCCCGCCTCCTTCTTCCCGTACATACGAACTGTGTTACACTATAGAAGGGAACAGTCCCTCCTAACTTTACATTCATAAATGTCTGCAGAACAGTTAGGAGAGGTGGAAGTATAGCTGCTCTATTTTAAAGGATTAGTCCACTTTTAAATAAAATGTTCCTGATAATTTACTCACCCCTATGTCATCCAAGTTGTTCATGTCTTTCTTTCTTCAGTCGAAAAGAAATGAACATTTTTGATGAAAACATTCCAGGATTATTCTCCTTATAGTGGACTTCAATGGCCTCCACACGGTTGAAGGTCAAAATTACAGTTTAATTGCAGCTTCAAAGGGCTTTAAACGATACCAGACAAGGAATAAGGGTCTTATCTAGCGAAACGATCAGTCGTTTTTGAAAAAAATGTAAATGTATATGCTTTATATGCTATATATATATATATATATATATATCGTTTCGCTAGATAAGACCCTTATTCCTCATCTGGTATCGTTTAAAGTCCTTTGAAGCTGCACTTAAACTGTAATTTTGACCTTCAACAGTGGAGTCCATTGAAGTCCACTATAAGGAGAATTATCCTGGAATGTTTTTATCAAAAAACTTAATTTATTTTTGACTGAAGAAAGAAAGACATGAACATGAAAGTGAATCACATCAGATGAAAAAAGGTCCATTTTCAATATTGTAGCGATACATAAAGCACTGCTCACACCTGTGTCACTTTCAAACCAAGCAGCTTTCCATTTGTCATTGTGGTGAATTTGCATGGCCAACTCTTGATGGCATAAATTCCTATTGGAATGACTGGATTTTACCTTCAAAATTCCAAAGCAATGGTAAATCTGATCGTACATTCACTGTTTTTAACAAAAGTAGTAGTCATTATTCAGTGTATACTGCCTAATAATCTAGTATTCTATTCCAAACATAGCCAGAAACAAGCCGCACACTGCTTCGTTTTGGGCTGTTACACAAGGTGGCAATATTTCCAAGTCAAGGGTCACTCACTGCACTGGCACCATAAGTAATATATGTCTGTCTATGACGCAAGCCCACAGCTCAAGGTCTGACGGAGGGCTCTTCATATTCCATTCCCTCAGAATGTGTAATCACGTAATATGAACCCAACCAACATGATTCCAAACAACAAGGAGGCATCAGGAGATGAGGTAAAGATTCTCCATAATTTCATAATAATGTTGCATTATGCCAACAGTGATCCATGAAAACAGCACAGTTACACAACAGTCCATTTGTTGACTTACAACTTCCTATAATTTACTGTCTTATCATATGTCATCTTATCCTTTTTTTAGTCATTGTGGTGTACGCAACCCCGCTCTACTAAATGGCTTAAAGCCAGCATTCGTAATATTTTAAGTTTCAAAAGCAGCATCGTTCATATATCTTTTGCATAACTGACTTTAGTGCTTGAGAGAATACGCTGTATTAACTCCCAATGGGGTTTTCAAGTGCACAGCAGGATATTTATACATTGAGGCCGCCATGTTTTATGGCCACAAGAGTAATTAACTTAATATAACTCACTGTTCATATTTCATATGAAGCTGCGTTTGAGCTACTCTTTTGCAACATCAAAATGACTTGATTGAACAAAAGCTTGTTTATGGTTTTTAAAATCAATAGAGTAATACAGTAACCAGAGAAACTAAGTGGTTAAAATTATATTAGCATTAGCATCATCGACAATTTCATGTTAACAGGCTGCACTTTGGACCCCTTTCAGGATTTTGCTCTCAGTGGCCATCTACATGCTCCACGTTTCCTGAGTGACTGAATTGAAATGTGTGAGTGAACTTTATCTTCTAGGTAATTATTGTTCTAGCTGCATCCTAATATACATACTTCCCTTCTATATAATAGGTAAAAACGGTATGCGAAAAATAACAGTTTGTCCGAATTTAGTCTTCATAAAACAATAGACAAAAGTACCAGATTAATTGCACAATGAACACTTAACTATAACATACTGTAAGGCATGTTCATTATACACAAACTCATACTATATAGAACATATGTTTTTAACGGCCATGAAGCAATTATTTTTTTCAAAAGAAGTATTGGTCCCTATTTATATTGTCTTTAAAGGTCCCGTTCTTCGTGATCCCATGTTTCAAACTTTAGTTAGTGTGTAATGTTGTTGTTAGAGTATAAATAAAATCTGTAAAATTTTAAAGCTCAAAGTTCAATGCCAAGCGAGATATTTTATTTAACAGAAGTCGCCTACATCGAACGGCCAGTTTGGACTACATCCCTCTACTTCCTTCTTTAATGACGTCACTAAAACAGTTTTTTGACTAACCTCCGCCCACAGGAATACACAAGAGTTGCGTTTGTAGAGTGTGTTTGTCGCCATGTCGTCGAAACGCTGTTATTTTCATCCCGCAGTCCAATCACCGGGTCTGATTCCGGCTCAAATTGATAGGGTAAAATTAAAGACATGTTTACAATAACACTGAGCGCGTGCATCTCCACGTTATGGTAAGAGGCGTGACTTTTCCGGGCACAGTGCGCTAAACTGCTGTCAAATCACAACACAGGAACCGCTGGCACAATCAGAACTCGTTACATATTTCTGAAGGAGGGACTTCATAGAACAAGGAAGTCATCAGCCCATTTTTATGACAATGGAAACAGTGGTATACAGATAAGTAAATTATGTGAAAAATACTGTGTTTTTTTTACATGCGAAACATGAACACATGTTATATTGCACACTATAAACACAATCAAAGCTTCAAAAAACCACGAAAAACAGGACCTTTAACTACTATGTAATAACATTAACTAAAATTACCACTCAGAGAATGTGCAGGTTTTGGTTGCACTTTATTTTACAGTATATGCACTTTAAAGGTACTTACAGTACAGTGTACTTACCAAGAAAATACTGAGTAATATAAGGTAGCCCCCAAACCAGTTAAAGGGTTAGTTCAACCAAAAAAAAAAAAATCTCATTAATTACTCACCCTCATTTTTTCCACACCCGCAAGACCTTCGTTCATCTTCGTAACACAAATTAAGATATTTTTGGCCGACCAAGGTGCTGCAACAATAAAAAAAAGGAAAAAAAAAAAGAATATACATAAATTATGCAAGAAACAGTTAAAAACACACACACATATACACATACACATAATAACATACATACACATATATACATAAACATATACATACATACATATATACATACACACACATATGCATACATATTACATACAAAAAGCCAGAGAGAAAAGATGAGTTTTAATGATTTGAACTCTTGAACTCTACACTATTGTGGCTGCATTCAGAGTACGTGACACGCATGACGCGTCGCCATGGAAACAGTAAGGGCAAACGTTCTAAAATGAAAGTCACCTTAAAACAACTCACTCTGGGGGGTCAGCTAGAAGAATATTTTAAACTTACGCTTGAAAGGGTTAAAATAGTCCACGTGACCGCAGTGGTTCAATCTTAAATTAATGAAGCAATGAGAATACATTTTGTGTGCAAAAACAAAAGAAAATTTGTCTTCCCTGTCAGTCTTCCCTGAACATCAGAATGCCAGCTTCCATATTGTGATGTACATTTGAGTGTAACATATTATCAAAAAAAAAAAAAAAATGTAGGGCGGGAACTTGTTGATTGAATTTAGTAATTGGAGCGATGCTCTCAAAAATGGAGGTAAAATGAAGTCCTGTGTATGTCACCAGAGAGAATAGAAGATAAAAAATGAGGTAAAAAAAATACTCATTCTAGAAAAGTTCTATAATATATTTAGAAAATATAGTAGAAATTTAATTTGCATTTAATGCAAACAGTTTATCTAGTTTAATGTCCCCTGTTTTGGATCAAAGTAATTTTAGAGACCAAGGAGCACATTATGTCCAGAAATTGTAAGTAAACCACTGTTGATAGAAGAGTTGTTTTGTTTGTAAAACTCCTGCTTTTAGCACACATGTCCTCATATTATGAACTTACAATTTTTTTTTTTTTCTTTCTTTTCATAAAGCTACTTGGTACGGAAGAGGATTAGGGCCAAGCAATAATAAAAAATTAAAACCACCTCGAGATTAAAATTGTTAAATTTCGAGAAAAAAAGTCGAAATAAATGTTGAGAATAAACTCATTAAATTACGAGAAAAATGTTGTTAAATTTCGAGAAAAAATTTGAGATAAAATGTTGAGAATAAACTCGTTAAATTACGAGAAAAAAACTCGTTAAATTTCGAGCAAAATTTTTCTCGTAATTTTTCTCAAAATTTAATGAGTTTTTTTCTCGTAATTTAACAAATTAATTCTCAACATTTTATCTCGACTTTTTTCTCGAAATTTAACAAGTTTTTTCTCGTAATTTAACGAGTTTATTCTCAACATTTTATCTCGACTTTTTTCTCGAAATTTAACGAGTTTTTTCTCGTAATTTAATGAGTTTATTCTCAATATTTTATTTTGACTTTTTTCTCGAAATTTAACGAGTTTTTTTCTCGAAATTTAACAACTTTAATCTCGAGATGGTTTTATTTTTTTTTATTATTGCTTGGCCCTAATCCTCTTCCGTAACTTGGGCAGTTGGGTGTTTTTGTAATTATTTAAAGAATACAATCTTAAAATTATTTAAAGAATACAATCCTAAAAAGAATACAATCCTAAAATGCTTTATATATGTATCTACTGCTGTTTATCATGCATTTCTATTACTATGAGTTTTATTAATAAGATGATTATTGTATTTTCAACTGTAAATTCAGTTTATTGCAACCTTGATTCAGATAATAAATCAGTCTTTAAGAACCTAAATATAATTTTCATTTTACATTAAACAATACTAAAATTCATTTACACACCCCCCCCCCCCCCCCAAAAAAAAAACATTGTCATTTACTCACCCTCTAGTTGTTCCAAACCTGTATGAATTTCTTTCTTCTGCTGAACACAAAAGACGATATTTTGAAGAATATGGGTAACCAAACAGTTGATGGGCCCCACTGACTTCCATAGTATTGATACAAATACTATGGAATCATTGTCAATGATCATCTGTTTGGTTACCAACAATCAATAAAATATCTTCTTTTGTGTTCAGCAGAAGAAAGAAATTCATACAGGTTTGGAACAACTAGAGGGTGAGTAACTTTAATTTATGAATGATCTATCCCTTTAATAAAAAGCTCTAAAAGCTTAGAAATTACACACTTCACCTTTAACATTTACTAGCAATGCAGGTTTGTAGCAATTAAATCCCAAAGCTGTAAATAAGGATTACTTATTTGGTTTATTAGCTGTAATTTACCAGCTGGTATGCATTTTTCATACTACAGTAGCTGTAAACTTGTTTATGATGGAGCCCTCTATCGACCTTTTCATTAACCTCTTATAAACTGAGCTCCTTAAGAGACTTTAAACAAGCTTGGGCACATTAGGGATGAAAATGAGGAGCATTAATCAGGAGGAGACAGGATACAGGGGAAAAAAATGGTAGAATATTTGTGCATGCAGGCGAAGCACTGAGAATCATATTAAACAGCATGGATGCCAGTTTAGCTAACATTATTTGCTGCTAAGTTTCACATCAAAGTTCCCCCCATTTGATTAACCTCATATTTCATCAACTTCAACCTGATGGGAATGCAGTCGAGTCTAAACATTGCCACTGGCTGTTGGATTATGAGCATCTCTTATTGCCTTTTTGCTCATGAATATCCAATGAAATAAAATGGAGAAAGAGAAAAAAAACCTAAATGAAGAAACTCGATAGTCTTCCTTTCCGAGCCAGTCTCTCCCTGAATGGGATGGCGAGAGGGGATTTCTCTTGTGCTTTGCTGTTTGTCTGTGATTACTGTCTTGCAGGTGGTCATCTAGTGAGCAGAATGTCTGGGAGGCTAATTGTTTCCCCTGCCCCCTGATGACCAGGCAGTGTGTTTCCTTCTGCATTTGCATTTCTTTTTGTTTAAGCCCTAAATCCTCTTCATTCCATAGAAACCAGCACTGCCTCATATCTGCATTGTGTTAGAAACAAATCTGTTTGGCCCGATGAGATATTTCATAAAAGGCAGAAGAAAAAAATTTAAATGAACCATAAGCCGCTTTTCCACCGTCGTGCCGAACGGTTCTTAGTATGGTAAGGACTGGTTCCAGTTGTGTTTCCACTTGAACCTGGTACAGCACGGCACGGCATGGCATGGCATGGCATGGCACGGCATGGCACGATTACAAACCGTCCTCAGCCCGGAATTCTTGGCACGGTTGTCTAGCCATGCTGAATCGTGCTGGTAGAGTGCGTGAAGTGACGTCGGCGTACGGGATTGGTCACTTTTCTGTTGGCTACCAGTTTCTCTGTTGCTGGCTAAGCACTCTATTTGAGTGATGTAATCACAAATTAATAATAAAATTAAAAGAAATATCTGATCATCTTCCATAACGCGGTCGTTATTAACATCTCATATCATAAGTAAACCATTGTGTTACCAAGGCAACGACTGACGCTTTTGTATTACATTCCAAACAGCAGCCATTATCAGCCCCACGGTAGAAAATGAGACCCTAACCGTACCAGCTGGCCCGGCTCGGCACGGAATGGAACGGTTACACAGTGAGAACCATTCAGCCCGATGGTGGAAAAGCAGCTATAGTCTTGGGGTCTTTAAATAGATGGCTCACACCAAAACGAATCATTTACTCACCTTTTATTTTCTTTATTCAGTGGAAGAGAAAAAGAGATGTTGTGAAGAATGTTCATACTGCTCTTTTCCACTATGATTAAATTAAGTAAACCATTGCGTTACCAAGGCAACGACTGATGCTTTTGTATTACATTCCAAACAGCGGCCGTTATCAGCCCCACGGTAGAAAATAAAACCGTAACCGTACCAGCTGGCCCGGCTCAGCACGGAATGGAACGGTTACACAATGAGAACCATTCAGCCCGATGGTGGAAAAGCAGCTATAGTCTTGGGGTCTTTAAATAGATGGCTCACACCAAAACGAATCATTTACTCACCTTTTATTTTCTTTATTCAGTGGAAGAGAAAAAGACATGTTGTGAAGAATGTTCTTACTGCTCTTTTCCATACACTGAACAAGGATGGTGACCAAGGGCTGTCAAGCTCCAAAAATGATCAAATACCTAGGTAGTAAAGTTTCAGGAGTAGAAAATTTGGTAACACTTCAGTATAGGGAACACATATAAACTATTAAATATGACTTTTCCCTCAATAAACTCCTAATTTACTCCTTATTAATAGTAAGTTAGTTGTTAAGTTTTGGTATTGGGTAGGATTAAGTCAACTCAAGTCAAGTCACCTTTATTTATATAGCGCTTTTTACAATGCAGATTGTATCAAAGCAGCTTTACATTGATAACTGGTACGTAATTTTTGCTGCACAGCAGCTCTTCAAGAATAGTGTCAATGCAGGCAGATCAAAGCACTGTTGAATAAATGTCAAGAATACTGTTGAATATGAAATGTCAAGTCAAATGTCAAGTGTCCCCAACTAAGCAAGCCAAAGGCGACAGCGGCAAGGAACCCAAACTCCAACAGGTGACATCAGGTGGCAAACAAGTGGCAAATGGAGAAAAAAGAAAGAAAAAAAATGAATGTAGAATGTAGAATAAGGTCATGCAGAATAAGGCATTAATATGTGCTTAATAAGTAAACAGCCAATATTCTAGTAATATGCATGCGAATAAGCAACAAGTTAAAAGACCCTAAAATAAAGTGTTACCGAAAATTTATTGTGTTTTCATTTCACAGTCATACTATATGTACAGTATATTGCAAAACATTTACTTAAACATAAGGAGAAGCATATTTGTTTGGTTTAAAGGTTCAGTTTCCAGAGTTCATATTTTTACTAAAGAGATTTTGATTTTGTTTGGTTTCCCTGCAGGCATCTTTAAGATAAAGACGTTTGAATGCAAGTTTAAGACTCTCAGCCAAAGAAAACAAACTCTGTTTGGAGGAGGACCCTATTAAAGTAGCTGAAAGTCTGTTGAGTCAGTACTGTGATTTGTGCTATAACTAATTTCCAGCAGCTAAATAGCCAAACATCAATCATGACCTATATCATAGCTGTGGGTGAAGTGAACATGTTTTACAACATGGTTTCACAGAAAATGAACAAAGACTTGCACTTTGTGGTTCTTACTTTGTTTATCCAGTTCTTTTCTTCTCTTTCAAGTGCTGAAAATAAACTTTTTAATGATAGTCTGAAGCATTCATAAAGAAGATAAACTGATATTTTATATAGTTTAGATTTTTCATGCCTGTTTCTCCGAATATATATAAAAAATGCCAGAGTATGATATGCTTTGAAATATTTGTTGAGTTACCTCAGTGTTGTAAAAAAATCACCGTCAAGTCTCATTATATTGATATTTTGTACTGCTGGAGGAGGTTAGGTTGGTAAACGCAAAGGTAGATGTATTAAAAGCTTTGTGTCAAACGTGAATCATTCTGTGTCAAGTATGAGTAATTTTAAATTCATAACCTCAACCTGAGCTTCATTTTGACTTCAATATTATCAGTCTTGCTTTGAAACTGTAGCTTGTCAAGCTGAGTTGCTCATTTAAAGTTGTTCAGCTACAGCTATTCAAGCTATTTTTTAAAGTACTCTCTAGCAATATCTTTTTTTATATAAATATATCACATTTTTTACATTTTTTATTTAAGCAACACATAATGGAGCACTTGAGAGCTCATTTAGAGTGAACGAAACAGAATTTGATAAATGTACATCTGATTAAAAACAGATGTTTACATTAAACGCCACAAATTAAACATAAAAACAACATTTAAAAATTGAAGTGTTGAGAAGCAGCATTTGAGTAAATATTTGAATAAGGCCACGTTCACACAGCAGCAGAATAAGGTTGTCAGTCCTTTATTTGAGTCCTCAATATGGTTACGTTCACACGCAGTACAGTTATTTACATGAACCGCAATGACAACCGCATTCTATAACCGAACTCACACCTGTAAATCTGCAGGACTCACAACCGCATAATTCTAGGAAAACCTGCGCAGTGTGAACGGAACCGCACTGGACAACTGGTTGTCACGTCATACAGTGCAAGAGAGCCGCTATGCTAAGGGGTTGCGTGTGTGTGGTTTCACTTTCTGTAACTTACAGCGATGGAGATATGAGCTGTGTGTCATCTGAAGGTTTTAGGACGTGAGACGCGAGTGCAAAGGATAAATGCTTTCGGCTGGCACATGTGTACATCAAAGCTTTTGTCAGTTAATGAAGATTTGACAGATGAATTCGTGGCTCAGTTGGGCTCTTGTCAAAGAGTGATAAGACTTTTCAGTTTTATGGAGGTCGCTATCTTTGATATTACTTTGGTCACTATGTTTACTGGTAAAAGAATACGGGCTTGACTCTCATTGCACATTCATACAGACAGTATTCGAGACGCTACTGTAAGTTGCTGTGTGAATGGGACATTTCGGTACTCATGTCTGTAAGTAAATGCGGTTGTCAATCCCAAAAATTGACAGTGTGAACGTATCATTGTAATAAAGCTACAATATGCGTATGAGGTAACACAGCACTGTTTATCATATTAGATACATTTGACTGTGTTGAAAATGATGTTATAACGTTACTCTGTGCGTTCGCTCGGCGGCTGCTGTGAGACACTGTTGCACACTGCAGTAAGATAGATCAATTTTAGAATATCATATTAAATGCTGGATGGCTTGTGTTGAAAAATAAATGGCATGCAATTCATTTTAAAACGTATTGTATGATGGAGAAAATACTGTATTAGTCATTTGACAAAATAGTTTTTCTCTGAGGCATGGTAAAGCATGGTACACTCAGAAAACTAGATTTAAACAATAAAAAAACGTGTTGAGCTATATAACAATAATTCGTTTTCTGTCTATGAATGTAACCAAACAGTTGTTCCCTTGTCTAGTAAAACATGAAATATATTAAAGCATCTTTGGTGTTTCCATGGTTTCTACAAAATAAAACCGGAAACCGAGGGTAACATGGGTATGACGCCATTGACAGGCGACTCCCAGCCACGTTCCGTATCCTTGGTTAAAATCACGATTTTCTCACGATTTATAAATAGTTGGAAACATTTGGGATGTTGTAAGTACTCAACTGAACAAAATATATAACACTGGCCTAGTGGTTTTTGGATATTTTACTGCAAATATTTTACATATTGTGCCTTTAATGTAGCCTATTTATCTATTGCTATAATGAAAGAGTAAATTTCTCTATAATGACATAGACGTCCCAATGCTTCATACAAGAGAGAGAGAGAGAGATTTGGACTTTAAGAGAACACATTTAATTATTACCTCAGTTTGCTAAGGTGTAAAGATGTGTGTGCAATAAAAACACATTGCAAATACAATCCTTGTGTTGAAATCATGTTATTTGTTACATACTCTCGTGCCTTAAATACAACTCTGATGCTACCAACTTTGCCAACGAATATTTGCAAATTCAGTGATTCATTTTTCAGAGACTTTTTGGCACTGTTGTTACTCCTCAGCACTGAATATGTAATACATTCTATGACTAACTAGCAGTCTATGTCAGAGTCAGCAGTCCACCTCTCAGGTCAAGAGCTGACAAAGGGGAATGTGAGAGAACAGGTGAAGATCAGCACATTGGATTCTCAACCAAACCCAGAGGATGAGCTACTTGATCAATCACCATATTCTGTTAAAGGAACTTTCCACTTTTTTTTTTCGAAAATAGGCTCATTTTCCAACTCCCTTATAGTTAAACGAGACTGTCCTCCAAAAAAAAACGACCCTATAGGTCGTTTTTCAAGCACCTTATTATGACCTATATTTACGTTTTGAAGTAATGCGCCCTCTAGTGGGCGTAAAAATAATGACAGTGTCGTGTTACGTCTGTCGTCATGAAATGACGTATTACTGTCATTACCAATCAAAATGCGTGTTCATTTAAATGCAATATGTGGACTTTTTACACCATTTCTCCTATTTCCATTTACCAAAACTATTTTTTTTTATTAACGACTACACCCACCCCCATCCTTAAACCTAACCTTAGTGACTTGTAGTGCATACACATTTTATGAGCACGTGTTCCCTGGGATCGAACCCACGATCGCATGATCACATGATTGCATATTGTTATTGCAATGCTCTACCAATTGAGCTACGCGAAACCTGAAACATGATGCAGATAAAAGGGAACAATGCATTAAAATGAAAGTGTCCTGTTGTCGAAAGGGGCGCAATTTTAGCAAACGCTCCTATGAGTCGTATTTCATGAATTAAAATGAAAGTGTCCTGTTGTCGATAGGGGCACCACTTTAGTAAACGCTCCTATGGGTTGTATTTCAGGGAAGTGACAAACGACCTATATGGTCGTATTGGTTGGAGAACATGTTGAGTTAAACAGTTGAGTTTTACCGTTTTCAAATCCATTCAGCCGATCGCCGGGTCTGGCAGTACCACTTTTAGCATAGCTTAGCATAGTTAATTGAATCTGATTAGACCGTTAGCGTCTCACTCAAAAATGACCAAAGAGTTTCGATATTTTTCCTATTTAAAACTTGAATCTTCTGTAGTTACATCGTACATTGCTGGAATGAGAGTATAGTTCCTAGCCATATCGGCCTAGAAAATCGCAACTTTTAATTTTCCGTTGGTTTTAGAACTACAGAAGAGTCAAGTTTTAAATCTGGTCATTTTTTTGAGCAAGATGCTAACGGTCTAATCAGATTCAATGAACTATGCTAAGTTATGCTACAAGTGGTACCGCCAGACCCAGCGATCGGCTGAATGGATTTGAAAACGGTAAAACTCAACTGTTTAACTCTAGGGGAGTTGGAAAATGAGCCTATTTTCAAAAAAAAGTGGAGTGTTCCTTTAAGTTGTGCATAACAGAGAGCAGCAGAATTAGGTTTGAGCATCATAGTGTTTGTTTTGTGTGACAGCTGTCAACATGACTCACAATCTTTCTCAATCTCTCATGTTTAACCCCTGTGAGCTGTGCATCTTTATTTCTGCCTTACTCAAAGGACCTTGTTGAGGCCCAGAGCACACACTTCATCCATCTGTCCATCTGCTTTCTCTGCCAGCTTTTTCATCGTTCCACTTTCACCACTTACACATTGTCTATACATTCATTTTCTCTCTGTCTCCCCCTCTCTCTCTCCATTTGCCCTTGCTGGAAAATCTAGCTTTATGACTTTAGAGTCATAGTAGCTGGTTTTCTAGCTGGGGAAAGCTTGCACCGTTTAGTTATTCCTGATTATTAGCTAATAGACCAGCCAACTGTAGGACAAAGCACACTAGCTGAAGATGATCAGGCTCATTTTTGGAACATGCTGGTTTCTAGTTCAAGCACGTCATTAGCTGGTCCAAGCTCCATGGTTATGGATATTGACCATACTAGACCAGCCGCAAATCCAATACTAACTAGTCAAGCTGTTTTGTTTTTCTCAAACTGGTTTCTAGCTTGTCAAGCTTGTCAGAAATCAACTACTGGCTACCAGATTTTCAAGCTGTTTTTTGAACATGGTAGGTATAGCTGATTAGACTGGCCATTAGCTGGTCCAAGCTGACAGATAAAGCTACTGTACCAGGTCACTTCTGCACCAGCTGTTCCATCTAGCTGGTTAAACTTACTAGTAGTTGGTGAAAGCTAGACCATCTTGGAGCAGTAACAAATCAGCAGTTGGAAATAGTTTAAGGTGGTACAGCTAGTTTTAAGAATATAATACCTAGTTAGTAGCTGGTTTAAGCATTCAATTAGTTGGTGTAAGCTGGTAGATCATCTTGACCAGATTTTTGGAACATGGTGGCTTGTTAAATGGTTTGTAATGACCAATTTGGGCCATCTAATGACCTGCTTAGACCAGCAAGAAAACAGCTACCATGTTCCAAAACACAGCCGCTAACATAAGATGGATTGTCCAACAGGGATTACATTAATCCTCATCCAATCACAGCCCCTTTAACGAAAAACTCAATTACCGTATGCTTGTTTTTAGTGCACCGTGTGTGAATTCATTGTTGTTGATACATCAATCTTATTATCAGTCCTCCAGTGTTGATGTCCTCATTCACTTTCTCAAACACTGTTCCATCACCCCATTCCTGCTCTCTTTATCTCTTTCACTGCATGTACTTTCTGCTTTTCATTTAGTTTAACTTTGAGATAAAGAGGTCTTTGCGGTTGAAGCTTGCAGCAAGCTGTAAAGCGAAGCTTCTATGAGCTACAGTACGTGTTGACGTTTCTTGAAGGTTATCGAGTCTAATAGTGCATATCTGCACTGCTGTTTCCTTTAAGATGAAGCTCACTGTGTAATGTTTGACTGTTTCTGGCTGGGTGCTTATCGTCTTAGGTTTTTAAACGGTTCTATCTGTCAGAAAAAGTGTTAGTATCCAAAGTTTTGCTTCTAAAAACTATTGATTGAAAAGCAGTAATACTTGAGTCCGACAATGAAGTCCAACAATGCATAAAATATGTTGAGGTGTTGGATTTCACCCATATTCCTTCACTTTTTTTTTATTTAATCTTGGCTGGTAGCCAGGAACTGTGAAGTGAGGGTCAAACCATCTCTGTTGTGAACCTTGAGGCTTCTACAGAAACATCTCTGCACTGCAGTTTCATCACTACTACACCTTACTGTTTGGCCATTTGAAGTATTGTATGTGTTGTACCCAGAAGCTTTATATTGAAGCTTTAAACATATCTTTGTTTCTCTCTTTTCTTTGATTGCCCTAGATATGCATTATTATAACCCTACAATGTAGGATTTGTACATGAATATGCATCTGATGAATTATCATTGACCTAGATTTGAAAGTAGGTCCACAAATGGATATAGTGTTACCAATTTTTAGTTAAGTGCATTTGTTTTTGAATATTTTAAGTTCTTCTCAACCTAGGTCATAGGCAAGGACATATGAAATTGATGGTATAATTATGTAAAAAAAATGCCATAATAAGATCAATAATTCTCTTAAAATATATATTAATGGCTATAGACAAGGTTAGTTGAGGTTTTAAAATTTAATGTAGTGCAAATCCTCAAAAAATAAATACATTTATAAATTAATATCAATAATTCAAGATATTAGTTAAAAAGAATACGTTTATCTCAACAAAAAAAAAAAAAATGTATATGAAGTTATATGAAATTTGTAATCAAAATATAAGGAACACATGTTTTTACTTTTTACTTGTACACCAGGACATGTTAGAGTTTATAACATTTCTTCAAAACCCTATACCAACATGAATACAAAGAGCACTTTTACATGAACTTTAACATAATAAAATATTATTTAAGGTGTTTTTTTTTTTTTTTTTTTTTTTTTTTGGTTACTGACCCAGATGTATATTGGAACATGATTGCTAGTTTTTTAGCTGGTCGAAGCTGGTTCAGTTGGTAGTAGACCATGATGGTCAAGGGCTTTACTGAAAAACGGGTGGTCTATCTGTTGCTAGTTCCTGTCGGCTTTTCACCTATTGTAAACTGGCTTGAACCAGAAATTAGAAACCATATTTGAGCTACCATTTTTAGCTGGGTTTTCCAGCAGGGAAGTGAAGTCCTCTGGGCCATTGGTTTAATTGAATTTTGTTCTTTTAGGTGCTTTGGTGAGACAGTACAGGAAAAAAGATGACGGGGCGACTGTTTGGAGTTCAATGAAGTGAAAGATATTATCATCTCCCCCATGTAACACCGCTGATACGATAGTCAGCTGCTTCTCTGTTAACTTGTGAATATGGAAGTAGGACAAACAAACTTGAGTGGATGAAAGTGTTTTCTGTTAAGAGAGTAAATCATGCTCCTCCATCGTGACTATTATCCTTTATCAGTGTCTCTCGCTCTCAAAATTATCTCTATTTTCGAACATAAAGGCCTATTAACATTTATCCTAAAACAGGACCTGTAGCATACACATCTGTTAAGTAGCCCTCAGGTAGATTCCCTAATTTTGCCTCTACGGCAAGCGCTTTTAGTTCCACAATCACAATTTCACCCATTGTTACAATTTGAAATGTATCAGAGTGCAATTCATAAAGAATGCATGCCTTAAAAGGCAACCCTTGTAAACATAAATAAATAAACTTTAGCATACTTTAGAGTACTTACTGTGGATATACAATACTTTAAAATAATATAAGTGCAAACTGAATGTTATGTAAATGCAACTAAATGAAAACGTATTATAGTTTAAATTTATATTAAATGCAATTAGTTGATCTTAAGAGTGCTTTTTTTAACACAATTATGTAGAACTTAAGTACATAACTAATTTCAAATGTACTTTGATTTTCTTTAAATTATGCTTATAGTGCTGAAAGTACTGACAAGCATTTATGGTAACTAAAATATACTTTAATGTAATTTCTATTGATACTTGAATGTCATGTATTTAAATAGCCTTGTAATTACATATGTGTATTGAATGATGAAGTTACAATTTAGTAGTTTTCAAAAGGCCACTGTACACACTGCAGCTAAACCCGGTTGTAAATTCACCTTTTAGTGCTTACTCCTGTTCTGTACACAGACAGTCCAGTAATTTACATGGATGGTAACACTGCGAGCACACTCTGTGAAGCACAACACAACAAACAACATTTAAATGTGGTTGTCACTCCTGAAAATTTACAGTGTACATAGCCATTGTGGAGCAACAGTTTGAAATGAATCTTGTTGAGTAGGTTAGATCTTATAAATAGCAAACTAATTAATAATAATAATAATAATAATAACATATGGCACATGATATTGTTTAATGGCACATACTTTTGAACATTATTCTGTCACTGGTGCATCCCAATTCACAAACTTATGCACTATTCTATTTTGATTTGTAGTACACTGTAAACCCTAATGCTCAAAATACTTAATTGTTTTGAGTAGGACAAACTTATTACTGAACAAATTAGTTCAGTTAAATTAACTGTTATGAGTATTTAGAACTTTCTTTTTCTGTTGAGTTCACAGCACTGACATATTTCAAGTAAACTGAACTGTTTAATTGTTTTGAGTTGTATGAACTCATTTCTTTTAATTTAGACTTAAGTTTAACCGAAACTGGGCTGGGATTTCTATTTTCCAGCATGCTTTGCCCATGGCACTCAAAAGGGAGAGTAAATGCTAAATTAAGTGTTTTTTTGTTTTGTTTTGTTTTTTGTTTTTTTGTGTGTGTGCAAGATTAATGGTAAGGGAGATTTTATTAATGTTTGGTTATGTGAATTTAGAAAAGTTTCTGTTAATGTGGGTTTTTTGGAGAGTTACCATCATGGTGACAAGCTAACAACTTAGTTAGCTAACTCTTAAAGTTAGGAGCAATTAACATGCATGAGTACTACAGACTCAAAATAGTTCTGTTTACTTAAAATTGGGAACATCATAACTCAAAAAACTGATGTAACTGATTAACTCAAATTTTTTGAGTTAGCCAAACTTATTCAGTTTTACAGTATATAATTAGTGTGAGTTCTAGTGTGTTCACTCTGAAAATTCCATAAAGAAAAAGTGCACTTCAAATGCCTATAGGATGCACTTAATTAACCGGAAAAAACGAAGTGTGACTCCTCATGGACTTAAATGTCATGGCTTTAAATACAGAGCAGGAGGGGCTATCAGTCTCCGATGTTGAATGACAAAATAACCTTATAAAATTCATATACTACACGGTTGAGTGCATGAGTACATAGTGCAGACATGCATGCCATAGAGTTCAGTCTGTCATTTGGGACACAACTAGCGAGCCGAAGTTTGTTATCGTCAATGTAACACAAAAACGCACGTAAAGTATGTACAACAGACCGAATTGGCAGAGCATTGGCTTTTGTGTACAGTATGCTTCTAGCCTTTTAATAGGGAATGAGAGAGTGTACATGTGGGAAAGTGTGGGTGGATGTTGAGTGTTGGACACAAAGGCTTCTTGAGTCTTCCCATCTTCAACTGAAACTAATAGGCTAATACTAATACTCCTTTCAATAACATAATTCATAGGAAGCTTTGTGTTTTTGTATAATTAACTCAGATGACAGTTTGTAAAATGCAAATGCCACAAAGGGCTGGCACTGATATTGTTAGTCTTTACAAAGAGAGGTTTTCACATTTTTGTTTTCTTACTGAATAAATGGGAATGTGTCATAATGGGGATAATGGACTTTGATGAAAGGATTAAGCACCTTTTCAATAAGCACCTATATCCCACACATTCATTACCGCATTGTGTGAAATAACTTTCCGAAAGCACCAGAATAAAGGTGCCTGTTTAAAGCATTTGGTGGAACAAACATAATCCAAGTGCATGGTTGATGTGTCACTGTTGTCAAAGGATGAGAGAGAGAGATGAACGAGTGGAAAAAGAATAGAGAGTGGCCTGCAACAATAAGCTTATGTAATTTCACCTGTGAGGGTGTGATTTAAAACTGTATTACACTACGGTGGCCTTTAACTCAGAAAGAACATTGCCGTCCTCTTTTCCCCTCATGGGACTAGCTATTAGAAAAAGAGCTAAATGAAAGACCGTTATACTGCTACTTATTGAGAACAGTGTAATAATGTCTGGCATTAGCAGATATAATGGCTGTAATACTCTAAATGAATGCTCTGAATCAAACTTTCATCATGTGGTGCAGTATTTTATTAGTTTTTTGTGATTAGTGTTGAGTAAAATTGATTTATCTCAGTGCATGCTTTAGCAGTTCATAAGAAACATTATGTAATTGGACACAAATAAGCAAAAAAAGAAAAGAAAGAAAAGCATCCTATAATTAAAACATTTCCCAGAGGCTCTTTCATAACAAGTCACTTTGACACATTTAATTAAACACTTGTTTGGATTAACTGATGAATACAGTATTCTGAGAATTCATTCATTTGTTTCTAAACAAGATGAGACATTTTTTTTAATGATTGTCATTGTGTCATCCGGTCTTGTGTGCATACGGAATATTTTACGATAAAAATGCTCAGTCATAAAGTCTTTGAGTGCTATGGTTTTAAACTAATCATTGTTTTAATGGAGGACAGATCAATGACGAAAACAACTTTGACCATTTCTGTCACACTGATTCAGAAATTAATGTACTTTTTTTAAACTTTTTATCACTTTCATTATTACAGTTAATAGAGTGTCAAGTGTGAGGAATGGGAAATGAGGTGAGCCAGACTCAAACTTACGGGACCCACATAGGCATAGTTTAAAAAACTTTCTTGATACACCTGGCTCCAAGGGCGTAGGTTTAATTTGAAAATGGTTGGGATATCCCCGGAAGGAAGATGAGAATTCAGGAAATGAATGGGATAATGTATTAAGGTTTTTATTCACATTATGTTAATTAATGAATTCTGTAATGTCACAGGTAACTAATAATGACAAGGAGGCAGTTTAACAGAGATTTAACTTTGCTCCGTTCATAGTGCAATGTAATAGTCAATGTCAATGTGTCTGCCTTGTTCCTTGCTATTTGAAGAAGCCAAACAGATTTTTGAAGAATACGAATGCACTTGGAAGGCGATCATTTGTTTATATAAAGCATATACATTTACTTTAAAAAAAAATAAATAAATAAATGACTGATCGTTTCGCTAGATAAGACCCTTATTCCTCATCTGGTATTGTTTAAAGCCCTTTGAAGCTGCACTGAAACTGTAATTTTGACCTTCAACCATTTGGGGCCAATTGAAGTCCACTATAAGGAGAATAATCCTGGAATGTTTTCATCAAAAACCTTAATTTCTTTTCGACTGAAGAAAGAAGGACATGGACATTTTGGATGACATGGAGGTGAGTAAATTATCAGGAAAAGTTGATTTGAAAGTGAACTAATCCTTTAAGTCTCACTTGTGCCATTGTTGTCAGTCTCCTGTTGTGTTTTCAAGTTTTATGGATTTTTTTTTTTCGTAGACATAATGATTTTTATACTGTACAAAATGTATATTCTATCCCCTTACACTAACCCTACTCCTAAACCTATATCACAGAAAACTTTATGCATTTTTACATTTTCAAAGAACATCACTGTGATTGATAAGCTGTTTTTTTTTGTTCCCACAAAGACAAGGATTTTTGATATTGCCATCTTTTTGGGGGGGCATTTTGTCCCCAAAATGTAGAGTTTACCAGGACACACACACACACACACTAACGTTTAGGTTTGCCACTTATCCCGTGATTGTCATATACTTAAAAAAACGGCACTATCCCTGAATCAATATGGGATGCAATTTGCCCCATATTTTCGTGCATAGAACTGTTGATTTCTCCCTCACTTACGGCATCTAGGTCTCAGATGAGCTTTGCCGCTTCGAACAACCAAATGTAGCTAGAAAAAAACAAATCCAATCAGATTAGTACCAGATTAGTATACTCGTTTGTATCAGGAATTGAGCATTTTTATTTAAAATTTCCTGGTTAAATAAAATAAGTAATACATAAAAACAACAAGACACAATTGGACAACAGTGGTGTGGCGAGGGGGGCGTGGTTCAGCGAAGTCTGCAGCGGGAGAGAGAGGCAGGAGACGAGCGGTTGAGTGAGTGGGTTAAATGCAAATGACGAACACCTGTTTCTTGTTTCAGTAATTGGCGTGGAGAGAGTATATAACGCCAGGAGAAACAGGAGTGGCTGAGAGAGAGAAGGACTACTGACTGCTTACCCCCTGGATGCTGGAATTGTTGGCTGGAGTTGCTTATGTTATATTGGACCGTTTTGTGCCTGTCTGCACACCTGTTTTGTTATTTTTGAAAACCAAATAAAGCAGTCAGTAGTCAAGCTGACCCTGTCCTCTTCCTTCCTGACATTGAACTTTGTTACAAGTGGTTATATATAAATATATTTTTGGAATCACTTTAAAGGGTTAGTTCACCCAAAAATGAAAATTATGTTATTAATGTATGTACGGTATACTGTCCATGTCCAGAAAGGTAATAAAAACCTCATCAAAGTAGTCCATGTGACATCAGTGGATTAGTTAGAAGTTGTTGAAGGATCGAAAATACATTTTGGTCCAAAAATAACAAAAACTACGACTTTATTCAGCATTGTATTCTCTTCCAGAATCCTTTCCATTGAATTGATTCCATTGAATCCTTTCATCTGTCGGCGTTGGTAATGCACTTTTACGTCGCCGTGGTTGTTTTTGGAGATTAGGACATCCGCGACATTTTGAAGCATTGAAAATACATTTTGGTCCAAAAATAACAAAAACTACAACTTTATTCAGCATTGTCTTCTCTTCCGGGTCTGTTGTCAATCCGCGTTTATGCAAGTTTATGTGCATGTCTTCATCCAGCATTTTTTTGTTTGTTTGTTTTATGCAATATATGCAATATGCAATTTTTTTAATCCCAATATTTGCATAAAAATAGGTGATGGAAACAGAGATTTTGTTTTAGAATTGTTATATTCCATGCTTTTCATTATACACACCTCATCTTTTAACCCTTAAATGCATTAATGTTTCACCAATCATTATTACATATACAGGTCTTTAGCGACCCGGACCTGTAGATGGATCTCTAAATGCCGCAACTGTGTAAAACTCTCCTGATATGTTAATAACAACTACAAAAGAGTAAGATAAAGCACATTTGTTACCTTTGGGAAATTTGAAGGGTTTCATTTGAAAAGATGCTTTTGACCATCATCACTGTATTGTCAGAGCTAATTTACCCAGTAGTCATATTTGAGATCTCACCCATATTCTCAAAACTATCGTTTTTAACATCTTCAAAATCATTATTTGAATCACCATCAAGCGACATTGACACTAATATTTGATCGTGTACAATATTTGATCTGTAGTAAATCGCCGAGCCATTTCAAGTTTTGCTGATGATACTTATGTATTGTTTTTTTTTTATTATTATTGTTATATGCCTGCAGTAATTATGAGTGAAACATCACACCATCATTGTTTATCAGACTTTGCCACTCTGAGGAATTGCACTTATTGAGTCAGCAGAGATTCAATTACTGTTGCATAGAAAAAAATAAATAAAAAATACTTACACTACATGCTCTATTTAGAAAACAGACATTCTTTTATAATTTATTTTCTTCTTATATTGTTGATAATTAAAAGATTAAGGAATACTAAGGAGGTTAATGTCTAACTTTTAAGGGTTAATAGCAGCACTACACACAGTTGTGAAGGCTTCATATCAATGTAGAGGGAACACATCTCCCCAAATCCCTGCATCTCCACTTCCTTAAACAACAACAACAACAACTGTACCTGATTTTATCCCACAGGAGGCAACTGAACAGATATGTTTTGGCCAACCTTGAACACCAAGGAATGGTGCAGTCACAGAGTACACAATATATATATATCACTGCATCAACTGACTAGTTCAATAGGAGTGTTGTTTAACTTTGCGCTATTACTAGAACATTTTAATGCTCTGGATTTCATGTTTAATAACTCAAAATGTCAATTGCATTAGCGCTGATATTCCAAATGTCTGGCTCTACATGATAAAATGGAAAGATTGTTGCATTTCATGTCTACACAAGGGCTCGACCCTGAAAGCTTCAGCCAAAATGAGGATACATTTTATGAATGCCGAGAAGGTCTTTGTAAAAACGTTGTTGTTTAGATTGATATTGTTTCTCGATGTGTGTTGCTAATGGGCCCTGGTGAATAGGTGAACACGATAAAACTCTTTGTTTGGTGCGAACACGGTTTGCTGCATATCCTGTACTTTGCAATGCACATCAACCTCTTTTGTCTATTGATATGTGTGTTCTGTAATGAAAGTTTGAAAGCAATTTATGCTGAATGTGCTGTAGGTTTT
Source organism: Megalobrama amblycephala (assembly GCF_018812025.1). Classification (NCBI taxonomy): domain Eukaryota; kingdom Metazoa; phylum Chordata; class Actinopteri; order Cypriniformes; family Xenocyprididae; genus Megalobrama; species Megalobrama amblycephala. The sequence continues at coordinate 29,252,163 of NC_063055.1, forward strand.
GCACACATTCACTTCCTCCTGCCACAAATGTGACATATATAGCATATGTAATCAAAGCTCTTTATTTTTCTTCTCTTTATTTGTCAGTCATTATGCTAGTTAAAAATAATAGCATACCTTCTCCATATAGGGTCAATTTTATGTAATTGTACTTATACTTTTCTCTGGAATATCATGCAAAACTGTTTTTACCACCTGACAAATATCACTGAAATAGATGTTATAAAAATCTAGACTCTGGCCAGTTTTTGCAGCCTAGTCTCATTAGTAGGTATTATTACATAATATTTACAGGTGCCAACTTATATTTTTGTACATTTGAATAGATGCTGAAATAATACAATACAATATGGACATATTAACAACATTTATATAAACATTACATATTTACAGCTAAAGAAACGTCCACTTTGTTCTCATTCAAATGCACATCAACCAAAACATAGCAGGTTGCAAAATGTGACTATGCAGGCAAGAGCCATCACTGCAGTAAAATGTGTCATAAAGCTTCTTGAGGTGCCAATTTTTTAATTTATACCAAGAGCACTGGGATTTAACATTTACGGTCACTGCTGAGAATGGAGATAAAGACTGTATAAAGGCTTGAATATGGGTCTGTTCCTCACAATAGTATGGATTCTAAAGATTTGGATTACAGCACACAAATAAAATTGATTACTTTTGTGAATTTATGTTGCATTTTTAGTTTATTTTATAGTTATATTGTCAATCACAGCATATACTATACTGAGAAAAGGCCTTTTGTGTTTTATGGCAAAATAAATATTACATAGTAAATATTAAAGGCAATATGTAAATTTTTTGGATTAAAATATCCAAAAACCACTAGAACAATGTTATATATTTTGTTGATGAGACGAGACAAGATTTTTACACACTATTTTTAAGAAATCCTCAACGGTGAAATACATGACTAGAAGAAATATTCTGCAGGTGTATTTGAAATGTTTTAACTAATCATCTTGTAATGAATGTCATTTCAGTTCTACTTACTGAGTATGAATTATCATATGCAGTAAAAGACAACAATACTCAAGTACTGTAAAAGGTTTTGCCACTAACTCAACTGACTGTCAACTGACTTCTGTATGATTTCAGTCTCTTCAGATCTTACTGTACATGTCATAACAATGAGCAATATATTTGCTACAGTATTTATTAATCTTTGTTTATGTTAGTTAATAAAAATAGTCATTCATTGTTAGTTTATGATAGTTCACAGTGCAAAATGCGGGGTATTGACATCGCATTTGAATGCGCCCTCGCGTTTACTTTCACTTTCAGCGATCGCGCGTAACTCTGTAAATATGGAGCGGCGGCGACCGTTATCCAACTGAATTAAATGTTTTTTTTTTTATTTAAATACAAAGAAAAACAACAGGAGAGGCGTAATGTAAACATAGCGGTGGCATATTCTTTCCTAATCATCCTAACACTCTGTCATGGCAATATCACGAGACTACTTTTCGCCTCGACGAGAAATCTCGTCACATTTTAGTCTCACGAGATCTCGTGACACCCCTAGTACTTACATTATACCAAATGCTTCCAAGAATGTTTAAATCCAGAGAAATAAGCCATTTTAATCAGAGGACTCGAGATGTGTCCATGTGTCACTTATCAATGACATCATACCCGCGTTACTCTTGGTTTTGAAACACCAAAGACGCTTTATATATTATGTGTTTTATTAGAAAGGTGAGCAACTGTTTGGATACATTCATCAACAGAAAACTAATCATGTTATATCTTATTGTTTAAATCTCGTTTTCTTCATTTACAGCAAGTACCATGTTTTGCCATGCCTAATATCGATCTAGCTTACTGCAGTGTGCAACAAGTGTCTCATAGTAGCTGCCGAGTGAACGCAGAGTAGCACTATAACAACTTTCAACACACAAATGTATCTAATATGATAAAACAGCGCTGTTTTACCCTACATACAAATGACTGGAAGAAGCACAAGAGGTGACTGCAGCATAATAAATGTTCTGCTGCTCTCCAGCCTTGTGTCGCACTCATCTCTCTTTAGTAATTGCTCCAGCGTCCTCGTTTCTGCTCGCACAGCACTCGGCCCTGCTCTGCTTCATACTACAGTAACGTTAACAGTGATGGGAATAATGGCGCTATAAATAAACGCCGGTACTAACACCAGTACTTTTTTCAGTAACGAGTAATCAAACGAATTACTTTTTCTCCTGTTACAACGCCGTTACTGACAAAAAATGCTGCGTTACTATAATTGAGCTCACTGAAGCGGTTTTCATCCGAGTAAGCTCTCTCTCAGCCATAGCACCTGCAAAGTTTTTTCTCTGGTGTGTGCTGCGGTTAGTCACACAAATATAATTTTAAACTGATAATAATGTACGATGCGCTGTGTGTGTGTCTGTCAGAGCATGCGCGCGAAGAGCAAGCTCAAACCAGAATACCCTTTTTGATGCTTGATCGAAAATATGTGAAATGAGTTTTTTTCTAGTCGACTAGTAGTTGTTCATTTAAGCTATTAGTTGACTAATCACATTTATATTAATTTAATTTCTTAAATACTGGAGAGAATAAACCATAATAAAGAGCGTTTACATAATATAGGCTATATAGCACTCAAGGGCACGCATAATTGCCATAAAGAACCGGCAAAAGTAATGATTATGAGTGTGTCATGATCACCAGTGAGAGTGCTCTATCAGCCACTAGAGGGCACTCCATCCCGGACTCTTATTTCCACCCGTTACATACACTACATATCCCATAACACACTGCCTGGACTCGTCATCACTTCATTGCACCCAGCTGGATTGTATTATGTTATTAGTGTCTGTCTATTTATACTGAGTTGTTTCTGTCTTTGGTTGTGGTTTGTTGTTTTGTTACATGCACGTTGTATTCCTGGCTTTATGTTTGTGGACTGATTTCGTGGAGTTTGACCCTTGCCTGTCTTTGGATTTGCGTTTTTGGATTTACCAATAAATGCTGCAACTGGATCCTTACCATCTTGTTTTTGTGTGCCACCGTGACAGAACGAACCACCATTAACAGATCCAGCAGCATGAGCTTCAGGGTTCGTCAGCCAGCCACAAGCAGGGAGCGTGTGGCTTTGCTTGGGGCGGTGAGGGCCTTGCGGCAGGGAGAATGGGAGGTAGGCTGCTTCGCACAGTTCTTTTGGACAATGGCGGTGGGGCTTGAGTATAATGAGCCGGCCCTTAAGGATTTATTTAATGAGTGCCTAAGGGACCCACTGCCTCAATGGGAGATGGAAGGGCTTCAAAACCTGGATTTTTGGGACTTTGTTAGATATCTATTGGGCAACACCTGCTCATCCAGAGGCCGTTCCAGCCCCTGAATCCGCTCCAGAGGCCACGGAGGAGGTGGGCATGTCTCCGCTTCCCACACATAAAAAGAGGAAGAGGAGGAGGAAGGCTTCCATCCCTCAAGACCCGGAGGCCTTCCCTGAGCCCGCTCCAGCCAGTGAGTCCACTCCAGAGCCCGCTCCAGCCAGTGAGTCCACTCCAGAGCCCGCTCCAGCCAGTGAGTCCACTCCAGAGCCCGCTCCAGCCAGTGAGTCCACTCCAGAGCCCGCTCCAGCCAGTGAGTCCACTCCAGAATCCTCTCCAGTCAGTGAGTCCACTCCAGCCAGTGAGTCCGCTCCAGCCCGTGAGTCCACTCCAGAGCCCGCTCCCGTCAGTGAGTCCACTCCAGCCAGTGAGTCCACTCCAGAGCCCGCTCCAGTCAGTGAGTCCGCTTCAGCCAGTGAGTCCACTCCAGAGCCCGCTCCAGCCAGTGAGTCCACTCCAGAGCCCGCTCCAGTCAGTGAATCCACTTTTGTCCCTACAGATGAGGTAGGCACAGAGACACCGCCTCACCCTCATAAGCGGAGGAAGAGGAGGAGAAGGGCTTCCTCTGTCCTTCAAGGTCTGGAGAACACTCTGGAGGTGGTTTGTTGTTTTCCCAAGCGCCCTGCCCTGCCGGCGCCCCCAGAGCAGCCCGAGCCCGCTGCCGTCCCAGAGCAGCCCGAGCCCGTTGCCGTCCCAGAACAGCCCGAGCCCGCTGCCGTCCCAGAGCTGCCCGCTCTCCCCGATGAGGCCACGGAGCACCCTTGGTCGGCCCTGCCCCCGCCGCCCAGGCTGTCTGTCCTGCTGCTGCCGTCCAAGCCTTCTGCCCTGCCGCCGCCGTCCAAGCCTCCTGCCCTGCCGCCACCATCCAAGCCTTCTGCCCTGCCGCCTCTGCCCAGGCTATCTGAACCGTTGAGACCCGCCTGGTCTGTTCCTCCAGCACCGCCCTGGCACTCAGCCAGGAATCCAGACCTGCCAGTGCCCGCCTGGTCAGTATCTCCAGCGCCACCCTGGCACTCAGCCAGGACTCCAGAACCGCTGGAACCAGCCTGGTCAGTTCCTCCAGCACCACCCTGGCTATCAGTTGGGCACCCTGGATCTGGCCCGCCATCCCTCCCCTGATCCTCCTGTCCACCTCCCTCCTGAGTTTTTGTTTTGTTTTGTCTGGTGGAGCGTCTGGTAGCCGCTCCTTTGAGGGGGGGGTAATGTCATGATCACCAGTGAGAGTGCTCTATCAGCCACTAGAGGGCACTCCATCCCGGACTCTTATTTCCACCCGTTACATACACTACATATCCCATAACACACTGCCTGTACTCATCATCACTTCATTGCACCCAGCTGGATTGTATTATGTTATTAGTGTCTGTCTATTTATACTGAGTTGTTTCTGTCTTTGGTTGTGGTTTGTTGTTTTGTTACATGCACGTTGTATTCCTGGCTTTTTGTTTGTGGACTGATTTCGTGGAGTTTGACCCTTGCCTGTCTTTGGATTTACGTTTTTGGATTTACCAATAAATGCTGCAACTGGATCCTTACCATCTTGTTTTTGTGTGCCACCGTGACAGAGTGTGACAAAAACAGCAAGGAGACATTTTAAATGTTTATTAATAAAGTAATGTTTTCTGAATCAGTGTCGGCTGCAAAGATGAAGTTGACATTGCTGATTCTCATTGCTGATCATCTGCTCATATGGACGCGCCTAGAGAGAGAATGCACATTTCATTCGGATTAGGCTACATAATCAGAGTAGCCTCTTTTCGTTTTTAATTACTTTATTTTCGTTAAAGTAGATGTTTCAAGGTTTCTATATCTCATGTCTGCGAGGCAAGCAGTCTCTGAGTTTCGTTTCATTTAGCCTATAAGACACGCTCCAGTATACGCGCCAGTGATCGCGCCGGCGCCTCCATGTCATGATTTTATTGTCTGCTATATTTGCTTCTTATATATTAAATCCAGGCAATTGGTTGATGAAACATTGATTAAAATTAAGATACAATTTTTACAAAACGAAATTCACTTTAAACAAAGGCTTTCTACAAAGCAAAACTTAATGAAGTGGTCAAAATCATATCTGACCCACTCCATGTCTCCCGATATATTGCGCATGTTATGATGCATCTTACTCATGCTGTTCACTTTTCATAATTGAATAAATGGATTTAAAACATAACATAGGACTATTTAAACATAAATATGAAACTGTTTTCTTTAATGGCTACCAACACAGTACAGAGAAATTTCATGTCGTGAGCAAGAGCGGATCATGAGTCAGGAGTCGCATCAAGAATAATTTATTCTTAGACTTATATGTAATATTGGGGGCATTCAATTTATTTGGCATATTTTTATTTTATTTATTTTTTTTAAAGTAACGCAATAGTTATTTTTCTCTGGTAATTAGTTAGTTTTATAATGATGTAACTCCGTTACTATTTGTGAGAAGTAACTAGTAACTATAACTAATTACTTTTTTAAAGTAACGTGCCCAACACTGACCGTTAATAATCTCATACATGAACATAATTTCCGCCCGAGTCCCATCCCGATTCTTTTCCACCGGCTGTAGACATGAAGACAACACATCCCATGATTCCATGAAATCAAGGCATCATCAAGCTACGCCTTTGTTTTGAATGAGCGACCTCTAGCGGCGAAAAATTGACATATTGTAGCTTTAATAGATAAACAATTACAGAAATCTTATTCATTTTAAAGTTTTAAAGTGTAGTTTTTTTTTAACATTATGTAATCCTTCGAAACGAGATTGCAGCAGATGTCACATAACATGTTATTATTTCATATTAAGTAGATGAGTAAAGTGCGCTTAATAAATGCGACTGAAAACTTAATATCATTGATATTAAAACTAACTACATTAGAACCAAAATATTTATATCCATAAATAAGGATTCATACACATTTATACGTATGTGAAGTTGTTCATACATAAATAATTTACGTTTTAGTGCTGTTAATAAGTCAGGATTGTATGGGTAGCACTTTATTTTACAGCCCTGTTCCCCATGTACATGCAATGTGCTTATTACAGTAATTACAATAACTGGGTAATAACTAAATACTAACTCTGAACCTACCCCTAAACCTAACCTTAACCCCTGTAGTTACCTATTGCCCAGTAATTTCTTAAGTAAGTACAATGTAAGTACATGTACTGTAAAATAAAGTACAACCAATGTATATTTCCATTCAAAGTTGTGAATTTAAACCAAGGGGGGCCTTGGACTCAGAAAGGTTGAGAACCACTGTGTTAGATGGATTAACGATCGTATGGTTTCAGTCCTTCATTTAAGGATGTAAATCTCTAGAGAGCGCTTGGGTGACAGAGCACATATATAGAATCAGATTCCATTTTCAATTTGTGTCTGTATGGAAACATTCAGCTGCTGTGAAGGGCTCTTACAGCACAACACACACTCAACGACAGACCTGATGTATGGCTGTAATAGACTGGTGGGCAGTTCGCTTTATGACGCTGTGTCCTCTCCTCTTCTCATTCTGTGTTTTTGTGTGGGCTTGAGAGTGAGTGGATGTTCATTTTCAGAGTATGTTTGAAGGAAATTGTCTTTGTGTGGAGAACTTGTTTCCAGTTTATACTTTCTTGTACAGTGTGCTGAATCTATTCTCCCTTATAGTTTAATCAATTGTGTGCCTGTGGTTGTCCTAGTGTGTGTGTGTATGTGATGAAGAGTGGGCTTTAGTTGCCCTTTAGAGGAACTTAACATTTTTCCTATTGGTTGAGGTGTGTATTTGTTTCAGATTAGCCTATTGTTTGTTCTTGAACGAGAAGTGTGTGTGGTTGTTTATGTGTGTGTGTGTGTTTTAATGGATGAAAGTGATCTGCTTTTTGGGACTCTGTCCCAGCGTGTGTGCAGCACTGATAATGAAAACGTATGTTACCGTGCCAACACTAAATGATGGAACGCTAATTGTCACAGCATGCTATGGCATACTCCAGACTACGCTCAGACTGACAAAATTACTCAACTATCTGTGTGTCAGGGTGTCTTTTCTAATATGGGTACTTTTGGAAATGACAGAAATGGATAGAAATGACAGTGCTGGATGTCACATTTTGGAATAAAATGCCAGACTCCTTTGTCTTGCTAAGTCTAATTTCTCTGATAGCATTTTATGTATCCTAAATTTAAATATTTATACACTCTTTGCACAATATAACAAAATTTAACAACTTGATTGGAAACGTCTCGGTTACAAAGGTAACCCTCGTTCCCTGAAGGAGGGAACGGAGACGTACGTCGGACAGACCGACGAATAGGAATCTCGCCAGAGAGGCCAATCTACTTCGAGTGTAACTAAACGAGCCAATGCACATTGGCATGCAATCATCTGCATCAGCTGCTCGCCTCGCAGCGCGGGTATATAATGAGCAGCAGGTGCGTTGCATCTTCAGGTTTTCGCTGAGGAGCCGAACTAAGCAGGCGGCAGCACAGCAGGACAACAACTGTGGCGACGGGACGTACGTCTCCGTTCCCTCCTTCAGGGAACAAGGGTTACCTTTGTAACCGAGACGTTCCCATTCAGTCGGTCACGTTCGACGTACGTCGGACAGACCGACGAATAGGAATCCCTACCAAAGCGCCACAGGAGCTGCCCTCCTCCAGCGCTCTGTTGTAAGCCACCTGAACCCCCTTGCCTGCGGACGGTGGGACAGGGCTAACACACAGAGAGGGTCGATCACTGTTGTTCCCAAACCCATTCAGTGAGACTATTGGATAACGCTGGGAAAGCGTAACCTTTCGTTGAAAGGAACGCTGCGGAAGCCACATCCTTCCCCGAAGGAGTTATGTGGAGAAGTACATATGGACTAACCCTGTAGGGCTGTGCTACATATGGAAGAACTGGGGTGACTCCAACTCGGTAGAGATGGGTTCTCCCAGAGGGAAAGACACGGGCTTCGTTTAGGAGCAACCGTGGAGAAGCCATATGGGATCCCCGTAGGGTCACACATATGGAACCCAGCCTAAATCCGGTTCTCAAGGATTCAACGGAGTATAGGCCTGGCGCCGGACGCTCCGCCACGTCGGCTGCCGAAGGGTAACCGGAGGACTCAACAGGGTCTGCCCGTAGGGACTCTCTGGAGCAAAAAAGCGCACGCAGCGCAGCAAGCCGACACTAAGCCGGGGCCTCTCCGTGCCTCTGACCTGAGGCGAGAACACGGGAGGAGACCGGCTCGACACGAAGGCTATAGTATCTAGCGAACGTGTTAGGTGTCGCCCAGCCCGCAGCTCTACAAATGTCTGTTAGCGAGGCGCCACGAGCCAGCGCCCAGGAAGATGCTACACCTCTCGTGGAGTGAGCATGCAACCTGAGCGGGCAGGGCACGCCCTGAGCTTGGTAAGCCAGGGCGATGGCATCCACTATCCAGTGGGCCATCCTCTGCTTGGAGACAGCCTTTCCCTTCTGCTGGCCTCCGTAACAGACAAAGAGCTGGTCTGAGGTCCTGAAGCTTCGAATTCTGTCTATGTACAGTCGCAAGGCGCGGACTGGACAGAGCAAAGCCAGGGCTGGGTCTGCCTCCTCCGAGGGCAGCGCTTGCAGGCTCACCACCTGGTCCCTGAAGGGAGTGGTAGGAACCTTGGGCACATAGCCAGGCTGGGGTCTCAGTACCACGTGGCTGTCACCCGGCCCGAACTCTAGGCACGATTCATCGACCGAAAATGACTGCAGGTCCCCTACCCTCTTGATAGAGGCCAATGCAACCAGCAGCAAAGTCTTCATAGACAGAATCTTTAAATCTGCCGACTGCAAAGGCTCAAAGGGAGCAATCTGGAGTGCTCTTAGCACCAGAGCGAGGTCCCAAGAGGGTATGGAGGGGGGACGAGGAGGATTTAACCGTCTCGCCCCCCTAAGGAACCTGACGACCAGGTCGTGCTGACCAACAGATTTGCCATCTATGTGGTCGTGGTAAGCGGAGATAGCAGCAGAATGGACTTTGAGGGTGGAGGGGGACAGCCTACGCTCCAACCCTTGCTGCAAGAAGGAAAGCACGACACCGATCGAGCATTTTCGGGGGTCTTCTCGGCGAGAAGAGCACCACTCGACGAACAGGTTCCACTTCGAGGCATAGGCACGTCTCGTAGACAATGCACGAGCCGAAGTGATGGTGTTAAGTACCTCGGGGGGTAAGTCACCTAGAACCTCCGCGTCCCGTCCAGGGACCAGACATGGAGTTTCCAGAGGTCTGGACGCGGGTGCCAAAGAGTGCCCCGTCTCTGAGAAAGAAGGTCCTTCCTCAGAGGAATGGGCCAGGGAGGGGCTGTCGCGAGGAGTGAGAGTTCTGGGAACCAGGTCCGGTTGGGCCAGTAGGGCGCAACTAACAAGACCTGCTCCTCGTCCTCCCTGACTTTGCACAGGGTCTGTGCAAGTAGGCTCACTGGGGGAAACGCATATTTGCGCAGGCCCCGGGGCCAGCTGTGTGCCAGTGCATCTGTCCCGAGTGTTCCCCGGTCAGAGAGTAAAACAACTGGCAGTGGGAGGTTTCTGGTGAGGCAAACAGGTCTACCTGAGCCTCTCCGAACTCTCTCCAGATCAGCTGAACCACCTGAGGGTGGAGTCGCCACTCTCCTGGCAGCGCAGCTCGTGATAGCTCGTCGGCCACACGGTTGAGCACACCGGGAACATGAATGGCGCGAAGCGACCTCAGATGCTTCCGACTCCACAGGAGGAGATGGCGGGCGAGTTGCGACATGCGACGGGAGCGTAGACCACCTTGATGGTTGATGTACGCAACGGTCGCAGTGTTGTCCGTACGGACCAGTACATGCTTGCCCCGTAGCAGGCCTTTGAGGCGGCTCAGAGCAAGACGTACTGCCAGCAACTCGAGGCAGTTGATGTGCCAATGCAGATGGGGTCCCGTCCAAACCCCTGACACTGCATGCCCGTTGTACGTGGCACCCCAGCTGGTGGCAGAAGCATCTGTGAACACCACAGCATGCCGGGACACCTGTTCTAGGGGCACTCCTGCCCGGAGAAACAAGGGGTCCGACCACGGACTGAAGGTTCGGCGGCACTCCTGAGTGATTGGCACCCGGAACGTGCCGCGTTGCCACGCCCATCTCGGGACTCGGCCGTGAAGCCAGTGCTGAAGCGGTCTCATATGAAGCAGACCGAGCGGTGTTACAGCCGCAGCAGCCGCCATATGCCCCAGGAGCCTCTGAAAGAACTTCAGTGGGACCGCTGTCCTGCCATTGAATGTATTCAGGCAGTTCAACACCGACCGAGCACGTTCCTCTGTGAGGCGTGCTATCTGCTCGACCGAATCCAACTCCATACCGAGAAAAGAGATCCTCTGCACCGGGGCGAGTTTGCTCTTTTCCCAGTTGACCTGAAGCCCCAACTGGCTGAGGTGTCTGAGCACCAAATCCCTGTGTTCGCACAACTGATCCCGGGACTGTGCTAGAATGAGCCAGTCGTCGAGATAGTTGAGGATGCGAACACCCTGTTCTCTCATGGGAACAAGGGCTCCCTCCACGACTTTGGTGAAGACGCGGGGAGACAGGGCCAGCCCGAAGGGTAGGACTCTGTACTGATATGCTTGACCTTCGAACGCGAACCGCAGGAAAGGCCTGTGCCGCGGAAGGATCGAGACATGAAAGTACGCGTCCTTCAGGTCGATCGCTGCAAACCAATCCCGGGGACGGATGCATTCGAAAATGCGTTTCTGCGTGAGCATCTTGAACGGTAGCTTGTGAAGGCTCCGATTCAAGACTCGCAGATCCAGGATCGGTCGTAACCCGCCGCTTTTCTTGGGTACAATGAAGTAGGGACTGTAGAACCCTGACCTCATATCGGCTGGAGGGACCGGCTCTATCGCATCCTTCGCCAGTAGGACTGCGTTCTCCGCACGCAAGACAGGGGCATCGACATCTTTCACTACAGTGAAGTGGACGCCCCTGAACCTGGGGGGACGCCGGGCGAACTGAATCGCGTAGCCGAGCCTGATGGTCCGAATGAGCCAGCGGAACGGACTGGGGAGCGCTAACCAGGCTCCCAGAGACCGCACCAGCGGGACCAGAGGAACCACAGGCGCACCCGCAGCGGGGCAGCGAGGTGGAACGCAGGGACGCGGCCCTGGAGGCTCTCTCTGCGAGGCGGCCCGAAGCGGCGTCACAGTGTGCTGTGCAACACTTACCTGCTTCCACGGGTGGACAGAGGGAGCAGTCGAGGCTTTGACTGCCTGCTGCTCGCTGCTGTCCGCTGGCGACAGAAGAGGGGGATGAGAGTGGTGAGGTTCTTGCCCTCCCACTGCTCTCCGAGCCCTCTTCGGACCCGGAAATAGAGGAAACTGCTCTTTTATTGAGAATTTGGGTACCGCTGGCTGCTGGGCCAGCGGCGGAACAAAAACAGAAGGAAACAAAAGATTCTCCACCCGGCCCTCCTCCGGGGGAAGGAGCGGTGCGGTCACCACCTCCTGTAGAGCAGTCCCCTCCATCTCCGGGTCGCCCGTCCTAGGGCCGCTTGGACTTGGCCTTGCCACCCTTCTTCTTGGGGGTGGCGGGACGGGCTGGGCGCTCCGACCGCGACCGGCTCCACGGCGCCGCTTAGCTGGAGGCTGCTGCTGCTGGGGCGCGGGAGCGGGGCGGCCGCAGGGGGGCGCCCTCGGCGACGGGCAGTCTGAGGTGCTGCGGGCGGTGGTGGAGCAGCAGCTGACCGCCTCGGCAGGATGTGACTGATGGCCTCAGACTGCTTTTGTACAGTCGAGAACTGTTGGGCAAAGTTCTCAACCGCGTCGCCAAACAGGCCGGTCTGGGACACGGGGGAATTAAGAAACCTGACCTTGTCGGTATCCCTCATGTCCGCGAGACACAGCCAGAGATGGCGCTCCTGGACCACAAGTGTGGACATCGCACGACCCACTGACCGCGCCGTAACCTTCGTCGCACGAAGCGCGAGATCCGTCGCGGCACGAAGTTCCTGAAGAACTTGTGGGTCATGACCACCCTCGTGCAGATCCTTCAGTGCCTTGGCCTGATGGACCTGCAACAACGCCATAGCGTGTAGGGCAGAGGCAGCTTCCCCACAGGCCTGGTAAGCCTTGCCGGTAAGATCCGACGAGTGCTTACAGGCCCGGGAAGGGAGAGACGGCTCCCCCCGCCAGGTGGAGTTAGGGCACAGTTGCATAGCAACGGCCCGTTCCACAGGGGGTATGCGCGTATAACCCTTCGCTGCCCCGCCGTCAAGGGTGGTGAGGGAGGAGGACCCACCGACACGGTTTCGGGCAGTAAAAGGTGCCGTCCACGTGCCAGTGAGCTCTTCATGCACCTCCGGGAAGAAAGGCACTGGGGTGGGGGGCTGAGAACCAGCCCTTGCCACCCCGAGATACCAATCGTCCAACCTCGAGGGTTCGGGACACGGTGGAGGATTCCACACGAGCCCGACCCTGTTGGCGGCCCGGGAAAGCATAGCCATCATTTCCGGGTCTGAATCGGGCACAGTTGTCACTCCCGAGGGAGGCAGCTGCGCCGAATCGTCATCCCCAGAAGCGTCAGGCTCACCCTCCGATGCAGCGATCAACATCCGGTCGTCTTGGGGAGCTCCGAAGGATACGGATGGTACACACCTCTGGGGTGGTCCACCGCACTCCCCCGGCAGCTCTACTGGCTGCGGAGTGCAGGAGGGATGAGGGTTCCTAGGGGGTTGGTTCCCCGAAGGAAACGCGCTCACCGTGATCCTCAGGTCACCAGTGCCGCCGCCCGCAGCAACCCTCTGAGGAGGATTAGAACGAGGCAGCGGCACTGGGACTCCGCCCCTTTGCAGGAACTGGAGTCTAGACCGCAACTCCGAGACGGTCATCTTCCCACAATGGGTACATGACTCGTCCACAAACGCCGCCTCAGCGTGCCTTAAGCCCAAGCACGCGATACAGCGTTGGTGACCATCCCGAGGCGCCAGGCAACGACCGCATCCAGCAGCACACAAGTAGAACGACATCTTTAAAAAGACGCGAACTACTCGTGTAAGCTCTTTCAGGGATTAACTCTCTCAGTGCCGAAGCACGCAGGGGAAAGCCGCTGCAGCACAGACAGGGAATGTGCAGCCTGTCGTGTGCACTCTCTTTGCAGACGCTGCTCTTACCAGCTGTAAGAACAGCCTTTTAGCGCTCTTAAAGCGCACCGTCACCAGCCGTGAAAACGGCCTTCACGCTGATACACAGCTTTTTTTTGCTCAAATAAAAAAGGCAAAAACGAAAGCAAAGAAGAAAAAATCGGCCCCGCTGCTGTGCTGTTCCTCCTGCACCGGACGAGAAGAGCAGTCAGAGAGAGAGCTGGCTCGTTGAAGTCCGTCTTCAAACACTCGCTCGTAGAAACCACCATGTTTGCTCAGTAGTTCGGCTCCGAAGCGAAAAGCTGAAGATGCAACGCACCTGCTGCTCATTATATACCCGCGCTGCGAGGCGAGCAGCTGATGCAGATGATTGCATGCCAATGTGCATTGGCTCGTTTAGTTACACTCGAAGTAGATTGGCCTCTCTGGCGAGTTCCTATTTGTCGGTCTGTCCGACGTACGTCGAACGTGACCGACTGAATGGGAACTAAGCACAGAATATTCTGTCCATAAGTCATATTTGATTTTTTCGGTAACAATTTAGGTTCATTAGTTAAAATGTATTAACTAACCATGAGCAATACATTTGTTACTGTATTTACTAATATTCGTTAATGTTAGTTAATGAAAATACAGTTGTTTATAGTTTGTTCATATTAGTTCACAGTGCATTAACTAATGTTAACAAGATTTTAATCTGTATTAATAATTGAAATTAACATAAAGATTAATAAATGCTGTATAAGTGCAGTTTATTATTAGTTCATGTTAACTAATGTAGTTAACTAATGTTAACTATAATGAACATTATTGTAAAGTGTTACCGATTTTTCTTTTCTTCATCACATTCTTCGCGTTTCATATTTTATCACAAGCTTTGCAATTCATTAACATTGGCAGCCCTAATATATTGAATCTATATCAAAGAAAATGTACATGAATTGTCTTGTTATATGTGTATTTTCACAGTAAATTATAAGCTACTTTATTCACAAGTTTGTAGATAAATTATTCATACTTTTTGTATTTCAAAAGATTTCATGTATTGTCTTATTACACCTGTTATTTTTTTCCACTGTTTGTGGACATTTCATTGATAGCATTAAATGTAAATTATATTTTTAACACGTTTTGCACAGTATGACAAAATGACAGCTGGATTAGAAATGATACAAAGGATTTTCTGTTCATACATGATTATTACTTTGATTTTTCTTTGTTTTCTCCATATGTTTCATATTTCATCACAAGCTTTGCAATGCATTAACATTGGCATCCTAAATATCCAATCCAATTTATTAAATATATAAATGAAAATTTCATGAATTGTCTTGTTAAATGTATTTTTGGCATAAATTATAAGATACTTTATTTACACCTTTCTAGATAAATGATTCATACATTATATGTCTTATTTAAAAAAAAAAAAAGGCATGTATTGTCCTGTTACATCTATTACATCTAGTTTGTGGACATTTCATTGATAGCATTTTATATATTCTAAGTGTAAATAATATTGTTGTTAACACTTTTTGCGGCCAAAACGCATAAAAAGTTTCCCAACTTTTTGAAAATGGTGTCGTGACTACGGAAGAGGATTAGGGCCAAGCAATAATAAAAAAATAAAACCATCTCGAGATTAAAGTTGTTAAATTTCGAGAAAAAACTCGTTAAATTTCAAGAAAAAAGTTGAGATAAAATGTTGAGAATAAACTCGTTAAATTACGAGAAAAAAGACGTTAAATTACGAGAACAAATTTGTTAAATTATAATTATGATAACGACTTTTTTCTCGTAATTTAATGACTTTATTCTCAACATTTTATCTCGACTTTTTTCTCTAAATTTAACAACTTTAATCTCGAGATGGTTTTATTTTTTTATTATTGCTTGGCCTTAATCCTCTGGGTCATTTTGGAAATGAGAAATTTTCATCTATTATTATTAAAGGTCTGAATCAGGGACAAGGATGAAGCAGAAAAGTCTGCATAACTTAGAAAAAAATATGTATCATAAGGTAGCAAAAAAAAAATAAAAATGATGAAACTCTATTGGATGTTGTACAAAAAAAAAAATGAATCATAGCAAGAAAAATGTTGTGTAATGGATGGTCTGACGCCTTTGTCCCCTCGAGTCTTTTCAGAAACATTTGTTCATTTAATGGTTGTTTACTGTTTATGCAATCATGCAAAGATGTTGCAATTGTTCTTTTGGCAGAGTTTTGACGTTATTGCTTCTTTCTGCAGTTTTGTGTAATAGTGACTCACACTCCTGATCCTGATGCAGCTGAATTATTCTATCATAAAAATGTACAGCAACATTATAAATTTATACTGTCTGCAAAGTAAATAATTGATGGGCCCTGGGAAAAGGTGTAGTAGCTTTACACCTGTAGGATGACTTTTGATCTTTCCACCTTGCCATCTTTTCTAATTGATAGTGAGATCCAGACCTTTGGCAGATAGTGAGCACGAGCAGGATAACACTTTTTATTTATCTCAGTGCTGCTGGTATCATGGATCATGTTATCATGTTACACACAAAATAAATAAATAAAGAAAGAAAGAAAGAAAGAAAGAAAGAAAGAAAGAAACAAACAAACAAACACTCCAACATTACTGAACATTAAATACTAACAGGTCCTTCCATTTACTCAAAAACACATAAAAAAACACTTGATTTAAACATTTATTCTCCCCATTCATTCCTACACAAAGCATGCTGGGAACTAAAAATCACGTTTATGCAGCCAAATCAATGCACAAAAGTTACATGAAAGTTCATGTTCGTAAGAGAATACAGAGTGCTCTGCTATTTCCAACCAGCCTTTGCGATTTCATTTATTTCCATGTGTGTCAGTATCATTAACCTTACTGGCATCACATGCCAAATCGCCATCTGGAGATGGGACGTTTTCTCCCACACACACTCACACACAGATTGCCATGTCAAGAGTGCTTGATGTCTACAAAATAATTATTATTTTTGTTTATTATTGTTTAATTCAGGTTCAGTCAGCTGTGGCTCGTCTGTATGGGCAGGTGGGTCAGAGCCCCACCAAAATATTCATCCAAAAATTGTTCTATATACACTAAATTAATAATAAATTAGGAATGTGTTCAGCATTCTGCAAAAAAATATTTTTTACGGATTTTCTAGACTATTTTAAGTCATAAAGTGAGCAGGATATATTAAAATATAGCGCATGGATTCGGCAGGCATGTATCATGATACTAAGCAGGGCAGACAGTCTCAGAGCCCTCCCCAGCTCTACAGCGTCCCACAAATTTCCAATATAAATCTGTGGTGAAACATGGAACTGCAGCACCCTCTCACAGAGAGTGCCTCAGAGATGACGTGTTTTTGTAGGCCAACCCGGAAGTTAGCGGCACACGGGTTCCCTCGATCTAAAGCCTATGCATTTTTCCCACAGATTTTTGGAAAATCGTAAAAAATAAGCTCTGTGTTTAACAAAGGGTCATGACACAAGTTTTGTCTATCAAGATAATCTTTACAAGTTAACACAACATTTATAGATTTTGAAGCCTAAATAAAGTCATCAGATATAAAAAGCTAACAGTAGGCTATAAACGGACTACAGCACACCATGGTCGCGGATCAACGTCATCACCACCAAGCTTCCTCAAACTGTATTTAAAAAACAACATTATTTAAAAACATGCTCGCTGATTATGATCTGTGCTGTGTATGAATACTTATCCACTTTTTCATAAGAAATGCAGTCCAAATGTCCTGTTTGTCATGATGATGTCTAAAGTCCCGCCAACGGAAGTAGTCCCTTTTAGCAACTTGTTAGCAACTGCCGTTTTTTAAGACACAATAATGGTTTAAAAAATCACAAGTGGGTTATAACTGGTGTGTTTGATGTCATGGATCAAAACGTGAAAATATTTAGAGGCTGTTAACCACAGACCTTATTTCAGGTGATTTAGCAAAAACCCATTAAAAAAAACGCACTTTCGCTTATGGGTTTTGCCTACAAAAACACTTCATGCCTGAGTTACTCGATTTCTGGCTGCCTTGCTTATTTTTACGTTACCTTACGTAAACCTCACACCAAGACGATATCAGTCCGTTTCAGGTATCTGTCTGCATCAGGTTAGTAACTAGCTGCACTATAAAAAAAAATCCCAGTAAAATTTACGGTAAAAAAAACGGCAGCTGTGGTTGCCAGAACTTTACCGTAAAAAATACAGTAGCAACGTAAAAAACAAATCTGTTAAATTTACGGTAAAATAACGTATTTCATTAACTGATACAATGTTAATTTACCAACCTAATGAAGTACTAATATCTGTTTTGTACCTTTATAATACACTGACAGTCACCAAACACAGTGGTGATAAGAGTTACATGATGAATCAAAGTTCATCACAAGCAGCTTTTCCACAAGCTGAGGAGGACAATACTAATATATAGAAGGTGCACACAGTGTCATTCACACACACACTAAACACCATCATGGTAACATGCATGAAATTTTAAAAATGCAATAAACATTAATTTAACAACATTAGATGTAACATAAAACCCTAATGTAGATAACTGATTAGAACAAAATGAGAAAAAACTAAGAAGAAACAATTATTTCAACGAAAATATATCAAATGTGAAGTGTCATGCAGGGAATTGTGGGAATGTCAATTTACTGTTTTTCACTATAAATTTTACAATGAATTGTTATTTTTCACTTCCAAAAACTGTGAATTTAACTGTATTTTACTGTAAAATTACATTAAATGTACCGTTAGATCTATTACAGTTATTCACCGTGTATAATACGGAAACTTTCTGTAAAACCAATTGACAGTTTTTCACCGCAGCATTTTTACAGTCTTTTACTGTTAAAATCACGGTCATTTTTTACAGTGTGGCAATTTGGCATGTCTGTTCTTCCTATGTGGAGTAGCGTATCACATTAATGAGAGTATGTATAAATCATTTCGTTTAAATGTGCTTATGTGATTAGCTTTTATATACAGTAATTCTGTTGTGTTTGTTTTATGTTTGTTCTGAGAATAGACATGATTTTTTCCTCACTGGAATTCCTAACTTGTAATATTCTAAAACAACATTCGGACCATAGACTGTAAAAAAATATGGACGTAGTGTCCGTGACATCACCTATTGATTTCTGAAGAGCATTTTTGAAGCGAAAATGAGGCCGCTGCCATCTTAGCAGTGCGTCACCGCATGTCACTCCTGGATAACTGAAAATGGGCAAAGAGGCGGGACGTGGTTGGAACTGAGGTGCTGAAACCACACCCGCCTAGCTTGACGAAATCATATTAGCAGGCAAAGGAGCTATCTATATCTTAGATACTATTTAAAATATTAATAAAGATAACAAGTTATATCATTAGAAAGTTCTAAAGGTTTACTGTCAATCTACGGTGTCTTTTTTTTTACAATATAGATGCTCCGGCACCAGTAATTATAATTTGTGTCGGGTGTGCAAATAACAACTTGAAAAATCAAACGGGACTTCATACCGTTTGTGGCAGGGAGGGCGTGGTTCAGTGAAGTCTGCAGCAGGAGAGAGAGTCGGGAGACGCTTGGTAAGTGAGTGGGTTAATTGTAAATCACGAACACCTGTTTCTAATTCCAGTAATTGGCACGGAGACAGGATAAAACACCAGGAGAAGCAGGAGTGTGGGAGAGAGAGAGGGACTGCTGACTGAGAAACACTGGGACTGAGCTGGAGAGCACTACTGGAGTGAAGCCCGTCTGTGGATGTGGATTGTTTATTGTGCGTTGCACAGACTTTTGTTTGGACATCTTGTTATTGAAATAAAAACTCAGTCAGCAGTCAAAGTCGACCCTGTCCTCTTCCTTCCCTACGAACTTGAACTTATTACACTGGTGCCGAAACCCGGGAAGGAAGAAGGGAGCCGCCGCCATGCACTCGACCTCCGCCCAGCCGTTTGCGGAGATCATCTCATCCCTCGCGGTCATGCAACAAGAACATCATCAAGCCCTGCTGGACCTGCGTACGGATCAGGAGCGCCGCTTTGAGGCCATCATACAGGTCCAGCAGGAAGACCGCGAGACGTTCCGGAGCTGGATTGACCAGGAGGTTCGTGCTAAGACATCGCCAGTACTTCCGCTCATTGGGGCTGGGGGAGTCCGGCCGGCCATTCCTGATGGCCCAACAGCTCCGGGACTCCTGCCGCAAATGGCTGCTGGCCGACGGAAGCGACGTGGAGCAAGTCATCGATCGGGTGGTACTGGAACAGTTTACCACTCGGCTTCCGAAGAAAACGGCCGAGTGGGTCCAGTGCCACCGGCCCACGTCGCTGGATTCGGCCATCCATCTGGCAGAGGACCATATGGTGGCGTGCCCAGGGGTCGGCGAACTTTTACCATCAATCTCTCTCTCTCCTTCTGTTCCCCTCTCTCTCTCTAGACCTGTCCCTCTCCCCAGGTCTCGTCCGCCCGGCCCGTCTCGTGTTCCGCCCCGGGGGCGGGGCGGAACTGAACTTGGATCAGTTTCTGGACCTAGAGCCCTGCCCAGGGGGGCGGGACTGTCTGCTGTCGGGCTGGACCCCACTCCTGTTTCTCCCCTCTCTCCGTGCCAACAATTTAACCCACTCTCTGCCAAGAGAGCGGCGGGTAGGTCTGGGCCGGTCTGTTGGCGTTGCGGGGACCCGGAGCATTTCGTGGACAGGTCTCCTGTCATTGAGGTGGGGACAATGATCTGGGTCCCTGACGACCCGCAGACTGCCCCTGGTCAGGCTGGCCGGTACCAAATACCTGTGAGTATCAAGGGGGGTACCTATCAGGCTTTGGTGGACTCAGGTTGTAACCAAACCTCCGTTCATCAAAGCCTGATTTCGTCTGGGGCATTGGATACAAGCCGCATGGTTAGGGTGCGGTGTGTGCACGGGGATGTGGTGGAATATCCTATGGTGCCAGTTATTATTCAATTCAGGGGTCAAAAGCATAGTGTTGAGGTGGCAGTTAACCCGCACCTCCGGCATCCGTTAATTTTGGGAACCAATTGGCCAGCGTTTATTGAATTATTGGGGGCTTTATGTACGGATGCCTCTTGGGGAAAAAATGCACTGGAGAGGAACGCGAGTGTGCAGGCGGGAGAGACTGAACCGGGACCACTGGGTACTGCCTCAGGGGAACAGAGCGAAATCGAGAGACTTATTCTCTCTGAGCGCGATGATTTTCCCTTGGAGCAGTCTCAGGATGAGACGCTGAAACGTGCGTTTGAACAGGTCACCACCATTGACGGTCAGCCTCTCCATCCTGGACAACCGCTTACGTATCCATATTTTGCAATTATAAAAAATAGGTTGTATCGAGTGACCCAAGACGCTCAGACAAAAGAAGATACAACCCAGTTGTTAGTTCCTAGGAGCCGCAGGGAAATGCTTTTTCAAGCGGCTCATTCTAATCCAATGGCTGGTCATTTAGGACAGGTGACGACACTAAATCGCCTCATGACCCGATTTTTTTGGCCGGGCATTCACGAGAATGTGCGCAGGTGGTGCGCGGCTTGTCGTGAATGTCAGTTGGTAAACCCACCGGCCACCCCAAAAGCGCCTTTGCGCCCCCTCCCATTAATGCAGGTCCCCTTCGAGAGAATTGGCATAGACCTCATCGGGCCATTAGAGCGATCAGCACGAGGACATCGTTTTGCATTAGTCATTGTGGATTATGCAACACGATATCCCGAAGCAGTGGCTCTCCGCAACATTTCCGCTAAGAGTGTTTTCTTTAATCTCCCGAGTGGGGATTCCCAAGGAAATCCTCACTGATCAGGGCACGGCGTTTATGTCACGGATGTTACGCGAACTTTATGAATTATTGGGCATTAAATCGATTCGTACCAGCGTCTTTCACCCACAAACGGACGGGCTGGTCGAATGTTTTAATCGCACGCTTAAAACAATGATTCGTAAATTCGTACAGGAAGACGCCAAAAATTGGGATAAATGGTTGGAACCTCTGTTGTTCGCTGTGCGAGAGGTCCCGCAAGCCTCCACGGGGTTTTCCCCCTTCGAGCTTCTCTATGGTCGTCAGCCTAGAGGGGTGTTAGACGTCATAAGAGAGGCTTGGGAGGACGGACCGTCTCAATCAAAAAACGAAATTCAGTATGTGCTGGACCTGAGAACAAAACTCCACACTTTGGGGCGGCTCTCTATGGAGAATTTGTTACAGGCCCAGGACAAACAGAGCCGGCTGTATAACAGAGGGATCAATTTGCGTAAATTTGCACCGGGAGATAAAGTGCTTGTATTGCTCCCAACGTCAAGTTCAAAATTACTTGCAAAGTGGCAAGGACCATTTGAGGTCACACGGCAAGTTGGAGAGCTCGATTATGAGGTAATACGCTCAGATAGGAGGGGAGCACGTCAAATTTACCACCTCAATCTCCTTAAAAAATGGAATGAGGGAGAATCAGTGATGCTGGCGACGGTGATTAGCGGAGAGGATGATCTTGGGCCAGAGGCGAATATAAAAAAAGAATCTCTCGCACTGGCCCCAGGGGGAGATCATCTCTCGCCCTCCCAGCTCATTGATTTAACCAAATTACAGGCAGAGTTTGCTGACGTGTTTTCTCCCCTACCTGGTCGTACAAATCTCATTCAGCACCATATCGAGACAGAGCCGGGCGTGGTGGTTCGCAGCCGGCCGTATCGCTTACCTGAACACAAGAAAAAAGTAGTTCAGGAAGAATTAGGAGCGATGCTTGAAATGGGGGTAATAGAAGAATCCAGCAGTAACTGGGCGAGCCCGATAGTTTTGGTTCCCAAAACGGACGGCTCAGTTCGGTTCTGTGTGGATTACCGCAAGGTGAACGCTGTGTCGAAATTCGACGCGTATCCAATGCCACGGGTGGACGAATTGCTTGACCGGCTCGGTACGGCTCGCTTTTATTCGACATTGGACTTAACAAAGGGATATTGGCAGATCCCCTTGTCGCCATTATCCAAAGAAAAGACAGCTTTCACAACGCCGTTTGGATTACACCAATTTGTTACTCTTCCGTTCGGGCTGTTCGGGGCACCTGCCACCTTTCAGCGTCTCATGGATAAAATTTTGCGGCCCCATGGTGCATATGCTGCTGCTTATCTGGATGATATTATTATCTTCAGTAATGACTGGCGGCGGCATATGCAGCATTTGAGGGCCGTCCTGAGATCGCTGAGGGGGGCCGGGCTCACGGCCAACCCGAAGAAGTGTGCGATTGGGCGTGTGGAAGTAAGGTATCTGGGCTTCCACTTGGGACATGGACAGGTGCGTCCCCAAATTGATAAGACAGCAGCGATTGCGACCTGTCCGCGCCCTAAGACCAAAAAGGAGGTTAGACAGTTCCTCGGGCTGGCGGGATATTATAGAAGGTTTGTACCTAATTATTCGGACCTCACCAGCCCGTTGACTGATCTAACTAAAAAGGAGGCACCAGATACGGTCCAGTGGACGGAGCTGTGCCAGCAGGCCTTTACCCAGGTGAAGGCTGCTCTATG
This sequence comes from Megalobrama amblycephala, assembly GCF_018812025.1. Classification (NCBI taxonomy): domain Eukaryota; kingdom Metazoa; phylum Chordata; class Actinopteri; order Cypriniformes; family Xenocyprididae; genus Megalobrama; species Megalobrama amblycephala. The sequence goes on from NC_063055.1 coordinate 29,275,105, forward strand.
TGGCAGGCCATTGCTTCACTCTCCTGATTTTTCTCTCCCTTTTTTGTTGCAGACTGACGCGTCGGACAGGGGGCTGGGTGCTGTCCTGTCCCAGGAGATAGAGGGGGAGGAACGGCCGGTGCTGTACATTAGCCGTAAGCTCTCAAAGAGAGAAGCTAAGTACAGCACCGTGGAGAAAGAGTGTCTTGCCATCAGGTGGGCCGTCCTCACCCTCCGCTATTATCTCCTGGGACGGGAATTCACCCTCTGTTCGGATCACGCTCCCCTGCAGTGGCTCCACCGCATGAAGGATACCAACGCGCGGATCACTCGTTGGTATCTGGCTTTACAGCCTTTTAAGTTCAAAGTGGTCCACAGGCCGGGTGTTCAGATGGCTGTGGCCGATTTCCTCTCCAGAAATGGGGGGGGGGGGCTGCAGGCCGGATGGCTCCCCGGCCTGAGTCGGGCGGTGAGGGTATGTGGCAGGGAGGGCGTGGTTCAGTGAAGTCTGCAGCAGGAGAGAGAGTCGGGAGACGCTTGGTAAGTGAGTGGGTTAATTGTAAATCACGAAGTAATTGGCACGGAGACAGGATAAAACACCAGGAGAAGCAGGAGTGTGGGAGAGAGAGAGGGACTGCTGACTGAGAAACACTGGGACTGAGCTGGAGAGCACTACTGGAGTGAAGCCCGTCTGTGGATGTGGATTGTTTATTGTGCGTTGCACAGACTTTTGTTTGGACATCTTGTTATTGAAATAAAAACTCAGTCAACAGTCAAAGTCGACCCTGTCCTCTTCCTTCCCTACGAACTTGAACTTATTACACCGTTATAATGAAATAGTGATTGCGAGATGAATCCAATCCATGGCACTTGGGTAAAATGTCTATGAGTGTCCACTGAAAAACAAAAAACAGTACATTTTGTCCACAAAAGCGTTAAATTCATGAAATATTAATATATTATCCATTGTTTGCATCACATTTCTTCTGAATATAGATTTAACCAATGAGAAAGAGAGAATACATCATATAGCGCATGGTAGGAATGTGATACATATAGAAAAACAAGTCTAAGGGCCCTATTTTAACGATCTAATCGTAAAGTGTAAAGCGCACGGCGCAGATGCACTCAGGGCATGTCCAAATCCACTTTTGCTATTTTAACGACGGAAAAACGGTCCGTGCGCCAGGGCGCATTTTTGAAATGGGTTGTCCCCATTCTCTTAATGAGTAATGGCCGTAACGTTCAATAAACCAATCAGCGTGTCATCTCCCATTCCCTTTAAGAGCAAGATGCGCTCGCGCCATGGCGGATTGCTATTTACATGGCGGAATTTGTTGGCGGAAAAGCTGAATGCTTTTCAAGCGAAGAAACCAATCTGCTTGTTCGCGAAGTTAAAGCATGTTTGTGTGATGCGCATCCCTGTGTGTAATAAGCAAAGTGAACGCGAATTGTGGACACGCCCAGAGGCGCAGTTTCTACCAACACGCTCTAACAAAAAAATATTGCGCCACTGACTTTAGACTTTAGACCAGGTTTGAGTTGGTCTATGGCGCAGTCTATTTTCAGCTCCTTAAAATAGCAATGCGCCGGCAATGTGCCTGAACACACCTCTTTTTTAGACCAGCACACCCATGGCCGCACTAACTGGCGCAAATGCATTTACTAATTTAAGGACGTGGCGCTGAACGGGAAAACGCGAACGGCGCCGGACACAAACTAGCAAACACACTTGCGCTGCGCCTTGCGTCGCATTGCTTCAACAGAGGACAAAAGACCCTCTGTCCACTTTCCTTCAATGCTGAGACCAACATAAAATCTATCACTGAGGTAAAGTGATGGCTCACAGAGAGCAGCGGCAAACCTGTCACTCAAGTGGCCACGCCCTTAATATGCAGAACTTTAAGGCTTAATATAATGTAAATGGATGAGTTATAAAAAAAAATCACCCTCCTCAGAGTTGTCATGAAGGGCAAAATTAGCAGTATAGACCAAAACCACAATTTGATCCAGGCTGTAAACATGTTTTTTCTGCTGTAAAGTTGGCTGTTTTAACATGGGACTCAATGAGATTCTGCTCTCTTTTGGAGCCTGTCCCTAGTGGCCAGTCGATGAATTGCAGTTTAAGTCCCTTCCGTATTGGCTTCGAGAGAAACTGGGGGAGGTCGGAAGCAATAAAAGCAATTCTAAGATGGCATTCTATGCGCTTATTTTGTGTACTAAGACTGTACAAAGGCTGAATAATGCAAGGACATTAGAATTCTGCCAAAATTGTGTCTGATGTGTTCAGCGTTTAGGATATAAAGCTTACAAAGTGTTTATTATAAACTAGCGCTAAGACCCAGAATCTGCCCTATAGCCTACCTAAATGTATGGCCAGGTGCCACTACTGGGTTCAGTTTACGAATGCATTTTTACATCGTTGTTTTTTTGTTTTGTGTTGTTTTTTGTATTTGTGTAGTTTCTGATAATAACACTGGATTTAATCAGACTTCTTTCTTTCACAGAGACAAACCAATTGTCTCCACTACATTTGCTGTCTCCATTGAAGACATTGCTTTTTATTATAGTAATTACGCTTCTGAGAACACGCTCAACTCCAGGGAGCCTCTTGAATTTAGCAGCTAGCCACAGCTCATGTAAAATTGAAAAGGTAGTCAAATGTGATTAGAGAAAAAGGGACATTTTGGTAAAAAGTTGCTTTGAAACACTTTAAGAGTTTGAGTGTTCATGGAAAGTGTCTAGTTACAACACTGAGTGTAGTGGATGCAAAAGGTGAATGACTTACTTGCATTTGGACGTTTTTTTTCATTCCACTTCACTCACACTTTTTATGAGTGATACTTTTAAATACCTATAAAAAATGCTTATCTCTCAAGATGGCAAGTACATACTCAAATGGAGTGTCAAAAATGTCAGTTTACACATTCTGCATGCTAAACCACAAACTGTTCTTGACAGTGCAATTAAAATTAAAATAGAATATTCATCAATATCAATGTCACATTTCACTGATTTATTGAATGTATGACCTTTTAATAGTCAGTTTACAAAACAGGAGGTAGTTGAGCAGCAATGGCTTGTGTAGAGTTTATGAGTGTGTATTGACACATACCAGTGCCCCCACACTAACTGATTTCAGAGTTCTCCCTCGGAAGATTAAGACTGACAGGCGCAGCAGCAGCAGCAGCGATCAACACTTCAGGCTCTGAGTCTAGCAGGAGCGAGGGAGGGGGTTGATGTGCTTGACAATCAGTGCAAATTAAATCAGAACAGGATAAGTCAAATACAGTGAATGAAGAGAAGAGGTAAGTTAACTAAAAAAATAAAAATAATTATAAAAAAATAATTATACATTCACTACTGATCAAAAGTTTTGGGTCAGTATGATTTTTGTAAGTGTCTGTAAAATGTATAATGTTACAACAGATTTCTATTTCAAATAAATGCTGTTCTTTTGAACTTTCTATGCATCAGCATCAAAGCAGCATATTAGTATGATTTCTGAAGGATCATGTGACACTGGAGACTGGAGTAATGATGCTTAAAATTAAGCTTTGCTATCAAAGGAATAAATTACACTTTAAAATATATTAAAATAGAAAACAGTTATTTTAAATATCAATAATATTACACAATATTACTGGTTTTATTGTGCCATTCATACATTTACTTTTTCTCTTCTCAATAAGCCATTTAACTTAGAAATACAATACGATAGTAAAGTTTGTTGCAACTTCTTGCTGACTTTAAAGACTGAACGTGACTTTACTTTTGTCCCACTTGAATTTGATTTATTTATAAGTAAACTAGCTATTAAGGAGCCTTTCTTGATAAACAAGAGATGCTTAGTTGTTTTGTAAATGTGTTAATTGTGGTAAGGCTGTTAAACATTATTCATTAATCTCAAAAAAGTGCAATTTTAACTTGTATTTGCCTTAAAAGTGCCCTAGAACGTTCTTTCACAAGATGTAATATAAGTCTAAGGTGTCCCCTGAATGTGTCTGTGAAGTTTCAGCTCAAAATACCCTATAGATTTTTTTTTTTAATTAATTTTTTAACTGCCTATTTTGGGGCATCAACTATGCACCGATTCAGCGCGCGGACCCTTTAAATCGTTGCACTCCCTGCCCCCCCGAGCTCTCGACTATAATACAGTGCATAAACAAAGTTCACACAGCTAATATAACCCTAAAATGGATCTTTACAAGATGTTCGTCATGCATGCTGTATGCATGCTTCGAATTATGTGAGTAAAGTATTTATTTTGATGTTTATATTTGATTCTCTATGAGTTTGAGGCTGTGCTCCGTGGCTAACGGCTAATGCTACACTGTTGGAGAGATTTATAAAGAATGAAGTTGTGTTTATTCATTATACAGACTGCAAGTGTTTAAAAATGAAAATAGCGATGACTCTTGTCTCCGTGAATTCAGTAAGAAACGATGGTAATTTTAACCTCATTTAACAGTACATTAGCAACATGCTAACAAAACATTTAGAAAGACAATTTACAAATATCACTAAAAATATCATGTAATCATGGATCATGTCAGTTACTATGGCTCCATCTGCCATTTTTCACTATTGTTCTTGCTTGCTTACCTAGTCTGTTGATTCAGCTGTGCTGCTCCAGACGTTACTGGCTGCCCTTGTCTAATGCCTTGAACATGGGCTGGCATATGCAAATATTGGGGGCGTACATATTAATGATCCCGACTGTTACGTAACAGTCGGTGTTATGTTGAGATTCGCCTGTTCTTCGGAGGTCTTTTAAACAAATGAGATTTACATAAGAAGCAGGAAACAATGGAGTTTGAGACTCACTATATGTCATTTCCATGTACTGAATTCTTGTTATTCAACTATGCCAAGATAAATTCAATTTTAAATTCTATGGCACCTTTAATATCCAATACATTTTACTGAATCTATCAAAGATAATGTACATGAATTGTCTTGTTACTTTTTTGTACTTGTACTTGTTTCACCATTAATTATAAGTTACTTTATTCATACCTTTGTAAATAAATTATTCATACTTTTTACTTCCAAAAACGGCAGGTTATTATTATAAATTTACATGCGTTGCATTCACATGCAAGGCAGGACCAAGAGCCATTGGAACGAAGTAAGGCCGGTGGCTCGAATGTTAATGAGCATCACCTGCATGCCACGGTCTCAAGCCCACAGAGGAGCTCCAGAAGGATAAAAGGAGGAGTGAGGACAGTGGAAGACGAGAGAGGAACAGGCCTGGGGCAGGTTGCATAGACATAGCCATTATGTTAAGACAGTGTCTTAAGTTCTAGTATGACAGTTAGTCAAGGGGCAGTCAGGCTTACTTTTTGGTATCAAATTAGGCCAATCTACATTTTTATGTAACCGATTTAAAAAAGTTATGAACAGTTTTAAAGAAAAAGAAAAAAAAGATATCCAACTTGTAAGACTGGTCTTAGCGGTTTATGCAACTGGCCCCTGGACTTTATGTTGCTTTTTTAGTTCATGCGGCAGTCGTCCGTGAGGGGCTTTACTTCTGTTTTTTTTTTTGTTGTTTTTTTTGTTGTTTTTTTATTTTGTGATTAAAGTTTCACGTTGAACGTTCGCCAGTTCACACCTCCTCTTTCTCTGAACTTGAATGTCATTACATCTTGTTAAACATATTATATTTCACTGCTCGTGGAAAGGTAACTTAGGTAACTCTACATTTACTGTAATGTTCAACATTCACTGTACAATTTTTACATTTTTTACTTTCTTCTTGGATTGAAATTATATTTAAAGTGCATATTGCAGGTTTAATATTTTTTTTCGAGATGAATATATAACCTTGTACAAAAATACCATATAAAACGGTACTGCAGGGTATAAAAATGTTTTGCGAGACATAAGGGCATTAATTTAGTAGATAAAGTGTCGGTCTCTGTAAAAACCGCTTTTTTTTCAGCGTCGCGTCATTTTACGTCACTACAGGGAGATGTTCGCAGAGCTCTGTGTTGATTCAGTGCAGAATATATTGGTATTTAGCAACAGCGGCCGTGAATCAGTGGGTTTTCGGTAGTTTTTGTATTCTATTTATCATCGTAATGGTAAATTATTGTGTTTGTGGAGGTTGCACAAACTTCAGCCTATCAGGGCATCGAGTACAGAGGTTTACTAACAAGAAAAACTACGCTGCTATCTTCTGTGCCGGGGTTTGTTTTGTGCAGGTGAAGAGACGGGACTTCACTTCACTGCATCTGCGTCGAAAAACGCGTTCATTTTAGACTGGAGGATTATCATCCTGGCGATATGATGGAGTTCAACATTGTAATACTTCTGAAAATGATTATATTAAATGAATAAACTTACACACGCTATGCTTCTTCACCGTTTTTACTTGAATCAATTTCAACACTGATGAATACAAATTATGTACACATGCATACAGTCTCACACTCACACAAAACAGTTTTGAATGATGTGCTGGTAATGTAAATACTCCAATTTCATGCATGCCATGTATGTAAACTTATACATTCAAGTTCACACAACTACATAATCACGGCGTCATACATCCTCACACAATCAGTGAATGAGCACGGAATAAACTCATAACACAGAATTAATGAATAAAGGATAACATGAAATACATACAGTAAGTTAACATTATATGTTTGGCCGCCGGAGGGAGACATGATCACGGATCCGTCAGAGATGCAGCTCGATGAAGACTTACGGTGCACATTTTAAGTTTTGTGTTTGATTATTACATTTGCTAACTACCAAATCAGTCGTGATGAGAAACGGCTATATCACGTAACGTTAGTGTGGACGGATATTAACGTGTGTCACATACGCTTGATCAAAGTTTATTCGTTTCTGTTATTAGTAATCAGTTAGGCCTACTCCTAGATGACCAATAGCTTTGCTATTGCCTGATTCATGATAATAATCTGTACAATATTGTGATCTGAGCACATGTCGTTAACGTTATATCTATAAGCTAACACCGGTCTCTGTCCTGTTCTCCACTGCTTCTCCTCACACAACAGCTCAATTTGTCTCTTTTGACCGTTATTCTGTCTAATTCTGGCCTGTCCCTGCTCTCTTGACCACATAGCAGGCTAATTGTATGGCTGTGATTAGTTATACGAGTATAAATAAGCATTTACAATTTCCTCAGCATCCGAACTGTCATTGCGATCCATTGTTTTCCTATAGTTTATATTGATCGCGTTCCCTTCAGTGACGTCACGTCCGATTTGGCATTTTTCAGATGCGGAAGTAAAATTCTCTCACAAAAAATGACTCCAGAAGCCTATGTAGCGTATTTATGCGTGTTTTTTCAAGAAAATCTATTTCATACATTATTTTTCTACACATTGAATCACTAAAGCTCTAACATGCAATATGCCCTTTAAGGTAGGGCAGGCAATTTCAGAGAAGCTAGCAATGGAAAGCTAGATTTGAAAGCATGAGATCCCACCCTCCCTTCAGAGCATCTCCAAAGTCATGCCTCCTCCAAAACACATGAACACATATAGCAGAGTCTGCAAAGCATCACGAGACAAGAGACGTTGTTAAATTACCTCATGTCTCAAAGCATTACAATAATAATGAACATAAACAGCTTACAGAGCTCTTACCACCTGACTGCTGCCGATTCATTTCGGTGTTGATAGTGATGACAAAGAAACACATAAATCTGAGTCTGAGGATGTAAACAGCTCTGGGTAGAACGTCAAGGGTTGTCATCTCGTAATTATGGTTACGATATGGAAAGAATGCAGCATAAGCTCATTGTTTTGGTTCAGGAGGAACTGTAAAATGTGGCTGCTGTTTGTTTGTGGCACTCGGTGACTGTCTTTTTCAACTCTGCATAGTCTTATGTAACGCTCCGAATGACATGTGATGCCTGTGTATATATATATATATATATATATATATAGACTACTTCTATAATTGATTGATCAGGATGTGAAGAGAGTTTATAGCATTTATAAAAAAAAAATGGCCTGTACTTTTAAAAAATAATTAATTAAATGCTTTGAAGAAGGCATCAGCCAAAATGTTATTATGGTCCAATTGATAATCTAAGCTTAATGTCACAAATCAACCCTAAAGTGTTTTATCATTTATGTTATATTACGGTTATATTTAGATCCATGACCATTTGCGATCGGTGGAATGAGCTGCCAACTTCTCTCATTTCAGCATTATGAATGAATGGATATGACCTTTTCCATTAGGGTCCTTATCATTGATTTCCATTCCTGAACACATGAACAGATGAATTAACAGAGGCTGCAGTTAACTGGGCATTTGCTAAAAGCCATCATGCAGTCAAACTAATTCTAACCCTAAAAGTAAACACCAAAAGACCAGCAACATGTTGAAATAATTTACTAAAACTTTGTATTGCTGAAAACACAAAATGTGCACTTTCCTAGTGATCTAGTGATTTTTCCATCACTGCCTGCAGAATAGGTGTTGAAATAAAGAGTAAAGACTGGATATTTTATTCTTGTATCTCTGCTTTTGTGTACAGGTACATCATCACCCCCAAGAGTAACCGTTGTATTGTGTAAGAGGGTGTTTTTTATTGTTCTAATGTGTCTGTTGTTCCAGTAGTGCTAACAGAATGGTTTTGCTGGGGTTGAAGGAGGCTAGTGTTACTCCGCTGAAGGCAAAGGTGATAAAACAGTGATTGAGATTCTGCAATAAAACCATCGCTGCAGAAACAGTGAGATTCAATTTCACTGCTTTTATAAACCTATACATCTCCACAGAGGGGCCGAGTGTTGAAAATGAGTGAAATAGAAAAACAGAATGATCAGCAGACAAACATCAGCTTGGACTTGGACCATTTTCACACACACTCATTAAAACACTTGAAGTTGAAGAGAATGTAAATTTGCCATTTTACACAAACACTTAATAATGGGCTTTTAGTTTTGTTTTCAGGACATCTAGGTGTTAAAGAAAAGGCATAAATTAACATGCACACATGAATTATCTTTAACTCCCACAATACTAGAGAAACAAAGTTCATTTGAGAGCTGAGTGGTACAGAAGGCTAATCCAATCACATAGACATTTACCCAGTCTGATTTCAAGAGGAAACAGCTGTGATTTGAAAGTTTTTGGTAAAATACGCTGTTTAACGAGACTCATTGTGCGACATACTGAAATGTAATACAATCAATTTGACCTTTCCTTTTCAGTGAAAACTGCAAGCAATATGTGATTTTATTGCTATTTTTTTTTTTTTTTTTTCATTTATTTATTATTTGTTTAGACTGCCAAAAAAAGACATATTAACACAAAATCAAATTAAGGGGAGACACTACAGGCAAAAACGCTGTTTTTTCAGGCACCTGTCAATTTTGAGATTTTGTGCTTTTTGGCTTTTCATAAAGTGTTTTTTCAGACTGGTGGAAAGAAAACATTCAAAAGTGTATGTTTTATAGCACTTTATCTATTTGCATCTATAGATTTCAATTACAGTAAATATCTTTAAAGGCCGTTTTCTCAAAATGAATTTTTTCTCCTGCTCTGAGTCAGAAATCTCCACTTCAGCAGAACTTTTTTCTGATTTATGGAGTGCTAAAAAGAGATATCCAAAATTCTCTCTGTAAAAACCTTTGAATTTAATATGTCCAAAAAGTTAAACGAGAACTTTGAACCTGACATCATCCAATATTCAGATTTTTGTTCTAGAAATGTATGCAAATTAGCGCATATTTAATTAGATAATGCCTCATTTGCATATTTAAACATTACATTTTAGAAAACTTGTAATACAAAAAATGTTTGCAATTTTTAATGTAATCAATCACCTAGGGTAGTATGGTGATATCTATTAGTAATTTTTTTACCCTATTCACCTGGGGTGTCTCGCCTTAAAGGTGCCCTCGAATTAAAAATTGAATTTAACTTGGCATAGTCAAATAACAAGAGTTCAGTACATGGAAATGACATACAGTGAGTCTCAAACTCCATTGTTTCCTCCTTCTTATATAAATCTCATTTGTTTAAAAGACCTCCGAAGAACAGGCGAATCTCAACATAACACCAACTGTTACGTAACAGTCGGGGTGTACGCTCCAATATTTGCATATGCCAGCCCATGTTCCCAACATTATGAAAGGCATTAGACAAGGGCAGGCAGTAATGTCTGGATCTGCACAGGTGAATCAACAGACTAGGTAAGCAAGCAAGAACAATAGCGAAAATGGCAGATGGAGCAATAATAACTGACATGATCCATGATATCATGATATTTTTAGTGATATTTGTGAATTGTCTTTCTAAATGTTTCGTTAGCATGTTGCTAATGTACTGTTAAATGTGGTTAAAGTTACCATCGTTTCACGGAGACAAGAGCCGTCGCTATTTTCATTTTTAAACACTTGCAGTCTGTATAATTCATAAACACAACTTCATTCTTTATAAATCTCTCCAACAGTGTAGCATTAGCCGTTAGCCACGGAGCACAGCCTCAAATTCATTCAGAATCAAATGTAAACAATATAACAGTATACAATACTCACATAATCCGCAGCATGCATGACGAACACTTTGTAAAGATCCATTTGAGGGTTATATTAGCTGTGTAAACTTTGTTTATGCACTGTTCAAGGCAAGCGTGTGGAGAGCACGAGAATTAAAGGGCCAGTAGCCCTAAATCGGCTCATTTATAATGATGCCCCAAAATAGGCAGTTAAAAAAATGAATAAAAAAAAATCTGTGGGGTATTTTGAGCTGAAACTTCACAGACACATTCAGGGGACACCTTAGACTTATATTACATCTTTTTTTAAAAAGTTCTAGGGCACCTTTAATAACCATATTTGTTTCCAAAATGATAACTAGACGCAACTTGCAACATAAGATCATGTAACATTAAATGGATAGTTCACCTAAAAATGAAAATTTGCTGTTAATTTACTCACCCTCATGCCATCCAAGATGTAAGGTGACTTTTTTTCTTCAGCAGAAGAGTAATGATTTTTAGCTGAAACCGTGGTCCTTGGTGATTCATAAAATGCAATTCAATGGCTATCGTCTTTGTGAGTAAAAAAAAAAAAAAAAAACATATACAGGCAAAACAAAATTAATACCCATGGCTCCTGATGATTCATTGAGGTCTTATGAAGCAAAACAATCAGTCTGTGCAAGAAACTGAACATTATTTACAATATTATTACCTGTATTCCACAGCCTCGGTAAACGGTCATGTTATGTATGTATATATAAGACCAAATGTCCCCACAAGGATAGTAAAAGTAAAAGCTGAGATCACCTATTTTGTGGGGACCGGCCAGCAGTCCTCACGAGGGAAATGGATTAATAAAAATGCTAAATGATACTTATTTGAAATGACAGACAGATTTCTGTGATGGATAGGGGTAGGGATAGAATATACACTTGGTACAGTATAAAATATCATGTCAACGAAGAGTCCCCACCAAGATACTGAAACCTAACAAAGATAACAAAATCTGTGTGTGTGTGTGTGTGTGTGTGTGTGTGTGTGTGTGTGTGTGTGTGTGTGTGTGTGTGTGTGTGTTTGTTCATGTGTGTATTTTTTCAGTTATCCTCTAGTCCAGGGATGGGCAACTCCGGTCCTGGAGGGCCAGTGTCCTGCAGAGTTTATCTCCATCCCTGATAAAAACTCACTTGCCTATAGCTTTCTACTAATCCTGAAGACCTTGATTAGCTGGTTCAGGTGTGTTTGATTAGGGTTGGAGCTAAAATCTGCTGGGCAGTGGCCCTCCAGGACTGAAGTTGCCCATCCCTGCTCTAGTCTATATGCAGTAACTCAAGGGTCTGACTGAAGAATTTTACATGCATTTGTAAAGAATTTTACACACATAGCATGTCCTGATTTTGTTCTGTTAGACGGGTTGGGTCAACATATTTTGTTGATCCTGGAACAACATTCCTGTCCAAAAATGTTATCTTAACCATATCCCTACCCCAAAAACCAACCTAACCCATGTTATCCCTAAAATCAGAGTAAAATGATGGGTGAATATCACTGATGTAGAAGCCTGGTTGTAAGCCTAAAAATGAGATAAACTGACAACTGGAATGTTGTCACAGGATCACCAAAGATGTCAATCCATGAACATGCTGCACTTGGTGAAATCAGGTTCTGCGCCACACACACAGATGCTTGGGATGGTCCGACACACACACACAATATCACATTTGTGATCAGAGTCGAGGTGAGCATGATGACGCAAACACTGCTCTCTGATGCCCTCTGATTCACACTCACTTAAAAACCTTCTGCTGCCAGGCCATTTCATTTTCACCCGCTCTCTGAAATACAAATGAATCTGTTCTCACACACACACACAGACACACACACATCAGTCCAACAAAATACACTGAATTTTTATTATAAATAACATTGCTAAACACTTAGTCTGACTGTTTGCCTCTCATCCCAAAGGAGAATTTTATTGTTTTGATGTTGCTTTTTCAAAAGCTCAAGGGACTTAATAAGATTTTCAGTTTTGCTTTAACAATGAAGTACTATCAACAATAGCATTTCGTACTTTTCCTTGCAGAAGTTTCTTGGCAAATCTTAGCAAAGTTTGTGAAATCTCTACTAAAACTCTAGAGGAGACACAAGTGAGATTATTAGGGTCTTTTTTATAAGTGTAAAAGTCAGGAGACTTAAGCAAGTCACATCCCTTGTCTTTATTCTTGCACGTATCTTGTGAAAATTGGATTACCCGCTTTACACTGTTATGTTGTAATAAAGTTGAAATAGTAGATATAGCCCACAAAGACACTAAGGCCCGGTTTCACAGACAGGGCTTAGGCTAAGCCAGGATTAGGCTTTATTTCAATTAAGGTTTTTAAGTAGCTTTTATAAACACCCTAGAAAAAAAACATGAGACAAATCAACAAATCAACGGCTCTTGACATCATTTAAAGCTGCAGTCTGTGATTTTTCCTCTTTGTCGCCATCTCTGTTTGAAACCTGCAATTGCAGTCATATGCGGAATAGATATCTGTACGTGTGTTGTGCCTCGGCACAGCTCATCAGCGCGGATGAATCTAATGTTTGCTGTCAGTCACCGCACCGGTGTGGATACTGTACTTCAGAATCACAGATTCTACGTCTTGAAAGTATGACCAATATAAAATTTTCACTGGAGAATATCATCTGAACAAGTAAGTAACATGTCTGCCACTTTTGTTCTGACCAACTGAGGAAAAAGCCATTAGGCCTACAATAAATTGCGCTGCCAATGATGATGAAATCTAACGATCGCTTAGCTCGGATCATGCCAAACCATGCAAATTATTATTACTGTTATATTGTTCTCAAATTGTTAATGTTACTAACATCAGCATTGCATGACTGTGTATTTAGTGTGAATTAGCGTTACCTGTAGATTTCAATTTCTGTATCCACTCCACAGTCCGAAGTCTTTTGCTTTTTGACTACGGGTGAATCTCCAGTTGTCACTGATGATTGTCATTTGGACCTTTCTGGATTTCAATCCACCATCAAAATGATACGTTTAATTATTTCAGCTGCTGTGAGAAAAGGCTATAAATGATGCACCACCTGCAGCATCATCACGCGATAAAAACCGACTAGCCTGGACAGGACTCCTTCCTTTCTGTTTACGGACATGACGTAATGACGCACAGAGGAAATGCTGCATGCTCGAATTTCCCGCGGAAATCCACCATGTCGCTCTTATTATAAAACATTATTACAAGCTTACCGTTGTGAATCGAGCCAAGATAATTAGATAGTGAATCACCAATGGTGAGTGAATCTAATGATCGCTTAGCTCATATCATTGCCTAGCTGGGACTCGTTCTTTATGTAAACAGACGTGACGTAATGACACAAAGATGAACTGAGGCATGCTTGAATTTCCCACAGAAACCTACCAGTACCACTTGAATTAGAAAACATGATTACAAGCTTAGATGGTTTTGAACACTGGCTGGTTATGTACTTGCTCAAAAATAGATTTTTAATAATTTTTAACCAAAAAAAGTTACGGACTGCAGCTTTAAGATATGTCAGTGCAAGTTACTTTTAGTTAAAGCAGCTTAAACATGCATTTTAGTCTAGGACTAGCTTAAGCCTTGTCTGTGAAACCGGGGGTAAGTGTCCAGTGTTGACTACATTTAACTACATTTTCAACAGTGGGACATTAGATCAATTTTTTTTGGAATGTCCGATTCATTATTGTAAGTTGATTTGTCTATTTATTGATTCCCTGAGTCCCTGATTGGCATCAGGTCTCTGGTGGCTTTTTGCATCTTTTTTTACAGTGTAAGTATGAACACTGCTGTTCACCACAATTTATTTTTTATTTTTGTTATGTCATGATGTCTTAACTTCTTGTTCCAAAAGAATAACTTGGCAAGTAAACTCCTAGATACTGCCAAAAATTCAGCTGAAAAAAAAGCAGTAAAAAGTCTGCTCTCCATTTAAATTAATTTCCAAACATATAGGTTCGGAAGGAGCCTAAACATTTAGTCCTTTCGATCATCATTACGAGCATAAGCAGCAGACACTGTGTCATCCCATTGGCAATTCTTTCGGCAGCCCTCTCCACCTCTGTGCAGTTCCGTTATGGGGGGGTGGGGGTTAAACTCGGAGCTCAAGGACAGCAAGCCAAGTTTGTTTACCATTAACTATTAAGAATGAATGGGCAGGTGAACTCGTGAACACTCATATTAAGTTAAGTCAGTATAACCCATTTTGATTTTTTTGAGCTGTCTGAAATACTGGGTAACCCATGATGTTCTCCTTGAAATGTTGTGAGTTTTCTCATTTAGGCTCATGAACATGCCTGCAAAGAGGTGACACAAAAGTTCTATTATGACTATGATATTTGTGGGTCAGTATGACTTGCACACTTTCATGGTTAGTTTCAAGGCAGCTGCACAGAAAGTATGTATTTTCTTTTGTAAGGGTTATGTTAAGTTTCATTGTCTATTAGTTTAGTGTTCGCTGTTCCTGTTTGCCTGAGTTCTCGTTCCTTGTTTGTGTCCATGGTTTCTAATTGAGTTACACACCTGTTCCCTGTTCTGGATCTGTGTTTTGTCTAAACCCCAATGATGGGTAGGTTTAAGGGCAGGGTTAGGGGTAGGTCATTCATGAGAATTAATACAAATTTGGCAACTCGTAAAATACGTACGGTTTAGCAAAAAACATACAAATTCATACGAATTGGCCATCTCGTAAAATACATACAAATTGCCTTGGGATCGGGTTGGTATTTAAGCCTTTTCCTCAGTTTGTTACCCTTTGTTAACGTTAGGTTCTAGTATGTAGTGCTTTGTTTTGTTCCTAGTGTTTATTCGTGTTTAAAGTATCTTGAATTGTCTTCCTGTGTCACACATCTCTCTCTCATTGGATTATCTACACGCACACATAACACTATTGATATTTAAATTTGGCTTTACACTTTTATCCAAAGAAACTTAAAACATTGCAAACATACTTTTTTAATCCGATTTGCTTTTTCTAATGGCATGCTATATGGTTTCAGCTTCAGGAAAACAAACTGAAAAAGTGCTTCTCCACAATTCTTCTGGTTAAAGTGTTTAAAAATGGTTAAAAAAAAGTTAGGTTACACTTTATTTTGATGGTCCACTTTAAAAATTATAACTATAAGCAACTTTGCATCTACATGTCAACTAATATCATTAGAGTATTAGTAGACTGTTAGGTTAGGGTTACGTGTAAGGGTTCGGGTTAAGTTGACGTAGTTGCAAAGCTACTTATAATCAGAAGAGTGTCTGTTGGGGGATCATGCAGAAATTAAGCAGACAGTCTACTAATAATCTAATGACTGCTAGTTTACATGTAGTTGCAACATTTATAGTTTGTAGAATGTCTAAAGTGGACCACTGAAATAAAGTGTTACCCAAAAAATGTTTAAATGTTTAAAGGTGCCATCGAAAAATTGAATTTACCTCAGCATAGTTGAATAACAAGAGTTCAGTACATGGAAAAGACATACAGTGAGTCTCAAACTCCATTGTTTCCTCCTTCTTATATAAATCTCATTTGTTTAAAAGACCTCCGAAGAACAGGCGAATCTCAACATAACACCGACTGTTACGTAACAGTCAGGATCATTAATATGTACGCCCCCAATATTTGCATATGCCAGCCCATGTTCAAGGCATTACACAAGGGCAGCCAGTATTAACGTCTGGATGTGCACAGCTGAATCATCAGACTAGGTAAGCAAGCAAGGACAATAGCGAAAAATGGCAGATGGAGCCATAATAACTGACATGATCCATGATTACATGATATTTTTGGTGATATTTGTAAATTGTCTTTATAAATGTTTCGTTAGCATGTTGCTAATGTACTGTTAAATGTGGTTAAACTTACCATCGTTTCTTACTGTATTCACGGAGACAAGAGAGCCGTCGCTATTTTCATTATTAAACACTAGCAGTCTGTATAATGCATAAACACAACTTCATTCTTTATAAATCTCTCCAACAGTGTAGCATTAGCTGTTAGCCACGGAGCACTATCAAACTCATTCAGAATCAAACGTAAACATCCAAATAAATACCATACTTACGCGATTAGACATGCTGCATGACGAACACTTTGTAAAGATCCATTTTGAGGGTTATATTAGCTGTGTCAACTTTGTTTATGCAATGATAGATTCGAGAGCTCGGGAGGGGGCGGAGAGCATGAGCAATTAAAGGGGCCGCAGCCTGAATCGGTGCATTTCTAATTATGCCTCAAAATAGGCAGTTAAAAAAATTAATTTAAAAAATCTATGGGGTATTTTGAGCTGCAACTTCACAGACACATTCAGGGGACACCTTAGACTTATATTACATCTTGTAAAAAAATGTTTGATGGCACCTTTAATAACATTAGTAAGATGTTAATAACATATTAATAACATGTTCTCATGTTTATTTTTTTATTTTATTTTAATTTTTTTATTGTAATGTGTGAGAAGTATTAATATTAAGGTTTACTGTTTTACCTGTTTACTGTTTTTTTTTTTTTTTAAGGAGTGATTTTTGGTGAATATTTAATCCAGTTAGGAACAATTTGACCCTGACCATAATATTACTACCCATTTAAACCTAATACTTGCTTGGTTACAATATATCTTGAGCACTATTCAGATAGGATTGGTTTTCTAAATTATGTTTGCATTGCAGTTACTTGGAGTGGGAGTATCTGTTGTCTGGATGTGAGCATTATGGAAAGTCATTTGCTCTGGATGCATGCAACTTGAAACCCATTATAGTGAGGATCACAACAGTACTGGTTCTACTACAGTGCCTGTTCTGAGCAGCTTATTTGTTTTATATGTCGAATGGGATGGAAGAAGTATTTATGATATCCACTACCTGTTGTATTTACAGAAAAGCTTCTAAAAATCATAAAGAAAGTACGACAGGAAGTGCAATTTAGCTTTAGTTACACCATTCAACAAAGTCCAAATAAATGAGGAGAAGCATTGAGAAAAAAATAATAAACCACAGACAATCACATCCGGACTGGATTAGATTCCTCACAGGAGTTAACTGAAAAACAATAGGTAATTTACTTGGTTGTGTGAGGAAAAACACAGACATTTCCTGATTAAAATAACAAAGTACATCTGTTCAACACAAATATACCTGCGAGAAAACTAGTCCTGTCCAAATAGGGTTTAGGAGAAAGATAGAGATCTCATTTGTGATTTTTTCCTTCCTACAGGTTATGCTTCTCTCTCTCTCTCTCTCTCTCTCTCTCTCTCTCTCTCCCTGGCTGAGGTAAGTGTTTCTTCACCCACCACCTAGGAATAAAGAATCACTCTGGGAAAGAAAAAAGACACAGGAAGGCAGGAAGAGACCTCTGCCACCTGCTCGAGGCACCGCTTCACCAGCCTCACCGTAAGGGTGGACATTAATTGTGATTGAAAATGACATTCCCCTCTCACACACACTCATATCCCCAAACACGGACCTACACAGTCAGTAAATCTTCATTTGGTCGCTGTGCGGGAGACTGTGGAGGTTCATAATGTTCATGAAAGAGAGATTCTTCTATTTCATTTCTCGTATTATTCTTTTCCCACTTGCTCTGCCCCGAAAGGACGCTGCCTGTGAAACCTTATCTTCTTTTTCCAGGCTATTCACCTTTTCTCACTGCATTTGGGACGAGAGAATATGTTTAAATTTTAATTTAGCATTTGAGCTTGTCGTTATTCTCACAAATCACATTCCTAAATCTCTTTCAAAATGACATGCTTAAAAGTGGACAAAGCAAATTCTGCAGTACTCTTTACCCAGATGGATTATGCATTGTCGTGAAGTGCACGTTTGCCATGAACTTTGTGTACCACAGAGACATCTTGACGGACAAAAATTGCAGGCTGTGGCAAAGGTTCTGCTTCATTTTGAGATGACCAGCTCCAAGCTGTCATTACAGAGAAGAAATGTCTCAAATTATCAATATATTTCCTTCTTCTTCTTCTTCTTCTTCTTCTTTACTATTATGATATTCCTTCCACCTGTTCCCAAAGTCTTTGATTTGTTCACCCTTCACCTAAAGTACTCAGTGTTTTTGCCATTTTCTACACCATTAGCTGAGAAAAGATTAGTTTTCAATGAAATTCAGCTTAAAAGTATCTCATCATTAGGAAAAATTAGACTACAGAGCTTTGCTGTTTAGGTTTAGTTTCAAGACATTTTAGTCTAAAAAGAAGTCAGAATTTTTTATTGATGTATGAACATGTATCCCTAACTAAATGCAGAGATTGAAGTATTTTTACATTGCTACTACACTGAAGTACATTTTTACAGGTAAATGTACATTATCAGACTTTTTTTTTAATTTGGGGATTTTTTATGTCACTACATTCTCCAAAGCATAATATCCAGGGCATGACGTTAACTTTTTTGCTCACCAGCCCCTGTGGCTAGCAGTTTTCCAAAGTTACTAGCCACTCAGAATTTTCACTGGCCACAATTTTGACATCAATACAATGGGGAAAACTGCCATATAAATATTTTTTATATTATCTCAGAATTTGGCAGCAGGTAGCCTATATTAGGCTGCTGTCATTTTAAGACCTGACGCACTGACCCATTATACTGTTACACATGCTTTTTCTCTCAACTGTCAACGTTCACTTAAAGCTGCAGTCATCTTTGTCATCATCTCTGTTTGAAACCTGCAATTGCCGTTATTTGCAGAATTATCTTTACACGGGTTATGCATCAGCACGGCTCCTCAGCCCGGATTAATCTAATGTTTTTAGGAGAATGAGTGGCTGTCAGTCACCACAAAGGTTGATACTTGTGCTTCAGAATCACAGATTGTTGGAAGTATGACCAAAATAAGAATTTTCACTGGAAAATGTCATCTGAACAAGTAAGTAACAAATCTGCCACTTTTGTTCTGACCAACTGAGGGGGAAAAAAAGCATTACAATAAATTGTGCTACCAATGGTGATTGAATCTAATGATCGCTTAGCTCATATCATTGCCTAGCTGGGACTGTCACGGAAATCACAAAGTCCAGGAACCAGGATCCATTTGCAGCATTTTATTGGGGAAATCCAGAAACGTAATCCACAGACAGGCAAGGGTCAGAATCCATAAAGGCAGTCCATACAAAAAAACCACGAAACATGAAAACCAAAAACCAAAACGGAGAACCGGGAAACCATACATGAAAACACCATCACCAAAGCAGAAACTATAAATAGACAGACACTAATGAGGAAACACAAAACAGCTGTGTGCAATGAAATGGGATAATGAGTCCGGGAAGTGTGTTATGGGTAATGTAGTCCAAGGGGTGAAAACTAGAGTCCAGGATGGAGTGCCCTCTAGTGGCTGATTAGGGCACTCTCACTAGTGATCATGACATTACCCCCCCTCAAAGGAGCGGCTACCAGACGCTCCACCAGACAAACAAAAAAAAACAAAAAAAAAAACACAAAAACTCAGGAGGGAGGTGGACAGGAGGAGGATCAGGGGGAGGGATGGCGGGCCAGATCCAGAGTCTCCAACTGAAGGCTAGGGGGGAGCCGGGGGAACAGACCATGGAGGCTCTAGTGGGATCGGGGTTCTGGCTAGTTGCCAAGGCGGTGCTGGAGGAACTGACCAAGCGGGTGCCAACAGGTCTGGGGTCCTGGCTGACTGCCAGGGCGGCGCTGGAGGAACTGACCAGGCAGTTGCCAGCAGGTCTGGAGTCCTGGCTGAGTGCCAGGGCGGTGCTGGAGGAACAGACCAGGCGGGTTTCGACGGTTCAGATGGCCTGGGCGGTGGCGGCAGGGCAGAAGGCCTGGGCGGTGACGGCAGGGCAGAAGGCTTGGATGGCGGCGGCAGGGCAAACGGCCTGGGCGAGCAGGCAGCTCAGTGACGGCCTCAGTGGCCATATCAGGGAGAGCGGGCAGCTCGGTGACGGCCTCTGTGGCCGTATCAGGGAGAGCGGGCAGCTCTGGGACGGCAGCGGGCTCAGGCTGGGGATGCTCTGGGATGGCAGTGGGCTCGGGCTGCCCTGGGACGGCAACGGGCTCAGGCTGCTCTGGTGGCCGGGCAAGGCGCTTAGTTGGCGCCGGAAGGGCAAGGCGCTTAGTTGGCGCCGGCAGGGCAAGGCGCTTAGTTGGCGCCAGCAGGGCAAGGTACTTGGGAAAACGAAGAACAACCTCTAGAGCGGTCTCCAGACCTTGAAGGACGGAGGAAGCCCTTCTCCTCCTTTTCCTCCGCTTATGAGGGTGAGGCGGTGGCTCTGTGCCTACCTCATCTGTAGGCACCAAAGTGGACCCACAGGCTGGAACAGACTCTGAAGCAAACTCCCTGGCTGGAGCAGACTCACTGGCTGGAGCGGACTCACTGGCTGGAGTGGACTCTGGAGTGGACTCACTGGCTGGAGCGGACTCACTGACTGGAACGGGCTCTGGAGTGGACTCACTGACTTGAGTGGACTCACTGGCTGGAGCGGGCTCTGGAGTGGACTCACTGGCTGGAGCGGACTCACCGATTGGAGCGGGCTCTGGAGTGGACTCACTGGCTGGAGCGGACTCACTGACTGGAGCGGGCTCTGGAGTGGACTCACTGACTTGAGTGGACTCACTGGCTGGAGCGGGCTCTGGAGTGGACTCACTGGCTAGAGCGGACTCACTGACTGGAGCGGGCTCTGGAGTGGACTCACTGACGGGAGCGGGCTCTGGAGTGGACTCACTGATGGGAGCGGACTCACTGATGGGAGCGGACTCACTGACGGGAGCGGACTCACTGACGGGAGCGGACTCACTGGCTGGAGCGGACTCCGGGGAGGCCTCCAGGCCTTGAGGGATGACTGAAGCCTTCCTCTTCCTTCTTTTACGTGAGTGAGGCGGTGAACCTGTGCCCACCTCCTCTGTGGACTCTGGAGCGAACTCAGAGGCTGGAGCGGGCTCTGGAGCGGACTCACGGGCTGGAGTGGGCTCTGGCTGAGCATGTGTTGCCCAATGGCTTCTGTGGGAGAGATAACTGACAAAGCCCCAAAAATCCAGGATCTGGAGCCCCTCCAACTCCCACTGAGGCAGAGGGTCATCGAGGCATCCATTAAAAATCCCTTTTAGCGCCTCATCATTATACCGCAGCCCTCTCGCCATAGTCCAGAAAAACTGGGCAAAACACCCTACCTCTCTTCCCTCCTGTCGCAGAGCCACCACTGCCCGAAATAGAGCCATCCGCTCTCCAATGGAGGCTGGGGGACGAATCCGAATGCTCATGCTGCTGGATCTAGTAATGATGGTGTTTTCTGTCACGGAAATCACAAAGTCCAGGAAACAAGATCCATTTGCAGTATTTTATTGGGGAAATCCAGAAACGTAATCCACAGACAGGCAAGGGTCAGAATCCATAAAGGCAGTCCATACAAAAAACCATGAAACATGAAAACCAAAAACCAAAACGGAGAACCGGGAAACCATACATGAAAACACCATCACCAAAGCAGAAACAACTAAGTATAAATAGACAGACAGAGTCCGGGATGGAGTGCCCTCTAGTGGCTGATTAGGGCACTCTCACTAGTGATCATGACAGGGACTCGTTCTTTATGTAAACAGACGTGACCTAATGACACAAAGACGAACTGAGGCATGCTTGAATTTCCCACGGAAACCTACCAGTACCACTTGAATTAGAAAACATTATTACAAGCTTACCGTTGTGAATTGGGCTGAGGTAAGTAGATGGTTTTGAACACAGGCTGGTTATGTACTTGCTCAAAAATTGATTTTGGATAATTTTTAACCAAAAAAAGTTACGGACTGCAGCTTTAAGATATGTCAGTGCAATTTACTTTTAGTTCAGTGGTCTCAAACTGCCGGCCTGCGGGCCATTTACAGCCCGCCCTCCCCCTCTACCCGGCCCGCAAATCTCAAAAATTAAACATAATCCGGCCCTTATTATTATTATTATTCTCTAGTTGCTACCTGTCTGATATGCAAAGAAAAAGTCGCCGTTCTATGGGGGCATTCACATATCACGTTACATAAGCGGCCAAGCCACATTCTCCTTCTTTCCAATGCGCTTTCGCTCCAGTGGCGTCTGTCGTTGCTATGCAACCATGAGCAGCGCTCTCAACCGCGTCGCTTCTATTATAAGCGCTCTTGCCCAAATTACAGTAAAATCACTCGACTTTAAGTCACGAGCGTCGATTTAAACCACCGAAATGCGTCCGATGCAGCCATTGAACGTTACAGATGCTCAAATGGCATCTTGGACAAATGCGCTGCCAGGTGTCTGTCAAGAAACAGAAGAGTGTACAAATGTGTTCAGGGATTGTATTTGTTCAGTACAGTGTTGGTCAGTGCAAAATTTTAATGTTATTTAAGCTAACATAATGTAAGGGAAAATACATCCACTAAATATTAAAAACTAATAATGTATGTAACAATGAGAGATTTTTTATTTTTTGGCAAAATAAAGTTGATATATATATATATATATATATATATATATATATATATATATATATATATATATATAGCTCCAGTTTTTTGTTTATTTCTGACCCCTCCACACCACAAGTGTTGATGGTTTTGTTCCTAAATTACTATATTTTTTTTTTATTCCATGCACCTTGTTGGATGTGAGAAGTTGCACCAGACTATTGCAATTGATAGTATATTAGTAGTATTATATTAGTAATAGTATTATATAATTATATTACACTCTGTAACAATAAGAGAGACACTGCTGTTTACATTTAGTATGGTAAATAAAATATTTATAGTATAGGTATAAAGATATTTTAGTAGGCAAATTTGATGTAAATGAGAAATAATGCAAAGGAAAGTAAATTTTCTGAAATGTTGTGCTTTCTTGCGCTTGAATGTTAATATGGCCCTCCTATGAGGTGTCAATCACAGAAACGGCCCCCTGCCAATTTGAGTTTGAGACCCCTGTTTTAGTTAAAGCAGCTCAAACATGCATTTTAGTCTAGGACTAGCTTAAGCCTTGTCTGTGAAACCGGGGGTAAGTGTCCAGTGTTGAGGAAAGCAGCAATATTACCAATTTAACTACATTTTTTAACAGTGGGACATTAGATCAATTTTTTTTTGGAATGTCCGATTCATTATTGTAAGTCTATTTATTGATTCCCTGAGTCCCTGATCGGCATCAGGTCTCTAGTGGCTTTTTGCATCTTTTTTTACAGTGTATGAACACTGCTGTTCACCACAAAATATTTTTGCCTTTTTTTTTTTTTTTTTTTGTTATGTTTTGTTATGGCTGGTACTTGGTCAAAAATTGACTGAATTTCAGACTGCAGCTTTAAAGCATAACCGACTGTGTTTATGTGAACACTCACCAAGACCGGCATTTTGACATTATTTTGTGTGTATTTGACTGTTTAAATGTAATAAGCAGCGAAAAGAATACGTGCAATCCCAAGCCAAAATTCAAACCATGCAACACCAAAAATATATTCGCCTGGAGCAAATGAAACGAGGGGGAGTGAGGGGAGGTGGTTTGTGTATCAACTCATTGCACTTAGTTTATTATTTCAGATGCCATTTTAAAAGACTACAATTGAAAAATATATGCTGTATATTATATTCTAAATTCAACCCATCAAAGTGACTATAGGAGTGACTGCATTACACGCCACTGCTAAAATCCATGTCAAGCCCTGATAATATCGTATTTTTTACTCCACTACATTTCATAAAAAAACATTGTTCCTCATTATTTTTGGACTGAAGAAATCAACAGACACTCCATAGCATTGTCCAATTCGTGAACAAGCTGATTGCTGAATCACAAATCACATTGAAAGATTCACAAATTGGACTGATATGATTGCAACTCTCAAGTCAACAACTCACTGATTCAATGATACGGTCGGAGCAAGTCTCCAGTTAAAAATTCACTGAAAATGTTTGATTTAAAATGTACCTATTGTAAATCAAAAATCATATTTGTCATGACTGTCAGCTATTTGTGAAGAGCAGCTGCCAAATTGTATACGAGAGTGTTACGATTTCTCCTATTCATATATGTACAAATGGTCTGTTTCCTCATTTGTATCCTCTCTTATTCCAGTTCTACTAGTAAACACTGTTCAACTTCAAAGTTTAATTTGTATTACTGTTTATTAACCCCTTTTATCTTAGCAGGTAAATGCTTGTAAACTATATTACAGCAGCTGCACGCATGGAGATAATTATATGCCACTTCCTTATAACCATAATTAGTGTGATTGTGAAAGAGGACTGTTCTGCAGTTATTTTATGTTATGATCTGCGACTCGAGTAGCGTTAGCACAAATGCAAAAGAAATGAGATCATCAATCAAGACCAGATTAGCCCCCTGTGGAGAAAATACAGGGACTTCAAAAAACAAATAAAGGGAGAAACAAATAAACAGACAAATAAAAAGATAATCGACTAGATGAATGGGTAGGCAGGAGGAAATGGAAAGAAATTTAAGTTGAGTGACAAAAACAATAGACAAGGGGAGAAATGTTGTGTTTAGGGCAAAGGGTAATTTGATGTGAGTGCTTGTGTTTGAGAGAGAGATGGGAAAGTGATAGAGAAGTTATGAGTAAAGAAAACACATGTGGGTTTTGCACATTTGAAAGAACAAATAAACATGAGCAAACAAAAAAAAAAGGTGGATAAATGTATAAATGAAAAGACCCGCATTGTACACAACTCACAAAAGAGTGACGCGAAAAGATATGAAATAGCAAAGCATGGTCGGAAAAAGAATGGAGATGAATACGTAGATCATAGTCAGGTGAATGCTTTCACATTTGTTTGATGTCAGCCAAACAAAAGGTGGTTTCACAACACACAGGCCATTACATACAGGTCTCTGCTCTAGAGACATGCATTACAAATGAAATTTGTTTCAGCCAGCCCCTCACAACACCACTGACAGATAATGTGTTCAACACGGACAGTCTCTATTCTCTAGCTCACATTGCTATTGAATCACAGAACAATGGATACTATGTAAAATCTTTTGTAATTAGTGTTGCTTTCTAAGGCAAGAATCTCCACTTCTTTTGTTCATACTTAAGGGTATGAATAAACCCATGACCCTAAACTTTGGTGTGTACTTCATCTGGAAACCACTTTGGACATCACATTATGATACCTCAAATCTTGTGGCATTTATAAAAAATCTGACTTTCAAACAAATAACGTTTGCCTTGTGGATGAAAAAATAGGTGAAAAGACTTCTGAAATCTTAGGCAGCTGGCTTGTTGCCTCGCTGCCTTATCAAGCAATGACTTTGCAGGCAGTGTTTGCAGACAAAGGTCCCTCACAAAACTGATTTCAGATTGACTTCTGAGGCAGCGTAAAACAGAGAGAGCTTTGGTGATAACTAAGTAAATATTTATTTACTACTATATAGAAATGACATCAAAGGTGGGAAAAGTTGGTCAAAAATGTACATTTACACACAAACTGACCACCAACCACAACTTACAGACACCAGCACAGTATTAAGAGACATCGATGCCTTCAAAAATTGATCAGATGAAGGTATCTCACTAGACAGAATGTGATACGATCATTGATTTCAGATGTGCCTTGTTGCCTTCCTAATAAGTGATGTGATGTGAAGTTCCGCTGCTCGTGAGGCGTGTGTTGCGCAATTGCTCCAGCGGCCTCGTTCAGCTCCCACAACACTCAGTCCTGCTCTGCTTCATACTACAGTAATGTTAATAACTGCATCCATGAACATGATTTCTTCCCGAGTCCTATCCCTATTCTTTTGCACCGTCCGTTGAGAAGTCCACATGTCCCAAGAATCAGCGCTCAAATTTGGCGTCATCAAGCTATGCCTTTGTTTTGAATAGGCCACTAGCGACCTCTAGCAGACAGAAATCCTACATACTGCACCTTTAAAGCCCCTTGAAGCTGCACTGAAACAGTAATTTTGAGCTTCAATTGTTTGGGGTCTGTTGAAGTCCACTATAAGGAGAATAATCCTGGAATGTTTTCATCAAAAACCTTAATTTCTTTTTGACTGAAGAAAGAAAGACATGAACATCTTGGATGACATGGGGTGAGTAAATTATCAGGAAATTTTAATTTGAAAGTGAACTAATCCTTTAATTTAAATTTAATTTGAAACAGGGACCTAATTCATATCTAGAGAACAGAATGTCACAAAGACTTTTTTTGACTTGGGCCAGTGAACAACCATTCAATGTGCCTTTTTTTGAGTCGGGCCGAGCGGCAACCTTCTGTTCTCTCTCTTAGAGTAACACTCCACTTTTTTGAAAATAGGCTCATTTTCCAACTCCCCTAGAGTTAAACAGTTGAGTTTTACCGTTTTTGAATCCATTCAGCCGATCTCCAGGTCTGGCGGTAACACTTTTAGCATAGCTTAGCATAGTTCATTGAATCTGATTAGACCGTTAGCATCTCGCTCAAAAATGACCAAAGGGTTTTGATATTTTTCCTATTTAAAACTTGACACTTCTGTAGTTACATCGTGTACTAAGACCGACGTAAAATGAAAAGTTGTGATTTTCTAGGCCGATATGGCTTGGAACTATACTCTCATTCCGGCGTAATAATCCAGAAACTTTGCTGCCGTACCATGGCTGCAGCAGGCGCAATGATATTATGCTCCACCTCTCACAAATGTCTCCATGGTTGCAAGGCACACTCCCTGTGCAAACAGGGTCACAGCCACTGCGTAATATATCATTGAACCGCTGAGAATCTATATCATAAAACAGACACCGTAGATTGACAGTAAACCCTTAGAACTTTCAAATTATGTATTATTTATCTTTATTAATATTTTAGATAGTATTTAAGATGATAGCTCCTCCGAGCTAGCCGGGCTAGGTTTCAGCAACCAGGCACCTCAGCTCCACCTCGTTCCATCTCTTTGCAGATTTTTGGTTATCCGGGAGTGATACGCGGTGACTGCCAAGATGGCAATGACCGGCTCCGCCCACTTTGGTCTTCAAAAATGCTCTTCAGAAACTTATGGGTAACGTCATGAACACTACGTCCATGCTTTATACAGTTTATTGTAGGGGCACAAATCCATCTTTACTGTATGCACCAGAATATCATTGGCCGTGTCCCAAAATGGCTCACTTGATATGGACTTGATATGGTCTCATGGTTTTTGCTCATCTGTGAGGTCCACGAGGCTATGGAGTGTCCCATTTGTCATTTCATGATTCAGGAGGGTGCTCAAGAGTGCCCCCTTTCCAGTCGCTATGAATCACAGCTGACTATTACCCACTATGCGACCAGGGCTGCAACTTATTGAGGGACAACATGCAGCACAAACATTGGCACCAAAACGAACAGACACAGTAAAATAGGAAAAAGACACATTTTTCGTAATTTATAAAATGTGTTTAGCTTGAGAGGTTCATGGCAATAAAATAAAATAAAATAAAATAAAATAAAATAAAATAAAATCTTGTGATGTGTAACAGGGACTTCTGAGAATGCCTTATTACTGTTTCTCACTGTAAAAGATATGATAATTCTTTGTTTTTCTTGCAGAAACCATAAATTTGTACAGTAAAATTACATATAATGTAATGTCAAACATTTAAAATTTTTCACCATATATGGTATGGTAAATTACAGTTAACCTCAATTAACAGGTGTTTACTGTAGCAACATTATGGCATTGAGTTTTACGTTGGCACCTCACATTTTCTTCAGAAAAATGTAAATATCTAGTTGTGAAGTTTGTAATTATATATAATGTTCATAATTAAATTTATAGACTGGAAAAAGACAGCATTTTTTGAAAATGAAAAGGGAGAGCTTTTGAAACCAAACTCATCTTCTCTGTGATTGCTTTCACTCTTCATCAGTTCAAACTCCTCCAACTAAACTGGAATATTTCATTTTACCACACACGGCAAAATGACTTCCCTGCGATATGTGTGGGAGCTTTCTGGGAAAGCAGCACCATGAGACTGATTAGGCTATTATATTATGATTGTAGATGGGTCTGTTCTCTCTGTCAATCGGAGAAGTATTGTATCAGAGCTGGTACAGGCTCACTCTCTCTCCATTTCTCACTGCAGCTCTCCATCCTCCATAGTAAAAAGGTTATTTTCCTGAAAGCGGCTCTCTTGACAGAGCGTTCACTTCGTCCTTCTTGGCACTCTTCTTTTCTTTCCCGTGTCTCTCATCGTTTCTGGGTCCTTTCACCCTCTCTATCGCTCTATCTCTCTCCTCTTATTCATACTCTCCAAAATTCGAAAGGTTAGCCTTGAGTGTGTTATCTTTCTCACTCTCTCTCACTCTTTTTCTTTCTCTGTAGTGTTAAAGGCCTGAAAGGTTAACAGCAGACCATTAGAAGGTAATAGACTACACACTGACTCCTTATGTATACAAATTCACATAGTCTGCCTTGATGGTGTGAGGATGTTAATGGACTTTTACCTCTGATCTTTTTTATTGTCTCTTAATTTTTTTAATTGTCTTTTATTTAAGAGCTTTTATTTACCTTGTTTAGCTTATTTACCAACTTGGTGGCTGAACTTGATGTTTTGTACACCTGATTCAGGTTTTCATAGGGCTGGTGTGACAGTGGCTGGTGTCTTACTGACTCAAAACAAATCAATCTGTATTGGCAGTAAGGCATTACAAGTAACACTCATAATGTAATCACTTATTGCTTTTTCAAATAAAAAGTTACATTTACACCATAATAGCAAGATTTTAAACAAGTAGTGTAAATTAATGTGAAATTGATTTTGTCAAGTTTATTTAATGACATACACACTTGAAAATCATCTTATTTTAATAGGGTACTGTGTGTAGGTACTGTATTTCTGGAATGTCTTTCATGCTTATTAGTGCACAAAGTGAGATGAAGCTTTCTTTCAGTTCATGTCATGGTTTCCCTTGTGAAGTGTACTTAATTGTATTGAAAGTGCACTTCTTTTGTACTTCAGATCTGAAAAATGTATTATTAAAAACTGTACAGGCACTTGCACATAATATAATATTTCTGAAATAAAAGGCCAGTTAAGTGTACTTAAAAAGAGTACACTTTCATGCCTATGATTCTAGTGCACTTTTTAAAAGTGCACTTGTTATGATGCCAAATTTAAAGTTTAGTGTCAGCTTAAAAGTTTCACAGAGAGGGCTTAGACTAAACCAGGATTAGGCCTTATTTCAATTAGGGGATTTAAGTAGCTTGTATAAACATACCCTAGAAAAATACATTACTGATGTCTATCTTGATACAAAACAATGGCTCTGACATATTTTAAGATACAAACCCAATTCCAAAAAAGTTGGGACACTGTACAAATTGTGAATAAAAAAGCAATGCAATAATTTACAAATCTCATAAACTTATATTTTCTTCACAATAGAATATAGATAACACATCAAATGTTGAAAGTGAGACATTTTGAAATGTCATGCCAAATATTGGCTCGTTTTGGATTTCATGAGAGCTACACATTCCAAAAAAGTTGGGACAGGTAGCAATAAGAGGCCGGAAAAGTTAAATGTACATATAAGGAACAGCTGGAGGACCAATTTGCGACTTATTAGGTCAGTTGGCAACATGATTTGGTATAAAAAGAGCCTCTCAGAGTGGCAGTGTCTCTCAGAAGTCAAGATGGGCAGAGGATCACCAATTCCCCCAATGCTGCGGCGAAAAATAGTGGAGCAATATCAGAAAGGATTTTATCAGAGAAAAATTGCAAAGAGTTTGAAGTTATCATCATCTACAGTGCATAATCTCATCCAAAGATTCAAAGAATCTGAAACAATCTCTGTACATTAGGGTCAAGGCCGGAAAACCATACTGGATGCCCGTGATCTTCGGACCCTTAGACGGCACTGCATCACATACAGGAATGCTACTGTAATGGAAATCACAACATGGGCTCAGGAATACTTCCAGAAAACATTGTCGGTGAACACAATCCACCGTGCCATTCGCCATTGCCGGCTAAAACTCTATAGGTCAAAAAAGAAGCCATATCTAAACATGATCCAGAAGTGCAGGCACTTTCTCTGGGCCAAGGCTCATTTAAAATGGACTGTGGCAAAGTGGAAAACTGTTCTGTGGTCAGACGAATCAAAATTTGAAGTTCTTTTTGGAAAACTGGGATGCCATGTCATCCGGACTAAAGAGGACAAGGACAACCCAAGTTGTTATCAGCGCTCAGTTCAGAAGCCTGCATCTCTGATGGTATGGGGTTGCATGTGGCATGGGCAGCTTACACATTTGGAAAGGCACCATCAATGCTGAAAGGTATATCCAAGTTCTAGAACAACATATGCTCCCATCCAGATGTCGTCTCTTTCAGGGAAGACCTTGCATTTTCCAACATGACAATGCCAGACCACATACTGCATCAATTACAACATCATGGCTGCATAGAAGAAGGATCCGGGTACTGAAATGGCCTAAGACAGTTTAGCAACTAGAAGCCTATATTAGACAAGAATGGGACAACATTCCTATTCCTAAACTTGAGCAACTTGTCTCCTCAGTCCCCAGACATTTGCAGACTGTAAACATGGCCTTGTCCCAACTTTTTTGAGATGTGTTGATGCCATGAAATTTAAAATCAACTTATTTTTCCCTTAAAATGATACATTTTCTCAGTTTAAACATTTGATATGTCATCTATGTTGTATTCTGAATAAAATATTGAAATTTGAAACTTCCACATCCACTTGTGAAAGATTAGATGAGCAGTTCTTATCTGAACTTAACCATGCAGCTCCCGTGAGCCTTACACTCTTTTCTGATCTCTATACTGAGATCGAGAAGGCATGGAAGAATCCATATTCAACCTGCATCCATCGACATCAGCATGTGAATTATGCAGTTATTGAGGGGATGCATGAGAACTGATACATGTCGATGCCCCCAATTGATGAGACGTTCGCGAGCTATCTCTCACTAGGGGAAACATCGACATAGGAAGCTCCAGCCCTTACATCCAAGCCCCTTAAGACAACATCTTGTTAGAATGGTAGGGCATATGCGGCAGCGGGTCAGGCTGGGGTTGAACTGCACACTATGGCAGTGCTTCAGGCTTACCAGCCTGATTTGCTGAGAGACTTGGACCAGGGTCAGGGTCTTTCCCCTGAGGCAGATGCCGAGCTGCGTCACACCTCAGAACTGGCTCTCCGGGCCACTAAACAGACCACTGCCACAAACGGTAGATCGATGGTGGCAATGGTGGCCATGGTGAGGCACCTGTGGGTGAACCTGGCCAGCAGCGGGGAGAAAGAGAAGGGCTTTCTTCTAATGCACCGGTTTCACCTTCAAAACTTTTTGGCACATCCGTTGAGGCTGTGGTCGGCAAGTTCAGTGATAGATTATTCTAGATCAGTTTTTAGCCAATTTGGTCTCCTCTTACTGGGAGAGTCATTCTGCTGAGGTCTGCGCTGTGCAAAGGTAATACTTGGAATTGTAAGCTCTGATAGCCTCTTTGGTTGACTCTTCTTGAGCTTTGACTCCTCTTGACTCCACACTCCAGAGCTCTGTGCAACAGTGTTATCAATACATTAGCTCTTGAAAGTTTCTTAGGAGATGCTTCTTGGCTAGAGGGTTATAGGTCTCCTCTCATTTAGAGTTGTTCTGGCTGAAACCTGTGCTCTCAGTTACATAGTAGTTTTGTGAGTCACAGGCTCTTCCATAAGCACATGCTTATGAAAGTTCTCGAAAAGTAGGCTTTCTCTATAGCCTCCATGATAATCTGGTTTCTTGAATAAGCATATATAGTATTCCCCTCATTTAGAGGGTCGATATGCTCAGTGGCGTGCAGTGGTGTTTTGAAATGAGGAGGCACATTTTTTATTTATTTATGAATCAATGTAAATTAATGCATTACTCTTAACGGTGACACATCTTCCTTGTTAAATGAACATTCCTTTACATTACTTCAAAAAAGAAAAAAGAAACCAAAGACAATTCTATTTTGTAGTTTTACATTAACAATGTATTGTAATAAATGTTCTATTTATCAAAACCAAGTCAATCTCATCAAATTAGTGTTTTAAGCATTTCTACATTCATTCCAAAATAATAACTAAAGGCAATAATAATTTAAACAATATATTTTATTTGTGCAGTCATCATGCTATCAGTCCATTTCAAGTTTGATTTTGATGTGACATAAAGCGGTAATATCTAACTGGGTGATCTGTTTTCTTTATTTTTCAATTAGTCTTCCCATTGACGCGTTCATTTGTTCAGTCAAACTGACGCACGGGACACGCACTTCAATAAGAGCCGGGATTTATCGCACAAACCAATCATATCCAATCATAACCAATTACATCCAATCATAGCGCGATGGAGACATTGCCTCCTCTCACGTGACTTTCCCCCATTCATTCTCAATTACCCCCACAAAACCCACCTCACGCCGGGGGTCTGATGATTTTCTATGGTTTCCTATGAGTGAAAAGGGAGGCATGAGAGAGGCATGACTCCTGCTGAAACTTTACCTTCGGGTGTCGCTGTTGGGCAGTGTTCGTTTAGAAATACACGTGACTTGCACTCTTTTTAATGTCATAATTTGTAATATTTGTGTTGTTTTATATGTAATATGGATTATTTTCTCATCCTATTTTTTTGAGGAGGCACTGCCTCCCTTGCCTCCTCGGAGGAAACGCCCATGGATATGCTGAGTAATTTGCTCCTTGGGGCTATGTCCAGGAGTTATGCCAAGCTGGTAAGCTTTGGGTTAGCCTCATTTATGGATCTTTGCTGCTAGAGTTTAGATTTGCTACTGAGTTGTTGGCCCTCTTTGGGCCTCTTTGACAAGCATATTTCAGGTTGTGTTGGTTGAAGTTCTTCCCCTAACTGGTTATGTGTAATTACTCCCTAGAACTCTGCAGATAAGTATTAGGTTGTAGGGCTCTTCAGGAGCTTGGCCAGTACCCCCATTCGGTCAAGATGATAGTTATTGTGAGTACTCCACTCCTTTAGCTATGTCGAAGCTGTCTTTGTGGTTAAGCCTGTATAGTACTCCCCTTGTTTGAGAGGTTCGGTGTGCAGAGTACTTTGCTACCTGGGGCATTCCACTGGCCTCCTTATAAGCAAAAGAAGTATCAGGTTGAAGATTCTTTGTGAGCCTCCTTGATAGACTTGCTCTAGTAAGAGCTTGGTAGGTACTGAAGAGTACTTAGGTTCCCAAGATCTATTTTTATGCTCTCTAGGTCCTGGAGACCCCTTTCGGGTTACACAGTGTCACTCCCCTCACTTGGAGGGTTATTATGTTGAGTCTTGCTCCCCAGGACATCCATATCTGAAATCCACTATATTGTGGTTATTGCCATTATGCAATACCTTTTCATTGGAGGCCTCTGATAGAGGGCTAAGTATAGAGATTTTGCCTCCCTGGCAGTTCTAAGGGTTGACATTTAGGTCCCTGTGAAGTGAGAGGCCAGTGTCTTTTTGTTCCTGGTTGTATTGCCTTAAAGGAATCTTTTCATTAGATGAATGATTCCCCAAGCCTTTGAGCTCTGCCCTGGGTCAAGTCCTTCTTGGGTTATAAATGTAACCTTGGTTCCCTGAGAAGGGGAGATTCTCTGAATCACTTCCCTGAGATCTTGTTTCCTCCTCCTCATGTCACGCTTCCTCTGCGCCCTACTCTTTGGAAGAGGAGGAGTGTGAGTGGCAACGCTCACCCTTTGGCCCTGCTTCTAGTCCTCAGACCATGACAGGATAGGCTCCTCCCTTCCCTGAACTTCCCGACCACTGTCTAAACAGATGTGCCAAAAAACTCAGAAGATGAGACTGGCGCATAGAGAAGAAAGTTTTTCTTTTTCTCCCCAATGTCCACCAGGTTCAACCACAAATGTCTCTCCGTGCCACCATAGCTGCCATAGATAGATCGCAGCAGCTGTTTTTTTGGAGAGCCAAATCTGTAGTGTGGCGCAGCTCAGCCACCACCTCAGGGGACAGACCCTAACCCTGGTCCAAATCTTTCAGCAGGTCCGCCTGGTATGCCAGCAACACCATCATTGTGTGCAAAGCACCCCCGGCCTGACCCGCTGCCGCATATGCACTGCCAAGTGTCAAGTGTGATGTAGTACATAATGGCTTGGATAGCAGGGTCGGAGCCTTTAAAGAGGACACCTCACCCACTGAGAGATAGTGAGCGTCTCTTCAATGGGAGGCTTTGACACATATCCATGTTCACGCAATCCCTCCATATTGGCATAATTTGCATGATGGAAATGGAAGAATATGGTTACCCCCATGATCTCTCTACCTCAGCTTGGAGATCAGGGAGAAACGGAAGGCTCACGGGAGCAGGACGGTTATGTCCAGAAAGGAATCATTCGTCACGTTTGCCAGGAGCGATCTCCCGTCTCTCACACTGCCAAGCCAGGTCTAATCTGTCCATGGCACTGGCCATAACCTTCAACCTCCCCACAAACTCAGTCTCCACTTTGCCTTAGCCATCGCAGGTCCCAAGCCATGGGGTGCAGACACCTGCCTTACAGAGAAGGGTCAGGTGCGAATGGAGTTTCTTCATGTAGAAATTCACATAATAAGTGCATTCTGCTCTCTCAAGAACTGAATGTGCATGCTTCTCGCCCATGCAATTAATGCACAAGTCGTGTGTGTCCTCAGGTGTCAAGTATCTCTGACACGAAGGCACACAATTCCTGAAATGCTTGGCAGAGTGCTTTCCCGTAGTATTCGCCTTCATACGTATACAAACAAATGCCTCCTGATGTGTACTACAGGTGCCCTTTTATACTCTCGGGTACACCGGTAGTTATGTCACGGATTGTTGCGGCCAATGAAATTGGCGAGTTTAAACACTTGCTTCAGACACCAGTCACGCTGATGACATACCCCAAAGTGTCAGCAGATGCAGTGTAGAGTTCCCATTCAGAAAAAAAAAAAAACAGTCTGCATCAATAGACTTTGTGGAATGATAAATGTATTTGTGACTTAAGCTATTAGTTTGAACATAAGTTATTTTGATGGGGATGTTTACAGAATGAATTGCTGCAGGGTCAAGTCAGCTTTGCCCTGTGAGACACTGTAAATTGGGGATGACATTAATGGTTCAGTATGGCACATAGACTGTGTTATCCTGCTGCAAAATGATCTAAATTCAAGACCCAGGAAGCGAGCAGCCAGCTCACCGTGAATAATGACAAACAACCGTCTGTGTGTATGTGTGTGATTGAAGACTGGCAACTGATGGTTTATACAATAATTAAGTGTGTTTATTCCGAGGCCAGTGCCCATTTAGGGTGTCAGCATGGCACTCTGTAAAATGCAGCTGGCAGAGGAAGAGAGAAGGCACTGTGCCATCATCTATCTCTGAAGGAGGAAAAGAGAACGAGCAGGAGGGAGGGAAAGGACACTGGGGAAATAGATGCAATGTTGGCCGAGAGAGAGATACGCCAATATTAGTCACCACAGCTCTATACCAGACGAGACACAATGGATATGATGATCTAGTTTGAATTTTTCTGTATTTACAGAGTTATATTTAATAGCAACATTTCCGTTAACCTGAATGTTGTTTTTAGAAATTTAGTAATTTTTTTTAATAGGGCAGTTTCATAAAAAAATGTTTTGTTTGAGAAAAGAGGATATAAGACCATAATCAAGTTTATTATTCTGTAATAAAGTTTCATGAAAGACCAGTTTATTGGTTATACTGTATAAGGCCATTTAATTTCATAAGTTGCAGTAAACCTGTATTTCTATAAGTAGCCTCTCTTTCCAGTTCATTAAATTAAATAATTTCTGAACCAAATGTCTATATGCTAAATGCTACTATTCCCCTTTAGATATTGTTGCCTGTTGCCTGGAAACATTTTCTGAATAAGACATAAACCATCATGATACAGACTTCATGAATTGCTCTGTCTTTCCTTTTAATGTTCAAAACACCAGTGTTTCACATCAATTGAACTAGCAAGCAAAAAGCTTATTGTTATACTTTATTTTAATTGTAAGACTTCTACATTGTAACAAACAATTTCTGTTTCATATAAAGGCTGTTTTTTTAAAAACTTTCTATTCATCAATTAATCAGTTTTCACAAAAATATTAAGCAGCACAACTGTTTACAATATTGATAATAATGTTTATGAGCAGCAAATCATCATTTTAGAATGATTTTTGAAGGATCATGTGACTGAAGACTTGCTGTAATGATGCTGAAACTTCAGCTTTGCCAACATATCCTAAAACATTAACACAGAAAAAACATTTCACAATATTACTGTTTTTACTGCATTTTTCATCAAATAAATGCAGCCTTGGTGAGCATAAGAGACTTCTTTCAAAAACATTTAAAAAATCTAACTGACCTGAACTTTTGAATGGGATTATATTCATGAATTATTTAATTCAAGGACTATAGCCATTTTGTATATGCTAGTATATATCTGTAATTGGAAATCATCAGTCATATATATTATAAGCATCCATTTATGATGTTTCCCTATATGTCCTGTGACACTGAGATGCAACCAGGACAAGCAGTTTGGAGAATGAATAATGAATGGAATATTATTTATATACCGGTTAGCTATGCGATGCATCATAAATGATCATAAACACTGAATTGTAGGCATACTGGTATCTCTGTTCATATATGCAGTGTAAATCAAATGCTGTAAATAAAAGGTTGCACGTGCACTCTCTGTTTCAGCTTATATCCATCAGAAAGTTCAGAATCGATGGCGAATCAATACTCAGTACTCCTCTTCCATCAGAGACTATTTTACACCCTGAGCTATTTGATTTAAATTATTTGCCAATAACAGCAACACAACAAATATTGCAGGTGCACATGCAAGATCCATCTCTGATATATCACTGCACATTTTTAACATTGATATAGAAGGTAATATCAAAGCCCATCCAGATCAGAAATACATTTATGACTTTAAGTATTCTGCATTTGGCACTTGTCTGAGAATCAGATCTGTTGTGGTGTGGTGGTACGTGACTAAGCTTGTTGTGTGTGATGACTTGTTGATCCCACTCACTGAGCCCCAATTTAAACATTACTTACTCTGCTGTGTGGCTGGATGCTTCCTGCTGGACTGAACCAGAACAGATTTTCAGGATCTCTTACATTGTGCTATTTTCTCTTTTCCTCTGCATTTTAACAGCTCTAAACCCTTGCTCACAATTTTTTCTTCCTTTGTTTTTTTTTTTTTTAATTGGGAAGGTTTTTGATGTTATAGTTAAAATGCATCAAAAGTCCTTGTTTTTCTGCTTTCTCTCTCTTCACCCTCAACGTATGGTTGTCTGCACTCATTTTCGTCACTTTCTCTATCTGTCTCTTTTGATTGGGATTGTTCTCATGTTCAGCACAGGGTTACTTGCAAATGGACTGAGCTGCAGTATTCTGCAAAAACTGGTGTTACTGAGAATGCAATGCATCATGGGCAATAGGGGGCTTTTTTATGTCCAGCTTCATTTAATGCAGTTGAGAAGTAATGACAAATATCTTGCTACTGATGAAATAATAGAGGTGTCAGTTGTACTGAGGCACTTGTAACACTTTATATTTCTTCAGTCACAAAAAAAGTTATGATGATCAGTAAAGATTTCTCTCTGCCTGAGAAAACCAAGAGTTATCACCTTGTAAGAGATTTTCATTTAATAAAAT
Source organism: Megalobrama amblycephala (assembly GCF_018812025.1). Taxonomy (NCBI): domain Eukaryota; kingdom Metazoa; phylum Chordata; class Actinopteri; order Cypriniformes; family Xenocyprididae; genus Megalobrama; species Megalobrama amblycephala. Next base: position 29,313,195 of record NC_063055.1, read on the forward strand.
ATGCTAAAACCCTTTACCTGTATAGTGTGGATACTCATGGGTTTGGGTGCATATTTGTATAGTTATATATGTTTGTAATGACTGGATCGATCAAACACAGAATTGTAAAGGTTAACCCTCACCCATGCAGACTCTGTAATATCTGGCTTCCCTACTGAGAACTATCTGCACTCCACTAAGGACTATCACCCTTTTGCTTCACCCATAAACTTCAAAGACACTTGGGACATTGGTTGTTCTCAATACAAGAATCAGACATACAGCCCATAGAAACGGCATTCTTTCCACTAATTCATTTACAAATTGAACATTTCCCCAGTACATTTTGTGTATTATTACTGTTCTATTGTGTATTATAACTGTTGTTCTTTTGTATATTGTGTAGTGTTATGCATGCTGATGATAGACCTATTAGATAATATATCCCATCTAGGTGGTGTCTCATATCAGAATACTCGTTGTTTAATGACTCACCCTTTGGTGGACGTCACCATCTCATAGAATGTATTGTATGTTTGTTATATTTATCAGAGTATAAATGGACACAAACTGTATTAAAGGTCCCGTTTTTCGTGGTTTTTTGAAGCTTTGGTTGTGTTTATAGTGTGCAATATAACATGTGTTCATGTTTCGCGTGTAAAAAAACACAGTATTTTTCACATAATTTACTTATCTGTATACCGCTGTTTCCACTGTCATAAAAACGGGCTGATGACTTCCTTGTTCTATGAAGTCCCTCCTTCAGAAATACGTAACGAGTTCTGATTGTGCCAGCGGTTCCTGTGTTGTGATTCGACAGCAGCTTAGCGCTCCTTGCCCGGAAAGGTCACGCCTCTTACCATAACGTGGAGATGCACGCGCTCAGTGTTATTGTAAACATGTCTTTAATTTTAACCTATCAATTTGAGCCGGAATCAGACCCGGTGATTGGACTGCGGGATGAAAATAACAGCGTTTCGACGACATGGCGACAAACACACTCTACAAACGCAACTCTTGTGTATTCCTGTGGGCGGAGGTTAGTCAAAAAACTGTTTTAGTGACGTCATTAAAGAAGGAAGTAGAGGGATGTAGTCCAAACTGGCCATTCGATGTAGGCGACTTCTGTTAAATAAAATATCTCGCTTGGCATTGTACTTTGAGCTTTAAAATTGTACAGATTTTATTTATACTCTAACAACAACATTACACACTAACTAAAGTTTGAAACATGGGATCACGAAGAACGGGACCTTTAAGCTGTGAACCTCTTTTTTAACAAAGGTGCTTTATAGTGAGAAACTGATGGTTCTTCCAGCTCGTTAAATGACACTTTTCATAGCTCCACTCCTCTGTTATGCTATGGGTATATTCATTTCCACTCTCTCATTTCCTATGTATGTGTGATTTGTGTATGTCTGTGTGTTTAGTCTAGCTATGTGTTTGTGATTTAGTTAAATAAATCTTTGTGCACATTCTTGCGAGTTGATTCTGATTTGCTTATTAACCAATGTCAATAATAACGATTACGATCACAGCTACACGATAAGAAAGCATTATTTTTCTGTGGCCACGGAAAATATCCTTTCTGAAGAGTTGATAGATGATCAATACTGAGTGTTCGTTGGACAAACAGATTAATTCATTGTAATAATAATTCGACTACATGAAGTTTATTTGATTAACTGATCCAAATATTTATAATAAATTATAACGAGTTATGACTAATTATTCATATTTACCTTTTGAGCTAATTTGTTACATCTTTGTTTATGTTTTTTTTTGTTTTGGGAGGGGTTTTATGGTGGTGGTGGTGGTGGTTTGGTACTTTGATTTATGGGACTGTACAGTTGCATATATCTTCACTGCTGGATTATTGGATTTTCGGTGCACTTGTAAATAAACAGCACCATACTCTAAAGAGTATTTATGGGTTGATCCATCATTTTGTTTTGTTTTTTAGACCTCAATACATCCCACAGTAGACTCGAGGAGGCCCAGTCCGGGCCTGCCAAAAGTCTACTGCATCACACTGAGTAATAAAATATTAGTATTAGTATTAGTATTCAGTTCTTTTGGATGCATTTTTATTCTGCTGTGTATGTATTTTATCTGTAGTTTGTTTAATTAGCACAACAGATACAATCCCAGATGAAGGTCCATACAAGATTCAAGGGCATTGTAAAGCTAGTTATGAAATAAAGTAATAATAATAATAAAAAGAACATTGAGTCTTTAAAATAAAAAATAAACTTTTTTAGTTGAAAGTCTCTACGTATTTACAATTCAAATATAATAAAAATGGGTCTCAATAAGGCTCATTCTTTGCAGCTAAAATAATTAGTATCATGTTAAAAGCAACAATTATTCAGTAATATTAATTTGAATTAAAGCAATGTTGTTAATATTTTGAGGTATGTTTTTATTTGAGATAAAGTGGAATAGAATTTTGTTTTTGTTTTTTCAAGTGTTACAATTTCCCTCAACCATTGTTATGGAAGCTATTTTATTTTATTTTATTTTATTTTTATATTTTAGGTCTTTGTCTTGTTCTGCACACAAATCAATGCCCATGCAGAATCAATGCAGGTGAAATATTTAATGCCGCCTTGCCTTTATCCATTTAGGTTTGATCTTTTTTGTATAACATACACAGTAGGAAGCCAACATTCCCTGGTGTTTTTAGGTATTACTGGCCGATCAAACGTAATAATGGAAAACTACAAGCTAAGCTTTTATTTGTCATCAGATACCTTCAGCCTCCAGGAATCTATTACAGAAGGGCTGTTGTGCTTTTTCAACAGCTGATATTTCCTAGTTCATTCCAGTTTTATATAAACCATTCTTAATAATACTAATCATTATAAATTGAACAACATAATGGCATTCCAAAATGACTGATACTTATCAGTTTCATACCATTCAGACTGCTGCTGAGATGCTGAGCTCTTTTCTTGTATTTTCCAGTATTTCTCTGCTGTCACTCAGACCAATTCAAAGCAAGACTGGAGACCGTCCAGACCTCTGGAAAGACCATTACGAAATGTCTATCAGGGAAGGGCTAAATGCATTCTTGAGATCTGATGTTTTGGCTCAATGATCTAGACAATACCTGGTTGTAAAAGGAGTCCTTGGGTATCTTGAAGTAAACAGCAGTAAAATGTCAGGCATGAATGTTTTTTAAATAGTCAGTTCAAGAGATATTTGCCCATATTTGACCGGAACTAAATTATTTTCACACCCTAAATACTGAAATTGTTAAAGGGTTAGTTCACCCAAAAATGAAAATTCTGTTATTAATTACTCACCCTCATGTCGTTCCACACCTGTAAGACTTTCGTTCATCTTCGGAACACAAATTAAGATATTTTTGACAAAATTCGATGGCTCAGTGAGGCCTCCATTGCCAGCAGGATAATTAACACTTTCAGATGCCCAGAAAGCTACTGAAGACATATACAGTTCATGTGAGTAAAACCTTAATGTTCTGAAGTGACAAGAATAAACAAAAAAATAAATAAATAAATAAATAAATAAATAAAAATAACGACTTTATTCAACAATATCTAGTGATGGACGATTTCAAAACACTGCTTCACGAAGCTTCGAAGCTTTACAAATCTTTTGTTTCGAATCAGTGGTTCAGAGCATGTGTCAAACTGCCAAAGTCACGCCCCCCAGTGATGAACCATTGAAATTTCGAAACAATTATGACATAACAAAGCCCCGTTTACTAAAATCACATGACTTTCACACTCCGAACCACTGATTCGAAGCAAAAGATTCGTAAAGCTTCGAGGCTTCGTGAAGCAGTGTTTTGAAATCGCTCATCATTAGATATTGTTGAATAAAGTCACTATTTTGTTTTTTCGGCGCACAAAAAGATTCAAGATTCTCGTCACTTCATAACATTAAGATTGAACCACTGTAGTCACATGAACTGTTTTAAATATGTCTTTAGTAGCTTTCTGGGCATCTGAAAGTGTTAATTATCTTGCTGGCAATGGAGGCCTCACTGAGACATCGGATTTTATCAAAAATATCTTAATTTGTGTTCCAAAGATGAACGAAGGTCTTACAGGTGTGGAACAACATGAGGGTGAGTAATTAATGACAGAATTTCCATTTTTGGGTGAACTAACCCTTTAACAATTTCAGTATTTATTGTATGAAAATCTGGGCAAATATCTCTTGAACTGACTATTTTAATAGTGCGTAATATACTATCAAGCAGTAATTGTGTCAAATTAACGTTTGAAAATATTATTTAGTAAAGTGTATTTAAGATAAATGAAGTGTTACAGCTTTTAAAGCAGTCAGCTATTTTATTTGGAAAAATGTTTAAAATTTGTCATTTCCACCAGAACGGTGATTGAATAGTGATTTGATGTATTGGAAATGACACGTTCATTAAATCTTCTGTAATATGTTCACTGTAGGACATTGTTAACAGGAAAAATAAGCTAGTGAGATAAATTAGTGTTAAATTTTAGTCACTGCATAGTCTTAATGTGAATTTCTATTTTTCTTTGTATCTATATCATTTTGTACCGATCATCCTTCTTTTTTATAGTCTCCAGGTTTAATGCTGTAATGAGCAATCTGTTGTACAGTGGCATTGTGGGTGTTCCTACAAAAGCAGAACTCTCCCATTCCCAAGCACATTCATCATGCCCCATTCTATATTGGCTAATGGCAGATAATTAACAGCTTTATGATCAGAAGCACTGTAGCAGGAAGCAGGGGAGATGCTCCATCCCTGAGGAATGGAACTGCAAACTCCACAGTTTTATGTCTCAGGGTGAGGATGAGCTTTATTGCATGTTTAGGATATTCAGGAATGAAACATGGCTCAATTTCTTTCTGTCAAGTCAGCACTATTCAAAAAGACTGCAGACAAAACTACATTTCCCCCCAGATGCTCTTGATTATCTCTTACGGGTTCTAAAGGAGCTGTGGGAGTCGTAGCATGTTATGTATTATTAGCTGTTTCTATCAGTGTTGCAACTCTTTTAGTGAGGATCGTAGCAGGAAAGCCTGGATATTGATAGCACGGTTGCATTAATTCTAGTCATTAACTCAGCACGGTGGCTATGATGTTTTTCTGCCGTGTTTAAAAACAGTCGTCTTCTAAAATGGATTGAATTCACTCCATAAATAGGACAAGATTTCTACTGAATCACAGGGAAGTTAGTTACTGGAAACATACAAGATAAGCTTATGACTTATTAAAAAAAATTAAACAAATTTTGATATAATATTCTAATATTAGTTTATGTCGTAGCTCAGATAATTGGAGCTCCATTAAAAGTACCAGGCTGGTCAATTAGCTTTGTTTTGCTGTTAGTCCAGCATCATGTTTAAGTCAGTCTTTTCAGCAGGGTAAACCCAGCTGATAATGTTCTGCAATGGATAAAATTGTCGAGTTTGGCTCAGCACCAGTGTTTACTTTCCATTTGCCTCACATGTTTACACCTTCACAGTACATTAACTGCTGTGGTTTAACTAGATGAAGGCCGTGAAAGGGCTTGAATGCATGTCAGTGTTGTTGGTGAGTAGTTTTGACTAAACGATTGTGTACGCCCGTGATGCATTCGTTTCACCTCTGGAGCAAAACATTAGAAATGTGTGATGGTGTTATGTTCAGACTCTTCTCCTAATTGTTTGGGACATGGTGGCTATGTGTTGTTCTTTGCCAAGCCTTTTATGTTTACGGATCACGCGTTTCACAAAATATACCAATTGCTTGAATACATGCATTGGTCTGTTAAAACATGTGTTTGATTCAGTGAGATTTGACCAAATTTATACAGATATCTGTTAGCATGGTCCACAAAAATCAATCAAGACGTTTGACCAACCTTGAAAACCTACTTTAATGAGCACATAAAAGTGCAGCAGTGATTTTCTCACTCTGCTCCTTTTTCTCTCTCTCACTCCCTACTCTGCTGCTCATCAATATGCAGCTCTCCAGAGAACTTGATCTATTTTACACCTGAAAGCCTTCGTTCAAGAAAAGAAGCGAGTTGGCCTCTCACGCATCCATTCCGCTGTGATGTTAAGCATTTAGGTAAGTCTTTATTCTAAACTCATTAATTTATATGAGTTCATATATGTAGTTTTTAAAAAAAATTATGTTATTAGTCTCACAAGAGAGCACATGATTAATGTTATTCTACCTAAGGTATTAAAGTCCTGATCAGACTTCTTAATTACCTGTAATGATGACAGAACTCCACCGTATACAATCTTTAAAGCTGGAGGGTGAAATTTCTGTTTCACCAAAGGAAATGTAATGTTTTCAAACAGGTTTCCTAACAAGACTCTCCCTGCCTGCCATTGGTCAGACAAACAGGTAGCTCCACCCCCAAATTCACATCATTGGTTGAGCTGTTGCCATGCCAGGCTGGTCAGAGTGACGCAGAGTAATGTTTTGATACATCACAAAGCCACAGTGTTACACTTTTCTTTTTTTTCTTTTTCTTTTTTTACAAATGACCAGTAGTTGTTTATGTGTATTTAGGAGAAAGTATTTGAACATAAAAAAGAAAACTAATCATCCCTGCAGATACTTACAGAGCCCGGACATGACATGCAGGAAAAAATAGTAGGCTAAATCGTGCACACGATTTATTAATTTGTTCCCTTGATTTACTAAAATGTGTACACGATTTACTATTTCATTCACTTGATTTACTAAAACGTGCATGATTTACTATTTCATTCCCTTGATTTACTAAAGTGTGTGCATGATTTAGTAAATCGAGGGAACAAATTAGTAAGTCGTGCGCACAATTTAATTTTTTTCATGTGCGGGGCTTTGTAGATACTCATAGTGTGACTTGAGTTAAAAACATAGCCTGCTGTGGAGTAAATTCAACACTCTTAACACCATGTCTACAGTGGACGCGAGCAGCACGACACGACGCGTCAAAAGACAATAGAACCCATTATAACCCGTGATATTGTCTACACTGGATGCGGCACAGCAAATTCCCGACAGTAAATGGATTCCCGTTCTATTTTTGATGCAGTCCAAGTGCTGTACAACGGTTGTCTTGTCATATTCAGCGTAGACATCTTTTAGCTGTTGCGGCGTGGCGCGATGTGATAAAAGTCGCGTCTGATGTAGACACGCTGTAACTATTTTATGTTTTGACAGATTGGTGACTAATTCATATGAACGTCCCTCTGACAGGTCTAGGGATGGGGTTAGGGGTAAACTATTATACCTACTATTTATTTCCTTATTTACTTTTTAAATGATGTTTCTGTACAAATCACGTCATACACAAAATAATACAAAATCATTAAAGGTGCCCTAGAACTTTTTTTTAAAAGATGTAATATAAGTCTAAGGTGTCCCCTGAATGTGTCTGTGAAGTTTCAGTTCAAAATACCCCATAGATTTTTTTTAACTCATTTTTTTAACTGCCTATTTTGGGGCATAATTAGAAATGAGCCGATTCAGGGTGTGTGGCCCTTTAATTCTCGTGCTCCACGCCCCAAGAGCTCGCGCTTGCCTTAAACAACATAAAAAAAGTTCAAACAGCTAATATAACCCTCAAAATGGATCTTTACAAAGTGTTCGTCATGCAGCATGTCTAATCGCGTAAGTACAGTGTTTATTTTGATGTTCACATTTGATTCTGAATGAGTTTGATAGTGCTCCGTGGCTAACGGCTAATGCTACACTGTTGGAGAGATTTATAAAGAATGAAGTTGTGTTTATGCATTATACAGACTGCAAGTGTTTAATAATGAAAATAGCAATGGCTCTCTCGTTTCCGGATATTGGGAGCGTACACCCCGACTGTTACGTAACGCCTGTTCTTTGGAGGTCTTTTAAACAAATGAGATTTATATAAGAAGGAGGAAACAATGGAGTTTGAGACTCACTGTATGTTTTCCATGAACTGAACTCTTGTTATTTAACTATGCCGAGGTAAATTCAATTTTTGAATCTAGGGCACCTTTAACTCATATAAGTTAGGTTTAAAGGTGCGGTATGTAAGAATGACAGCTAGTGGTTGAAATGGGCACTGCAGTCCAAATTCAAAATATTGTTTGCCCCGCCCCCTCCTCCTCAGAGTCCAAGCTCACGCGGGTTGCCAGTTTGAGGACACGCAACAAGAGAGAGCTCAACTGACATTGGAAGGCGAGGAGACTTACACACTTCTAAGTTGATGAGTTGATTTATTGATTTATGATTGATATCACATTTTAATATGCTCCTGTTCATAGAGATTTTTTAGATAGATGCTGAGGCTTTTTAGGTCTGGTAGAATCTGCGATCTCTGACCCAGTTTGTTCGCTGGCTTCCATAGCTGCAATTCGCTGCATGTGTTTTCTGCCATCTGGCAACCTGAGGTGGCGAAATACTATTGGGCAACGTGCCTACATTCTGACACAGAACGCACATTTTAAAGTAAAATTGCTGAGAAACTGAAGTTTTCAGAGAAACAAGTATGTGAACTCAACATATCTGCAAACATATTATGATATTTGTATGCTTTAGTACAGTCAAAAACTTACATACAGCACCTTTAATTTGACTACTCTAGTAGTTCTGACAAATTCTGAATCACTATTCAGATGTACTTGCTGAGGAAGGTTTATTTAACCTAAAATGGTAGTTTGAGTGAACATCCAGTCTAAATTTGAAAAGTTAGTAATGCACAACTGTACAATTACTGTTTCAAAAATGCTTTGCAGCTGGTTGCCATATTTTCACCTTTTTTAGTGTGATCTGTACTTGTTCTATTTTAGATAATTAATGTCACAGCTCAGACCTTTATAGATGCCCTTCCTGAACTCTTGATATCATGCTCTCTCCCGGGAATGAAGAAAAATATTTTTATCTCTTGTTTTGTTGCAGTGTTTAATGTTTGTGCCTGCAGAAGATGGAACTCACATGTCTGCTGCTGGGCTGATTGTATTAGAGGATTATCAACCCCTCCTTGTTTTATAGAGCCCATCACAAGACCTGGATCAACGAAATCTTCCTCTTTCCGTAACATTTGAACCTTGTCTGCTGGTCAGTTGATGTATCCGTCAAGTAAGAGCTGATGGGATTCTTTTATTACAGTGGTGGCTGAAGTGTTTGTGCTGATATTAAAGATTTTACACAAACAATAGATGTTTTAAATGACTTTTATGCAGTTTTGTCTTTGGCCACAGTCTTTTTTTTATGTTTTATCTTTCTACATAAAGAAGACACTAAGGAAAGCATGTGATGCCATTCAGCGAGTCAACCTTAATTGCAGCCATTACTTGTGTCTATGGATTAAAACTATGAATCAGTGGTTTCTTCAGAGGAGCTGAATTAAGGAATGTTGTTTGCATTATTTTTAGTTTAGCGCACCTGGGTCATCACCCAGGAATGTTCTGTGCCCTGTGACAAGGGACTGGCCATTAAATGTGTCCTGGCTTAAACTGCCACCCATCCATAAGTTTTTTGTCTTGGGAGGGTAATTTCAAGCATCGGTGCCATCTTACATTATGACTTAGCTTTTCTTTAACATTCCAAATTCTCTTTAATTGTTATTCCCTGAGCATATCATGTATAATGACTAGGCTGCATGAAAAACATATTTTGAATGTCATTTACAAACTTCAACACATTCCCTGCCCCTTGCATGTTTGTTTATTAAATATTTCAGATACTTTAATCTTGTTTTCATTTGAATCATTTTCAGTTTTTTAATCATGGCATCAGACCCTGACATTATAGGGATATGTCACAGGCAGTGCGAATGAAAAAAAAAACATGAAATGCCTGTTACCAGTAAAACTTTTCCAGAAATTTCCAGAATATCTGCATAAAAGAGGTTTATGATTGGAATTGCAAGGAACTGAAAGTATTCTGGTTTCGATTCTGATTTTACAATATGATTAAAGGTGCCCTCGAATGAAAAATTGAATTTACCTCGGCATAGTTAAATAACAAGAGTTCAGTACGTGGAAAAGACATACAGTGAGTCTCAAACTCCATTGTTTCTTCCTTCTTATATAAATCTCATTTGTTTAAAAGACCTCCGAAGAACAGGCGATTCTCAACATAACACCGACTGTTACGTAACAGTCGGGGTGTACGCCCCCAATATTTGCATATGCCAGCCCATGTTCCCAGCATTATGAAAGACATTAGACAAGGGCAGGACGTCTGGATCTGTGCACAGCTGAATCATCAGACTAGGTAAGCAAGCAAGAACAATAGCGAAAAATGGCAGATGGAGCAATAATAACTGACACGATCCATGATATCATGATATTTTTAGTGATATTTGTAAATTGTCTTTCTAAATGTTTCGTTAGCATGTTGCTAATGTACTGTTAAATGTGGTTAAAGTTACCATCGTTTCGTACTGTATTCACGGAGACAAAGAGCCGTCGCTATTTTCATTTTTAAACACTTGCAGTCTGTATAATTCATAAACACAACTTCATTCTTTATAAATCTCTCCAACAGTGTAGCATTAGCCGTTAGCCACGGAGCACAGCCTCAAATTCATTCAGAATCAAATGTAAACAATATAACAGTATACAATACTCACATAATCCGACGCATGCATGATGACGAACACTTTGTAAAGATCCATTTGAGGGTTATATTTGCTGTGTAAACTTTGTTTAGGCACTGTTTAAGGCAAGCGCGAGCTCCGTGGGCGGAAATCACGAGATTTAAAGGGGCCGCACAGCATAAATCGGCTCATAATTAATGATGCCCCAAAATAGGCAGTTAAAAAAATTTATTAAAAAAAATCTATGGGGTATTTTGAGCTGAAACTTCACAGACACATTCAGGGGACACCTTAGACTTATATTACATCTTGTAAAAAAACGTTCGATGGCACCTTTAAGCAGATGTTCACTAAATGTTATAAAAGCCATTTGGTTTCAGTATTATTTTTAATGGAAGTAGTTCAGGATAACCATTTTTGGTTCCATAAATATCATTCAGAAGTTTGGGATTGGTAACGATTTTTAAACGTTTTTGAAAGAAGTCTCTTAATGCTGAATTTATTTAATCAAAAATACAGTTAAAACAGCAATATTGTAAAATAATATTATTATTATAAAAGAACTGTTTTCTATGAATATATATTTTAAAATATATTTTATTCCTATGATGTCGAAGCTGAATTTTCAGCATCATTACTCCAGTCTGTGTAACATGATACTTCAGAAATCATTCTAATGTGCTGATTTGCTGCTCAAAAATATTTCTTATTGTAAATGTTGACAACAGTTGTGCTGCTTAATATTTTTGTGGAAACTGTAATACATTTTTTTCAGGGTTCTTTGGCGAAAGTTCAAAAGAACTACATTTATTTGAAATAGAAATCTTTTGTAGCATTATAAATGTTTTCACTGTCACTTTTGATCAGTTAAATGCACCCTTGCTGAATAAAAGTATTATTTTTTTTAAAACATAAAACAAACTTACTGATCCCAAATCTTACTGACCCCAAACTTTTAAACCTTTTGTTGCCTGAGATCCATAAGCTGTCTTGTTTGCCTCATTGCACAATGTTTCTCATCCATGGTGAGTTTTCTTCCATCTGATGTTAATCACAGTAAACACCTAAAGCCTGATGACCTCCATCTAAATTTCAGTTCACACTTTTAAGTGGTGCTTTCGGAATTCATTTAACTGTCTACCCTGGTGATTTGTAATCCCCTTAATTTGTTTTATCCCCTTTCCCGCTTTCTCTCCCGCTCTCTCCCACTATTACTGCATTCTTCCTGTCATGCCTTTGTACTGTCAGAGGTCAAAATTCCTGTCCGAATGATTGGTCCTCCATATGCTGCTGATGAACTATAGAACTCATGAACTCTTGAACTTGGACTCCTCAGTTGATCAAAAAGTTACTCCCAGTCGGTGTTTACTCAAAGTCGACACTTGAGAGTTTTTTTAAACAGAGACTGAAGTAAATCACATATGAGATCTGACTTTTGGTGCCTGTTCAGATACTCTCAAAAGGGGCTATATACTGTATATGGTTATATGTCTGAAGATACAAAACACATGTTGTGTAATGTATGTGAGGAGGGCAAAATAGCATGGTAACACTTTACAATAAGGTTCATTAGTTAAACATTAGTTAATGTATTTAACTAACATGAACTAACATGAACTAACCATGAGTGATACATTACTTACTGTATTTACTAATCTTTGTTAACGTTAGTTAATGAAAATACAGTTGTTCATAGCTTGTTCATGTTAGTACACAGGGCATTAACTAATGTTAACAAGATTTTAATAATGTATTAATAAATGTTATTGTAAAGCATTACTGTCTGTCAGGAGAATTCATAATTGATCATTTATATTGTTTTTTTTTTTTATTCAGAAAAGTGATGATATTCTTCTTTTACTAATATGCACTATTTTAATTTTCAGTAGCTTAGTGTGCTTAGAAATTCATGTATAATCACTTGACTTCTTAAATATTTAAACTTTTTGGCCACTGTACTGTGTGTTAGCTCACCTGTGGGATAACACATTAAAGTCATTATGCATAACTTAAAATTTGATTTATTCATTTAAAGAAATATTTTACTATTCATATCCCTATGGTACATATTACAAGTAGACTCACCCCAGTCCATTTGTTTAAAAAAAAATCTATGATAAGGATTTAAATAGCTCTATTTATAGCTGAAAGATATTTATTCAGAAACTTTTATCATAAGCCTGAAAGAATAATTGAACATGCATGGGTGAAGAACATGGACAATTAGGTGATTAATGGGCATTTAGATTCTGTAGAAATCTGTCCAGATTCATATGTAATTCTCATAATGTGCAGCAGACCCTTAATTCAAGTTATCATAATGAATGATTGTACATCACCAAGATAAGAAAGATGACACATTTTGTGATGATGCTAATTTAAAATGTGCTAGATTTGTTATCCGTCCTCTACTATATTCACAGAGATGTCTTGTCAACCCATGTTTATTCCCATAATCACATCTTTTAAAGGTTTAGATGGTTTGTTTTTAGCCAAACTACAATTTTCAGTTTTTTATTTTCCATGTTTTATTTATTTTCCTGCTAAAATCAAGCTCATTCTTCAGATTTAAAATAGTATATGATCTTTTTTCATAAAAATATTTTATGCAAATACATTTTCTTTATGTATTATTTATTACTTAAGTTCATGTTTTAATACTGAATTTAGTTTGATTTCATAAATATTTAATAAATTAATTTACATAATGTTTATGTGTAGTTCAGTTATTTATTTAATTAATTATAATTAATTATTTTGGACAACAAACTCCTATATGTCTGTTTTCAAAATAGACCACATATGTCTGTAGATCACCTGGTTCCTGAACCACAATGATTTTAGTTTGGATACATCATTTCAAGGCCAGTAAAGAGGACCTATTATGCCCTTTTACATTTAATCATTTAGCAGATTCAAAAGTGAATTGCAAATGAGGAGAATATTTAAAGCAGTTAAACCAAGAGCAACAATATGTCTAGCACAGTATATGGTATATGGTAATAAAATATGAAAAGATCTCAGAGTTAAACTGTGACAGAAAAAAAAAAAAATCTTAATTATGTCAGATAACACTTAAGCAAAACATGGTCAGGTGAAAGTGTCTGAATAATTTTTGGGTCCAAATTTTTAGCAATTTTAATTGTAGTCCACTGTATGAAGAATGTTTGGGTATAATATCACATTTTACTTTATTTTGCTATCCTCACTTACATAAATTAACTATAGTGTCCTGCACCCACTAGTAAAAATATATCAAAAATATCTGAATAATTTTTGGTTTGACTGTATATATATATATATATATATATATATATATATATATATATATATATATATATATATATAAAGTGTTAGTATTAATGGGTCAAGTGTTGACGAAAAAGATTTCTTGAAAATGGCTAAAGACTGCTCGGGTTGAGTTAGGCAGATCATTCCACCAACAGGGAACAGTCAAGGTCAAGGCCAGAGAAAATGATTTTGTGCCTGTTTGGGATGGCACCACAAGGCGCCATTCACTTGCAGAATGCAAGCTTCTGGAGGGCACATGAGTCTGAAGTCATGAGTTTAGGTATGGGGTGCAGAGCCAATGGCCGTTCTTGATGCGAGCAGTGACAGTACATGCTGGAAGGCCTGGCAAGAGAGCATTACAATAGTCCAGCCTGAATAGAACAAGAGCTGGGATAAGGAGTTGTGTAGCATGCTATCATAGGAAGGGCCTGATCTTCCTAATGTTGTATATGGCTAATCTGCTGGACCAGGCAGTTCTAGCAATGTGGTCTGTGAAGATTAGTTGATCATCAATCACAACTCCAAGCAAGGTTCTTGGCTGGAACCATCCAGCAAGATTAGTGCTGATAATTGGGAAGCTGTTCTTGCCAGTCTCAGAGCTTTATTAACCAAGAGCAAGGCAGTCTCAGTTGAGTGGCTGCTTTTACAAAGCCTTTTGTTTTTGGGTCTACTTGAATAGATTTTATGCTTGAATGTTCTTGAATTTTACATTGTTGCAGCACCTCTCTTCCCAGTCTGTCAGTAATGCTCTGGGGTGCGTTTCCCAAAAGCATCGTTAGCCAACTAACATCGCAAGTTCCGTCGTTACTTACATAGTTCAACGATTTGGTGTTTCCCGAAACCATCGTTCAAACGATCATTCGCAAACTGCATCGCAAACTTGTGTGGTTGGAACGACAGCTCTCGAGCTGTGGTTAGAAGCATAGTTTCTTGTTTGTGTGACACATGGACTTAAATCCTTATCTTGAGCAAAATAAGCAAGCTGACATCAAGAACAATGTATATCTTTTATTTCGAATATATACAAGTGTCATTTATATATTTTAGTTTGTCAATAGATTTAAAGCACCGTTTTTGGAGAGTTCGCATGTGCGTACGTGCTCTAGTACGTAAAAACAAGCATTTGATTTAATCTAGAAATAAAGCAAAATAACTGAGGAAAATGAGAATGTGGCGACCAGGGCGGGCGAGAGCCGTGAGGGAACGGCGCGAGGCCGGTGGCGTATGAAGTAATACGTCCGATAGGAGAGGGGCACGTCAAATTTATCACCTCAACCTCCTGAAAAAGTGGAGTGAGGCGGAGTCAGTGATGCTGGCGACGGTGATTAGCGGGGAGGATGATCTCGGGCCAGAGGCGAATGTAAAAAAACAGTCCCTCGCTCTGGCCCCGGGGGGAGATCACCTTTCGCCCTCACAGCTCACTGATGTTTCCAAAGTCCAGGCCTGGTCCTCTCTCGTCCTTCACTGTAGTCGCTCCTCCTTTTATGCTCCTGGAGCTCCTCCGTGAGGGACTCAAGGCCGGTGCGCCTCCCAGGTGAAGCTCATTAACACTCGCGCCACCGGCCTCGCGCCGTTCCCTCACGGCTCTCGCCCACCCTGGTCGCCAGAGAGAATTAGTCCTCTAATCCCATGTCTGTAATTTACAGCAGAAATTCTAGCATTAATTTGATCTCAAACGGATTCATTTAAAGAAGTTATTACGCCACCATCTGCATGAATGACGTCACGCAGAAGGTGAACAAATCAACTAGTCACGACTGTTTCCCGAAACCGTATTGTCGCAAACATGTCGCGACAATACGGTTTCGGGAAACAGTCGTGACTAGCTAGTTGATTTGTTCAACGATGCATCGTAGTACTATGGTAGTTCAGCAGCGAGTTACATCGTTGTTCGGGAAACGCACCCCTGTTTAGTTCCTGTCTCTATAAAGCCCCTCCTTTCAGAAAAAAATGTGATGCACTCTGATTGGTCAGTTGGATTAATGTGTTGTGATTGGCCAACCACTTTGAATGTGTTTTGGAAATGCCCACCCTTCACCATAACTGCAAGTTTTAACACACTACTAACGCAACTCAACCAAAGCCTCGCCCATTTTTTGCGTATGCCTTGGGCGGGAATTAGTATATGAGGAATACTGTGACGTACATTCCTGGAAGAAAACTCAAGACAGTCGAAGTGTTTCAAGATGTTCAGAAAACATGCTTAATGATATGGAGAATCATTCCTGGAGTGTCTTTGTGACACTTTTCATGCTCAAACATCAATATCATGCTCTAAAAAAAGCTCTTTCTTGGTCATTCAAAACAATTAATCAAGTTTTCCAATTTCAATTTTTTTTTGGAAAAGCATCTTGGTGCAATTCAGACACTATAATACATGAATACCCTTCTATATTGCTACAATACAACTTAATATAGATTCACACATGCACTAGACTATAAAGTGTTATGCTGCCAAAATATAGGATTAAAAACTTCAAAGTAAACAGAGACTACTATCAAGCCAGTGTTCAGATAAAACCTCAGTTGAAAGTTGTCTTTATCTTATGCTGAATGTGATATCACTGGCATGCATACATTAGCAATCAGTATGACAGCATGACAGAAAGGCAAGTCTATTTCTTTACACTGCCTCTCATGGATGGCTGATTGTCAAGTGTTGCCCAGCTTATGCTATATGGCCAAAAGGTCACCCTTCAACCTCTGCATTCACATGTCTTTAATCAGCGCATGAAGAAGATCAGCAGGATCATAGATGATGTAAGAGGGAAGTAAATAGCAACGAGGGGAGGAGGTGGTGGGGGAATGTAATCAATTTATGAGATAAAGTTAAAGTAGGCTACCCATGAAGTTTGGATCTGTGAAGTCTGTCTGTGCACAATCCACAATAAAAGATTTTTAAAGGTATTCAGCTCATGTGTGAAGCTCTTTGGTGCTTGCAAATATCAAAGCTATTTTTAAAAAAATAAATTGTCCATAGGACAGGGGTGTCCATACTCGGTCCTGGAGGGCCACTGTCCTGCAGAGTTAAGCTCCAACCCTAATTAAACACACCTGAACCTTAATCAATGTCTAACTAGGCATACTAGAAACTTAGGTGTTTTGGAGATGGTTGGAGCAAAACTCTGCAGGACAGTGGCTCTCCAGGACTGAGTCTGGACACCCCTGCCATAGGACAACATGACATTGCAGATTTTAGTGGAAAAAGGGAAATGCTTTAGTTGCAAAAGCAATGTCTTGTCTAGATATTTGTTAGTTTGTTTTTCAAAACTATAACCATTAAAGGGATAGTTCACTCAAAAATGAACATTTTGTCATCACTTACCCTTAGTTGTTCCAAACCTGTACAAGTTTCTTTCTTCTGTCAAACACAAAAGAATGTTGGTAAACAAACAGTTGACGGTGGCCATTGACTACAATAGTAGGAAAAAAATACTTTGGAAGTCAACCTTCTGCTGTCTGGTTAAGCAATTTTAGAAGACTGACTGGGAAGCGGTTGACAGGCCAAGATCATTTAAAATGCACAAATGGAATGTCTCCGGTGCCTGTACATTGTGAAATCAACCAAGGAAAATCAATTGTGTGGAAGCTTAATCAAATTCAATGTTCGTCTTTTGCTCTATTGGCTGAAATGTACAAATAGATATTTTTCCACAAGTCTCCTATTTAGATTTGAGCATCTGCAGACATCTTGCTAGTTTGTAAAGTAGCATCCTGTGTAGTGATGTGACCATGTAATGAATACATCAAATAGGCATGAGAAAAGGAGGTATTAAAAATTATGGATGTGAATCATGTGATGTGGTTAGTGTTGATGGATAGGTGGAAGATCTGAATAAGACTATTTTGTTTTTTTCACCATTTCAAATGGAATTGATTCGTCAAGCCTCGTGACATGTAAACTTGTACTGTTGTGTGTGAGCCAGGGACATTTCTTAAGGAAAAAAACCTACATGTACAACATATGAGCTACACACATTCTGTTGTTCAATAGTGGACCTTATTCATGAAACATGAGCAAAATGAAGTTAATTCATTCTTAAAAATCATTTGATTGTAAGGTGGTGCATTCATTACTTAGGAGGGCTTTTATGAGCAATTTAAACAGAAATTTGTTCTGCTTCTGTGTTTCATGAATGAGGTCCACTATTTCCTCAAGGTCGCAAACAACAGTGTGTGTAGCCTACACACCGATCAGGCATAACATTATAACCACCTTCTTAAAATATTGTGTTGGTCCCGCTTTGCTGCCAAAACAGCCCTGACCCGTCGAGGCATGGACTCCACTAGACCCCTGAAGGTGTGCTGTGGTATCTGGCATCAAGATGTTAGCAGCAGATCCTTTAAGTCCTGTAAGTTGCGAACTTGTTTGTTCAGCAGATCCCACAGATGCTATTTTGGACTGAGATCGGGGGAATTTGTAGGCCAAGTCAACACCTCAAACTCGTTGTTGTGCTCCTCAAACCATTCCTGAACCATTTTTGCTTTTTGGCAGGGCGCATTATCCTGCTGAAAGAGGCCACAGCCACCAGGGAACAATGCTTAGGTAGGTGGTACGTGTCAAAGTAACATCCACATGGATGGCAGGACCAAAGGTTTCCCAGCAGAACATTGTCCAAAGCATCACACTGCCTCCATCAGCTTGCCTTCCTCTCATAGTGCATCCTGGTGCCATGTGTTCCTCAGGTAAGTGACGCACACGCACCCGGCCATCCACGTGATTTAAAAGCATCCCCACTGTTGGCACTTTCGGAGGTGGACAGGGGTCAGCATGGGCACCCTGACTGGTTTGCAGCTATGCAGCCCCATACGCAACAAATTGTAATGCACTGTGTATTCTGACACCTTTGTATCAGAACCAGCAATAACTTCTTAAAGGTGCCCTAGATTCAAAAATTGAATTTACCTCTGCATAGTTAAATAACAAGAAATGACATACAGTGAGTCTCAAACTCCATTGTTTCTTCCTTCTTATATAAATCTCATTTGTTTAAAAGACGTCCGAAGAACAGGCGAATCTCAACATAATACCGACTGTTACGTAACAGTCGGGGTGTACGCCCCCAATATTTGCATATGCCAGCCCATGTTCCCAACATTATGAAAGGCATTAGACAAGGGCAGAATGTCTGGATCTGTGCAGAGCTGAATCAACAGACTAGGTAAGCAAGCAAGGACAATAGCAAAAATTGGCAGATGGAGCAATAATAACTGACATGATTCATGATAACATGATATTTTTAGTGATATTTGTAAATTGTCTTTCTAAATGTTTCGTTAACATGTTGCTAATGTACTGTTAAATGTGGTTAAAGTTACCATCGTTTCTTAATGTATTCACGGAGACAAGAGCCATCGCTATTTTCATTTTTAAACACTTGCAGTCTGTATAATTCATAAACACAACTTCATTCTTTATAAATCTCTCCAACAGTGTAGCATTAGCCATTAGCCACGGAGCATAGCCTCAAACTCATTCAGAATCAATGTAAACATCAAAATAAACACTGTACTTACACGATTAGACATGCTGCATGACGAACACTTTGTAAAGATCCATTTTGAGGGTTATATTAGCTGTGTGAACTTTTTTTATGTTGTTTAAGGCAAGCGTGAGCTCTTGGGGCATGGCGCACCAGATTTAAAGGGCCACACACCCTGAATTGGCACATTTCTAATTATGCCCCAAAATAGGCAGTTAAAAAAATGAATTAAAAAAAAATCTATGGGGTATTTTGAGCTGAAACTTCACAGACACATTCAGGGGACACCTTAGACTTATATTACATCTTTTTAAAAAAAGTTCTAGGGCACCTTTGAGTAATCTGAGCTACAGTAACTATAGTAGCTGTTGGAACGCATTTTAGGTATTTTATTTTTGTATCAAAAATCGTGTGTCTGATTTCTATGTTAAATCCACATCTATTTTAATAATTTATTAATATTTGTTTTATTAATTGTATTAAATTAATTATCATGATGGATACTTTTGACTGAAGTTTTACTGGAAATAGAAGAAATTTCTAAATATGATCCATCCTTTGGCAATCAATGCTGTGGGAAGTTTTTTCATGGACACATGAAATGCTCAACCCATCATTAAGCGCTGACCATGTTTCAAAACATAGCTGCTGTTTTGACCCTGAGAGGAAGTTTGTTTAACACGATGATTATATACAACACAAGACTTTGAGAACTCTGAAAACACTGCTGTAAAGCCATTCATTACATTCTGATGCAGTAAAAATCAGTAACCCACTGGTCATTATCCCCTCATGTCATCTGCAGTAATTAGATCCCTCTTAGAGTGTCCCTTCCAGTCCCTTCCAGTTATAGGGCTTCTCTCATCCTCTCTTTCCCACATTAATTACCATTGGTATACAATTAGCAACCCACCTTCCATGCCAGTGATTCCCTTTCTCAATCTATTTCTGATTCTCAATGATTCATCAGAGCCCACAGGAATTGTGGCTCAGGAAACAGTTGACTGGATAATGACGAATAGAGGTTCGATTAGTTTGCTGATTTGGTATTAGTGGTGTCAGGAACTCTTATCTTCACACAGACATCCACAGACTCTGTTTATCGTCCTTTAGTCCCCCCACATATTTGCACTGAAATTTGTTCAATACTAACAGGGTTTATAAGTATCCTGGGATGCCAGGAGCACTGTTTTAACCTATTGATGTGTTTAGCGTGTGGACTTGCATATTATTTCAATGCACGTTCTCACTGGGATTCAATCAGCAAACATATTCTCTTAACTATTAATGAGTTGCATGCGATTCTGTCTTTATTATAAGACACAAGCCCACACTCATTAATCTCTGTCAGAAACATATCCTTAGCTCTCAGTAGACTTAAGATTAGTCTTTTGTTGGTCTTACTATGAGTATTTTATCATACTACATTGGAAATTCATTCACTAGGCATCTAGTCTGCAGTGTTTAATTTCATGTTTTTTATGCAGCAGATCATTTTATACAAAAAAAGACAGATGCAATTTAAAGAGATAGTTCACCCAAAAATGAAAATTCTGTCAGCATTTGCTCACACTTAATAGTACAGTCCAAAAGTTTGGAACCACTAAGATTTTTAATGTTTTTAAAAGAAGTTTCGTCTGCTCACCAAGGCTACATTTATTTAATTAAAAATACAGTAAAAAACAGTAATATTGTGAAATATTATTACAATTTAAAATAACTGTTTTCTATTTGAATATATTTCACAAAGTAATTTATTCCTGTGATGCAAAGCTGAATTTTCAGAATCATTACTCCAGTCTTCAGTGTCACATGATCCTTCAGAAATCATTCTAATATGCTGATCTGCTGCTCAAGAAACATTTAATGTGTACAATTGTACAAAATATTTATGTACAATTTTTTTTTTCAGGATTATTTGATGAATAGAAAGCTCAAAAGAACAGTGTTTATCTGAAATCTAATCTTTTGTAACATTATAAATGTCTTTACTGCCACTTTTGATTGATTTAATGCATCCTTGCTGAATAAAAGTATTCATTTCTTTCATTTCTTTTCAAAAAAATAAAAATTACTGACCCCAAACTTTTGAACGGTAGTGTATAATGCTACAGAAGCTTTGTATTTCAGATAAATGCTGTTCTTTTGAACTTTCTATTCATCAAGGAATCCTGAAAAAAAAGTACACAACTGTTTTCAACATTGAAAATAATCATAAATGTTTATTGAGCAGCAAATCAGCATATTAGAATGATTTCTGAAGGATCATGTGACACTGAAGACTGGAGTAACGATGCTGAAAATTCAGCTTTGCATCACAGGAATAAATTACTTTGTCAAATATATTTAAATAGTACACAGTTATTTTAAATTGTAATAATATTTCACAATATTACTGTTTTTTACTCTATTTTTAATTAAATAACTGTAGCCTTGGTGAGCCGACGAAACTTCTTTTAAAAACATTAAAAATCTTGGTTCCAAACTTTTGGACTGTACTGTATTTCAACCCTGTATGACTTCCTTCTTCTGCAGAACACAAATGAAGAAATTCTGAAGAGCATTGATTCCCATACCATTTTGTATTTCAATATTGATTGAAATATTGCGCACTATCACTGACCTGGGCCTTTTTAAAGCTAAGCTTAAAACTTACTTATTTAGACTGGCTTTTAATATCTAGCAGTTGTGGTGGCATTTTGTGTATTTTATTCATTTTCTTGTTGCTTTTTAATTTTTGTTTACCTTGTTTTGTTTTTATTGGAAAGCACTTTGGTTCACCTTGAGTGTTGTAAAGGGCTGTATAAATAAATGTTGATTGATTGATTGATTGATTGATTGATATATTTTTCAAAATATCTACTTTTGTGTTTCACAGAAGAAATTTCCTGATAATTTACTCACCCTCATGTCATCCAAGATGTCTTTCTTTCTTCAGTTGAAAAGAAATTAAGGTTTTTGAGGAAAACATTACAGGATTTTTCTCCATATAGTAGACTTCAACGGCTACCAACGACTTGAAGGTCCAAACTGCAGCTTCAATGCAGCGTTCAAAGGGCTCTACATGATGCCAGCTGAGGAATAAGGGTCTTATCTTGCAAAACAATCTGTCATTTTCTAAAAAAAAAAAAATAAAAAAAAATGCTTACATCATGCGTGACCTTTCCAACGTGTTAATGTAATGCATTGCGCATCACAGAGCTAGTGTAAGACGAGCATTTGTGGTTAAAAAGCATATATATATATATATATAATGTTTTTTGTTTTTTTTTTCTTCAGAAAATGACTGATGGTTTTGCACTGCACTGAAACTGCAATTTGATTTGGAGAAAAATCCTGGAATGTTTTCCTCAAAAACCTTAATTTCATTTTGAATTAAGAAAGAAAGACAAACGTCTTGCATGACATGAGTGTGAGTAACTTATCAGGAAATTTGAATTCTGAAGTTAACTAATCCTTTAAGATGCTGCAAATTCAAATCAATTTGATTTTTATAATTTACTCAATATAAAGTTTGAATTACGAAACTACAGCATTTAGGCTAATGCACGCGTTATATTATTAATAATTAAATAATAATAATTACACAGCCCCCAGACCAAAACTAGCAGTGAAAATCATTGTTGGGAAATATTTTTTTTTCTTCCTGAATGTGTATATTTACAAATGTGGGCGATGATGAATGTTTTGGAGAGGGTGGAAAAACGGAAAAGTGCTTTTCTATACATAAAAAAGCAAAAATCACTAAAAGGTCCAAGGGTGAGGAGAAAAAAAGAGAAAAGAGACAAAAGAGAGAACATACTGTATTGTTATTTTCAACAGACAGGGTCATATCTCATTTGTAAGCACCCACTTTTACACCTACATGGTGCACACACACACAAACACACACACGCACGCACAAGAGTGCGGTAATCTCACATAGTCCTACGATACGCAAGAGTACCTGCACTGTGCAAAAAATAAACCTCTTGGACAACGTCTGCCATTGACGTCACACAATTTCCTTTCCGAATGAATGTTAACTGACAGTATCACCTACAAAAACATACATGTAGGCTACACTCACACCGTGTTATTCACAACACTTCAGCTATTTAGAGGCCTCTTCAGTCGATACTATCTGCACCAAGTATCTGTGCTGCTTTTGTCTTTTGAACCACAAATGCCTTTCGCCATAAGCACCATTCAAAGCAACTCGGCTAAAGATTGGGTTTAGCTGTCGACTTTGTGTGAAGAAAATGAGTATGAATGCTTGAAATATATAGAAAAACAAGGGGTTTTCAAACTGGGGTCTAGAGACCCCTAGGGGGCTGCAAGGGACAATCCGTGAAAAAGTCTAGGCCTACAGAAAAAAAAAATTGTAAAAAAATAAAATAAAATAAATTAATAAAATATTGATTAAAAAAATAACAGTAAAGCACAGCAATATGGTGAGTAGAAAAATGTAACATAATAGAAACTAAATATTTTCCAAACAGTAAATATTTGGTGGTCCGTGGCATCTAAAAGATCAAAAATCCAAAGGATTCTGAATGTGTTTACACTCTCAGTATCTTTATCTGCTGAAAATATTTTTGAAAATCCGTCATTATTCATTTTTGACAAATCTGTATTAGTGCTCTTATGTAACCCCTTTGTTATCTGTCTTTGTTTTATAACGGCAAGATTCTTTTAAAATCTGTAGGATTCACGTAAATCCTATTTCAATTATGTTATGTCAGGAGATCTTAAAGTCTTTTTGAAAAAATCACCAGGTCTAATCCCTTATTACATCAACTTATTCATGTTTTGCCTGTAATAATAAATCCACTACGATGGAGTTTGTGCTTTTGGACTGAAATGAAACAGTGTTTGCTAATGCAATCAGCGAGCATCTCTTATTACCTAGGCAGCTGGCCTTTTATGTATCAGGTCACATTATCTTATGCCAAAGGATGGCACTGTATCAAAAGAAGAAAAAGACGTGGTGATATCTGCATGAGCGGCTCTATGACGTGAAATCAAACATATCCAAAAACCTTTCAAAATGATTTCATTTTAAAAGTATTATAATGAAATTATCAGTTGGATTGTTGTGAGATGAAGTGATGGTAACCTTACAAACATTTTCCAAGCCAGAACATAAATGAGACCTGGGCTTCAAGATGTCCTTTGAACAAACAGGGAACTTTTTACAATTTTCTGGAGAGGCAGGCAAACATGATGACTTATTCAACATCCGGACATCTGTACCAGCATAATCCTGTTCAAATAAATAAGACAAGAGGCAGGGCAAATCAAAAATGTCAAAAAATGAAATAAATAAAAAGAAGACAATACAGCAGGGAGAGAAGAAGTTTTGGGGGTTGTCAAAATAAAGGAAATAAGAGAATAATAGAAAAGCTGAATAAGCTACAGAAGGTCACGGTGGACCTAAAGTTAGGTGTGAGACTGACTGCAGAAAAACTGCTGGTTAAAGCAAAAACAACTGAAGCAAAGAATGAACAGCATTTTAAATCAAGTGTAATTTCATTCATTCTTTTATCAACTCAGCAATATAATATAATATAATATAATATAATATAATATAATATAATATAATATAATATAATATAATACAATATAATATAATATAATATAATATGGTGATGAATTAGAATTTAGCTTGTGATGTCAAACATGAATGCAGAATATTTGTGAACTTTTACGTCCTCTGGGAATAATGAGGAAACACTGATCCATTTATTTTTCCAATGTGAAAAAACTCAAAACTTTTGGAATAGTTTATATCTTCATATAGGTAAACATCTTGATTCTTCCAAATCCTTTCAATTAAAAGATATAATTTGTTATTATAAAGGTTCAACTAATATTCCAGTAAATAATATTGTTAATTTTTTTTTTTTTTAATGTTGTTTGGAAAATGTTTTATTCATAAGCAAAAATTCTCTAACTCGCAGCCTACCTTTTCAAATTTCTTAATTGAAATTGATGCATTTCTCAAATCTCTTAAATTGATTAAAAACAAGAAATTTGACAGATTTTTGAAATCTTATGATGATTTGTTTGGTAATGCCTCTGATGCATAATGCTTCCTCTGTATGCGTTTATGATGTTATTTTTATTTATTTATTTTTCCTTTCTCTTATTTGTTTGTTTTTTTCATTCCTGTATAGGTTCTGTCTGTTTTGTCTTTGTATCTGTTCATTGTTTGATACTACATAATAATAATAATAATAATAATAATAATAATAATAATAATAATAATAATAATAAAAATAATAAAAATAATAAAAATAACTTTTACGTCCTCACCTGTAGGGGGCGATGAACGGATGAGCTGCATAAATAACAGCAAGTTTAATTGCTGCAGGTGAGTGATGCATGCCAGTCATTCTTTCTTTACTTCTTCAAAACACTGAATTGATTTTGTAGCTTAACTCTTTTAATATGAGCAGTGTGAAATATTGATTTTGCTGAACTTTAACAAGCACCGGGTGACATCAAGCCTCGCTTTGCGTGATTTCTTCCCATATTAATGCCGAGGCCTTTTTATATTATTAAATGCGCGCGGGTCGATTGGGAAGTGATTGTTGTTTTTCTCTTAGCCCTATTTCTGTATAATGGATAACCACACTTTAAAGGAGTTCGTACCCTTGAGCTGTTCTACTTTTGTCCGTCAAAGAAGCAGACAGCTTTTGTAAGCTACGTGCCCTGAATGTTTTTTCTTAATACACTTCCATATGGAACTCTTGGGGCCAGGTTAGTAAATAATCTATATTGTATTGTTCACTTTATAAATAATATTATAATGACGCACGGCAGTTCTCTAACGTGAGCCAGATATCAAAAAGAAAGGAGCTGCATGTGCTGCTGCTGTGTTTTGATTGAGCGCATGCGCGTTGATGATCTGTGCGCGTGAAGTAGATCTGACTCACGAGCTTCAGGTGCTCGCGGCTCATCAGTCTCGTGAGTGATGCGGGTTTGGTGAGTCACGCCACTTGCGTGGTAAAATAAAAATACGCGGGTCATTACTGTCATGTTGTACGTTTTCATGTTAAATATTAAAGGGTTAGTTCACCCAAGAATGAAAATTCTGTCATTTATTACTCACTCTCATGCCGTTCAACACCCGTAAGACCTTTGAATTTAAATTCTACACAGTTGTTAGGATGGGTTTAAAGAGACACTCATCATGATTCGATACAAATCGCTATACTGAACTCGCGATACTAATATATTCCAATATTTTAAGCCAGAATAAAGAAGAATTTTGTTTATTATTATTATTACTTATGATACACACTGTTAAAAGTTAACTGCTGATTAAAATGCTCCCATTTGGTATGCACTTGGGGTGGTAAACTTGAACTTGGTCCTGGTCCCCAATGCACTGGGCAATAGCAGAATAAAGATATTCATTATTCTGAAGCTGAAAATTCAGTATTCTAGACACACATGCTTACACTCTCTCACTGACTACATATAAATAATGTAGGCCCCTTTTCACTGGACATTTAACATTGTCAGGACCTACAAATATTCCCCCATTGCATTATTATACTTTATATTCAACATTAGCTATATATAGTAGTTTAATGTAGTAGTACTGCCTCTGAAACTCTGTAAACATTCATTTTTTCCTCACAATACATTCACGTTTTCAGTGCAGACATTTGTTGGATCTCTTACACAGCCGTGTGCTCACTATTTCCTGTCTCCCCCTCTATTAATGCACTTACATGGTAAGAATAATCCATCTAAAACACTTTTGATTATCATACTACTAAACCTAAATGGTGATTAAAATGATGTTTGCACTTTCACTTTGAGGAGAGCCGCTTCAGCACGTATGAGCTTCAGATGATCAGTACAAAGAAGCACGGTTATAATTGGAAAGCATGTCAAAATGACTATTCCCAAACTTTAAATGGTTAGTTAATCCAAAAATTAAATTCCATATACTCACTCTCAAGTTGTTCTGAAGTTCCATGTTTACTTGTAAATCTGTTCATCATCGGATTAGACCGGATCTTTTAAGCTTTAGGGAAATTGACTTTAAATAAAGTGCCAGAAATCGCTCAGGTGTGTTTGGAAGATTAACGAAAATTTTTATAGGTTTAAAATGACACGAGGGTGAGTACATGATGACAGAATTTACATTTTTGATGAATTATGCCTTATAAATACAGTGAGTCTTGGATAGATCTAATTCTGTGTCGCAAATCATATTGTTTACGTCACCAAATCATATCGTCTCATTTTTATATTGCAATATATCGATATAATGATATATTTTTACACCCCCAGTTGGATGTAAGGTTTATGTAGCTTTATATAGAGTCAGTAGTTTCTCAATATTATGTGTTCTTGTCTGTTCTTGTGAACTTGTAAAGTGCCATCATTCGCTGTCCAAGTACTGTTCCGATTCAGAGTTCACATTTAGCAAAGATGCACATGCAAGCTTGCCGAACTTGATATTGAGAAACGCCTACACCTAAGTGTTAACAGATAAATAGTGACAGACATACAGTAGATATTCATATAGTCTGCACATTCTCCACAAAATGATCTAGATAATACACCGCATACATTGTTTCATGAAACAAAAGTACTTAGTAAATGTATTTCTGCTGCATACAAAGTGCTCATTAGTAGTGAAATGAGTGCTACTAATTCAATGGAATGTGAAAAACACAACTGAACAGCCACCGAGTTCAAAAGGTACTGCATAACAGCAATGACCCACAAACGGTTTTTGTCCATATCAGTGCATAGTTTTCAAATCGGGTTCCTGAAGGTACTCTTCATTTTTTCTTTTTCTTTTGGCAGTGTTGTTCCTCCCTTAGGTTGGTTAATGAAAATTAAATAATGAGAAAGAAACAAGGCCACAAACATTTTAGTATGCAGATGCCAGGTCCCTTGAACATACTTAAAAGTGCACTCTTCTGTTGCTGTGGCGGAAACAAACTTTAGTACTCAGTGGGATGATAGTTAGCTTCAAATGTCTGTGCTATTAAAGTGGATTTGTTATTATTCAGGTGGCTAGCTATAAACATTGACTTTAAAAGGATAGTTCACCCAGAATAGAAGATTCTGTCATCATTTACTCACCCTCATGTCATTCCAGAAGGTATTTTGAACAATGGTTTGAAGAAACTCTTTTGGTGACCTTTGAATTCCAACGTATAGCCAAAAAAAAAAACAAAGCAAAACAAAGTATTTTAATGTTCCACAGAAACTGGCCATAAATACAGTTTACACTAATGCTTGTTATAGCGCTCCGTGTTTTGAGTTATGCTTTCTGACATATTTCGTAATGCAACAATGCACAAAATTAAACAAGCATAGTTGCGTCCATTACTGCAATGCAGAGGCGGGTGTGGAGAAAACGAGTGAGAAATGAAAACAGGACTTACTAGAGATATGGAGATGGTCGGACATGAAATAATTGTAGCTACAGGGGAAAGGTTTGATGAACAGCGAGCAGGCCAGAATATTCTGCCAGGACACACTCCACTTTGGAAAGAGATAGGGATAATGAAGTTTTTGAGGGTGCTGGGAGAATGAGATTTTAGGCCTGGTCTTGTTTATGCTTGTTCTGTTATTATTGGAGAGAGGAAGCTCATTGGATTTCAATATTAATGACGCAGACGCAGAGTTGAAAACTTCCAACGTGTGTTCCCTTAATTTATAGGATCGTTTTTATTAAAAATAAATTAAAAAATAAATTTGTAGTCCCTATGAATTAAATATTAATTTTCAGTTAGATGTCGTCAGTCGTTTTGCAGTCAGCAGAACTTTTTTAGATACAGTAATAGAGGTCATCCCGTAGTGAAAGTTATCATTATTTACTCCAAACAATCCAAACCCATATGCTTTTTCTGAGGACATTTCACAAAGGTCTTATATAGTGACCACAGCTACTAAGCTTTAAAGGGATAGTTCACCCAAAAAAATTATTCCATGATTTACTCACCCTCAAGCCATAGGTGTATATGACTGTCTTCCTTCAGACGAACACAGTTGGAGATATATTGAAAAAATATCCTTAGTCCTCCAAGGTTTATAATGGTTGTGAATGGCTGCCCAGATTTTGAAGACAAAAAAATGCATCCATCCATAAAAAAAATGAATCCATACAACTCCAGGGGTTAATAAAGGCCTTCTGAAGTGAATCGATGTGTTTGTGTAAGACAAATATCCTTATTTAAAGGTGCTATATGTAAGATTTTTGCAGTAAAATATCCAAAAACTACTAAGCCAGTGTTATATATTTTGTTCACTTGAGTACTTAAAATATCCTAAATGTTTCCAACTATTTGTAAATTGTGAGAAAATTGCAATTTTAACTAAGGCTCCGGGACGTGTGAGGAGTCGCCTGTCAATGGCGTCATACCTGCGTTACCCTCGGTTTCTGGTTTTATTTTGTAGAAACCATGGAAACACCAAAGATTTAATATATTACACGTTTTAATAGACAAGGGAACAACTGTTTTGATATATTTATAGACACAAAACGAATTGTTGTTATATAGCTCAACATGTTTAGTCTTATTGTTTAAATCTAATTTTCTTGATTTTTTTTTTTTTGTTTTTTTTTTTTTGCTAGAACCATGCTTTACCATGCCTCAAAGAAGAACACTATTTTGTCAAGTGGCTAACAGAGCATAATCAGATGCAGCTTTATTTTTAGTAAGTAATACAGAATTTTCTCCATCATACAGTACGTTTTAAAATGAATGCCATTTATCAACACAAGCCATCCAGCATTTAATATGATATTGTAATATCAATCTAGCTTACTGCAGTGTGTCTCAAACAAGTGTCTCACAGCAGCCACCGAGCGAACGCACAGAGTAACGTTATAACATCATTTTCAACACTCTCAAATGTATCTAATATGATAAACAGAGCTGCGTTACCTCATACTCACGACCGGAAAAGCGGGAGTGGCGCCGGCGACTGTGGCATAATAAAAGTTCTGCTGCTTATGAGGCGTGTGTTGCGCAATCGCTCCAGCGGCCTCGTTCAGCTCCCACAACACTCGGTCCTGCTCTGCTTCATACTACAGTAACGTTAATAATCACATCCATGAACATGATTTCTTCCCGAGTCCTATCCCGATTGTTTGCACCGGCTGTGATGTGAAGACCACACGTCCAAAGATTCCACGCTCAAACTTGGCGTTATCAAGCTATGGTTTTGTTTTGAATAGGCCTCTAGCGACCTCTAGCGGACAGAAATCTTACATATTGCACCTTTTAACAAATTATAAAGTAAAATAACAGTCTTCCAGCACTACAACCATACATTCGATGTACTTCCAGAAAACAATAACTTCCGCGATGTGACATAGCGTACTACACTATATCCTATGCTTTAATGCTTAGTAGGTCATGTCATTGTGTAGAACGAGTACATCGAATGCATATAGCTGTTGCGCCCAAAGCTCGTTATTTTACTTTATAAAATTTTAAATAAGAATACTTGTCTTACACAAACATATCGATTCGCTTCAGACGGCCTTTATTAACCCCCTGGAGTCATTTTTTTTTTTTTTTTTTTAATGGATGTATGCATTTTTTTTTTTTTTGTCTTCAAAATCTGGGTCATTCACAACCATTATAAACCTTGGAGGACTTGGGATATTTTTAAAATGTAACTCTGATTGTGTTCGTCTGAATGAAGATAGTCATATACACCTAGGATGGCTTGAGGGTGAGTAAATCATGGGATAATTTTCATTTTTAGGTGAACTATCCCTTTTAAAAGGACAAAAAACTCTAATATATAAAAGTAGGAGTATGGTCTTTTGCATTTTTTCTTTCTCATTTAAAGATGTGCATTGCCTCTTCCCACTGGTTGTGTCAAGTGTGTCTTTGTTTCTGTTTGTGTCAGAGCTACTGAAACTCACCTCTTGATAAAACAGTATGCATTTTTAATGATCTATTATTTTTATTTCTTCAGGATTTCTTCTAATGGTAAGGTAGCAGTTTGGTTCGAAGAATCATGGACCCAGTCAGCAAAAATCCTTCCAGTGAAACTGCTGTTTCTTTCCAGCCCAAACGCCCTGCGGTAAGACTTATAATTTCATTTGACACATCTATATGGGGTTAGAAGTACTGTATGTTATAAGATTGCAGAACATTTAGATTAAATTAACTTAAGGCTAAGAGAGGAAGTTAAAAGTTACTTTATCTGGGCAGTTCCTTACATTCAGCTGAATCTTTGTGTACTTTTAATCTCTTTAGAAATCTCTTTTTTTTTTTTTCTCCACACAATGCCATTAATGTATTGTCTCCCATGCAGTGGCAACTTAAAGGGATAGTTCACCCAAAAATGAAAATTGTCATTTTTTTACTCACCCTCAAGTTGTTCCAAACCTGTATGATTTTTTTTTTTTTTCTTCTGCTGAACACAAAAGACGATATTTTGAAGAATGTCAGTTGCTGGGCCCCATTGATTCTATAGTATGGAAAAAAAAATAAAAAATACTGTTTAATGTGGTTACCGACATTCTTTAAAATATATCTTTTTTTTGTGTGTTCAACAGAAGAAAGAAATTCATACAGGTTTAGAACAACTTGAGGGTGAGTAAATGATGACAAATTGCATTTTTGGGTGAACTATCACTTTAAGCCTCTGCACACTTACGGTGCTTTTCCACTGCATGGTACGGTTCGGTATGGCACGATTTGGCTCGCTTAAATAGCACCACCTCGGTGGAGGTTCCAAGCGCGCCGTTCCGATACTAAATGTGACGTGTAAACACTGAAGATCATTAATTTGTTAAAGAGAATCGTCACTACTAGTGTCACTGGATTTGAAACATGAGACACCAAACCCGCTAGATTTAAAGGTGATAGAGAGGATTTTTTCGTCGACTGAGAATCCAAAGACTGTTACTGAGTTTTTGAAATGAGCGCATGTGTAAGAAAGGAACGCCTCATGCACGAGTATTGGAACACGAGTGTTTACTACCGGCATTCGCTGTGTCGTGTTAGTGGATTCATTATGTCGGACTCACCGCAGGTAACTCATAATCTGCAGTTGTTACTCCTGTCTCCTGACAAAAACATTGCATGCTGTGCCTGTGGAGTGTGGAAAGTTACTGGAGCGCGCAGCCGCGCTCGTCTCTCACAAGGAACGTCACGGCAGTGATTGACAACCCAGAGGGCCAATCGTTTACGCGATGATCACGTAAACGATTGGCTGATGTTTTTAAGGCCCTACCTCGTGCACAGATGATGTATATTAATATTATTACTTTCAGTGCACCTAATAAATAGTCTATTATCAGTTAGTAAAGACAGTTTCAAGTAATATTGCAAAAATGTATAAAACAAAACATCCTCTTTAGCACCTTTAAATAGTCAGTAACAGCCACCGCAGTATCATTTGTTGTTGCAAATTTTTTAAACGGCTTGCTTTAAATGACTGTCGCACACAACATGAAAAAAGAAATGGTCAATGGTATCGTGGTCAGTAGACGAGGAGCGGATCCACGGCAGTAGAGATGGCTACACTACACAACTACACAATCAGTCTATAATCAAACCCACTTTCAATCGGTTCTAACTGCAGTGGAAAAGCAAACTGAAAGTAAAGCGAGCCGAGTCGCACCACGCTGTGGAAAAGCTCCAATAGGAATATGTATATGTAAATATGCGTGTGTATACACTCACTACCGTTCAAATGTTTTCGTTGGTATGATTTAAAAAAAAATTTTTTTTATAAACAAGGATCCTTTGATTAATGTAAAATTCAAAAGCATTTATTTGAAATTGGCTACTTTTGTAACATTATAAATGTATTTACTATTACTTTTGGTCAATTTAATTTATCCAGTGTTTATATTGCCTGGTCATTGTACAGTATACTCAACAAAGAAGCCATAATATCTATAAACGATAAAGGACCGCTCTTTCATATTTTCACTCATCCCTCCCATCTCCAAATCCACCTACTTTCTAGAAGATAATTGAATTCATAACCCAGACCAGCTGCAGACGATTAGTCTAAACGCCATCCCATCTTCTCCCAGCTGTTGTTGGCAGTGTTGGTTTACCCCTGAAGAGCTGCTCACTTTGAGTTCAATCAGAACAGTGCTCATATGTAGATTATCTATGATTCAGTCCACTTGAGGGTTCTTGGTCGGGTCTTTGATCAACTAGTAATCCTTTATTCTAAGGCAGGTTGGATCTATAACACAAAATAATGAGCTAATGTCAAGTCACCTCTGTTTATATTGCGCTTTAAACTATACAGATTGTTTTAAAGCAGCTTTACAGTGAAAAACAGGAAGATAATGATCGCTGGTGCTAACAGAATTCAATTCTGCTGTAAAGCAACTTTAAAAAGAAAAGAGTCATTGTCAGATTCAGTTCTGTTCAGTAACTGTGTAAAGATAATCAAATATGGAATAAGTTCATTTCAGCTCTGTTGAAGACCGTGATGTCATCCAATAGTGTCAGTAAAGTCAAATCAATAATATTGCTGAATACTATATTATGTGTCCCCAACTATAAGCACTGTGTAATAGAGTAGGGAAAAATGTAAGAATGTGACATATCTTTGATTATACTAATGTTGACAATAATAAGAACACTGAATATGACAAAAGCTTTTAGACGGGCTCATTACTTTATTACTATGGCAACCTCTATAGATGATGACCGTCTAAATGAAAAAATCTGATTTCATCACTTGCAAAATTGTTTGAAAAACAAGCTTAAATTGGATGCAGTGTGAACAAAGTCAAAAAGCTCTTTGATAAATTTCTCAGAAGCTGCTTCCCCTCAAACGCTGATGAAAAATGAACTGAAATGTATTCCATTTTTGATTGGTTCATTAGCGTTGCTGAATCAGATTGAAAAATGTTATCTGTGTTTGTAATGATGGTGATTATCATAATCAGATTCAAAGCACAGCACCAGGTAAGCGTAAGGTAACTCTTGCCGCCATTAATGAATGCGCACACACGGCCAAAACGCTCATACACACGCGCTGTCAGGAGTCAATCATCAATAACCTTTGTGGGATCGTTATATTGTTTTTTTTTTTCTTTTTCTTTCTATAATTGATGCAAGATATACATGTACTCACCTGGTCAGGAGTAAGGTTGAAAACTTGTCAAATTAGAATATAGTTGTAGAAGTAATAACTCCACCAAATTATTGAATTACTCTGAAATGCACGCAGTTTTCTGAGCAAGGGTTCAACAAGCAATTGTCTGTTAGGTTGGAGAGAACATTTTCTGCACTGAGACATGACAATTCTAGGTAATGCAAGTGGGTTCAGAACCTTGCATACCTTTGCAGAAAGGATTCTTTAGAACAGTGTTTCCCAAACTTTTTTTGTCTTTTTCACAACCGTTTGCTGTCCGTGATGGTCCAAGTGCTGAAATTTATTTAGAAATATAAAGAAATATAAAGAAAAAAAATTAACTTTTAGAAATATAATAAAAATAATAAATCCATAAATCCATCTACAACAAGAAACCAAATTGAACAGAATAAACAAAATGTCTTATACCTGGACTTAAAAGTGGATTCAGCTCTTTCTAGTTGTGAAAGTGTGTCTCGATCCACAATACGTTCACACTGGTGGAATGTATGGAAGCCAAACTGTTTGGATAATAATAATAATAATAATAATAATAATGAATAATTTTAAATATACAAATATATTGTAATATATTATATATTGTAAAACAGCTGCGCTGAAAAAAAAAAAAATATTATTAATTATATTATTAATTACACTAAATAAAAAATACACTACAGTAGTAAAATTGCAATACTTTTGTCTTTAATTTCTTCACTTGCAATGGTTATTTGCTTTTCAAATATTTTATTTTGGTGAAAACTGTAGGGAGATTTATGAAGTTGGCATGAAATGAAAATTCACCCTATCTATTTTGTAAATGTATGTTTTAGATATTATTGTAAACAGTTCATTCGTCATCTTTATTATAAAATCCAAATAATCCAAATGTCAAAATAATTTCAAATAAATTAAACCATTATCAACAAAAGTTATCCTTGCACTGTTGGTACTCAGAGGTGGCTTGAACTCAATTACAATGGCACAAATAATGTTATGTGATAATGTTTTAAATAATAATAAAAAAAATAAACAGAGAAATATGAAATGATTGTAAAAATATGATACAAAGTGATACTTTTAAAATTAAACTAAAACTGCCAGTAGGTTGCAGCAAGTCCAAGCTTTACTCGCCCTCAAGCCATCCTAAGTGTATATGACTTTCTTCTTTGAGTAACTCACTCTGAGATATTTTAATAAATATCCTGACGCATCCAAGCTTTATAATGGCAGTGAGCGGGATCAACGAGTATGAGCTGAAGAAAGTGCTTCCATCCACATCCATCCATCATAAACATATTCCACACGGCTCCAGGAGGTCAATAAAGGCCTTCTGAAGTGAAGTGATGCATTTCTGAAAGAAAAAAAAAAAAAAATTCCATATTTAACAAGTTATGAAGTAAAATATCTATCTTCCGCCAGATTGCCTTCCGTATTCAAGTTACGAAGAAAGTTAAACTCTTGCAGTTCAAAACACTTATGTTATGTCCTACGGCTTCCCTATTCAACTTAAACTTTACTGACGTGACGCCAGTTTACATTTCGTAACTGGTATACGGAAGGTGGTCTGGCAGAAGCTAGATATTTTACTTCATATCTTGTTAAATATGGATTTTTTTTTTTTTTTTACACAAACGCTTTGCTTCAGAAGGCCTTTATTAACCCTCTGGAGCGTGTGGAGTACACGTTTATGATGGATGGATGTGGATGGAGGCACTTTCTTCAGCTCATACTCGTTGGTCCCGCTCACTGCCATTATAAAGCTTGGATGCATCAGGGTATTTATTAATATAACTCTGATTGTGTTCATCAGAAAGAAGAAAGTCATTTACACCTAGGATGGCTTGAGGGTGAGTAATTTTCATCTGAAAGTGAACTAATTCTTTAATGCTAGTAAGTGCTAAAACCCCACTTTTACAAAGGTATACGTTGTCGACCAATGCGGCGTGTCAGCATGCTCTCATGCACACTGCTTGTGTGGATACAGTCAGTTTTGACCATAAAAGATGAGGTAATTTGATTGAATGTCATGTATTTGACTTTTTACGGAACTACCATTTTCCTGATTTTACACTAGAGGCTGCATTTTGCCTGTTATAAATCATGCTCGGTTTTAATGGATCATGAGCTGCTTGCATGCCTCACATCACTCTGAAACCTGCAGCACATCACACTATACACTTATATAATTAAGTTGCAGCCTTTTGCAAATTGATAGGCACTCCAAGCCATAATCACAATTTCAATTTTACTTCAAATGAGAAATCTCATTTTCATATAAATTTCAAATTCATATAGCAGGAAAAAAAAAATCTACAAACACGAGCCGAACCACCTTGGTAGATGTTTTGAAATCTTATTGAAATTAAATATTTGTTAATGCGTCACAGTCTGAGCAATCCTCGCAAGTTTGCCTCATTACTATTACAACCAACATGGAACTGTGATATATTCCAGAAAGCGGGTTTAGTTTGTTAACCCCAGAAAAGGGAAACTCAGGGTTTTCGGTTCTAATAAAACACAAAACTAAACCTCTGGGTAAGTTACCATAGTAACTTACTCTGTGGACCTAACCTGGTCGGGAGCAGGTTTTCTTTGGTAAACACAGGTTTTTTTTTGTCTCCTCCCCCGTTTTAAAGCATAAGCATCTAAATTAAGTGCATTTTATTTAAGTAAAATTATCTGCTAGTGTGGTAATAAAAATAATGCAAATGGAAAACAAGATTATTCGGAGCGTCTATTGCTAAGTCCAAATTTACACTAGCTCCACCCACCAACACAAGGTTACAAAAGACACACTTGAATCACCGGCTTCAGTGGTGTAGGTAGCGCATAAGTTGTGTTGATCTAACTTGTGACATGATTGATCCAGGTTTGAGTTCGACTGAGCTCGCTCTTCTCCCTTTTCCCATCACATATCACATCAGAAAGGCATTTTTCAATATAAATATTGAAAATATTCTAAAAGTGGAAGAAAAGTGCCCAACGAGTGTTTAATAATGATAAAAGTATTTATAATTCTAATGGTGCGTTCACACCGGACGCGAATGAAGCGGTAAGCGCGAGTGATTTACATGTTAAGTCAATGCAAAGACGTGAATTGACATCCTGCGGCGCGATTCGGGCGTTTGACGCGCTTAACGCATGATTCGCGCGAATCACGCAAGTTGAAAAATCTGAACTTTGGCGAATTTTCGCGCCGCGTTAACCAATCAGGAGCTTGCTCTAGTAGTGACGTGACGTAGCGAGCTGAGGCAGAAATTCGAAACAACAATGGAGGACAAAATCATCATCGCTGTAGATCTTCATACATTTATAGAAACAGAAATAAAAAGGATCGTGTTTGAAAGAAAGTGAGTGAGGAGGTCGGATAGTCTGATAAGTTGTAACAAAACGGTCTTTACTCAATTTGAGCTATATATAATATATATATATATATATATATATATATATATATATATATATATATATAAAGACTACAAGCCAACTAAAGACGACCAATTGAGCTTATTCGCTGTAATTTACAATTATTTCCGCACTGACAAATTGTGTTTATTCAGAGGAAGTGTGCAGAAAGCAGTGGGAGAGTCTGGAACACATAAAGGAGCGGGAGAGCCCCTCTCATGACGCGAATTCACGTCTGTTGTGAAGGGATTTTCACGCGCGAATGAAGTGAGTAAACTCAAAATGTTCAAGCGTCCAACTACGCGCGAATAGCGCGATTTATTCGCGCAAGTCGCGTCTGGTGTGAACGCAGCATAACAAATATAATCATTTACACTCTTATTATTGTATCCTGTTAATGTTTTTTTTTTTTGTTTTTTTCTGCACGTGGCATACAATGAAAATGGATATTAGTTTGATAACTTAACATTCTGCCAGTTTTCACTTTCACTTTATTATAACACTGATAAGAATTAAACTTGTATTGACTGAAGTATCCAGTCGTCTTTTTGTTGGGTGCTGTTGCCATGATTAATCGTAATATCAGAGCTCCATTGATCATGGCTTTTCAGAGTCATAGTGCACACGCTTGGAGGGTAAACGGCATGAGGGTAAGTAATAAATGACAGAATTTTCATTTTTGGGTGAACTAACCCATTAACTCAGTTCAATAAACTCTTGAGTAGGTTGATTCTAACTCGGTTCAGCTGTTCTGAAACCGAAATCTCAGAATTTCACATCTCAGGGTAAGTCAACTCAGAGTTCAAGTTTTAACTTAGAGTTTGTTGAACCTCCTTTCTGAAATACACCCCTGATAGCAAAAGTGATACTTTGCAGTTTGATCTGGGAGAAAAAAAAAAAAAAAGCGAATTTGTTCATATTTCAGGGCAATTAGTTTCTTAAATTAATGTATAATTATTGTAATTTAGCTATTTATGCATTTAATGCATTCTTATCTAATCTGAAATTTGAGATTTTAGTAAAAACATTACAGCCTATTTCAATTGCACTGATAGCAAAAGTGATGCCTTGCAGTTTTAAAAGTTGTTCTGAGAAAGCAAATTTAAGAATAATTGGATTCCCCTACAGTGAACACAACCTTTTGTTTTTTCATTCAGTCATTTAAATATTTAGTGAGTTTGAATGATTTGCTTTCTGATTTATACTGTATATTTATTATTTGTATAATATTTCTCTTTTACTCTTAAAACTAAAACATTTGATTATCTTATCTGCTCTGAAATTTTAGCTGGAATAAATTTTTAATAAAAACAACAGCCTAATGCAATTCTTCTGAATGTCAGACTATATTTTCTTCCTTTTATCACTCCAAAGACAGACACTTTGGTGAGCCCGAGCCAATGAAACATTACCAGCAGAGATCATTTTCAGTTGAAAAGGCGATTAAAAGAATTAACCTGGGTGCTGGAGCCCCCTATCCATTATGCAGTCTTATTTAATAATTGATTGCTGTAAGTGATATTTCCCACACAGATGATTAGAGACTTTGTAATGGCGTCTGTTGTTGAGACAGCTTTGAATGATGATTAATCAGTCCTACTGTCTTCAGCCATGTCTCTTATCCTTCTGTGCTAAAATGTTATTATTAGTACCAATTTAAATTGATGTCATCTTCAGTGGAAATCTTTTAGGGGACGGCACTCTGTCACAAAGGCCCAAATTGATTACGATTCAATTGCTGTAGTAACCACTCATGAATAGATTTCATATTCCTTCCCTCTGTTTGCATTCAAACATTGATCCGTCTCACTTTGATGTTGGAAAATGTGAAACAAATGAAGTGATCATAGAAACGATAAAATTGGAACATGTTGCATCCCGGCGCAGAGAACAAGGGCCGCACTGTTGGCTAGAGCATTGTTTCTTATCTCCGCTTGAAGTATGTGGAAAGTGCTGACACTTTTATCACACTCAGTGCCGGTTTCAAATCCTCAGTTTATTCCTTTCTTTGTGTTTTCTGGCAAACCCTTTTATATGTTTATGTGTGTGTTTCTCCTTTTGGTAGCTGTCATGGAGTGTGAAAATCAGGAGGAAGTTGAAAAGCGTGGCTCCTTTCCTGGGCAGGTTCAGGCCGCTGGTTGGACAGTGCTGTCACCAATGCACCCCAGAGAGTCTGGTGAGAAAACGTGAGGGATGAAAGGATTATTTGAACATAATAAAAGGACAAACAGCCAGAGGCAGATGGGGAAGTACACAGATTTAGGCTCACCTGAAAACCTCAGACATTGCTTTCACAAACCCATATCATGAGGGACGATCAAAGGGATTTCAGAGCGCCAGCAAACGTGTTACTTATGGTAGGAATAGCGAGAAAAAAGGGATTAGTGGAGAGAAAAATAATGAACACTCAAGAGCATAGTTCCCCACATGCTATGAAGAGCTTTTCAGAAAACTGCAGATGACTAAGCTTGTTTCCAGCAGCACTGGTCCCAGTGGGCACATCGTGCTGAGAGCTGGGATGCGAGGCTAATGGAGCAGTAATCAGAGGGTTATTGGATCGAACCTCTCCTGGACTAATCTATTAATCTCAGACCAGCCAGCCAGATAAATCAAATTTGAGCTATCTGGTGTTTGTATTAAAAGTCATTTAAAAAGCATGCTTGGATTTTATTTAGCAGCCCTGTCAAATAAATCTGTACAGAACTAGGGATGTAGCAGCAACCATAATTGTACTTATGAGATGTCTGCATTTGCCCCCCTCTAGTTTTACTGAGATAATTACTGACAATCAGTGACTTAAAGGAATAGTTATTTACTCACAGTCATGTAATTCTGTAGAGTGCAAAAAGAGATGATTAGCAGGATGTATCTCTTTTCAATGGATGCCGGTTTATGTCTTGAAGTAAACAAAAATACATATATATTTGCAACAAAGTTTAAAATTAGAAATAAAGGCCTGGTTTCACAGACAGGGTTAAGATTTAGCCAGGATTAGACCTTAATTTAATTAGGACATTTAAGTAGCTTTTATACAAATCCGATTCCAAAAAAGTTGGGACACTGTACAAATTGTGAATAAAAACAGAATGCAATGATGTGGAAGTTTCAAATTTCAATATTTTATTCAGAATACAACATAGATGACATATCAAATGTTTAAACTTAGAAAATGTATCATTTTAAGGGAAAAATAAGTTGATTTTAAATTTCATGGCATCAACACATCTCAAAAAAGTTGGGACAAGGCCATGTTTACCACTGTGTGGCATCCCCTCTTCTTTTTATAACAGTCTGCAAATGTCTGGGTACTGAGGAAACAAGTTGCTCAAGTTTAGGAATAGGAATGTTGTCCCATTCTTGTCTAATACAGGCTTCTAGTTGCTCGACTGTCTTAGGTCTTCTTTGTCGCACCTTCCTCTTTATGATGCACCAAATGTTTTCTATGGGTGAAAGATCTGGACTGCAGGCTGGCCATTTCAGTACCCGGATCCTTCTTCTATGCAGCCATGATGTTGTAATTGATGCAGTATGTGGTCTGGCATTGTCATGTTGGAAAATGCAAGGTCTTCCCTGAAAGAGACGACGTCTGGATGGGAGCATATGTTGTTCTAGAACTTGGATATACCTTTCAGCATTGATGGTGCCTTTCCAGATGTGTAAGCTGCCCATGCAACCCCATACCATCAGAGATGCAGGCTTCTGAACTGAGCGCTGATAACAACTTGGGTTGTCCTTGTCCTCTTTAGTCCGGATGACATGGCATCCCAGTTTTCCAAAAAGAACTTCAAATTTTGATTCGTCTGACCACAGAACAGTTTTCCACTTTGCCACAGTCCATTTTAAATGAGCCTTGGCCCAGAGAAAACGGCTGCGCTTCTGGATCATGTTTAGATATGGCTTCTTTTTTGACCTATAGAGTTTTAGCCGGCAACGGCGAATGGCACGGTGGATTGTGTTCACCGACAATGTTTTCTGGAAGTATTCCTGAGCCCATGTTGTGATTTCCATTACAGTAGCATTCCTGTATGTGATGCAGTGCCATCTAAGGGCCCGAAGATCATGGGCATCCAGTATGGTTTTCCGGCCTTGACCCTTACGCACAGAGATTGTTCCAGATTCTCTGAATCTTTGGATGATATCATGCACTGTAGATGATGATAACTTCAAACTCTTTGCAATTTTTCTCTGAGAAACTCCTTTCTGATATTGCTCCACTATTTTTCACCGCAGCATTGGGGGAATTGGTGATCCTCTGCCCATCTTGACTTCTGAGAAACACTGCCACTCTGAGAGGCTCTTTTTATACCCAGTCATGTTGCCAATTGACCTAAGTTCCAAATTGGGCCTCCAGCTGTTCTTTATATGTACATTTAACTTTTCCGGCCTCTTATTGCTACCTGTCCCAACTTTTTTGGAATGTGTAGCTCTCATGAAATCCAAAATGAGCCAATATTTGGAATGACACTTTTTTTTATTCACAATTTGTACAGTGTCCCAACTTTTTTGGAATCGGGTTTGTAAATGTGTGCAAGTTGCTTTCAGTTAAGACAGCTCAAAATGAATTTATGTCTGGGACTAGGCTTGTCTAGTAAAACCAGGGGTAAGTTACATTGTGAGACAATCTGGTTTCAAAGACAGGGCTTAAATGAAGTCAGGAGTAGGTCTTAGTTAAATTTGGACATTTAATTAGCTTTTGTAAACGTGCCTTA
This sequence comes from Megalobrama amblycephala, assembly GCF_018812025.1. Taxonomy (NCBI): domain Eukaryota; kingdom Metazoa; phylum Chordata; class Actinopteri; order Cypriniformes; family Xenocyprididae; genus Megalobrama; species Megalobrama amblycephala. The sequence continues at coordinate 29,355,675 of NC_063055.1, forward strand.
GAAAAAAAAAAAAAAAACAGTACTGGTGGGGATCTTGAGACAAAACAATGGCACTGACATATATTAAGATGAAGTGTAAGTTGCTTTCAGTTAAGTCAAGGACTAGGCAAAAAAGTTGCAATTCCAAGATTGTGGGAAATCTAAAATCACAATTTAACTTCTTTTTTTATATAACTCTGTGTGCAAAAACAGGCTTTAATATTTTCAGTTTATTAATGTCAAATCTTGTGCAACACATCTTAACTCGCCATATTTGAATACATTACCGATCAAAAGTTTGGTTTAAAAAGATTTTTAATGTTTTTAAAAAAAAACTATTGTTCACGAAGACTGCATTTATGTGATTAAAAAATACAGCAAAAACAGTAATAATAATGTGAAATATTATTACAGTTTTAAATAACTGTTTTCTCTTAAAGGATTAGTTCACTTTCAACTAAAAATTACCCCAGCTTTACTCACTGTCAAGCCATCCTAGGTGTATTTGACTTTCTTCTTTCTCATGAACACAATCAGAGATATATTAATAAATATCCTGACGCATCCGAGCTTTATAATGGCAGTGAACGTGACCAATGAGTATGAGCTGAAGAAAGTGCTTCTATCCACATCCATCCATCATAAACGTACTCCACACGGCTCTGGGGTTAATAAAGGCCTTCTGAAGTGAAGTGATGCATTTGTGTAAGAAAACTATCGAGATTTAATTTGGAGTTATGAAGTAAAATATCTTCTGTATTCAACTTAGGAAGAAAGCACAACGGCTCTCGCAGTTCAAAAAGCTTAGACTGTGTCCTACGCCTTCCCTATTCAGTTTACGGAAAAAGCTTAACTGACGCTACGCCAGTTCCTGGTGGACGTCTGGCGGAAGCTAGATATTTTACTTCATAACTTCTTGTTAAATATGGATTTTTTTTTTTTTTTTTTTTTTTAACACAAATGCATTGCTTCACTTCAGAAGGCCTTTATTAACCCCCCGGAGCAAAATTTTAAATAGTAGTGTATGCAAACGCTCCTTCCCAAAGAAGAATTTTCAGTACCTGGTTACCTAAATTCTGTAAATAAACTAAAAGAGATTTAATTTGTTGAGAAAGTCACTTTTTAATTTCAAGTGCTTTCTATGCTGTTGCACAGAAAAGATAGCTTTTTTAACAAAAGTTTACAAATTAGTCTTTTTTACAGAAGTAGTTAGTTTGTTTGAAAGCTTTGAAGAGCGCTGATGCTGCAAGGGCTGTGATCATGTTAGTTATGGTTGACCTAAATGGCAGCAAAGAATTAAAATGACAGTACAAAGAAACACACATTATTCCAACTTCTATGTTCACAACCTTTCCATTCTAGATAGTTTTTGGTGATGAGTTGTTGAACTCTCATAGAGATTAAAAGACTCATTTTTTTCTACTTTTGTACAACTAAAATTTATTTTAAACTGATCAAAGGAGGCAAAAAAAACAAAAAAAAACAAACAAACTAGGAACTAGCATTTTTAAATGTTTTACTCTATCATTTACGAACTTGCATGATAGAATTACTTGCATGTCACCATATTTTGAGAACCATTTTATTTTGGAATTATTTTATTTAGGCACAATTTTTGAACATCTTTCAAGCTATGATTTATAGTGGAACTAATAGGGTGCTATTTTGAACACTAAAAGGCTTCCCTAAAGTGTGTCATTATCTCAGACTATATAGGCCAGCAGAACAGACTCTCTGAACTGTGATGGAGGATGGTTAGCAAGCTTTTTCATCAAGTTTGATCAAATATCCTCTTGCCACTCTCAGGGTCTGAAGTTGCTGTGTAACACTCCTCCTCTGGGCTTTCAGAACCTGACGTTTGTGAACGAGACACACACCGGGTAAGTGCACATCCTTCACTCGACTCAAGCCCTCCCCATCCGAGCCATTAAAATAACAATGCATCTCTCAACTCCAGCTTCAAACTGCTCAGGTGTAATTACTGTTTGCGTTTCTGACTCGCAAGCCTGGCACATGTACTTCAGTCGAGAAATAAAGAGCCTTAGAATAACTTTCTCCTTTTTTTTTTTTTTTTTTTTTTTTACATCACAGAGCCACAGACAAGTGCAGTTCTACAATCCCGCTACCCTTTTTTAAAAGGGTCGCCTTTTTGTACACTTTTGTCCATGCACACACCAGAACTAGGGAACATACTTTTAAGCTGCAGCTTACAAAGCACAAGCTATTCATTTAATGTAGGTCAGCTAGTCAAACTACTGTTTTGAAAAAGTACTTGACTTCAAGTTATTAACAAAAAGTAGTTAACTACATTGAAGCTACTTAAAGGGTTAGTTCATCCAAAAATGAAATTTATGTCATTAATTACTCACCCTCATGTCGTTCCAAACCCATAAGACCTTTGTTCATCTTCTGAACAAAAATTAAGATATTTTTGATGAAATCCGTGAGTTTTTTTTTTTTTTTTAATCCCCCATAGAAAGCAACATAATTACCACATTCAAGGTGCAGAAAAGTAGTAGAGACATCATTAAAATAGTCAATGTGACTACAGTGGTTCAACCTTAATGTTATGAAGCAACGAGAATACTTTTGTATTCATACTGCACAAAAACAAAACAAAAATAACGACTTTATTCAACCATTTCCTCTCTCCCGTCATTCTCCTACACTGTTTACGTTGTCAGTGCAGGCTTCCGGGTTCTATGTCAGAATGCCGACTATCGTTGATGATACACGGGGCGACTTTTTGAGCAGTGTTGCCGAGCAACATTGCTTGGGCACTTCCCACTGAGAATGAGCAACACATTTATATCTGGATACGTTAGATCAGTCGTGGGCAATTTTTTGAGATCCTCCAATCAGAATGTTAGCAGCAGTGGAGCCGAGAAAAGGAGTGTGAGCTTATATCTTTTACGCTAGTCAACCCAAAACAGGGAATTTACATCATATATTGCTTAAAATACCAACAACTATCCAAAGTATTGCGTGTAAGCTGTAATTAAGCCATTGAATGTTTTCAGTTAAATGCTAAAAAGACAGAGTCTCTTTAACGTCTGTAGTAGCGTAGGCTGTAGGGTTTATGGCACATGAATGTAGCTCTTGATGCGATCGACGTGGGTTCGAATCCGCCTTTTGCTGGCTCGCTCATCTCCCTTTTCCTATCACAGATCAGATCGGAAAGGCATTTTGAAATAAAGTACCTAACAAGTGTTTATAATAAAGTATTTATTGGGTTGGCAATAGATTTGCTCCTCTCCGATTAGTTGCTGCCAACTGTCTGTTGCCCTGATTAGTTGCCCTGTGTCTCATCAGGTTGCCCATTGACGGCAACATTGCCCAGCAACATTGCTCAAAAAGTTGCCACGTGTATTTTTACCTTAAGTATTGGCCTGCTCCTGCGTCAGCATCACATGCATGAGTAGTGCTGCTCAAGTGTAGCGTCGGCCAATACTTTGTCGCCGTTCTGATGTAGAATTTAATGTGAGTTTAAGAATTTAATGTAAGTTTGCATATAATTTGGCATGATCTTTATAGCCATACTGAAAACGACAATGGATAATTCACCTCAGATCTTGAAAATAAAGGAAACTAGAACGTTTAAATTGTAAACTCAGTATACAGTTATGGGTAAAGTTACATTTAAAAGTAGTGCATTGCTTTACTAGTTATTTAAAAAAAAAAGTAATCAGATTACGTAACTAATGTGTTACCCCCAACACTGCAAGTGTATTCTATGACAAAGATTCTTTCAGTCACTCATTATACCTTCCAACATGTACACATTTTGCATAGCGGGTATGCATTTTGACCTCAAAGTACGCTGGTACTATTTGTCAGTCTAAACCACACAAAAACCTGGCTCTGTGCACCCTTGCTGTTCGTAAAAGCAACCCGTGTCTGTGGAGAAAGATGCCCTGGTATTTGATGAATGTGGTAAGCTCTGACTTCATATAGATAGGAGGTTGAAAGGACCTGATCCAACCAAGCGGCTGGTCATGACATGCCCTTGGTAGATTTTGGCAAAGCAAATCATATAAACAAACAAATGCCTAAAAGACAAATTTTGGATCAGAACTCAGATGATGCAGATGCTGAATGCATATTTTTCCAAAAAATTAAAATTTGTTAGATTAATTCTTAAGTCTTTATCAACTGTTATGGCCCTTACAAAGTGATCCCCTTTTTGTTGTAACCATGGAGAGGAAAGGCATGCAGAAACTTGTACAAAACCATCAAAATGCAGTAATTGCACAGGCGACCACTCAGCTTCATCAAAAGATTGTAAGACAGGAGCATCGCTGGCCAGCACAGAGGTGAACTGGATGTCCCTAAAGACCGGTGGATGCCAGGCGAACTGAATCGCATAGCTGAGTCTGATGGTCCGGGTGAGTCAGCGAGACGGGCTAGGGAGTGATAGCCAGGCCCCTAGAAACTGTACAAGCAGGACCACAGATGTACCTGCAGTGGGGCAGCGAATTGAAACACATGGCCAGACTCGGTGGCATAGCGGCCCTGAGTGTGCATTGCAACACTTGCCTGGTTCCACGATTGGGCAGAGGGTGCGTGAGAAGGATTGGTTGCATCCTCGAAGCGTACACTGTACACAGGGAGTGATGCAGTCATCATGTCCTGAAGAGCTCTCCCCTCCATATCTGGGTCACCCATCTCAGGGCCGCTAGCTCTGGGTGGAGGCTGCTGCTGAGGCTGAGCAGGAGCGGAGGCAGTTGCAGGGAGGTGCCCTTTGCGACGAGCCGGCAGAGGGACTGCACCCGGCGGTCAGGTGGAAGCAGCAGTTGGCCACCGGAGCAGGATATGTTTGATCACCTCTGTCTGCTTCTCGACTGCATCGCCGAAAAGACCGGCCTGGGAGATGGAACCGATACTTGTCGGCCTCCCGCATGTCTGCCAGGTTCAGCCAGAGATGGCGTTCCAGGACTGCCAGAGCGGACATCACCTGACCTTATAAGCCTTGCCTGGTAGACCAGAAGGATGCAGGGCAGAGGCAGCCTGTCCAGCAGCTCTGTAAGCCTTGCCTTTGAGAATGGACAAGAACTTGCAGGCCTTGGATGGGAGACACGGATTACCCCTCCAGGAGGTAGCGGGCTTTGGACACAATTGCATCGCAAAATAGGAAATAGTGCAGCCTGCAGTGTGCACTCACTCTCATTGAAGGTGCAACAATACTCTTTCTCTACTGTTAGAGCAATAACTCATTGAAGGCACAACAACACTCTTTCTCAATGCTGCATGAACAGCAGGAAATGCTGAGATCACGAGCACCTCTGCAGCGTCACACCAACACCGGTAGAAGAGGCTTCTTCCCAAAGAACAGACTCATAGAATTAACACTCTCAGATGACTTGCGAGATGCAATTGATGACAATTGAGCCACTCAACTCCGAAAGCCAAAAAGCTGAATGTGCGTTGCTCCCACTTCCGCCTTTATACCTGCACTGCGGGGCGGAGCTCGCAATGCCAATCTTGCTTGTTGATGTGCATTAGCTCGTTTGGTTTACACTCAAAGGTGATGGGGATCTCAGATAAGATCCCAGTTCGTCGTTACATTCCGACTTGATGTCGAATGTAACTGGTTGAAAGCGATAGACGATTTGTCTGTTATGGAAGCATTGTATATGGCTCAGCAATGAAATCTTACATACGAATGCTGGATATTATCAAGGGATACGTCTGGCCTTAGGAGCTTTTAGGACCTCTCCTGCTCATAGTCTTTATACAGAAGTCAGAGAACATTCACTACAGAGCAGATGTCTGAAACTGGCTTTATAATATGCTGTAAAACTAAAAGCAAACAAAAGAAATCCAACCTTCTTACAAGTCTTTCTCTCGGATTATCTTTATTTATATGAAGCTAGATATAGAGCTATATTATAGTTAATATTAAAAGGCTAATATAGAGGTATATTAGGCCTTTTGGAAGGAGGATCAAACCTTACTTGAAGAACCTGGTCATCCTTTTTTTTTTTTTTTTTTTTTTTTTTACACTATTCCTTCCTGGGAACTGAAAAGGCCAAATATTGTATCAACCCTGAATCAACACAAAAAGACAATAACACACTCTCATGAATTTCAGAAGAATTTTTTGAAGTTAAAATGCCATTATCCTCTCCATAGACCTCTATTCACAGATGGGTATAAAGCGGATAATCGTGTATAGGCTGCAGCAATAATTGGAGATTGATGTCATGGCATGCGAATCCCAGGACAAAGTTCTGTCTTTACAGCTGAAGCTTGTGCTTTACTCCTAGCTGTAGAAAATATAGAAAATTGACAAGAACACAATTTCTTAATCTTGACTCAAAATCCTGCCTTCAGGCACTTGAACTGTAAAGAATGATTATCCCATAATTATAAGTTTATTAGCTAAAGTAGATCTTTTACACTAGAAAAACTTCAGTATCTTTTTCTGCTGGGTTCCAGGTCACATTGGTAACGAGAAAGCAGACATTGCTGTAAAGGAGGCACTCAACTTGAATATTTCAGTGTCAAACTCTACCCTCTAATCTCAGACCAGTAATAATCTCTTATATTAATAACATGTGGCAGATAGAATGGGATGAATGCCACAGAAATAAGTTACGTGAATAAATCCTTCCTTTTAAATAATTAAATCCTTTTTTCTTATTTATTTATTTTTTTTACTCATTTCAGATCTAGCTATGATCAATTTGTTTTACTATATGCCATGTAGGTCATACAAGACTTACACATGGCTATTTATTAAAAGGTAAAGAACTACTATCATGCCTTCCTTGTCAAACTACAATGACTATTAACCACATTTTCCTAAACTGCTTTTAATCTAAATAGACAATGGTTTTATTCAAAGATGTTTAACCAATGTATTTAAAAAAAAAAAAAATCACCTGATTGTATTTTAGAATTTCTGTCTAGTATTAACCTTAGAAGTCTTGTTAATTGTATAACTTGTTTATTCTTTTTCACCATGAAGATAGCCTTGCTGCTGACATGGCGTTAAAAACAAAGAATCAAACAAATAAATAAATGTATGGGAGTGACAATAACTGAGAAAAATGGCTTCAGTGTTTTTCCATTAAATTTTGTTAATTTGATCTCCATAATCAGTTTGTTTTATCTGAATGTGGGTATAATTGAACAGACCCATCTATTTATCCATGTTTCCATTCAAAACTTTGATGTGGCATTCTGTATTCGGTACACGAGTGCTTGCGCACACGCGCACACACACACGCACAGGTTTGTTTTGCTATCAAAATGTTTTTTTCATTCCACTGACTGCGTCTCACGTTTTAACCACAAAAACGCATTCTGTTTGAATGGCCCCTCAAACCATTGCTGATAAATCCTGACGTATGGTGATGCAGTCATTTTTTCTCTGAAAAGAAAGAGGGCTCTCATGAAGAAGCATTTCTAACTTCTTAGAAAACACTTTATTAGACCAAATAAATGGGATTTGTCTTTCCTGCATCAAAACACACAGCGACAGAGTCGGTGAGCACCCAGTTTATCTTCTTTTCAATCACCCCTCACTTTAGAAAGTGTCAGAAGCTGAGCTCTGGAAATCCTGCTGAAGCATTTAATTCGTCTTGAATTAATAGACACAAATCAGAGCCTGCTCTTTATTTGGTTGAGCTAATTAACATTTTGGAGCCTGATTATGCTGAGAATATGATGTATTCTCCTGTTGCTGATTGGTCAGTGATTGTTTTCATTGTCCCAAGGTGAGTGAGACAATATTTGTTTACACAAGGGCTCCTTTTTATTTTGCTAATCGGGTAAAAGGGAGCGAGCGTACTTGACTGAAGTATGTGTGTGTGTGTGTTTTCAGGTACCGTGGCTGGTTAGTAAGGAGGGTGTGCTGTTTGCTGTTTGTCTGTGGTCGTGAAGTTCACCCCAGCCCTGTTGGAGACAGGCGGCATAGAGTCCACGGCAGTGAGAGGTGCGGCTCGCTTGAGCACTCTTCTTTGATTAGATGACATGCCACGTGTAGTGAGAGAGGATTCATTTGAGGATTGAGAGGCACTCCCGCTTCCATTGAGATTTAATTCGGTTGTCTTTCTTCTCTGTTAATATAGAAGATTGGTAGCCATTTAATCTGACATTACATTAGCTCGCATGCAGAGATGTAAAAACCTACATATTTTCAATACCGACCAGTACAGGGGTTTTCAACCTTTTAGATTCCAGGGAATTTCAAATATAATAATTTCCTTTGAGAGATACCTTTCTAACATTTAAAAAAAAAAAAAGAAAATAGGCCTAATATTTGGATTTATGTATTTAAATTGCATATTTCATCCTTTTGGATTACATGTTTTTAATATAAACGAACAAATATACTTGATGAATAACTGATTCAATTTACACATTTGACAGATTTGATTCTCAAGATTTTGAACGAGTGCATTTTTAAAATAAGATTACTTAAAGGGGTCATGTTTATAATGTTTCCTGGTGTGCACTTATATTGTTAGTATGCTTTTTGCATCAAAAATTGTCATAATTTAGAAATAAAAGGCATTTTTCCTACCCTGATTTTAGCCCACTTATTTGAACGCTCTGTTTTAAGGGGCGTGTCTACTGTGAGACTTCAGTGTAAACGCCCACTGCTGTGATTGGCTAACATCTTTGCAATATAAAATAGCTAAGTATTACTCTCTTAAACTTTTAGCATGTTTTTACTATTACAGCTCTCAAGGTTAACTAATCGTGAAAAGTGCTGATTATAGCAGGGGTTCTCAAACACATTCCTGAAGCGTCCCCAACACTGCATGTTTTCCATGTCTCCTTAATCAAACACGCCTGATTCAGATAATCAGCTCATTAGTCAATATGCCAAGACCTGAAATGGATGTGTCAAGTGCTGGGGAGATTCCAGGAATGTGTTTGGGAACCCTTGGATTTTAACATTACACTTAAATTCATGGCATTATATTTAGATGGTGGCGTGAAAGGTTGCAGTGATGAACATTAACAGACATGTTGTTGAGTGCATGAAAGCAGTGATCCCGTCATTGCAACTCAATTTCTGCACACTAACGAATGCTTTCATCATAACTAACAGTGCAAACTCTATGTAACTAAGAGTTTGTTTAAATAAAACCAGAGTTTTTGCGCGAATCCAGAACTCAGTCACTGATAAACTGTTTGATTGACAGCTCCAGCAATTGCAAATGGAGCGTTCTTTGATTGCTTCCTATATATAATTTAATCACCATTTGTATAACAGATTATTTTCATCCTACTAAGAGAAACAATGTGAAGTTGACCGTTAGTCACTGGCTTGATTTACTGACAAATAGACAAAGAACATCTGACTGTACATGAATCATTACATATCAGATCAGGCATTAGAATGAATACAGTTACTTACATGTTGTTGCATTACTGTCGAGTTCATATCATAAAAGTCTGTTTGCAAAGCCTGCGCTGAAATGCGATTGATTTACAAAAGAATCTACAGTGAAATGTACTGAATACAAATAAATAAAGCTCAACTGAGATGTTCACATTGTTGAAAATAAATAACCATATTCCTAGCATTTGGATCCTTTGAAAGGTAATGTTATTTTTAGTCCTGTTTCGCTCTTCTCTCCTCATCTCACTAACACGCCAGTAGACGGGTCTAACGTTGCAGTGATGGAGGTGTTGATTTCTTCTGCGGAGGCGGCGTTTTAACTATCTGTGACAGATTCCGCACATTCCAGGATGAGTCATTCATTGGGCCTGGTGTCAAAATAAGCTTTTATTGGACAAACAAGGAAGTTTTCAGTTCTGAAACTTAAAGGGTATTCTTAAAGTACTATGACCTCATATATCCCAAAAGCTCAAGGAAAAGTTGATTTCTCAATTCATGACCCCTTTAAAATAAAATCAAACAGATGCAGATACTTAAACTATGCCATGGTTATTTTTGTAGTGTAAAATATAAATGCAGCATAAAGACCAGTTTATACTGTCTTAGACAAAATAGTAAACATGGTGTTGTAAAGACATGTTTCGTAAGTTAACTAATTGGCTTTTATTTTATTATTGCTCTAAAACCAAAGCGTATTATTAAAATATTATTTGTAAAATATTTAAAAAATAATTAGGTAAAATAATTAAACAACTATTTTTTTTGTCTACCAATTGCTAGTGTACATTTAGATTTAAAAAAAAAAAATAATAATAATAATAATTTCAGTTAATTTCAAATGTAATTTGTATAATACTTATTACACTATTTTTTTTCGGAACAGTCTTGACAGATAATATTAACATAAAATACAAATACAACAAAACACTGCACTCACAAAACTGTCAATTTACTGTCTTTACTGTTAAAAATGATGGCTGTCAACAAAATTAATTGCAATGGAATAAATATGTGTCAATAAAATGATCTCAGAATTCAAAATGTAGCAGAAATTTAAAGGTTCAAAAATGAACCTTTGGTAAGGTCTAAAAGTCCAAAGTTTTGGACTAGTCAGTGGGTTGCTTGAAAGACTAATCGGTCATGAAGCCCTGTAAACAGTTACAGTCACCTGACCCTGACTGGATACGTTTACATAAGATGCATTCTTGCATTCAAAAACAATTCAGCAGAGCACTATTGGACAATTAAGTCTCATTCCTACTGGAATGGCATTCATTTTAATGTTGTTGTCAACCGTATGCCACATATGCCAAGCTAACTTTTCTTTTTGCTTCTCACCTTGGTTCAACCCTTCTACCACACCCTCCCGCTATTCACCTAACCCAATTTGGGCCCTAACATTTAAATAACCTTTTATAGTCCCAAACAGCATTGGTGTGTTTTTCCACTCTGCAGGCATAAGTGGTGTGTTTGTGTGGTGTTTATGTGATGATCCATCACACAATATCCTCTTTGTTTACTCTGCGGTCTGTTGTCCTGTGACTCTGTGTGTGTCTTTATCCAGAGTGAGGCAGGCTCTGGTAACGGCATGTTCCCCAGATGAAACCAAGATGATGGAACTGGTGATGCCTGATGTCAGAGGTCATTTAGGCAGACTTCTGGCCCTCACACAGACCTTCATCTCCCCCAACTTACTCAGGTCTGAACGTAATTCTCATTCTGAAAGCATATCACTTTTTCATCCTTTTGCAATTAATTCAGCCAGAACCGCTTAATGTTTGAAGGTGGATTTATTTTTTTATTTTTTTTAAACTTAACTAATAGAATGTTCAGCATTCAAATTGTAACAGAAATGGAAAAATGTTCAACCTTTCTTTAGGTTAAAAATATCCCTTGGTAAGATGCAAAGTTCCACAGTGAAAATCTGAGATTTAAAATCCAATTTTTGGATTTTGAAAAGTTCAAAGATTTGTCAAATGAAGAAATTTTCACCTCATTAAAACTTGGGACCACGTGAACTCATTTGTACAAGTATTTTCAGCATTTCAATCGTCTTTGAGGTGTTTTTTATTTTTATTTTTATTTTTTATAAATATTCCATGTAGCTTTTTAATTAATATGAGGTCCTGAAGGCTGCATAACTGCTCTATATGATTGCAAAGAACTTAAAATATAGTATAGCTTTTAATGAAGGGCAGCGTGACATTCTTTAGGACACTGCTGTCACGTCAATTACTGTATCCCTCTGCAGATAGATATTTTGAACTTTTTCAATTGATGTCTCCCCAAACTCTCTTTCAGGATGGTGAGCTGGATGCTGCTGAAGTTCTTCAGTTTAATGTTCTGCAATGTACAGATCAACCTCAACCAGCTGGCAGCTTTACACCGTGCTACACGACTGGTAACCACATATCCAGCCTTTATTTCTTCACCCCATTTTCTCATATCACCCACTTTCCTTCCCTGTAGGCATCCTGTGGTTCATGGATCGCGTGCTTTCATTCTTCCTATTTTTCATTAGCCTTTACTGCTGCTGTTCTTCACTGCTATTTCTCTTCAAGTTCCTCTTTTTTATATATATTTTTTTACATTTGCAGTTTTTTTTTCTGACCCAAACTCAGTTATTCTCGATTTCACTGTATGATATTGCGATTTAAATATATGAAGCTGAAGGCTGCTCTCTATATCAAAATGCTCTTTTTGTGTGTGCTTCTCTCTTTCTCCCTCTCTCAACCTATTGCTCCATTTATCCTGTTTACACATTTATTTTTATTGCAGTCAGGTTTTCCACCTCAGGCTTTTGGTCACACATAATCCTTTATATGGAAGTAAAAGCACACTTTGAAAGCTTTTTGTAGCATTTGATTGTGTGATTCTTTCATTTGGTGCAAGTGTAATATGAAACAAAATATCAGAGAACCGATTAGACCTTATCAAGCGTCTGATTTTATAAGCAATTAAACATGCATTCTGCAGCACAACCAGAAATCATATCTTTGGCCTCAGTCTATGTGCATGACTCCTGAAAGTATTGAGCTCACTTGCAGATCAGATACTTGCCGCCCACCTGAATAGCACTAATACATTTCTGCACCACTCAGTTTAACTCCACGAAAAGACAGTTTGAAAGATTCAGTATATACAGGTGCTGGTCATATAATTAGAATATCATCAAAAAGTTGATTTATTTCACTAATTCCATTCAAAAAGTGAAACTTGTATATTATATTCATTCATTACACACAGACTGATATATTTCAAATGTTTATTTCTTTTAATTTTGATGATTATAACTGACAACTAAGGAAAATCCAAAATTCAGTATCTCAGAAAATTTGAATATTGTGAAAAGGTTCAATATTGAAGACACCTGGTGCCACACTCTAATCAGCTAATTAACTCAAAACACCTGCAAAGGCCTTTAAATGGTCTCTCAGTCTAGTTCTGTAGGCTACACAATCATGGGGAAGACTGCTGACTTGACAGTTGTCCAAAAGACGACCATTGACACCTTGCACAAGAAGGGCAAGACAAAAGGCCATTGCAAAAGAGGCTGGCTGTTCACAGAGCTCTGTGTCCAAGCACATTAATAGAGAGGCGAAGGGAAGGAAAAGATGTGGTAGAAAAAAAGTGTACAAGCAATAGGGATAACCGCACCCTGGAGAGGATTGTGAAACAAAACCCATTCAAAAATGTGGGGGAGATACACAAAGAGTGGACTGAAGCTGAGTCAGTGCTTCAAGAACCACTACGCACAGACGTATGCAAGACACGGGTTTCAGCTGTCGCATTCCTTGTGTCAAGCCACTCTTGAACAACAGACAGTGTCAGAAGCGTCTAAAGACAAAAAGGACTGCTGAGTGGTCCAAAGTTATGTTCTCTGATGAAAGTAAATTTTGCATTTCCTTTGGAAATCAGGGTCCCAGAGTCTGGAGGAAGAGAGGAGAGGCACACAATCCACGTTGCTTGAGGTCCAGTGTAAAGTTTCCACAGTCAGTGATGGTTTGGGGTGCCATGTCATCTGCTGGTGTTGGTCCACTGTGTTTTCTGAGGTCCAAGGTCAACGCAGCCGTATACCAGGAAGTTTTAGAGCACTTCATGCTTCCTGCTGCTGACCAACTTTATGGAGATGCAGATTTCATTTTCCAACAGGACTTGGCACCTGCACACAGTGCCAAAGCTACCAGTACCTGGTTTAAGGACCATGGTATCTCTGTTCTTAATTGGCCAGCAAACTCGCCTGACCTTAACCCCATAGAAAATCTATGGGGTATTGTGAAGAGGAAGATGCGATATGCCAGACCTCTCATAGCCCAGGTTGCTCTGATAGTGGCCTTCAGCTCTTCTGCATTGTTGGGTCTGGCATATCGCATCTTCGATCAGTCTGTGGCACCTGAGCAGTGCCACAGACTGATCGACTCCATGCCACGCCGCATTGCTGCAGTAATTCAGGCAAAAGGAGCCCCAACTAAGTATTAAGTGCTGTACATGCTCATACTTTTCATGTTCATACTTTTCAGTTGGCCAAGATTTCTAAAAATCCTTTCTTTGTATTGGTCTTAAGTAATATTCTAATTTTCTGAGATACTGAATTTGAGATTTTGCTTAGTTGTCAGTTATAATCATCAACATTTTAAGAAATAAACATTTGAAATATATCAGTCTGTGTGTAATGAATGAATATAATATACAAGTTTCACTTTTTGAATGGAATTAGTGAAATAAATCAACTTTTTGATGATATTCTAATTATATGACCAGCACCTGTATAATGCAAAAATCCTATTCATTATCAGCATTGTTGCCTTGTTTTAAATATATATTTTTAGGCTGACATGAGTATCTCATGTGAGTGTAGATGATTTGTTCTTTTAATTTCTCAGTTTTTTTTAATAGACATCTTATTTTCAGATCATCAGTCATCAAAGCTCGGTAAACACTGCAGATGTCATGATGGTCAAAGACACTGAGATGTACCTTTTAATTTTTATCTAACTGATTGCTCACTAAAAAAACCCATCAGTCATTTCATGTTTGATTTTGATCTGACACAAAGTGATGAAGTTGGTGAGTTTACTTTTAATTAGTCTTCCCATTAGCACTGCTTCCCGCTGGTGTGATTTTATATTTTAATTTTATTTTTATAAGCTGTTCATATTTTGTAATTTTTTTTTTTTTCTATCTCTAGTGAACAACAGTTTTTTGCAACTGAAGTTTTTTGAAATTGAGTCTCTGTATTCTAGGCATACATACTTTATGGTGGAATATTTTGGGTAGAATACATAAAGGATTTGTTCACTTCAGAATTAAAAATTCTTGATGATTTACTCACCCTCACATCATCCACAATGTTTACAGTATGTCTTTCTTTCTTCAATCGAAATTAAATTAAGGTTGTTGAGGAAAACATTCCAGGATTTTTCTCCATATAGTGGACTTCATTGATTTGAAGGTCCAAATTGCAGTTTCAATGCAGCTTTAAAGGGCTCTATCCTTTCATTAGGAATGAAAGGATGCCACATTGTTTGATGGAAATGAAAATGATCAACCTATAGAGGACTGAATTCAAAGACACCCCAAAAATCAAAGTGAAAAATTATGCCTCAGGCTAGTCCATTATGCTGATGCTATGAAATTTCATTGAAGCAACTCAAAATGGTACTCGGTAGTTTGTATGGCCCCCACGTGCCTGTATGCATACCTGACAATGTCGGGGCATGCTCCTAATGAGACGATGGATGCTGTCCTGGGATATTTCCTCCCAGATCTGGACCAGTGCATCACTGAGCTCATAGACAGTCTGAGGTGCAACCTGGCGGCGTCGGATGGACTGAAACATAATGTCCCAGAGGTGCTCTATTGGATTTAGGTCAGGTGAGCGTGGGGGCCATTCAATGGTATCAATTCCTTCATCCTCCAGGAACTGCCTGCATACTCTCGCCACATGAGGCCGGGCATTGTCGTGCACCAGGAGGAACCCAGGACCCACTGCACCAGTGTAGGGTCTGACAATGGGTCCAAGGATTTCATCCCGATACCTAATGGCAGTCAGGGTGCCATTGTCTAGCCTGTAGAGGTCTGTGCGTCCCTCCATGGATTTGCCTCCCCAGACCATCACTGACCCACCACCAAACCGTTCATGCTGAACAATGTAACAGGCAGCATAACGTTCTTCATGGCTTCTCCAGACCCTTTCACGTCTGTGCTCAGGGTGAACCTGCTCTCATCTGAAAAGCACGGCGCCAGTGGCCGACCTGCCAATTCTGGAGTTAAATGGCAAATGCCAGTTGAGCTCCACTGTGCCGGGCAGTGAACACAGGGCCCACTAGAGGACATCGGGCCCTCAGGCCACCCTCATGAAGTGTGTTTCTGATTTTTGGTCAGAGACATTCA
Organism: Megalobrama amblycephala; assembly: GCF_018812025.1. Taxonomy (NCBI): domain Eukaryota; kingdom Metazoa; phylum Chordata; class Actinopteri; order Cypriniformes; family Xenocyprididae; genus Megalobrama; species Megalobrama amblycephala. The sequence continues at coordinate 29,371,405 of NC_063055.1, forward strand.
CACCAGTGGCCTGCTGGAGGTCATTTTGTAGGGCTCTGGCAGTGCTTATCCTGTTCCTCCTTGCACAAAGGAGCAGATACTGGTCCTGCTGATGGGCTAAGGACATTCTACGGCCCTGTCCAGCTCTCCTAGAGTAACTGCCTGTCTCCTGGAATCTCCTCCATGCTCTTGAGACTGTGCTGGGAGACGCAGCAAACCTTCTGGCAATGGCACGTATTGATGTGCCATCCTGGAGGAGTTGGACTGCATGTGCAACCTCTGTAGGGTCTAGTTATCGCCTCATGCTACCAGTAGTGACACTGCCCAATGCCAAATGCAAAACTACTGAAAAACAGTCAGAAAAGAGTAGATATAAAAAATATCAGTGGCCTCCGCCTGTAAAACTATTCCAGTTTTGGGTGTCGTTTCATTGTTGCCCATCTAGCAACGAAGGCTTTAACACCAAGCAGACTCCTCTTATTTTAGTTTATTAAGAATGAGAATATAGACAGATATTGAGATATCTTTAATACTTTTATGGTGCGATCACACCAGATGCAAATGAAGCGTTAAGCGCGAGCGATTTACATGTTAAGTCAATCCAAAGACGCGAATAGACATCCTGTGACGCTATTCGTGCGAATGAGGCGGCGCGAATTGAGCGTTTAGGGCGATTTATTCGCGCAAGTTGCGTCTGATGTGAACGCACCATTAGAATTACAGGCACACAGGCTTTGAAAAAATACTATTTATGGCACTCAGACAGTAATGTTCAATTGTGTTGATAGAAAAAACGAGATCCATTTCAAGTTTCAACATCATTTGTTCTTCAGAAAAATGTGCGACCATTGAAAATGTGTACCAATTTACTCATGGAGGCATGGAGGCATTGAGTAAATTGGTACACAAGGAGAAATGCAAACTTTGGGCGAAAAACAGAAGTAATTCTAAGCAAGCCTTCAGTCCGTTGGTAGCCATTGAAGTCTACTATATGGAGAAAAATCCTGTAATGTTTTCCTCAAAAACCTTAATTTCTTTTTTAACTGAAGAAAGAAAGACAAACATCTTGGATGACATGGGTGTGTGTAAATTATCAGGAAATTTTAATTCTGAAGTGAACTAATCCTTCGAGATGTTGTTGTGTTAAGATGAACAATGTTTTTGCTGTCATAGGGCTATTGTGGACTTTAACCTGTGCTCTTGGGTCTCAGTGTTTGTTAAATAAGAAGGCACCAGTTTGGGGATATTAGCACAGTTGGTACAAAGGGTCTAGAAACACAAAGTGCTATTTTCTGAAGTACAAAAACAGCTCATTTACAGGTTCATTCTCAAGTGCACACTTAGCACTGAACTTTATTTCTCCCTGCGCTGAAGTGTCCTCTAATTTTGTCCGTGTGTGTAGAAGGCACCGATGGTCTATGTGTGTGTTCGCCAGAGCAGCATCGATCAAGCTCTCATTTGTCTGACTCTTTTCTGCCACAACTTGAGGGTTCCCTACACCATTTATCCAACCCACGTCCGACAGACCTGGCTAAGGTATATACATACACATGCTCAGAATTCAAAACACTCACCATGGAGCACCCACAGTTGCATAGTTTGCTTAGAAATCTTCTTACCATGTACCCCCACAGTTCATTTCCCTACCTGCCCTCTAATAGTGTAAATTTACATCGCAGCTCTGTGTCAGCCGCACTGCTATTGTTAAAAAGAAGTTTTTTCTAGTTTGGTGCAAGCACAGCAGTTTCCAAAGCGCAGTGCACTTATTCAGTCTGTTACACAACCAACGGAAGCACCTGTACGCATTTAACAGGGCATAATGGTTTGGTGAGTAATGAAACGTACAATTCTTAAAGAATCATGACATAGAGTGCTGGAAACGGCAGTCGACCGCGGCGAGGGAGTGGTGGGGGTAAATAGTTTCCTCCTGCAGGTAACGGAAGACTTCGACTCCAGGCCATGGGGAAGTTTGCTTTGTTTACAAGGCTACATCAATAATTACTTAATAGCTGTTTATACAAATTGCCCTGTCAGTAATTGTTAATGTATTTATGATATGCTTATGGTGCAATGCTTGATTGATTGTCACTGGATGTGGAGCACACATGAATACAAATTTAATGAAAAGTTCACACTTTGCATTTTCTAAAAAAAAAAAGAAAATGTGCCTCAAATTCACTGGGGAACAAAACAAACAAACATGATTGTTCTTGCTCTTTTGAAAGGAGAGTCAAATATGTTGTTGACCAGTGGTTCTCAACCTTTTCGACTTAAAGGCACCTCATTGTCCCACAAAATATTTGAAGCCCCCATTATAGGCTAAAATACTTTTATCTGTTCAAAGCTGCTTGTTTTCAAAGTTTATTCACACAAACTAGGAGTATTTTTATATACCACAATTCATTTGGTCATTCCAGAAGTAACAGGAACTATATGTTCTTGAATAGAAACAACAAAAGGGGAAACAATATTATTTCAGTTTCAGGTTTTTTTAAGAATTTTAATTTAGATTATTTTAAGATACTACTAATAAATTATTAACTTATGTCCATTTAAAGGATTAGTCCACTTTTAAATAAACTTTTCCTGATAATTTACTCACCCCCATGTCATCCAAGATGTCCATGTCCTTCTTTCGTCAGTCAAAAAGAAATTAAAGTTTTTGATGAAAACATTCCAGGATTTTTCTCCTTATAGTAGACTTCAATGGGCACCAAACAGTTGAAGGTCAAAATTAGGTTCACTGCAGCTTCAAATTGTTCAACATGATCCCAGATGAGAAATAAGGGTCTTATCTAGTGAAACCATCGCTCATTTTCTGAAAAAAATTGAAAATTCTCAAATGCTCATCTTGAACATTTAAGTTCAAAGTTTGAATTAATTGTTATATACTATTGAACTAGCATAGTGCATATAAAAATTAGTTTAAACTTTGGGCTGTGGAGGGCAGTATTACATTTAGCAGCGCCTACACTGCTGGAATTCTAATAGAGGAGAAGAAGAAGAGAACTAGTTCAAGATGAGCATTTCTGGTTAAAACTTATATAATTTTCAATTTTTTTTCAAACTAATTTTGACCTTCAACTGTTTGGTGCCCATTGAAGTCCACTATAAGGAGAAAAATCCTGGAATGTTTTCATCAAAAACTTTAATTTCTTTTCGACTGAAGAAAGAAAGACATGGACATCTTGGATGACATGGGGGTGAGTAAATTATCAGGAAAAGTTTATTTAAAAGTGGACTAATCCTTTAAGTAATCTTTCAGCCTCCTTTGAGGTTTGCTGAGGCCCCCTAGTGGGCCCTGGGCCCATTTCCACTAAAATTCTCTTGACAGTGTTTCCTGCTGTTGTGTCATTAAATGTCAGTTATGTGCTGCTACCAAATTTATGTTCTAGAGGTGTTGTGAGCTTAGTCTGAATTGAATCTGATGACTGTGTGAGGTGGAATAATAAAAAGACTTGTTGATTGGCCTTATGAGTTGGTGCAGTTCTTGATTTACTGAACTGCACTAACCCACTTCAAGTACTAAAAGAATTCTTAATGGAATCGTTAAGGGAACCAGAATCAGTACAAGAAATTGGCGTTGGATCAAGACTCGTTGATTTCTTTATGATTTCCATTTCTATTCTCAATGCTAAGCTTCCCAGACCTTTTGAATTTTGCTGGTTTCTGGATTCTTAATTCATAACAATACAGCAGCAAAAAAAAAAAAAAAAAGTGGAAAATGGTCATTTTACATGGATGAATCAGTAAACACAATTTCAGGCACAAGCAAGGACCTTATCCACTAAACAACAGTCTACTCATGACTCAATTACCTGCGATCTGCCGGCGACACAATTATAAGGGTCGTGCATTAAAACGTAGCTGGTATTCATCAACATTTCTGACACCTTTGTTGTAGGTGTTAGAAAGTATCTCATAAAGTGCCATTATGAAATATGTGCTTGTCCTGCCTTTGTTTATATTAAACAAAGCAGGAAATGTACATACATAACAGAATTTGGATATTAAACAAAACAGATGTTTGTACATTAGTTCAATATTGCAAAAGATTTAAGCAGCAATTCTGAAGGATCATGTGACATTGAAGACTAGAGTAATGATAAGCTGCAGTCTGCGATTTTTCCTCTTTGTCGCCATCTCTGTTTGAAACCTGCAATTGCAGTCATATGCGGAATAGATATCTGTATGTGCGTTGTGACTCGGCACAGCTCGTCAGCGCGGATGAATCTAATGTTTGCTATCAATCACCGCACCGGTGTAGATACTGCACTTCAGAATCACAGATTCTACATCTTGAAAGAATGACCAATATAAGAATTTTCACTGGAAAATATCATCTGAACAAGTAAGTAACATGTCTACCACTTTTGTTCTGACCAACTGAGGGGAAAAAAGCATTAGGCCTACAATAAATTGCGCTGCCAATGATGATTAAATCTAACGATCGCTTAGCTCGGATCATGCCAAACCGTGCAAATTATTATTACTGTTATATTGTTCTCAAATTGTTACTGTTAACAACATCAGCATTGCGTGACTGTATTTAGTGTATATTAGCGTTACCTGTAGATTTCAATTTCTGTATCCACTCCACAGTCCAAAGTCTTTTGCTTTTTGACTATGGGTGAATCTCCAGTTTTCACTGATGATTGTCATTTGGACCTTTCTGGATTTCAATCCACCATCAAAATAAGTTTAATTATTTCAGCTGCTGTGAGAAAAGGCTATAAATGTGCCGCTACCAGCAGCATCCTCACATGATAAAATCGACTAGCCTGGACGGGACTCCTTCCTTTCTGTTTACGGACGTGACGTAATGATACACAGACAAACTGCTGCATGCTCGAATTTCCCGCGGAAATCCACCATGTCGCTCTTATTATAAAACATTATTACAAGCTTACTGTTGTGAATTGAGCTAAGATAATGACATAGTTTTGAAGACTGGCTGGTTATGTACTTGCTCAAAAATTTACTTTTGATCATTTTTAACCAAAAAAAGTTACGGACTGCAGCTTTAAGTTTTGCCGTCACATAAATCATAAATTAAATTTTAAAATACAAAAGTTATGTTTGTTTGTACTGTACTGTTAGTTACAAAAGTTTGTTTGTACTGTATTATTAGTAACATAAATGCAGCATTCGTGAACATGAAAGACTTCTTTCAAAAACTTCTCACTAACCCCAAACCTTTGAACAGTTGTTTGATTAGAAACAAAAGAAAAGCTTGACTTCATACATTTTGCCCATCCTGACTTGAAAGACTCTGATGAAGTTATGATGACATTTCCTGCAACTCAGTATAGTCAGTAGCCTTGCAGGTTTTTACAGTGCATTCTGGGAATTTCTAAGCAGGAAATAAAACATTGCAGGGATTAAGACACACCCTAAATTCTGACGTTGTCTCTAAGTAGACATCAGGGAAAGTGCATTATATGGCCCCTTTAAGTCTTCTCCATGTTCTTATTTGTTTGGATGAATAACCTAAAGGAATATCCCATTAGTCACGGTTAATTGAGGCCATTTTGTCTTCTCAGGTCCATCCTTCAGAAGCTGGGTGTCATCTTGCTCCCAGAAGGCACTGGCTCAGAGCGAGACGCGGAGATGGACAGCCTCTATTCTCCAGTCATGACCTCAGTAAGCCCCCGCAAAGGCTGAGTTTGCTGTTCTGCTTGAATTGCTCAGATTCAGCACACGATAAGACAAGCGAATCAGACTGTCACTTCAGGCGCTTAAGATGTTTGCACAGGCACACTGCTTTTGAATGCCATTGATACCAGTTTTAGTCTCAAGACGGACACGTGTTTTCAGGGCGGGTGAGGCTGTATTAGTAACCTGGCCTTGATGGGCACAGCGGTTCCCATGACGATGGGGCACCTGCGGACTGCAGATGTTTCGCTGGGAGGTTGCATGAGTCGCTGAACATATTACTCTGCCTCACTGATGCTTGGAGGTGGATAATAAATCTCCTCAGCCTCCAGATTTACTGACAGGATCATACTATTATCTGAATTTCTCAGAGGAGCATCTTATTAGCAGTTTAGAAGAAACATTACCAGAATTTGGATGTTGTAATTGTAAGTAGGGTTTTAAAAAGGATTTGGCAAAAACTGCATTTGAATCTTGATTGCAAGAAGGGCTGATATGTTTTAATATGAATGGCTTTGATTAGATGTGTGCTTATGTGCGACTTCTGACTGACGTAAATGAACAGAGGAAATAATCTGTCATGCCTGGAATAGCATATGAGCTTATCAGGCTTCTCAAGATGGATTTGGGATTTGAATATATGTGAGTGTGTGTGAGAGAGTTAAAGGTGCTAAAGAGGATGTTTTGTTTTATACATTTTTGCAATATTACTTGAAACTGTCTTTACTAACTGATAAAACACTATTTATTAGGTGCACTGAAAGGAATAATATTAATATACATCATCTGTGCACGAGGTAGGACCTTAAAAACATCAGCCAATGATCGCGTAAACGATTGGCCCTCTGGCTTGTCTATCACTGCCATGACGTTCCTTGTGAGAGACGAGCGCGGCTGCGCGCTCCAGTAACTTTCCACACTCCACAGGCGCCGCATGCAATGTTTTTGTCCGGAGACAGGAGTAACAACTGCAGATTATGAGTTACCTGCGGTGAGTCCGACATAATGAATCCACTAACACGACACAGCGAATGCCGGTGGTAAACACTCGTGTTCCAATACTCGTGCACGAGTTTTGGGAGGCGTTCCCTCGAAAGGAAGGGGGGCTGTTCTTACGCATGCACTCATTTCAAAAACTCAGTAACAGTCTTTGGTTTCTCAGTCGACGAAAAGATCCTCTTTATCACCTTTAAAGGGATAGTTCACCCAAAAATTTACATTTTTTTCATCTTTATGAAGTACTTTCGGTCCCACTTTATATTAGTTGGCCTTAACTACTATGTACCTGCATTTAAATTAATCATTTGATACAATGCACATTGTGTACATTCATGTTTTTTACATTGTACCTTCATGTAATTATATTTATAATTACATTGTTGACCCATCCCTTACACCTTAATCCACCCTTAAATCTACCCATACGACCAAACCTGTCCCTAACTTTACCCGTATCCCACCTCGATAGCAGCAAAAGTGTTTTGCAATACACTATGAACACATTAATTACATTGTTTTTATTGTTTGATGTAAGTACATCATACTTTCTTGCATGAATCGCAAAAGGAGCAATTTTGCAGGGTGTTGTTGTACTTTCTCATAGACAGATAGCAGGGGATGTTAAAGGGATAGTTTACCAAAAACTGAAAATTCTGTCACCATCTACTCACCCTCATGTCATTCCAAATCCATAAGACTTTTGTTCATCTTTGAAACACAAATGTATATATTTTGAATGGAATCTGGAAGATGGAAAATGGAAGTCCATTCTACTAAAACTTTGACACTTCAAAAAGTTTATAAAGTAATCCATATGAATCAAGTCATATGGATTACTTTATAAACTTTTTGAAGTGTCAAAGTTTAATCCAAGTATACTGATCTTTTACAGTATATGATGAACAGATTTAATTTAGGCTTTAATTCACACATATACACTGAGCAATGCACATACAGTACATAGAGCACTCAAATATGGTAAACAGAAGCTCAGCCATACTGTTCTAACTTGTTGGTTCCTGTGCATTAAAGGGGACCTATTAAGCAAAATTCACTTTTGCATGGTGTTTGGACATAAATGTGTGTTGGCAGCGTGTGCACACAACCACCCTATAGTGATAAAAATCCACACACTCCTTTTTTTTTAATCCCCATAAATCATAAGCAGTGTCTCAGAACAAGTCGTTTCCAGATCCCTGGCAGTGTGACGTCACAAAAGCCACAGGCCCCGCCCACAAATGTTGACAGACACTAATGTTTGAACATAGAACCGCCCTGAGCGTGTTCACAGTGTGTCCGCCATTGCTGCACTGACAAGAATGTCTCCCAAGCGTTTTAGGTGTTCTGTAGCTGGATGGATTAATCCACATAGCTCTCTCCATTTACTCCCTAAATCTGAGCTGCTGATAAGTAGGTGAATTAACTTGGTTTTCCAGGAAAATGCTCCCTCAGTTCTGTCGAAATTCGTTTATGTCTGCACAAATCATTTCACACCGGACTGCTTAGTGAATGAATATCAATACAATGGGACAATACAAAACAGAGGTTGTGCTAAAAATATGCTACTCAAGGATATACAAGTAAAAACTGTTTGTGATCCAGCTTAAAGACTCCAGAGTGATACTGGATATGGCAGTAATGAAGGTGAGAGCACTTTATTACAGTTCATCGGAGTTTATTTACGGGTTTAAAGTTTATTAAGCACCACCCAAAAAGGCATAAGGTCTTTTATATATTCGTTTACTGTTAGATGTAACGAGTGTTTCTGTGATCTTCGCTATGTATGTTGGTGATGATAATACAAAGGAAAGAGAGAGAGAGTTTGATAATATTTTAATGCACACTTGCAGTGTTTTATTATTAACGCTTACAGTGATTTTCTAGAGTGAAATGCAGAATATATTTGCAGTTTCTGACATTATTGTGCGTCCTGACTGAATCCTGTCACAGGAGAATCAGCTCGTGAAGTTCCGCCCTTTTAGGCCGATCGCAGCAGCTCATTTGCATTTGAAGGGGCTCGGTTTTGCTCAACCACTAAAAGTTGCAATTTTAACATGCTATAAAAAAAATTCTGTGAGGTATTTTGAGCAATAACTTTACATACACACTCTGGGGACATCAGAGACTTATTTTACATCTTGTAAAATGGGGCATAATAGGTCCCCTTTAAGCAAGCTCGCTTGAACATCAGCGTTTTGGTGGAATGGACTTTCAGTGGAGTATAATTTAACGGACTATCAGCAGCCAGAATGAATGAAGGATGGAATTAAAATATTAAAGAGACAATAATCAAAATACTAATAACAGCCAGATGAGCACAAGGTTAATTGTGGAGTCTTTGACATATAGAAATAAAATCTAAAGGTGAATAATATATCATTCTCTTCTATCAGATGTGAGCTCTATTCATCATACTAATGCATTGCCCTCACACATGTATGGGAAATGTGTAATTGTGATTTTACTTAAAACTTAAGAACATAAGAAACAGTCTGTCATAAAATGTCTTGGAACAGTAAGTTTAAATATATATATATATATTTTTTTTTAAATTGTAAACTAAAACTATAAATAAAAGTTTGTTGAAATAAAACTTGATGATAAAAAATATGAAATATTAGATGAAATCAAAATTTAAAAACTTATTTCAGGTTTTCTTTGCAACATTTCAAAATTTTAAGTTGATGTATTAAAATAATTTTAAGCTAAATAGAAACATTTGAGAAAAAAATACAAGTTATCAAGTGACTAAAGCTCAAACAATTTAAAACTGGGAAAAATAAATAAATAAATAAATAAATAAATATATATATATATATATATATATATATATATATATATATATATATATATATATATATATATATATATATATATATATATATAAAATACTAAAATGGTTTGAATGTGTGCAACCATGATAAAGATTTGACAGCTATATTTTTATACCAACTTAATGTTCTGTCTGACAGAGTAGGAATATAGCACATGAGTCACATGAACCACTTCTATGGTATTTTCTTGTCTTTTTGGGACAAGCTTGATAGCCCCTTGTCACAGCATGTAATGTCACTAAAATTGTCTCCAGAATTTCTCCCTGTGTGAGCCGTATGGGTTTAGAAGGACACGAGGATGAGTAAATATGACAGAATTGTCATAATGCTTTGTCCAAGCATTAGAAAAGTACCATTTGATTCTACAGAAGTGTCAGCTTGCCACTTTGTCCTATGCAATAGCACATTTTATCTCTCTCTCCTCTCACACATAGATGCTTCCCTCAAATATTCACCAGGCTTTCAATTCATTTTTATTGGACTGATTTTGCAGATATTGCAGTTCATTTATTCTCTGCTTCATATCTCTTCCACATAAAACTGTCCAACCTCTCTGTTTTTCCACAAACATTTTTATCCATCATTTCTCCTCTTTTGTCCCACTCCAGTTCATTGGCGAGCTGTTACGAGAGGGGGCCGCTCTCAGCGTGGGCATCACCGCAGCTAGAGGTCACGGCGGGCAATGGCTGGCACGTGTACATCAGGCCATCAGTGATGGTCTAGTGCCTGATGTTAGAATCGTACCAGTGGGTGTTTCCTACGACTGCCTACCACGCCACTTTATACATCCACAGGTGACGACCTTAATATCAACAATGCACACTCCATTACATAATGACCCGACAGTCACCATCAGTGCACTGGGCTGTTAAACGGACCAATAAACAAATTACAAACAGAAGTAGATTCACATTTTCCTGATAAAAGCGAACATGATAATGGTGCTCATAAGCATAATGATCATAGACTATTTAAACTCTTAACTTAGGTAATAAACTTTTCATGTAATTTCATGTATTTTGCTGCCGATATAAGTGATGGCTAAAAACATTCAGTCTGCGAAAACAAGCACCGACCAAATGAAAATTGATTTTGTTAAAGGATTAGTCCACTTTCAAATAAACTTTTCCTGATAATTTACTCACCCCCATGTCATCCAAGATGTTCATGTCTTTCTTTCTTCAGTCAAAAAGAAATGAAGGTTTTTGATGAAAACATTCCAGGATTATTCTCCTTGTAGTGGACTTCAATGGACTCCAAATGGTTGAAGGTCAAAATTACAGTTTCAGTGCAGCTTCAAAGGGCTTTAAATGATACCAGAAGAGGAATAAGGGTCTTATCTAGCGAAATGATCGAAAAAAATCAACTGTATATGCTTTATAAACGCACATGATCGCCTTGCACATGCTTCCGCTTTCCGTATTCTTCAAAAAGCTTATGCCGTGTGTCCTACACCTTTCCTATTCTACTTACGGAACGAAGTTCTGTTGTTTTTTTTCTGTAAGTAGAATAGGGAAGGCATAGGACATACAGAACATACATTCTTACCTTTTATAGTCTGAAATGTGAATTTATAAAAATTGCCCCATTCAAAAATGTATATACCCTTGAATCTGAACTGTCCTGTCATTACCTGATAATCCACGACTGTTTTCATGTTTTACGATAGTTGTTTGTGAGTCCCTTGTAACTGTAAAAAATGGTAATTGCAACTCTATCTCACAATTCGGACTTTTTCCTGGCAATTGCGAGTTGGCATCTTACAGTTCTGAGCTTTCTTTTCTCAGAATTGCGAGATATAAACTCATAAATGCAAGTTATAAAGTCAGAACTGCGTGATTTAAAAACTTGCAATTCTGACTTTTTTTCTTGAAATTGTGAGAAATCTCATAATTCTGACAACTTTTCTTGCAATTCAGACTTTTTTACTGGGAAAATGCAAGTTTATATCTCAGAATTCTGACTTTATAACTCGCAGTTGCAACTTGCAATTCTGCAGTTCTGAGAAAAAAGGCAGAGTTGTGAGAAACTTTTTTTGTGTGTGTGTGCGTTACATACTTATTAGTATTCCAAAGTATTCTAAAGTATTTAGATTAAGTTATAAAACTTGGGTAATCTAACGGAATACGTTACAAATTATTTTTTAAAGCATGTATTTTGTAATCTGTAGTGAAATACATTTTAAAAGTAACCTACTGATCCCTGATGACAGCCCTACTACACAGGATATCATAGAGCTCTATATTGTGCTTTTTGCTATACACTGACAACCACTCAGAACTTTTTAGCAACCACCAAGTATTATATTAGCAACTATCCAGAGTAGCAGCCACACAAAACCACCAGAACACCCTAGAAAACACCTAGCATTGTCGTAGCAACCACCCAGAACAGCCCTAGCAACAGCATAGTGACACCCTGGCAGCCACTGAAAACACTCTATCAAAGCATTCTTTTGAGTCGGGCCAGGGTCGTGTGGGGCACCCAGCCATGTCTAAGCCATTAAGCAACCATATAACAGCTCAGAACAACCTTGCATCCATATAGCAGTGCGCTATAAACCCCCACAGAAGATTTGCACAGGAATTGCAGTCGTGTAGTTTTGTATTTGTAATTCCTGAGGTGAAATGATTCATTACACACTAATAAGCAGCAATATTCAGATAATTAAAACCAGACACTGTTTTTTTTTTTTCCATTTTGATTCGTGAAATGGGTTTTCTAAATGAGCAATGGTAAAGACACAGCTCGAACATTTCGTCTCACATTTAGAGAAGAAGAGAAAGATAAAGGGCTTGAGAAATCCATATTATTGTGTGCATCCATCTCAAATAGATGCCAGTTATTATAGTGATTACAGCCACTAATTTCTCCTCTAATGGCTCTTCACCATTAGAGCGCCGTGAAGATCAGAATAGTTTTTTCAAATTAGATCCAAGTCATTTCATCAGCTCGTGTGTGAGTGGCATTGTATTTTTTCATTTGTTTGTGTGGTCTCTAGGCCGGCGTGATGTCTGCTCTGCGGTTTGTGGCCTCCCTGCTGAAGGGTGATCATAGAGGAAGTGTTAGGATCCATTTTGCACAGGCTTTCTCTCTGAAGGTATGACTCACACACAAGGAATTACACACACTCGCTCATCCGTACACACCAGCAAATAAAATATAATCATTTCATACAAATGCGGAGCCATAACGCAGTGGTTCTCAGCCGGTGGGAGGTCTGTTAAATTGTTCTGTTCTGACAGCAGGGAAAATAATACTGAATGCAAATAATAAAATGCAAGCCGTAAAATAATGTGTAGTAAGTACAGCAAATTAAATTTTCTAATTTAAATTTGCAAATTTATCCAGAGTTTGGTAATATGGCTAATATTGGAGTTTTTGCAATACCACAATTTTTTTTTTTTTTTTTGAAAGAAATGTATTCATTTTAGTACAATTAAAGGGTTAGTTCATCCAAAAATGAAAATTCAGTCATTAATTACTCACCCTCATGCCGTTTCACACCTGTAAGACCTATTTTTAAGGATATTTTTGATAAAATCCGATGGCTTAGTGAGGCCTGCATTGCCAGGAAGATAATTTCCATTTTCAATGCCCAGAAAGTTACTAAAGACATATTTAAAACAGTTCATGTGACTGCAGTTGTTCAACCTTAATGTTATGAAGCGACGAGAATACTTTTTGCGCGCCAAAAAACAAAATAATGACTTTATTCCACAATATCTAGTGATGGGCGATTTCAAAACACTGCTTCATGAAGCTGCGAAGCTTTACAAATCTTTTGTTTTGAATCAGTGGTTCAGAGCACCAAAAATCACTTCATTTCAGTTAATGAGGCTTTGTTACATCATAAATGTTATGAAATTTCAATGGTTCACGTGACTTTGGCAGTTTGATACGAGCTCTGAACCATGGATTCGAGAAAAAAAAAAAAAAAAAGATTTGTAAAGCTTTGAAGCTTCATAAAGCAGTGTTTTGAAATTGCCCATGCCTCTAAAAACACAAAAGATAGAAGAATAACAACATAGTGATGAAACTCGCTCTGTAGAGTGTTTGTCCGTTTAGGGCTGCTGTAGAAACATGCCGGCGCAAAATGACGACTTGACATGGAGGGGGGACCCGTGGTGTATTTAAATAGAAATGGCTCATTCTAAAGTAATAAAAACATAATGGTTCATTATGTAAGGTCTTTATGCACTACTGAAAACATAGTTATGTATATTATATTGCATTTCTGTCAATAGATCCTCCCAAATTTTACACATTGCACCTTTAATACAATTGTAATGCAAATTAAAACTAAATACTTCTATTTCAAATAAATGCTGTTCTTTTGAACTTTGTTCATCAAACAGTCCTGAAAAAAAAGTTTTTTTTCCACAATATTAAGCAGATATTTCAGTATGGATAAGAAGGAATGTTTTTTGAGCAGCAAATCAGCATATTGCAAAGATTTCTGAAGGATCATGTGACACTGAAGATTGGAGTAATGATGCTGAAAATCAGCTTTGCATCATATGAATAAATTCATTTTTAAAAAATTCAAACAGAAAACATTTTAAATGGTAATAATCTTTCACTATATTACTGTTTTTAGTGTATTTTTCATCAAATAAACACAGCCTTGGTGAGCATAAGAGACTTCTTGCTGCAGACTTTTGAATGGTAGTTTAAGTAAACATTGCTTTAATTTTCCAGTAATTGTTTGAATCAAGTCAAGTGATTGCTATAATGACAAATTACAAGCAATAGAACAAATTAAAAAAGTAGGACAAAGATGCAGATAATATGCAAAATAAATGTAATAGTCATTTACCTAGATATAATACTGATTTGACTCTGTTTGACAGAGAATCAGGTCTTTTTTTATTGAGTGTTTATTAAAGCTAATAAAGTTATCCATCCACAGAGACGTTTCTTGTTTTCTCGCTAATAGCTGTTAAGACTGCATTTACACTGCAATACCTAATGCATAGATGGACTATTTTGGGCATTCTTCAGAGCATGGATACCCATGTGAGCAGCCACATAGCAAACAGCACTCAAGCATCGAATTGAGATGATATATATATATATATATATATATATATATATATATATATATATATATATATATATATATATATATATGGTACTTTGGTGATCTGTTCCTTTTGTTGTGTTGGACCTATTCTACATTGTTGGACCTATTCAGTTTGTGGTAATATTACTACAATTCCATGTTTGAAATTGATTTGAAGTACTTTTCGTACAGTAAATAAATCTGGTACTGCCATTTGATGTCCAAAATCTGGGACTTGAATCGAAAACTAGTTTAGCCTTAATGCAGCATCTCAATTTTTGATGCTTATGTATGGGCACTGTGAAAAAGTTTTTAGACTCATTCTCTCTCTCTCTCTCTCTCTCTCTCTCTCTCTCTCTCTCTCTTTCTCAGGAGATGTGCGAGAGTGGAAAGTGTCGTGTGGATGGAGGGCGCCCCCTACAGGAACTGCTGTTGACCGCCATACTGCACAACAGGTCTCTTCGATCCCTCTGTTCCTGTATCTCATTTGCAGCATTCCACTCTTCATCCATCTCTTCCTATTTGCCACCCTAGCATCTGTCTGCCCATATGGTGGTCACACGTTTCACTTCAAACCATCCTGCATCCTTCACTATAGATTTTCCTAGTTTTTTTCTTTTCAGTCATAAAGGTCCCTGGGGTTCTGGTCCTCCAGTTCTGTTATTCTTCACCTTTGTGTTATTTGTCTGATGTACCAAATTGGTAAGACAAATAAGCAAGAAAAATAACAGGAAGAAATAGTGAAGGGAGGATTCTGGTTGAAGATGATGGACGATACTTTTCAGTGCACCTCAGCCAGTTCAACGTATCGCTTTCTTTGCAACTCGAGTTGTTTGAAACAAGTGAATGACTATTATATAATTAGCTAATATTTATTTTGCATATTATATGCATCTTTGTCTTACTGTTTTTATTAGTTCTAGTCCTTGTTTTGAGATTATTTGTGATTATTTTAACACTGACTTCAGTGTTAACACTGACTTCACTTGGTTTAAACAGTTACTGGAGAAATTGAAGCAATATTTACATATACTACCATTCAAAAGATTGGAGTTGGTTAGATTTTTTTTTTGTAATGTTTTTGAAATAAGTCTCTTATGCTCACCAATGTTGCATTCATTTGATCAAATATCAAATAGCAAAACAGTAATATTGCAAAAAAGAATTTTTCTATAATTTAAAATATAATTTATTCCCGTGATTCAAAGCTGAATTTTCAGCATCATTACTCCAGTCTTCAGTGTCACATGATCCTACAGAAATCATTCTTATATGCTGATTTGGTGCTCAAGAAACATTTCTTATCAATACCATCAACATATTTTTGTAGGAACCATGATAGTTGTTTTTGTTGATGAATTGTTTGATGAACACGCTTCTAAAGAACAGCATTTATTTGAAATAGAAATATTTTATATTAATTTGCATTAAAATTGTATCAATTGTACTAAAACAATACATTATTGTCAATAAAAACAAGAAACTCTCTCACCACAAACTATAGAGTAAGTATTTGAAGACTATATTTCATTGTTTTATGCAGTTTGTTAATAATTATATTGATATTTAACTATTTAAAGGAGTGTGTTCAATAGCATATTAGTATATTTTCAATTCAAAAGGTGGGATACAAATTGGTATTAAGAATCATGAAATCTTAAAAGACATTTTAGATATTGGTATCAACTATCTTGAATAGTAGCCATATTACCAAGAACTGAGACTCCTATCTGCTGAATCAGAACTCAAGAGTAAAGTGCATAAAATGTTTCTGCAGTGCACTCATTTTAAACAACTCAGGTTCTCGGAAGAAGTCAGTTATTCCAACTCTGGCTCCATAATGAGTTGGAATATCCTGGAAAATCTACAAAGAGCTTCTCATCTGCTCTTCAGTCTCTTCCGAGAGCCTCAGGGGCTGTTATATGTTTAAAGCGGAACATCCACAGCGGGGAGGCCTTATCATGAAGATTCAGCCCTGCAGGGCTCAACATTTGCATTTTGACAGCTGGTAATAATGCATTGTCGTAAAGCCTTTTGTTGTACACGTTAGGGAGTGAGAACAATGAACAGGTGATCCAGTCACGTGTGGCTTGTGGAGGACTGTAATGTAAATATAATGCTTGGATTTCAGAGAATGACAGTATGCACACCCCTATTCGTCATTATTAAGCAAAGTATGTTGTAATAAAATGAAATGTGGTTTATTTCATCAGGATGGACTCCATCTTCAACCAGAAGGATGTTTCCTGGCTTCTCCCACCTGCTGTCATGCCTGAACTGCCTCCCGCTGATAGACAGCAGACTATCGCACTGACTCTTCATTTAAAGTACTGTGAGTCTGACCGACACACGCAAGCACTCAAAGATCAAACTCTTGCACTTTAGTAGTACTATTTATGAGGCTAAGTTTTGTTTTATTTTTTTTTTATTTTAGCTTCAACTAAAAGTATGGCCGTCATGTCTACCAGTCTGGTGTCCTGTTTGCTGCTGCACAAGCATCGCAGGGTTTGTTTTAAAATCTCCTCTTGGACATCACATATACAGCATACACCACTATTAAGTGTTCATTACAAGTAATGCGGGTTACAGTATGTAATCAGATTACTTTTTCAAGTAATGTACAACAAAATACCTGAGTTACTTTCTCAAATAAGTAACACAAGTTACTTTGTTTCCCATTTATTGACTGACACCTCTCCTGTACCCATGTTGAGGGAAATCGGAAGTAAGTGAACGTGATGTTTATAGTTCTAGACTAGAGTAAATGTGAGTATACATATACACATCTCACAAAAACAGTAGAATTCAAACAGATTCAGTAGTTCTCAAAATGAATAAAAAAGGAAATACAAACTCAGAATATTGCGTAAACCTTCAGTAATTAAATGCTAAATAACACAAATATACTTTATGTATTTAATCTTTATTTAATCAATGTATTAAATTAATCAGTGTATTTATGTCTTTGCTGCTGACCTTCGGTGATCCAATTCAACCATACTAAGCAAAAATGACTTTAGTTAAACGTCACATTTGCATTTCATTTTTTTTGTTTTTATTGCTGAAATAAGTGTTGATGTGTTGAAGTAACGTAACATTAATTTCCATAAAAAGTCAAATAATTACATTTTAAGGAGTAATGCAATATTGTAACGCATTACTTTTAAATGTAACTTTCCCCAACACTATTACTATTACATATGTACATTATTATACAAATTAAGTGGTTACATTTTTGTCAATCAACAAATACTAATAATAATAATAATTATTACTATTATATTTTTATTTACCAAGACCCAGGCTAAGCAGTTAATTTGCTGTTTATGTAACAGATATAATCTTCACAATAAAAAACTTACGTGCTTGATGTAAACAATGTTACATTAAACAAGTTCTATACTTATGTTAATAAAAGCCTAAATTAAATCTGTTCATCATATAAAGCAAATTTTGTTTCTTCAAAAGAACAGCTCAGTTCATATGAAATAATTTTGTTTCTTTGAACTTTTTAAAGCTTGAAAATGTTGTGTATGTGTTTGCATGTTTTTGTGACACACATTTATATAATGACATGGGTATGACATAGGTATTACAAGGAGAAGGTGACTTATGAGGACATTACCCCATGTCCCCATATTTCAAAAGACTTATAAATCATACAAAATTGAGTTTCTTTGAGAAAGGAAAAAAAATGTGCAGTTTCCTGTGATGGGTAGGTTAAGCGGTAGGGTTGGTGTAGGGGGATAGAAAATACGGTTTGCGTCTCTGAGCAACACTTCCTGAGTGAATCAGCCGCTTGAATGAATCGGTTGAATCTCAATGATTCACTCATTAACAGTGATTCGCTGCCAACTACTGGCGGGTTTAATTTCACATTTGAAGTGTCTTATTTTTTTTTTAATAATTTCAAATAACAGTAGGCTATTTAATGTTTTATATTTTCAACATTAAAACATTTTTATGCATCTGTAACTGCTCTTGACCGATTAACTTAAATAAATAAATCTTAATCTATTCTATAATTCTATAGTTATACATTAGATTACAATTTCTGTACCTGAAAATCTCCTGTTTAAACCTACGTGAAAAACTTGAAAAGCACCATTTATTTAATTTATATGTTTGTTCTGTTGTATTTATTTGTGCTATTACTCGTAATTTGATTATTTGTTACTCTTTTATTACTTACTGTTTATTTGTCTAACAATATTTATAATATAAATTAATCTAGTAGCTTTTGGTGTCATAACCCTATTTATTTAGGTTAAATGTAACAAAGACAACGGAAACAATAAATATGCTTATTTTATAGGCCCATTTTCTTGTCTTTTACTTTTATTAATTTTTTTGTTGTGGGGCCAGTAAAAATTTGAACCACTGGCCCGACCGAGCCAGTAGAAAAAATCCTTAGTGTTGAGCTAAGGATTGAGCCCTGCCTAGTGTATCCAGCTCGCATTAATATAAATAAATATCAATACATTTATTTAGTTGACATTATTTAATTAGTAAGATTTGTTGACGAATTTTGTAAATTAAAAAATTTGTTCTGTTATGTGTTTTGACTGTGTTATATGTTGTATAATTACGTCACTAGGTAACAAAGATATTTTAACTATAAAATCTTTTAGAAGGGCCTCATTTATGAATTTTGCCTGGCGGCCCCACTTAGTGTCGGAGCGCCTCTGCAGGTGATATTACAACTTTAGCACATTTGTCAGCTAAACATTCATTCAGTGTTTCCCAATGACCCTGTGCCGCCACCACCGTTTCATCATAAACTGAAAATTTAAAACATAGGCCTACAAAGCTGGTCTCTAAGTTGTATTTTACCAACGAACTAAAATCGAAACCGTGATATGCCAAATACAGTGCCAAATAATGTACATTTTCTGAACAACAATACTACAACAAAAGCTCCTTTCATGTCATTAAAGGTGTTGTGAGAGAGATAGAGGAGAAATGTAACAAAGTTTAATGTTGTATGTAAACTGTGTTTGAGAGAGAGAGAGGGAGGTGTTCATAGAGGAGTTTGTTGGATGTTAAGCTGTTATTTGTTTTATGGACTCAATGTTGAAAATTTAAAACGGTTCAAACACTGTTGGCAGAAGTGAAAAATAAATAATTTTATGAAGTTACAATTTTGTTTGATTCCATGATGTATTTTACTGAACATGAGTATTTACAATGCAAATACAAATTATTTTAATTTACTGACAGTTACTTATATCTTGTCTTTTCACTTTATTAAGATCAGATTCTGCAGGTAAAATTACAATAATAAGGTGACTTGACTTGGACTCGACTTGACCTACTACAGGACTTGACTTGACTTGACTTGACTTGCCCAAGAAAAAAATACTTGGGACTTAAGACTTGAGACTTACTTGAGACTTGCACATGTGTGACTTGGTCCCATCTCTGCTACTAAATATTCCATGGTCAACTGTTAGTTGTATCATGAAAAAGTGGAAACAATTGGGAACAACAGCAACTCAGCCACAAAGTGGTAGGCCACGTAAAATCCCAGAGCGGGGTCAGCGCATACTGAGGCACACAGTGCGCAGAAGTCACCAACTTTCTGCAGAGTCAATAGCCACAGATCTCCAAACTTTGTGTGGCCTTCAGATTAGCTCAAGAACAGTGTGTAGAGAGCTTCATGGAATGGGTTTCCATGGCCGAGCTGCTGCATCCAAGCCTTACATCACTAAGTGCAATGCAAAGCGTCAGATGCAGTGGTGTAAAGCACGCCACCACTGGACTCTAGAGCAGTGGAGATGTGTTCTCTGGAGTGACAAATCACGCTCTTCTGTCTGGCAATCTGATGGAGGAGTCTGAGTTTGGCAGTTGCCAGGAGAACGGTACTTGCCTGACTGCATTGTGCCAAGTGTAAAGTTTGGTGAAGGGGGGAATATGGTGTGGGGTTGTTTTGAGGTTGTTAGGTTGTGAGGTTGGGCTCCTTAGTTCCAGTGAAAAGAACTCTTAATGCTTCAGCATACCAAGACATTTTGGACAACATATTTTATTACATAAACAGTTTATACATAGAAAAAAACTTAAATTTTCAATTCATCAAAATATCCACCATTAGCAGCCATCTGACCTAAACTGGGTTTTAATTGGTTCATTGTATTCTAAACTTAATTGGCAATCAATTGTTGAAGCTATTAACGTGTGCTGACCCAAAAATCTTTTTACAAACCTGGGCCAAGTTTAAACCAGTAACCAGGCATCACAGCTGGCAAAGGGGCATGTCTGACTTTGGCATGTATATATTGCCATTATTATGTAATCAAAATAAAAATTATGATTGCTGGTCTTCAATGATAATGTCAAGTTACTTTAATGTATTTGCACCAAAAAATAAGGATTTATGCTGATATTGTCCAAAACCACATTTGCCGGGGGTGTTTCCAAAATTTTAGAGGGCAGTGTGTGTATGTGTGTATGTGTGTGTGTATGTATGTATGTATGTATGTATGTATTTATGTATGTATGTATGTATTTTTATTATACCATGAAATAAAACATCTTTAATACCTGCTGATTGCTGTTTCGTCCAATTAACATCTATGACCAGAACTATAATATTTTAATTGTTTTATTAGTAATCGACTAGTTGTTGATGATTCATATAAACGTCAAACATGATTCTGCTTGCTTTGATGATTTTGCAAATGATTGTAACAACCTTCTCCCTCTTTCTCAGGGTGTGCGTGTATCCGTGCTGTGCAGGGACATCTGTTGGCTGTTGGAGGAGGTGTTGTTCAGAAACACGGATGTGGGTTTCGGTGGCGCTCTGGTCGGGCTGGTGCATCATGCGCTCTCTCTGCTCCGCCCATATCTTCTCCTAGCTGCAGCTCCGCCCACGGGAGAACCCATCATCGCACCGCGGCCCGATCCAGAGTCTCTGCTCACACTGAGCCAACACTGTGATTTGCTCACTCATGTCTTCATACACGAGGCTGTAGGAGGTGGGCAGAATGTGTTGAAGATTGGGTGGAGGCAAGGAAATTTGGTGTTGGCAGGCATCATGCAACAGTCTTTTTTTGAAGGGCCAGCAGTGGGGGTCTTGGCTTATTTTGGCAGGATAAGATATGTCTAAAGATAAAGAAAACTTAGACTAACATGCCTTATACATAAAAAATCAACTATGTTTTTGATTAGCAACCAGGGTTCAAATTTTGCTTAATATTTTTGTGGAAACCATGACACATTTATCAGGATATTTTGAGAAAATTCAAAAGAACAGCATTTATTTGAAATAGAAATCTTTTGTAACATTATAAATGTCTTTACTGTCACTTTAATCAATTTAATGCATCCTTGATTAAAAGCAATTTAGAATAATTTATCTTGAGATTATAAGTATCGATCATTCAAAAAGATTGGAATTAATAAGAAAATCTATATTTTATACATGGGTTATTAACGAATAAGGTTTTTAAAAGTGTAAAAAAAAAAAAATAATGGAGATATAATTAATTTTGCAGTTTTATTAACCTATTATGCAAAATTCACTTTTGCATGGTGTTCGGATATAAATGTGTGTTGGCAGTGTGTGTACACAACCACCCTATAATGATAAAAATCCAGCCATTGCTTTTTTTTTTTTTTTTTTAATCCCCATAAATCATAAGCAGTGTCTCAGAACAAGCCGTTTCCAGATGCCTGGTAGTGTGAGGTCAAAAAAGCCACAGGCCCCGCCCACGAATGTTGACAGACAGTGAAGTTTGAACATAAAACCGCCCTGAGCGCGTTCACAGCGTGTCCGCCATTGCTGCACTGACGAGAATGTCTCCCAAGAGTTTTAGGTGTTCTCTAGCTGGATGGATTAATCCACATAGCTCTCTCCATTTACTCCCTAAATCTGAGCCACTGAAGACGAGGTGGATTAATTTTGTTTTAGAAGAAAATGCACCCTCTACTGAAATTCGTTTATGTCTGTGTGAATCCATTTCACACCGGACTTTGTGAACGAATGTCAATACAAAGGGACAATACAAAACAGAGGTTGTGCCAAAAATTAGTTACTCAAGGATAGATCAGTAAACTGTTCATGATCCAGTTTACAGGTGAGAGCACTTTATTACAGTTTATTGGAGTTGATTTGCAGATATAAAGTTTACCAATTTATTAAGCACCACCCGAAAAGGCCTTTATATATGTTATATACAGGTGCTGGTAATATAATTAGAATATCATCAAAAAGTTGATTTATTTCACTAATTCCATTCAAAAAGTGAAACTTGTATATTATATTCATTCATTACACACAGACTGATATATTTCAAATGTACTTAAGACCAATACAAAGAAAGGATTTTTAGAAATCTTGGCCAACTGAAAAGTATGAACATGAAAAGTATGAGCATGTACAGCATTCAATACTTAGTTGGGGCTCCTTTTGCTTGAATTACTGCAGCAATGCGGCGTGGCATGGAGTTGATCAACCTGTGGCACTGCTCAGGTGTTATGAGAGCCCAGGTTGCTCTGATAGTGGCCTTCAGCTCTTCTGCATTGTTGGGTCTGGCATATCGCATCTTCCTCTTCACAATACCCCATAGATTTTCTATGGGGTTAAGGTCAGGCGAGTTTGCTGGCCAATTAAGAACAGGGATACCATGGTCCTTAAACCAGGTACTGGTAGCTTTGGCACTGTGTGCAGGTGCCAAGTCCTGTTGGAAAATTAAATCTGCATCTCCATAAAGTTGGTCAGCAGCAGGAAGCATGAAGTGCTCTAAAACTTACTGGTATACGGCTGCATTGACCTTGGACCTCAGAAAACACAGTGGACCAACACCAGCAGATGACATGACACCCCAAACCATCACTGACTGTGGAAACTTTACACTGGACCTCAAGCAACGTGGATTGTGTGCCTCTCCTCTCTTCCTCCAGACTCTGGGACCCTGATTTCCAAAGGAAATGCAAAATTTACTTTCATCAGAGAACATAACTTTGGACCACTCAGCAGCAGTCCAGTCCTTTTTGTCTTTAGACGCTTCTGATGCTGTCTGTGGTTCAAGAGTGGCTTGACACAAGGAATGCGGCAGCTGAAACCCATGTCTTGCATACGTCTGTGCGTAGTGGTTCTTGAAGCACTGACTCCAGCTGCAGTTCACTCTTTGTGAATCTCCCCCACATTTTTGAATGGGTTTTGTTTCACAATCCTCTCAGGGTGCGGTTATCCCTATTGCTTGTACACTTTTTTCTACCACATCTTTTCCTTCCCTTTACCTCTCTATTAATGTGCTTGGACACAGAGCTCTGTGAACAGCCAGCCTCTTTTGCAATGACCTTTTGTGTCTTGCTCTCCTTGTGCACGGTGTCAGTGGTCGTCTTTTGGACAACTGTCAAGTCAGCAGTCTTCCCCATGATTGTGTAGCGTACAGAACTAGACTGAGAGACCATTTAAAGGCCTTTGCAGGTGTTTTGAGTTAATTAGCTGATTAGAGTGTGGCACCAGGTGTCTTCAATACTGAACCTTTTCACAATATTCTAATTTTCCGAGATACTGAATTTGGGATTTTCCTTAGTTGTCAGTTATAATCATCAAAATTAAAAGAAATAAACATTTGAAATATATCAGTATGTGTGTAATGAATGAATATAATATACAAGTTTCACTTTTTGAATGGAATTAGTGAAATAAATCAACTTTTTGATGATATTCTAATTATATGACCAGCACCTGTATGTTAGTTGTAACGAATGTTTCTGTGATCTTCGCTATGTATGTTGATGATAATGCAAGGGAGAGAGAGAGAGTTTATGAATTTTAATGCACACTTGCACTGTGTTTTATTAAGCTCTTACAGTGATTTTCTAGAGTGAAAACGAACTCTTCATCTTATGTGTGAAGTACAATAAATGTCATAAAACTCATCGGTAAAGTCGAATGGAGTCCGGTACAACAAGCTTGTACTAATATAGTGGATAAAAACAAGACGACAATATATTATAACCGTAATTGAACTAAACTATACCTGTTCTATCTCCATACAGCATATATTCGCAGTTTCTGACATTTATAGTGTGTCCTGTCACAGGAGAATCAGCTCTTGAAACTCCGCCCTCTTAGGTCGAGTGCAGCAGCTCATTTGCATTTAAAGGGCACACACTGAAACAGCTCGTTTTTGCTCAACCCCAAAAAGTGGCAATTTTAACATGCTATAAAAAATTATCTGTGGGGTATTTTGAGCTAAAAGTTCAAATACACACTCTGGGGACATCAGAGACTTTTTACATCTTGTAAAATGGGGCATAATAAGTCCCCTTTAAGTGTAAACAATGAGATTGTGTTTTTTTTTTTCATAATCAGTTAACACTGATTTTGTCATTTTTTTACAAAATTTGTCACAAAAAAAAAAGTCATTCGGTTTAACCAAAATTTTGGTTTTACCGAATGAGAGTTTTGGTTATGACTATGTGGTCCTTTGCAGGTGTCTCAATGATGTCACATCCTGTCACATGATATTGATCGCATGACTTGAGCCAAAATGGACCCTTTATATTGGTTAATCTGAATAATATCAAGGAAATTCAATAATAATAATAATACAATTTTGCACTATGTTGATATATGCTGTTATAAAATCATGCCAGAATAAAAAAAATGTATACATTTATTACATTTTAAAATATTTTAATCACAAATGAAATGGCTGTATTGGCCTTTGGACAGTTAAACCGAATGACCTTTTGACACTTTGAAATCTTTAAAATACCTTTATATGTAGCAAAATATAATTAAAACCTTTTGGATTCAATAAAAGAGATCTAGTTGTACTACCTTACATACTTTGGATGTCATATCTTTGTTTTTTATTATTATTAAGGCTTTTGGACAAAAAATAACCCATCACGTGATTGACCCATATGTTATAACTTTAATAACATTTTAATAATTTTCGGTTTCAAAATCTGCAGAAGATTGACCAATTGGATTCTCCAAATTTAGTGCATCTGTTTCAACCAACAATATTTGTGCAAATATTTCTTTAGTAATGTTTACAAATTAAAAAAAATAAATCACTCTGATAAATAATCTGATTGTTCTGCCGCTTCAGGGTGTTGATGTGTTTGAGTTGAATCATGTTTGCACCACAGCAGGGATTATTGACAGTGCTAACCCTGAAGGCATGTGTGTTTGTGTGAAGCGTGTGCTGTCTCAGCCATGCTGAGTGAGGTTGTAGGCTGTGGAGGGGGCGGAGACCAGGAGTTTGATGTTGTCCTGGGTCAGGAGGAGCTGGCGGAGAAAAGCCTCCAACTCACGCATTTACTACCACCCGGGTACATACCGGTGAGTCTCACTCAAACGTGCACATATGACGTTTATAATCACGTTGATGCTAGTAGTGATTCATTCAGCTGCCCTGCTCTTCAGTCTGTCAGAAAAAAAAATCTCATTTATTTTTTCATACAGTCTCCCAATTTCTCTCTCGCTCTTCCAATCGATCAGTTGCTCCCATCTGTTCCTTTTATTATTCTCTCTCGATGTCTCTTAAATCGAGTTTCCCGTTCAAGGGTTCTTCAGCGGCGGGAATAGCATGTGTAATTATTGCAGGCACATTTTACACTTGCATCAGCAAATAAACACTTGTAAAGGCTGTGAAATGTCAACAAGAACAAAAACACTACACAATTAATTATCTCTCCTCCTTTCTATCTGCTCTCTCTCTTATCTGTCCGTCCATCTGTTTGTCACTCTCAGCCATGTCAGAACGCTCACAGCTTTGCTCTTGATGTGGTGGACAGCATGGTGCGCTGTGGGGTTCTTGTTATGGAGGAGGTAAGACACCTGCATTAACAAACAAAATTCACTTGTTCTCTGATCACAGTTGGTCTTCACACATGCAGTATTTTTAAAATCCTCATCAGTGGTTAGTCGAAATGGGTTTTTGTATGGTCAATCTTAATATTCTACAGAATAGAGTAGCCAAAGTTTGCTATTATGAAATTTTATTTTATATAATACAAATTCTTTGTTTCATATACTTCATTGTATCATACATTATTATTTTGGGAATATATATATTATACTGCTCAAAAAAATTAAAATTAAAAAAAAAAAATCTCTTTAATCAGAGAATAGCATCGAGTCAGTTAAACTCCTGGGATATTGATCTGGTCAGTTAAGTAGCAGAGAGGGTTGTTAATCAGTTTCAGCTGCTTTGGTGTTAATGAAATTAACAACAGGTGCACTTGATGGACAAGAAGACGACCCCCAATACAGGAATGGTTTTACAGGTGGAGGCCACTGACATTTTTTTCCCTACTCGTCTTTTCTGACTGTTTTTCAGTAGTTTTGCATTTGGCATTGGTCAGTGTCACTACTGGTAGCATGAGGCGATAACTAGACCCTACTGAGGTTGCACAGGCAGTCCAACTCCTCCAAGATGGCACATCAATATGTGCCATTGCCAGAAAGTTTGCTGCGTCTCCCAGCACAGTCTCAAGAGCATGGAGGATATTCTAGGAGACAGGCAGTTACTCTGGAGAGCTGGACAGGCCAGTAGAAGGTCCTTAGCCCATCAGCAGGACCGGTATCTGCTCCTTTGTGCAAGGAGGAACAGAATGAGAACTGCCAGAGTCCTACAAAATGACCTCCAGCACTGGTGTGAATGTCTCTGACCAAAAATCTGAAACACACTTCATGAGGGTGGCCTGAGGGTCTGACGTCCTCTAGTGGGCCCTGTGCTCACTGCCCGGCACTGTGGAGCTCGATTGGCATTTGCCATTGAACACCAGAATTGGCAGGTCGGCCACTGGCGCCCTGTGCTTTTCAGATGAGAGCAGGTTCACCCTGAGCACGTAACAGACGTGAAAGGGTCTGGAGAAGCCGTGGGGAACATTATGCTGCCTGTAACATCATTCAGCATGACCGGTTTGATGGTGGGTCAGTGATGGTCTGGGGAGGCATATCCATGGAGGGACGCACAGACCTCTACAGGCTAGACAATGGCATCCTGACTGCCATTAGGTATCGGGATGAAATCCTTGGACCCATTGTCAGACCCTACACTGGTGCAGTGGGTCCTGGGTTCCTCCTGGTGCATGACAATGCCCGGCCTCATGTGGCGAGAGTATGCAGGCAGTTTCTGGAGGAAGAAGGAATTGATACCATTGAATGGCCCCCACGCTCGCCTGACCTAAATCCAAAAAAACACCTTTAGGACATTAGGTTTCGGTCCATCCGACGCCGCCAGGTTGCTGTCCAGGAGCTCAATGATGCCCAGGAAGAGATCTGGGAGGAAATACCCCAG
Source organism: Megalobrama amblycephala (assembly GCF_018812025.1). Lineage (NCBI taxonomy): Eukaryota > Metazoa > Chordata > Actinopteri > Cypriniformes > Xenocyprididae > Megalobrama > Megalobrama amblycephala. The sequence continues at coordinate 29,399,205 of NC_063055.1, forward strand.
GACACCATCCGTCGTCTCATTAGAGGCATGCCCTGACGTTGTCAGACATGCACACAAGCACATAGGGGCCATACAAGCCAAAATTGGAGTACCAATTTTGAGTTGTTGCAATGAAATTTCAGCAAAATGGACTAGCCTGCTGCATAATTTCACTTTTATTTTCAGGGTGTCTTTGAATTCAGTCCTCTGTAGGTTGATTAATTTTCATTTCCATCAAACGATGTGGTATCCTTTCGTTCCTAACACATTACCCAGTCGAAATCAGTATAGACATCCAGCATGATATTTTTTCCCATTGGGATCTGATATATTTTCAAAGTGTTCCTTTAATTTTTTTGAGCAGTGTATATGAAAGGATACTTTTTTTTTTTAATTTAATTTTTCATATTTAACATGATTAATGCAGCATCCGTTGTTCTGTCATCATTTGTGCTATAGTATATGATTAGGGGTGTAAATCGCATGGTTCATCACAATACTATATCGATTCTCATAGCCAGCGATATGATATTTGCAGATACTGGAAATTCTGTGATGCGATTTATGATGCGATTCAGAGGTATATCGATCGATATCTTGATATTATATTATATGCCTATTTTACAAAACCATTTACATTTTAATTACCTCATGCCAAAATATATAACACATTTAATTGAAATTTTCTCATCCTGCACCCTGATTGGGACATCCACAAATAAAAAATTCAAGTCACACTGGAGATCAGTAAAATGTGTAATGTTAAAAATCTACAGAAAAACAAGTAAATATAGGCTATTTATATAAATAATATTTAAAGACATTTATTTTAAATGTACAGCACAGCTTTTTAATGAGGCAATAACAAATTATAGATATTGATTTGTGGTGTATTAGATTCATGCAACAGTTTGAGCCTTTCTCTTTAACTGTTTAAATTTCAGTTACTGAGTGCGTGAATAACAGTTCATAGTACTCTCTATACTACTCCAGTGTTGTGATCTAACAGATACCCTGTAGAAAGTAACATGATTTAGAAATAGTAATAAACTCTAGCAAGATGAAGTCATTTTATGCAAAATCATAGACCTTTATCTATTGAAACACAAAAATGAGTAAAAGAAGACTAAGTTCAGTGGCCTATTTGTGCATTGTTTGCGATGGGGCATTCTGTGTGTGTTATCTCTGCAAGGCTTTAAACACAGCAACTGATAAACTTTAGTGATGATTCAGCACCCGATCAGCATCTGTCCTAACTCCCGAGTGTCTTTCACAAGCTCTAAAAGTTAGGTTAGTTTAAACAAGAATGCATGCGTTGGCGAAATGCATAAACTGACATTCTGGAAAATGTGGAGTGTGTGAAAACAAAAAGGTACCTCTTAAATGGTATCTATTTTTTACATGTTCCATCAATATATTGTATCATTACACATTTAATCAATGTATCGATCTATATCAATGTATTGTCACATATAATATATATGATCTATATGTGATCACGCTATCATTCATTCAGGTGCTATTAAACCATTCAAGCGCAAAAAAACAAAACAAAAAACCTCAAATCTGTACTGGCACAGTCTGTGAAGCGGCTTTCTGTGAACAACCACCCGAAATGCACTCACAGAATGCTGCTTCAGACAGCACGCCAGTGCCACACTGAGTCATATCTTTTGCGCTTGAATGAACAAAAACACACTATGTAAAAGTTCCCGTTTTGTTGAGTATCGTTTGTCGTTTGAGTAATCACAGTCTTAAATGAGGTAAATAGTGTTAAATGAACATAAAGAGTTGTGAGAAAATAGGATGCGTGTCAGATCTTTGTCATGTGTGTCAAGTCTTAAAGTGACAGCAGCTGTGAAAATCTTAAAGCACACTGTTTACTAGTGATGTGTTGTTCATTTTGAGCGAATCTTTAATGTGACTCAGGAAGAACGAGTCATCTCGGGGGGTGATTCGTTCAGTCGCACATGCGCAATATTCTATAGGTTCTGTACTGCTAGTACTAGTTCACCTGTTTCAGTCAATGCAGCCTGAGCCGGAAAGAGAATTTATTAGTTCTTTTCGTGAGTCTTTCGGGTTTTTGAGTCGTTCCTTAATCACGTGACAAACTAGGCTATAAATACTTTTTATTGTAGGCTTGGATTATTATATTATTATATAGCCTAGTGTTTATTTACAGATAGACAGTCAAAAAGATAAATTAATCAATATTTTATTTATAACAGGGCTTTATTTATTTATAAAATAATAACATGCCACAGATCCTCAAGAAAGGTCACTAATAAAAACATAGTGACAGAAATGTCAGAAATAGCGTATGGGTCTGTCACGTGATTAAGGAACGACTCAAAACCCGAAAGACTCATGAAAAGAACTAATCAATTCTCTTTCCGGCTCAGACTGCATTGGTTTAGCATATGGGTCTGTCACGTCATTAAGGAATGACTTAAACTCGAAGAGTTGTCAGACAAGAGGTGAGGTGAGCTTAATCAGCTTATCATAAACTGAAGACCCAGGTAAAGAATGAATTAATAATTTCTGAATCTTATAGCATTGTAGTTTTGTATTGTTTGTAGTGTGATCAACATTTGCATATGTAGTATATGTGTTGGGGAAGTAACACGTAACATTTTAATTACATTTTGCTAAAATGAAAAAAGATTTGTTCATTTTGCTGAACGAGACTCAAAAGTCTGAGTTGGTAAAATGATTTGAACTTGCCATCACTACTGTTTACAAGGTTACATGGATCAAAAAACAAAAAAAAACAAAAAAAACATTTTTTATGCATTTTAACAGTGCAGGTAAATATCTGAACTCTATTTAAGGCATTCAATGTTAAAGTATTAAAATTAGTGCTGTCAATCAATTAAAAATGCAACTAATTAATTGCACATTTTTTCTGTAATTAATTGTGATTAATTGCACCTAACATTAAAGTTTTAATATTGTAATAATTTCACATTTAATCTCCAAATTAATGTCGAAATAACATAAAGGCAGTATATTTTAAATATTTAATCTAACAGGTAGGAAGTATACAGAAATTGAATAAAGTTATCAAACACTTCACAGTCTTCACTGCATAAATTAAATATAGATTAATCCTTATTAAAACTACAGAAGGTCAGTCTAGAGCAGTGAGCGATTTTCTCTTTGTCTTTTGTTCTTTTATTAACATTAATGACAGACATTGATGGAGTATTTTATCTGTCCTACAGAAAACAATTGTAGAATTAGTTTGCTTACTGTTTTGAGGCCTCTTGGCCTAAGTGACTATAAGGGTCAGACAAGTTAACTTGGCCACTGAGCATATTTTGTTGGTAATTTTCCACCAGACAACAGGTGGCTGTGAAATGAATAAGACCATTGTTAAGTGCGTCATATGAAGGCTTCTTGCCTCTGGGGAGTGTTGACTGTTTTGATACAATGTTTCAGTTGGCCAATGGGAAAAGGGTTGACAATCAATTGGCAGAAGGCCCATGAGAGATAAAGTCAAAAGATGTAGACTAGTTGGCAGTCAGCCACCTTTACTAAGAAAATGATCTCTTACATAAGCAACACCTGCAATTATATTGGTGAAATGACTGTGGTGGAAAGGTTAGGGAGTACATGGGAGAGAGGTGTGGGAGGAGAGCCCCTGTAAGTGAGAATATAGGAAAATATAAGGGTTGATATTATTGCCAATGATATTACTTTTGGTGTGTTTTAAGAGATAAGAAAAATGCATAAAACTGTGTCCTAGCTAAGAGAGCCTCAGATGTGGAGCTGGTATCTCACTTTGTTGTTTGACAATAAAGTTAAATACTTCTGAGACCTGGAACTTTGACTCTGCGACTTTTTCTTTGAGACCCGAACTGAAGGGACACAGAGACGTCGAATTTGCCACGACAACATCACAGCAGCAGGCTTATTAGGCTGCTGTTACTTTAAGATCTGATGCACATGATGCAGATCTGACACACATCCAATGTCCTCACAAGTCTTTACGGTCATTTAAGACTTTCCCCTGGTTTCACAGACAAGGCTTAAGCTAGTCCTAGACTAAAATGCATGTTTGAGCTGTTTTAACTCAAATCAACTTGCACTGACATATCTTAAAATATGTCAGAGCCATTGTTTTGTGTCTAGATGCACACTAGTAATGTTTTTTTTTTTTTTTTCTAGGGTATGTTTATTAAAGCTACTTAAATGCCCTAATTGAAATAAGGCCTAATCCTGGCTTAGGCTAAGTCCTATCTGTGAAACCGGGCCTTTATTTAACTCATTTAAGACTGTGCTTATGAGGATACTTGACAAAGCGGGCATTTTGGCATACTTTTGTGTTTTTTCCATTCAAGTGTGAAAGAGAATTCAATGCAGCCGTCTTATCGTGCTTATATGGTTTAATAGCACTTGAATGAATGATAGTGTGATCATATAATGTAACGCTAAAAATTGCATGAGTTAACGTGTTCATTTTGATACCCTAATTACAATCTAAATATATATTAAAAAACGTCAATGTTAGGTGTGGTTAATCGCAATTAATTACAGAAAAATGTGCAATTAATTTGTTTTTGTTTTTTTATGATTGACAGCTATATACTGTATACTCAATTGTGCTGAAATTAAATTCATTTTGCACAGTAATTACTTAAAATGTATATATGTTCCACTGATAAGGCCAGAGTTTGCATTAACTGAACTTTTTTTTTTTATTAAAAAATAAAACACTGACATGATTCAGAATTCTTTTCTCTATTTGACAGGTTAATAAATGTCTGGTATCCTGTTTTCTCTACTATACTATTCACACTGAAAAATATGGTAATGGAACTTAAAAGTGAAGAAATGGTTGGACAAGTTTATAAGTTTATATATATATATATTATATTAGTTTTCAATGCTAAGATCAAAACAACAAACAGTAAATTCACAGAGACATGGCCAAAAATACAGTTTTCACTCCACTGCCCAGACATCTAGCAAGCTCAATCTAATCTCTGACACTGACCGTTCGGTCTGTGCCCATTTATTTTCAAGTGCCGCCAGTTTTCAGCCGACTGATTCAAAAACACCCACAGAGATGAAAGCTATTTTTGTTTTTCTGTGGATAAAAGTCATTTCAACCCTAAACTGATAATTTTGCAACTTGTTTGTATGTGTCTTTACTCTTTAGAGATGTGAACTTTGTGTGTATGCAGGTTCAGAAGGATACACCAGTGTGTGACTTCATGAAGAGGCAGGGTGTGTTATCATGGGCTGCTTCAGACAACCCTGACCAGAGCAGCGATTCAGACTGTGAGGAACCAGACAAACACTCATATAAGGTACACAAACCCACAGACCCATCATTAATAAAATATGGACATTTAGTGTATGGAGATAGGATTGTAGCAATATTCCAAATAAATAGATTATGATCCATAAATAAATGTAAAGATATTCACAAAAAATAATTGTATCCACATATGAATAGAATGAGATCCACAAATATTATGTTAGGAGTTTCACAAAAATTAATTTAATTCACAAATAAATAAAATGAGATTTGCTAATAAAAAACATATGCAATAATATGTTTTTATGTCACAAGCACAACTCTGCCTGCATTTATTTGTGAATCACCACCTGTGCATTTGTGAATTGCTTTCTGTGCATTTGTGGATCGCTGCACGCATTTGTGGATTCTGAAGCAATACCCCGCCAACCCGGAAGTTAGCGGCGCGCGGGTTCCCTCGACTGAAAGCCTATTCATTTTTCCCATAGACTTTTGGAAAATCGCAGAAAATAAGCTCTGTGTTTAACAAAGGGTTATGACACTTACACGTTTTGTCTATCAAGATAATCTTTACAAGTTAACACAGCATTTATAGATTTTGAAGCCTAAATAAAGTCGTCAGATATAAAAGGCTAACAGTAGGCTATAAACGGACTACAGCACACCATGGTCGCGGATCAACGTCGTCACCACCAAGCGTCCTCAAACTTTATTTAGAAAACAACTCTATTTAAAAACATGCTCACTTGATGATCTGCGCTGTGTATGAATACTTATCCACTTTTTCATGAAAAATGCTGTCTAAATGTCCCGTTTTTAATGATGACGTCTAAAGTCCCCGCCAAAGGAAGTAGTCCCTTTTAGCAATTTGTTAGCAACCGCCGATTTGAAGACGCAGTAAAAGTTTAAAAAATCACAAGTGGGTTATAACTGGTGTGTTTTATGTCATAGATCAAAACGTGAAAGTATTTAGAGGCTTTGTTAACCACAGACCTTATTTCAGGCGATTTAGCAAAAACCCATTCAAAAAACCCATAGACTTTATGGCGTTGGAACCGGAAGTCATAAAATGCTAACTCGCTTCCGGGTTTTGCCTACAAAAACGCGTCATCCCTGGGGCACTCTATGCTAGCGTCAGGATCTCAGACAAAAGCACACATAGGTCGACTCCACCCACCGACTACTCAAGCCAATCTTTTAATTTGTTTTGTACATATTTTTGTGGGTGTAATTATATATGGTCTGCATTATTCATCTTTAGGGCTGAAACGATTAGTCGACATTATCGACAACGTCGACAATAAAAAATCTCTTGATCTCATACAACCTATTTGAAGGGCCTGCAATAACGCGGTGTAACCAGTGGGGCGCTGTAGCGCAATACTGTAATGCAGCCCTCCCGGATCCAATCCAATAAAAGAAGTCAGCGCTTTGAAGAGCATAGTGCAAACGAAGTCGAACCCGTGGTGAAATGTGGGAGATTAACATAGCATAAACATAACAAACATAACGTTTAGCATAACTACAGAATACTGTCATGCAGGGCCACCAACTCTCATTCAAACTCACTGTTCTCACGCCACACGTTCATTTTCTCACACAGTGAAAGATCCATCGCAGAGCAAAGAGGACACAGACAACGCACCGACAGATCAGGTTACTTTTGATATAAAACTAAGTCTAAGCTTTTAAATTCAGTCAATATTACTACGGGATTCAAACAATACTTGTGGTGGTGACGCTGTTTAACGTTGTGTGGCAGATCGCTGTAACACCTCGGTTCAAGCGGCATGTGAACCTATTCCTCTCTATTACAGCGCGAAATAAACATGAATGAACATCAAAAAGTACTTACTGAACTTAATGAAATGAATCCATCTCTATTGTAATCACTTAATCGGAGTTTTAACCGCAGAAAGAAGTCAATAAAACTTGCAAACAAATATATCACACAAAATGTAACATTTACCTCAGGAAAGCCATTCAATGACCATAAACTCGATTTTGTGTGTGTGTGTATATATATATATATATATATATATATAAAATGATATATAATATGTGTGTGTATGTATGTATGTTGTTTCATTTTTCAGAAAAACCCCACATAATTACATTATATTTTTTTTAACCTGAAGGATATTGATCTATTCAGTTGGCTTGAAAATTATTAAAAATACACTTTTAAAAGCTGAAGTGATTTCCTTGTTTTATTTACTAGTTAAAGTACAGTATAACTCAATATTTTAACTAATTGCTAAAGTAGAATAATCGAACAAAGCTTACTGATTAATCAGTGCAATAACCAATGATTAGTCGATTAATCGTTCTAATAATCGATAGATTAATCCATTATCAAAATAATCGTTTGTTGCAGCCCTATTCGTCTTACAAAAAGAGTGCTCTTATTTTGACGGGTGTTATGGTTTGAGTGTTACTGATCACAGCATTAATGAACAACAGTGTCATGAACATTATTACGGTTCATCTTACCGAGTTTTCTTACTGATAGAAAGTTTAACAGTTTGTTGAGCAACCCTGAAGCTCTTACAGTGATTATATGGAGTTAAAAACGCACATTTCAAGGTAGCTAATGTACAATAAAACTTCATGAAACTCATCAGTAAAGTTTCAGCCATCATTCAGACGGGATGATTTTTGGAGATTATTATATTGCCATCGGGATCAGTGAATTGGGATAGAGGCTATGTATGAATTATGATCATTCACAGATCCCCAGCTATAACACCTCTACCTGACGCGAGTGACGCGGCACGGTGTTTAATCATTACATTACATTACTGTTCATGTAAATGCAGCTATACTGTCTACAAGTGGCACGGTGAGAAATGACGAGTCAGTGGCAGTCAACGGATGTCCCGTTCTAAAATACCACACTTGCACAATATCATACAATACCAAATATGAATCAGTGATGTACCAGTACGGGCATCACTGCAGCTATGGTTTTGGATAAAACAAGGTTGCAATGCTGAAAACTAAATTGTATGTATTTATTTTGGTTGCTGTAGGCTAAATAACTTTTGCAATAAAAAACTATCAAGTCTGATTCATCTGAAATATTTGGGTGATCAAGTGTTTGACTGCTGGACATTCTTTCAATAACCTGTCACATTTAAAAAGTGTTCTCTACAAACAATGGTAACGTTAAAACGTTTAATTAATTTTTAAAATATTATTTAAGGGCCTGTTTTCATGATGGTTTGCTCTGGGCCGCATTAATGCACGGGCTTACCTGCGCTGCGTTCAGCCCCAACAAAACGTTGCAAAACGTTTTTAAATGGAAACGGTGATATGTTGAACACCCTGTTCTGATGACGCAAGAGTTGCAACTATGGCAGCTGAGAAGGCCATTCTATGTGTTCTTTTTTAAGAATTTTCGGAGCCTGATGAAATCGGTATAAATATGTGTTTAATACTGCAAAATATGCTCAATGTTACAGTCACTGCCCTTGCCGTCCAGAATAAAAGAGAACATCCCAATCGAGTAAAGGGATTTGTGGAAACTTCTAATTATTGTGATACAACATTTGTCTCACATTTCAGGATGAAAAGACAAACATTTCAGGTGAAGGATAATCCACTTCTTAACTCCGAGACGGTGTTGATCTATATTATTTTTATTGTGAGTATTAGGCTTATCATTATCGCTGATCACTGTTGTTGTGCTATGATATTGTTATATTTAATATTATATAATCAGAGGAGTATAGAAAAGTTTATTAAAGTGTCACTTCACAATACAATAGCAAAATATATAAGTATAGTATTTTTGTTACATTAATACCCATTGTGCGAGCTGTCTCTTTAATACAGTGTGGTTTATATACATTTTGCCGCTGATTAAGATGACATTTCTGACACACCCACCAAACAAGAGAAAACGTATCTCAAACCCGTTGCACACCGTTTCCAGGAAAAATGTCATTCAACCCGGAAAACGTAGCAAAACGTTGCGCACCGTTGCGCATTTTATAATGTGATGACTGTCCCTTTAAAATCGCTTTGCTTTGAATACATGTGCGGTCCTGTGCGTGAAGTGCATCAAGACGCGCTGCGTCTAGCAGCAAGCAACTCACAGTATCAGTATCTGGACAACGCGGACAGACCGAGTGGCGCTGCCTGTGTGCGTACACTCATAGGGCTCGTTTACACAGAACGCGTTTTTGCTTTGAAAAAAGCAAGACGCTGGCAGTGGAATGGGGGAAACCGCAAGGTCTCGAGACGCTTTTTTTTTTACTTTTTTTTTTTAACTGATATTAACTTAGCTGAGCTGATTCATGGCTTTAGAACGCCATGTCATGCGCGAGATGCTGCAAGACGCGAGCGCAACGGTTCTGCACGTGCTTCTAGCGCATGTTTAATTAGAAAAACAAAGAAAAAGTGGCGCATTGTAATGGAAAAGCGCGTTCTGTGTGAACAGCCCCAAAGAAAACAATGTGTTCGAATTTTAAAGACGTGGTGCGGCGCTACGCTTATCGACCGATGTGCGACCCTTCACTCACTGAACCCTGCAGTTGTCAGTCAGTAGTCCAATAAAAATACAAATCATACAAAAATACAGTTTCTGAAAACGTTCAGTGAGGTACTGTACTTAAAATGTTGAAATGTTGAAATGAACAATACTTTTATCAACCTTACAGATGGAATATTATTATGAATTGTTACCATTTCAAATCCAAACAGTCATGCTTAAAGATGACCATCTTTAAATATCTACACAAAGGCCATAGCATTGACATTAGACACATATCATATGTATACATTATTCGCTTCCATTTTAGAACACTGATTATTATTTAAATAAGATTTGTATTGTATTACAGTGATGATAAAAGAGAACTGAAATCGAATGCATTTCTGATTTGTTTATATATGTATAAAAAAGTAATTTTTGCCTTAAAGAATGAATTGATTCTGTACTGCCGAAATGAGTCTTCAGTGATTCCAGACTCACTTCTTGTTACAAACCTACATAACAATGTAAAAATTTGCGTAATGGCAGCCGGTTGCTCACGAACAACATCTATTTTGACCCTCTTTCAAACACTGAGACTGGAAGACTGAGACTTCAAAAAGCTGAGACTGGATGTTGACATGACATCTTTACGGTGTGAAAGCAAATCCACTTTGCATGCACTTCCAAAAGACAAGCACTTGCGCTGGAACTGATATGGTAAAACTGACGCCTTTGTTACTGTTCGAATCTGCGTCTCGTTTCAGAGGCTGAGTCCTCCGGAGCTCGCATTTGAAGGCTGCATACATCATTAAGGATGTCTTATTTAAGAAAAGTAACCATAATAAAATTGATGGTTATTCCTCGTAAGGTGCAAAATGCTGCATTTTCTTTCTTGCTTTGCAATCCAACGGTTGTTTTTCTTAAATGAGCCGGCCTCAGTGACGTATACAGCCTTCAAATGCGACCTCCGGAGGATGCAGCCTTCGAAATGAGTAGCCTGTACAAATAGTTCAGACTGTGTGTCAATATGTAGTTCATGCAGTGATATTTATATTTTATAACAGACCTATGGGTTCGGATGTTTTGGTAATGGCATTTATGTCTCATATGTCCTGAAAAGTGAAGCTGTGGGCTCTTTGATCGCCCCCTGGAGGCTGGATGCAGTACAGGTCATAAACCCCACCCTCTCAATGCAGTCGAATGAGACTTCAGTGAAAACTTTAAAATAAATTCTGCTTCAAATAAAGCTTTCTGAAAGATGGTTTTGGTCATTTAAGGTAGTTGTTATCACGCTGATATATATTCAATTGTTTGTTTTTGTGATAATTTAGATTTTAGCTAGCAATTTGATGCTATAAAAAGGGGGCATGTCGTCATGATTCGCAGTTGATTGACAGCTTGTCTGAGGACTGTCGGAGCTTCGAGGGGAGATTGAAGATGTATAACTACCTATTAATTTTCGATTTCTTTGTTATTTAACACCAACAATATGAGCTGTTCAGCAGTAAACTGTCCTAACCGACCTACAGGATCTGACGGATCACTGAACTTTTTTCTGTAACATTAAATGTGGGCTCAATCTTCAATCTTGAATAACGTGACGCTTCATAACGCATCTGTATCCAATATATGTTGTTCCCATAACAGAGAGCACTGTTTCTCTTACATTTTTAAATGGCGCATAAAATATAATAGTTTGGCTTGGCTTGACACACAGTCTAATGGTCAAAGGAAATATAAATTTTAAACCTCTTTTTACTGTACCATTGTTTAGAACCCTCTACTTCCTTTCTAAGCCAATGCAGGACTAGACCGCCCCCGATTGTAAAGCAAAACGTGATTGGTTGTAGCAAGAGTGTGCTGCGATTGGTCAGCGTCACATGGCCGTTATCTGATTGGCTTGAGTAGTCGGTGGGTGGAGTCGACCTATTTGTGGATTTGTCTTAGGTCTTGACGCTAGAATTGTTTCAGAATCCACAAATGCGCGCAGCGATCCACAAATGCACAGGAAGCGATCCACAAATGTACAGGTGGTGATTCACAAATAAATGCAGGCAGAGTTGTGCTTGTGACATAAAAACATATTTTTGAATATGTTTTTTATTAGCAGATTTAATTTTATTTATTTGTGAATTAAATTAATTTTTTTGAAACTCCTAACATAATATTTGTGGATCTCATTCTATTCATTTGTGTATATTATTTTTTTGTGAATATCTTTAAATTTATTTGTGGATCATAATCTATTTATTTGGAATATTGCTACAATCCTATCTCCATATTAGTGGGATTTGAATATTTTTGTGTTTATAGTCATATATTGAGATTTATAGTAGTCACATAATCTCTGGACACTCTGGATCTATAGTTCCAGTGAGATGAAAACCACAGAAAAACATTAACACGCAAACCTCATTCATCATTTAAAGACACACACAGACAGACAAAACAGCCTTACAACTAAGACAGTTCTGCTGCTCTTGAAGTGTGCTTCTGTCTGCAAATTGCTTTTCTTTGTCTCTGTGCAATGAATCCAGCAGAAAGAGAACAAGAAGGGAATGTCAATGGTGTGAGCTGCTGTGGATTGGTGTCTTCTGTTGCATTAGAACCTCAACCAAACATTTCGAGCACAGGCAGAGTTGCCAAGTCTGTGGTTTTCCCACAGAATCAGGCTACTTTTACACTGTTGCCGCAGGTTGTTTTTCATGTCCACGGGTTGAATCGACCCAAAATAACATATTTATCCCCTGGAGGGGTCATTTCTGTGTTACCTTTTGAAGCTTTTGAATGATTATTCAAGTGATGTTTGCTAGCATCACTGTTAACTCCAAGCAAACAAGCATCACTATTACTATCGATTATACAAACCCGATTCCAAAAAAGTTGGGACACTCTACAAATTGTGAATAAAAAAGGAATGCATTAATTTACAAATCTCATATTAATAAACTTTTATATTTTATTCACAATAGAATATAGATAACATATCAAATGTTGACAGTGAGACATTTTGAAATGTCATGCCAAATATTGGCTCATTTTGGATTTCATGAGAGCTACACATTCCAAAAAAGTTGGGACAGGTTGCAATAAGAGGCCGGAAAAGTTAAATGTACATATAAGGAACAGCTGGAGGACCAATTTGCAACGTATTAGGTCAATTGGCAACATGATTGGGTATAAAAAGAGTCTCTCAGAGTGGCAGTGTCTCTCAGAAGTCAAGATGGGCAGAGGATCACCAATTCCCCCAATGCTGTGGCGAAAAATAGTGGAGCAATACCAGAAAGGAGTTTCTCAGAAAAAAATTGCAAAGAGTTTGAAGTTATCATCATCTACAGTGCATAATATCATCCAAAGATTCAGAGAATCTGGAACAATCTCTGTGTGATCTTCGGGCCCTTAGACGGCACTGCATCACATACAGGAATGCTACTGTAATGGAATTCACAACATGGGCTCAGGAATACTTCCAGAAAACATTGTCGGTGAACACAATCCACCGTGCCATTCGCCATTGCCGGCTAAATCTCTATAGGTCAAAAAAGAAGCCATATCTAAACATGATCCAGAAGCGCAGGCGTTTTCTCTGGGCCAAGGCTCATTTAAAATGGACTGTGGCAAAGTGGAAAACTGTTCTGTGGTCAGACGAATCAAAATTTGAAGTTCTTTTTGGAAAACTGGGACGCCATGTCATCCGGACTAAAGAGGACAAAGACAACCCAAGTTGTTATCAGCGCTCAGTTCAGAAGCCTGCATCTCTGATGGTATGGGGTTGCATGAGTGCATGTGGCATGGGCAGCTTACACATCTGGAAAGGCACCATCAATGCTGAAAGGTATATCCAAGTTCTAGAACAACATATGCTCCCATCCAGACATCGTCTCTTTCAGGGAAGACCTTTTATTTTCCAACATGACAATGCCAGACCACATACTGCATCAATTACAACATCATGGCTGCGTAGAAGAAGGATCCGGGTACTGAAATGGCCAGCCTGCAGTCCAGATCTTTCACCCATAGAAAACATTTGGTGCATCATAAAGAGGAAGATGCGACAAAGAAGACCTAAGACAGTTGAGCAACTAGAAGCCTGTATTAGACAAGAATGGGACAACATTCCTATTCCTAAACTTGAGCAACTTGTCTCCTCAGTCCCCAGACGTTTGCAGACTGTTATAAAAAGAAGAGGGGATGTCACACAGTGGTAAACATGGCCTTGTCCCAACTTTTTTGAGATGTGTTGATGCCATGAAATTTAAAATCAACTTATTTTTCCCTTAAAATGATACATTTTCTCAGTTTAAACATTTGATATGTCATATATGTTGTATTCTGAATAAAATGTTGAAATTAGAAACTTCCACATCATTGCATTCTGTTTTTATTTTACAATTTGAACAGTGTCCCAACTTTTTGGGAATCGGGTTTGTGTGTGTGTATATATTGGTAACACTTTACAATAAGGTTCATTAGTTAACATTAGTTAACTACATTAGTTAACATGAACTAATAATAAACTGCACTTATAGAGCATTTATTAATCTTTGTTAATGTTAATTTCAACATTTATTAATACATTATTAAAATCTTGTTAACATTAGTTAATGCACTGTGAACTAACATGAACATACAATGAACAACTGTATCTTTATTAACTAACGTTAATGAAGATTAGTAAATACAGTAACAAATGTAAATACAGTTGTTCATAGTTTGTTCATGTTAGTTCACAGTGCATTAACTAATGTTAACAAGATTAATGATGTATTAGTAAATGTTGAAATTAACTAAGTTAACTAATTAAGTGCTGTATAAGTGCAGTTCATTATTAGTTCATGTTAACTAATGTAGTTAACTAATGTAAACTAACAAACCTCATTGTAAAGTGTTACCAGATATTAATAATCTGTCATTTCATTGCATTTCAAAAACAATTTGTGCAACATTTGAAAATGAGCATTTATATACACTCATAAGACATAAATATGAACAAAATCAGCATTTAAAACATTGGGGTTGTTAAGATCGTCTTAATGTTTTTGAAAGATGCTCACCAAGATCAGAAATAAAGTAAAAACAGTAATTGTTTTCTATTTGAATATATTTTAAAAATGTAATTAATTCCTGTGATACAAAGCTGAGTTTGTCACACAATCATAATCCTTAAGAAATCATTGTAATATGCTGATTTAATGCTCAAGGGACATTTCTTATTATTATCAATGTTAGAAACAGCTGTGCTGGTTAATTTTTTTTTTTTTTTTTTTTTCCTCCAGAATTTTTTGATCACAATATAAAAGTCTTCACTGCCTAAACAACATCTGGGGCCGTATTCACAAAACATTTTATCTTACCACTAAAAGTTCTCCTAAATAGCAGTAAAAGTTCTTAGCTAAGAGTTTTCTCTTAAAACCTATTCACAAAGCTGCTGAGACAAACTTTTACTAAGGAATAGACTGAAGTCTTAAGCTAAGAGTAAGGGCGGGGTTGACCTCATTGCTATGGAGTAAACACACAGTGATTGGCTGATGGGGGAGGAGTCAGCGATTTAATCATAGAAATATTGTAGAATGAGATGTCATGTTTCCACATTAAAATAAAGGTTTTAAAATACAAATGTTGCCCTATTCAAATAAATATTTTTTAATAAAAATGTTACCATAGTTAAAATAAAATTTTGCCATATTGTTGCCATAAAGATTTTAAAATGTAGACTAAGTGTCACTAATTAAACTAGTATATACAGTTAATTGTGGACCACCTCTTGGATGCCTTCATCTCAAGAGAATGCAGAATTCAAGCGACAAATTATGTTTTATAAACAAAGATTGGGAGAAACACATTCAAACAGTCTTCCTAATCAGCTCGAGAGGAGGAATAGATACACAAACGAGAGCCGACTAGCCTATAGTTACTTTGTCTGTTTTCTGCATCCCTTCACTCACTCTCGGCTGGGGATATGAGGGAGAACTTTGGGTTTGGGCTAAATTCCAAGCTCGGAGCCCTCGATCCCCTTGGACGGCACACCAAATACGCTTATTATATATATATATATATATATATATATATATATATATATATATATATATATATATATATATATTATTTGTTTTTTTTACTCTATTCAATCATTTGTAAGTGTGAACTAATGAAAACCACTGCCACAGGTAATCAGACAATATTTATTTATTTGTTAAAGATTTATTTTTGGCGTCTCATCATAGATTCAAATCTATAAATCAAAATGTATTGCATTTATGAAGAAAAGGTTCAGCACCCAAGGCTCTATTTCTATTCCCTCAATGGTGTACGGTGTCTTTTAGGACTGTTTGTGATTTGGTCTTAGTGATTTAGGAGTCCTCTTGACTACTCCTAACGTCTCACAGATTTAGGAGCTAGTTTTAGCGCTAAAATGCTTTGTGAAATACTCTTAGAGCAAAAATGTAGGACTCTTAAAATTAGGACTGACACGCCCATTATTTTTAAGAGTTTCTCTTAAATCGGCGATTTAGGAGCTACTTTTAGCCTTAAGATGTTTTGTGAATATGGTCCCTGTTTCCTAACTAATAATAACCTTTGCATGTTTTTTCACTGTCCTCTACTCTTCTGCTGTCTTTTCCCTCTCTCTGCTTTCTAGTTGAGTCAGCCATCTCAGTGCCCAGAGCTGCTGTTCTTTCTCTGTAGTTTACTGAGTGTCCAGCTGAGAGCTCTGTGCTGGGCACTAGAAAGCCTTCATTACCTCCCCACACCTATCACAGGTGAGTGTACACACACACACACACACACTCAAACTCTGACCTCTGGCCAAACAATGCTGTTGCCATGTGTGATGAGCAAGTGTTCTTTGGCAGCATCGCTGTCACTATTCACACTGAGTGTGAACAGCTGAGTGTTTGTAACCTAAAAATTGTTTATTTTAGAGACGGACTGTTTGAGCCAACTACACTCGCACTTGAAGAACCGAGCTCAGCTGGACAAAGCACACTATGGTAAAAAAATAAAAACATGCTTTTCATTTTCCACTCACTACCATGAAGCTAAAGGATTTGCCAGAGCTTACGCCATAGATCCGTATTGAGATCTGTTTTCCAAGTGGTCATCCAATCACAAGTGGTCAGCGCTAAATTCAGGTGTAAACAGGGTTTAGAATGTTTTGGGGTTTTTTCCAACCACATTTTGAGGTTGTTGAAAATGCATGTGACCGCTTCTCGTATACATTAATCGTCCTAATGCATCCCAGACAAGTATGAATCAAAACCATGAAGCACTACCGGTGTAGTCTGATTCCCAGGAAAAGCCTGTGAGAGAAGCTCAAAAATTCATTAATTTTTTTAATAAATATACATTGATGGTAATTTCAATCAAAACAGATCAGGACCTGTCAGACAGTTTCTAGATGCCTAGACACCTAGACACCTCTCGACCTTGGTGAGGATAAACCAAATCAAGTTTTGACGTTTTCCCTTTTGCTTTTGCAACATGGTATACCTTGAGAAAGTGGTTGGAATACTTGTTTCTTGTACCAGAAATAATTGATTTTATCGTCAGGCTCAGCTTTCACTGTAAATCACTTCTCTTTTTTTTTTTTTTTTTTTTTTAAACATGCATTGCATCACAATGCAACAGCGCCAAATCAAAATACATTTTATCTTAAATTGACAGACTTGCAATAATGAGGTAATAATAGGAATAATTTTGTTGTATTGAAAAATCACTCATGTAATTGCCACTTTACATAATTTGAATGAAATTGAATTGAATTTATTCGAAATAATCTAATGAACTACTAAAAGAATCATTTATTGAACCGTTAAATAACCAATTTGGCAAAGAGGAATTGTTAAATTCTTTCAGATTGCCATCCCTACCTAGAAATGCCATCAGAACTGGTAACAGAGATGCATTTGAGACATTGTGACCACTCGTGTAAACTAGGGATGCACCGATACTGATACCAGTATCGGTATCGGCCCGATACCAAGCTCATGTACTTGTACTCGTACCCCCGATACCAAAAACTGATACCTCACGTGATGTAATTTACAGAATTTTCTGTCCATAGAGACACAGGCGGCAGCAGCATAAACAATGTCAGCCTCAGAGGTGTAGAAATACTTCAAATTTAATGATGACAACACACACATTGCAAACTGCATGTTATTTAATCACAATTCGTTATTGATTAGTGAAGGTGGGATAGGCGGAATCGTGCTGAATGACACAGACCAGAAGCGCGCGCTCTCTTTCTTGTGTGCTATCCCAGTTCTCTCAAACAGCACGGTTCTCTTGATTCTCCTTGTGCCTGAATGGTCAAATGCACACATAGTTGTCGAAACGTCCATCGTGTGGAGCATCTCACGTAAATACAGATGGTTATGGCTTAGGTGGACGTAAACATTTGGCTGATTCGGTCTTAAAGGGACTGTAGCTTATATTTGTCATTAATGTTAATAAAACAACAAAATATGTAGTAAATTATTTTTTCCCTTAAAACTCATCTTTGATCACCAAAATTACATATTCTAAAAAAAAAATTAAAGTGAAAAAAATGTCTTCATGCCTTAAAATAGCTTGAATGTAACTCTACACCCTTGCTTCATTTAATATACGCGGATCAATGAATATGCAAATTAGCCCCGCCTCCACTCGCTCACGGCAGCTCGGAGAGTCTACTGTTGCTGTAGTGACGACTGACGAGCAATTTGTTTGTGTTGGATATTTAAGAAAAAAAGCTTGCTTTGCTTAGTATATTCAGTTTAACAGCTCTGCAACTAAACTGAATATTTTCTGACGCTTAAATTGTTTTAAATTATGAATTGGTAAAACGCCTTTGCAAAATGTTTGGACTGCTCTCGAAGCGATTTCTCAGTAAAACGGACAGTATCGAGAGAACAAGCAGCCGTTTTTCTCTGTGAACATGCGCTAAATTGATGTTTGACAATTTTGTTGCTTTTAGGAGTTTTCAGATTTAAAAAAAATGAAAATCCTGCATGAAATAAATTCTCCGTAAATGCACATCCTTGAATGAGTGCGGATTTCCAGCGTATTTACTTGAACTTATCAGGTAAGCTAATATCTATGGTTTGATCCGTTCCAGAGGCGGACAAAATCAGAATTTATAATGGACTGAATAGCTCTCTCAGAACTTTATGTGCGAGGACACACTGACTGAATATGCACACGAATCACAGTCACACGCACACGCTCAGAGCAATATTGTTTTAGCTATGTTTTATAGTATTAAAATATTTTGAAGAACAAAAACATGAACTTTATTGGCTTTACTTCTAATCAGCTGTCATTTTACTTCCCAATTCATCTGAGAGTCAGACAGCTGCCTTCTAACAATCAGTATCCTTACAAACACTTTAAAGGTGCCCAAGAATGCTTTTTCACAAGATGTAATATAAGTCTAAGGTGTCCCCTGAATGTGTCTGTGAAGTTTCAGCTCAAAATACCCCATAGATTTTTTTAAATAATTTTTTTTTAACTGCCTATTTTGGGGCATCATTAACTATGCACTGATTTTTTTTCAGCGCGCCGCCCCTTTAATTCGCGTGCTCCCTGCCACACAAGCTCTCGATTATATTACAGCACATTTACAAAGTTCACACAGCTAATATAACCCTCAAATGGATCTTTACAAGATGTTCGTCATGCATGCTGTATGCATGCTTCGAATTATGTGAGTAAAGTATTTATTTGGATGTTTATATTTGATTCTCTATGAGTTTGAGGCTGTGCTCCGTGGCTAACGGCTAATGCTACACTGTTGGAGAGATTTATAAAGAATGAAGTTGTGTTTCTGAATTATACAGACTGCAAGTGTTTAAAAATGAAAATAGCGACGGCTCTTGTCTCCGTGAATTCAGTAAGAAACGATGGTAACTTTAACCACATTTAACAGTACATTAGCAACATGCTAACGAAACATTTAGATAGACAATTTACAAATATCACTAAAAATATCATGATATCATGGATCATGTCAGTTATTATTGCTCCATCTGCCATTTTTCGCTATTGTCTTTGCTTGCTTACCTAGTCTGATGATTCGGCTGTGCACATCCAGACATTAATACTGGCTGCCCTTGTCTAATGCCTTTCATAATGTTGGGAACATGGGCTGGCATATGCAAATATTGGGGCGTACAAACCGACTGTTACGTAACAGTCGGTGTTATGTTGAGATCCGCGTGTTTTCCGGAAGTATTTTAAACAAATGAGATTTACATAAGAAAGAGAAAGCAATGGAGTTTGAAACTCAATGTATGTCTTTTCCATGTACTGAACTCTTGTTGTTCAACTTTGCCAAGGTAAATTCAAATTTTGAATCTAGGGCACCTTTAAACAACTCAGAACGTCAGGGGAGAAAGGCATATAGTTCATCATAACATCGTAATAGACTCTCTATATTGATAAATCTACACATTTTTCATATCAACAGAAAATTTCCCGGGATAACCTGGCTTCTTCCTGCTTCAAAGTGCTCATGGTTAATGATATGCTAAAGCCTTCCGGCACATTGTTGTGATTGGTTACAAGGTAGTCTGTGACGTCACAAACACCCACAATTTTAAACCGCAGGTTTTTGTTTTACTGCAGTTTTAAACACAAAATACTCAGCAATGGTGCTGACTTATGAATTTGCACATGGTTTGTCTTAAAGCATATTAAAAACACTACTTTATTTTTATATAAAACAAGTTTATATAATTGTAACTCTATAGTATTTTTTGTATTGTTTGTAAATTTATTTTTATATAACAACAATTATATATATTGGTAATTATGGCCTTCAAAGGTTATTGGGCACTGTGAAATTTTTGTTCTTTAAATTTGTGACAAGCACATAAAAATTATTATTTTTTCATTAGAGTAATAATAAAGAAGCTGTCCTACATTCATTAGTCTCACTGTGTTGTGCTTGGAAAACTGCAACATCAAAATAAAAATAAAAAGAGAGAGAGATTAATAAATGTATAGGCATCGGTATCTGCGAGTACTAGAAAAAAGTATCATACTCGTACTCGGTCCTTTGAAAATGGGATCGGTGCATCCCTAGTGTAAACCACTTATGATCAGATCACCCAGACCAATCTTAATACCAGGTGTAAACAGACCCTCAGTAGCAACGTTTACATGCTCCCAAATAATCAGTTTATAATTGGATTGATGGCTCAAACAGATTGAAAAGCCTTCATGTGAACATCTCAATCGATTCGGCTGAGCTCAGTTTGAATGAAATTTCGATCAGATTCAAAGGTGTGGTGTAGACCTGAAATAATCCCATCAACAGGAAAAAAAAATAACCATGTAAACACCAACTATTTTCTCAGTCGAATTCAAAAATAGTTCGCGTGTGTGTGCACGCGGTGCCATGATGCCTACATTTATATATGTTTTATGACATGCACAGTGTTAGGCAGATTACTTGCAAATTGTAGTCTGTTACTGATTACAAATTACATGACGAAAATTGTAGTTAGTGGCGTAATCTAGATTCATTTTAAATAATGTATTCTGACTACTTTTTGACATTTTTCTTGTCAAAGCAGATAAGTTAAGCATCTCTCCTTTTCGGGATCATTGATAGAGAATAAATGAAGTGGCTTTAACTGTTAACAGCCTACATAGATGCTGACAGCTTCACTTCAGCTGCTGATGCGTTATCTTTAATGTATTATTAATCCTGCTGTTTTTAACAGACTTATGAATCATTTCTCTGTTACTGGGTAATCTAACTCTGCTGAAGACTAGAGCCTTGATGTTTAATAAGAGAGTTTCTGCAGATCAAATTGTGTTCAGGCCTTATTAAATAATACTTCAAGACTGAAGTCTTCGTGTCACGTGATGCTCCAGTGCTGTATATTTGATATGTTTGTGTGAATCTTCTTTAGAGAGCTCATCTATTGACTTGGTGAGAATGGCGCTTCGTACGTTCATTGATCTTGGGGTAAGTGATTCTATACATCCTGATTTACTATATATACCCACAGCCACACACACCTCTACATAAGCTGTAAATAACAGCACAAGGCCAGATAAACTGAGGACAGTGAAGTCTAACAAAATGTAGCAGGTGTTGTAATAAAGGACAGTTAATTTGGCCTCTCCTGACTAAACAACGTTTCTCTGTTCCTGCACTTCAGGTGTTGATTGAGGACAGGCAGAGAGATGATGTGTATCTGGATGTCAGTCCTCTCTTCTCCCAGTGCGCTTACAAAGAGAAACTCTTGCAGTTTTTCAAACAGTTCATAGCTAAAAGAGAAAAGTGAAAACTCAAAGAGAAATCCGTCTCAGCTGGGAATGATAACAGTAGGCACTTCTGAGTTTACTCTTCATTTCTTCAGTGTTGTTTAAATAATTAATTATGAATGTTTTTTTGTGTTTATACTCATAGATTGCCTAGCAGCACACTTGATTTCTGTTGTATATGTGAAGCTGACTGCGGTTGCTTTTTGTGTTCATTGTTGTTGTTGTTGTTGAGAGCCCAGATTTAGTTATTGGTTAGATGATGACTATTCAGATGGTTAAATGTTGTTCTCGGTTTATAAAGAGCAGATAAATTGCATCAAGAATTTGTTGTTGTTGTTGTTGTTGTTGTTGTTTTTTGTTTATGATTCTTTTGCTGAACTGTAATGAATATGTAATTGGCTTGGTTTATTACACAAGTTTCTGATAATTGACCCAGTTGTAGTGTTTCTGTCATGGTTTGATTTATAGTTTTGCCACACAGCACTGCATATGAATGTTCATATGCACAAACGTTGTGCATTATCTTCATTACCTAAAACATTAAGATGAATCATCACATTTCCTTCCTATGCATGTTCTGCTTCCTTTAGCACAAACACTGAATGCTATTAAGTACAATTTCACTGATTCTTGAAACATGGGACAAAACATGTCCTGCTTTTACCTGTCATCAGTTTTGAGAATGACAACATTTGCATTTTAAAAAGATTGGAGATTATCATTAGAATATGCATCTTATTTACTGTCAATCAAAATGATATAAATAAAATTCTATAAAAAACATTCATAAAATTCTAAAAATATCTAAAAAAAAAAAAAAAAAAAAACGATCAATACACTAAAACATTTTTTAAAAAAATCTAAAAATATCTTATTTAAAAAAATAAATACATGTACATTAAAAAATGTACATTAAAAATATATGAAGAATTCATGTACACTAAAAATTCTAAAAATGTGTCACTTTCAAAACAACAAAAAAATATACAGTTCTAAAAAAGGACTGATACTTTAAATCTACATCTTCTGCATTAAAATATATATATTTAAAAAAATACAGAAATATGTCATGTTTTGACACGGAAGTGAAAAGGTTTTTAAGGTTTCACAATCATGTTCATACTCACTGTAAGATGTTTTTGAAAACATTTAAAAATCTTCTTTTTTTTTTAATGAAATATTTTAAAAAGCAATACCAAATTCACCTCCTTTCCTTTACTACTTCCTTTACTGTATACAGGTGGAATATCGTGAAAAAGTTTTTTATTGTAAATTATTTTAAAAAATGAAACTTTCATATATTCTAGATTCCCTACATGTAAAGTAAAACACATTTTTTTTTTTTTTTTTTTTAAATTTGTTGATTATAACGTACAGCTAATGAAAGTCCAAAATCCAGTATCTCAAAATATTAGAATATTTACATTTGAGTTTCATTAAATCACCATCCCTACAGTATAACTTCTGGGTATCTCTTGTTCTTTGAAGCCACACTAATGGGGAAAACTGCTGACTTGGCAATGGTCCAAGAGACAATCATTGACACCCTCCACAAAGAGAGTAAGTCACAGAAGGTCATTTTTGAATGGGGTGGCTGTTTACAGAGTGATGTATCAAAGCATATGAAATGCAAAGTTGACTGGAAGGAAGAAATTGGGTAGGCAAAGGTGCACAAGCAACAGGGATGACCGCAAGCTTGAGAATACTGTCAAGTAAAGCCGATTCAAACACTTGGGAGACACAATGAGTAGAATGAAGCCGGAGTCAGCGCATCAAGAGTCACCACACTCGGACATCTTCAGGAAAAGGACTACCAAGCCACTTCTGAAACAGAAACAACGTCAGAAGCATCTTACCTGGGCTAAGGAGAAAAAGAACTGGACAGTGAACAGTGGTCGAAAGTCCTCTTTTCAGATAAAAGTAAATTTTGCATTTCATGTTGAAATCATGGTCCCAGAGTCTGAAGGAAGACTGGAGAGGCATAGAATCCAAGTTGCTTGAAGTCTAGTGTGAAGTTTCTGAAGTCAGTAATGATTTGGGGGGCCGTGACGTCTGCTGGTGTTGGTCCATTGTGTTTTATCAAGTGCAAAGTCAATGCAGCCATCTTCCAGGAGATTTTGGAGCACTTTATGCTTCTATCTGCTGACAAGCTTTATGGAGATGATGATTTCCTTTTCCAGCAGGACTTTAGCACCTGCCCACAGTGCAAAAAACCACTTCCAAGTGGTTTGCTGACTATGATATTACTGTGCTTTATTGGCCAGCCAACATGCCTGACCTGAATCTATGGGATATTTTTAAGAGAAAGATAAAAAACAGTCAATCCAACAATATACAGATGATCTGAAGGCTCAATAGTGCCTCAGCACTGCCACAGGCTGATCACTTCCATGCCACACTTCACTGATGCTGTAATTTGTGCTAGGAGCAAGTCACTTGCTGTAATATGTGCTGCCGACCAAAATTTGAGTGCACAAATGAACATACTTTAAAGAACTTGAACTTTTCTGTTTTGCAAATCCATTTTTTGATTGATCTGAGGAAATATTCTAATATTTTGAGATACTGGATTTTGGACTTTCATGAGCTGTACGCTCTAATCATCAAAATTTAAAAAAAACAACAACAACAACAAAAAAAACTTTTTTTTTTACTTTACATGTAGGGAATCTAGAATATATGAAAGTTTCATTTTTAAAAATAATTTACAATAAAAAAAATGAACTTTTTGATGATATATTCTAATTATATGACCAGCACCTGTATATGGTAACTGGTAAAAGTAATTGTCTTCAGTCAAACCTGCCATCAAAACAGCCAAATGATAGATAAATTGTTAGGGATTTTTAGATTATGTGCCTCTATTTTCATAATTATGTCAAATTAAAGACAACATGGCCATTAGATCAACACTGCAAGATTTTCTGAATCCAAAAGACAGAGTTAAAGGGTTAGCTCACCCAAAAATGAAAATAATGTCACTTATTACTCCCCCTCATGTTGTTCCACACCCGTAAGACCTGCGTTCATCTTCGGAACACAAATTAAGATATTTTTGATGAAATCCGATGGCTCAGTGAGGCCTCTATTGCCAGCAATGTTACTCCACCTCTCAAGATCCATCAAAAATATCTTAATTTGAGTTCTGAAGATGGTCTTACGGGTGTAGAATGACATGAGGGTGAGTAATAAATGACATTATTTTAATTTTTGGGTGAACTAACCCTTTAAATCAGCTCTTGAAACTGTCCTGTAGTCTAAATTCATAACTATATGCTAGATTTACAGATATTTGACATTAGAGAATGTGATACTTTTGTATCTGATGCCGTTGACACATTTAGTTATAAAAAAAAAAAGAGAGCCTGAAACATTTTTTGCACCAAAATGTAAATGAATACTTCGGAACAGGTAAATCCAATTTAATTCCTCTCAACAATCAGTGATTCTAGTGGTCCTGCTGAGTTTTAGGAGATTATCACCAAATGGACTGTTGATAGGTAATAATCATGATGGATGCCACAGAGGCACAGGCAGTGTGAGGGGTCACTACACGATCACTCACTGGAAATGACTTTGGCTCTAAATATACCAAATACTTGACAATCTCATATATAAGCACCCGTCCATGCAACAAGAGAGCCATTCTAAATGTACATTAACCCAGGAACATCATTTTTCTGTATCTTAATACTGAGCAACACACGGGTAAGTGGCCTTGAACATGTTAGTTTGAAACAGAAAGACTAACGGACAGCTGCTGCTACTTGAAGTGCTGAATAAGCTCTCTAGAGACACCCAGACAATCGACCCACGGACTCACCACACACACTCAACTATCAATAACACTGACGGCATTAGATGAGTGGGAAAGCAAAAGAATAGGGTGATTAGCAAGAAACAAGATGGGTTGAGAAATAACAGCAGGCTGCTGCACTCAGGGATTCACTTGATTAACACTATGCTCTAAAAATCACTTTCCTTCCTACATTTGTTAAAAAGATTTAAAGTCAGAATGAAAGAGAATCTGTTTTGTAAATGCATCTTATTTTGACTAATTTTCTTCTTTTTTGTGCATCTTTGAGTCTGAAAACCACTGACTTCTCCCTGGTTACATACTGTATGCAGGACTGTATCCAATCTTTTAGTCTGCTTAAACCCCACCTCTTTCTTACAGTCGACTGAAAACTCTTTTTTTTTTTTTTTTGAGTGCAATATCAATCCAATAAATAACTGATGAATTGATCCAAGTCGCCACCCTACATTTTCTTTTCATATTTGATAATCCGTTACACACTCATGTGTGCCACAATATGGTAGAAAAGATCTGTCGCTACTTGCTCATTACCAAGGCTTTAAGATACACTGAAATAATGTATCTTAAACTGGATTCAAACATGGGCTTTCATTCAATTTTGTGTTAGATTTATGGTTCCCACACCTTCTGTCCAGGGGTTTGTGATAGTATTGACGCTATTTTAACTGTATTTAGTAGTGATGGCAAATCATTGTTTTAAGCCGTTAACCCGTTGAGCCGGTTCACACAACAGAACTGAATCAAACTTTAGTCCCGGGTTGATGACGAAGTAACACCAAAGTCCCTATCGAGGAAAGTCTGTTCACTTGGCAGCCATATTTGCAATGCCTCCAGGCAGCTATTTTGGGCATCTAAGTCCAAGTCCCATCTATTTAAATGGGGGAATCCTGAAATCTCAAAAACAGCTTGTCGAACTCACAATTAAATAACATATTTCAAATCGGCAACAAAATAAATGTTGTTTCATCTATCTATTTTTCAGGCTAGACCAGCAAATGCTCATGTGCAGTCCTAAGTCTCAGGTTTCTATGGGAACCGGCGCTTCCAATGGCAGCTGCAGTAATGCAATGACTTTATCAATCAGCGATTGGCTCTTTTATTTAGAAGGCGGGATGTATTCCGCAATATTGCGTGTTGCAGTTTCTCCCATTCAAGTAATAGGAGTGCACAGTCTTTAGGTGCGTCCCAATTCGCATACTTGTGCACAAAATCACTATTGTTCACGGAAAATTCCAAAAAGAAAAAGTGCGCTTTAATTACCCGGATAGCAACCTTCCTAATATTGTGTTGGTCCCCCTTTTGCTGCCAGAACAGCCCTGACCCATCGAGGCATGGACTTTACTAGAATCCTGAAGATATGCTGTGGTATCTGGCACCAAGATGTTAGCAGCAGATCGTTTAAGTCTTGTAAATTGTGAGGTGGGGCCTCCATGGATCTTACTTGTTTGTTAAGCACATCCCACAGATGCTCGAATTAATTGAGATCGGTGAAATTTGCAGGCCAAGTCAGCACCTTAAACTCGTTGTGCTCCTCAAACCATTCCTGGACCATTTTTGCTTTGTGGTAGGGTGCATTATCCTGCCACCAGGGAATACCGTTTCTGTGAAAGGGTGGACATGGTCTGCACCAATGCTTAGGTAGGTGGTATGTGTCAAAGTAACATCCACATGGATGGCAGGACCAAAGGTTTTCCAGCAGAACATTGCCCAAAGCATCACACTGCCTCTGCTGGCTTGTCTTCTTCCCATAGTGCATCCTGGTGCCATGTATTCCCCAGGAAAGTGACGCACACGCACCCGGCCATCCACGTGATGTAGAAGAAAAAACACGATTTATCAGACCAGGCCACCTTCTTCCATTGCTCCATGGTCCATGTGGGTGGACAGGGGTCAGCATGGGCACCCTGACTGGTCTGCAGCTATGCAGCCCCATACGCAACAAACTGTGATGCACTGTGTGTTCTGACACCTTTTTTTAAGAATTTGAGCTACAGTAGCTTGTGAGTTGGAATGGACCACATGGATCAGCCTTCATTCCCCACGTGCATCAGTGAGCCTTGGCCGCCCATTACCCTGTTGCCGGTTCACCACTGTTCCTTCCTTGGACCACTTTTGATAGATACTGACCACTGCAGACCAGGAACACCCCACAAGAGCTGCAGTTTTGGAGATGCTCTGACCCAGTCATCTAGCCATCACAATTTATCCCTTGTCAAACTCGCTCAAATCCTTACGCTTGCCCATTTTTCCTGCTTCCAACACATCAACTTTGAGGACAGAATATTCACTTGCTGCCTAATATATCCCACCCACTAACAGGTGCCATGATGAAGAGATAATCAATGTTATTCACTTCAACTGTCAGTGGTCATAATTACCCCTTTTCCAACAGCACAAACCGGGAGCTAGTTCAGAGCTGGTGCTAGTGCCAGTTCAGAGTTGGTTCAACTGACAAGCCTTCTAAGAACCGGTTTGCCTTTCCACTTGCTAGAGAGCCAGAATAAAGCCAGGTCTTACATCACTGTAATGACTCTAAGCAATGCTAGCGCAGCAGTGGCAAACACAAACACACCAAGCTTGTTCGAGATGCATTGGCTTCTCGCAGACCGATCGTGGCACGACATCAAAGCACCGCGAGAGCGATCGAAAAGTACAAGGAATCGTATTCTCTGCAAATGCTCCTGCGGACCCACGGCACTCCGATGTCACATGCCGATCGGTCCGCGCAGCTCCGATGCATATCAAACAAGCCTTCCATCAGCGATGGCAGATGTTGTGTTACTATTGATGCTTATGGCTTTGTGAACATACATCGCCATCCAAACACGGCAAATCCATTGCGTTCGTGCAGCTTGCCATAATTTGTATAGACGGAGATTACAATCGAGCTGCTATTAGCTCGATTACCTGCTATTTCAAAAATGGCAGTCACAAGTTTATTGTTGGTCAAGTTTACCCCGCCCCAAAGCCCCTGACACAAGTGGTTCTTACTTCTAGACCAGCAATGTTTTGGTGCAACTTATGAACCACTTTTCCTGGTTCAGAGTTGGTGCTTTGGGTGTCGAATGACAAAGAACTGATTTGAAACTGAACCAGCAATCAAACTGCCTTGGTGGAAAATGTTATGCCTGATCAGTGTACATATTTTTTGTAGCATGCATGCTCTTTGCATAGCGCCTAATGAGCTTATAAGTATGTCCAGATGGGTTATTGAACCAAAGAACAGATTTGATATGAATGAATCAAACCTACAGGCAAAGTTGAAAGTCAGCTTTTCAGTCACGTCTAACTCAAAAAGAACCAAACGAGCCGGTTTTAACTATCAATGATTTCAAAGGATAACCCTAGGAAAACTGCCAGAAACGGCTCTTTCGGTTATTTTTAAGACATACTTTTTGATGTGTTAATTTCAAACTGGTTCTTTGGTTCAGTAACCCATCAGGACTAGTTCAATGGCTTATTCGGTGCTGCACAAGGAGCGTGCTGATCAAATATTTTAGAGCTGATCATAACTAGCAAAATAGCAGCAACAACAACAACAATCACTGAAGACTTTTTATGGTTATTTATTTTAATGAATTTTCCAGATTTAATAATCACAATTTTAAAGGTTTTCCATAAGAATCCTGCATTAGTCATCTTAGTTTGAATGACAGTACAATTCAACACACACACACATACACACATAAAAATTGTTTCTGGGAACCAAGCCTATCTATCTCAAGCTGAGAATAGGTGGACAAGAAATGGTGAAAGCTATCGTACACAAGGGCAGTAATGCCCTCTACTGGAAACTAGATTCTGTATCCTGTGCATGAAAAGTTTAACATTTACACGGAATTCATTTCTTTATGAAAAATGTATGTGTGCCTGATTCAGTGATGATAATAAAATTATTTATATATTATACAGTACAGTACAGTCCAAAAGTTTGGGGTCAGTAAGAATTTTTAATGTTTTAAAAGAAGTATCTTCTGCTCACCAAGCCTGCATTTATTTGATTAAAAATACAAACAAAAACAGTAATATTGTGAAATATTATTCCAATTTAAAATCAGCTGTTTTCTTTGTCAATATACAGTAAAGTGTAATTTATTCCTGTGATCAAAGCTGAATTTTCAGCATCATTACTCCAGTCTTCAGTGTCACATGATCCTTCAGAAATCAATTCTAATATGATGATGTGATGCTCAAGAAACATTTATTATTATTATCAATGTTGAAAACGGTTGTGTACAAATTTTTTTTCAAAATTCTTCGATGAATAGAAAGTTCAAAAGAACAGCATTTATTTAAAATAGAATATTTTCTAACATTATAAATTGTCTTTACTGCCACTTTTGATCAGTTTAACTCATCCTTGATGAATAAAAGTATTGATTAATTTTATTTCTATCCCCCAAAAATAAAATTAAAATTCTTACTGACCCCAAACTTTTGAACGGTAGTGTATAATGCTACAAAAGATTTAGATTTCAGACAAATGCTGTTCTTTTGAACTTTCTATTCATCATAGCATCATTAAATAAAAATGTAAATAACTGTTTTCAACATTGATAATAATCATAAATGTTTCCTGAGCAGCAAATCATCATATTAGAATGATTTCTGAAGGATCATGTGACACTGAAGACTGAAGTAATGATGCTGAAAATTCAGCTTTGATCACAGGAATAAATTACACTTTACTGTATATTGACATAGAAAACAGCTGTTTTAAATTGGAATAATATTTCACAATATTACTGTTTTGTTTGTATTTTTAATCAAATAAATGCAGGCTAGGTGAGCAGATGAAACTTCTTTTAAAAACATTAAAAATCTTAGTGGTTCCAAACTTTTGGACTGTACTGTATATAACTTTTTAAGAAGTGGCCCAGAGCATAATGTTTATTTTATTTATTTTCCGCTAAAAAAAACAAAACATTGTTTTATGAAAACATGAAATAATTAGATTCTGCATTGGCACTTTTATCCATGTAGAAGATCTTGTTACACGACTGTGTTCCGTATCGATCCAATCTCATCAATCTGACACTCCACAACATCTCCCCTCTGAAACAGATCATTAAAATTACTTCAATACAATATACTGACCTTCAGTAAATACGTTAATATAATGATATAAATGTTAAAATAATATCTGCTGCCTTAGGGAAAGGATAACACATTTTACTACTCAACACTTGTGAACAATTCATACAAAATTAGCAGCTTTTTTATTTCAGAAAAATAAACCAACTACATCTACTGGGACACAGATTTAATATACATGTTAAATATTAATATATATAATAATTTTGGGGACAGTAGAGTTTCTGTTAACAGCATCTCAGACAATCTAACAATGTAAATGTGATAGTATATTTAAAGCCACTCAAATTAGTCAAATGCAACAGTTTTCCAAAGGAACTAACACTTTTCTGTTGTGTAAATTGGATTTCTAATCACACAAGATTAATGTTAGTCATTTTCTTAACAAGCTCATGTTTGGTGTGAATGACGTGTGGCGTGGCGGCTGCTTTTCTCTTGGGCATGGCGTGCTGCACGCTCAGTGTTTGTACGAATGAAGGATAAAGAAACTTTTTATTCAGGTTGATTTTTAAATGAAGAGTTGCAGCAGCTGCTGTTCTGAAGGTTTGATGTGTTTCTGCAATTACTATTATTAAAGCTAGTGTATTTTTTATTTATTTTTTATTAAATAAAAATGTTAAGGAAAGGGTGCAAAGAAAAGTCCATCTTCCAAACCATCTCTGTACCCAAATATACATTGATAAACCTATAATTATTTTTATATGTTAGAGCTGTCAAGACGGATTTTACGAGATATTGAAAATTTAATTCGGCGCACACGCCACGTCATCCGTACACACGTCATCCGTTGCTCTGGTCATCAGCATGAAGCTTAGGTGTTTGTTGTCACAATGAATGAGGAAAAAATGGGTAATTCAAAATGGCAAAGCACATTTGCTCTGATTTGATGCCTTGTATCATATCTGTGTGCTCTTTTTTCCTCAAACCACATTTATCCGATTTCGAGCAGAGCCGAAGCACAACCAAAAAGGATGTTCTTCCGCAAAACACATGCAATTTAATTTAACTGCCAGAGGCCAAAAATTATAGCCTGGATGCCAGCTGAACTTAGCCCCGCCCACAACATTTTGAGGTCGGGGAGTTCGGTCTGGACTCGATCCGTAGAGGAGTAATTATGCCCGAACAGAAACTGTTCGGACCAATCACATTGTCAGGGCGATGATTGACAGATTATCACCAGAAACGTAATCAGCCACGTCATCAAAGAGCGCTTGGGGAGTTTGATTGACAAGCGATCTAACCAATCAGAACGCCGCATCCGCCATTTTGTCCGACAAAGCAGTCAGGAGTTAGAAGATTAACCTCGGTGGAGTTAAACTTGAAAAATTGTGCATATTGACGTCTTTCCGCGTTTGAAACAACATTCATTCTCATGTTCATTCATGTTTATTTGATGCTATAAATGGACTAGTAGGAAGAGATGATCGGTTCACGAGCCTCTTGAGCTGAGGCGCTACAGCAATCTGTCATGATCATGGTCACAACCCATTAAAGAGCCACAAAACAGTTTTTATTGTTTGAATTTTTTTAATAACTACACAGTTTGAAAGCTGGGACTTTGTTTAATATCATAAGTAACCTGCTCTGTCTCGTCTGTCGATGTGTTGTCAGTTTCCTCTTTGCTCCGCGATGTATTTTCCACTCTGTGTGGCGTGACAGCGCCACGGCTTGTCGGACAAAGCAACAGTAACTAAGGGGGGCGGGTCTTTGCGAAAGGTCAATTAGTTTACAACAATGATGGCTGTTGAAGAACTGAGATGTGTAGATTCTGCCATCGCGTCCGTTATAGAAAATATCGACAGCGCATTAATTTTAAAAAAGGAACAGAGGAACCGCGATCAAGGAAAGATGTCTTTGCTGTCCTTCCTACGGGATTCGGTAAAAGTTTGATTTATCAGCTGGCCCCGATGGTCGCTAAGAAGAGTTCTGTTGACAACTATGCGTCGCTCAACATATGTCACTTACTCTGTAGCTCTGATTGGTTGTAGGTCTATCCAATTGAGGTCTTTCCTGGATCGGTTGAAATACACCCCCATAATCAAAGCCCAATGGAGCAGTATCGGACTCATATTCGAACTAGAATTGAGTATGACCACGTCAGGCTAGCAAAATTATATAGTGTACCTTAAATAATACAATCTACAGTAACTTACATTACAGTAACTACTTTATAAAATATTAGTTGGATATTATATAGAAATTCTAAAAAAATGCCATTGTGTTTTTTCTCTCTGCAAAAACTGTATTTTGAAATTTGAAACCTTTTTTTTTTTTTTTTTCATTTGGTCTGATTTAAGTTAATGCATAAACTAACAAACTAATAATGAGCAATATATGTTTCAAAGCATTTATTAACCTTTGTTAATGTTAATAATGTTCATGTTAGCTTACAGTGCATTAATATTAACAAATAAATTTTAATCTTATGTAGTAAATGTTGACATAAATGTGTACTATGTAACTTTTTACAACTAGGAAAGCCTGGAAGAACAGCTCAAGTAGATGTAAAACAATAAGTCAGAAGAATTGGAATCAATACCAATTAGAAATCTTAAACACTGAAGCCATTGCCTTTTTTTTAACTCTGGTTTTGTGTGAAAGTTGGCATTACGGCAACGTCAATGAGGCCATTACAGCTGGTCTTGTGTTGTTCTGCATTTCAGCTGTTCTCATTGTGTCAGCATCAGTCACACTGTTCTGACTGTTTGAACAGAAGGGAATCAGAGGTTTTGAAATCAGACTTTATCTGTGTAGCAAAACAAAGGTTTCAGGGAAGGCTCTAAACTGGTGTTAACAGCCTGCCAGGTGCAGTGATTGTGGGTTGTGACGTTAACCCAGCAATGTTGAAATATACATTGATTTTCCTCACCTTTAGAAACACAGGTGGATTTCTGAATACTCCCACACCTGGAGGAGTTCCAGTCAAAAACACATCGCCAGGACAAAGAGTCACAAACCTGCAGGAAAAAACAATGAGTCGAGAAGCAAATTTATAATAACTCTTAAAAGTCACAACCTAAAGAATTTTGTCTTTTCTATGGTGGACATTAATTGAATATTCAATAATGATTTAATACATTTGAAATAATTGGATAATAAAAATAATTGAAGCATTACTGATGAAGTACTTAAATTAATAAAATAAATTTAAATAAATGCTTAGCAACAGAAAGATAAAATGTAGACCAGAACAGCCCATAAAACCTTGCATATCACACACAATAAATTATACTGTATATTCACTACTGTTCAAAATTTGAGGTCAGTAAGGGTTTTTTTTTTTCTTTTTAAAGAAATTAGTTTTTATTCAGTGAGTATGCATTAAATTGACCAAAAGTGACATTAAAGACATTTATAATGTTACAAAAGTTTTCTATTTCAAATAAATGACGTTACTGTGAACTAAAGATTCATCAAAGATTCATCAAACAAATTTCACGATTTCTACAAAAATATTATGCTTTCAACACTGATAATAAATGTTTCTTGAGCAGCAAATCATCATATTAAAATTATTTCTGGAGGATCATGTGACACTGAAGACTGAAGTAATGATGCTGAAAATTCAGCTTTGACATCACAGGGATAAATTATATTTTAACAGTTACAACCCCAAATCAGAAAAAGTTGGGACAGTATGGAAAACACAAATAAAAAAAGAAAGTAGTGATTTCTAAATTTACTTTGACTTGTATTTCATTGCAGACAATGTGAACACAAAATATTTAATGTTTTGTCTGGTCAACTTAATTTCATTTGTAAATATACATCATTTCCTGTCATTCAGACCGGCAACACATTCCAAAAAAGGTTGGGACAGGAGCAATTTAGGGCTAGTAATCAGGTAAATTGGTTAAATAATAGGGGTGTGACGAGACGGGTATCTCACGAGACGAGACAAGATTTTTACACACTATTTTTAAGAAATCCTCAATGGCAAAATACATGACTAGAAAAAATATTCTGCAGGTGTATTTGAAATGTTTTAACTAATCATCTTGTAATGAATGTCATTTCAGTTCTACTTTCTGAGTATGAATTATCATATGCAGTAAAAGACAACAATACTCAAGTAATGTAAAAGGTTTTGACACTAATCAACTGACTCACTTCTCTTCTGTATGATTTCAGTCTCTTCAGATCTTACTGTACATGATTTATGAGCTTCTACAACTTTTGACCTCCTAACTGAACTCCTTTCCACAAACTGATCATAGAAATAAAGACAGTATAAATAAAAATGGTAACACTTTACAATAAGGTCTCATTTATTAACATTAATGTATTAACGAACATCAACTAACAATGAGCGATATCTTTGCTACAGTATTTATTAATCTCTGTTTGTTAGTTAATAAAAACATTGTTATTCATTGTTAGTTCATGATAGTTCACAGTGCATTAACTAATGTTAACAAATGAAACCTTACTGTTTGTGCTTAATAAGATTAAGAGAAAACTGTTATTCGTTTTTATGGTAACACTTTACAATAAGTGCAACCATAATCGCACTCTCTTAATATTCAAAGTGCAAATAAGACCAAATTTTTCTTTGATACAGAGCTAAGAGATGGTTACAACTACACTGCCCAGCCTAAAATAGCTTTCATATTGAGAGATATTTGCATAAAAAAAAAAAAAAAGCCGCTTTCAAAATGCGGGGTATTGAAATCGCGTTTGAATGCGCCCTCGCGTTTACTTTCACGATCACGCATAACTCTTTAAATATGGAGCGGCGGCGACCGTTGTCCAACTGAATTAAATGTTTTTTTATTTAAACACAAAGCAAAACGACAGTGGAGGCGTAATGTAAACGAAGCGGTGGCATATTCTTTCCTAATCATCCTAACACTCTGTCATGGCAACAACATCACGAGACTACTTTTCGCCTCAACGAGAAATCTCTTCACATATTAGTCTTGCGAGATCTCGTGCCACGAGATCTCGTCACACCCCTATTAAATAATGTGATTTGAAACAGGTGATGTCAACAGGTGATTGTAATTATGATTTGGTACAAAAGCAGCATCCAAGAAAGGTCTAGTCCTTTAGGAGCAAAGATGGGCCGAGGATCGCCAGTTTGCCAACAAATACATGAGAAAATTATTGAAATGTTTAAAAACAATGTTCCTCAAAGAATGATAGGAAGACATTTGCTTATTTCACCTTCAACAGTGCATAACATAATTAAAAGATTCAAGGAATGTGGAGGAATTTCAGTGCATAAAGGACAAGGACGCAAGCCTAAGCTGAACAACCGTGATCTCCGATCCCTCAGGCGGCACTGCATCAAGAATCGTCATTCATCTAGAAGCGATATCACCACATGGGCTCAGGACTACTTTGGCAAACCTTTGTCAAGTACCACAATACGTAGTTACATTCACAAATGACAGTTAAAACTGTATTGTGCCAAAAGAAAGCCCTATGTTAACAGTGTCCAGAAGCGCCGTTGACTTCTCTGGGCTCGGAGGCATCTGGGATGGACCATCACACAGTGGAAACGTGTACTGTGGTCAGATGAATCAGTATTTTTGGGGAGAAATGGACGCTGTGTGCTCGTGACCAAAGAAGAAAAGGATCATCCAGACTGTTACCAGCAACAAGTACAAAAGCCAGGGTCTGTCATGGTATGGGGTTGTGTCAGTGCCCTTGGCGAAGGTAACTTACACTACTGTGATGGCACCATTAATGCTGAAAAGTACAGAGATTTTGGAACACAATATGCTGCCTTCAAGAAGACATCTTTTCCTGGGACGTTCATGCATATTTCAACAAGATAATGCAAAACCACTTTCTGCACAGTCCTGGCTGCGGAAGAAGAGGATACAGGTACTTGACTGGCCTGCCTGCAGTCCCGACCTGTCTCCAATAGAGAATGTGTGGCACATTTTGAAGCGCAAAATGCGATAACGAAGACCCCGTACTGTCGCCCACCTTAAGACTTGTTTGCAGCAAGAATGGGACAAAATTATACCTGAAACACTTCATTACTTGGTGTCTTCAGTCCCTAAACGTCTTTTAAGTGTTGTGAAAAGGAATGGCAACATTACAAAATGGTAAATGCTTTACTGTTCCAACTTTTTTTGAAATGTGTTGCAAGAACCAAAATAGGAATTTTGTTTTTTTGAAAACAAAAACAATAAAAATCATGAGGAACACATTAAATAATGCGCTGTTGTATTGTCTGCAATGAAATACAAGCCAAAGTAAATTTAGAAATCACTACTTTCTTTTTTTATTTGTGTTTTCCATACTGTCCCAACTTTTTCTGATTTGGGATTGTATTTTAAGTTGTAATATTTCACAATATTACTGTTTTACTGTTTCTGATCAAATAAATGCAGCCTTGGAGAGCATTATGACATTAATAAATTTATAAATATTACATTAAACGTTTAAAACCAGAGTGAGTTTGCTTACTGTGAGACCCAAGCCACCAGCTTCTCGATGTGGAAGATCAATTGATTGGTGTTACTGTCCTGAACTGCGGCCCCATTCACAAGGCAGCGAATACCCAGGTTATGAACATCTGTTTGAACGAGTAGGATTAACTTGATTTAAGACCAGAAATAATATCACAAGTATTAATTCCCAAATATGATTTATGTCCTACTGTTTTCACATTTTTGTATTTTGCACTTTTTAAGTACCTTTCAGTGCTTCAGAAGTGACCAGCGCTGGCCCCAGTGGACAAAACGTGTCAAATGTTTTTCCCAGCAGCCACTGCTTTCCGTTGCGCTTCATCTGCCAATCACGAGCACTTACATCATTCGCAACAGTGAAACCTGCAACATAGGAAAAGGCCTCCTCTTCCTGAGACAGAGACACGTTTATCCGTCATGAATTAGGTTGGGATAATTATTTCTGATAATGCCAATATTAACAGTATATGACGTCCCTGCTAGGAGACTGAATTATACTTGACGCTTTATGTACTTAAAGGGGTGGTTCAATGCGATTTCACTTTTTTAACTTTAGTTAGTGTGTAATGTTGCTGCTTGAGCATAAACAGTATCTGCAAAGTTACAGCGCTGAAAGTTCAATGCAAACGGAGATATTGTCTTTTAAAGTTATGGCCGTTTGGACTACAACAAGCTTCTTCCTGGGTTGGTGACATCATAAACCCTGCAATTAACATAAACCCTGCCCACGGGAATACGCAACAAAATGGGCGAGGCCATGTCGGCATTATGGCATTATGGAAGCGAAAGAGTTGATTACACTGGATGCACGCAGTGCAATGCGCCAAAAGATAATATAACCCATTATAATCAGTGTTATTGTCTACACTGGATGCGTCGCTGAAGACAGCTTCCAGAATCTACACGAGTTCAATGCTGGATTTGCACAAAGGCTATTACTGAAAGATGAAGCAGTTCCCACTTTAAAAGCAGAAGCTGCTGTTTATTGGCCCCAAACTCTAAGTATGTTTTATTGTTTGTACATGTCTTTTAAATGTATAGCTCTGTTGCTATTTATTGGTTGCATCAAGGACGTAAACAAAGACCAACACAGTTTGGCTTTGCTAGCCAGTTAGCTAAATTCTATCGCATACTTCTCCAGCAAATGCAAACAAACACCAACAAACTTCATAGACAAACAGTTGTTCATGCTATAAATAAACGATACCTTTACAAAAATGCTACTACTCAGTCAAGTATTCGGCTACAGTAAAGCTTTAATCAGGGTAAAACAGCAGTAACATTTACAAGTGACATCATATCTAAACACTTTGACACAAGTACAAAAGGAAATGCTAACCATTTAGAAACACCCTTTAAAAACCGTGCTTGCAGAGGTTCTGCTTGACCCTCTTCATCATTACTGCTATCTGGGTCTGATTCGGGCTCAAATTGATATGCCAATATAGACAGCATTATTTACATTTCCACTGAAAGCATACAACTATTGCCCGTAATGGTAAGGGTTGTGGCGTTTCCGTATGACATGCGCTAGATGCTTCAGCGAATCACAATATACTGGGCCAGCTAACTAATCTGAGCCCATTACGTATTTCGGAGGGAGTGGTAGGCTATTACAGAACCAGGAAGTCAATGGGCCATTCAAATGACAATGGAGACAGCGGTGTAGAATTAAGGTAAAATATATGAAAAATCCACCTTTTTTTTTTTGTTTTTTAAACAAAGCATTAAGATCTGCGCCCAATAAACACAATCAAGCCTAGAAAAACAAAAACAAAACAAAAAACACAGTGAACCACCCCTTTAACACTGTCTTTTTTTACATTTAAAAAAAAAGCATGTAATCTTTTACTACCTTAATATGCTTTCCTTTTCGTCCAATCACAAAGGCAAGTTCCACCTCCCAGTCCACTTCCTGTAAATGAGCCATCTCAATGTGAAACTACAGATTACAAGCTCGCATATCAGAGGTAAAACACTAGTATTATTCAACACGTACAAAATCTTCAATATTTACTTTTGAATAAAACAAGATTTTGAAGTTGTATATGGCAAACAAAAAACTGAATGTGCTGACATTACAAGAGTCAGTCTTATAGAGTAGTTATTCTGTACCGAGTGTCGTTGTTGGGTTAATGTGACATAAACTGTCTGTTTGAGACTGTATTAAGTTCCAGAGCTCACCTGACTCTCCTCTGGTAGAATGATGTCATCATAAGGGCCAGTGATGGTGGAGGGGAACTTGCTGAATATGATGGGCTCACTAGGAATCGGGGCGTTTTGCTCCAGGCAGTGGTCCTTATAATTCATACCAACACACACCACCTTCTCTGGGCCGGTCACAGGGGAGAGCAGCCTGATATCTGACCGTGACACCACATGCTGACCACTGGACAAAGCCCTGACAGAGACAGTAATATAAACATGAATAACTTATGTTTTCTACAACCCGAATTCCGGAAATGTTAGGATGTTTTTTAAAAAAAAAAAAAATAATAAAATGAATACTAAAAGACTTTCAGATCACATGAGCCAATATTTTATTCACAATAGAACATAGATAACATAACAAATGTTTAAACTTTACAATTGTATGCACAAAATTAGCTCATTTCAAATTTGATGCCTGCTACAGGTCGCAAAATATTTGGGACAAGGGCATGTTTACCTAGATGTAGCATCTCTTCTTTTCAAAACAGTTTGAAGATGTCTGGGCATTGAGGTTATGAGTTTCTGGAGTTTTGGAGTTTGGCCCCATTCTTGCCTGATGTAGGTTTCCAGCTGCTGAAGAGTTTGTGATCATATTTGACGTATTTTTTGTTTAATGGTGCATCAAATGTTCTCTATAGGTAAAAGATCTGAACTGCAGGCAGGCCAATTCAGCACCCGGACTCTTCTATGACGAAGCTGTGCTGTTGTAATAGCTGCAGTATGCGGTTTTGCATTGTCCTGCTGAAATACACAAGGCTTTCCCTGAAATAGACATCATCTGGAGGAGAGCATATGTTGCTCTAAAATCTTTATATACCTTTCAGCATTCATGGTGCCTTCCAAATCATGCAAGCTGCCCATACTGTGTGCACTTATGCACCCCCATACCATCAG
This sequence comes from Megalobrama amblycephala, assembly GCF_018812025.1. Lineage (NCBI taxonomy): Eukaryota > Metazoa > Chordata > Actinopteri > Cypriniformes > Xenocyprididae > Megalobrama > Megalobrama amblycephala. The sequence goes on from NC_063055.1 coordinate 29,439,629, forward strand.
AGATGCTGGCTTTTGAACTGAATGCTGATAACAGGCTGGAAGGTCTCCCTCCTCTTTAGACCGGAGGACTCGGCATCCATGATTTCCAACAAGTATGTCAAATTTGGACTCGTCTGTCCATAAAACACTTTTCCACAGCAGATTGTGTTTACCAACAGTGTTTTCTGGAAGTATTCCTGGGCCCATTTAGTAATTTCATTGACACAATCATGCTGATGAGTGATGCAGTGTCGTCTGAGGGCCCGAAGACCATGGGCATCCAATAAAGGTCTTCGGCCTTGTCCCTTACACACAGAGATTTCTCCAGTTTCTCTGAATGTTTTGATGTTATGCACTGTAGATGATGAGCTTTGCAAAGCCTTTGCCATTTGATGTTGAGAAACATTGTTTTTAAAGTTTTCCACAATCTTTTTACACACTCTTTTACAGATTGGAGAGCCTCTGCCCATCTTTACTTCTGAGAGACTCTGCCTCTCTAAGACATCCCTTTTATAGTTAATCTTCTTACAGACCTGATATCAATTAAAGGTGCCCTAGATTGTTTTTTTTACAAGATGTAATATAAGTCCTAGGTGTCCCCTGAATGTGTCTGTGAAGTTTCAGCTCAAAATACCCCATAGATTTTTTTTAATTAATTTTTTTAACTGCCTATTTTGGGGCATCATTAACTATGCACTGATTTTTTCAGCACGGCCCCTTTAAGAGATGCGCTTCCTCTGCCCCACGAGCTCTCGACTATATATACATCGCATAAACAAAGTTCACACAGCTAATATAACCCTCAAATGGATCTTTACAAGATGTTCGTCATGCATGCTGTATGCATGCTTCGAATTATGTGAGTAAAGTATTTATTTAGATGGTTACGTTTGATTCTGTGTGAGTTTGAGGCTATGATCTGTGGCTAAAGCTAACATTACACACTGTTGGAGAGATTTATAAAGAATGAAGTTGTGTTTATGCATTATACAGACTGCACGTGTTTAAAAATGAAAATAGCGATGACTCTCGTCTCCGTGAATACAGTAAGAAACGATGTTAATTTTAACCACATTTAACAGTATATTAGCAACATGCTAATGAAACATTTAGAAAGACAATTTACAAATATCACTAAAAATATCATGATATCATGGATCATGTCAGTTATTATTGCTCCATCTGCCATTTTTCGCTGTTGTTCTTGCTTCCTTACCTTGTCTGTGCACAGATCCAGCCGTTAATACTGCCTTTCCTTGTCTAATGCGTCGAATGGGCTGGCATTATGCAAATATTGGGGTCATACATATTAATGATCCCGACTGTTACGTAACAGTCGGTGTTATGTTGAGATCCGAGTGTTTTCCGGAAGTCTTTTAAACAAATGAGATTTACATAAGGAGGAGGAAACAATGGGGTTTGAAACTCACTGTATGTCATTTCCATGTACTGAACTCTTGTTATTCAACTATGCCGTGGTAAATTCAAATTCTGATTCTAGGGCACCTTTAACCTAATTAGTTGCTAGATGTTCTCCCAGCTGAATCTTTTCAAAATGTCTTGCTTTTTAAGCCATTTGTTGCCTCCGTGCCAACTTTTTTGAGACCTGTAGCAGGCATTAAATTTGAAATGAGCTCATTTAGTGGATAAAATTTCTGTTTAAACATTCGTTATCTATGTTCTATTGTGAATAAAATATTGGCTCATGTGATCTGAAAGTCTTTTAGTTTTTATTTTATTCCAATTTTAAAAATGTCCCAACATTTCCGGGATTTGGGTTTGTATAACATAAAACGCTCCATACATAATATATATTTGATAACATCTTACCAAATTTACAACTTACCAACATACCAAATTATCTTTTTGGAAAATATTTTCTAAATGTTAATGTAATTTTCTTTTTACAAATATTAAATAATCATAAATATTCAGTTTTTGTGGAGTCACACCACTTGACATTGTATAACTTGTCTTGAACTTAATTTGATCGCTGCTGGGGCAGGAGCTGAAGTTGCTCGAAATCAGCTGCACAAGCTCTGATTACACAGCTGTTTCACGAATGGCCAAATTCACCAAAAGAAGTGTTTCAAATTTATTGACAGAAAATTTGCTTTTATAACAGTAAAAATTAATGTAATCTTAATGTTATATTGTGTTATGTTTATCAAAATAAAACTGATAAAAAAAAAATACATTACTGGTATTTAAATAGTATAGGCTTATGTTGAACTTTATGACACTGTATTAAGCACTACATAAAGTACTGAACAAAAATTGTTTCTGTTGCTTCATGAAAACATCTGAAACACCAGTGTATTTGACAAATATTGCACCTAATCATTTTCACCTATGATAAAGTATGCAAACATCTTGCGAGTGTCACTACGGAAAGCAGAAAGTGTTCGATTTCACCCATCGGTGGCCTAGTATCAGATCTGAGTGTGTGTGTATATATATATATATATATATATATATATATATATATATATATATATATATTATTATTATTATTATTATTATTATTATTTTATTTATTTATTTATTTTTTTAATAAATCAGACAAAATAACTGTCTATTATTTGGCAGGTGACTGTAAAGTATGTGCTCTCTGTTGAGTTTGTGGTTTATACCTCTTAGCACAGTCCATTCCCTTTTGCCCCATTTCTAGAAACTCTCTCATAGTGGAAGGCATGGAGGGGTCGAAAGCTTTCAGATCAATGACCCCCTGACCTTCTGCCTGCTCCACCCCAACTTTGACGCTCCCCTCGCCGCCTCTGTGACAGAACTGGACTAGTCTCATAGCGGCTGAGCTTGCGGTGCCTCTGATGGTGCCTGCGGAGAATACAGCATTGAGTCTCCTCAAACTGAGCTGAGAGATACCCAGAAATCTCATCTATTAAAACAGAGGACAAGAGAGACAGACAGAAGAAAGGACATACAGCAGTGAAAGAGAGAAGTGGACAAACATGCAGGATGACAGGATAAATAATGTGCCCTTCAAGTGGAGTAGGAAATATCGTAATTGCAAGCCATAAATTTGCATTATTGCATTATTCATGTTCCAAGCACATACATTTATTATTATTTAACGAGCAAAGCTGTATTTATGAGGAAATTCAAATAGATCATACACTAACTGTAATGTTTGAAGGGGCGTGTCGATTTAAAACATTGCAGAGGCTCTGATATTTATTATGGATAATATCATATTTTTATCAAAGTTTTTAAATTTTATTTTTACATGCTGTATTTAAATTATTTTTAAAGGTGTGATGTACAGATCAGCTTACTGAAAAGACAACACGTTTGTAAACCTTTATTAAGCCTCTTCAAATAGCAAACAGACATCATGTCTGACATCAGTGCTAAACACAAACGCAATAAAATCCATGCAACATACACTGAACGAGAAAAAATAAATATTAAAACTAAATAAAAACTAATTAATTACCTACAAAATAATAAACACTGAAATATATTAAAGCAAATTATAAATTATGTTAATATATTATGTAATATATATAATGTAATGTGTATATAATGTAATTTTTTTTTTTCTTTAGGGAGTTAAAGCATTACCTTTTTTCCCCAACTGCTTTAAGGAGTAAGAAGTAATTTTAACCAATATTCTTTGTTTATTGTTTACAATATATTCCTTTTGTTTTGTTTTTTTAGGGTCTTATGTTTCAAATTCTGACTTGAAAGCCCGACTCGGAGGTACGAGTTTCCCAGGTGCACCGGAAGGCAGCATAATTTAAGATAAAGACATCAAAGCAGCCCAACCCAAGCTTTAGCAGGTTTTCCGATTATGTAACAATAATAGCCAGCAATAATCAAATTACGTATTGCTTAAGACAACCTATTTATCGCTAGAAATAAGATAGCAAGGCAGTGTAGATTAGAGACCACTTTTCCTTGCTTTCTGTTTCCTGCAGTGCTTCATGATAATCCTACCTGATCTTCGTGCAAAAAAACAGTATGATCGCGCACGTAGAAAAACGATTACAAAAATGATCTGTGTCGGTTTTAATGTGTTACTCACTAAGTTTCAATGTGATTCGACTAAAACTGCACAATCTCTGTACTTTGATACAGGTACAGCTCACGCTCACTCTGTCGTCGCTGTCATGTGACTTGTAGTGGTGTCCGGATTCGTGAAAGAATCGTCTTCTGAGTCGGATCTTTTCATTGTATCGGTTGAACCGGTTCACACGATTCATGAACTCTGGATTTCACTGTGAAGATTTGAAGCGTTCAGAAAAAAAGAAAGAAAAAAAAAATTATGTTCACGAGTCACGACCATACCTCAAAAAGCATACGAAACAAATGTGCTTATAATACAAAGTCGCGTGGGTGATTTAAATTTTACTAATGAACAGCTAATAAATTCTAAATGACTTCACGGCTGTGACAAACTGAAGTGGGATAGAACTGCAATAAACACTCATCTCTGTTTATAAAACTTAATAAAAACGTAATAAACCATCATACATGTGGCTAGATAGAGCATGAGGTGCCAGCCACTCCAGAATGATAAAAGAATCACGGAATTGTTCTTTGAGTTTGGCTGTTCATAAGAACCGATTCGCAGAAATGAGTTGGGCTTGTCATCACTGATGACTTCCGGTTTGGATTTTGTAGTTTAAGGAATATTGTTGAGAAGGATGTAATTTAAGGAATATTAAAATATACTCGAGTTAAAACATTAAGATGCGTGTTAAAATCGCACATTTGAAATTAATTAATTAATTAATTTCACAATTTATGTGCATTTTATTTCATTACAAAGTTCGGGAAAACTACATTTTCATGCCTCACGTGACTCCATTGGTCATGTGATTAGTCTGTCAGCTCAGCTGACTTCATGACTTCTCTTCTGCAAGGCGAGAGAAGGAAACGTGAAGATGTCTGTGAGGTAAGAGGATTGTTTATAATTGTTAATGTTTAAAATGAATTTCCATCATTACTGCTGGGTAAACGTTATCGTGTTTGGTACGATCATTGTTTTTGTTTTTCAAATTCAGTTATTTTAATTGATAATTGCTAAAAGCTAGATACTGGTCTCGTGTTAAAATATCTTTCTGTGGAGATTTATTTATTCATCCGTTTCTTGTCAGGATAATGCAAATGATATTTGGTTCGGTTTTTGCGCTTTTTTCCAGAAAGCAATATATAATTTCACAGTAGGGCTATAAATGGGTCTTCGTCGATATAAATAGCTGCCATATATATATATATATATATATATATATATATATATATATATATATATATATATATATATAGGAAATACTATTGCCTTTTTACTAATTGTTAACTTAATTTTATTTATTTTTTATTGTTGTTATTTTTATTAATATGCATTTAAAAAAAAAAAAAAAAACTTTTCTTAGTCTTCCATAGACTCACTATCACCCTGTCGCAGCCCAGAGTACTAAGGATAGGATGAAGGATAGCCTAATTAAATAACAGTTTCAGCAAAACAGTTATTTGCTGACATGACACCATTAAAAATAAATTATGAGAAGTATTTGAATTTGCCATGTCAGCAGTGAGGAAATGGTTTTGTGGAAGCTGCAAATGGTTTATTTGTCCCTCATCTGAAGATTGCAAATGTTTCAATGCATTAATTCATTTGAATTGAATTGTCATTTAAATGCAAAATGTTTGCAATTGCAAAAGTCCAGCAGTCTGAGACCTCTAAGACTCTGCACAATTTCTAGGATGCCAATCAAATAAGTAAATTTGCAAATATTATTAGTTAAAAAAAAGTATTTAGATAGAAAAACAGAAGCATATTCCTTTTGTCATAGTCTCAGTCTTTTGGACCCCACTGTACATAACTGCCAAATGACACTCAAATGTCAATCAAACATTATCAGAAATCATGAGAGCAGTTGAAATGAGTTGAGCTAAACATCAACTCATGTTTTAATTCTTGAAGAGCCTCTCATGACCGTAAACACGATAACTAAGCGAGATTCACTAAACCTTCAATGAAGCAAATTTCTCAACACATATGTAAAGTTTTCAATCTTCTGTCTTTCCTTCCATCCAGTGTCCAGCCTATCGAGTCGACCACTGACTGCAACGACAAGAAGTGAGTAAAGCCCAGTCTCAAACTCAATGTGCTAAATCTTGTGGCCTCACAGACGTGCAGTTTGGTGTCCCTGTCCCATTTGTCATTTAATGATTCAGAAGGGTGCTCACGAGCGTGATAAACTACTTCGCAGCATTACATCACCATCACAGAAAATGTTACTTTTATGAATCAGTCAGCACTGCTGTTACCTGAACTGCCTGCTTTACAATCAACAACACACAGACTTTAGACTTTAGACTGCTTTCTTATCACTGATGTGTAAGAGTATAGCTTATTGTGTCAAGTGTGAATCTTTGTGAACTGAACTACTTTCCCAAAAATTCCATCTGCAATTTTGTCTTTATTTTCTAGTAAAATTGCTTAAACATCCTTAAAACAACATTTGGCAAGTCATTTATTCCTGTTTTAAACATAAAGTCAACAAATTGTTATTTTTTTAATACATTTAAATGGTTAGTTCACCCAAAAATGAAAATTCTGTCATTAATTACTCACCCTCATGCCGTTCCACACCCGTAAGTCCTTTGTTCATCTTCAGAACACAAATTAAGATATTTTTGATGAAATCCGAGAGGTATATGACTCGTCCATAGACGGCAATATAATCAACACTTTTATGGTCCAGAAAGGTACTAAAGACATCATTAAAATCCTCAATGTGACTGCAATGGTTCAACCTTCATTTTGTGAAGCGTCGAGAATACTTTTGTGCACAAAAACAAAACAAAAATAACGACTTTATTCAACAATATCTTCTTTTCTGTGTCATTCTGGTAGATTGTTTATGTCCAGCACTTCCAGGCTCTACGTCAGAACGCCGACTCATCATTGGCCGGCTCCTGTGTCAGCATCACACGCATGTGTCGTGCTGCTCATGTGATCAGCATTGGCCAATACTGAGCCGGCATTCGTACGTAAACACGTGCTTCACTGTGCTTACTGCGTCAACTGTGTAATGATAATGACAGGGAAGAGAAGAGATTGTTGAATAAAGTCGTTATTTTTGTTTTTTTGCGCACAAAAAGTATTCTCGTCGCTTCATAAAATTAAGGTTGAACCACTGCAGTCGCATTAACTATTTTAACGATGTCTTTAGTACCTTTCTGGACCTCACAAGTGGTTGTTAAATTGCTGTCTATGGACGAGTCATATACCTCTCGGATTTCATCAAAAATATCTTAATTTGTGTTCTGAAGATGAATGAAGGTCTTACGGGTGTGGAACGACATGAGGGTGAGTAATTAATGACAGAATTAATTTTTGGGTGAACTAACCCTTTAACGAACAAAATATGCCGGCGAAAGCGGCTTATTTATATACCATAATAGATATTATTAATATTTTGAATTAGCTTTTGCATTTTCATTTTAGTTTAAGTTTTAGTCATTTTTTTGTGTATTTTTGTTATTTTTAATTTTATATATTTTTATTTAACTTTAATTTATATTTAATTTTAGTACTTTAGCTTAAACCTATTTTATTTCAGTTAGCTGCTAAAGCAACATTTCAGTATTTTTTTTATTATTATTATTTTCCCTACTATTTATATTGTATTGTATTAATTTCAGCTTTATTTTAAAGAAAGAAAATGATTTTTAATGGGTATGTAAACAAGTCTTAATAACCCTAACCTACACAATTCTGCTTCACAAGTTTATGTGGTTTTAAGGATGTTTATACATTTTTAATAAAAAAGACATAAAAAAAAAACAGATTAAGAATTTCTTTTGTTTGTTTTTTTGTTTTTTTTTTGTTTTTTGCTGTGTAATGGTGAGCTATTACACTGTTTGTTTTTACTGCATATATTTTGCAGTATATATATTAGAGTGAAAGTATGTATATTTGTTATATTGTGAAGCTTGATTTGGATTATTCCTCTCTTTAACAGTTTTGATGGCATTATCTTGGTAGCCCAAAGTTATGAGGACCTCCCTAAAGAGCTGGAGAGTTTGAAAGCACCATTACAGGACTACAGTGCAGTGAGTTCAACACCACACACATCTATCCAGCACTGAGTTTTAAATTTAAATTTATTTTTATTTTTCACTGCACACTTCTGTCACTCTTCTCATTCAGGTGGACTGTTGCTTCGGGGAAGAGGTCGTGGTTGTCAAGGCTCCTGGTCTCCCTGGAAACAGATTGGTGTTTGCCTGCACTGGTCCAGTGAATCGGGATTATGATGATGTCCGGCGGTTCAGTGACGCTGCTGCTAATGGCATTAAGAGGTGCTTATGCAAACATGATGCGTATTGATCAACTTACATCCTGTGAAAACAATATTGTGTCTTTAATGTCCATGTCTTTGACCTGCTGTTCTTCTAGGACATATTTCTGTCTTTGAAGAAGACTTTTACTGATCTAAAGGTTTTGTTTCATTGATCTGAATTATTTTTTGTTGTAGGGCTCTGAAAACTGGCATGAAGCGTCCTCTGCTGGTTTGTCCCCCACATAACAGCTATGCAAAAAACACCCTGACAGCCGTGCTGGGAGCCCTGCATGCTCTCTACATGGTGAGAAGCATGGTTTTTATGTATTAATTATTTTTTAATTGTACATTTTTAATTTTTACTTTATTTCATTCAATCATTAAAATGGTCATGTTAAAGGTGCCCTCGAATGAAAATTTGAATTTATCTTGGCATTGTTAAATAACAAGAGTTCAGTACATGGAAATGACATACAGTGAGTCTCAAACTCCATTGTTTCCTCCTTTTTATATAAATCTCATTTGTTTAAAAGACCTCAGAAGAACAGGCGAATCTCAACATAACACCGACTGTTACATAACAGTCGGGGTGAACGCCCCCAATATTTGCATATGCCAGCCCACGTTTCCAACATTATAAAAGGCATTAGACAAGGGCAGCCAGTATTAACGTCTGGATGTGCACAACCAAATCATCAGACTAGGTAAGCAAGCAAGAACAATAGCGAAAAATGGCAGATGGAGCAATAATAACTGACATGATCCATGATAACATGATATTTTTAGTGATATTTGTAAACTGTCTTTCTAAATGTTTCGTTAGCATGTTGCTAATGTACTGTTAAATGTGGTTAAAGTTACCATCGGTTATTACTGTACTCACGGAGACAAGAGAGCCGTCGCTATTTTCATTTTTAAACACTTGCAGTCTGTATAATTCATAAACACAACTTCATTCTTTATAAATCTCTCCAACAGAGTAGCATTAGCCGTTAGCCACGGAGCACTATCAAACTCATTCAAAATCAGAAGTAAACAATATAACAGTATACAATACTCACATAATCCGCCGCATGCATGACGAACACTTTGTAAAGATCCATTTTGAGGGTTATATTAGCTGTGTAAACTTTAAGGCACTGTTCAAGGCAAGCGCGAGCTCTGTGGGCGTGGACCACGGGATTTAAAGTGGCCGCAGCATAAAATCGGCGCGTTTAGAATGATGCCCCAAAATAGGCAGTTAAAAAAATTAATAAAAAAAAATCTATGGGGTATTTTGATCTGAAACTTCACAGACACATTCAGGGGACACCTTAGACTTATATTACATCTTTTAAAAACATAATCTAGGGCACCTTTAAAAATTCAGTTTTCCCTAAAATGCACATTGACTTCCTCCTTTGGATCTACTAATTTACTTTTTAAAATAAGTAACGCAAGTTACTTTTTCACATTTATTGACTAACAGATTTAGAAATAGGAGTGTTGAACTTCCTTCTCCTCTATCCTATTCTTCTTCAGTTCATCAGCACAGCATTATGCAAATGTGTTACAAACCAACATAGATTTAAGCAGGAAGTAAGACTGGAATTACAGTTCAGAATCACAAATAGCTTTTTAACACACTTACATGAATGGTAATATCCGAAAAGCATAATGTGGGCGCTATAAGGTGAAATAAAAAAATAATATATAAATATTAGATGATGAAATTAACTTTAAAACTTAAATGAAACTTAGAAATGTTGCCTCAGCAACTAACTGAAATAAAATGTTTAAGTTAAAATGACTAAAACTGAAATAAAAATAAAGCCAAATAGAAATATAATATAAACTATAATAATAAAACTAATAAAAATGGCAAAAGCACAATAAAATTATTAAAACTTAAACTAAAATTAAAATAAAAACAAATCCAAAATATAAATACTAAACAAGTAATACTAAAGTAACAGTGAATCTTATAGATCTAATGCTCTATTATTTCTACCTCTCTGTTGTCTAGTTTTAGACTTTAATGCTTGTCAGTACCAGCATAACCTAGTTAATATCTGTGTCATCAGCCTCTAGAGGTGAGGGAGTCCAAGACGTCCTCTCATAAGGTGGCGGTGCTGGGCGTCTGGGCGAAGAACCAGACAGAGGGAGCCGCCATTACTGAGCTAGCTACTGCTCTGGAAAGCGGCAGGTATGGTTGTGTGTCCTTCATTGTGTCCCCAATTTTTAGCTATCATTTTGACTAAGACCTACAGTGTACAATAAGCAATAAAAAAGGTCATTTGCGTATGGTGCAGGTTTGTCTACCGTGATATCGGCGGCTCTGACCCGGAGCGAATGGCTGCCCCACGTGTAGCTGAGTATGTTGAAGACGTCTTCAAGGATAGTCCTGTAACGGTGAGACTTTGAGTGAACATTTGATAGAGTTTGAAGCTGTATCTCATGTCAATAAGAACTGACATGCTTCATTCATCCCCTTGTGTTTCTTAGGTGAAAGTAGTGAGTAATTTGGATATTCTGGAGAAGGAGTACCCCTGTTTGGCTGCAGTCAACCGCTGTGCTAACAGTAAGAGCAGAGTTTAATATGGAATATATGGATATAATATCCATATAATGTAATGTGGATTTAATATGGAATTACAGAGAAATGTCCTGCTTGTTTCAAATTCGTTAGAGCCAAAACTAGATCCCTCAAAGCACTGATCCATGTGTCTAGTTTAATAACTAAAAAAGAGAAAATGCAGGATTGATTTATTTATAAATAAATTCATAATAACATTTTATTTCAAACACTGAATTTATCTTTACATTTTCCAAACACGGAAAAAAATGTATAAATATATTATTTTTTTTTTTTTTTTTTTAAAGAAATTCACACTTTTATTCAGCAAGGATCCATTAAATTGTTTAAAAGTGTAAACAGTAAAGACATTTATAATTAAAAATACATGCATCAAATACATGCTGTTCATTTAAACATTCTATTCATTATGAATCCAGAAAAAAAAAAATATCATAGTTTCCACAAAAATTAAGCAACACAACTGTTTTCACATATATATATTATATACAGTACTGTGCAGAAGTCTTAGGCACGTAAGTATTTTCACCCCCCAAAAAAGGTTTTAATCCAGTTATTTATATCTTTTGCTGTAGTGTGTCAATAGGAAATATCCGTTCACATTTCCAAACATTCATTTTGCCATTAATTGTAATAATCCAGTGAGATTTTTGAATACACAAGACTGATAACAGCCGGTGCTCCACATAGAGATCAGAGCTCACCATCATCAGATCTGTCTGTGATTACATGAAGAAACATATGAAACTGAGACAAACCAAATCCAGAAGAACTGTGGCCGTGTCTCCAAGAGATTTTAAGAAACCTGCCTCCAAAGATACCTGAAAAATGATGCCCAAGTGTACCTGGACAAGAGCTGTTTTAAATGCAAAGGGTGGTCACACAAAATATTGTTTTGATTTAGTTAATATAAAAGTTAATTGATAAATAAAATCTATTTATAACAGTATTTTTTAAAAACATCCTCACTTTACAGCATTTTTACACAAGTGCCTAAAACTCTTCACAGTACTGTATCTTTGCAGGCAGGTTTCTTCAAGTGTCTTGAGTAGAGACTGGAGTAATGATAAAGACCTAGATAAAGGCCACATTTCTGTGTTCTCCAGAGCTCAAGACTCCAACTCTGGATCTCATTAGTGATTGTGTTATGTAATGTATCATTAAGTTGTGTTAAAAAGCTGATGTTTCTGCTTCAGCTGTGCCGCGCCATCAGGCCAGAGTGATCAAGCTGAGTTACAGTGGAGAAGGACCCATTCAACAGACTCTCATGCTGGTTGGCAAGGTAATATTTAGGTCAATTGTATTTGGACACCCAGGATAGAGCAGTTTCCAGTCCATATGTACATTGTATGTTGTTTCAGGGCATTACGTATGACACCGGTGGAGCGGACATCAAGGCCGGTGGAATCATGGCTGGAATGCACAGAGATAAATGTGGATCTGCGGCTGTTGCTGGCTTCTTCCAGGTATGATCCCATACACTCCTGCTCATATTACTGAAGATGAGAAGAATATTAGTTATATTATAGTCTAATATCATTGTTGTTGTTTTAGGTCCTAGCCAAACTGAAGCCCAAACACCTGAAGGTTGTGGGTGCGATGGCAATGGTGCGGAACAGTGTCGGATCTGGTAAGCAGCTTAGTCTGCATGTGTTGACAGGTTTGGGTGTCTGTTACGAAGTATTTGTCATCCTTTTTTTTTTTTTACCCTTTGACAGATTGTTATGTGGCAGACGAGTTGATGGTGTCTCGTGCCGGTCGTAGAATCCGAGTTGGAAACACTGATGCTGAAGGAAGAATGGTCATGGTGGACTTGCTGTGTGAGATGAAGGAGCAGGTACACACATATATCGGCATATAGAATAGTATGCATTACTACTTTAAGATTTAAAAGGGTACTATTATAAGATCAAAATCATCTTGTTATATAAAATTATACCTTTAACTGTACACTCATTATGTCTTATTTGCTTATAATAAGTCCATTCATGAAATTTCCTCACTATTAAATATTCCACGGCCATCTGTTAGTGGTATCATAACAAAGTGGAAGCAATTGGGAACAACAGAAACTCAGACACGAAGTGGTAGGCCACGTAAAATCACAGAGCGGAATCAGAGCATGCTGAGGCGCACAGTGTGCAGAAGTTGCCAACTTTCTGCAGAGTCAATAGCTACAGACCTCCAAACTTCGAGTGGCCTTCAGATTAGCTCAAGAACAGTGTGTAGAGAGCTTCATGGAATGGGTTTCCATGGCCGAGCTGCTGCATCCAAGCCTTACATCACCAAGTGCAATGCAAAGCGTCGGATGCAGTGGTGTAAAGCACGCCACCACTGGACTCGAGAGCAGTGCAGACGTGTTTTCTGGAGTGACGAATGCTTCTCTGCAATCCGATGGCGATCCGAGTCTGAGTTTGGCAGTTGCCAGGAGAACGGTTGACGGTACTTGCCTGACAGCATTGTGCCACGTGTAAAGTTAGGTGGAGGGGGAATTATGGTGTGGGGTTGTTTTTCAGGGGTTGGGCTTGGCCCCTTAGTTCCAGTGAAAGGAACTCTTAATGCTTCAGCATACCAGGTCATTTTGGACAATTTCATGCTCCCAACTTTGGTCCCAGTTTGGGCATCGCCCCTTCCTATTCCAACATGACTGTGCACCAGTGTACAAAGCAAGGTCCATAAAGAGTTTGGTGTGGAGGAACTTGACTGGCCTGAACCCGATAGAACACCTTTGGGATGAATTAGAGTGGAGACTGCGAGCCAGGCCTTCTCGCCAACATCACTGCCTGACCTCACGAATGCGCTTCTAGAAGAATGGACAAAAATTCCCATAAACACACTCCTAAACATTGTGGAAAGCCTTCCCAGAAGAGTTGAAGCTGTTATAGCTACAAAGGGTGGGCCAACTCCATATTTAACCCTACAGATTAAGAAAATAGTTATTTTAAATTGTAGTAAGATTTCACAATATTGCTGTTTTTACTGTATTTTTGATCAAATAAATACAGTGAGCATAAGAGGCTTCTTTCAAAAACATTAATAAATCTTATCGACCCCAAACTTTTGAATGATATAATTATTATATTATACATTTATATGATATATTAAAAAAAAATTGTTAATTTTCATAATAATTTTCATTTTCTATAAAATACATCAAAGTAAGCATGTGGTTGTTGTTAAGCCAGTTTTCACCTAGTACAGTGGAAGTAGGATGAGGTAAATTTGCTTGTGTGTAGCGCCTACAGTTCTGCATGTCTTTTTATAAGACGTTAATAACAAGCATCTGAATTTTAACATGGTCCCTGATTTCTTCATCTGGCCTTCTCATGTTTAGCTTCACATTTCAGCACCATAATAAGGCAGGCTTCGCATAGACCGTTAAAAGATCGCAATCTCTATTCAAACCCATGCGATCTCATTCCTAAATGACAACAATTTGCCTGTGTCTAGTAAACCTTTGACAAAATCACACCGGAACACAAATCTGCGTTTGGGCTGCCGGTGAGTCAGAGAGAGCAGTTATCATTTACAGTATAGGTATGAAATGGCTTCACGAATATCAACCACACAGTTTCATTATTTATGTGATGTTAGGATAAAAGTTTATAGTTCGGATATAAACACTGATGTCTGTGATAGCAAAATCGAGTGAATCACCTTTTAAAAGTAAAGCCCTGGGTATACAGCCTTGCAAAGTATATTTCATTGACTCGTTCGCGCACATAGGCATTCGACGCATGAGCAATCTCTCGCCACGAGTTACAACCCATGTTAACATCTTTGCTGGAGCTGTACAAATTAGGGTACTTTCTAACCTCTTTGCTCAATCTCTTGTCTATCTAGGCCTCCATTGTTGCTGTACAAGCTGTACATGTGCTCCTGTCTGTTATGTTTATGCAGTTTTTCTTTCAAATCGATTTGACACCGACTACCTTTGACACCCCCAGGGCACGGTTGCCACCTTGTGGATAAAGTAATTACTGCAAAAAATTAAATGCACATGTGCAACCGGTTACAAAAATTCGGTGGTGCACATACTCTTCTGATGATGAAATTCGTGTCACACGCACTGTACGCTGAACCTTGTGTATGAGTAAAAACTGAACTATACTTTGGGCTTAACATGGCGCTTCAAATTACGATTGTATCGATTACCTTGTTACGCCACCTGCTGACGACAAGTGACTGTTAAAAAAATGTATTTGTCAATAAATCATTCATTCAAGAGATTCTTTTCAAAAGCGCTGATTCATCCCGTAATGAAACAAGTGACGTATTTATGATGGAGTCATTGAATCATTCATTAAACCATTTTTTTTTTTTTTTATATAATTATTCATTCAGATTAATTAAACATTTTCAATAGACTGCAACAATTAACATTTTGTCAGAAGCTCTAGTAAATTACATATTATTTTGTTTAGTTGTCTGTTTGGAATCATTGGAGAATCGTGATCTATGTTTGAAACAAAAAAATTGTGTATGTTTCTGTAGGCGTTGAAAGAGGTGTCTCCTCATCTCTTCACTATTGCCACTCTGACAGGACATGCTATCAGAGCCATGGGACCAAACTACTCTGTGAGTATTTCAACATATCTTCCAAGGGTAGAGAAAAAACAATGCTCATCACACGTCAGTGCTACTGTGACCATTTTCATTTTGACCGTGTCACTCTCCATGTGTCACTGTAGATCATAATGGATAATGGTGCTGCTCAACGCTCAGGAAACGCTCTGCAGTGGCAGAAAGGTAAGAAGAGCTAAGATGTGTTTGTTTTTGTTTCTATAAAAGTAGTTTCATTGGTCAGAAATCTATTTGTGTGGCAGCGGGAGAGGTGCTGGGAGATCTGTTTGAGGTGTCCACTATTCGTCGAGAGGATTATGAGTTCCACAAAGGGAAGTCTGAGTATGAGGAGATCCTGCAGTCCAATAACCTGCCCTCATCTGCCACACCACGGGGACACCAGACGCCCGCCGCCTTCCTCGTCATGGCTTCTGGACTGGATAAGGTAGATGCACACACACTCACCTATGGATTCTATCTCAGCGTGGAGAACTATGGGAAGAACCTTATTCCTGATGTAGTTTCCTGATGTAGTAGATCAGTTTAGATTGAGATTTTGTGTTATTTATGACACAGCACTTCCCCGCCATTGACAGGTTTTTTTTTTTCGTTTTTTATGACACAAGACTTCCCCACCATTGACAAGTTTGCACTGCTATATGATAGAGGGCGCTGTTTCCAATCGAATGCACCCTTCGAAGGATGCAACCTCTGAATTGGTGTGCCACAAACGACCTGAAAAGTGAAGCCAAAGCATTTTGATCGCCCCCTGATGGTTGGCTGCAGTATTGGTCATATTCGACCTCTCCATGTAATTGAATTGTTTGAAGCAACTGCATGCCATATTTTTATGTAAAAATAAATCTGAAAACATTCTTACTGAATTTTTTTTTTTTTTTATTCCTTTTTGCTAACGTGATCACCAAACATTAAACAGCATATAATGAAAACTGCCTAATGTTACCGAATGTAACGATGAACTTACGAAAAGGCGAAGGGTGTATTTCTAAAGGAACACTGCCCAACAGCGACACCTGCAGGTGAAGTTACAGCAGGAGTCATGCCTCCCTTTGCTCTCATAGAAAACCAGTAGACCCCCAGCGTGCGGTGGGTTTTGTGGGGGGTAATTGAGAATGAATGGGGGAAAGTCACGTGAGAGGAGGTAATGTCTCCATCGCGCTATGATTGGATATGATTGGTTTTTGT
The DNA here is from genome assembly GCF_018812025.1 of Megalobrama amblycephala. NCBI lineage: Eukaryota > Metazoa > Chordata > Actinopteri > Cypriniformes > Xenocyprididae > Megalobrama > Megalobrama amblycephala. The sequence continues at coordinate 29,456,264 of NC_063055.1, forward strand.
GTTAAATCCCGCCTCTTGTTGACGTGCGCGTTCCGCGCGTCAGTTTGAATGAACAAATGATGCCGTCAATGGGAAGAGGTAACGACTGTGTATTTTTGGGGGTGTTGATGGACTACATTTTGATCCTGATTCTGAATCCGATCTGGACGAAGTCTGACAAATATGCGATTTTTCTCAGCTTTTTGTTCAAAATGTTACCCACATTAAAGTGTTGATTTAAAAAAAAAAAAGAATAAATGAAGCTAGTAATTTTTATTTTTTTCTTTCAAAAATGATTTAAAAAATGATCAAAAATTCTAGTGCTGGCAACTTAAAATGCTGATTGGAGAAAAAGTTAAAAAGTAACATTTTTGCAAAAATGCATATATTAACTATCTACACATTTGCCCCTCAGCATGGAGTGGACTCGGACAAACCTTTGCCTTACTCCCATATCGACATTGCTGGATCCAGCGGCCCTTTCCCTGGTGTCCCAACAGGAGCCCCAATTCTTGCCATGGCGACAAAGTACCTGCAGCTGTAAACATACGTCCAATGATTTTTTTGTTCCATCATTAATTCATCCTTTGCCATTTCACAATTAATAGATTTCATATCTGCTCCGTCTGACACACAGTGTGGCCAAATAATGGCGCTTTTATCCTTCCATCATGAACACCATCCATCTTTATCCTTTCGTTGTCGCTCCATATATACATGAATGCATCTCTTCACGTCCTTAAAAACCTCTGCGCTCCTCTCCCTCATGCACATAATCTTCTCATTTTATCACATTTTTTAGTATTGTGCAAGTTTTCCATATCTAATAAACATTTACTGAGATTAATGTTAATGAACCAAACCAAAGTGTTTCATGTCTGTTCTTACCCTGTAGCCTTACAGTTTCTCAGCTTAAGAAGGAGTGAGGATGTTGAGCCAGTGGTTTGATATTGAATTGCATCTATAAATTTGTTTGGCAGTACTGTGAGAAGAATAATGCATTTGTGTAACCGCCCATTTTGTACAAGTACAATTTTGTGTGTAATCAAAATATGAGAATAAAAGCATTTTGGCAAACAAAAGGAGTATGATGTCTTCTGTATCTAACTGGAGCAGTTGATCTGTGACCATAAGAATAAATGTCTCTGTGAATACTGAGTAGAATATGATTTGAAAGTTTATGGAATGCTTAGTAGTGATGGGCGATATCAAAACACTGCTTCATGAAGCTTTGAAACCTTATGAATCTTTTGTTTTGAAACTGCCACAGTCACGTGATTTCAATAAACGAGACTTTGTTACGTCGTAACTGTTTCAAAATTTCAATCGTTCACCGCTGGGGGGGCGATGATTTCTGTGAACCCATGAGACATGCGATTTCAATGAGATCAGACCCCAGAGGTGAACCACTGAACAAAATCGATATGGGTTTTACCCGTAGACTGAGGGGGCTTTCACACTGGGCTCGTTTGCCATGGTCCGAGCCAGGGCATGATTGTTCCCGGTGCCCCCGTAGCGCTGTTCTGGTTTCACACTCAAATTGATTCTATCGAACCCTTGTGCCTTTGTGTTCATCTTACGTCATCACAGAAGTGCACGGCGCATGACAGAAAACAGAACGTGGGTCAATAAATAGTGTTATTTATTAATTTGGTGCTATTATGTGCAGCAGAGTAATTGACACTTGTGTTTACTGTATGTGCGTCACTGCGGATCCAGGAGGAACAATGCGGTTTTCGTTCCGGTCGTGGGACAGTGGACCAGCTCTATACCCTCTTCAGGGTTCTAGAGGGTTCATGGGAGTTTGCCCAACCAGTCCACATGTGCTTTGTGGATTTGGAGAAGGCATTCGACTGTGTCCCTCACGGCGTCCTGTGGGGGGTGCTCTGGGAGTATGGGGTCCGGGACCCTCTGTTAAGGGCTGTCCGGTCCCTGTACGACTAGAGCAGGAGCTTGGTTCGCATTGCCGGCAGTAAGTCAGACCTGTTCCCAGTGCGTGTTGGACTCCGGCAGGGCTGCCCTCTGTCACCGGTCCTGTTCATTATTTTTATGTACAGGATTTCTAGGCGCAGTCCGGTTTGGGGACCATAGGATCTCGTCGCTGCTTTTTGCAGATGATGTTGTCCTATTGGCAAACCAGGACCTTCAGCATGCAGTGGGACAGTTTGCAGCCGAGTGTGAAGCGGCTGGGATGAGAATCAGCACCTCCAAGTCCGAGGTCATGGTTCTCAGCCGGAAGAGGGTGGCCTGTCCCCTTCAGGTTGGTGGAGTAGTCCTGCCTCAAGTGGAGGAGTTTAAGTATCTTGGGGTCTTGTTCACGAGTGAGGGAAGGATGGAGCGGGAGATTAACAGGCGGATCGGTGCAGCTTCTGCAGTAATGCAGTCGTTGTACCGGTCTGTCGTGGTGAAGGAGCTGAGCTGCGAGGCGACGCTCTCGATTTACCGGTCAATCTACGTTCCTACTCTCACCTATGGTCATGACCGAAAGAACAAGATCCCGGATACAGGCGGTCGAAATGAGTTTCCTCCGCAGGCTGGCTGGGCACTCCCTTAGAGATAGGGTGAGGAGCTCGGTCACTCAGGAGGAGCTCAGAGTAGAGCCGCTGCTCCTCCACATCGAGAGGAGCCAGCTGAGGTGGCTCGGGCATTTGTTTCGGATGCCTCCTGGACGACTCCCTGGAGAGGTGTTCCGGGCATGTCCCACTGGGAGGAGGCCCCGGGGAAGACCTAGGACATTCTGGAGGGACTACGTCTCTCGGCTGGCCTGGGAACGCCTTGAAATTCCCCCGGAAGAGCTGGAGGAAGTGACGGGGGAGAGGAAAGTCTGGGCGTCTCTGCTTAGACTGCTGCCCCTGCGAAAGAAAATGGATGGATGGATGGCGTCACATGTATTTTTTTTTTTTTCTGCTGCTTGTAAGCAGCCTATTTTGAGGATACGGTTGATTACCATTCATTTGCCGCTCTGATTGCACTCGCAAAGCGCGAATACACTGCAGGCTCACTCCTGCTCGAATCCAGGATAAATCATCAACACTGTCATCTCTTACATGTGTTTTATTGAAGTAAATATTAATCGGCGAAAATACTTTACTTCCTGAACAAGTGCGCACCCGAGTCCGTGTTGCTTTCAGGGGTCTTTCACACTGGCAGTTTAGTTCGAAACGGGGCATGGTTTGCAAGAAAAATCGCTAATATGAAAGCTGTCACGTGAACCCGTGTGCACACCGGGGTACCAAACCCGAGACTACCTGAAGGAGGTGGTCTGAGTTTGGTTGCACTCGAAATGTGCCACGGTTCGCATGAATATGAAAGCAACTCGGACGTGGGTGCGCACTTGTTCAGGAAGTAAAGTAACCTGCGCACGTGTTTTGCCGATTGTAATGTATTTACTTAAATAAAAAACGTGTAAGAGATGACAGTGTTGATAATTTACCTTGGATTCGAGCAGGAGTGAGCATTGCAAACAGCGGAAAACCATCTACATGTGGCGCACATAGAGTACACCAGGGGCATCTTGCCTCCTCAAAAAATAGGATGAGAAAATAATCCATATTACATATAAAACAACACAAATATTACAAATTATGACATTAAAAAGAGCGCAAGTCATGCGTATTTCTAAAGGAACACTGCCCAACAGCGACACCCGCAGGTGAAGTTACAGCAGGAGTCATGCCTCAATTTGCTCTCATAGAAAACCATTAGACCCCCGGTGGGTTTTGTGGGGGGTAATTGAGAATGAATGGGGGAAGGTCACGTGAGAGGAGGCAACGTCTCCATCGCGCTATGATTGGATATGATTGGTTTGTGTGATAAATCCCGCCTCTTGTTGACGTGCGCGTTCCGTGCGTCAGTTTGAATGAACAAATGATGCCGTCAATGGGAAGACTAATTGAAAAGTAAACAGATCAACCAGTTAGATACTACTGCTTTATGTCATGTCAAAATCAAACTTGAAATGGACTGAAATCATGACTGCGGGGTGTTTTCAGTGCAATCAGCTTGGTGAAATTAAATTCATGTCTGTGACGGATGGTGTTTATGGAGCATGACTGATGATCCAAAATAGCCTAAGTTGACTATTAAAAAGAAAAACATCAATACACAAATAAAATATATTGTTTAAATTATTGCCTTTAGTTATTATTTTGGAATGAATGTAGAAATGCTTAAAACATTAACTTGATGAGATTGACTTGGTTTTGATAAATAGAACATTAGCTACATTGTTAATGTAAAGTTACAAAATAGAATTGTATTTGGTTTCTTTTTTGATGTAATGTAATGTTCATTTAACAAGGAAGAGGTGTCAACGTTAAGAGTAATGCACATTAATTTACATTGATTCATAAATAAATAAAAAATGTGCCGCCTCATTTCAGAACACCACTGGAGTACACACAAGTGTCGTTTACTCTGCTGCACATAATAGCACCACATTAATAAAAACGCTATTTACTGCACCGCGTTCTGTTTTCTGTCATGCGCCGTGCACGTCTGTGATGATATAAGATGAACGTAAACACACCATGGTTCGATAGAATCAATTAGATGATTGGTTAAATGCATTGATATATTTTACTTTAAATAAAACATTTGTAATAGGTTTGTAAAAGGTGATCTGCATGTTTGGCCTGAGTTTTTGTTGCATTTACACTGTTCTGACCAGCAGGGGTCACCACCAGCGTGTGGCGTTTCGAACGCTTCAAAACAATGAATCATTTTGCGAAGCAATTGGTTCAATTGATTCGAAGCTTTGAAAAGCTTCGTTTCTCCCATCACTGACTATGCCATAGTACAACATGACAAAAAATACTTATTATCATGCAATTTAATATGTGCATCTAAAACCTTTTAATTTACGATTTTTTTATATTATTATTTGTAACACTTTACAATAAGGCTTCATTTGTTAACATTACCTAAGATTAATAAATGCTTTAGAAGTATTGTTCATCATTAGTTTATGTTAATCTCAACATTTACTAATATATTTTCAAAACTTGTATCTGTTAACATTAGTTAGTGAACTGTGAACTAACATGAATGTGAAAATTTTTATTAACATTAACATAGGTCTCTGCAGCTGGCTGACTGCTACCTCATCATGACCCCCCAAAATACATCACTGCAACCCATAATAACCCACAACCATATCATTTTTCTCCATTCACATTCTGGACAGTAATGGAATACTGAACTACAGCACCATGTCAAATGGAACTGATCTAGAACTATTTAAATGCTGATAAGAGAGACAAATGCTGAAGTTACAGGAGTCTGTTCTTCCAGTACAACACATTAAAGTCCCTTCTGTAAAAAGAGAACTGTGGGACTGATCTATAATACTGAGTCAATGGTGAGTACAATCACTGCTGCTATGGAACTTCCTGCAGGTCACTGAATGTCTGGAGAGGGTCTCGTTCGACTGGGGCATGAAAGGAGGGAAGCTGCTATTGAGGGATATAATGAAATCTAAGCATATGGGAGGAATAAGGCAGAAGAAAGTGACAGGAGTGAAGGGTGAACTTCAGTGTTTGCTTGTTGTGAACCATAGAGGTGCTGGACAGAAGCTTCTGCTTTTTCTTTTTCTTCACCGCCTACACTACTTCAAAAGTCTTTTTTTTTAAGAAACCAATACTTTAATCAGCAAGGATGAATTAAATTAATCAAAAGTGACAGTAAAGACATTTATAATGCTACTAAATAATGATTTCTGGAGGATCATGTGACAGAACACTGGAGTAATGATGCTGAAAATTCAGCTTTGCATCACAGGAAAAAAATACACTTAAAGGGTTAGTTCACCCAAAAATGAAAATAATGTCATTTTATTACTCACCCTCATGCCGTTCCACACCTGTAAGACCTTCGTTAATGGAACACAAATTAAGATATTTTATTTGAAATCCGATGGCTCCGTGAGGCCTGCATAGGGAGCAATGACATTTCCTCTCTCAAGATTCATAAAGGTACTAAAAACATATTTAAATCAGTTCATGTGAGTACAGTGGTTCAATATTAATATTATAAAGCAACGAGAATATTTTTGGTGCGCCAAAAAAAAACAAAATAACGACTTATTTAGTGATGGCCGATTTCAAAACACTGCTTTAGGAAGATTCAGAGCACAAATGAATCAGTGTATCAAAAAAAAAAAAAAAACATTACTGGTGTGCATCTTAAGACAAAACAACGGCACTGACATATTAAGATATGTCAGTGCAAGTTGCTTTCAGTTAAAACAGCTCAAACATGCATTTTAGTCTAGGACTATCTTAAGCCTTGTCTGTGAAACAATAGGTTGTCGTAACCCCGGTTCTCTGAAACATCGAGTGGAGAGATCCACCTATGGGAAGGGCATCCGTACCTGACCTCTGCTGAAGCATCCAATTGCACTAAGTCTGGCTAGACAGACAGAAGTGCACAGTAAATGCCAAGTAAGGCCCCACCCCCTTACCTGAAATAATATAGGGCCTGCACACTCTGCTGTTCTCCAGTATTTATATTCGCTTTGCGTGTGGCAAGCGGGGCAAAGCTGGTGGATCTCTTCACTCAATGTTTCAGAGAACCAGGGTTAAGACAGTAACCTATTGTTCTCTTTCATCATCTAGTGTTCGAGATCCACCTATGGAAGAGACATGGACAGCTCCATGATTGCCCAATACACTCACAATGAGGTTCTGTAAACCAGAGAAGGACGGTCGCCCCAAGGGTGCGGTTCCTGACACATCCCATAATCATGCACCTGGCAACCCTGACGCACACACAGCTGCTGCGCACAGGCAAGACATGAAACATGTATGATGCCCACACAAGAAAAGTACCCAGCAACACATATATACACACTCCCAGGCAGGAGTGTGCGTGGCCTGCCGGCCCATTCACCCTCTGTTTCTTCACTCCAATGTGTAATTGGAAAGGAAAAAGGAGTGTTCCAGGGAAGGGCTATGTAGACCCCACCCCCAAAACAGAATGTGCTACCAAGGTTCTAGTGACATCCAGCTGGTAGTAATGTACAAACGTATGGAGAAAAGCCAAGTCCTGCAGTGACACTTCCCTGAACAAAGCCCAAGAGTCAGGTAAGCCCCTTGTGGAATGAACTCTGATGTCTCGTGGGGGTTGCACTCCATTTCATATGCCAAAACTATAGCTTCCACAAGCCAATGTGAGAGGCGTTACTTGGATATGGGACTCCCATGCGAGGGGGTGCCCATGAAATAAAGAGCAGGTCACTCTTACGGAAAGCACTGGTCCTGGTCATATACGTCTATAAGGCACAAACAGGACACAGTGCATTCAGCCTCTGATCCTCTGCAGAGGAAAAAGGTGGAGGGTGAAAAGCGGACAGCTCCACCACCTCCGATGTGAATGCAGGGAAGCATTTAGGCATAAAAGCAGGATTAAGCTTAAGGAAAACCTTATCTCCATTTAGAGAATTTAGTGCACAAGGAATGAACCGAGAGTGCATGTAGCTCACTGACAAGTTTAGCTGATGCCAAGGCCAGGAGCAAAGCAGTCTTGAAAGACAGCAACTGTAGGGAAATACTTCCCAGAGGCTCAAAAGGATATAGAGAGAGAGCCTCCAGCACCATGGAGAGATCCCATTCAGGAACGGTTCTCCTGATGACTGGCACCAGTCATAAATCTGTGGATTAGAGGAGGCTGCCTGATCGTTGAGCCCTCAAAGCCCACATGACAGGCCGAAATAGCTGCCAGATAGACCTAATTGTGAAAAAGGACCTGTCCTTATCCATGAGGTCTTGTAGGAAACACGAAATATCAGGAACTGAGCACAGATATGATGTGAGACCGCACCCATCATACCACCCTTCAAACAATTGCCACTTACATCCATATGAGGACCGTGTAGAAACAATCTTGGCCTTCTGTATAGTAGCAAAGTTAACGTGATTTCACCAAGTACAACATGTTCCTGAATCAACATCTTCGTTGATCCTGGAACAACATTCCAATCAACCAGTCAGATTTGAGGGACAAGTTTACAGTTTTGGTCAAGTTTAGGCTTACAACCAGGGTTGGGTGCTTCTACATCAGTGTTATTCACCTATCATTTCCCTTCTCTCTCACCCTGGCCAGTGTGGGAATTATCAGGCACAGGGGAGGAAAAGCATACAGCAGCACTTTGGGCCATGGGCGGGCCAGTGCATTCACATCCATTAGCGAGAAGAACATAGGACATAGGTTGCCTGTCCAAATCTCATCCATATTATGCCCACTATCTGAGGTGCCAATCTCCATGGAGTGGGTTCCCCCTTGATAGAAGGTCCGCGCCTCTGTTCAGAATGCCTGGAAAATGATTTGCGCGTAACATGCTCGAGAGTTCTAAGCCCAGGAAAAATTGCACTCTAACTGGGTGTAAAATTGCTGTTGTTCACATTCAACCTGAACCCAAGAGATGTGATGTGCGTGAGCACACGGCAGGTGTACTGCAGTAGTTTCTCTTACGATTCGGCTATGATAAACCAGTCATCTATGTGTCAAAATCTGCAGACCTGACATTCTCAGGGGAGCTCAGCCCACCTCCGCACACAGACAATAAGTCAGAGGGCTGAGTGAGAACCCGAAAGGAAGAACTGCAAATTCATAACAAGTGCCTGGATAGGCGAAACAAAGAAACTTTCTGTGTGGCTGATAAATGCTTATGTGGAAAAAAGCATCTTTCAGAACAATCAATGTGAACCAATCGTTATGTTTTATTAAACGAGAGAGAACACAGTGGGTTAACATTCTGAAATTGTTTCCTTAATTTTTTTTTCAACACTGAGATTCTGAGATCCAGAATAGGACAAAGACTGTCCTTCTTTGGAATTAGGAAATAATGAGAGTGAAAACCCTGCCTTTATTAAATTAGTGATAGCTGTGTGTAGAGTGCACTGTGGTGACACTGCTTGTACACTTTTTCACATCACACAGTAGGGATGGAAATCCCTAGTGGCAAAAGGGCACTGCACGGGACTGGTTGTCCCCGGGGGTAGCTGTTGTGGATTTAGAGAGAGCCATCAAATAAATAAATGAATAATCTGACAAACAGTTTATTAGAGAGATAACACGCTCTTGAGAGAGACGTGCTCGCACTACTGAGTTCATCTCTAAGCCCAGGAAAAATTGCACGGGTGTAAAATTGCTGTTCACATTCAAGTGTACTGTTGTCACATTCAGCCGTAGAACAGGGGAAAATAGTTAAGAGAGCAAGGCGGGCAGCCTGCTAAAGAGTGCGAGCATGGGCGGCTTGCAGTAATTACTTCAGCTAACCTTGCTGATAGGACAAACACATCCAGCGGAGGCTGATCCAAAAGATGTGTCCTCCTGCAGACAAAAGCGAAGTTTATAAAACCACGATCTGAGTGTAAAATATTCCAGAGGTTGCAAGAAGCGAATGTCAACTGGAGAACAGCAGTGTGTGCATGCCCTATATGCTCTCTGGTAAGGGGGTGGGGCCTTACCTGGCATTGGCTGTGTGCTTCTGTCTGTCTAGCCAGACTTGGTGCAAATGGATGCTTCTGCAGAGTTCAGGTACCCAGCCAACATGTCCATGTGGCCCCCTTGTGGGTTTTTGATGGGCTGTCACTTGGGCCCTGCATGGGCAACCCAAGTGGGGCACATAGAATTTTGTCCATCGGGTCTACACAGGTCCCATGTGTGTTAGCCCATAGGGGCACATGATGGATCCATAGTGGGCTCTAAGTGGGGCCCATTTGTGTGTTCATTATAGGGGCCCACATGGGTCACATATGGGTTCTAATAAATGGGGCCAATATGGGCCACATACAGAACCCTTATGGGTCCCAAAAGGGTGATAACACTGGACCCACAAATGGCCCCTCTATAGTGTTTTGTGGGACCACAGTGGGTGAGAACTGGGCCCCATTTATATTTCTTTTTTATTCCTGTAGGGCCCCATGTGTGTTAGCCCATAGGGGCACATGATGGGTCCATAGTGGGCTCTAAGTGGGGCCCATTTGTGTGTTCCTTATAGGGGCCCACATGGGTCACATATGGGTTCTAATAAATGGGGCCAATATGGGCCACATACAGAACCCTTATGGGACCCAGAAGGGTGATAACACTGGACCCACAAATGGCCCCTCTATGGGGTTTTTGTGGGACCACAGTGGGTGAGAACTGAGCCCCATTTATATTTCTTTTTTATTCCTGTAGGTGAAATTAATGTGCTTTAATGTGCTCATTTGCAAAAGAAATCTATGTTTTAGTAAACCTGTACCTGACTTAAAAAATGATGAAATGATGCGAGATCATGTAGTTTATCACCTTTCGGATCAAACTGATGCAGATGCAGAAGTGAAGCAGCACAAAAATGGGTGTGCCTCACTACCTTGTACAATATTTCCTAACAATTTCTTAAGAGTTGCACAAACACCACAAAAGCTCATTGTCACTGTGATGGAGACCTGCACCCAAAGAAAGTCACTGGGAACACTTCAGTATGGGGAACACGTTCAGTATTAACTACAACTTTAACCTCATTAAACTCCTAATTTAAGCGCACTTCCGTACTCACCTGTCAAGATCGACAGCCCAGGGAAAATATTATGTAGCCCACACCAGGGAAAAAGTGAAAGCTGAACATAGGCTAAACAGTGGAATTTAAAGCGAGAACAATATTGTGAAATGATGCGAGATCATGTAGTTTATCACCTTTCGGATCAAACTCAGAACAGATGCAGAAGTGAAGCAGCACAAAAACGGGTGTGCCTCACCTTGTACAATATTTTCTAACAATTACTTAAGATTTGCACAAACACAACAAAAGCTCATTGTCACTGTGATGGAGAACTGCACCTAAAGAAAGTCACTGGGAACACTTCAGTATGGGGAACTCGTTCACTATTAACTACAACTTTTACCTCATTAAATTCCTAATTTACTGTTTATTAATAGTTTGTAAGGCAGTAAAAGTTTAGGTATTGGGTAGGATTAAGGGATGTAGAATAAAGTCATGCAAAATATGGCATTATATTGCCGAAAGTTTTGGTATGTCTGCCTTTACATGCACACAAACTTTAATGACATCCCATTCTTAATCTGTAAGGTTTAATATGGAGTTGGCCCACCCTTTGCAGCTATAACAGCTTCAACTCTTCTGTGAAGGCTTTTCCAGGTTTAGGAGTGTGTTTATAGGAATTTTTGATCATTCTTTACATTGTTTACACATAAACATGTTATCGAACATGTCTCCTCCAATATATCTCTTTATGACAGCTGTACTTCATAAACAGTTTTTCTTCATAAATCAGTTTTATCTTAAAATCACAGTTGTCTTGTCATTATTATTCTTCATAAGCAGAAGAGGTACAAGTAGCATAGAAAAGTTGCATTCTCTAATGAAGCAGGTTGTGGCTGATATCAACAACCTCTAGTCCCCAAAAAAGACTAATTTACTTGTCCTGAACCCTGAATGGTTAAATCAGCTTCACTGCCACAGTAGAAAATATTGCAATCTTTAATTTAGTTGGAGAAAAACTCTGCAGAACTGTGGCCACTCCTGATCTATACTGTACATTTGAGTGTTATTGGGATTGTAGAGCGACACCAGCACGATGCAAGGTTCTCGTACATTTCTGCTATTAAAAACTAAACAGCGTGACAGATATAGTAATTTTTGAAAATTCTTTACACTGTAATTGATTGTAGTGTAAAAATAACAGTTATCTAGAAGAATTACATTATCTGATCATATATATTAAGCATATTTTAGTTGAATATCATGAAATGCTCATGAGTAGAAAACATAACTATAGAAATTTCAGAATTAAAACATGACCATCAGACAATGAAATGCTCATTGGGTCAGAAGGGTTGCAGTGAGCGGGTAATTTTGGTATTTCTGTGTCGCATCATTCTCATGGGCATTTCACCATTTTGACTTTTCAGTGTAAGTTAAATCTATTTTTGGCCCATTTTACCTGTAGAAAATAAACTGAATTATTATTCCTTCACAACACAAAACCGAAAACAAGAATGTGTGGATCATCAATAATCAGTCACTACTCACCAATTATCCTTTTCTTCTTTAAGACTAAAACCACTAAAGCAATGTTGACATTCTTATGAAACCACTCTTCTTTACTCTTTATGGACTGAGTGCCTTTTTCCCAGTAATCCTCCTGCATTTTCTCTTTTATCCAGTGCTGTGTGGGAATCTTTCTCTTTTCTTTACTATTGTAATAGTCGATCTGTCTATCGTCCAGCAGACCCATAGCAGTGAATTCATAGATGCCCGGCAGATCCACAGGTTTAGACAAATGTAAAACAGTGAGTGTCTCTCTGCAATGAAGAGGGATAAAACATGCATAAACAGGGATGTGGGAAGTAGGGGTTTTCACTGGACAGTAAATGCAACGCAAATTTTTGTTCAGTTACATTTATTCATTTTTTATCATTTTAATAATTTGTTTGTATTAAAAAAGTTAGCCTATTCACTTATAAAATCGGTACACTTCTGAAGGAGAAAGCAGCTAAAACAACAAAACACTCAGACATTTACAGAAAGACTCAAATAAAATAAATTTTATAATCTATCTATAAAGTTTATCCTTCTGGATAAACTGAAATGAACTATTTTTCAGTTTATTTTGCCAACATTTCCATTTAGTATATGGATCTATTGGTTTTGATATATTAATTTGAGGCTGCTGACAAATGATGACCCTGTTGAACCTATGACACAAAACGTCTCGGTTACGTATGTAACCCTCGTTCCCTGAAGGAGGGAACGGAGACGTACGTCAGTAGTGACCGACGAATTGGGATATCGCTTAGAGAGCTCTATCAGCTTCGTGTGAACTAAAACAAGCCAATGGAATTGGCGTGCGATATTTGCATAATGCGCACCGCCCCCGACAGGTGTATATAAATAGGAAGCGGATGCAATCGCACTCTGTTTTTCGCTGAGGAGACAACTGGTGTCCGCACTACAGCGAGGGTACAGGAACTGTGGCGACGGGACGTACGTCTCCGTTCCCTCCTTCAGGGAACGAGGGTTACATACGTAACCGAGACGTTCCCTTTCAGTCGGTCACGTTCGACGTACGTCAGTAGTGACCGACGAATTGGGATCCCAACTAAAGCGCCACAGTTACGAAACCCCTTCCAGTGCCCAGCGCAAGCTCGGCTACCCATAGCACCAGCTGGAACGGTGAAGGGGCGAGCTTACGCCGAGAGAGTTTTACTGCTGTCTTACCGAATACCCACTAAGTAAACTAGACTACACTGGGGAAGCGAACCCGTAAGGGACGCTGCGGAGGCCACTACCTACCCAATGGGGGAGGAGTTTACGTGGAGAATACACATATGGACTGGCCCGGGGGGCAGTACACATATGGGGTCCCTGGGATGGCTCCACCTGGTAGGGGGAGACTCATCTGACAGGTGACAGCAGAGCTGGCTCTGCTAAGGGAAAGACACGGGCTCGCCGTAGGGAGTTTAGACCCGTGGACAATTACACATATGGGACCGCTCACGTAGAGGGGTCACGACATATGGGCCCCAGCCAACAGACAGCGTCAGCGACGGATGTAGGCCTGGCATCAGACACTCCGCAATGTCCGAGCCGAAGGGGGAGGCGGAGGAACTCGACAGGGTTCGCCAAGCGGGGAACACGACTGGAGTAAAAGTATGCACGTATCCGGCCAGGGGGCGGGAATGGCATTGCAAGCCGACACTTAGACGGGTACAACACGTCTACCGACTAGTAGATGCGAGTACACGTGAAGATACCGGCTCTACACGTAGGCTATAAAACCTAGCGAACGTGTTAGGTGTCGCCCAGCCCGCAGCTCTACAGATATCTGTCAGCGAGGCGCCATGAGCCAGCGCCCAGGAAGAGGCCACCCCTCTGGTGGAGTGGGCTCTCAACCCGAGCGGGCAAGGCACGCCCTGGGATTCATACGCCAAGGCGATGGCATCCACTATCCAGTGGGCCATCCTCTGCTTGGAGACAGCCTTTCCCTTCTGCTGGCCTCCGTAACAGACAAAGAGCTGATCTGAGGTCCTGAAGCTTCGCGTTCTGTCCACGTACACACGCAGAGCGCGGATGGGACAGAGCAAAGCTAGGGCTGGGTCTGCCTCCTCCGAGGGCAGCGCTTGCAGGTTCACTACCTGATCTCTGAAGGGAGTGGTAGGAACCTTGGGCACGTATCCAGGCCGGGGTCTCAGGATGACGTGAGAATCACCGGGCCCGAATTCTAGGCACGCTTCGTCGACCGAAAACACATGCAGGTCCCCTACCCTCTTCAGGGAAGCCAATGCAACCAGAAGGACAGTTTTTAGGGACATAACCTTCAGGTCGACTGATCGCAAAGGCTCAAAGGGATGACCCCGGAGAGCTGTGAGAACCAGGGTCAGATCCCAAGAGGGTACGGAGGAAGGGCGAGGAGGATTCAGTCTCCTTGCCCCCTCAGGAACCTGACGATCAGATCGTGTTTCCCCAGGGACTTACCCTCAACTGCATGGTGATGTGCAGCGATAGCGGCAACATACACCTTCAGGGTGGAGGGAGACAGCCTTCGCTCCAACCTTTCTTGCAGGAAGGAAAGCACAGATCTGACCGAGCATGATCGGGGGTCCTCTCGGCGAGAGGCGCACCATTCGATGAACAGGTTCCACTTCAGCGCATAGAGACTCCTAGTGGAAGGAGCTCTAGCGGAAGTGATGGTGTCTACGACCGCTTGCGGGAGATCACTCAGAACCTCCGCATCCCGTCCAGGGACCACACGTGGAGGTTCCACAGATCGGGACGCGGGTGCCACAGGGTGCCCCGTCTCTGAGTCAGGAGGTCCTTCCTCAGAGGAATCGGCCAGGGAGGGGCTGTCGCGAGGAGAATGAGGTCTGAGAACCAGGTCCGAGTGGGCCAGTACGGAGCCACTAACAGAACCTGCTCCCCGTCCTCCCTGACCTTGCACAGGAGTTGTGCGAGAAGGCTCACTGGGGGAAACGCATATTTGCGTAGACCCGGGGGCCAGCTGTGTGCCAGGGCATCCGTGCCGAGCGTGCCGCCGGTCAGGGAATAGAACCACTGGCAGTGGGCAGTTTCCGGGGAGGCAAACAGGTCTACCTGGGCCTCGCCGAAACGCTGCCAAATCAGCTGAACCGCCTGGGGGTGGAGCCGCCACTCGCCCGCAAGTGGAGGCTGCCGTGACAGCTCGTCGGCCGCACGGTTGAGCACACCTGGGACATGAGTGGCCCGAAGGGACCTCAGATGCTTCTGACTCCACAACAAGAGATGGCGGGCGAGTTGCGACATGCGACGGGAGCGTAGACCACCTTGATGGTTGATGTACGCAACGGCCGCAGTGCTGTCCGAACGGACCAGTACATGCTTGTCTGACAACAGCTCCTTGAAGCGGGCCAGAGCAAGACGTACTGCTAGCAACTCGAGGCAATTGATATGCCAATGCAGCTGAGGCCCCGTCCAAAGACCCGACACTGCATGCCCGTTGTACGTGGCCCCCCATCCCGTGGCAGAGGCATCTGTGGAGACCACAGCATGCCTGGACACTTGTTCCAGGGGTACTCCGGCCCGCAGGAACGAAGGGTCCGACCACCGGACAAGGGTGCGGCGGCAGCTCGGTGTCACGGGGACACGGAGCGTGCCGCGCTGCCACGCCCATCTCGGGACCCGGCCGCGGAGCCAGTGTTGAAGCGGTCTCATATGGAGCAATCCGAGCGGCGTGACCGCGGCTACAGATGCCATATGCCCCAGGAGCCTCTGAAAATCTTTCAGTGGAGCCGCTGTCCTGCGCTTGAGCGAGCTCAGGCAGTTCAACACCGACTGGACGCGCGCCTCGGTGAGACGCGCAGTCCGTGCGACCGAGTCTAGCTCGAGACCGAGATAAGAGATCCTCTGCCCGGGGGCGAGTTTGCTCTTGTCCCAGTTGACCCGAAGACCCAACCGGCTGAGGTGAGCTAAAACCATGTCCCTGTGTTCGCACAACTGCTCTCGCGAGCTGGCCAGGATCAGCCAGTCGTCGAGATAGTTGAGGATACGAACGCCCTGTTCCTTGAGGGGAACAATGGCCGCCTCCGCAACCTTCGTAAAGACGCGGGGGGACAGGGCCAGCCCGAAGGGCAGGACTTTGTACTGATATGCCCGACCCTCGAACGCAAACCGCAGGAAGGGTCTGTGTCGAGGCAGAATCGAGACATGAAAGTACGCGTCCTTCAGGTCGATTGCTGCAAACCAATCCCGGGGACGGACGCATTCGAAAATGCGCTTCTGCGTGAGCATCTTGAACGGCATCTTGTGGAGATACCGGTTCAGGACGCGCAGATCCAGGATTGGCCGTAGCCCACCGCCCTTTTTCGGTACAATGAAGTAGGGGCTGTAAAACCCCGACTTCATATCGGCTGGAGGGACCGGCTCGATTGCATCCTTCGCCAGGAGGACAGCAATCTCCGCCCGGAGAACAGGTGCACTGTCCAACGACACCTGAGTGAAGTGGACACCCCTGAAGACCGGGGGACGCCGGGCGAACTGAATCGCATAGCCGAGTCTGATAGTGCGAATGAGCCAGCGGGACGGGCTGGGAAGCGTGATCCACGCCTCCAGACTCCGAGCCAGCGGGACCAAAGGCACCACAGACGCACCGGGGGTGGGGCAGCGAGGTAGAGTGGGATCCAACTCGGACGGCATGGGAGCGGCCCGGAGTGTGGTCGAACTCTGGGAGGCAGCAGTGCGTATGGGAGACGGCGCACGGGGCGCGGGCTGCACCATCACACTGCGACCTGCTGGCGAAATGGGAGGGGGCTGCGAGTGGCGAGGCGGGGCCTGGCACACTGGCAGGCGCACCCTGTTGTGACCTGGAGTTTGAGGAAACTGCTCTTTTTGTGATAAAGTGGGTACCGCTGGACTCCGGGGAGCCAGCGGCGGAAGATAGACAGACATCACAAATTCCCCCCGGCCCTCCTCCGGGGGTGGGAGAGAAGGTGGAAAACTCTCCCGAAGAGCAAGATCCTTCCCCTCCAGGTTGCCCGTCTCAGGGCCGTGACTTCCTCTTGCGTTTGCCACCTGGCTTGGCTGAGACAGGCTGGGCACCACGTCTGCGACCGGCACCCTGCTGCTTGGCTGGTGTAGGCTGCTGCTTTGCCGAACCAGCAGGGGCGGAGGACGACGCAGGCGGGCGCCCTCGGCGACGAGCGGGCTGAGGCTGAGCCACGGGCGGGTGGGTGGAGGCAGCAGCGGACCGCCGTGGCATGACGTGTTTGATAGCCTCAGCCTGCTTCTGTGCGGCGGAGAACTGTTGGGCGAAGCTCTCCACCGCGTCGCCGAAGAGGCCGACCGGGGACACGGGGGAATTCAGGAACCGCTGCTTGTCGGTTTCCCGCATGTCCGCCAAGGTCAGCCAGAGATGGCGTTGCTGGACTACCAAGGTAGACATCGCATGACCAACAGCGCGTGCTGTCACCTTCGTCGCCCGGAGGGCAAGGTCGGTGGCAGCGCGCAGCTCCCCAAGCAGTTGTTGGTCAGGCCCTTCCTGGGGCATCTCCGACAGCGCTTTTGCCTGGTACACCTGCAAAAGGGCCATCGCGTGCAGGGCGGAGGCAGCCTGCCCACAGGAGCTGTAAGCCTTCTCAGTCAGACCGGCTGAGAACTTACAGGCCCGGGACGGGAGGCGCGGCTCACCACGCCAGCCAGTGGCCGTTGGACACAGCTGCATCGCAACGGACCGCTCGACTGGCGGGATCCTCGCGTACCCCCTGGCTTCTCCGCCATCCAGGGAGGAGAAGGCGGACGAGGGACCGGGCCTCGCACAAACACTATAAGGTGTTTGCCAAGACCTGGTCACCTCATCGTGCACTTCCGGGAAGAAAGGCATTGGGGCGGGACGCTGGACCTGACCAGCGCGACCCCCCCCCAAATAGCAATCATCCAACCGAGATGGGCCGGGGCAGGGTGGAGGGTTCCACTCGAGCCCGACACACAAGGCGGCCCGGGAAAGCACAGCCGTCAACTCGGGATCCGACTCGGCCACCGCTACCGTCCCGGAGGGACCGGATCTTCCTCCCCCGAGGACCCTGGCTCACCTTCCGATGCAGAGATCGACATCCGGTCCGCCGCAGGCGCACCAAAGGTAACGGCTGGACAGTCCGTAGAGGGCCCAGCGGAAACCAACGGCGGCACGACGGGTTGCGGTGCTGATGAGGCGGCAGGGGCCCGCGGAGCGTTTCCGCTCGGCGGGGAAGCCCTGACCGTAATCCTCAGGTCACCCTTCCCATACACCGCCGAACCGTCCTTCCGGCCCGGGCCGGAAAAAACGGTCGAACGGGGCATAGGAGAGGGGACCCCCGCTTCCTGAGACCTCAGGAAGGAGAGTCTAGACCTCAGCACCGCGATAATTATATTCCCGCAATGGGAACATGAACCATCCACAAAAGCTGCTTCAGCGTGCTGAACACCCAAACACGAGATGCAGCGATTGTGCCCATCAGCAGGGACCAGGGAACGACCGCACCCAGTAACGCACAGACGAAATGACATACTGTCAGGGTTCGTCTGTAAAGCTCTTTTAGAAGGGGAAAGATCAGCTCACTTGTGCTGAAGCACACAGGGAGTGACGCGATGCGCTCAGGTACACCACTCCCTGAACACACAGAGGAACCGGCCCAAATCGCAACACGCACACACACTTTTAGAGTGTTGCTGTTACAACAGCAGTTGAGAGCTTATAGCTCGGCTCCTCAGAAACTCGCGACCTCGCTGGAGTGCCTTCACAACCAACACGAACAGCGCGCTGTTAATCCTCTTCTGAGGCAGTTTTAGTTTCAATTTAAACAAAGTCTGAAGCAGGACACCAGTGTATGGCTCCGAAGCGAAAGACAGAGTACGATTGCATCCGCTTCCTATTTATATACACCTGTCGGGGGCGGTGCGCATTATGCAAATATCGCACGCCAATTCCATTGGCTTGTTTTAGTTCACACGAAGCTGATAGGGCTCTCTAAGCGATATCCCAATTCGTCGGTCACTACTGACGTACGCCGAACGTGACCGACTGAAAGGGAACTCGAATATACTTATAGAGCTTAAGTCAGTATAGCATCATATTTATTTATTTGTTTATTTATTTTTTACAGGGATTGATTGGTGCATATCGTTCAGCTGACGAAACAACTTTTGAAAAAAGAAAGAAAAAGAAAAGTAGACAAAAACTCAAACCACTTTTGAAACTTTTGAGTTGAGACATGAAAATTATGAAATCTAAGATCTTTATTCAGTGAGTGCCATTGTAAAGACTGTAGACTCACAGCCTCGTTTTATGGCATCTATAACCTAGGTCTATGATTATATAACTTTTATATTTCTTGTACGGTTAGCATAGATTTGTAATCCAACTTCAATTCTGTTGATCAAGAAGTGTAAACGTGTTACTTTCTCTTTCGTTCCCTGACTCACAGTAAAGGTTTATCATTTACCTGCTTGAATTGACCCCAAGAAGCCAGCGCAATCGGGCCAATTGCGGCTGAGTGTCGGCTCACTCGGCTGTGTTCTGGCTGACCAAAAGTGAGCCAGCTCTTTTGCCCAGTAATGGTTGCCAGATTTCGGATGTGCAGATTTGGCCCAATTTGCACTGAGACACAGCACATTTAGCCACATTCGGCCCGATTATGGACCGTAAGGGCTGGTCTGATTTTGGGTGTGATATGGCCATACAGACCCAGACCAGTTTAGGTTGAGTGCTGGGGGTGGGTCTCCTTTTACAATCTGGTAAACTGAATGTATCAGTAACCCTTAATACATACTATCATTTCGCAACCGGGCCAAGTTATTTCTTCTGGCCTGACGGACTGGGCCATTATTGGGCCAAACTGTTTTGGTTACCTGGGACAGCAAAGTCCCATAAAGAAGAAAAAACAGAAAGCAGAGTGAATATTGTCCTGAAACCGGTGGCCATAACTGAAAAGCCATGCGAGAATTTTACTGATGTGTATTCTCAGTGCCGTAAATTTGAGAACCCGCAAAACACGTGCAGTTCTGCTTATTAACCGCTAGAGCGCCAAAAGTTACGAGCTGATGTTTATATATTTACTAATAGAAAACAAGACAGATTAATACAAAATACAGATTTTTTGCTTTTTGTTTGCTGTGTAATGGTGAGCTATTACAACACTATAGTGTGTATAGATATACTGCAGATATTATGCAGTATGTATGCGCTTCCTTGTAATTTCTGAAAAAACAGAACAATGTCTAAAAGATGTTATGTGACGGGGTGTACAGCAAACAAGCTAAAAAAAAAACCCAGAACCAAAAACCACAGAAGTTTTTATAAGCTGTCGACCCAAAAACCAAGCGTTTAAGGACACAAAAGTGGATACAGGCAATTAACTACGCCCACTGGAGGGGAACATAATCAATGACAGAAAATATAATATATAAAACTGACATTTGGATATTTGACTTAACAGTGAGAAAATGTTTACTGCACACGTAGGCATACTGAGAGTCAGGATCCCAAAATTTACACGAGGACCCATTCTTCCTGCTGATGCTTCTTCATGTTTTATTGCCTGTATCCACTTTTTTTCTCCTTAAAGGCTGGCTTTTACGGTTCAGTTCAGTTTTTAGCTTGTTTGTACACCTTGTCACATAGCATTGTTTAGACATTGTTTTGTTTTTTGTTTTAAGTCAGAAATGACAAGTAGGCAGCCTCACACAATACAAAGTCAATGGAGACGGATGGATTGTTTTCCCCACGGTGTGGGCATGGCCTAAATGCGCCCTGTCTCTATAATGACCTCTAGCTCCACCTCTCTATGCATCACGTGACTCCATTTGGTCATGTGATTAGTCTGTCAGCTCAGCCAGAGCCGTTAAATAACGGCTCTGAGCTCAGCTGACATCATGACTTCACTTCTGCAAGGTGAGAGAAGGAAACGTGAAGATGCCTGTGAAGTAAGAGGATTATTTATAATTGTTAATGTTTAAAATAAGTTTCCATCATTACTGCTGTTTTCTGGGGTATGTTGTGTTTGTTACGATTATTATATATTTTTTGTTTCAAATTAAATTATTTTAATTAATAATTGCTAAAAGCTAGATATTGGTCTGTAGAAAGTCAGTGTTAAAATAGATGTGTTTAAATATTTTTCTGTGGAGATTTATTTATTCATCCGTTTCTTGGCAGGATAATGCAAAAGATATTTGGTTCGGTTTTTGCGCTTTGTTCCAGAGCAGGGGGTAAAATGCCAGCTATTTTTTATCAACGAAGAACTATTTATACTGTGAAAAAAAAAAAAAAAAAAAAAATAAAAATAAATATATATATATATATATATATATATATATATATATATATATATATATATATATATATATATATAATAAATGACTGGACATTAGAGCATACGGCATTCGCAGTTAACAGTGTACAAAGAGTGACTGTTTTGTCCACGCTTTTTGATTATCGTTGTTGTGATGTTTTGCGCATACATCGACTGAAACATACATTATCTGAACTCTGTCTGTTTTCCACGTTGCTATTTTAAACAAACCATATTAACCAATAGATGCGTCGTCATTCGAGATGGACCGCGGTGCAAGTGCGTACTGAACCGTAAGTGGAGAACCGCACGGTTCGATTTTTTTACCGAGAACCGTTGCACCCCTAATATATATATATATATATATATATATATATATATATATATAAATACTATTTTTAAATATTTACCTTTTTATTAATTGTTTTGTATTTTAATATCGTGATTTCTTACCAGTGTTTAGAAAGCAGTATGAAACCATAAAGTCAAGTTATATCAATTTTAACTTATTTATTTTTTTATTTTTATATTGTTGTTATTTTTTATTAATGTGCATTTTTTTTTTAAACTTTACTAAGTCTTCCATAGACTCACTATCACCCTGTCGCAGCCCCCATCCAGATGAAGGATAGCCTAATTAAATAACAGTTTTAGCAAAACAGTTCCTCATTGATGACATGACAACATTACAAATAAATTATGAGAAGTATTTGAATTTGCCATGTCAGCAGTGAGGAAATGGTTTTGTGGAAAGCTGCAAATGGTTTATTTGTCCCTCATCTGAAGATTGCAAATGTTTCAGTGCATTAATTCATTTGAATTGAATTGTCATTAAAATGCAAAATGTTTGCAGTTGCAAAAGTCCAGCAGTCTGAGACCTCTAAGACTCTGCACAATTTCTAGGATGCCAATCAAATAAGTAAATTTGCAAATATTACCATTAGTTAAAAAAAGTCTTTAAATAGAAAAACAGAAGCATATTCCTTTTGTCATAGTCTCAGTCTTTTTGGACCCCACTGTACATAACTGCCAAATGACACTCAAATGTCAATCAAACATTGTCAGAAATCATGAGAGCAGTTGAAATGAGTTGAGCTAAACATCAACTTATGTTTTAATTCTTGAAGAGCCTCTCATGACCGTAAACACGATAACTAAGCGAGATCCACTAAACCTTCAATGAAGCAAATTTCTCAACACATATGTAAAGTTTTCAGTCTTCTGTCTTTCCTTCCATCCAGTGTCCAGCCTATCAAGTCGACCATTGACTGCAAGGACAAGAGGTGAGTAAAGCCCAGCCTCAAACTTAATGTGCTAAATCTTGTGGCCTCACAGACGTGCAGTTTGGTGTCCCTGTCCCATTTGTCATTTTGTAATTCAGAAGGGTGCTCACGAGCGTGATAAAGAATATATCTATTTTTTGACAAATCATTTATTCCTTTTTAAACATAAAGTAAACAAATTTGTTTGTTATTTTTTTAATGCATCTAAAAGCTACAATAAATGTTTCACTGCTAGAGGTCACTCATTCAAAACAAAGGCATAGCTTGATGATGGAATCATGGAAGGCATTGTCTTCATGTCTACAGCCGGTGGAAAAGAATCGTGACGGGACTCGGGCAGAAATCATGTTCATGGATGAGATTATTAATGTTACTGTAGTATGAAGCAGAGCAGGGCCGAGCGCAACAGCGTTAAAAGATACACTATATTGCCAATAGTATTGGGTCACCCCTCCAAATCAATGAATTCAGGCGTTCCAATTCACTTCCATGGCCACAGGTGTATAAAATCAAGCACCTAGGCATGCTGATTGCTTCTGCAAACATTTGTGAAAGAATGGGTCACTCTCAGGAGCTCAGTGAATTCAAGTGTGGTACCGTGATAGGTTGCCACCTGTGCAATAAGTCCATTTGTGAAATTTTCTCACTACTAAATATTCCAACTGTTAGTGGTATCATGACAAAGTGGAAGCAACTGGGAACAACAGCAACTCAGCCACGAAGTGGTAGGCGCACAGTGCGCAGAAGTTGCCAACTTTCTGCAGAGTCAATAGCTACAGACCTCCAAACTTTGTCTGGCCTTCAGATTAGCTCAAGAACAACATGTAGAGAGCTTCATGGAATGGGTTTCCATGGCCGAGCAGCTGCATCCAAGCCTTACATCACCAAGTGTAATGCAAAGCGTTGGATGCAGTGGTGTAAAGCACGCCACCACTGGACTCGAGCAGTGGAGACGTGTTCTCTGGAGTGACAAATCACACTCTTCTGTCTGGCAATCTGATGGACGAGTCTGAGTTTGTCGGTTGCCAGGAGAATGGTACTTGCCTGACTGCATTGTGCCAAGTGTAAAGTTTGGTGGAAGGGGGAATATGGTGTGGGGTTGTTTTTCAGGGGTTGTGCTTGGCCCCTTAGTTCCAGTGAAAGGAACTCTTAATGCTTTAGCATACAAGACATTTTGGAAAATTTCATGCTCCCAATTTTGTGGGAACAGTTTGGGGATGGCCCCTTCCCGTTCCAACATGACTGCACACCAGTGCACAAAGCAAGGTCCGTAGAGACATGGATGAGCGAGGTTGGTGTGGAGGAACTTGACTGGCCTGCACAGAGTCCTGACCTCAACCCGATAGAACACCTTTGGGATGAATTAGAGCGGAGACTGTGAGCCAGGCCTTCTTGCCAACATCACTGCCTGACCTCACAAGTGCGCTTCTAGAAGAATGGTCAAAAATTCCCATAAACACACTCCTAAACCTTGTGGACAGCCTTCCCAGAAGAGTTGAAGCTGTTATAGCTACAAAGGGTGGGCCAACTCCATATTAAACCCTACGGATTAAGAATGGGCTGTCATTAAAGTTCATGTGCACGTAAAGGCAGGTGTCTCAAAACTTTTGGCAATATAGTGTATATTGAAGTGCTTTTATCTGTGTGAAGACTGCACAGTGTGCTCGAGTGTCAAGAGAACATTGTTGCACCACTGATAACAGCGGAAATGAGTGTCAAGAGAACATTGTTGCGCCACTGATAACAGCGGAAATGAGCGTCGAGAGAACGCTGTTGCGCCACTGATAACAGAGGAAATGAGCGTTGAGAGAACATTGTTGCGCCACTGATAACAGCGGAAATGAGTGTCGAGAGAACGCTGTTGCGCCACTGATAACAGCGGAAATGAGCGTCAAGAGAACGCTGTTGCGCCACTGTTGAGCGCAACACTGATAACAGCGGAAATGAGCGTCGAGAGAACATTGTTGCGCCACTGATAACAGCGGAAATGAGCGTCAAGAGAACGCTGTTGCGCCACTGATAACAGCGGAAATGAGCGTCGAGAACGCTGTTGCGCCACTGATAACACCAGAAATGAGCGTCAAGAACGCTGTTGTGCCACTGATAACAGCAGAAATGAGCGTCGAGAACGCTGTTGCGCCTCTGATAACAGCGGAAATGACGCTGTTGCGCGTAACAGCGAGATCAAGAGAACGCTGTTGCGCCACTGATAACAGCGGAAAGCGTCGAGAGACGCTGTTGCGCCACGTAACAGCAAGAGAACGCTGTTGCGCCACTGATAACAGCGGAAATGAGCGTCGAGAGAACGCTGTTGCGCCACTGATAACAGCGGAAATGAGCGTCGAGAACGCTGTTGCGCCAGATAACAGAAGCGTCGAGAGAACTGTTGCGCCACTGATAACAGCGGAAATGAGCGTCAAGAACGCTGTTGCGCCACTGATAACAGCGGAAATGAGCGTCGAGAGAACGCTGTTGCGCCACTGATAACAGCGGAAATGAGCGTCGAGAACGCTGTTGCGCCACTGATAACAGCGGAAATGAGCGCCAAGAGAACGCTGTTGCGCCACTGATAACAGCGGAAATGACGCTGTTGCGCGATAACAGCAAGAGAACGCTGTTGCGCCACTGATAACAGCGGAAATGAGCGTCAAGAGAACGCTGTTGCGCCACTGATAACAGCGGAAATGAGCGTTGAGAACGCTGTTGCGCCTCTGATAACAGCGGAAATGAGCGTCGAGAACGCTGTTGCGCCACTGATAACAGCGGAAATGAGCGTCGAGAACGCTGTTGCGCCACTGATAACAGCGGAAATGAGCGCCAAGAGAACGCTGTTGCGCCACTGATAACAGCGGAAATGAGCGCCAAGAGAACGCTGTTGCGCCACTGATAACAGCGGAAATGAGCGTCAAGAGAACGCTGTTGCGCCACTGATAACAGCGGAAATGAGCGTCGAGAGAACGCTGTTGCGCCACTGATAACAGCGGAAATGAGCGTTGAGAACGCTGTTGCGCCTCTGATAACAGCGGAAATGAGCGTCGAGAACGCTGTTGCGCCACTGATAACAGCAGGAACGATGACTCAGAATGATTTCAAAAACAACATATCCCAGTGCCAAATCGCATCTTATTTAACACAAATGAACAAATTGCTAATCAGATATTTCTTTTGTATTTGATACATCCGTGTCATGAGATGTTTCATAAAGTGGTGGGGACAATATCGACCTATGTACGCCTATGTAAAAATCTTGAATACTAAAGTTTGGTATTGTTTAAAGGGAACACTTCACAGATTATTGTAGAAGTAAAAAAGTTATAGAAGTTTGTTTATGAAAATTTTAAATATATAAAATATATATTTAAAATTTATGATATCTCGAAAAAAGAACTTTCAGTAAGATTTTTTTGTGTGCAATACCAAACTTTTTCACTAGACGACTTCCAGACTCCACCGGTGACTCTTCGATTTCCATATATAGTTTGAGTGATCTAAACCATATTTTTCCATACCTTTCAAAATATTTATGAAGACGACATCCTATTCAGAAGTAGTTTGGGCAGTAATGTTAATATTTGATTTGAATTCAATCACTAAAACACATATAAAAAACATACGGAAAGAATCAGAGCGTTTGTTATAGTTTGGCACCACATCACAAATGAAGAATCTATCGCTATTTACCTATTGCTCTGTCATTTCTTTTGAAAATCAGCCACCAAATATGAAAACTATAGTCTGAAAGCTTTCAAATTATATATAGTTTGTCAAGATTACCTTAGGTTTAAACTAAGATATTGTTGTTATAAATGTATAATGGCAAGTGTCCCATGGATGCGGGGAGGGGCAGTCCTAAAAATAATGGTTAAAAACATTTTTATAAATCAGAAATTCAGATATTTATTCTCTGTTATGTGTGAAATGTATTGATATTAAATATTGATATTGTACATGATGTATGTTTTTTTCATGGTATGATTTTTGGGGAATTGTATTGAATCCAGAAATTGAACAGTGCATGAGGGTTAATTTATATTTCAGTTTTAGTAATTTTAGTACTTTAGCTTAAACTTATTTTATTCCAATTAGCTTCTAAGGCAACATTTCAATATTTTGAGGGGTTTTTTTAAGTGTAAAAAGTGTAAAGGTTGATTTGGATTATTCCTCTCTTTTACAGATTTGATGGCATTATCTTGGTAGCCCAAAGTTATGAGGACCTCCCTGAAGGGCTGGAGAGTTTGAAAACACCATTACAGGACTACAGTTGCAGTGAGTTCAACACCACACACATCTATCCAGTTTAAAATTTTTAACTGCACACTTCTGTCACTCTTCTCATTCAGGTGGACTGTTGCTTCGGGGAAGAGGTCGTGGTTGTCAAGGCTCCTGATCTCCCTGGAAACAGATTGGTGTTTGCCTGCACTGGTCCAGTGAATCGGGATTATGATGATGTCCGGCGGTTCAGTGACGCTGCTGCTAATGGCATGAAGAGGTGCTTATGCAAACATGATGCGTATTGATCAACTTACATCCTGTGAAAACAATATTGTGTCTTTAATGTCCATGTCCTTGACCTGCTGTTCTTCTAGGACATATTTCTGTCTTTGAAAAAGACTTTTACTGATCTAAAGGTTTTGTTTCATTGATCTGAATTATTTTTTGTTGTAGGGCTCTGAAAACTGGCATGAAGCGTCCTCTGCTGGATTTGTCCCCCACATAACAGCTATGCAAAGAACACCCTGACAGCCGTGCTGGGAGCCCTGCATGCTCTCTACATGGTGAGAAGCATGGTTTTTATGTATGAATTATTTTTTTAATTGTACATTTTTAATTTTTACATTATTTCATTCAATCATCAGAATGGTCATGTTAAAAATTCAGTTTCCCCTAAAATGCACATTGACTTCCTTTTTCCTCCGCACATTGATCTAACCAGTGTTGTTGTTGTAAACGAAAACTATTAAAAAATAATTTATGATTTTAAAGTGTCCCTATTATGCTATTTTAAAGGTTTCTAATTTTGTTTTGGAGGTCTCCTACAATATGTTTAATTTTTAATTTTAATTTAACTTTCATAATATACATTGCACATCTGCAATACATTGCACATCAACTTCTCAAAGAGCAGCGTTGGGGTAACGCATTACAAGTAACTTAGATAATCAAATTACAAGTTAGTTACATAATCAGATTACTTTTTCAAGTAACTAGTAAAGTAACGCATTACTTTTAATTTAAAACAAAATATCTAAGTTACTTTTTCACATTTATTGACTGACAGCTCTCCTATCTCCATGTTGAACGAAATAGGGTAATGGTGCGTTCAAGTCCTCCTGGGAAGTTCGTATAGGTGGGAAGTTGTGTTTACGACGGCAGGTGCGTTCAAGTCACTTGTGTCTTGATGGCGGTGTGCCTTCTCTTAATTAATTACACAAAAATGCAGCACTTCTACTTATAGAAAATGAAGAACAAAGAATGTGCATCAGTTGTGTTTAGCTTTTTTTATGTTTTTAATAAATTTATGAAGCCACTGTAAACTTAATCGTTACATATTATATTGTTATATTATAATGCTACCATATTTTGAGCTGGCAATTAGCGCACTTCGTTGTAAATAGAAAAGCCTGACAAAGTCACTGCTAAATACCTATAATATTCTGGTATTCCAACATGTTTCTCACTGACATGCCTCCAACTCATACAAATCGGGGTTTAAAGAGAATCCTGAACTTCCCACTCATATTTACGACATTGTGGTGGCGTTCATTTGCGTTCAGCTCGTAAATACGATCTTTCCGACATGACTTGAACGCACCATAAGTGTGGAGGCATTGTGTGTGCTTTGTAAACGTGATGGGTATTGTATTTCTAGACTAAATGTGAACATGCATTTACTCATCTAAGTTCCACAAAACATCTAGTATTCCTCAAAATGAATAAAAACAGTGAAATGCAATCTCACAATTTTACGCAAAACCTGTAATAATTAACAATATTAAATTACACAAATATGTTTATTAACTATGATTGTCTTTGCTGCTGACCTTCAATGATCTAATTCGACCATACTAATAAGCACAAATTACTATAGATTATATTTAGAAATAAGAGTGTTGAACTTCCTTCTCCTGTATCCAATTCTTCTTTAATCATCACAGCTGAAAGGTAAGTTTGAGTTGCGCCCTCTACTGTACAGGTGTAAATATACTTTTCCTTCAGCCTGAGGCTTATTAATTTCACTTTTGGTGTGAAAGGGCCTTAACATTTGCCAAAAATAGAACTTTTTTGTTGTTATTTAAAAAACAAACAAGCAAGCACAGCCCAGGTGAAAAAAAGTAACGCAAAAATAATGTAACATTACTTTTCATAAAAAGTAACCATAGACTGTAAAAAAAATATGGACGTAGTGTCTGTGACGTCACCTGTAGATTTCTGAAGAGCATTTTTGAAGCCCAAAAGCGGCCGTTGCCATCTTGTCAGCGCGTCATCACGCGTCACTCCCGGATAACTGAAAATGAGCAAAGAGGCGGGACGTAGTTTGAACTGATGTCCATTATTAGCGTCCACTGAAAAACAAACAACAGCACTTTTTGTCCACAAAAGCATTAAATCCATGAAATATTGATATATTATCCATTGTTTGCATCACATTTCTTCTGAATGATCTGCTCTCCATCATCGTTCTTTAAGAAATTATGCAATCTGAGCAGCGTTTATATATACAGTTGTAAAACTGTATATGATCGTATACATTAGACTCTCACAAACAAATGAGCCTGCGTCTGTTAGGAAAATCGTCCCGAGGCGTGCCTCATCCCGGTCCTCTTAATTAGCAATTGAATGAACAATCACTCAGCGCTGAGGGAGAGTATAAAGTCTCCTCTTTATTTAGCTGGGTCTGAGATTATATTGAAAGAGTACAAGGGGTGTAGTATGGATTTAACCAATGAAAGAGATCAGATAATGGTATAGGAATGTGATACATATAGAAAAACAAGTCTAAATATGGTCAACTTCTGGCCAAGTACCCATGCCTTCCTGAGGGTCCAAGAAGACCCTCTTCATTACTTGCAATACAAAAGGCAGGGACCATTCCCCGTCTCACCATTGGGTCTGGAAGGGCCTCATACCTGTCGGATTTTGTGGTGTCTTGAGAGGCATATTCTCCAGCCATTGTCATTGTAGTAAATCTGATGAACAAAACTCAGCCAATGCCAAGACGATCCAACAACGTGTGTTCTGTTTATCTTTCTGCGTGTGTGCACATGTACACAGACGCACATCTGTCTCGAACATGTCGCGAGCCATATTATTTGATAATTATATGAAATAATGCAGAAAAAAGCACAAACACGGCAGAGATGCCAAATTCCACGGCTGGAAATAGCTGAGGTAAAGTGACGGCTCACAGACAGCAGCGGCAAACCTGTCACTCAAGTGGCCACGCCCTTAATTATGCAGAACTTTAAGGCTTAATGTAATTTAAACGGATGAGTTATAAAAAAATTCACCCCCCTCAGAGTTGTCATGAAGGGAAAAACCAGGCTGTAAATGTTTTTTTCAGCTGTAAAGTTGGGCATTTTAACATGGGGGTCAATGAGATTCTGCTCTTTTTTGGAGCCTGTCTCTAGTGACCAGTCGATGAATTGCAGTTTAAGTCACTTCCGTATTGTCTTCAAGAGAAACTGGGGGAGGTTGCCAGTTGAAAGTAACTAATTAACGCAATTAGTTACTTTTTTAGGTGGCAATGTAAAATTCTAATGCATTACTTTTAAAAGTAACTTTCCTCAACACTGTCAAAGAGTCTGAAAATGACTCTGAAAAAATTCACTCTCTAAGCCCCACATTTCCGAGAGCTACTCTGCTCTGATTGGTCTGATGGCACGGTCTGTTGTGATTGGTCGACTGCTCACAGCGCATGTCGGAAAAGTAACGCAGATTACCAGATCTAAATTTCTGTTCTGGAGGCTTCCTCAGCTCTTGTATACTCAGTGATACAAACAGTAACAAAGTCATCGGTTTCTACTGTATAAATTTGAGCTTGAATGCTCATCCTTTTGAAGTGCATGCAAAGTGGATTTGCTTTCGAGGTGCAGAAAACAGCATCTTCTCGACATGTCGACAACACAAACCAAACTCTACACTCTACAACTACAGTGTTTGAGGATCAAAGTAGATATTGTTCACAGGCAGCCAGTGAAGAGCATATGCTGGCATTATGCAAATGTGTTACAAACCTACATAGATTTAAGCAGGAAGTAAGACTGGAATTACAGTTCAGAATCACAAATAGCTTTTTAACACACTTGCATGAAAGGTAATATCTGAAAAGCATAATGTTGGTGCTTTAAGCTAAAAAAAAATAAAAATATATATATATATTAATATCTGTGTCATCAGCCTCTAGAGGTGAGGGAGTCCAAGACGTCCTCTCATAAGGTGGCGGTGCTGGGCGTCTGGGCGAAGAACCAGACAGAGGGAGCCGCCATTACTGAGCTAGCTACTGCTCTGGAGAGTGGCAGGTATGATTGTGTGTCCTTCATTGTGTCCCCAATTTTTAGCTATCATTTTGACTAAGACCTACAGTGTACAATAAGCAATAAAAAAGGTCATTTGCGTATGGTGCAGGTTTGTCTGCCGTGATATCGGCGGCTCTGACCCGGAGCGAATGGCTGCCCCACGTGTAGCTGAGTATGTTGAAGCAGTCTTCAAGGATAGTCCTGTAACGGTGAGTCTTTGAGTAAACATTTGATAGAGTTTGAAGCTGTATCTCATGTCAATATGAACTGACATGCTTCATTCATCTTCTTGTGTTTCTTAGGTGGAAGTAGTGAGTGATTTGGATATTCTGGAGGAGAAGTACCCCTGTTTGGCTGCAGTCAACCGCTGTGCTAACAGTAAGAGCAGAGTTTAATATGGAATATGTATACAGTATATTGATATATATAATGTGGATATATATGGATATGGAATATGGATGTATATAATATGGATATAATATCTATATAACGTAATGTGGATTTAATATGGAATTACAGAGAAATGTCCTGCTTGTTTCAAATTGGTTAGAGACAAAACTAGATCCCTCAAAGCACTGATCCATGCTGTCTAGATTGATAACCAAAATAGAGAAAATGCAGGATTTATTTATTTATAAATAAATTCATAACATTTTATTTCAAACACTGAATTTATTTTTATTTTTTCCCAAAACAGAAAAAAATATAATTTATTTTTATTTAATTATTTATTTTTGAAAGG
The DNA here is from genome assembly GCF_018812025.1 of Megalobrama amblycephala. Lineage (NCBI taxonomy): Eukaryota > Metazoa > Chordata > Actinopteri > Cypriniformes > Xenocyprididae > Megalobrama > Megalobrama amblycephala. The sequence goes on from NC_063055.1 coordinate 29,488,087, forward strand.
AATTAACACTTTTATTCTGCAAGGATGCATTAAATTGATTAAAAGTGACAATAAAGACATTTATAATGCCACAAAAGATCTCTATTTCAAATACATGCTATTCATTTAAGAATCCTGGGGAAAAAAATTATCATGGTTTCCACAAAAATATTAACACTGTTTTCAACGATAATAATAGTAAAATAAATAATTAAAAATGCATCAGATCAGCATATTAGAATGATTTCTGAAGGATCATGTGACACTGAAGACTGGAGTAATGATGCTGAACATTCAGCTTTCGCCATCACAGGAATAAATTACACTTTAAAAATATATGTTAATAGAAAACACTTATTTTAAATTATAATAATATTTCACAATATTATTGTTTTTACTGTTTTTTGTTTTTGTTCATGTGTCATTAAGTTGTGTTAAAAAGCTGATGTTTCTGCTTCAGCTGTGCCGCACCATCAGGCCAGAGTGATCAAGCTGAGTTACAGTGGAGAAGGACCCATTCAACAGACTCTCATGCTGGTTGGCAAGGTAATATTTAGGTTAATTGTATTTGGACACCCAGGATAGAGCAGTTTCCAGTCCATATGTACATTGTATGTTGTTTCAGGGCGTTACGTATGACACCGGTGGAGCGGACATCAAGGCCGGTGGAGTCATGGCTGGAATGCACAGAGATAAATGTGGATCTGCGGCTGTTGCTGGCTTCTTCCAGGTATGATCCCATACACACCTGCTCATATTACTGAAGATAAGAAGAATATTAGAGTCTAATATCATTGTTGTTGTTTTAGGTCCTAGCCAAACTAAAGCCCAAACACCTGAAGGTTGTGGGTGCGATGGGAATGGTGCGGAACAGTGTCGGAGCTGGTAAGCAGCTTAGTCTGCATGTGTTGACAGGTTTGGGTGTCTGTTACGAAGTATTTGTCATCCTTTTTTTTTTACCCTTTGACAGATTGTTATGTGGCAGACGAGTTGATGGTGACTCGTGCCGGTCGTAGAATCCGAGTTGGAAACACCGATGCTGAAGGAAGAATGGTCATGGTGGACCTGCTGTGTGAGATGAAGGAGCAGGTACACACATATATCGGCATAGAATAGTATGAATTATTATTTTAAGATTTAAAAGGATACTATCATAAGATCAAAATCATCTTGTTATATAAAATTATACCTTTAACTGTACTCTCATTCTGTCTAATTTGCTTGTGTGTAACACCTACTGCTCTACATATCTTTTTTACAAGATGTTTAAAATATATTAAAATAGAAAAAAAAAAAAATCTTTAAATTGTAATAAGATTTCACAATATTGCTGTTTTTACTGTATTTTTGATCAAATAAATACAGTGAGCATAGGTTTATTTCAAAAACATTATTAAATCTTACTGACCCCAAACTTTTAAATGGTATTTTATTATATTATACATATAATATGAAAAAAAAAAATGTTTATTAAAATTTTATACAATAAAAGAAATCAAAGAAAGCATGTGGTTGTTGTTAAGCCAGTTTTCACCTAGTACAGTGGAAGTAGGGTTTGCTTGTGTGTAGCACCTACAGCTCTGCATGTCTTTTTATAAGACGTTAATAACAAGCATCTAAATTTTAACATGGTCCCCGATTTCTTCAGTCTGGCCTTCTCATGTTTAGCTTCACATTTCAGCACCGTTCATTTATGAAAAATCACAATAATGCAGGCTTCGCATACTTATATTAGAGCTGCACGATTAACCGTTAAAAGATCGCAATCTTGATTCAAACACCCATGCGATCTCATTCCTAAATGACAACAATTCATCTGTGTCTATTAAACCTTTGACAAAATCACACCGGAACATTCAAATCTGCATTTGGGCTGCCGGTGAGCCAGAGAGAGCAGTTATCATTTACAGTATAGGTATGAAATGGCTTCACGAACATCAACCACACAGTTTCGTTATTTCTGTGATACTAGGATAAACGTTTATAGTTCGGATATAAACACTGATGTCTGTGATAGCAAAATAGAGTGAAACACCTTTTGAAAGTAACATGGCGCTTCAAATAACGATTGTATCAATTACATCGTTACAGCACTAGGTGGTGACGAAACCATTTCTATCTACATACACTGCGGGTCCCCTTACATGTTAAGTTGCCATTTTACGCCGGCGTGTCTCTACAGCAGCCCTAAACGGACAAACTGCTCTACGGAGCACGTTTCATCACTATGTTGTTCTTTTTCTTTGTTGCTGTTTTTAGAGGCAGCTTGCATTGTCACTACATAGAAAACAAATAAAGTAGTAGTAGTACTAGCAGTAGTAGTCCTCCAGTAGTAGTTTATTAGAAACAGAGACTGTTCTTTGTTAGAAGTAAGAAGAAACCTCATTGCTTGACTGGCTACTCTCTGCTGTCTCAAACGACCACATCATTGTCCTGTGTCAGACACCATAGCTTCTCTATGTGCTTCGAAAGGGAGGGGTGAGCAGTGTACTGAGCAATTCGCAACCTCAACACTAGATGCCGCTAACATTTACACACTGCAACTTTAAGTATGATATTATATTTTGGTGTCTGGACCTCTCATGTATGTTTCTGTAGGCGTTGAAGGAGAAGGTGTCTCCTCATCTCTTCACTATTGCCACTCTGACAGGACATGCTGGCAGAGCCATGGGACCAAACTACTCTGTGAGTACTTCAACATATCTTCCAAGGGTAGAGAAAAAAACAATGTTCATCACACATCAGTGCTACTGTGACCGTTTTGATTTTGACCGTGTCACTCTCCATGTGTCAATGTAGATCATAATGGATAACGGTGCTGCTCAACGCTCAGGAAACGCTCTGCAGTGGCAGAAAGGTAAGAAGAGCTAAGATGCATTTGTTTTTGTTTCTATAAACGTAGTTTCATTTGTCAGAAATCTGTTTGTATGGCAGCGGGAGAGGTGCTGGGAGATCCGTTTGAGGTGTCCACTATTCGTCGGGAGGATTATGAGTTCCACAAAGGGAAGTCTGAGTATGAGGAGATCCTGCAGTCCAATAACCTGCCCTCGACATCCACACCACGGGGACACCAGGGGCCCGCCGCCTTCCTCATCATGGCTTCTGGACTGGATGAGGTAGATGCACACACACTCACCTATGGATTCTATCTCAGCATGGAGAACTATGGGAAGAACCTTATTCCTGATGTAGTATCAGTTTAGGGTTTATTAACTCTTTCCACGCCATTGACGAGATTTTCCGTTATTTATGACACAGCACTTCCCCAGCATTGATGAGTTTTTCTGGCAATCCGTGTTTTCACCGTTTCCAAACGAATGCGCCCTTCAAAGTAGAGGTCCCGATCAGATTTGGATCAAACTGGAATGTTAAAGATTTCATTTCGTAGTGTAGCTAGTAAGCCAACAGTTTTCATTTATTCGTATTTTAGACTTAGTCTATAGTTTTGAGTGACAGATGTTGTATTTAATTCAGCCTATTTATCTCTGTGACATTTTTTTATGGTGTTGACAGTATCACAAGACAAATAACAAATAAAATTCTTGTATAGCCAACATTTTATATTTGTTATCCCTAATCTCTTTCTTTAGGGGAAGTTTAAATGTGAGATTTTGAAAATGATCTAAATTTGGCGGTACCTGACGGGTTGGGAAGAAAATCATTAGTAGGTGAACACAGTGAATTTTAAGCAGGAGCCGGTAGGTGCGGAATAGAACCTTGCGGGAGTGGGATGAAAAACAGTCCCGCGCAGACCTCTACTTCGAAGGATGCAGCCTCTGAATTTGGACGCAGCACAAGTGTGCTGTACACAACCTGAAAAGTGAAGCCAAAACATTTTGATCGCCCCCTGGTGGCTGGCTGCAGTATAGGTCATAAACCCTGCCCTCTTTATGTAATCGAATTTAAGTAATTTTTTTTTTCCAAAGATGGTGGGCCTCATTTATAAAATGTTGCACAGAAATAGTCCTAAATTTGATCTTAAGATCATTTCTCAAATGTGCATGTGTGATTCATATAAGGAACGTACGCACAGAAAATGCACATACTCCTCTCCTTCAAATGTGAAATCTATAAATCACAATTGATCTTGAACTTGCATGCAGCAGAACGGTTTCAGTTCTCCGTCTTGTAAATGACGCCTAATTAATGCAATTTACATTCAAAAGATCACCAGTCAACATCCAAATTCTTTCATTTAGAATGACGAACTGCAGCAAAAATAGCTTAGATTTCCAAAAAACCTGTAGTAGGTGTATTTTGGCTACAGTTTTTTAAAGTGAAGGAAGCGGAGATGCACTGTCCATCTTTTTTACAATAAAGCAGAAGGAGCGGATAGTTGTTCACGCAAAAGTAAGCTAACGTGATCACCAAACAATAAACGGCATATAATGAACACTGCCTAATGTTACCGAATGAAATGTTGAACTTACGAAGAGGTAACGGCTGTGTAGTTTTGGGGATGTTGATGGACTCAATCTACATTTTGATCCTGATTCTGATCTGGACAAAGTCTGACAAAAACACGATTTTCTCAGCTTTGTTAACCACCGTAAAAAATTAATGAAGCTAATAATTATTTTGTTTGTTTTTGGTTCATGTTCTGGGGGCCATGCAAGTTTTGTGATGAAAAATGCTGGCACTGGCAACTTAATAAAATGCTGATGGAGAAAAAGATAAAAACCCTAACACCAAACCTAACATTTTTGCAAAAATGCATATATTAACTATCTACACATTTGCCCCTCAGCATGGAGTGGACTCAGACAAACCTTTGCCTTACTCCCATATCGACATTGCTGGATCCAGCGGCCCTTTCCCTGGTGTCCCAACAGGAGCCCCAATTCTTGCCATGGCGACAAATTACAATCTTCATGTAATTCATCATCTGTCATTTATCAATTAATAGCTTTCAAATCTGCTCCGTCTGGCGCATAGTGTGGCCAAATAATGGCGCTTTTATCCTTCCATCATGAACAGCATCCATCTTTTTCCTTTTGTTGTTGCTACATACATACATACATAAATGAATGCATCTCTTCACATCCTTAAAAACCTCTGCGCTCCTCTCGCTCACACATAATCTTCTATTTTATCACATTTTTTTACTATTGTGCAGGTTTTCCATATCTAATAAACATTTACTGAGATTAATGTTAATGAACCAAACCAAAGTGTTTCATGTCTGTTCTTACCCTGTAGCCTTACAGTTTCTCAGCTTAGGGGGGGAGTGAGGATGTTGAGCCAGTGGTTTGATATTGAATTGCATCTATGACTTTGTTCGGCAGTACTGTGAGAAGAATAATGCATTTGTGTAACCGCCCATTTTGTAGAAGTACAATTTTGTGTGTAATGAAAAAATGAGAATAAAAGCATTTTGGCAAATAAAAGAAGCATGATGTCTTCTGTATCCAACTGGAAGTCTTGTTGATCTGTGACCATAAGAATAAATGTCTTTGTGAATACTGAATAGAATATGATTTGAATTAAAGTTTATGGAATGCCATAGTACAACAAAGTTATTTTAATGCAATTTAAAATGTGCGTCTAAAATGGTTTAATTTACAATTGTTTTATTTGTAACACTTTACAATAAGGTTTCATTTGTTGTATCTCTTAACATTAGCTAATGAACTGTAAACTAACATGAATGTGAACATTTTTATTAACTAACATTAACAAAGGTTAATAAATGCTATTAGAACATTTTTAGTTCATGTTAATGCATTAATATTAACAAATAATATTACAAAGTATACTTCACTTGACTTGTTTGGTACACAGGCGTTCTACGCACGCACATTGTGACAAATTGCAATATCTCTATGAGTTACAACCATAGACTGTAGTTAAAAAAAATAAATAAATAAATAAATAAAAAAAAACTTTTCAATCCATATAAACATCTTTGTATTCTTTCAGTTGTACAAATGAGGGTGCTTTCCGGTCTGTTGTGTTCATGCAGTTTTTCTTCTACTACCTTGTGAATCGACGCCCCCAGGGCACGGTTGCCACTTTGTAGATAAAGTAATTACTGCAAAGAAATTAAATGCGCATATGCAACCTGCGTGCAAAGTATGTGCAGTTACAAAAATTTGGTGGTTGCCAGTTATTTTCAAAGGAAAGTAGCTAAAGTCTGCCCAAAAGTTCGCTAAATGTCACCAGATGATGTCATGTGTCACTTTGCATATTTGTGCATATTTGCATAATATAATATAATATGATATAATATAGCCAGACGTCCAAAAAAGCTGTTCTCATTTCGTATATATACATATATATTTTTTGTCAGACAACAGAATGAGTATGATATAGTGAACAACTGCATTTTTTATAGGCTATGGCCCAGTTTCACAGACAGAGCTTAGACTAAGCCAGGATTAGGCCTTAGTCCAATTAGGACATTTAAGAAAAAAAAACAAAACAAACATTACTGGTGTGCATCTTAAAACAACAGCACTGACATATTAAAGGGGTGGTTCAATGCAATTTCACTTTTTTAACTTTAGTTAGTGTGTAATGTTGCTGCTTGAGCATAAACAGTATCTGCAAAGTTACAGCGCTGAAAGTTCAATGCAAACGGAGATATTGTCTTTTAAAGTTATGGCAGTTTAATGCCTACAAAAACGACCGGTTTGGACTACAACAAGCTTCTTCACGGGTTGGTGACATCATAAACCCTGCAAAACACACCCCCCGGGAACACGAGTGGGCGAGATCATGTCATGCAGCATGTGGAAGCGGAAGAGTTGTGTACAACGTCCGTGAGCGAATCACGATACACGGGGCCAGCTACCAACCTGCTAACCAATATGAGCACATTTCGTATTTCGGAGGGAGTTGCTTCATAGAACCACAAAGTTAAACGAGCCGTTCATAGGACAATGGAAACAGAGGTGTAAAATAAAGGTAAAATATATGAAAAATACAGCGTTTAAAAAAAAAAAAAAAAAAAAAAAAAAAAAAACAAGCCTTAAAACATGTTAAACTTTGCCCCAAAAACACAATCAAGCCTAGAAAAAAAAACACTGAACCACCCCTTTAACCCTTTAAGACCTGAAGGCTTTTTTAGAGTTTTTTTTTTCTGAGCGACACACACAAAAGTAAAGACTCATAACTCCAAAACTCTAGCAAGGAGAGTCAAAAGGTAGGTATCATTTGATAGAAAACATTTTATATTTTAAGAAAATATAAATTACATTACATTTGGACATTTTCTTGCTGAGAAACAGCTGATAAAAGACAAAAAATATATATAATTTTTTTAAAATAATTTTTCTTTTTTTTTTATTTGACATGGAATAACTCAGAAACACAATAAGATGGCTAAAAAAATCTTCTTTGGTGATGCTCACCTATATGTGAGCTGCATCTGGTTCAAATTTCGTGGTGATATTATAAAGAATAGTTTGAAAAATTGTTGTTCATTTTTTCCGCAGCCAGGTGGCGCCAACGGGCGGTAAACTCCGGTTTAGTGGTGCTTCTCAGCAGTCGTTAGGAGTTTTTCAAAATGCTTAGATGCATTAAAAAGATGAGATTCTAAGCTTTAAAATGATATCTATTTTGTTTTTTGGATACACACTGCATCCCGGAGAGATGAGAGACATGTTTTTAGCCAAGTATGTTAAATCATTTCGTGAGTAATATTTTGTGATCAACGCGATATATTATATTGATATATTAAATATATATTATATTTGGATTCATTTTAATCTTGAGAATCTGCTTTAAATATTGATGTGCCATTTTTTATGATCTGTGCATTTTTCATGAAGTTATGAGCACGTGAAATATACATACCTGTATTCAGTTAGCGGCTGTGCTATTTTTGTTGTAAACGCATATTACTCAGACTCATTAGAGGGTGAAAACCACGCAACAGAAGCATGTTGGAGGCTTGATATGAAAGTTTAAAGTCTCTGGTTTTGTATGCAAAAAGAATTTTTGTGCTACCTATATGGATTCAATTTTTATTGGCTTTTAAAGAGAGATACGCAAATGGGAGCGCCGACGCTCCATCCGGTCTTAAGGGGTTAAGATATGTCAGTGCAAGTTGCTTTCAGTTAAAACAGCTCAAACATGCATTTTAGTCTAGGACTAGCTTAAGCCATAACCCCGGTTCTCTGAAACATCGAGTGGAGAGATCCACCTATGGGAAGGGCATCCATACCGGACTCTGCTGAAGCATCCAATTGCACTAAGTCTGGCTAGACAGACATAAGTGCACAGTAAATGCCAGGTAAGGCCCCACCCCCTTACCTGAAATAATATAGGGCCTGCACACTCTGCTGTTCTCCAGTATTTATATTCGCTTCTCGTGTGGCAAGTGGGGCAAAGCTGGTGGATCTCTTCACTCAATGTTTCAGAGAACCAGGGTTAAGACAGTAACCTATTGTTCTCTTTCATCATCTAGTGTTCGAGATCCACCTATGGAAGAGACATGGACAGCTCCATGATTGCCCAATACACTCACAATGAGGTTCTGCAAACCAGAGAAGGACAGTCGCCCCAAGGGTGCGGTTCCTGACACATCACATAATCATGCACCTGGCAACCCTGACGCACACACAGCTGCTGCGCACAGGCAAGACATGAAACATGTATGATGCCCACACAAGAAAAGAACCCAGCAACACATATATACACACCCAGGCAGGAGTGTGCGTGGCCTGCCGGCCCATTCGCCCTCTGTTTCTTCACTCCAATGTGTAATTGGAAAGGAAAAAGGAGGGTTCCAGGGAAGGGCTATGTAGACCCCACCCCAAAACAATGTGCTACCGAGGTTCTAGTGACATCCAGCTGGTAGTAATGTACAAACATATGGAGAAAAGCCAAGTCCTGCAGTGACACTTCCCTGAACAAAGCCCAAGAGTCAGGTAAGCCCCTTGTGGAATGAACTCTGATGTCTCGTGGGGGTTGCACTCCATTTCATATGCCAAAACTATAGCTTCCACAAGCCAATGTGAGAGGTGTTACTTGGATATGGGACTCCCATGCGAGGGGGTGCCCATGAAATAAAGAGCAGGTCACTCTTCCGAAAAGCACTGGTCCTGGTCATATACGTCTATAAGGCACGAACAGGACACAGTGCATTCAGCCTCTGATCCTCTGCAGAGGAAAAAGGTGGAGGGTGAAAAGCGGACAGCTCCACCACCTCCGATGTGAATGCAGGGAAGCATTTAGGCATAAAAGGAGGATTAAGCTTAAGGAAAACCTTATCTGCATTAAGAGAATTTAGTGCACGAGGAATGAACCGAGAGTGCATGTAGCTCACTGACACGTTTAGCTGATGCCAAGGCCAAGAGCAAAGCAGTCTTGAAAGACAGCAGCTTTAGGGAAATTCTTCCCAGAGGCTCAAAAGGATATAGAGAGAGAGCCTCCAGCACCATGGAGAGATCCCATTCAGGAACGGTTCTCCTGATGACTGGTAGAGTGATGGGCACCAGTCATAAATCTGTGGATTAGAGGAGGCTGCCTGATCATTGAGCCCTCAAAGTAGGGCTGGACGATTATGGCCTAAAATCAAAACCTCGATTAATTGAACATTTTGCCTCGATTACGATTAATGAATGATTATTTTGTTTCTTTCTCTTTTTTTTTTTGTTGCCCTTATAGTTCACTGACAAGGTTTGTACTGTAAATATGATTGACTATTAAAGGTGGGATATTTTTTTCCTATTGAAAGAGCGATCTGACATCATGGCTCACTATCAGCAGTTATTTTATCTATGGTTTGTAACATTTCTTACATATTTCTGCTCATTGTAAATCAGATAAAGATAAATTAGTACAATACCAGTATGAGTGATTGCATGTGTGAATTAGTCGTACCGTCTCTCTATTAATTGTGAAGCTGTGGGTTGTAAATGGTTCCTTCAAAAGTAGAAAGATATATACTATAATTAGTTGAGTTAAGCTACTTTAGTGATAAATTACAGGACAGCGCTGACAACTAGTTTCTGCGTTCCTCTCTGTTCACGCGATCTACACGTTTTGCGCAGCTACTGTTTGTATGAGTGTTCATGACACAATGTAGTTGCGTGAGCACAGTAGCTCGATATAATAAAACACATCTGATCGTCTAATCGTTTGAATGTCCAAACCATAAAACAAATAAAACTGACAAAGTTTAGTGAAGATGCAAGGCTCACCGCTCGTGCGCCATCACTATGTGTTGAACCGGCGTTCACCTCCATGTTTTGCTTTTATGCCACTGACTGGACGGGGCAAAGTGATGTGGCCACACACGCGGTAATGTGTTGTTAAGGGGGAAGTATTAACAGGATTAAAAAAAAAAATGAAATAACCGACATGGGAAAATTGTCAGTTAGAGGTTCTGAATTTCGGTTTCGATTATTTTTCGATTAATTGTCCAGCCCTACCTCAAAGCCCATATGACAGGCCGAAATAGCTACCAGATAGACCTAATTGTGAAAAAGGACCTGTCCTTATCCATGAGGTCTTGTAGGAAACACGAAATATCAGGAACTGAGCACAGATATGATGTGAGACCGCACCCATCATACCACCCTTCAAACAATTGCCACTTACATCCATATGAGGACCGTGTAGAAACGTTCTTGGCCTTCTGTATAGTAGCAAAGTTAACGTGATTTCACCAAGTACAACATGTTCCTGAATCAACATCTTTATTGATCCTGGAACAACATTCCAATCAACCAGTCAGATTTGAGGGACAAGTTTCTCTCTCACCCTGGCCAGTGTGGGAATTATCAGGCACAGGGGAGGAAAAGCATACAGCAGCACTTTGGGCCATGGGCGGGCCAGTGCGTTCACATCCGTTAGCGAGAAGAACATAGGACAATGGGAGTTTCCGCATGAGGTGAATAGAACTACGGTTGCCTGTCTGAATCTCATCCATATTATGCCCACTATCTGAGGGGGGAGGTGCCAATCTCCGTGGAGTGGGTTCCCCCTTGATAGAAGGTCCGCGTCTCTGTTCAGAATGCCTGGAAAATGATTTGCGCGTAACAACAGGAAAAATCGCCTGCTCCACACCCAAAGCCTGTGAGCTAGAGCATGAAATTAAATTGAGCACACACCGCCCTAGCAATTGATGTATGCCATTGCTGCAATATTGTCGCAACGTACGAGCACATGATGTCCCTGCAGGAGAGGCAGAAAATAATTCAGAGCTTTCCATATGGAAATAAGCTCTGAACAATTTATGAGTGCTGAACAGTCTGCTCAGCCACAAACCATTTACCGGGGTGGCACCCCAGCCTGTTAAGGACGCATGTGACGTCACGGCTTTCTGCAACATCACCGTCACCAGAGGGATTCCCTGTGTGTAAAAGTCTGTGCTCTTCCAGTGGCGCAGAGCTGTTGTGCAGGCACGTCACTGTTAGGCTACAGCAAGGCAAAGATCGCATAACGGGCTAAAACAGTGACAAAACCCATTTCATGAACGCTCTCATTCTCAAGAGTCCCAGGGGCAAAACCTGGATAGATGAAGCCATAAGACCCTACAGTCTGAGGCATGTGCGATATTGGACTTTTGCTCCCTCTCTGAACTGCAACAAACAGTTTATTAGAGTGATAACATGCTCGAGAGTTCATCTCTAAGCCCAGGAAAAATCGCAATCTGACTGGGTGTACAATTGCTGTTGTTCACATTCAACCTGAACCCAAGAGATGTGATGTGCGTGAGCACACGGCAGGTGTACTGCAATACTTTCTCTTACGATTCGGCTATGATAAACCAGTCATCTATGTGTCAAAATCTGCAGACCTGACATTCTCAGGGGAGCTCAGCCCACCTCCGCACACAGACAATAAGTCAGAGGGCTGAGTGAGAACCCGAAAGGTAGAACTGTGAATTCATAACAAGTGCCTGGATAGGCGAAACAAAGAAACTTTCTGTGTGGCTGATAAATGCTTATGTGGAAAAAAGCATCTTTCAGAACAATCAATGTGAACCAATCGTTATGTTTTATTAAACGAGAGAGAACACAGTGGGTTAACATTCTGAAATTGTTTCCTTAAATGTTTTTTCAACACTCAGATCCAGAATAGGATGAAGATCGTCCTTCTTTGGAATTAGGAAATAATGAGAGTGAAAACCCTGCTTGTAATAATGCAGAGGTACTACTCCCCCGCCCCTTTTTCGAGAAGAGATCTTGTCTTCTGAATGTGAGTGGAGCGCTCTTCTGTGTGAAAAGATGACTAAAAGTGGGGGTTTTCTGGCAAACTGAAGTATATACCCCTTCATAATACTTTGAATCTCCCATTCAGCGGTCGACACAGACAGCCAGACTGTCACGTGACTCCTGAGAGTTTCCAAACTCACTGGAGAAATACTTAGGTCTGCTAATGCAACCGGATCATTCGTGATACAATGGCACCATCTAGTGGACAGCATGTGGGGTTGCTGAGAGATGTTCTCTCTTTATTAATTAATTCATTTATTCATTTTAATTTTTTGATTTGTGTTATGGGGAACACTGGGGAAAAGCCTTTATGAAATTAGTGATAGCTGTGTGTAGAGCGCACTGTGGTGACACGGCTTGTACACTTTTTCACATCACACAGTAGGGATGGAAATCCCTAGCGGCAAAAGGGCGCCGCACGGGACTGGTTGTCCCCGGGGGGTAGCTGTTGTGGGTTTAGAGAGAGCCATGAAAGAAATAAACGAATAATCTGACAGACGAGCAGCCGTAGAACAAGGGAAAATAGTGAAGAGAGCGAGGCGGGCAGCCTGCTAAAGAGTGCGAGCATGGGCGGCTTGCAGTAATTACTTCAGCTAACCTTGCTGATAGGACAAACGCATCCAGCGGAGGCTGATCCAAAAGATGTGTCCTCCTGCAGACAAAAGTGAAGTTCGTAAAACCACGAGCTGAGTGTAAAATATTCCAGAGATCGCAAGAAGCGAATGTCAACTGGAGAACAGCAGTGTGTGCATGCCCTATATGCTCTCCGGTAAGGGGGTGGGGCCTTACCTGGCATTGGCTGCATGCTTCTGTCTGTCTAGCCAGACTTGGTGCAAATGGATGCTTCTGCAGAGGTCAGGTACGGATGCCCTTCCTATAAGTGGATCTCGAACACGAGATGATGAAAGAGAACCGGGGGAATGTGTGTAAATTATCTGTAGTCAGAGCCAGTGTTTGGTTAACTAGATAAACTAAAGCTCTATGATAGAGAGTAATATAAATGATAATTGCACGAGAAGAATAGAAAATCAAAACGGTCAAACTAAATTATTTAAATATAAAAGTAAAACAAAGGAGAAGCAGATAAGTGATAAGTCCGTGGCAACATTGTGTGCTTCATGTGTAGCTCACACATTAACAACTGTCAGCTGCCGTGCGTTCAATGAAATGTGCGGCTGCTCCTCTGAGCCATTCACTGAACAGGGTAGACGCAGGAGAAAGCAAGACCTCGCACTCGCAGGACAGTACTGGCGACATCTGGAAAGTGACTGAGGTTTCTCTAAAAAGTCGCTAGGCGCATTTTTGGAAGAAAAAAAAAGTGCTAAGAGGTCACTAAATATTGGCAACTTTTCTGATGACGAAATTCACGTAACGCGCACTGTACGATGACCCGTGTGCGTTTAAGTTAAGTATACTTTGGCCTTAAGTGTTACTGTTGTATTTAACTAAATTTTAAGACATCAAATAAACGGTTTTAAGTTTCAATATAGTGTTTAAAAAAAAAAAAAAAAAAAAAAAAAAAAAAAACTTATTTTAACTACATTTCAGTACATGAATGACCAAATTTTCTTGAATTATACTTTTAAATTGAGATCTTATTTTTATTTTTTAATTTATAAAGTCACAAGTCTTAAGTTAGTGATGAGCGTGATCATTTTTAAAGGTGAGCAACTAAGATGAATGGGAATGCTAACATGGGTTGTTAATAATTATGACAGAAATTATTTTATTCGTATTACATAATTATTTACATTGATTAGCCATAGAAAACCTATTATGCTTTTCTTTCAAACATGGACAATTGCATGATGTGAATGAAGAAAATGCGCAAAGGTGGCTTTAAACAACTATAAAATTATATTTTTTTGTTCTTCAACAAACTATTTTATACAAGAAGTGATGGTGAATACATACAGTAAAAAAAAAAAAAGAAAAATTAATGCAAACACAATATGAACATCAAAATTCATATAAACCTGTAAATTACATTTTATATGATTACAATCAGAAAGCCAAATACTATTTTTATGCAAATGTCCACAGAAATATCAATGGTCTTTTTAAAGAATGAAATTAAATGTTTTAAATAAGACAAACAGAATGCCAGTGCATAATAATCCTTTATTTTTTCAACTTAATCTATATGCAGGTTCTTTACCACAGGTTTTTCCATCAGAAAAAAAGAAAATATAGAGGGGAAAAAAAAAAAATTGAACCCTCTACAAAATTTTATATAGCCTTTCTTTGTCTTTACATATTCAGTTCACTCAACACGCAGCAAGCAGTGGAGTCAGCTGGTCTCAACATCTGAACACTATAGAACATGAGCAGCTCTGAACCCTGTCTAATAGTTGGAGGTTCTAAAAGTCAAGTGCTTAAAAGACCCACTAAGTTCTCAGCTATTCCAGCAGAAAAATGATTTCTCATTTGCATTTTTATGTATTATTAATGTGTCCGATTGTGAAAGGCAGTTCTCAGGCTGATAATGATAACAGCTGGTAAGTTGAATACAAACTGAAGTTCACAACAAGAGCTCAGGAAGAAACGTGTGATGGCGTGTAAACAAACAAGCATGAACGTGTTACAATCAGCATAGTTTTGTGTATGTGCCTGACAGGAAGAATAACTCAAATGCATATAATCCTCACTTTAGGTTCATTTTTTTCTGCTATTAGCATTGCTTAGGTTTATTCCAAGATTCAAAGCATAAAGGTTGAAGTACAACGGTGTCATGATGAAGAGGGGGGGGCAGGACGTCTCTGCAGCTGGCTGACTGCTACCTCATGACCCCCCAAAATACATCACTGCAACCCATAACCAACAACCATATCATTTTTCTCCATCCACATTCTGGACAGTAATGGAGTACTGAACTACAGTGCCATGTCAAAAGGAACTGATCTAGAGCTCTTTAAATGCTGATAAGAGAGACAAATGCTGAAGTTACAGGAGTCTGTTCTTCCAGTACAACACATTAAAGTCCCTTCTGTAAAAAGAGAACTGTGGGACTGATCTATAATACTGAGTCAATGGTGAGTACAATCACTGCGGCTATGGAACTTCCTGCAGGTCACTGAATGTCTGGAGAGGGTCTCGTTCGACTGGGGCATGAAAGGAGGGAAGCTGCTATTGAGGGATATAATGAAATCTAAGCATATGGGAGGAATAAGGCAGAAGAAAGTGACAGGAGTGAAGGGTGAACTTCAGTGTTTACTTGGTGTGAACCATAGAGGTGCTGAACAGAAGCTTCTGCTTTTTCTTTTTCTTCTTCCCCCCTTTCTCATCTAAAATGGAAAGAAAGGTAACGTAAACTAAAAAAAATGCCTGCTTGTTTTTTTCTTTGTTTCAGTGTGAGCTAGATGAGTTTCACTTTAATGAATCATTTGAATGAATCTGCTGGTTTAATAGAAAGGATTTAGTGATTCATCTGAATCGTGAAAGTTCCCTGTGTGGCATTTTATGCGCTTTTGTGGTTTAACAAAAGCTTTATTATTAGGATTACACAACTTCAAAAAGTTGGGGCCTGTGAGATTTTTTTTTTAAGAAACCAATACTTTTAATCAGCAAGAATGAATTAAATTAATCAAAAGTGACAATGTATAATGCTACTTATAGAATGATTTCTGAAGGATCATGTGGCACTGAAGACTGAAGTAATGGCTGCTGTAATTAACAGGTAACAATAGTTAACAGTTATTTAAAATAATATTTCATATTACTGGTTTTACTGTGTTTTTGGATTAAACACAAGCAGCCTTAGTAAGCAGAAGAGACTTCTTTCAAAAAAACAAAAACAAAAAAAAAAATCTTACTGACCCTAGACTTTTTGAACAGTAGTGTATAGAAACGTTTTTCTCACCAGGGATGGGTAAAGCCTGTGCTGGGGTTTGATTTCCATTGTCCAGCTGTGACAAAGCCTGCTCGAAGGCCTGACTGAAGGAGTTTTGGAAACTGGGTACTGGGACCCGATCCGAGCCATCACTCTCTCCATCACTGTCTGCTGTAGGAGGAGCCAAGAACATGTCTGTATGGAGGAAAACACACATCACGTTAGTGAGCCAACAAGAAACAAGTATATAAGTCAGTCAAGTGTTAAAAGGAGGCTCACCTTTCTTTTGGGTGCTTTTAGGCCCGGCATCCACACGGGCTTTCCCATCTTTCAGCATCTACACCAGAGAGGATCATCAGTATGGTACAATTTGACACACAATGGCATTTTTACTACATTCATATTTAGTTTTAATTTCATTTTAGTGACCATTTTCCCACCTCATTTTGATCCATTTTTGATATTTACTATTTTGTTGTTATAAACATGAAAGAAAGTGCTTTAGGCAAACCTGAGCGAAGGACATGCAGTGAGAGTCCTCTTCCACACTGGCGACACTCAGGGACGGACTGTGCTCACTCAGACTAGGGAACATCACTCCATCTGAAATAAATACAGGAAATAAGCAAAAAAGACAAAGCACTGAAGGCCAGGGCAAGAGAGAGTGAATGTTACCTGATGAAGGGCTGCTGCTCAGAGGAGACGGGGGTCCCAGCAGGAACTCCGGGAGCTGCGTCCGTGAGCCGCTGTGAGGAGGAGATCCAAACGCAGGGAAATGCTGGAGGTTCTCCAGCCCGATGTGCATATCTGGATCTGAACAACACACCAAGACACACTCAATAATCACACCCTGACAAATTAATTACAACATCCTGAATTGAGTTCAATAACGTTCTACAATCCGACAATTTGTCTAATTTCAAAAAAAAAAAAAAACACAATGGGGAATTAAATCCTCACATTTCCCCTGTTTCCTGTTTTCCTCCATCTCAATCCTCTTCTCCCTTCTCTTTTCATCCCTTGCTTTCTTCTGCCTCAGGCGCTTCCGTTTCTCCAAGTCATCTGGCAGAAAGACAAAAATGTTAAAAATAACTATTTTGTAGAACTCACAAATACAAATGACTATTTATTTTCCCCCAAACTTGTATAGCAAAACACTGAATCGTGACATATGTAGTATAATAAAGCATTTCCCATTTCCAGTTTGTAAATGTTTGTTTTCACAGAAAGTGCAGTTTTCCACCAAAATAAAAGCTAGTTGTTTTAACGGTAATTTTACTACAAGTGTAAACTTATTTAATACGGCTTCGTCATTTACACTTATTTTATAGTGGAGTTGTATTACTGTATTGTATTACTAGCATGCCTGTACCTGCGAAGCTGTCCAAGGTCTCTTTTGAGAGAATGGGTGGCTGAAGATTTAGCTCACAGAGGCTGAACTCGCACGTGAGGGGCAGGTGAGAGAGGTAACGATGTCGACGGCGGATATCCTACAAATGAGGTCTGTGTTAATCAGTTCATCATGGTAGGCATTACTTAAAGCCTAATCCTTTGAGAGCAGCATAAATTCACCCTAGTAAAAGATTCTTTATATGCACAAAGCTGCAAAATTTTAAAAAATCTAATGCCAGGATGTTAACTGGGCACTGAGGTCATGTGAAAATGTATGATAGTACTGTCATAAATGTGTGAGACCGTGGGTACCTCAGACACCGTGTGCCCATCAATCTCCACTACGGTAGCGGTGATAGACTGAGGGCTGTTCTCCAGGCTCCCGTACTCTCTCAGCAGACAGCGCACATTCACTGGGTGCAGAAACATCTGCTGACCATCCTCAGCTACAGACACAAAAGACAGAGTCATATTTACTCTCCATCTCCATTGCTTACACAGAGTTACGGTGTACAAAATAACTAAGAGTGGTAAAATGCAATTAACTGGTAGCTTTAAGCTTCATTACAAATAACACATACCTTGATAGAAGTAGTAATATGGGCCATGAGCAGCGGTCTGACTGGTCTGAGGGGTCTCTTCAACAGGTTTGTCCTCCACAGCCCCCTCAGGCATCTCTTCGGCCACCTCAGGAACACTCTGAGCGGCCATCTCTTCCTCCGGCTCCTCATGAGCCTCCTGAAGCTCATCATCAAAAGCTGAGGCATACTGCAGGATGGGCTGTGGTGGGACACACTACATTAAGCCCAATGATGCATGCTAATATTTGGTCAATATTCAGGTCCCAATTTATATTAAGTGCATAGTAACTACTATGTACTAACATTTAAATGGATCATTTAAAGGTGCCATCGAATTGAAAATTGAATTTACCTCGGCATAGTTGAATAACAAGAGTTCAGTACATGGAAATGACATACAGTGAGTCTCAAACTCCATTGTTTCCTCCTTCTTATATAAATCTCATTTGTTTAAAAGACCTCCGAAGAACAGGCGAATCTCAACATAACACAGACTGTTACGCAACAGTCGGGTTGTACGCCCCCAATATTTGCATATGCCAGCCCATGATCGAGGCATTACACAAGGGCAGGCAGTATTAAAGGTCCCGTTCTTCGTGATCCCATGTTTCAAACTTTAGTTAGTGTGTAATGTTGTTGTTAGAGTATAAATAAAATCTGTAAAATTTTAAAGCTCAAAGTTCAATGCCAAGCGAGATATTTTATTTAACAGAAGTCGCCTACATCGAACGGCCAGTTTGGACTACATCCCTCTACTTCCTTCTTTAATGACGTCACTAACTAGTTTTTTGACTAACCTCCGCCCACAGGAATACACAAAAAAAGGGGGCGTGGTCTTGTTGCGCTCCTACGGAGAAGAGCAAGAGTTGCGTTTGTAGAGTGTGTTTGTCGCCATGTCGTCGAAACGCTTCACATTTTCATCCCGCAGTCCAATCACCTTTGTTTGGCCTTCCCAGGGACGCTGTACTTAGAGATCAATGGTTACAATTTATGGTTAACTCGGTTCCCGAAAATTATAATCCACATGTAAAACTATGTGCAGCACATTTTGCTGAGGACAGCTTCCTCAGTTTAATGCTGGATTCGCACAAAGATTATTCTTGAAAGATGGAGCAGAAGCTGCTGTCGAATCACAACACAGGAACCGCTGGCACAATCAGAACTCATTACGTATTTCTGAAGGAGGGACTTCATAGAACAAGGAAGTCATCAGCCCGTTTTTATGACAGTGGAAACAGCGGTATACAGATAAGTAAATTATGTGAAAAATACTGTGTTTTTTTACACGCGAAACATGAACACATGTTATACTGCACACTATAAACACAATCAAAGCTTCAAAAAACCGAAACGAAAAACGGGACCTAACGTCTGGATCTGCACAGCTGAATCATCAGACTAGGTAAGCAAGCAAGGACAATAGCGACAAAATGGCAGATGGAGCAATAATAACTGACATGATCCATGATATCATGATATTTTTAGTGATATTTGTAAATTGTCTTTCTAAATGTTTCGTTAGCATGTTGCTAATGTACTGTTAAATGTGGTTAAAGTTACCATCGTTTATTACTGTATTCACAGAGACAAGAGCCGTCGCTATTTTTAAACACTTGCAGTCTGTATAATGCATAAACACAACTTCATTCTTTATAAATCTCCAACAGTGTAGCATTAGCCATTAGCCACGGAGCACTATCAAACTCATTCAGAATCAAATGTAAACATCCAAATAAATACCATACTTACGCGATTAGACATGCTGCATGATGAACACTTTGTAAAGATCCATTTTGAGGGTTATATTAGCTGTGTAAACTTTGTTTATGCAGTGATAGAGTCGAGAGCTCGGGAGGGGGCGGAGAGCGCGTGATTTAAAGGGGCCGCAGCATGAATCGGCGCATTTCTAATTATGCCTCAAAATAGGCAGTAAAAAAAAATTTATTAAAAAAAAAAATCTATGGGGTATTTTGAGCTGAAACTTCACAGACACATTCAGGGGACACCTTAGACTTATATTACATCTTGTAAAAAAACATTCGATGGCAGCTTTAATACAATGCACTTAAAGTGTACATATATGTTTTACATTGTACTTTTATTTGGAAAAAAAAATAAAAAAATCAGCACGTAATTACAGTTGTAATTAAGTTCTGTAATTATATCTATAATTGCACAGTTGACCCTTCCTTCCTTTCCACCTTAAACCTACCCAAACCTGCCCCTACCCATACCCATATCAAACCTCAATAGCAGCAAAAGTGTTTTGCAATATAATATGAACACAAGAAGTACATTTTTTTACCACCAGACGTGAGCAGCGTGACACGACAAATGCAAATCGAACCCATTCTAATCAGTAATGCTGTCTATACTGGATGTGGTGCTTTGTCATGTTCAGTGTAGACGGCCTCAAGCTGTTGTGTTAGCCTTTGATTGAGACCATCATGATCATTATATTCTGAAGCCCAGAGCCTGTGGAGCAGCAGAGTCGTACTAAAAGAAAGGAGCACAGTTTCTACTGACCTTGGAGTTAGTGAGGTTCTTGACCACAGCCACCTCTGGAGAGGAGGAGTTCTCAGATAGAGACAGTTTCCTCATGTCCACCCCATCAACAGAACCGCCATCCTTACGGCGACACTTCAAAAGACCCTCTTCCCGCTCCTGTTCAATCAGAGATCAAGTGTGAGGGTTACATGTTAGAGTGCAGTGTTTGGGAGGAACAAAATCTAACAACACTTTCAATAATGTAAAATAGCTCAACGCTTTTCCAAATTATGTAGCTTTTCCAGTTAAAAAAAAAAAAATTGTTTAGCCTTTTTAAATGTCACATTGTATATATTCAGATATTTATAAAAGCATGAAGCACAAATGGTTTATAATAATAGATTACACATTACAAGTTATTGTCCCCTTAAATGGCTTTAACATAGTTTAAGATATTTTTGGAGTAAAATATAGCAACTACTTGTTTATTAACATTTGTGCATTTGGCAGATGCTTTTATCTAAAGGGAATTCCAAAGTGATCAAAAATTTTGCATAACCTATACGAGTTATACAATTCAAAATGTTTTTGTCCCTTTGAATAGTTTCAATGTCAACATCTAAACTATGTGAGTAACTTATACCAACTACTTTTCAAAACAGCAGTGTGACTTGTTTAACTAGTTTTGTCCAACCCAACATTCATAAGCCAGCGTGAATGCATGTGTACCTGCAGCTGCAGTAGGGCGCTCTGTACGAAACAGGCCTGTGGGTCGTCTTTCTCCTGGCTGAGTTGGGATTGGAGAGCCATCCTCTCTTCAGCCAGCAAACCCAAAACCTGCTGCTGGGACGCCAGAAGCAGCTTAGAGTATGCACGCAAATGCACATCTGCAGAAAATGGGGGGAAAAGAAAAAGTGTCAAATAAGACAAAGTCAACACCACAAAAAATCTCATGCAAACAGCAGAATGCCTCACCATCAAAATTAATGGGCTCCTCCACTTTAACCCACTGAGAGCTGGGAAGAGCCACCAGTGATCCTTTCTCTCTCCGCATCAGACGCATAGTGATGACATTACCGGACACGTACTGACGGGTCTCCATGGCAACCACACTGAAAGTTGACAAGATGGGTTTCAATGACAACATAAATTTGTTCAGTAAATATGTACACTACTGGTGAAAAGTGGAATAATTAAGTTTTTTTTTTTTAATCTTGAAGGGATAGTTCACCCAAAAATCACTCACCCTCAAGTCATCCAAGATTTATATGACTATCTTCTTTCAGACGAACACAGTGTTACAAAAAATTCTCGCTCATCCCAGCTTTACAATGGTTGTGAAGGGGCGTGAGATTTTGAAGTCCAAAAAAGACACATCCATCCATCATAAAAGTAATACATATGACTCCAGGGTGTTAATAAAGGCCTTTTGAAGCAAAGTGATGGGTTTTTGTAAGAAAAAGAGTAACCCCTGACCCAACGCATTCACATGGAAGTGCAGAGGAGACAGCAAAACAAAACACTGGTCATGAATTAGAAGTCTAAAACAAGAATTTTTAAAGAGAAATGTCAGAGGATTCTGATATAAGAGAAGAGGAACTTGAGTTTGTTGCCCAGCCCTATTTGTTTGAAGCATGAGAGGAGTCTACTCTCACCTAAGCTTACACTACTCATACATCACTTCTCTTTCACCATAAATCAATGCGTACGGCAGTCTGCCAGACTGTTATAGTTTATGAAGTTTTAAATATGGATATTTTTCTTACAAAAAAATATATTTTTATGATGGATGGTTGTTTTTTTTGGCCTTCAAAATCTCTCGCACCCTTCACTACCATTATGAAGCTTGGAAGAGCCAGGATATATTTTAATAACTCTGATTGTGTTCATCTGTAAGAAGATAGTCATATATACCTAGGATAGCTTGAAGGCGAGTAAATCATGGGGT
This sequence comes from Megalobrama amblycephala, assembly GCF_018812025.1. Taxonomy (NCBI): domain Eukaryota; kingdom Metazoa; phylum Chordata; class Actinopteri; order Cypriniformes; family Xenocyprididae; genus Megalobrama; species Megalobrama amblycephala. The sequence goes on from NC_063055.1 coordinate 29,510,470, forward strand.
AATTTTAATTTTTTGGGTGAACTATTCCTTTAAATGAATTTTATGCTCACCAAGGCTGCATTTATTTGATCAAAAAGACTGTAAAAATCAACATTGTGCATATTAAAGGATGGATCATGTGACACTGAAGACTGGAGTAATGGCTGTTGAAAATTCAGCTTTACAGTCAATCACAGGAACAAATTACATTTTACAATACATTAAAACAGAAAAAATATTTTAAATTGTGATAATATTTCACAATATTACTGTTCTTACTGTATTTTTCATCAAATAATTGCAGCCCTGTTGAGCATTAGAGACTTCTTTCGAAGACTATTTAAAAACTCTTATTTAACTATTGATCAGTAGGTAATAGGTAGTGTATATAACACTTATGTACCAGGTGTTGTTTTTTTTACCCTTTTTATTACATGAAGTTTACTTCATGATGTTCACATTAAAGGTGCAGTAAGACATTTCTGAGAAGTGTTGTCAAATTTAAATCAACACCTAAACAAACAATTTAGTGAATTTTTGCTAGATTTCTGTTATGTGTGTGATGAAAAAAAAGTGTTTGTACCTAGTCATGGCTGTGTAAACAGGAGAAAAAAAAAGTGGATTGGACCTATCAGACCGAGCACCATAACACTCTTGTAGCCAATCAGCAATCCCTTGTAGAAAGAGAGATGGCTGAGATATTACCAAAGAGGGAGTGGTCAGAGGAATATAACTGGAAGAAGGGTTACGATCAGGAAAGAGCTAGGACCCGCGTTAATATCGGAAAAGCTTTCCAGTGCTGGAGAGATGTTAAAGAGCGGGAAGGCCTGAAAACGGATGCCGAGATTGCTTTATACATGACTAACACTGTTTTTTTTTTTCAATGTTTTTCAATGATAAGCTGTTGTATGCTGTTTTTGTTGTTAAAGAATCGAAGCTGATTCAGCTACACTTGTGTGAGCTGTCTGATGCGTCAGCTGTTAGTGGTTGCCTGTGGTGCATAGAGTGTATTTATTATATTGGGGGCAGAGCAATGAAGGAAGGGGTGTGTTTGTTTGGGTGTCGATTTCAAATATCAACAGTGTTTCTCAGAAATCTCTTACTGCACCTTTAACCAAAAGCAAACAAGCATTAAAAAGGCAATTTGGGTATGAACCTCTTGAGATCAGCGCTGTGCACGGCCTCATAGCAAATGGGGCACTTGGACCAACTCTTCTCACTCAGAGAGAGGTAGTGCAACATGCATGGCCAACAGTAGATGTGGCCACAGCGCGTGATGTGGGCCGCCACAGGGGGATACAGGCAGATCGGACAAGACGGCACCTCATGACTGTAAATGCGCTGTGTGGAAAAAAAACAATGTCATAAGCAACATTTAGAGAAAAAAAAAAAAAAAAAAAAAAAAAAAGGCACTGACAGCATATACAAGGAAGTTGGAAGTCTGAACTAACCACTTGCTGCACACAGTCCCAGTCCACCAAAGTGTCCGGATCAGTGAAGTGAGCTTGATAGTCCTGATCATCAATCACCACAAACTGGCAACTTTTGGACAAAAATATGTACTCATCAGCAAATAATTTTTCTCTTTTGGTTACATGAACTGACACAAAAGAACAATAGAACAAATTAAACAATCACACTGACTGCAAGCTGTAAATCCAGTTTGGCCAAGTGGAAAAATGTTGAGCAGATCTAGACTGTTAAATCACCTTAACAGTACACCAGTGTTATTACAGTTAATTAAAACTATAAAAAAAACATTTATGTTAATTGAAATAAATGTTACCTGAAATCAAATTTAGCAATTTCGACAATACTTTCAGTAAAAATTTCAGTTAGTTGCCAAGGCATCATTTCTAATTTTCATTATCAAAATTAAAAACTAAACTTAAAAATAAACAAAAATAAAAAAAAATCATGAAAAATATCTTTTAAAAAAATGTAATATAAATAATATAATACTACTACATTAAAGGGGTCATGACATGGATTTTCCTTAAGGTTCACTTATAATATTAAAGTTCTTTGCACAAAAAAAAAAAAACACTACATGCGGAAAAATTATATACAACTTTCATTCTGACCCTCTGTCTGAAATGATTTCTTTTTAAGGGTGGCTCCTTTCACACGCAAGTTTAAAATATTCTAGCTGACACCCCAGTGTGAGTTATTCACCCACTTCTCCCGAAATACATGGAAGTGAGTGGCCGGATAAGTGGAAGAACAGAGTAAACTTTATAGTTACCTACACAATGTGTATCTGACATGAATAAAACATGTTGTCAATTTATAGTTGAAAGGATTGTTATTGCCGCTTCTATAGACATAAGTTTGTATTTTACAAACTATAAATGTATTGTTTTGCTAGTACTTGCGTGTATTTAAATGTCTGAAACATTACAAATAAACATTTTGAGGTTGAAAACACTGAATACTTGTGATATATGACAAGGCACTGAGCCAGAAACAGACTCACTCATCGCCAGCCAAAGCACGAAAGCACATTTGAATTTAGCAGTTGATCATGTGATGCACTGAACGTTAATCACACCAGAATGATCATAAGCGTCAAAGGGTTAAGGCTTGTCAGTACACGGCCACTGTTATGACTGGTTATTGCATATTATTGCATAACGTCATTGCATCGGAAACAGCATCAACGCCCACTCGCTATTGCACGCAAGTAAGTGTTTTGAAAGCATTATACCAATAAAAACTTAATTTACAGAAAAAGCTTCATGAAATTATTTACTTATCGCTTTTGATGTAGCTGCAATCAGATCCAATACAGTTGGCTGCTTCATCTTTTAACAAAAGTTTCTTTGAGAATTCCCCATTACACTGTGCCTCATTTACAAAACAAAAAGCTCAGAACGAACATACAGGGTTCCCACTCTTTTTCAGCGATCATTTTCCAGGACTTTTTTAATTTTACTATGTCAGGAATAAAAGGCAAGGATCACACCCTAAAGTGATATATTGCTCTCCAAGTCTTTAAAAGGCGTATAGTTTATTGCCATGACTTAACTATAAAATCAGCTTTTAATATGAGCTCTTAATCATACATTATGACTATGGAAGCTTGTTTCCACCACAGAATAAATAAAAAAAAAAAAAAAACAAAAAAAAATTTAAAAAAAGGAGTCGCAATTACCTTTTTTGTATCTCACTATTCTGACTTTTTTTCTTGCAATTGCGAGTTTATATCACAGTTATGCAATTTATAATTCTGACTTCATAACACAATTGCGAGTTTATATCATGCAATTCTGACTTTTTAATCAAACAACTGCGAGTTTATATCACATTTGAGATAAAAAGTTGCAATTACCTTTTTTATTTTTTATTCAGCAGCAGACACTTCCATAGTTTATTGCCATGACTTAACTATAAAATCATTTTTTTATATGAGCTCTTAATCATACATTATGACAAAAGTGTTCTCGTTACCAGTGTCCATTTCATAGCAAAAAATATTGGAACTATTTTAATGTCTCGTTTAACTATTTGAAAATAGAAATATTAGTCAAAGACAAAGTCGATGAACAACAAAGAAACCCATAACATGTAATAGAATATGTGGCAGGTCTATTAGTCATTTCTGTCCCGTCCAATGCTGGTTATCACCATGTCAATCAACATAATTTTGTATTCAATCCCGGATTTAAAGTGACGAGAATATTTTTGGTGCGCCAAAAAAACTAAATAACTTATATAGTGATGGCTGATTTCAAAACACTACTTCAGGAAGCATCGGATCATAAATGAATGTTCAGTGTCAGTGTCGAATCTGCTGATCGGAGCGCCAAAGTCACGTGATTTCAGCAGTTGGCAGTTTGACACGCGATCCGAATCATGATTCGATACACTGATTCATTTATGATCCGATGCTTTCTGAAGCAGTGTTTTGAAATCGGCCATCACTAAATAAGTCATTATTTTGTTTTTTTTGGCGAACCAAAAATATTCTCATCGCTTTATAATATTAATATTGAACCACTGAACGAACATGAACTGATTTAAATATGTTTTTAGTACCTTTATGGATCTTGAGAGAGGAAATGTCATTGCTCCATATGCAGGCCTCACTGAGCCATCGGATTTCAACTAAAATATCTTAATTTGTGTTCCAAAGATCAACAAAGGTCTTACGGATGAGTAATAAATGACAGAATTTTCATTTTTGGGTGAACTAACCCTTTAAGCGACTGAATGCAAGTGGGTGGGGGCTTTGGTGCGATAATGCATAACTATTTGTTGATGTCTTGCTCTGGAGGCAGTCATATGCAAATGTGTTCACCCATGTGACATCACACAGACTTAGCAAAATCAAAACGAGACGTTTTTGGAGCTTGATTAAATAAATGCTTTGTTAATAATGAGGGTGACGTTTTAAGCTATAAAACTTGCAGGATATTTTTATGGGACAAAGACCTCTTACATGTCAAAAGATCAAGGCAAATTTGATTTCTCATGACCCCTTTAATAAATAATATAATACTACATTACTGATCCTAAAAATAACACTGTGGTACACTAAATATTGTTATGTGCGATTAATACCAATTCATATAAAAAGTATGCAACACATTCTGCTGTACTCACTTAGCCTGTAGGAAAAGCTCCTTGTTGAAGGGCTTGTGTTTGTGACCCCACTTGTTGCGGCGACCCCAGCAGGAATGGCCATCACCTCCGGAGCCAAAATGGCCTCCTCTTGGCTCAAACGTAAAGTTGAGCAGGTGGTTCAGACTAATCTTTTTGGGTCCAGCAAACTGAGCCGGGCTAAACTCTGCCCGGCGGTTCTCTGCTACCTAGTGAGAGAGAACCCAACAGTTTATCCTGGTTACTCCATATAACTACAGGTTTGTTTACTTTGTGCTATTTTCTAGTAGTTCATTAACCAACATGATTACTGCAATTTAACATGCAATAAGAAAGCATAAAAACAGCCCTTCATGAAAGCACAAACGAATCATAATCCAAAGGCTTATTGTAACACACCTCTTCTCTTCTCCCACCACCAGCGAGTCCATACTGTCGCCCGCCTCCGCCACCTCTCTGAGGGGGTCTCTTGTCAAAATTCTTGCTTTTCTGTGGCTGGGGGCGACGTGGGCCTGGAAAGCTTTCGGCCTTGGCAAAAGTAGGCTCACGTTTGCGGCTATAGCGCTTTGAGCCCCCATTATTCTTACCATCTAAAAGAACCGGAAAAAGAAGGATGTGTGTCAAAAAACATGAATACATTACTCCAAGCAGAAAATTTTTTTTGACAAGGGGGTGCCTCCACCAACTTCGGGGAAAATTAATTGCATTTGCAATACTGACAATTTGATAATTTTTCAATATTATTAACAACATTCACACAGGCCTTAGCTAATCAATCCAGTCACACGCTGCACTTTAAAGTGTTTTAGAGGACTTCGTGATAAGAGCAAAGGGTGTAAACACACACAGCTTATCATCCAGCAGCAGAGATCCCTGTCCCATACAGTTCAGAAGCCTACATAAAAACACTGGCATAACTAAAACATAGACAACACTGTTTAAGTTTGTTATCTTCTACAGTGATTTGGTTCTGATATGCTGGAGGCTTTCTTGGGTCCATCCAAAAGCTAGAGGGCAACACAGCACTGAAGATTTTCTTCTGGTCACATGGCAGACTGCTGACAAGAATAGATCCTGACCATGATCCTCATGCATCCGATCAGCTACTAAGAGGAGTAGCAGATAAATTAAACCTAAATATGAATTTCCACTCGGGGGGATATGGTCAGAAATGTTGGGTTAGTTTAGGGGAATTCAGTTTTGATATTGGTTTAACTATATATGACAGTGACACACACACACACACACACACACACACACACACCACCCATGTTGTGTTATCAGAACATCAGGTGGATAATGGATATATATGCACTGACACAGACGGACACCAGAATAAATTGCATAAACACAGTAAATCTAGTCTGATCAAGTTGGAAAAATTTGCAACTGGTATTTTTGAATGCTATTAAATACCCGGATAACAAAATTATAAATATTAAAATGTTAAATAAATTATTAAATGAGGAACTCCGTTTGCCAACACGTTAAATATATGGAGCCCTTCATAAAATGTGACACCTTTCATGTGATGTTTCACCATTATGGTATTAAATAACATTGATAATACTCATAATTTAATGCTGATAAATTCAGTTCCACCCTTTTCCAAGAAATTACAGCTTTCCGCACGTGTTTATGTAATTTATTGTGGTGTAAAGTGCATATATCCACCTCATATATACTAATTTTCTGATAACACATGTACTGCCATGTAGTCACTCTTCTATATAAACATCAAAAGTTGATTCAAAACTTAATTCCAATAAACTACTAACCTAACATTTACCAAAAACAAACTTAATTCCACTAAATGTATATAAAAGTATTCATTCAATATATTTAAAATATACGTATTTACATAGAATATTTAATTTATTTTTATATTCTATTAGGAAAATGTAGTTTACTAAGGAAGTAAAAAAATAAATAAATAAAAATAAAAAGGGTAAAATCCCTGAAATTTTTTTTTTGTAATTCATTCTTAATGAATGAGAGTTCATTATCGACACGTCAAATACTAATCTTTATTAATATTGTACGAGTTTCTCCATTGTTTATTCAAGAAACAGGCCAATCGCTAGCCGTGGCGACGTCATCTCTGCAGACACAAACAAAACCATGCCGCAAGTCCCAAACACACACATATACACACTTTCCCCTCAAAGTTGACCATGACAAGCGTGTGTTTGTGTGTATAAAACGCTGATCTGTACCTGTTTTGGCTTTAGAGTCTGTAGGAGTCGAGCCTGTAGAGCTGGAGCGGGGCGGGATCTTCGTGCTGCTGCTGTTGTTTGCGTTTGGGTTTTTCTCCATCTTGAGGCCGAACTCCGGGGAGAGAGCGTCGGAGCTCTTTAGCATTAAACGGGGAGAACAACGGGTTGGTGTGAGTGCGGGTCAGGCGACGAAGGCCCTTATTCATTTCTGTCAAACGCGGAGACCCCATTACGGCGACATCTTGACCACAAACAAACCGAAAGAAAAACAGAGACACAATCCAAATGTCTCAGTTAAAAAAAGCTGTGTGCTAACACAAAAAAAACAAGTGCCCAAAAAGCGGGGCCTCGCCCCTTGAAAAGCGCAGTTTTTCCTCGGCGTGGGAAGTGTTGCGCCCCACAAGGCGTTAGCCGCTCTCCAAAAGAGGAAAACGGACAAATAAATGGGTTTTAACCCAAATTTTACTTTAGCTAAATAAAGTCAGGCAGATGGCGACAGGTCGCCAAACGGGAACCGTAAACACCCGGATGAGGGTTATAAGCCTCGCAGGGTTTACGAGGTGCGCATGCGCGGATTCACCGATTCTCATTGGTGCATTCGACAGCAAGATGTGGTGTAATGCATATGTAATCTTTTATTATCAAAGCATTTGTTGTTATTAATATTTGGTTTATTTGAAACAAACGTTTAAAGACAGTTTGAGTGAAAAAACAACAACAAAAAGCAGTAGTTAGTTTTAAGTAGTACAGAAAAAAATATATATATACACATGACCTACACAACACATGGCCAGTTTATACAATAGCAGTAATGTAAAGATATACTCAATTTACAAATCGCTTACAGTGTGAAATGGAAAAAAAGCTTCAAAAATATTTCTTCCAGATGAACCATGTACTATATCAGTTGTATAAAATAAAATATCAGAACATCTGATCACTGCATGGTTACATTATGCCTTTAAGACCTACACATCAAACACAAAGTTTTATATGAGGGGCTTTAGATCACTTCATCGTCATCATCATCATCATCACTCCTGTCTTCGTAAGCTTCTTCCCCTTTAAGATAATCTAGGGAACAGCTCAGGATTGCTCTCCTAACCTCTTGTTTTTCATCTGTTGTGGAAGGGAAGAAAAAACTTTTCAGATTAAATCCCTTGCCTGCTCAAATATCATAAACTAGAGAAAAATAAAACAAAAACAAAAAAACACTTTATAATACTGTATTTCCAGAGATTTATGTTTTCCACCTGGGGGAGTTGTTTTCCAACAGAAATAAATTCAGTGGCTTTGTGAAAGTGTCAATTTTGATTTCATGGTGACTGTAATTTTCTCGTGATCTTTACATAAAAGGACTGTAACAATATATTGTGTCACAATATATCACACAATACAAAAATGCAACGATATATATAGTGGATAATGACAATATGTATCGTGTATAGTTCAACCAAAATTAAAATTACTTTTTTTAAAGTTTTTTTTTTTTTTTTTAACGTTTACAGAGTTTTACCTCATTTAACTACTATATATAATGTTGAATATAATGTATAATAATGCAAAGGGGGAATATTTGTGGGTCCTGATAATGCCAAATGTCTTGTTACCAGTAAAAAGTGGCCTATATTATTTGAAATATATCTAGTCAATGACAGAGTGCAAGAATATTCATATTTTTCATTATTTTCAGCTTCAGAATCATGAGTATTTTTATTCATATCAACATATGAATATATGAAAATCAACATACGCATCAACATTGTCCTATGCATTGTCCTATTCATTTCCACCCCCAATGTAATACCAAATTTAGCATTTTAAATCAACAGTTCATTTTTTGTTAACCTTTTACCATACGTCTTGAAGTATCGCAATAACATCATATTGTGAGTTCAGTATAGTGACATGTATTGAATCATGACACAAGGGTATTAAGGTGCACTCGAATATGGAATATTGCAGTATTCTAAATTATTTATCTGTGCATATCGTTATTTTCAGTGTTGGGTAAGTTAATCTAAAATTACTAACTACTAATTACATCTTCAACAGTGTAAGTGTAGCAGCCAAAGTATTGCATTACTTATTACTAATTACTTTCCTAAATCCCACATCAACGTCAACCAGTTGAATAATACAAGGATAGACATGAAATTGCTCATTTAATTCTTTTAAATAAGTATAAAATTGCATATTTTTTTCTTGAACTCACCAAAGTATTTAAAGGGAGGTTACATTAAAGGGTTAGTTCAGCCAAAAATAAAATTTCTGTCATTAATTACTCACCCTCATGTCGTGCCACAGCTGTAAGAACTTTGTTCATCTTCAGAATACAAATTAATATATTTTTGATGAAATCCGAGAGGTATCTAACTCGTCCATAGACAGCAATATAATCAAGGTCACTTTCAAGGTCCAGAAAGGTACTAAAGACATTGTTAAAACAGTCAGCGTGACTGCAGTGGTTCAACCTTAATTTTATGAAGTAACAAGAATACTTTTTTTTTTTTTTCCTGCAAAAACAATACAAAAATAACGAATTTATTCAACAATCTCTCTTCTGTGTCATTTTCTTATGCTGTTTACGTAAAGCGCTTCCAGGTTCTACGTCAGAACGCCGACTCATCATTGGCTGGCTCCAGCGTCAGCATGCATCGTGCTGCTCATGTGATCAGCTTTGGCCAATACTGAGCCGGCATTCGATCGTAAACACTGAAGCCTTCACTGGGCTTACTGCATCAACTGTGTAAGGACAATGACAGGGAAGAGAAGAGATTGTTGAATAAAGTTATTTTTGTTTTTTTTTTGTGCACAAAAAGTATTCTTGTCGCTTCATAAAATTAAGGTTGAACCACTGCAGTCTCTTCGACTGTTTTATTGATGTCTTCAGTACATTTCTGGACCTTGAAAGTGGTGATCATATTGCTGTCTATGGACGAGTCATTTACCTCTTGGATTTCATTAATAATATCTTAGTTTGGGGCAACACAAGGGTGAGGAATTAATTACAGAATTCTCATTTTTGGGTGAACTAACCCTTTAAAACATACATTTTAGCATAGAAATTTTGATGTTAAATCCACTATTATTTTATATAGAATTGTTCTATAAAGAATGTCATGCAATTACATCAGAAGTAACTGTACAGACACGGTATGGTATTTAATAGCTGTTGGATAATGGTTTGGATGTTAAGAAAATATCTAATTTGTTATGTAGAGATCACGAGAAAACATGAAATAAAAAATTGGCCATTGCCTCGTAGGGCTCTAATATAACTTACAATGTAACTTATAATGCAACTTAGAAAGAACTTACCATCTGTTTTGCAGTCCAGCAGCATTCTGTTGAGCTGTTGTTTGTTGTACTTGACAAGAAACTTCTGACAAGTTCTAATCGTCCCTGTGGAGGAGATCAGGCAAGGACATGAACAGCTGTAAGAACATACATGCCAAGACATTGTGGGGAGTTGGCTGTCATCTAGCCATCAAAACTTGGACCAGTACCTCCAACATGTAAACAGTTGAAGAAACACGGTACATTCTGGCCTCTGTTCTCAAGACAGGTGATGAAAGGAAGGGCAGACCAGATGAGTCGATAGTTCCATTTCCTGCAGCGGATGAAGACCACTCCGGTGAGGGCATTCAGGTATTTCACTACAGAAGATTTGAAAAGATTTTACCATTCTGTAATGAGATGTTAGACTGAGCTAATTAAATGCAATAATGAGTTAAAGTAACGGTAACGTAAAACAATGATCAGTCGGATTATTTCTTATATAGTTGAGATCTTCACGATGAGCAAAAAATGAAAACAAGAGCATTGTTTACCCAACACCCCTATGTTAAAGTGCGCTGATCCGAAGTCTCCGTGTGCTCGGTTCACCGCTGCTCTCAACGTGTGGACAATTGCTTTCTCATTCAACAGCTGCAGACTCCTCCGCTCAGAGACGCAAAGCTCGAGTAGCAAATACCTGTGCACAGTCCAAAGGGAACGAAAGGTTAGAATTGTTTAAAAGTAAAAAAAAAAAATTTAAATATCTTTTTTTTCCCCTTTTCTTTTCTTCATTACCTCGACTTGAATCGGACCATATTTCCAACATGTGCATAACTGGCTTTGAAAACACTGCACTTTACTTCCGGGTTTCTTTAGGCCAATAATATTCCTCGTTGGTCAAAGTGGGCGGGGTGACAGTTTGACATCAAAATAGCTGATGTATTGCTTAAAGGGATAGTTCACCCAAAAATGAAAATTATCCCATGATTTACATACATATTTAAAAATATCATTAGTCCTCCAAGGTTTATAATGGTTGTGAATGGGGGGCCGCGTTTTGAAGTAAAAAATAATGCATCCATCCATAAAAAAAGTAATCCATATAACTCCACTTGGTTAATAAAGGCCTTCTAAAGCAAAATAGGGCTGTGCAACAAATTTAAAGGATTAGTCCACTTTTAAATAAACTTTTCCTGATAATTTACGCACCCCCATGTCATCCAAGATGTTCATGTCTTTCTTTCGTCAGTCGAAAAGAAATTATGTTTTTTTGATGAAAACATTCCAGGATTTTTCTCCTTATAGTGGACTTCAATGGACTCCAAACAGTTGAAGGTCAAAATTACAGTTTTAGTGCAGCTTCAAAGGGCTTTAAACGATACCAGACGAGGAATAAGGGTCTTATCTAGCGAAACGATAGGTCATTTTTGCAAAAAAATTACAACTGTTTATGCTTTATAAACACAAATGATCGCCTTGAACGTACTTCCGGTTTCCGCATTCTTCAAAACGCTTACGCTGAATGTCCTACGCCTTCCCTATTCAGCTTACGGAACGAACGCGGTGCCAGTTCCGTTTTTTCCGTAAGTAGAATAGGGAAGGTGTAGGACATACAGCGTAAGCGTTTTGAAGAATGCGGAAACCGGAAGTACGTTCAATGCGTTATTTTGTGTTTATAAAGCATATACAGTTGTATTTTTTTCAAAAATGACTGATCGTTTCGCTAGATAAGACCCTTATTCCTCGTCTGGTATCGTTTAAAGCCCTTTGAAGCTGCACTGAAACTGTCATTTTGACCTTCAACCGTTTGGAGTCCATTGAAGTCCACTATAAGGAGAATAATCCTGGAATGTTTTCATCAAAAAACATAATTTCTTTTTGACTGACCAAAGAAAGACACGAACATCTTGGATGACATGGGGGTGAGTAAATTATCAGGAAAAGTTCATTTAAAAGTGGACTAATCCTTTAAGCTCCTCTTCTCTTATATTGAAATCCTTCAACATTTCTCTTTAAAAATGATCGTTTTAGACTTATAATTCGTGACCAGTGATTTGTTTTGCTCTTTCCTTGTTTTGCTCTATTCCTGACAGAAGCTAGTTATTTGAATTTATAAAGTTTTAAATATGGATATTTTTCTTACAAAAACACATTGCTTTATAAGGCATTTATTAACCCAGTGGAGTCATATGGATTACTTTTTTTTATGGATGGATACATTATTTTTGACTTCAGAACACGGCCCCCCATTCACAACCATTATAAACCTTGGAGGAATAAGGATATTTTTAAATATAACTCTGATTGTGTTCGTCTGAAAGAAGATAGTCATACACCTTGCTTGAGGGTGAGTACAACCTGGGATAATTTTCATTTTTGGGTGAACTATCCCTTTAATAAGCCAGTTTTAACAGTATCACAATAATCATAGTAGCAAGAACATTCTTCTGAACACCACTACAATTAATACTGAAAATTAATACTCATCACCCTGCTATTTTAAATAACATTTTAGGAGAAGAAGGTTTATACAAAAACCAGGCTGAGATTTGAAAGCAGTTCTTAATATACATTAATGCACATATGCTGACATATTGTTCTTGTATTGATTTCCTAATTATCCTATTTACTGATATTTTATTTAGCATATTCAAATGTTTATTAATGTTTATTTTTCTGAAAGTGAATATATAGGCATATACTTCTAATTAATATTAATTGTAATTAGAATTACAATTAATATTAATTACCACTTTACATAAGGTTTCATTTGCTAACGTTAGTTAACTACATTAACGTATGTAACGTGAGCTAACTATAATACATAAATAAAAATAGACCTTCTACAGCATTTATTAATCTTTGTTAATTTCAACATTTACTAATAGATTATTAAAATCAAAAGTTGTATCTATTAATAGCCTATTATTTAATGGACCTAAACGACCAGTTTCATTATTTGCTAACTATTTCTATTAACTTAATGAAGATTAATAAATATTTAAACAAATATTTGGTTCATTAGTTAATGTTAGTGCATTAGTTAAAGGGATAGTTCACCCAAAAATGAAAATTCTGTCATCATTTACTGACCCTCGTTCCAAACCTCTATCAATTTCTTTGTTCTGCTGAACACTAAATAAGTTATCTGGAAGAATGTTTGTAACCAAGCAGATCTCGCCCCCTCCATATGGCTATACTATGGTAGTCAATGGGGGCCAAGATCTGGAACTAGCCTACTTGAGGTGGAGTAAACGATGACAGAATTTGTATTTTTGGGTGAACTATCCCTTTAAAGCACTAAGCACTTAATGCTAGCATATCTGGCACATTTAAAAATACATTTTTTTACACAACATTTTAGGAACACGAGATGTTCCCGTCAAAATCACTATTAACCGAAAGAGGGCGCTAGACAACAGCGAAAACTTACCCTGAAGGTTGCTTTATGCTGCCCATTATTTGTCACTGAAATATCTAATACTAAAATAAATAATATCAATACGATTATTATTAATAAGAACAATATGAAACATATAAAAATCTGTCTTAAATTATGTATCTAGCTAACCACGAGGTATGACTTACGCATAACTTTTATTATAGAAATATAATTATAGTGGTCAGCGGTCACTTTTAAATGTCCTTGGATATTTACACAGACGCACAAAACATAAATGTCCTTGTGGCACTGAAGTGGTGCCAGTGGTTCCCCGCCTTGCACTGGCACAGACAGAGTGTCCGAGATGGTGATGGTGGGTGTGTGCGCGCGCGTTCATCACAGATCTGCGCGGAGCAAAGCTCGAGCTGCTGCCTACACTGAAGCTGCGCGTCACAACATACACAACTCTGCATGGCACCGACCTATAATCATGAAGCCGTAAACCTGTGTTCTAGTGGATCTAGGCTCATAATTCCAGGCTGAGGATACAGGTGCTTTCAGAGACGCCAAATCATATCATCAGGTGGAAGGTGGAAAAAAAGAGACTTGGGTTAGCCTAGTTAATGAAAAATGTGGATCTACGCAAGTATTTTAACATATATGCTACTTTTGGCCAGAGATGCAAGAGCAATGAACAAGGTAAGACAAGTTTCATATCCTTTTCTTTTGAAGAACACACTTAGGCTACATTTTACGCACATATTTCTCACATCTTGGAATGCTTAATACGGTTTTGCAATAAACATGATTATCTCGTTTCGATTACTCGATTACATCTGATTAGATTCATTTGTCTTTATTATTGATATGCCATTCGTTTTTTTGCGCATGGTGTTTTTTGGCAGAGTTGAAGACTGGACATCAAACCTCCAGCCAAATTATAAAGAGCAGACAGCATTTTCTTGATTTTGTAATAGTACTGGATGGGAGTGTCTGTAATTGTGGCATTCTTGAGATTTTGAAATGGAAGTTCATCTGGGGATTGTGAAATGACGTGTCCTGTTATTAGCGTTAATGAAACGTGAAATTCCACGAGGTCAAATGTATAATGTTAATCTGTCTTAAGGGTCCTGGAACATGAAATCTGGATGAAGTCATTATACACTACCGTTCAAAATTTTGAGGTCAGTAAGTTCCACCGATATATCAGCCAATAATCGGTATCGGCCGATAGCTGATAGTGTGAAAATGTGCTTTTATCGCCCGATACCGATTATTGGCCGATATATCGTGTATCTCTAATTATAATATAATATAATATAATATAATATAATATAGCCGATATATCCTGTCAATCAAAAGAGGGCAGAAAAATGCACTGCATTGAGGCTTTGTGTAAAGAAGATGTTGATATTATCGGTATCGGTATCGGTGCATTATATTATATTATATTATATTATATTATATTATATTATATGTTAAATAATCATTCTAATCTGAGTATTGGCCGATATATCGGTGCATCTCTAAATATAATATAATATAATATAATATAATATAATATAATATAATATAATATAATATAATATAATATAATATAGCCGATATATACTGTCAATCAAAAGAGGGCAGAAAAATGCACTGCATTGGGGCTTTGTGTAAAGAAGATGTTGATATTATCGGTATCGGTATCGGTGGAGAAATTTAGTATTGGTGCATTATATTATATTATATTATATTATATTATATTATATTATATTATATTATATTATATTATATTATATTATATTATATTAATGTTAAATAATCATTCTAATCTGAGTATTGGCCGATATATCGGTGCATCTCTAAATATAATATAATATAATATAATATAATATAATATAATATAATATAATATAATATAATATAATATAATATAATATAGCCGATATATCCTGTCAATCAAAAGAGGGCAGAAAAATGCACTGCATTGGGGCTTTGTGTAAAGAAGATGTTGATATTATCGGTATCGGTGGAGAAATTTAGTCAGTGCATTATATTATATTATATTATATTATATTATATTATATTATATGTTAAATAATCATTCTAATCTGAGTATTGGCCGATATATCGGTGCATCTCTAAATATAATATAATATAATATAATATAATATAATATAATATAATATAATATAATATAATATAATATACTTTTAAAAAGCCAATAGTCAGGGCCGATATATCCTGTCAATCAAAAGAGGGCAGAAAAATGCTGCATTGGGGCTTTGTGTAAAGAAGATAATAAGAAACCAGTTTGATGTTCAGTATTAATAGTAATTATATGAGTAATTACATTCTGAAAGTTAAGAAATATTAATTTAATATTCAGAATTTAGTAAATGCGTGTTAATATTAATTTGAGTAATGTGTTTGTTTAGAACTGATACCAGTTACTCAGAAACAAGTTGATGAAATGGAAAGAATAATGTTTTTATTTGCATTTCTTTCAAAATATAATGATTAATTATTAATTATAATGAAATTATCATTAATTTAAAAGAAGGTATAAAAGGCAGAACCCCTAAACTACCGGTATCGTTATTGGTATCGGCAGATATCACTCTGACTAATCTGCTATTGGTATCGGTGGAGAAATTTAGTATTGGTGCATTATATTATATTATATTATATTATATTATATTATATTATATTATATTATATTATATGTAAAATAATCATTCTAATCTGGTTATTGGCCGATATATCGGTGCATCTCTAAATATAATATAATATAATAATCATTCAAGTAACAAAGATACGCTATACAACAGTTAGTTCCAGTCCTTGAATTTGATTGGCCAAGCTGCTTTCCAGGAGTGCTGATATTTAGTCCAACAGCACTGGGATTTGCATCACTCGACATGTCCATGTTCCAAATCAGACTGTGTAAGTGGTGCAACTGGACAGAAAAGCCCATGTGGGAGAAGGAAAGTTTTCACAGTCAGTTTCACAGACATATCATTCAGAATAACTTAAACAACACTTAACAAATCAGCTTTCTCAGACAATCTCGCCTCCCAGAGCGGCAGACAACATATTTTGGCATATATGCCTTGGCCTAAATTACTCCTGGCACTGCCAGAACATTCCAGTCTTTAATCCTTGGGATGGCATGGCAATATAATTTAATTGGCATTTTAGACCCCTGACCTTACTCTAAATCCAGTCCAGGCCTTTAAGGCTAAAACTGTGAGAACCGACCACAATGCAACGTGCTTTGACAGTGCACCTGTAAAACACCGTAATACTCGTAACGTATAATTGTTCTGTTTGTCTCTGTGTTAGACTCAGATGAGTCAGTATATCAAACCTCAGCTGTGTTAACAGTGCAACTGAGGCTGACGATACAACCAGAGACAGATGTCCCTCAATAAAGGTTTTGGACAGACAACACAGCCGTCATTTCCTAAGAAAACCATGACATTTGTTTCAAAACTGCCCCTGATAGGGTGTGTGAGTGTGTTTTGGGCTCGGTGCCTAGTATGGTAATTGGAGTCGAGTTCTGCTGGGGTTAAAAACAATATATGTCTGCTTACACAGCTGTAGCACTTAAGAGCAGCCCTGTCGGTCCCACAGAAACATGCCCTACCCTCTTATGACTGGGTGTGAGTGTGTGTGTGAAAAAGAGAGAGAGAGGTCTTGACTCATTGTAAATGATAGTCACCAACCAAGTAACCCTAACTAATTGTGTTATGTTGTGAAATTTTTAAAAACGTCTTTGTTGTTGGTTAAATGTGTGAAAAGGTGGAGAGGTTAAACAGCATAGGCAGGGCTGTGATAACAAAACTTTGTTACTAATGTGGGATAATTAGCTGAATTTTTTTAAAACTAAAAATCGGTGTGTTAAAAATGCCCTTAAACCAAAGAGCCAAATGTATTTGTTCTTTTGGCATTTATCTGTCACCTAGTATAGAGGGTGATGATGAAACATTTTTTTTTTATGTAATAACTCATGCGGTGTAAAAATCTAGTAAAAAGAAATAAATAAGTTGAAGTTGAAGTACTAATATTAATAAAACTGAAATAAAGTAAAGCTGTAAATTAAAAATATAAAAAACTAATTAAAATGACAAAAGCAAAATATTTAAAATATTAATAAATACTATAATAGTAAATAATTGTTTTATATATATATATATATATATATATATATATATATATTAAAATTTATTATATATATATATATATTTTAATGTATTTTGAATGAATTATTAAATACAGACAAAAAAAAATATATATATATATAAAGTAACGTGTGTGTGTATGTATATATATATATATATATATATATATATATATATATATATATATATTAAAATTTATTATATATATATATTTTAATGTATTTTGAATGAATTATTAAATACAGACAAAAAAAAAAATATATATATATATATATAAAGTAACGTGTGTGTGTATGTATATATGTATATATATATATATATATATATATATATATATATATATATGTATATTAAAATTTATTATATATATATATTTTAATGTATTTTGAATGAATTATTAAATACAGACAAAAAAAAAAAAATATATATATATATATAAAGTAACGTGTGTGTGTGTGTGTGTGTGTATGTATATATATATATATATATATATATATATATATATATATAAATATATATAAAGTTCAATTATCAATTATCATTATATATATATATATATATATATATATATATATAGTATTTTTAAATATTAAGTACTATATATATATATATATATATATATATATATATTTAGTTTTTTAACTCTTATTATTAATTTTATATATATATATATATATATATATATATATATATATTAAAATTTATTATATATATATATATATATATATATATATATATATATATATATATATATATATATATATATATATATATATATATATATATATATATATATATATTTTTTTTTTTTTTTTATGTATTTTGAATTAATTATTAAATACAGACAAAAAAAATACTTTGTAGTCACATGATTAGATTTGTCATGGCAGTGATTTAAAATTCAATTTTATTTAAAAACATGCTTTTTAATATTAAACATAAAATATACTGTCATTAGCACAGCATACCAAAAGTGAGGATAGGTCTTGGAAATGATGCCAGGCAGGGCAGGTGAGAAAGATGGGATGAATAAACAATCTCAGAGTTACTATATCACAGAAAGACAAAGACGGAGGGATGAAGAATTACGGGGTTGATGCTAAAGCAGAACAGAGGCAGAGAAAGGTCAGCTGCTGTGTTTTGTTAATATCAAACTCTATCGGTTGTAGTTTCTTGGGATATTACCTCACACAGTGCCAATCAAAGACTGAAGCAGTTCCTGTTTATGAAACTGTCGTAACACTTCTACCACAAGATTTAAACTAGGAGTAACCGGGAACATCTGTGTCCCATTTAATCCGTCACATCTTTTACCGAGCCGTCACGGTAATGATGGCCATCATAGCTGAAGGGCTGTCATATTTTTATCCAGACCAGACACTGAGCCTCAAAATGCTGCAACAATGCCAATATTCTTTTATATAGACCTTTTACATAAGAGTTGATCTTATGACCTTGGTGTGTTTAATGAATGAACAGGAAATACGTTGGCTGTGTGGCGAGCAAAATCTGAACCTTTGGTGGCCCTTCTGTTGGCAGCTACTGACCATCCAGCACTGTTATAACTCATGGTCTGCCACAGCAGATGATGTTTGGTTAATGTTTATTTGCCAGCATGAACCTAGGCTATTTGCAGCACATTTGCTTAAAACATTTGGGTTTCGCAGCATTCATTTTCAAGTGCTTTCTGCACTCTTTGTTAAATCAACAAATGATTGTAGTTTTTTGATGTTCATTTTAAATAGATGGGGTTTGGAACTAAAAACTCAAAAATCATTTTCTCCATAGGGAAATTTATAATGATAACTTGTAAACCTTTAAAGACAGACATACTGTGAGCTACAAGGTTGTTAATCTATGGTATTTGCTTCTGTTGAAGCTGTCGGTCCGGATTATTAGGGCCCCAGCACCGATGGTGTGAGGACCCTATTGTAATTGCTCAGTCAATTATTCTTCTTCTCCGAAATGAATTGCATTTTTGAGGGCCTAAACGTGCTTGAAAACTCATGAAACTTTGCACACGTGTCAAAAGTGGTGAAAATTTACATCTGATATGGGTTTCAGAATTAGGTGTCGCAAGATGGCTCAATAGCACCACCTACAAAATTTCAGTTAAGTGCCTTTCGCTCTACATTTTACGTACAAGTATGAAATTCGGCACACAAATGTAACAGCCCAATACTTACAAAAAATCTCTTGGTGCAAAATCTGAAAACCCAACATGAAGTGAGATATTTTAAATTTTCTCTGCAAAATTTTTGCTATTTCCAGACGTACTTTAACAAACTCCTCCTAGAGCTTTAATCAGATCATTGTCATATTTGGTAAGTCTAATCTAAAGGCCTTTGTGACGTTAAATTGTGAAGATCTAGAGTTTTTACTGAAGGGCGAAAACTCTATGAAAACTCGAAAACTGAAGGGCAAAAACTCGAAAACGCCTGACAAAATTCGATGTTTCGCCATGACACAGGAAGTTGCTGTTTCTCGGCCATACAATGTCCGATCTGCCCCAAACTTCCCATGTTTTATTAGAGTCCTGGCCTGAAGACAATTACATGGCAATATTCAGTTACAGTCATAGCGCCACCTGCGGGCAACGGGAAATTACATGTTTTACACTGTGATTAACTCCTCATAGAGATTTAACCAGATCAACATCAATTGTTATCAGTCTAATCTTAAAGGATTAGTCCACTTTTAAATACACTTTTCCTGATAAATTTACTCACCCCCATGTCATCCAAGATGTTCATGTCTTTCTTTCGTCAGTCGAAAAGAAATTAAGGTTTTTGATGAAAACATTCCAGGATTATTCTCCTTATAGTGGATTTCAATGGCTACCAACAGGTTGAAGGTCAAAATTACATTTTCAGTGCAGCTTCAAGGGCTTTAAACGATCCCAGACGAGGAATAAGGGTCTTATCTAGAGAAACGATCGGTCATTTTCGACAAAAATACAACCGTTTATGCTTTATAAACAAAATATCACCTTGAACGTACTTTCCGCTTCAGCATTCTTCATAACGCTTACGCTGAATGTCCTACGTCTTCCCTATTCAACTTACGGAAAAAAACGAAACTGGCGCCACGTTCGTTCCGTAAGTAGAATAGGGAAGGCGTAGGACATACAGCATAAGCGTTATGAAGAATGCGGAAGCGGAAAGTACGTTCAAGGCGATATTTTGTTTATAAAGCATAAACGGTTGTATTTTTGTCGAAAATGACCGATCGTTTCGCTAGATAAGACCCTTATTACTCATCTGGTATCATTTAAAGCCCTTGAAGCTGCACTGAAACTGCAGTTTGGACCTTCAATCAGTTGGTAGCCATTGAAATGCACTATATGGAGAAAAATCCTGGAATGTTTTCATCAAAAACCTTCATTTCTTTTCGACTGACGAAAGAAAGACATGAACATCTTGGATGACATGGGGGTGAGTAAATTTATCAGGAAAAGTGTATTTAAAAGTGAACTAATCCTTTAAGACCTTAGCGATGATAAATATCAAAGATCTTGAGTTTTCGCTGAAGGGCGTGTCCGTGGCGAACTAACAAAGTCTGATGTTTCGCCATGACAGAGGAAGCTGTTGTAAATCATGCATACAATGTCTAAACTGCCCCAAACTTCATGTGTGATAAGAGTCCTGGCCTAAAGACATCTATATGCCAATATTCAGTTAGTCATAGCGCCACCTGCTGGCAACATGAAATGGCATGCTTTATACTGTAATTCACTCCCAGAAACTCATGCCACGAAGTACCAAACATACTAGACTAAATGCTAATGTGTGCAATTAACACCACAAAACAGGAAGTTGTTGTAACTCAGGCATACAATGTCCAATCTGCCCCAAACTTCAAATGTTTGATAATAGTCCATATTTCTCCTCTATTTATCCGCTTAAATGAATATCGCCCACTGTTCACTGTTTTCTTAGGCCCCGGGCCCTTTGACAGTGGCCCCGGGTGCGAGGGCCCTTTCATAGCTGCTTGCAGCTTTAATTTCAAATTATTTTTAAAATAATTTCTTTAACAGCGGAATTCTTGTTGAAAAACCCATGACGCTGTACAGAAAATTCCACCAATCAGAGAGCCATCACAAGCAAAATGTGCAAAAAGAGTTCTTAAGCTCCGCCCACTCCCATGAAGCACTGCGAATGACGCAATGGATTGGTGCAGGTATGATGTCAGAACCCGGAAGGCTAATTCTCCATTAGTTCCTTTGAGATTTTCCTATAGGGTTTTATAATGTTTTTTTTATTATTATTATTATTATTATTTATGTGTAAAATAAAGATTGTGGTAAACATAACTTGACTAGACTTTGTCATTTTGTTCTACAATGTATATTACACACACCTACAGAGAAAATACGAATTTAGAACCAGTTCATTTTTGTTTTTACTAAGTAACTAGATAAGACAGTTTGGGGTGTGTGCATGTGCAGTGTACGTTGTAGAACAAAACGTCAAAGTATCTTCAAGTTATATTTACCAGAGGCTTTATTTTACTTATAAATTGAAAAACCCATTATAAAACGCCATAGGAAAATCTCAAAGGAACAAACGGTGAATTAGTCTTCCGGTTTCTGGCGTCATACCTGCACCACTCTATTGAGTCGGCCTCCTTACGCTCTTAAATTACGTAAATATTTGGATATATATGCATATTTTGCAGTAAACTTAAAATATATTGTTGTACAGAATCACCTATTGCACCTTTAAGCCTTTAAATACACAGTTTTGTTCCTTTGTATTTTTGTCCAATTTTCAATTTTTTTATTTTTTTTGCTTCAAATCCAAGTTTGTAGTGTCATGATTTACGTCGTAGCTGATTGTCTTGGTTCATGGCTTTTAATGCTTTAACGGAAACTTTTTAAAAATCCCTATGTGAGTAATGAATGGAAACAATTATTCCGGAACCAGCGCCGCTAAAAAAGTAGGTGGGCACTGTTGCACTCTATAGAACAGATAGTTCTGACTCTAAATTCTGATTGGATAAGCTGTGTTCTAAGCCACTGAACATTCTATTTTAATGTGTCAAGTTGCCTGGAAACCATAAACACCATACAAATTGCATAAACATCATTAGATTAATGAACTATGGGTGTGTCTCATTTGGCCCTTAGTTCAGTCAGTGAACTGTCCAGGCAGTCTGACATTTCTAGGACAGTCCTAATTTCATTCCAGTTCGCTGAAACATTGGTCCATTAAAATTTCCTCAATGCACTTTAAAAACTAGTGATCATGCTCAGATGCATGATAAACAAAAACATGTGTTATATAGCATTGTTGATACAAAACTGTGACATTTTAAGGCACAAATTATGTAATCGTTTTGAGTCACCAGTGTCCTAATGATTAGTGGTTAAAACATTTCTGGTGCCTGAATTCATGTTCATACTGAACTAGGCAGAGAAACGTCATATATTACTTGGCAAAATAGCTGGTTGTGCTGAGAACTATTTAGTAATAAATGTAACACTTTATTAAACCATTGGCGGTTTTTATTATTTTGTTCCTTTCCCAAATGGCACTCTTCATATGCACTTGCAGTCTTGTGGACTTACAATGGCTGCCGCTTGCGCATGTCCATTACGTTCACAAGACCGCAGAGTGTCCTGTTTGTCATTTTAAGTTTCAGAACGGTGCTTGCAAGCCGATATTCATACTCGATGCGCACTTTTGCAGATCCTGCGAACTCCGTAGCAGACTTCTACCCAACAGTCAAAGCGGAATAACGTCACAAAAATGTGGACTCGGTGGAACATCGTAAGGGCTTAGGGTTCCGTTTGGGACAGGGCCATTGCTGTTGCTGTCGTCTCAGAAAAAAAGAGCAAAAAAACTTGGCATCATGTCTAAGAACACCTGTCTGTGGTAAAATCGCTGTAACTCATGGGCTTTATGGCTTTAATGCATGCTATCATCTTAAAATTAAGTTTTGATATCTTGAAATTAGAAGAGAGGCAGATAAAGCCTTCTTTTCAATTCAAAAAAGTAAGTGTTTGTGCTGCTTTAAAATTTTAAGTTTAGTCAACTCAAATATCCAAGTTGTTAATTAGTACAACTTAGTCACTTAGTATTTCAGGTTGGCTAAACTTAAAATTTTAAGGCACCACAAACACTTAATTTTTCAAGTTTAAACAATTTTTTACATTGCAGCATTAGTGTACACTTTCATTGTTTTCTAATGCAAGACTTTTAAAAAGTGAACTTTACAATTATGCTATAAAATATATTTTAAATAATTAATCATTTGTTGTGCTTTGAAGAAGTACACTTATTTTGATGTGTTGAATACTAAAGCACATGTAAACTACTTGATTATAATTTTAACTAAAGTGTGTTATTCAATATTACATTTAAGCGAAATATTTAAACAATATATTTTAAATGTGCTAAATTGCAACATCATCATTATGTGCAATTGCAAATATATTTAAAACATGATGTATCAACAGAAATGACTTTAAAGTCTATATTAGTTTAACAAATGCTTACACTTTAAACAGACAATAGAAGAAATTATGAAAAAATTAAAGATGAGTGGGTCAAAAACACTCTTATGTTCAACTAATTTTATTTAATGTAAATGTAAACTATAATACATTTTCATTTAATTGCAATTAACATGCAATTAAGTGTCATTAAATATTAAATTTCTTTCGCACTTAAGTATATTCTTCGATTTCCATAAAAAGTACTATTTTTAAAAGTATGCTAAAGTGTACTTCTTACAAGGGGACACAAACGTGCAATGATTACATAAAACTAAAAGTACTAAAACATTAAAAGAATGAAAAATACTGAAAATACTGAAAATAATAATGTGCAAAAAACTTGTGTTATAATCATTAAATCACAGTATTTGAGATAAAGAGTCTGATTCTGTTAAGCGTGAACCATCTGTTTGACTTCCTCAGCCAAAACGTCTCACATCTCTTGGCTGTGCTGAGAGCATGAAGAGTTTGAGGTTCAGAGAGAGCTGTGACACATAAACAAGCTCATCTGGAATGTAGCTGTGTGTCCCCAAAATCAACAAGTGCTCACTAAGCTAGTTTGGGGCTAATTGACACGTCTGTCCTAATGGCAAGTGTGTGTCTGTGTGTGTCCTGTTGGAATGGAGTGATGGAGGTCTGTGTCTTTGGATCTAGATTCTGTCTCAGTCTAGGCTGTGATAACCGCAGTTGATTCAATTAATACAATACTTCTACACTGATATGTTTTGCTAGGATATGTTACTACATTGATTTATTATTTGTTTTCATTTATAATAGGGGTTGACAGTCTTTTATGACACTGGGAACGCCATCCAGACTCTCAAATAACCCAGGGATTAGATTGTCTTGGTATGCTAGTATTGACTCTTTTGCCATGTCCTTGATTCATCATGTCATATGTATATAAAATAAAATGTATATGTTCAAATGTTTTTCTTTTTTTAAGGAAATTAATACTTTTATTCAGCAAGAATTTATCAAATGTGACAGTAAAGACATATAAATGTTCAAATAAATGTTCTTTTAAACTTTTTATTCAATTCTATTAAGGAGTCATGAGAAAATATTGAGTTTTCTTGAGCAGCAAATCAGCATATTAGAATGATTTCTGAAGGACCATGTGACACTGAAGACTGGAGTAATGCTATTTTTATTTATTTATTTATTTTTTTTAGTAGGCTATCTTATTTTCTTAGCAGAATAATGAAGGCAAACTTAATATGAACCGTGACCCTGGTGCACATCAAAGAAATGTATCTTTGAAATTTCAGAATGTACTAGACAGTTTCACATGTTTTTGTAAGTGTGGGATCATCTTGAATTCTAGCCATAAACTTGCTTTATTGTTGTTTCAAAGCACTAGATTAAAGGAAGAAGATGAGCTGGCCATTGACAACACCTCATTGAAACAGAGATCAGACTCATAACCTGAGTGAACTACTTCAGGCATGAGGTTATTAGGTTAAGAGGCTTTTTCGGGAAAGCGGCCAATGTTGACAACTGCTCCTGCCAAGTATTTTTGGAAAAACAACTATCTTATCTCAGGATAGCAGCCCATTCCCTGTTTGGTCAGATTGAGGAACACTGGTACAGTTAGACCAAATGTCAGTGTAGCAGGTTTAGATAACAAATGTGTTTGTTTGCATGACCTGTAACTGTTGGAATGCTGTTCTAGTTGTCCCAGTTGAGTAGACCTAAATCTGTGAGATATAGAACCCATTTTAATGCACACTTATTGGACAGTTAATTTATTTACAGTTAATTTATTTATTTTATTTACTGTGCCCCGCACATGATATGCAAGAAAAAAAAAACTAAATTGAGTGCACGATTTACTGATTCGTTCTCTTGATTTGCTAAATCGTGCGCACAATTTACTATTTTGTTCTCTCGATTTGCTAAATCGTGCGCACAATTTACTATTTTGTTCTCTCGATTTGCTAAATCGTGCGCACAATTTACTATTTTGTTCTCTCGATTTGCTAAATCGTACACACAATTTAATATTTTGTTCTCTCGATTTGCTAAATCGTGCGCACAATTTACTATTTTGTTCCCTCGATTTATAAATCATGCACACAATTTACTGATTCATTCCCTCTATTTGCTAAATTGTGCCCACGATTTACTATTTTGTTCCCTCGATTTCTAAATGATGTGCACAATTTGTTAATTCACTCCATTCATTTTTCTTGAGCACAATTTACCGTTTTTGTTCCTTCGTTTTGCTAAACCATGCGCACGATTTACAGATTAATTCGTTCGATTTACTAAATCCTGTGCACAATTTACTGTTTTGTTCCCTCATTTTGCTAAATCATGCACACGATTTACTTATTCGTTCCATTGATTTGCTAAATTGTGTGCACGATTTACTGAATTATTCCTTAGATTTGCTAAATCGTGCACACAATTTACTGTTTTGTTCCCTCATTTTCCTAAATCGCACGCACGATTTACTTATTCGTTCCCTCGTTTTGCTAAATTGTGTGCAAGATTTACTAATTAATTCCCTCGTTTTGCTAAATTGTGTACACGATTTACAAATTTGTAAATCGTGCGCACAATTTACTAATTAATTCCCTCGATTTGCTAAATCGTGTGCACGATTTAGTGAATTATTCCTTCAATTTGTTAAATCATGTGTACGATTTACTAATCACTTCCCTCGTTTTGCTAAATCGTGCGCACGATTTATGAATTAGTAAATCGATTTACTGTTTTGTTCCCTCATTTTGCTAAATCTCATGCATGATTTAATATTTTGTTCCCTCGATTTATAAATCATGCGCACAATTTACTGTTGCGTTCCCTCGTTTTGCTAAATCGTGCACACAATTTACTGTTTTGTTCGCTCGTTTTGCTAAATCCTGCGCACAATTTACTAATTTGTTCCCTCGATTTACTAAATCATGCACACGATTTACTATTTTGTTCCCTCAATTTATAAATCATGCTCATGATATATAAATCGAGGGAACGAAATAGTAAATTGTGCGCACGATTAAGCCTACTATTTTTTCCTGCATGTCATGTGCAGGGCTCCGCAGTAGTTCATTTTTATGGAAGAAAATAATGACAAATGTCTTTGAAATAAATAAAATTCTGCCCCCAAAAATGCAAACCCTGAAAATACCATGCATTCAAATGCAAGCAGTTAACACAATGCATTTTTTCAATTATTGAAATTCAACATGCTATTTAGTTTTAAAGACATTTGTCATTAATTTACTTCCATGTCATTTTTCTTTATTAAGATATGAACTTTACCAAAAATGCTCCCTCATTGAATGGTGCGGCTAGATATAGTGCATATGTGCATGTATTAGAGAGTATCTGGGAAGCTATATAGAGCCTACAAAGAACTGAGTATGCCTTGATGCCTGATGCACACACCAAAATGACCATAACACACTCTTTCATTCCAGTTAACAAGGGCTCTTATTGTCAAAGCCCACTAGGCCTTATAGACACTGAGTGTGTGAGAGAGAGTATGTTTGCAAGACTTTTCACCTAATTAACTCGTTTAGCCATTCTGAGGTAATTTTAGCTGAGGATAAAATGTGTTTTTGAGAAGTTTGGCAAATTACTGTCAGACTAAATCTTTTTTAACAGCCCCTATCAGTCTGAGCTTACACAAAAGAACAGCAAAGCTTTATTAAATCCTTCCACTTCAAGCTGACAGTAGCTCAGTTTCTGCGTGGCACCCTGTGTGCGTTATTGTGTGGTTGTCATGGAACTACATGATGAAAGTCTTCACTAGGACTTTAAGCCCTGTTAATAAGAGTTTTGATCCATCATTCCAGGTAATTAACTGGCTTTGCCTTTGCATTTTAACTGCAGACACCTTTAAGTCTATTATTGGGATTCCCTGCCTATAATATGAATAATTTCCTCTAAATAATAACTGCATTCCTTTGGGAGATGGACTTTTTTTTTTTTTTTTCACAGTAAATGATGATTTAAAGATATAAATTAAAATTTTTAATGAACATTGGTGGATTAGCTCAATTTGAATATATATATATATATATATATATATATATATATATATATATATATATGGAAAAAAACATTATTTTCAACCCTCATTCTGACCCTCTGTCTGAAATTATTCATTTTTAAGGGACAGATCCTTTAAAGCTTGTCAGTAAACAGCCACTGTTATGATTGGCTAACACCATTGCATAGGAAACAGTATCAATGCCCACTCTCTATTGCATATTAGTTAGTGTTTTGAAAAAATTATCCATAAACCTTCATTTACAGACAAAGCTTTATGAAATCATTTCCTCATGGAAATGTAACTGCTGTCAGATCCAATACAGCTGACTGATTCATCCGTCAACTAAAGTGTCTTTGCGAACTCTCCTTTACAATGTGTCATGCTGACAAAACAATCAAATTCTCCAAACAAGCATATAATCCTCCGACGCAATCCATGACGCCATTAAAAATAAACCATCCACTTGTTCCTGACGCTGGTATCCTTCTGAAGTCTCTACAGAAATGAGCAGACGAGCTGTTTAAACAGGGTTCGTCAAAGCGAACGTTAATTTATGCTTGCATTTACTCTTCCATTTGTCCTGCGTGTGCCGTGGAGTATGTCAGAAACTGAACACGCATATGTATACTGTATCCAGTGTAGACAGCGTCAGTGATTATAATGGGTGCTATTTGCTTTTGACACAATGCGACGTGAAAATACATTTTTTGAGATGTTAACAAGTATGCACAGGCTGCACATCAGTGAAAACACTAAAAACACTCATAAATTTAATCAATTAGTTGTAAATTGGTTATTTTTTGCATCTTTCCAAACAATTTTGTTCTTTCGGGTTGAAAACCAAAGTCGAAGCAACGTCATGGAATCTGACGTAGAAGTATGCCTGCGGAGTGTGTGATTGGCTGCTGGGGCTGGAGCTGCACGAATCTACGTCATACAGTTCTTGAGCGCTTCTCTGCATTTATTCATGAGAATTAATTCTTAACCCAAATCCCATTACAGTGGTGAATTCAAACAACGTGTAACAACATGCAGAGTGTGTATGAGAGTGGTTTCAGCGCGGAACGCCGCAATGAGTTTAACAACACTCGCAATGCGGATCAAAGACTGGACTGGAGTAAACCTGTTTAAAGTTTTTATGGACATATTTCACATACTCTAGCGCTCTAAGAACCATGTATGCACACATATTTAATCACGTCTTCTTCAAATGAAATATATGTGCAAATAAGGATCATGATCATGAATGCGATGACAAGAGCAGTGCTTCCACACATAGACTTTACTTGGGCGGGCCGCCCAGGTATAATAACGGCCGCCCAAGTATATTGGAGACACATTTTTGCTTTTATTATTTTTATCCTCTTATACTTGTATATCCGCGCAAGATAATGAAACCATCCGCGATCGATTAACTAGTCGTTTCGTACCTGCTCCTTATGTGTGCGTCAGAACTGTTTACTCCCGCAAACATTTCCACAGGTGCTGCATGTTGTAAAGTCACAAGGGGGCGCTGCTTTTACAAGCTCACGCAACAGCGCTTCAGACTGCTTCAAAGTGATTCTCAATCAATGAAAAGCGCAGATTTATGCCAAGCGATTGCTAATGAACTCAAGTTGATGAATTATTACAATGTCTACTTTATGGCCTTTATATAAAACGTTTTATACGGTTGTAAGAATCTGAAGGATCAGCCTGCAATAGTACAGACATTTCAAAATAAGAGTCACGGTGTATTTCGGGCTTGTTTATAATCAAAAGTCACACGCTAAGTTTTTTCTTTTTCTTTTGGGCATTATTGGTATTTTGGTTACACAATAAATTGTATTTAATTTGATTTCCATTTAATTCATATTAAATTATTGTAGTCTCCCCCACAGGAAGAAAAGACTAAGATCATTATTTGACACACAAATTATTCATTATATAAATTTTACTAGTAAAATCTGTGTCCCATTCACTGAGAGAGACACTATATGACAGCAAGGAGAACATAGGAAAACCTGATAACCGTTTAAATGCTGTAATTTTGCATTATTTACAATGCATAATAATGCATAATATTAGTATGTAATTAAATGTAATAGTATGCTATGTAATTAAAATTAAATTAATAAAAATAATGGTAAAAATCACACATTATTTGTTTGTCACATGTAGTAGACCATTTTTGTGCCGTGGGTAATAGGAGGATTTTTCACCCGGCTACCACCACAACTATATTTCAAACCTGTAGGAAGCACTGCGAATTATTCTGATGCACAGAAGACAATGATGTAGACCGAAAATTCAAAGAACAATGGACAAAAAAGTTAATTCTTAAGTAGTATTTATGCACATACAATAACAACAACAAAAACATGTCAGCAAATGGTGTACCAGTACCTCTTAAGCAGTTATTATTCTTTCAGTGTTTTTATGGCATTTTTTTTCTTCAAGCTTTCGTCTCAAAATATATGTTATAGTTGAAATGTTAAATTTCCCTCATAAACAACCTTTAGACATTGCACATGATGACCTCATGGATCAGGACAATGTTACAGTGCATAACAACAAACAGGTGTTTAGGAAAGCTCTTTTGTTACTATTTATTGTTTTGAGAGAGAAAAAAACCCCAAGAATTCCTTTTACCCCGCGGAGCCTTTAGACCCATCATACCCGACTACGTGGCAGTGCGAGATCAGACAAATGGATGTCTCAAAGATGGAGCATATCTTATAATAAAGAATTTCTGAAAGGCAGAAATCTTTCACTGCCTGTAAGCAGTTCCATATGTGCTATGGCTGGGCATTTATAGAGACCTCTAAATCTCAGTATAGATAGACGACAGGCCTAAGCTCTTTGAGCAAACAGTCAGAGAGCAAAAAGGCCACTGTTAGATGGAGGCAGAGCCCGATGTCAATCAAATACAGTAGGTCATAGTGTTTTGACTTTTATGCAGGGTCATACTGTCTTTATGTTTAAATGCCAACCAGAAAGGATGCATTAAAACAGTCCTTGAGACTGTAGTGATCTTAAAAAGAGAGTTCACTCAAAAATGATAATTCTGTCATCATTTACTCACCCTTATGTTGTTCCAAAACAATTTTTTTACCCCATTGACTTTCACTGTATAGACATAAACAGTCAAAGAAAGCCATACAGGTTTGGAACAACATGAGGGTGAGTAAATAAATCACGTTTGGGTGGACTGTCCCTTTAAAGGGGTGGTTGATTTTGATTTCACTTTTTTTAACTTTAGTTAGTGTGTAATGTTGCTGTTAGAGCATAAACAACCTCGGCAAAGTTATGATGCTCAAAGTTAAATTCTAAGGGAGATATTTTCTTTTAAAAATTTGCTGTTTACAACAAACGGCTGGTAGGGACTACACCAAGCTTCTTCCTGGGTTAGTGACATCACTAACCCTAAAATGTACATAAACCCGCCCCTGAGAACACACAACAAAGGGGGTGAGGCCATGTTGGGCTGCTTTAGAGAAGAGGAAGAGTTGTTGTAGTAGAGTGTTGTTACCATGCCTTCATTTTAAGCCAGACTGCTTCACGAATGAGGGTCAATTCAATGCTGGATTTTATTAACATGATGGCACATGCTAGTCAATGAATTGAATCAACCCCAGAGCAACTACATAAATGTATCCACTAACCATTCAGAAACGTCCAGTTTCATTCTAAAAGTTGTAACTTCTTCCTGAGTTTCTCCATCAGTGTCCGACTCTGGTTTGAGCAATGTAAGGCTGAACACTGTTACTGACAATCGTCATTTTGGCTGCGTGAGATTCTCCAGCTTTGTTGTTGTTGAGCAACTGAAGCGCGAGCTGTTAAAGGTGCAGTATGTAATAATTTTGTCCGCTAGAGGTCGCTAGAAGCCAAAACAAAGGCGTAGCTTGATGACGCCAAGTTTGAGAGTGGAATCTTGGGACATGTGGTCTCCACCTCAACGGACGTTAAAAACCGTTACTGTAGTGTGAAGCAGAGCAGAACTGAGTATTGTGGGAGCTGAACAAGGCCGCTGGAGCGATTGCGCAACACACGCCTCACGAGCAGAGGAACTTTTATTATGCCACAGTCGCCGGCGCCACTTCCGCTTTTCCGGTCATGAGTATGAGGTAACGCAGCTCTGTTTATCATATTAGATACATTTGAGAGTGTTGAAAATGTTATAACGTTACTCTGTGCGTTCGCTCGGCGGCTGCTGTGAGACACTGTTGCACACTGCAGTAAGATTTTAGATCAATTTTAGAATATCATATTAAATATTGGATGGCTTGTGTTGATAAATGGC
Source organism: Megalobrama amblycephala (assembly GCF_018812025.1). Classification (NCBI taxonomy): domain Eukaryota; kingdom Metazoa; phylum Chordata; class Actinopteri; order Cypriniformes; family Xenocyprididae; genus Megalobrama; species Megalobrama amblycephala. The sequence continues at coordinate 29,542,884 of NC_063055.1, forward strand.
ATGTAAGTAATTTTAAAACGTATTGTATGATGGAGAAAAATTTTGTATTACTGTTACTAAAAATAAAGTTGCATCTGATTATGCTATGTTAGCTACTTGACAAAATAGTGTTTTTCTCTCAGGCATGGTAAAGCATGGTACTCGCAAAAAATCATGAAAATTAGATTTAATCAATAAGACTAAACGTGTTGAGCTATATAACAACAATTCGTTTTCTGTCTGTAAATATATCAAAACAGTTGTTCCCTTGTCTATTAAAACGTGTAATATATTAAAGCATCTTTGGCGTTTCCATGGTTTCTGCAAAATAAAAACGGAAACTGAGGCGGACCGAGGGTAACGTGGGTATGACACAATTGAAAGGCGATCACACGTCCCGGAGCCTTGGTTAAAATTGCAATTTTCTCACGATTTACAAATAGTTGGAAACATTTGAAATATTCTAAGTACTCAAGTGAACAAAATATATAACACTGGCCTAGTGGTTTTTGGATATTTTACTGCAAAAATATTACATATTGCACCTTTAAAGCTCCTCCCTCTTTTGGAAAGTGGGCCAGCTCATTTGCATTTAAAGGGACACACAGGAAAAATGGTGTGTTTTTGCTCACACCCAAATAGGGGCAAATTTGACAAGCTATAATAAATGATCTGTGGGGTATTTTGAGCTGAACCTTCACAGACACATTCTGGGGACACCAGAGACTTATATTGCATCTTGTAAAAGGGGCATTACAGGTCTCCTTTAAGACAAAGCAGAGCTTCTGTCAATCAGTAGAATGCAACCTAATTCATATTCATGAGCCAAGGAAATATGGTTTTGTAACTTTTTAGATAATTCCTACAACCATGTCTTCAGTACACACTCAACAGCAGCAAGTTGTTTTGGCAGTCTGAGAAAAAAAAGCAGCACATCTGTGCATCATTTACTTCTTCTTCCTTAATCGTATGCCGTCATTGCGCATTTGTCCATTTTGTGGGTTCTGCCCCTGTGGCTTCACATATTCCTTTCGCTTTTACTGCTACTGTTCATGAAGCTCAATTTATTGGTGCTGTCAGAGACAGGCAGGTATTACAAAGGCAAAGAACTCCTCAGCTTTTTGAAGTACATGTGGCCGACATCTCAGAGAGCACGGCGCCATATATGGACAACCTCCATATTCAACAACACCTGGCTTTCATGATGCTTCATATCAATCCAATTATTGCTTTATGGCGCAAGTACATACTCTGTAAATGATATTCACATGTATCTCACTGGATGTCATGCAAGGCTGTTATTGAGAAATGAGAGATTGTTCTGTCAAACAGTGAGGTGCTGCAGGATGTGGTTTAAAAACAAGTTGTTTATGGGAGAAGGTGCAAATCCACTCAGGTCCCATCACTGTGCTGAATTTATGGGAATCTTAAGCCCCAGGCTGTCTTCGAAGCCAGTGCCATGGTAAAAGCTAGCGCTAACTGACAACAGATGTGTGCGTGAGAGAGAAAAGAGTTGTTTTCTGTATCTTCTCCAAAGTGAGTAGTCTTGATTCATAAAATGTAGATAGATTTTTGTGTTCTGTGTAACTTGGGACTTCAGATAAGACTTTAAACGTATGTAAAATGGCACAGACCCATCAAGTAAAAGCATGTGTTTATGAAGGTCTGGTAGGGAGTTCAAATTGTGGGCAAGTGTTATAGGGCCTGGTAAAATTTCACTAGTGGGTTCCTCACAGGCCAGAATGTAATGGCTGATCACTTCCAGAGCATCAGGGTTCAAGCCGACAGACAAAGTCCGTTACGGTGTTCAAGGTAAATTAAAGTGCAGAAAGACTTTAATCTGATGATTGAAGAGGGATGTGAAAGGGTTAAACTTCTTGTTTTGTTTGCAATTGCATCACGTGTCATTCCGCTGACTCTTGAAGGATTTATATTGATCTTCATGTTCTGGCTGGATATTATAAAGAAGTATTTCGTGTATTGTACCTCACATAATTCCATAAAACAACATATTTTTTACACCATATTATATGAATACACTGTAAAAAGTAATACGTTATATCTACTCCATAAAATTTTGGCAACAGATTATAAGCAATATTATTAATTAAATTCAGCAAATAGAATTGAGTTAGAATTTAGTTCCTTAAATGTGAACCATTAAAACAAAAATATCTGAATAACAGATAGACGTCAAAGATAAATTAACAACTCTTTATTATTTATTGCCAACATTGAAGACACCTGATGATAACAGGTTAGATCACTGAAGGAAAGAGAAACACACAAATTAACAGAGGTTTAGATGTCGATGTTGATTTTATTGAAAAAGATTTGATTTGGTCACCATTATGGTGATCAGTATTTTATTTAGTTGCCCATTTTGACTTATTGCTTTTTATGTCAGTTTGTGGTTTTTGTAATGGTGTTTGCTAATTTTACGCATTTTAAATGATTGACTTTTAAGGAATTAATTTGATTAATTCTAACTCAATTCTTATATGTTGAATTTAATTAATAATATTGCTTATAATCCGTTGCCACAATTTTGAGTAGATAGTGTATTAATTTTTACAGTGTATGATTTAAAAGCAAGATACACCATCATTCAAATTAATACTTTTATTCAGCAACGACACATTTAATTGATGATGTGACTGTTAAAACAAAAGATTTCAAATAAATGCTGTTCTTTTGAACTTTCTATTTATCGAAGAATCCTGAAAAAGAGCAGCACAACTGAATTGATAATAATTAGAAATGTTTCTTGAACAGCAAATCATCATATTAGAATTATTTCTGAAGCGTCATGTGACACTGATGATTGGAGTCACCTAATGATGCTGAAAATTCAGCTTTGCCATCACAAGAGTAAATTTCATTTTAAAATATATTAAAATGGAAAACAGTTATTTTAAATTGTAATAATATTTCACAATATTACTGTTTTACTGCAGCCTTGGTAAGCAAAAACAACTTTTGAATGGAAGTTTTATCGTAAATGTGTTTTTTTTACTTTTTCACATTGTCTATCTCTGTCAGATTTTTGGTGAGCCGGAGCCGGTCAAGATGGTATCTGAGGGTTCAGACTGCCGCTGTAAGTGCGTGATGCGACCGTTGAGTATTGAGGCGTGCACGAGGCTCCGTGACGGAAGTTTGCGAGTGGATGATTTTTACACTGTGGAGACGGTGAGCTCAGGCTCTGACTGTAAATGTTCGTGCACGGCTCCTCCCTCCTCACTCAACCCTTGTGAGAATGAATGGAGAACAGAAAAACTCAGGAAACAAGCTCCTGAACTACTCAAGGTAAATAATAATAATAATAAAAAGTGTCATTTTTTGATTTTGGTATTTGGCTAGATTCTGTATTTGAATGTAAATTGCATTTTTCTTTTAGAGCTTTCGTTTAAAAGAATGTTTCAGTTACATGGCATTTTTAGTTAAGTGGCACTAGCCACCAGTAGGATATAAACTGAAGTACTTTTTTAAAAGAACTGAAATAGGGATTTGGATTGTACCACCACCTCAACAAATCTGTTAAAATTATATATTCAATCAGTCCAAAAAGTAATGTTTTAAACAGTTTTTAGACACATTTTAGTACTAGTATAGCAAAAAAAAAAAAAAAGCTAAATGGATATAAAAGAAGCTCATATATTTAGTTTGACTTGAGGTTGGTCATCATCATTTTATGAAGGTTAACTTCTTTTCATTTACCATTTTTATTGCATTTTTTAAGATGTTCAGGTCCTAATTTGGCTTTTTTTTTTAAAGGTGTTCAGGCCTTAATTTGGCATTTTTTTAAATTTCCAGACCTTTATTTGACTTTTTTTTTTTTTTTATGTTCTGACTTTAAATTGGTGTTTTTAAAAGATGTTCAGACCTTAATGTAACATTTTTTAAGATGTCCAGACCTTAAAGGATTAGTTCACTTTCAAATGAAAATTTACCCCAAGCTTTACTCACCCTCAAGCCATCCTAGGTGTATATGACTTTCTTCTTTTTCATGAACACAATCGGATATATATTAATAAATATCCTGACCCATCCGAACTTTATAATGGCAGTGAACGGGACCAATAAGTATGAGCTGAAGAAAGTGCTTCCATCCACATCCATCCATCATAAACCTACTCCACATGGCTCCGGGGGTTAATAAAAGCCTTCTGAAGTGAAGCGATTCATTTAAAAAAATAAAAAAAATCCTTATTTAACAAATTATGAAATAAAATATCTAGCTTCCACCAGACCGCCTTCCGTATTCAAGTTACGAAGAAAGTGTAAAACTCTTGCAGTTCAAAACGCTTATGCTACATCCTACGCCTTCCCTATTCGACTTGCGGAAAAAGCTTAACTGACGCGATGCCAGTTTACTTTGTCTGTAAGTTAAATACAGAACATGGTCTGGCGGAAGCTAGATATTTTACTTCATAACTTGTTAAAAATGGATATTTTTTTACACAAACGCATCGCTTCGCTTCAGAAGGCCTTTATTAACCCTCCGGAGCTGTGTGGAGACCGTTTATGATGGATGGATGTGGATGGATGTTCTTTCTTCAGCTCAAACTCATTGGTCACATTCACTGCCATTATAAAGCTCGGATGCGTCTGGGTATTTGTTAATATATCTCAGATTGTGTTCATCAGAAAGAAAAAAGTCATATACACCTAGAATTTGGCATTTTCTAAAGATGTTCAGGCCTTACTTTGACATTTTTACATATTTAGAGCTGAATTTGTAAGAGGTGTAAATGAAAGATAAGCTCTCCATTGGGAGTTAAAATGATTTTCTGTTAATGGAAAGCATGCCACAGATGCTGTTGGTTACAACAGAAAATCATTTTAACCACTCAACTGATAAAAACTAACAAAAAACACATTGACAGAATTAGTTTGTTTTTCCAAACTGAATGAGTCAAAATTATTTTCTGTGGTAATCAGCAGCATGATGCAGATGCTTCCCACAGTGCTTAAAGGATTAGTCCACTTTTAAATACACTTTTCCTGATAATTTACTCACCCCCATGTCATCCAAGATGTTCATGTCTTTCTTTCGTCAGTCGAAAAGAAATGAAGGTTTTTGAGGAAAACATTCCAGGATTTTTCTCCTTACAGTGGATTTCAATGGCTACCAACAGATTGAAGGTCAAAATTACAGTTTCAGTGCAGCTTCAAGGCTTTAAACGATACCAGATGAGTAATAAGGGTCTTATCTAGCGAAACGATCGGTCATTTTCGAAAAAAAATACAACCGTTTATGCTTTATAAACAAAATATCGCCTTGAACGTACTTTCGCTTCCGCATTCTTCATAACGCTTACACTGAATGTTCTACGCCTTCCCTATTCTACGCGGCGCCAGTTTCGTTTTTTTCCGTAACTTGAATAGGGAAGGCGTAGAACATTCAGTGTAAGCCTTATGAAGAATGCGGAAGCGGAAAGTACGTTCAAGGCGATATTTTGTTTATAAAGCATAAACGGTTGTATTTTTTTTCGAAAATGACCGATCGTTTCGCTAGATAAGACCCTTATTACTCATCTGGTATCGTTTAAAGCCTTGAAGCTGCACTGAAACTGTAATTTTGACCTTCAATCTGTTGGTAGCCATTGAAATCCACTGTAAGCAGAATAATCCTGGAATGTTTTCCTCAAAAACCTTCATTTCTTTTCGACTGACGAAAGAAAGACATGAACATCTTGGATGACATGGGGGTGAGTAAATTTATCAGGAAAAGTGTATTTAAAAGTGGACTAATCCTTTAACACAGCAGTGTCCAAGAGCCATGCCGATATATATTTCTCAGGGTATAAATACTGAGCGTAGTTTCATATCGAATATCATATTCGCTCAAACAACCATTCTTTATTATTCTGTTCGTGTTCAGCTCCATTCCATGGTGGATCTTCTGGAAGGAACATTGTACAGTATGGATCTAATGAAGGTCCATGCCTACATGAACAAGGTTGTGTCTCAGATGAACACATTAGAAGAGGTAACCATCTGATTGATCAGACTTATATGTGAAACCTTCAAGAAAATTGCCAGAACTATGACACTATTTTGATGATCTCTTCATAGACCATAAAGACAAACCTTACCAGGGAAAATGATTTTGTGAGAGACAGCGTAGTGAATCTGTCTAATCAGCTAAAGCGCTACGAGAACTACTCCGACATCATGGTGAGCATCAAAAAAGAGATCTCCAGCCTGGGACTACAGCTGTTGCAGAAAGACGCAGCCTCTGACAATAAAGCACAGGTAACACACGTTTTTTCCAACACACACAACTGCACAAGATCAGCCTTGTAATTCAAAACTGTGTGATTCCAGGGCACAGAGAGTAAAAAGTCTAAGGAGGTCATAAAACCACCCAACAAGAAACCCCCAGCTGTCAAACCTCCACCCAAACAGCCTAAAGAGAAACCTGTCAAGCCCAAGAATGAGGCTCCTGCTAAAGCATCAAAACCTGGAAAGCCAGACCCCACCACCAAAACCAAGACCTTAGTCCACCAGAAGGGCGTCATCAGAGGGACAACATTCTACAAAGCGTCTAAGACAGAGGACTCTGAATCTCATTCAGCAGGGAGAGGAGAGAGAGGTATGGAGATGTGCACATCACATCTGTGTTCAATTAATGTCTTCTGAAAGTATAGTTCTACCAGAGCCAAAAGCAACTGGCTTTAATGTGGGCGATAAAATGGCTAAAACACTTCAATATACCTAATCATCGTGACTTGAGGATGGCAATTTTGATTGGCTTGATATTTATGTACTGCTTTGATGAGTTTTTGAGATATAGGACATGTTGTTTGCACCTGTACCTTTTTGTGACCCAAGGCCATGAGAACGCAACAGCAAACCTGCACATAAAACATTACAAGCAGAAAGCTGAGAGAAACATTTTATTATTTATATTCCACAAACCTCTTGTGAGACTGGATCTCTGACATATCCTCTATAAAATCCCTCCATAATCCCTTACCTCTTATATTTTATTTCTTGTTAAAACACTTAGTAATTGTGAACACCAGAATAGCCCTTGGTTAGGAAAAGGGGTTTCCTTCTCGTGAATCTGGACCTGAAATCTACATTATAGTCGTTTTATAAGTTTTGCTCTTGTTTTAAATGCATCTCTTGAGAGGCGGTAAGAAACTTTAGTTATTTTAGTGAAATGCTGGACTATATTTCTTTATTTCATCAGCAATATCAGCAAGAACTTTCCACTGGCATGAAATCATTTACAATGCCGTCCAGAATCAAATAAAACGGTGACATGCAGGGAAGTGAAAATAATCAAATGTTTGTTGAGGTGTCCAGAACTATTACAGTAATGGCCCTGTGTCCTTGAATGGCAGATCACAGTGATGGAGCGTGTATTAATATCTGATGTACTTATGTCTGGCCCTCTCTCCTGCGCTCATGTCCACATGTTTAATGTTCCAGACGCTCCCACAGTGCAGGAAGAGAAAGCTCAGATTAGGGTCTCTCCACTGACATTGTCTTACGGAGATCTGTTGTACATGGCACGAGATGAAATAGGCTCAGTGTAGGAATGTCGAATCCAAGCATTGCAGGCAGAGACTGGGTTACAATGCAGGAAGTTTCTTCGAGTGCAACATCTCATTAATAATTCTTTTTGATGTGAGGAATCTAAAATGCTTGGGGTAAAACTTTAGGCCAAGAGTTGTAATCCTCATTTCAAACCCTCCCTGTCTTTCTCTTTCTGCTGTTTTCAGAAAACCCAGCCAAAACCCACACTGGCCACCAAACTGAGGACAAAAAGGTCTTGGAAGCCTCTGAAATAACGTCGACTGTACCACCAATAACAACCACCACCACGCTTGTTTCTGTGACAACAACAAGCACCGCACTAGAAACCACTAGTGATGTGGCCATCATGAATTCAACCCTGTCAACACCAACACCAGAGAAACCAATAGGCAGTGGAGGAAAGACACACTTGCATAAAGCAGGTACAGTTTATTTACATATAAATAAGTTAAAATTCTGTTTCAAATAAATGCTGTTCTTTTCACCTATCCATTTATTAAATAATCCTGAAAAAATGTATCATGGTTTCCACAAAATATTAAAGGGTTAGTTCACCCAAAAATGAAAATAATGTAATTTATTCCTCACCCTCATGTCGTTCCACACCCGTAAGACCTTCGTTCATCTTCGGATTACAAATTAAGATATTTTTGATTAAATCCAATGGCTCAGTGAGGCCTGCATAGACAGCAATGGTACTTCCTCTCTCAAGATCCATAAAGGTACTAAAAACATATTACATAACTTCAGAGCGTTCTGAATCTTTTGAGTCGAATCAGTGATTCGGATCGCGTATCAAACCGTCAGACTGCTGAAATCACGTGACTTTGATGCTCCGATCCACTGATTTGATTCGTAAAGCTCCAAAGCGTCAAGAAGCAGTGTTTTGAAATCAGCCATCACTAGATATTAAAAAGTCGTTATTTTGTTTTTTTTGGTTTATAATATCGCTTTATAATATTAAGGTAGAACCAATGTACTCACATGAACTGATTTAAATATGTTTTTTGTACCTTTATGGATCTTGAGAGAATCTTGAGAGAAAGTACCATTGCTGTCTGTGCAGGCCTCACTGAGCCATCGGATTTAAAGGTGCCCTAGAACATTCTTTCACAAGATGTAATATAAGTCTAAGGTGTCCCCTGAATGTGTCTGTGAAGTTTCAGCTCAAAATACCCCATAGATTTTTTTTTTTATTCATTTTTTTAACTGCCTATTTTGGGGCATAATTAGAAATGAGACGATTCAGGGTGTGTGGCCCTTTAAATCTCGTGCTCCACGCCCCAAGAGCTCGCGCTTGCCTTAAACAACATAAAAAAAGTTCAAACAGCTAATATAACCCTCAAAATGGATCTTTACAAAGTGTTCGTCATGCAGCATGTCTAATCGCGTAAGTACAGTGTTTATTTTGATGTTTACATTGATTCTGAATGAGTTTGAGGCTATGCTCCGTGGCTAACGGCTAATGCTACACTGTTGGAGAGATTTATAAAGAATGAAGTTGTGTTTATGAATTATACAGACTGCAAGTGTTTCAAAATGAAAATAGTGACGGCTCTTGTCTCCGTGAATAGAGTAAGAAACAATGGTAACTTTAACCACATTTAACAGTACATTAGCAACATGCTAACGAAACATTTAGAAAGACAATTTACAAATATCACTAAAAATATCATGTTATCATGAATAATGTCAGTTATTATTGCTCCATCTGCCATTTTTCGCTGTTGTCCTTGCTTGCTTACCTAGTCTGTTGATTCAGCTGTGCAAATCCAGACGTTAATACTGGCTGCCCTTGTGTAATGCCTTGATCATGGGCTGGCATATGCAAATATTAGGGGCGTACACCCCGACTGTTACGTAACAGTCGGTGTTATGTTGAGATTCGCCTGTTCTTCGGAGGTCTTTTAAACAAATGAGATTTATATAAGAAGGAGGAAACAATGGAGTTTGAGACTCACTGTATGTCTTTTCCATGTACTGAACTCTTGTTATTTAACTATGCCGAGGTAAATTAAATTTTTGAATCTAGGGCAACTTTAATCAAAAATATCTTAATTTGTGTTCCGAAGATGAACAAAGGTCTTAGGGGTGTAGAACGACATGAGGGTGAGTAATTAATGACAATATTTTAATTTTTGGGTTAATTAACCCTTTAATATTATAATGAGACAAGAATACTTTTTGTGTGCCAAAAAAAACAAAATAACGACTTTTCACCACTATCTAGTGATGGCCGATTTCAAAACACAGCTTTGAAGCTTTATAAATCTTTTGTTTCGAATCAGTGGTTCGGATCGCGTAAACAAAGCCTCGTTTACTGAAATCACGTGACTTTGGCGCTCCAAATCACTGATTCGAAACGAAAGTTTTGTAAAGCTTCGAAGCAATGTTTTGAAAACACTATACATGTATATATATATATGTGTATATACTTTCATGTTAGATGTGATTAATCGCAATTACTCACACTAATAATAAGAAGAAATACTTCTTGAGCATCAAATCAGCATATTAGAATGATTAAAATGTATGTTTTTTTAATTATTATTTGAATAGGTAAATCTCTAGACTGTGAGGGCACCCTTGCTTCAGTTGAGATCCCAGAGAAGCATCACAGTTATGGACGGAATGAAGGAGCCTGGATGAAAGACCCAGTGGCCAAAGACAACAAGATCTATGTTACAAACTACTACTACGGCAATAACCTGGTAGAGTTCCGTAACCTGGAGAATTTCAAACAAGGTAAAAAGAGCTAAACAAAAAGGGGGAATTCACTAAACAACTGTGCCACTTTCGAGCTGTAGTTTAGGGCTTGTTTACTGAACATCCTGATTTTGCAGTGTTAGACGCGTTCATGGGTAAACATATTTTGTTGATCCTGGAAAAACATTCCTGTCCGAAAATTTAGTCCTAACCATAAACTTAACCCTACCCATAAGTTATCCCTAAAATCAGAGGGAAATGATAGTTGAATAACACTGTTGTAGAAGCATCTAACCCTGGTACATAAACTGTAAATTTGTCCCTCAAATCTGATTGGTTGATTGAAATGTTGTTCCAGAAAGATGTTGCACTTGAAGACAGGTATTTAAATTATTGGAATGTCTCTTATGTAAATTAGACTATAGATTACGCCGTATTCACAAAAGTCTGTGTAGTAATATTTAATTTAAATTTTATTTTATTATGTTTAATTAAATTTTTTATTTTATTTATTTTTTATTTATTTTTTTTTTTTATAATTTATTGATCATGTTTATTATTGATCGTGGCTGCAGTAATTAATTAAATTAATCATTAAATCATGGAGAACTGCTATAACCAGACATCTAAGACCCACAGCATTTTAAAGAGCCAGTTCAGATGCCTGTATTGCACTGTTGGAGTCCTCACAACTGACCTGCAAGAACTGTGAAAATGGCATTCAGTGCACATTTTATTACTGATTTGTATAATTTATTTAGTAAATCGGGCATTAAAACAATGCAGAGAGTAAATTCCCCCATAATGGTTACATCAATGATGGTCTGTATTGTGTAACTACAGGGGTTGGACAATGAAACTGAAACACTGGCCAATATAGTGTTGGAGGTTTCACGCCAATAAATGCACAGCCTGGTGGCCAGTCTTCACTGATTTTACATTCTATCAATAAGACCAAAGTGTGAAGGTTGAGTTATAAGACCAATAGCACAGCTGTACATAATATATTGCAATCCACACAACATAATGGGAGTTCAAAAGAGGACAAATTGTTGGTGCGCATCTTGCTGACTCATCTGTGACCAGGACAGGAAGTCTTTGTGGTGCATCGAGAGCTATGGTATCCAGGGTAATGTCAGAATATCCAACAGGATTAACTGTCAATGCAAGAGGAAGCTGTCTGAAAGAGATGTCCAGCTACTAACCCGAATTGTATCCAAAAACCATAAAACCCCAGCTGCCCAACTCACTACAGAATTAAATGTTCACCTCAACTCCTGTTGGTGTCCAAAACTGTTCTTGGGAGCTCCACAAAGTCAATATTCATGGTCGGGGTGCTATAGCCAAACCTTTGGTCACCCATGCCATAGCCAAATATTGGTTTCAATGGTGCCAACTGTGCAAATCTTGGGCTGTGAACAATGTGATACATGTATTGTTCTCTGATAAGTCCACCTTCACTGTCTTTCCCACATCTGTGGGAGTTACAACGTGGAGAAGCCCTAAAGAGTTTTATCACCTGGACTGTTTCTGCCCAGAGTGAAGCACAAAGGTGGATCAGTAATGGTTTGGGCTGCAATATCATGGCATTTCTTACTGTGCTTGATGGGCAGGTCACTGCCAAGGACTACCAAACCATTCTGGGGAACCATGTGCACCAAATGGTTAAAATATTGTACCCTGAAGGGGGTGTCGTGTATCAGCATGATAATGCACCATTAGACACAGCAAGACTTGTGACTAAATGGTTTGATGAACATGAAAGTGAAGTTGAACATCTCCTATGGCCTGCACCCTGAGAGCAACATAATATCGGCCCAGATCGGGCCCACATCTGGTCCGTGTGTAATTCACATGTATCAGATGTGGACCGGATCTGGGCCACATTATGTTGCTGTCTGGGCACAGTCACCAGATGTAAACATTTTTGAGCCTCTTTAACCCTTAAATGCATACCTCGGGTCTTTAGTGACCTGGGACGTCATTCACTACCCTCCTCCTCATTCATTTTTTTAAAGTTAGACATCAACCTTCTTGGTATTCCTCAATCAATTCATTATAGAGAATATAACAAGAAAAAAATCATAAAATTATAAAAGAATGCCTATTTTTGTATTCATTTTTGTAAAAATTGTATAGGGTCACTAACGACCCGAGGTGTGTATGAGTGTGCGTATATTTTTTTCTGCACAACAATAATTGAATCTTAGATGACGGAATAAGTGCAATTCACCTTTATTCCACAAGGTGGCAATGTCTGAAACACAATGCTGAAGTGACGACTCATTCAGACAGAAAACGAAATAATAAGAAAAACATGAAATGGCTCAGCGATTTACTGCAGAGCAAGTACTGAACACAATCAAATATTACTGTAACTGTTACTGGATGGATCTGGTGAAGCTGTTAGCGATCGAAATATTGATTTTGAAGATGTTGAAAATTATATAGTTTTGAGAATATGTTTGAGATCGCGAATGGGCTCATATTCGTGACCTCAAACATAAAACTAGCCTATTATTTGCTGAATTTACTGGCAAAATGAGCTCTGACGAGGACAGTGATGATGGCATAAAACATCTGCTCAAACTGAGCCCTTTCAAGCTCCAAAAGGTAACAAAATACGATTTATTTTATTCTTCTGTAATTGTTACTCTAATATCAGAGGAGTTTTATATTATCGCGACAGGTAGAGATCCTTCCGTGTTAGATATAGATCCGGGTCGATAAAGACCCGAATATGTAAGAATGATTGGAAAAACACCTGTCCACTCTTCTGGAAGAGGAATGGCTCAAAATCCCTCTGTCCAATCTGCAGGACTTATATCTGTCATTCCCAAGATTAAATGATGCTGTATTGGCTGCAAAAGGAGGCCCAACACCATACTAATTATTGTGGTCTAAAACCAGGTGTTTCAGTTTCATCGTCCAACCCCTGTAATAACAAATTGTGTAACAAATTGTATTATAATCAATATTTTTCAAATATCTTCATAATGATAGGTCGCTGGAGTAACCTCTACAAGCTTCCCTACAACTGGATAGGAACTGGTCATGTGGTCTACAACGGTGCCTTCTATTATAACAGAGCTTTCACCAAAAACATCATCAAATATGACTTGCGCATGCGCTACGTGGCAGCATGGACTCAGCTTCATGATGCGGTCTACGAGGACACCACGCCCTGGAAATGGCGAGGCCATTCAGACATCGATTTCGCCGTAGACGAGAGTGGCCTCTGGGTGATCTACCCAGCGCTGGATTATGACTACTCGCAACACGAAGTCATCGTCATCAGCAAGCTGGACCCAAGCGACCTCTCCATGAAGAAGGAGACCACATGGAGGACTGGGCTGAAGCGCAACTCATACGGAAACTGTTTCATTGTGTGTGGCGTGCTGTACGCCATTGACGTCTACAACCAGAAAGAAGGCGAGGTTTCATACGCCTACGATACGCACACAAACACGGAGGCCACTCCACGTTTGCCGTTCACAAATCAGTACGCCTTTGTTACCCAAGTGGATTACAATCCCAAAGATAAGGTGCTGTATGCATGGGACAATGGCCATCAGCTGACCTACAATATTCACTTTGTTGACCAATGAAGTTCTGGACGCGGTAGGCATCTTCTTAATTGGGCCTGGTAAATAGGGAAATACACCATTTATAGGAGCACATTGTTTTCTTTATTGGTATAATGATTGAGATGAGGTGCCAAACTGACTCAGCATTATTTGGGAATATATTTTTACCCTCAACTAAAGAGTTTAAGGACTTGCATGTCTCATTTTTATGTAGTTCATTATCAGTCCCCAAACCTTTACCACTGTAAATAGGGGTACAGTTAAGGATTCTGAACAAATATAAAGTGTAACCTGAATGGTTTGACACAGCTTTATGCCATAATGTTTATTCTTACATTCAAGATTCACAAAATGTATAGTAATATCATTTAACAGCAACATAATATCAATTTTTGGGGGGTGGGATGTTAAATGTTATGTAAATTTCATTATTTTAGCTATTTTAGCATTTTGTAAAATATTAAATTCTCATTGTAAATATTTTTAAGAATAAGTTGTGGTACAATATTCCTATTATAAACCTCAGATTTATCATCTCCAGATATTTAAGTTTGTAGTCAATCAACATAAGTGGTTACTTATGATTACTCCTGGATGAGTTACAGTGTTTTGTATGTTGCATTTACAGTATGTGTAAAATTTCACATTTTGTGTAAAATAGTTCAAATAAACTTTCTAAAATCAGTTGCTGTGTTTGAATTTGCTAACACACAATGTAATGTTTTGTATACTGTACTTCACTATGTGATATATAATACAGTATGCAACCATACATGATTTAGATACAATAAATCATTGTCACTTGACATACAACTCCCCATCTCCAGATGTCTGACATGTTTAAAATGTTGCAATATATGATTGAAGACACGTTTTACATAGTGGGAAATAACTTTAGGTCAACGTGTACAGTAAGATTTAGATTTATTTTCATGTTTATTCCTTTTAGCCCTGTGAAAAAGCAGTACACTTACTTATTACTTAATTCTTATTATGAAAATAATATACTTTAAAAGAATATACCTAAGTGCGAACTGAATGCAATGTTTCTGACATTTAATTGCAGCGAATAAATATAATTGTATAATAAAAAGCAAAAGTCACAACTGCTTTTCAAGTAATCCATAAAGTTTTAAGAAAATAAATATTATTATTGACAAAAATGTATCCAAAATACTGTGTTGAGTCAGAATTCCATTAGAAATTAAAGGGTTAGTTCACCCAAAAATGAAAATAATGTCATTAATCACTCACCCTCATGTAGTTCCACATCCGTAAGACCTTCGTTCATCTTCGGAACACAAATTAAGATATTTTTGATGAAATCCGATGGCTCAGTGAGGCCTTCATAGACAAGCAATGCCACCAAACTTCCAAAAGATCCAGAAAGGTACTAAAAACATATTCAAAACAGTTCATGTGACTACAGTGGTTCGACGAGATTTTTTGTGCACCAAAAAAACAAAGTAACGACTTTTCAACAATTTCTAGTGATGGCCGATTTCGAAACACCGCTTTGAATCTTTTGTTTGAACCACTGAACTCAGATGAACTGTTTTGAATATGTTTTGAGTACCTTTCTGGATCTTGAGAAGTTCGGTGGCATTGCTATCTATCTATGGAGGCCTCACTGAGCCATCGGATTTCATCAAAAATATCTTTAATTTGTGTTCTGAAGATGAACAATGGTCTTTTGGGTGTGGAACGACACAAGAGTGAGTAATAAATTACATTATTTTCATTCTTGTGTCAACTAACCCTTTAATACGGGTCAATTTGACCCCCCTTTATGCTTTCTTGGGGTAGTGTTTTAAAAAAAACAAATTTCATCCTATGACCAAGAAATATGAAAATGACATTGATGAGGGTCAGAAACAAGTTTTTTTGAAGAATTCATGAAATATCAAATAAATAAATAAATAAATGTTTCCATTTATAAAATATTTCAAAAATCGCAGCAAGCCAGGTCAATTTGACCCCCTTTATGCATTCTAGAAATAAGCAGTCATGAAAGTGTACTCTCTTTAAGTACACTTTAATTTCATATTATATTATTTGCAAGGATAGTTTTTTAAGATTTGAAGTACACAAATGCAAATTCAGATTTAAGTGAACTTTTTCACTAGGGTGAATACCAAGAGTTAAAGGGTTAGCTCACCCCAAAAGAATAATTCTGTCATCATTAAAGATGATAATTTGAGAAATATCTTTTGTCCACAATGAAAATCCAGTTTCATTTTGGACCCCACTGACTTTCAGTCTATTGACAAAAACAGCAAAAACCACACAGAACACCCTAGTAACATGCTCAAACCCATTTATAACACTTTTTTCCCAGTCAGAAAATCAGTGGGTGTTTATGCGTAAATTGCATGCAGATTTCTTGTCTTCCAGTTCTGAGGTCACATTCATTCTGTCTGAGCAGGAAAGAGGAAACCCAGATATAAAACCCAGAAGTGTTTTCATGAGGTCATTGTTACATTTGGGAGGTCTGGGTGTGGTGATGATTGACTGACATGACAGGGTGTGTATGCTTAGATGAACTCAGGAGAGGTATAGCATTGTAGGAAGAACAGGGCGGAGGTTCTGCTTTAATGTACGGGGGGTTCGCATCTGAATCAACCCACAAGACACTTACTCGTGAGCCAAAGCCTTGCACAGCAGAATTCCAAGCCAACATCAGTACTCCATCAATGATAAACCACATTTATCTGTTAGACTGTAGCTCAAATGCTCAGCAGGATAGGAATTTGTTTTATGTGAAAGCCACACTTGGATACTTGCATTTCTTTGTTAATACGGGCATCAATACATACGACCTCAACCCTAATAAAAGCTGCAGGTTGTCTTATTTGGTGCAGGATGTCATTAATATGATTAAGCTAAGAGGACAAATGAGCCGTAGCGGGTTAGTGTTGTGCAGCTCCAGTGTCCCAGACCCCCTAAAGGTCCTCTTGGCTTGCCTACAAGTCACTTTGTGTGTATTGAGAGTCTACTCACCCTTTCCAATACACACCCTAATCCAAATCACCGTGCTGGGACCTCGAGTCATCTATTCCTATAAAAACATTAAATAAACAGATTTTGAAGCCACTGAACACTTAGTCCCAAAGGTACAAGAACTACATGTCAAGATGATTGATAAATTCTTGAATTTTGTACATGTCTCTTCACTCAAAAAGGGGATTTCCATTCCTGCCCTGCAGAGGCTTTGACCTTTACTACAGGCATAACTGGATTTTGTTGAGTTTATTGAGGTTGTTTTCCACAGCAGTCCTTAATTCAGCGCTCTCTGAATGCAGTTAAGGCGTACAAAACAAAATCCTGAAGGCCGACCGCAAGAGGATTGAAACTCATTATGATAATAACACTGCAAGAAGCCCCCAGAAGTCCTTCACTTATGCAAGACACTGAGCAAATGAGCATTGATTAAGCAATTGCATTTGCAAATGTCTGGCTTTGACTCAAATCATATTTTATGCATTACAATACTGAGAACTTGTTTAAAGCAGCGACTTGATTCCTCTATGGAAACCCATCAAAACAAGAAAATGTGTGAAGTTTGCAACAAGCTATATAGTTAATTAAAAGCCGTGTTGGGGAGCAACTAGCTGAAACTTAACTGCATTTCTCAGTCGCCAGTCTGAGAGTAGCCTATCAGCAAACTTGGCTATTGTGGCTATTCCTCTATGTGACGTTTTGAAAAAAATCCAAATCATTTTAGTGAATTGATTCTTCCTAAATTGTGTTTCTCTCATATGTATAGCATTGAAAAATGTGAATTGTTCTAGTGAGTCTACTCATCCTAAACTATTCTCTCTCTCAGGGAACTGGAAAATCAATCATTGTCATAATCATCCTTGTGAATCGGTTTGTCCTAAACAATTCTTTCTCTGATATGTAGTGCTTGAAATCCAAATCCTGCTAGTGAATCGATTTATCCTAATCTGTTCTTTCTCTCATAATCATACCTACTATATAGTAGGTGAAAAACAGTACAAGAGTAGTATGTCCGAATTCACAGTACACTCAAAAAAATAACTCTTTGAACAAACATAAAAAAATCATGGAAAGGATTTCCACATGATTAAGTTGCTTTATTTCAGCATTATGCAATTCTGTTATTCCAATTTAATGTACTTACGTTGGGTCAACTTAATTTATTAAGGTTGATTCAACTTATTTACTATGGTTGGGCACAGCTTAATTTAATAGTGTAAGCCCAACTCATTTGCAATGTTTTGGACCAACTCATTTATTTAAGTTGATCCAATCTATGCAATTTAAGTTAGCCTAACAAAAGTGCTTAATGCTGAAATAAAGCCATTTAATCACGCGGAAATCCTTTCCATGATTTAATTACATTAATTCAAAGAATAGCTTTTGAGTGTTAATAAAGTAAAACCTTTTTACCATACACTCAAAAAAATCACACTTTAAACTAACTCAAGTCAATTATGAACAGTGTTTCCACACAACCAACTTAGTTTTTATTAACATTAAAGGTTTATTTTTACTCTATGCAAAATCCTTGAGTTGTGACAAAACAACTGACTAAGGAAGAATCTTTGTAAAATAGTTATGTCCAACTTACTCAATTCAATCATGGACAGTGGTTCCACATGATTGATACAAGTAAAATCCAATAGAATCAACCATGTTAAATTAACTAGAATCAATTGTGTTCATTTAAAATAAAATAAATAAAAAGCAATAAATAAATAAATAAATTGTTTTCATATACATTGATTTTTACAATGAATTCTTGTTTAATTTTGTGATTCACATAACTTTTGTGATGTTCTGTGTTAGAAAGCTAGATATGATACTGGATTCAACCTAAATTTCCTTAACCAAAAACATTGCAAAGCCTAAATTGATCATGTCCATTGGTGGCAATGGTTTTACAATCAACATAGGCTTACAATGCTTTTGGAAAATGCAACCCAGAGCACTACCACAGTGATTACTTTCTTATTACAGTAATTTGAAAGTTTGTTAGCAGGTCCTCAACCCAAGCACAAGTGCAACAATTCACCACAATGGTAACCCTAAAACTATTAATTAACAGAAACTTTTAAATACCAACATAACAGAACAGTAAACATTAAAAAGTCTTTCCATTTTCTCATCGTCCTAAAAACTGCTTAAAATAACACTTTATTTCAACATTTACACTCCTAGTTCAGCCCCTTTGCAAAGCATGGTGGGAAGTGAAAATCCTGTTTGATTGAGTCCTGGTTGGGTTTACTTGATTGAAACATGTTATTTTAATATAAAAACATCAAGTTAAGTCAAAAAGTATTTGTTTCAACTTCATTTAACATGAAATTGAATTTGAACCAGAAACCCAATACAATGGTGTTGAATCAAAATAAGTTAATAAAGGCCTTCTGAAGTGAAATACGTTGACTTCATAACATATTTGACAAGTTATGAAGTCAAATATGTAGCTTCTGCCATACCACCTTCTGTATTCAACGTACGAAGAAAGTGTAAAACTCTTGCAGTTCAAACCACTTACGCTATGTCCAGGCCTTCCCTATTTAACTTACGGAAAAAGCTTAACTTACCCGACGCCAGTTCCGTTTTTTTCATAATTTGAATACGGAAGGCGGTCTGGAACTTTACTTTACATCTGGAAGCTAGATATTTGACTTCATAACTTGTTAAATATGGATTTTTTTTTTTTTTTTTTACACAAACGCATCGCATATAACTCCCCCGGAGAAATGTGGAATATGTTTAGGATGGATGGATGTGGATGGAAGCACTTTCTTCGGCTCATACTCATTGGACCCATTCACTGCCATTATAAAGCTCGGATGCTTCAGAATATTTATTAATATATCTCCGATCATCAGAAAGAAGAAAGTCATATATACCTAGGATGGCTTGAGGGTGAGTAAAACTTGGGAAGTGAACTAATCCTTTAATGTAGGAAAAAATAAATACTCTGAACCCCAAGTGAATTTACACAAACTGAGAGTGTCAAAAAGTGATGTGCCCCGCTCTCCCCTACGTTCAAATTACATTCATACTACACACACTTATACTATATAGAACATACTTTTTTAGCAGTCATGAAGTAATTACTTACTCAAAATAAGTACCTAGTAGAGAGTCTGCGATTTCATAAGCAGCTGAAGTGTTGTAAAGTCAGAACCAATCTAGTGAATTGGCTCATTCTAAGCGATTCTGTCTCATAAGTAGTGTTGGAAAGACTGAATCATTCTACTAAATCACTTTAGTGAATTCATCCTAAATGATTCTTTCTCTCATATATACCACTGGAAAATCCAAATGGAAAGTCACACTCATTTTAGTGAGTCGGTTCATCCTAAATGATCCTCTCTTTCATAGCACAAAAAAATGGTGTATGACATTAAAGTACAGCGAGAGCGATTTGAAAGCATTGCTCAAACTGCCGCACGTCCTGATATTGCTGAGTTAGATACGTTCCTGGGTCAACATATTTTGTTGATCCTGGAACAACATTCTAGTCTGAAAATTTAGTCTTAATCCTACTCCTACCCCTAAACCTAACTCTACCCATAAGTTATCCCAAAAATCAGAGGGAAATGATAGATGAATAACACTGATATAGAAGCACCAATTCATGATTTTAAGCCTAAACTTGACATAATCTGTAAACTTGTCCCTCAAATCTGATTAGTTGATTTGAATGTTGTTCCAGGATCAACAAACATGTTGACCCAGGAACATGTTGAACTCAGCAATATCAGGTTATGCCAAATGCCACAAGTCACGCCCCCTAGTGGTGAACCATTGACATTTCAAAACACTTATGACATAACGAAGCCTCCTTTACTGAAATTACGTGACTTTGGGGCTCCGAACCACTGATTCGAAACAAAGGATTCGTAAAGTTTCGAAGCCTCATGAAACAGTGTTTTGAAATCACCTACCACTAGATATAGTTAAATAAAGTTATTTGTTTTTGTTTTTTTGGCGCACAAAAAGTATTCTCGCCACTTCATAACATTAAAGGTGCCATCGAATTAAAAATTGAATTTACCTTGGCATAGTTGAAAAACAAGAGTTCAGTACATGGAAATGACATACAGTGAGTCTCAAACACCGTTGTTTCCTCCTTCTTATATAAATCTCATTTGTTTAAAAGACCTCAGAAGAACAAGCGAATCTCAACATAACACCGACTGTTACGTAACAGTCGGGATCATTAATATGTACGCCCCTAATATTTGCATATGCCAGCCCATGATCGAGGCATTACACAAGGGCAGCCAGTATTAATGTCTGGATGTGCACAGCTGAATCATCAGACTAGGTAAGCAAGCAAGAACAATAGCGAAAAATGGCAGATGGAGCAATAATAACTGACATGATCCATGATAACATGATATTTTTTAAATTGTCTTTCTAAATGTTTCGTTAGCATGTTGCTAATGTACTGTTAAATGTGGTTAAAGTTACCATCGTTTCTTCCTGTATTCACGGAGACAAGAGCCGTCGCTATTTTCATTTTTAAACACTTGCAGTCTGTATAATTCATAAACACAACTTCATACTTTATAAATCTCTCCAACAGTGTCGAATGTTAGCTTTAGCCATGAAGCACTATCAAACTCATTCAGAATCAAATGTAAACATCCAAATAAATACTGTACTTACACAATTAGACATGCTGCATGACGAACACTTTGTAAAGATCCATTTTGAGGGTTAAATTAGCTGTGTGAACTTTGTTTATGCAATGATAGAGTCGAGAGCTCGGGAGGGGGTGGAGAGCGCGAGCAATTAAAGGGGCCGCAGCCTAAATTGGCACATTTCTAATTATGCCTCAAAATAGGCAGTTAAAAAATTAATTAAAAAAAAAAAATCTATGGGGTATTTTGAGCTGAAACTTCAAAGACACATTCAGGGGACACCTTAGACTTATATTACATCTTGTAAAAAAACGTTCGATGGCACCTTTAAGGTTGAACCACCATAGTCTCATGAACTGTTTTAAATATGTCTTTAGTAGCTTTCTGGGCATTGAAAGTGTCAATTGTCTTGCTGGCAATGGAGGCCTCACTGAACCATCGGATTTCATCAAAAATATCTTAATTTGTGTTCCGAAGATGAACGAAAGTCTTCCAGGTGTGGAACGACATGAGGGTGAGTAATTAATGACAGAATTTTCATTTTTGGGTGAACTAACCCTTTAACTATTTTTATATATTCTGCTATAAAATCCATTGATTAACTTGACTTAGTTTAACTACTTTATAAGTCACAAGCTACATTTGCAAAATAGATTCCCCAACACTGATTAGAGTCATATGCTGAATAAAAATAGTCAATGAGGCTGGACTCTATCAGTAATAGATTTGGTGTGTCCTGTCATGTAGTGCAAGCTTTGCTAACAAGATGTGAGGGGTATAACCAACCTTAATCAGAAAAGTTGCCCTCGTGACTTACACACACACATACACATACACACGGTGAAAGAGCACTGTAGGAAGCCATTGTAAAAAACACAATGCAGTCTTTAGGACTGATGGGGTCAAATGTGAAGAAATGTGAAGAAGAATGCAGAGTTCCCACTCATGATGGCAAATGAGAGGTTGATGTTCTGATGCTTCATCTTGATAACTGCACAGTCACACATCTTCTGTAAAGCTTCAAATTCTTCTGTAATTTGGTTTCATCACTGTCTGAAATAAAAAGCATGCACGGCAGAGAGCAGAAATATGTCTCTTACTCTGACCCTGACAAGAAATATGACCGCCCCAAGCCATGCTGTTTGTGAAGAGATGTCTATAGACTCAGAAAATGTCTTGATTGTTCACATAAAAAGTGCACTGTATTTAAGTGGGCCTTTGTGTAACACTCATCAACCACAGTGCTGAGAGTCTCAGCTGCAACAGGAGGCTGAATTAATGCAGTTTGTCTTCATTTAGAGCAAATGTCAGCCATGGGAAGAGAGTCTAGAGAGAGAATAATGACTCGTGTTGTGACAGAAAAAGTTCAACATATTCAGACTGTGATGTAAAGTACAGTCACATAGGCTAACATACTGCGTTCAAAGTCTCAAACTGAGAGGAAACAGAAATGACAAGAAAGGTTTGTATAGAGGAAGCTAAGGACATATTTCTTAACGTTGAACCACAAGAGGCACATTCATCACAAAGCAACTTTAAAGCACTTAATAAATCAGTGTTGGAAAGCAATAGGAAATACTTCCCAGGGCAAGTATGTGGCGATATGTATTTATACAGAGGTCAGACATATCACACATTTTTATTTATTTAAGTCATTTGTAACTAATGTGAAAAAGACGTACACTTTAACATACTTTTAAAAAGAGTACTTATTACAGAAACAATATACTTTAAAAGAGTATATTTAAGTGTGAACTGAATGTATTTTCAGACACTTAATTACATGTTTATTCCAATTTGATGAGAATGTATTGTAGTTTAAATTTATATTAAATTCAATTAGTTGTCTTTAAAATATGGTTAAAATGTACTGCCAAATATACTGACAAGCATTTATGGTAACTAAAATATACTTTTATGTAATTTATATTGCATATTTAAAATGTAGTAACTTTAAATGTAATATTGAATAACACACTAAAATTATGAAGTACTTTACATGTGCTTTAGTAAGTACTTGTAAAAGTACAACAAAATATTATTAAAACGATTATTTAAAATGTACTTTAAATGTTTTATTTACTTTATTACAAAGTGCATTTTTAAAAAAGTGTACTTTAGTGTGCTAAGAAACAGTCATGAAAGTGTACTCTCTTTAAGTGGACTTTATATTTCATTAAAGCTTTTACCTTTTATCCCTCTTTTACAAGATGTAATATAAGTCTCTGGTGTCCCTCTGGTGTTTCAGCTCAAAAATACCCCACAGATCATTTATTATAGCTTGTCAAATTTACCCATATTTGGGTGTGAGCAAAAACATGCCGTTTTTGTGTGTGTCCGTTTAAATGCAAATGAGCTGCTGCTCCCGGCCTGTTTTCCAAAAGAGGGCGGAGCTTTAAAGGTGCCCTAGATTCAAAAATTGAATTTACCTCGGCATAGTTAAACAAGAGTTCAGTACATGGAAAAGACATACAGTGAGTCTCAAACTCCATTGTTTCCTCCTTCTTATATAAATCTCATTTGTTTAAAAGACCTCCGAAGAACAGGCGAATCTCAACAAAACACCGACTGTTACGTAACAGTCGGGGTGTACGCCCCTAATATTTGCATATGCCAGCCCATGTTCCCAACATTATGAAAGGCATTAAGACAAGGGCAGAACGTCTGGATGTGCACAGCTGAATCAACAGACTAGGTAAGCAAGAACAATAGCAAAAAATGGCAGATGGAGCGATAATAACTGACATGATTCATGATAACATGATATTTTTAGTGATATTTGTAAATAGTCTTTCTAAATGTTTCATTAGCATGTTGCTAATGTACTGTTAAATGTGGTTAACGTTACCATCGTTTCTTACTGTATTCACGGAGACAAGAGCCGTCGCTATTTTCATTATTGAACACTTGCAGTCATAATGCATAAACACAACTTCATTCTTTATAAATCTCTCCAACAGTGTAGCATTAGCCGTTAGCCACGGAGCACAGCCTCAAACTCATTCAGAATCAATGTAAACATCAAAATAAACACTGTACTTATGTGATTAGACATGCTGCATGATGAACACTTTGTAAAGATCCATTTTGAGGGTTATATTAGCTTTTTGAACTTTTTTTATGTTGTTTAAGGCAAGCGCGAGCTCTTGGGGCGTGGAGCACGAGATTTAAAGGGCCACACACCCTGAATCGGCTCATTTCTATTCATGCCCCAAAATAGGCAGTTAAAAAAATGAATTAAAAAAAATCTATGGGGTATTTTGAGCTGAAACTTCACAGACACATTCAGGGGACACCTTAGACTTATATTACATCTTTTAAAAAAAAGTTCTAGGGCACCTTTAACAGCTCGCACTTCAGTTGCTCAACAACAACAAAGCTGGAGAATCTCACGCAGCAAAAATGACAATTGTCAGTAATGGTGTTCAGCCTTACATTGTTTAAACAGAGCCATACACACCAGGCTAACGTTTATGATTGCTATCAAATGCTTTGAATGGTCTAATATTTTTTCTAAAATATCACTCAGACAGAAACGCTCCTTCTTTAGCAATTGAGCTTGCCTGGGTCAACTTGCAGGCTATCCAAGCTAACGAGACTCTAAATAGTTTTCTGTGCTTGTCTGTGCATTATAATAAATGCATGGCAATGGGAACTTCGTCTGTAAGAGTAAAAAAAAACAAAAAAAACATGCACTGACAAATCCAAATGAATCCGGTGTGTGAGGTCTGAAAACCCGCTCTGGTGAAGGAAGTGTTCTCTAGCGCTTATACTTCAATGAGTGTGAGTGATCACTTCTGGCATCAGAGTGCATTCAGACCTCACATACCGGATGCTCAAGGCAGTTGGACATAGTGGTGTATTAGAGGTAAAAAATGATATAAATACTGTTCGGTTTCTTGCACAACCCGATCGTTTCGTGTCTTAGGACGTCAATGTGTTGTTATGAGCCGCAGGGTTTAATTTGGACTTGTCTGTGCATGTTTTTTTTTTTACTGTTATAGACAAAGTTCCCATTTACATGCATTATACGACTGACAGACCGCAACAGTTGGAGTTAAAAATCATCATTTGTGTTCTACTGAAGAAACAAAGTCACCTACATCTTGGATACCCTGGGGGTAAGTAGATAAACATCAAATTTTCATTTTTGGGTGAAATTAAAGGTGCCGTAGAACGTCTTTTCAAAAGATGTAGTACAATTCTAAGGTGTCCCCTGAATGTGTCTGTGAAGTTTCAGCTCAAAATACCCCATAGATTTTTTTAAATTAATTTTTTTAACTGCCTATTTTGGGGCATCATTAACTATGCACCGATTCAGGCTGCACGGCCCCTTTAAATCTCTCCCTCCCTGCCCTCCCGAGCTCTCGACTATAAGTGCAGTTATACAGTGCATAAACAAAGTTCACACAGCTAATATAACCCTCAAATGGATCTTTACAAGATGTTCATCATTCATGCTGCATGCATGGATCGGATCATGTGAGTATAGTATTTATTTGGATGTTTACATTTGATTCTGAATGAGTTTGATAGTGCTCCGTGGCTAACGGCTAATGCTACACTGTTGGAGAGATTTATAAAGAATGAAGTTGTGTTTATGAATTATACAGACTGCAAGTGTTTAAAAATGAAAATAGCGACGGCTCTTGTCTCCGTGAATACAGTAATAAACGATGGTAACTTTAACCACATTTAACAGTACATTAGCAACATGCTAATGAAACATTTAGATAGACAATTTACAAATATCACTAAAAATATCATGATATCATGGATCATGTCAGTTATTATTGCTCCATCTGCCATTTTTTGCTATTGTCCTTGCTTGCTTACCTAGTCTAATGATTCAGCTGTGCACAGATCCAGACGTTAATACTGGCTGCCCTTGTCTAATGCCTTTAACATGGGCTGGCATATGCAAATATTGGGGTCATACATATTAATGATCCCGACTATTACGTAACAGTCGTTGTTATGTTGAGATTCGCCTGTTCTTCGGAGGTCTTTTAAACAAATGAGATTTATATAAGAAGGAGGAAGCAATGGAGTTTGAATCTCAACGTATGTCTTTTCCATGTACTATGCTGAGGTAAATTCAATTTTTGATTCTAGGGCACCTTTAAGCAAAGTTACTGGGTCATCCTTTTTCACATTTTCTGGGTTGGTAGATGCACTGGGGACCCGATTATAGCACTTAAACATGGAAAAAGTTAGATTTTCATGATTTGTCCACTTTAATATCACATTATCTGCAAGTACAGTTTTTTTTTTTTTTTTAATATATACTTTAAGATTTAAAGTACACTATATGCACATTCATTACAATTTAGCACACTTCTTTTTCACAAAGGGAAGTTGTCACAAATAAAACTAATTGGTACTTTCCTAAGAAAAATTCCACATTTGCCATGTACTGTAAAGAGTATCAAATCTACAAACAAGCACAGATTACTTCCAGACATACAGAGATGACACACTACGAGAAACACATAAGACAAAACATATAAAACTTAATGATGCAAAAACAGTTTTTATTGATTCAGCAGTGTGGGCAATGGTGCTTGAAAGACCAAAACTATGTAACAAAACGTGTCAACGGGGTTACCCAGCTGCTCTGTTTAACACAATGGTGTGGCAAACAGCCCAGAAAAATACACACTCAGCACACGCAAACATATGCTCAGTCACCCATCCATCCACACAAACACATGCACACACGAAGCGTGCTGTCAAATGCCAGAATAATCAACTCTTGCGTGCTGTCCAGACTGAGTTCAGCACCATTGAAGACAACGTAATGCTGTAAATAAACCTTGTGATTCAAGTCACTCAGCTGTGAAAGTACCTCTTTCAACATGCAGGGAGTGACGGGGTTAGACAAGCACAATAAACAAGGTAAAGAGGTAATATTTTTCAATCAGTGTTTCAGAGCTGGCTGATACAACAAGCAAAATGGATGAAACATTTGTTAAAGGTGCAGTGTGTAATTTATATGTCACTAGTGTCACAGAATGGAATACAATGTAAAAAATAATGACTATTTTCAAACATGTTTCCCTTTTGGCTGCGATTGGTCAGAAAACATATAGCCCTGCCACAAAATTATACTATTGGTTGAGCTTTAGCTGGGTCAAACTAATTGGGATCCTCAGTTGCACTTTATTTTGATGGACCACTTTAGATATTCTACTAACTATGAGTAACTTTGCAACTACTTGTCAACTAACTGTCATTAGAGTATTAGTAGACTGTAAGGCCCAGAATATCTAAAGTGGTGTTAGGGTGTTAGGGTTCGGGTTAGAAGAGTAAGTTGACTTGTAGTTGCAAAGTTACTTATAGTCAGTAGATTGTCTGTTGGGGGACCATCAAAATAAAGTGTTAGCAGATAATAAGCAGACAGTCTACTAATACTCTTGACATGTAGTTGCAAAGGTACTTGTAGTTAATAGAATGTCTAAAGTGGACCATCAAAATAAAGTGTTACAGGATCCTCTAACAATAAGATGTTTTGACAGAACCACAGAGACAGTTGGTGCATCCGAAATTGTATACTGAGTAGATACTACATTTGAATTTGAGTTTACTTTGCAACCATTAAAAAAGTATACTTTATATAGTATGAATATGCGTAGTATGAATGAAATTTGGACATACTACATCCGCCATGTTGTTACTGTCACATGACTTACCAGAGTCAGTTGCGTCGCTTCACTTCCATTTATAAATCCACTCCTGTGGCCTCATGGGATAGTAAAGTGTCCATCAGATGCGTACTTCGGAATCTCTGTGGAAGTAAGTAGGTCATCCGGGTCCTTTTTGCCTACTGTTTTTTCGAACTCTATGTATTTGGACATACTATACTGGTGTACTGTTTTTTGTATACTATATAGTAGGGAAGTAATCGATTTCAGATGCAGCATATGGCAAGCTGTTTTGACTTTTAATCATTCTCAGGATATGAATTCTTGATATCAACAATTCGGTTCTTGATATCAACAATTCAGTTCTTGATATCAATAATTCGGTTCTTGATATCAACAATTCAGTTGTTGATATCAACAATTCAGTTCTATCAAGAATTAAATTTACACTGGTAACAATGTTAATTCTTGATATCAACAATTCAGTTTTCACTAGTTAAAATGCTCATTTTTGATATCAGGAATTACATTTAAAAACTAGAATTCTTGATATCTGTAATTGTATTTTCAATAGTGAAATGTCACCATAGACTTCCATTCAAATTCAATTGTTGATATCAAGAATTGATTTCTTACTAGATGAAAATCATATTTCACATATCAGAAATACAAATCTTACTAGTAAAAATCATAATTTTTGATATCATTAATTACTTTGTTACTAGTGCAAATATCTGTTCTTTATATCAACAACTAGTAACAATGCTAATTTTTGATATCAATAATATGATTGTCACTAGTGACAATGTTAATTTCTCATATCATGAATGTGATTGTTACTAAGAAAGCCATTTTATATATCTGAAATACATTTTCAGATATCAAATATGAAATTTTTACTAGTAGCAATTCAGTTATTGATATCAAGAACTGACATTTCAGCTAGTGCCAACTGAATTCTTTATATCACATATTCACATTTTTACTAGTAACAAAGTAATTAATGATATCAAAAATTATGATTTTTCTAGTAAGAATTGTATTTCTGATATGTGAAATTGGAATTTCTAGTAAGTAATCAATTCTTGATATCAACAATTGAATTTGAATGGCAGTCTATGGTGACATTTCACTAGTGAAAATACAATTACAGACATCAAGAATTCTATTGATTGTTGATATCAAGAAACCTAATTACTAGTGGAAATGTAATTCCTGATATCAAACCAGACAGCAACATAGTGTCGGCCCAGATCCAGTGTAATCCACATGTACCAGATGTGGGCAGATCTGGGCCGACACTATGTTGCTATCTGGGAAGAACTGAATTGTTGATATCAAGAACTGAACTATTGATATCAAGAATTCATCCTGAGAATGAATAAAAGTCAAAATGGCTTACCATACGCAGCAAGCCTTTACACCCTTAGTGGGGAATAAACCATTGGCAAACTTGGTCTTGAAGGGCCACTGTCCTACAACTCTAATCAAACACATGAAAGAGTCAGGATTTGAAGGCTATAGGTGTTACATGTGCCCTTGTCCTGTGTTCTATTTTCTTCATATGGACTCCATTTCCCACAATCCCCCACCTAGGAACCAATCATGCACTCACACCTGTTTCCCATCAGTGACCCTTTTTAAGCTGCACTCACACACACACACACACACACACACATTGCTGAGTATTGTTTAGCCTTTGTTCTTCCTTGTCTCTGTGTTCCCTGTCTTTGCCTAGCCTTGCTTTTGACCCTGGACTGTTTCCTTGTTTGATGATCATTTGCTGCCTGCCTTGACCATTACCTGTGTTTTTGGATTACTCTTTTGCCTTGCCTTCCTGTTACTGTTTGCTGGTGATCGACCTGTTTGACTATGCTCTTCTAATAAATAAAACCTGCACGTGGATCTCCAACTCCGTTGTCCCACTCCATCTGTTACAATAGGCAGGTGAATTTTATCAGGGTTGGAGTTAAACAATGCAGGACAGTTTGCCTATCCCAAAACTTAATCGATACTGTTAACATAACACCATTTTAGCTTTCATCTAAAGTCTTTGAGCTCTTTTATCGTGTTTCATGACTTGTGTTTCACGGTGCTCGGACCCAAATGCTCCTCACTATAAGTGCAATGCTGTAGCAGGTGATGTACAGAGGTACAGAACGAGTTTGCTACAAAAGAAAATCCATATATAAGGTGCTTTATATAATGCAAACAACAATATGTATTAGTTTACAAATTAAGCTCTATGGTAAAAGTGTTTTTAGGTCATAGCATAGTATTGTGCAAGGAACTGCATAGAAATAATTATTTATTATCTGATAATTTGCCCTTTTAATCATAATTTGTATGAAATGTTGGAGTTGTATTGCAAAAATTGTAAGCAGACTTTTTTTTTTCAATGAGCCCAAGTAGATATATAAGTTGATACTTAAATGTAACTGCATTAAGAACTGCATTAAGTCTCCTGAGGAATTAAAAAGACAAAAACATTAACATTAACATTAAAAAAAAAAACATAAATGAATATTGATGCAGCTTTGGACTGTCTGTTTAATATAACTGGGAATAAAGGCAGAATGTTTTGCTATCAGCAGCCCTGTACAGATGTGTGTTATTCTTTAGCAGAAATTTACTTTCATTTGTTTGGAAAGAAGTGGACTTAATGTCAAATGTTGAAATATTTTGACTCTGTTTCTTGCTTTCTTTCTAGATTAAGGAGATTCCAGATTCCTGGAAGCTATGAGTAATCGGACTCATATCAAAATGTATCTTTGCTCTAAGGATTGGGAAAATGCTTATGAAAACGCGGTTGTCAACAACAGCTGTTCCCAAGGGCATGTGCTCTGCCATAAAACAAAAATTATTTGTTGGAATGATTCTTTTATTCTCTTGTGCACCACAAATTTCTAATAAAAAGCATTATTTCACTCAAGCTGTAAATAAGCATGTTTCTGGACATCTTTTTAAAAAGAAAATTAACATTGAATCTCTAGCAATAAATATTATGCAATAGAGTTTTATTGCACCCAATACTGATAAATTATTATTACATCTTATTTGAGCTTTTTCGCACTTAAAAACTCACACATTCTATCGCTAAAGACTAATTTCCTGTACAAGGTCAGAGTGCGTGCACAATATTCGACAAAATCACTAATCATTTGTTTCCTGTTCTGGCCCTGTTCCTGTCCAGACCCAACATGAGGAAACAGCCCAGTAACCTGAACCCATAACATGCGCTTACATTTATTATTCTAACTAATGCCTTTAAGTCAGTCAGAAAAAGCCCTGATGACATCACCCAATGCCCCGAGTGATGCTGATACAAGCCATAAAAGGCGGAGGTCTTACGTAAATGAAACCCTTTATCTGGCCAACTGTGTTTTTCAAATGACACACATGAGCAACTATTTTCTTACTTCAGATTTTGTTTATTTATATTTGTGTGATGCATCACTCAGTTGACCTGAGAGCTGAATTTTGTGGGAGGGCATTTGTATATTTATACAAGGGAAACTAATTGTCACTAATTGTCACTTTTTACTCCAGTGAATATTTCTTTAGGAAGGTTTATTTTAAAAAGATGATTTCACACATACAAAAATGTGAGTACTCTATAAAGTTTGGCATCACTTGTTACTTTTTAGACTTTTTTGAAAGAAGTTTCTTATGTACGGAGCCCTGGATATGACATGCAGGAAAAAAATAGTAGGTTAAATCGTGCACATGATTTACTAATTCGTTCCCTCGATTTACTAAAACGTGCACACGATTTATTATTTCCTTCCCTCGAATTATAAATCGAGAGAACTAAATAGTAAATCGTGTACACGTTTTAGTAAATCGTGCGCACGATTTAGTAAATTGAGGGAACAAATTAGTAAATCGTGCACACGATTTAGTAAATCGAGGGAACGAAATAATAAATTGTGCACAAGTGTTGGTAAATCGTGCGCACGATTTAGTAAATCGAGGGAACAAAATAGTAAATCATGCACAAGTGTTGGTAAATCGTGCGCACGATTTAGTAAATCAGGGGAAAAAAATTGTAAATCGTGCACACGATTTAGTAAATCGAGGGAACAAATTAGTAAATCGTGCACACTATTTAGTAAATCGAGGGAACGAAATAGTAAATCATGCACACGTGTTGGTAAATTGTGTGTACGATTTAGTAAATCGGGGGAACAAAATAGTAAATCGTGCACACGATTTAGTAAATCGAGGGAATGAAATAGTAAATCGTGCACACGTGTTGGTAAATCATGCGCACGATTTAGTAAATCGGGGGAACAAAATAGTAAATCATGCACATGATTTAGTAAATCGAGGGAACAAAATAGTAAATCGTGCACACGATTTAGTAAATCGCGGGAACAAAATAGTAAATCGTGCACACGATTTAGTAAATCGAGGGAACAAAATAGTAAATCGTGCACACGATTTAGTAAATCGAGGGAACAAATTAGTAAATCGTGCACACTATTTAGTAAATCGAGGGAACGAAATAGTAAATCATGCACACGTGTTGGTAAATTGTGTGTACGATTTAGTAAATCGAGGGAATGAAATAGTAAATCGTGCACACGTGTTGGTAAATCATGCGCACGATTTAGTAAATCGGGGGAACAAAATAGTAAATCATGCGCATGATTTAGTAAATCGAGGGAACAAAATAGTAAATCGTGCACACGATTTAGTAAATCGCGGGAACAAAATAGTAAATCGTGCACACGATTTAGTAAATCGAGGGAACAAAATAGTAAATCGTGCACACGATTTAGTAAATCGAGGGAACAAATTAGTAAATCGTGCACACTATTTAGTAAATCGAGGGAACGAAATAGTAAATCATGCACACGTGTTGGTAAATTGTGTGTACGATTTAGTAAATCGGGGGAACAAAATAGTAAATCGTGCACACGATTTAGTAAATCGAGGGAATGAAATAGTAAATCGTGCACACGTGTTGGTAAATCATGCGCACGATTTAGTAAATCGGGGGAACAAAATAGTAAATCATGCGCACGATTTAGTAAATCGAGGGAACAAAATAGTAAATCGTGCACACGATTTAGTAAATTGAGGGAACAAAATAGTAAATCGTGCACACGATTTAGTAAATCGAGGGAACAAAATAGTAAATCTTGCACACGATTTAGTAAATTGAGGGAACAAAATAGTAAATCGTGCACACGATTTAGTAAATCGAGGGAACAAAATAGTAAATCATGCACAAGTGTTGGTAAATCGTGCGCACGATTTAGTAAATCAGGGGAAAAAAATTGTAAATCGTGCACACGATTTAGTAAATCGAGGGAACAAATTAGTAAATCGTGCACACTATTTAGTAAATCGAGGGAACGAAATAGTAAATCATGCACACGTGTTGGTAAATTGTGTGTACGATTTAGTAAATCGGGGGAACAAAATAGTAAATCGTGCACACGATTTAGTAAATCGAGGGAATGAAATAGTAAATCGTGCACACGTGTTGGTAAATCATGCGCACGATTTAGTAAATCGGGGGAACAAAATAGTAAATCATGCACATGATTTAGTAAATCGAGGGAACAAAATAGTAAATCGTGCACACGATTTAGTAAATCGCGGGAACAAAATAGTAAATCGTGCACACGATTTAGTAAATCGAGGGAACAAAATAGTAAATCGTGCACACGATTTAGTAAATCGAGGGAACAAATTAGTAAATCGTGCACACTATTTAGTAAATCGAGGGAACGAAATAGTAAATCATGCACACGTGTTGGTAAATTGTGTGTACGATTTAGTAAATCGAGGGAATGAAATAGTAAATCGTGCACACGTGTTGGTAAATCATGCGCACGATTTAGTAAATCGGGGGAACAAAATAGTAAATCATGCGCATGATTTAGTAAATCGAGGGAACAAAATAGTAAATCGTGCACACGATTTAGTAAATCGCGGGAACAAAATAGTAAATCGTGCACACGATTTAGTAAATCGAGGGAACAAAATAGTAAATCGTGCACACGATTTAGTAAATCGAGGGAACAAATTAGTAAATCGTGCACACTATTTAGTAAATCGAGGGAACGAAATAGTAAATCATGCACACGTGTTGGTAAATTGTGTGTACGATTTAGTAAATCGGGGGAACAAAATAGTAAATCGTGCACACGATTTAGTAAATCGAGGGAATGAAATAGTAAATCGTGCACACGTGTTGGTAAATCATGCGCACGATTTAGTAAATCGGGGGAACAAAATAGTAAATCATGCGCACGATTTAGTAAATCGAGGGAACAAAATAGTAAATCGTGCACACGATTTAGTAAATTGAGGGAACAAAATAGTAAATCGTGCACACGATTTAGTAAATCGAGGGAACAAAATAGTAAATCTTGCACACGATTTAGTAAATTGAGGGAACAAAATAGTAAATCGTGCACACGATTTAGTAAATCGAGGGAACAAAATAGTAAATCGTGCACACGATTTAGTAAATCAAGGGAACAAAATAGTAAATCGTGCAAACGTGTTGGTAAATTGTGCACACGATTTAGTAAATCGGGGGAACAAAATAGTAATAAGTCTTTAAGTATTAAGTATTTGGTGCTGTGATGAACAACACTGCATTTCAAATATTGTAGTAGCACACCTGCTTTGTTTACGGGTTTCCGGGGTAACCGCTGCTTTTCTGCTGTTGCATCAGTGCCCTCTGCTGTGAGAGTGAATGTGCAATTTTATTCAGCGTGTCAACTTTACTCCTTCCACCATGTGCTTCTCGTGCATGTTGGGCTTGTTTACATCTGATGGTATGTGTCCCTTTGACGCAGCATACAGTGGTGTTGTGCATTTTATACGGTTTCTGGGGAAAGTATTCTTAAAATGTATTTTAAAAAATTGAATAATTCATAATAAATAATTATTCACTGTATTTTGAAGAACCCACAACAATATCATGCATAATGATTGTCATGATATATCGTATTACTGAATATCGGCACATGTCTATTCTATGGTAAAAATGTTTTGAGGTCTCAATTTTCTGCCATTACTCCAGTATTTAGTGTCACATGATCCTTCAGAAATTATTCCAATATCAACATTCATCAACATCAACATTAAAAACAGTTGTGCGCCTTAATATGTTTTTGGAAACCATGATAATTTTTTTTTTTCAGGATACTTTGACAAACAGAAAGTTGAAAAAAAAAAAAACAGCATTTATTTGAAATATAAATCATTTGTAACATTATAAATATATTTTTTTCTGTCATTTTTTTATCAATTTAATGTGTCCTTGTTGAATAATTTTGTTATTATTATTGTTGTATCATTTCCAAACATTTGAACAATATTCTAATTTACAAAAATATAAAATTGTTTATTAATAATACATTTTATAAATGTATAACATTTAAAACACCTGACAAATCACTTATACCTTCATTAAATAGTTGACCCTTGTTTTATTGTTGACCCTTGTTTTGTTATGCTAGTGTGGTTTTATTGAGTATAGTAACTTTCCGCCGTGACAACTTGCACCGTTGACCTTTCCCTTACATGTTTTACTCATAAAATATCTGATCTACAGAACCAAAGCTCTGATAAAATCAAATACGCATTTAATTAGTACATTAACCAACCCACCCTCCATAGTGCCTTATGGGTTTGAGAGCAGATTCAGTCAGGCATCTGAAAAATTCTCTGTTTAATCTGAGAATGATAAATTAGCCACAGATGTTTGAGTGGGATACGGTGGGATGAGCGTTATACTCGCCTCCAGAGAACAGGTGATGCCATATGTTGTGAAATCAGATCACCCTGCATCTCTGATGGTTGTGGGCCATATTGTAACTGATTGTTATGCCTCGTTCTGGAACTGACTTTGAAGCCAATGATATTCAGATGCTGCGCCAATGCAAACAAGGGGTGAAAAGGAAGGTTTCGAAAAGCAAACTGTACTATCACCCGGAACTGAATTGGAGAACGTTGATGTTTGTGAGCGTTGGTGTTTGGGGAAAGTGGATAAGGAAAGAATAGCCATATATCATGCCAAAACCCAGGTTAAAAGGATAGTTCACTCAAAAATCAATGGCATTAACTGACCCTCATGTTCCATATCTCTGTGACTTTCTTTCTTCTGGCGAGCCCATTTGAAGACTGTACTCTTTTTCATGTAATTACTTTCCACTTGGACTGAGATTTTAATTTTCAAAAGTACACAAAACATTATCCCTGGTTTCACAGACAAGGTTTAAGATAATCCCAGACTAAAATGCATGTTTCAGCTGTTTTAACTAAAAGCAACTTGAACTAAATCAGTGCCATTGTTTTTTCTCAAGATGCACACCAGTAATGTTTTTTTTCTGGTGTACGTTTATAAAAGCTACTTAAATATCCTAATTGAACTAAGGTTTAATCCTGGCTTAGGCTAAGCCCTGTCTGTGAAACCGGACCCATAAGTATCATGCAAGTATTCTAATATTCATTAGTCATATAATAGCTTTGTGTGAGGAATAGACCAAAAAAAGTTATTCACAGATAATCTTCACCTCCAGTCAGCTGTTTAGCACTGCAACAACAGTAATGCATCAGTGAGTTAAACTCAAGGATTCAATCAGTCCAATTTGTCAATGAATCATTTAGATTTTCTAAGACTAAATCACTGTACTCAGTCCCACTTTTCCCCACACTTTTGACACTTCCCCCAGTTGAATCTGCACTAAGTATAATTTTCTTTATTACACTGTACTCTGAGATAATATAATATTACCATCAAAGAGCCACACCTATCTATTATGTAATCACCACAGACCAATGGTAGTTCGAAGGTGTTTCCCAGCCAGGGCAAACTTTTCTGGAAAGTTAACTTTGGCAAGCTGTTTCGAACTCCTGAAACAAACTCCAAACAAATTTCGTTTTGGCTTGATTTTGTTTGAAATTATGTCATATCACTTCATTCTTCGATTTCACTGGAAGTATATAAAAAAGTGTGCTGTGTAATAATGTCAAATTAAAAGTTTTACCTTTAAAGGACATTTTAGTTTACCACAAATGCTCATCACTACATTCGACAGTACACTTTAAAGGTGCCATCAAATGGAAAATTGAATTTACCGTGGCATAGTTGAATAACAAGAGTTTAGTACATGGAAATGACATACAGTGAGTCTCAAACTCCATTGTTTCCTCCTTCTTATATAAATCTCATTTGTTTAAAAGACCTCAGAAAAACAGGCGAATCTCAACATAACACCGACTGTTACATAACAGTCGGGATCATTAATATGTACGCCCCGAATATTTGCATATGCCAGCCCATGTTCAAGGCATTACACAAGGGCAGCCAGTATTAACGTCTGGATCTGTGCACAGCTGAATCAACAGACTAGGTAAGCAAGCAAGAACAACAGCGAAAAATGGCAGATGGAGCGATAATAACTGACATGATCCATGATATCATGATATTTTTAGTGATATTTGTAAATTGTCTTTCTAAATGTTTCGTTAGCATGTTGCTAATGTACTGTTAGTGAAGTTCACAACGTAATTTCGGGAGGAGTGAACCCATCTAATCTTTCAATTAGTGAAACTCAAACATAATCTCAAGAGGAGGGAACCCTTATCTTTCAATTACATCCAGAGCATAAAAGCAGCTACTCACCCTGCTCTGGCATCAGTTGTTTCGATATCCCTCCACCTCCCCAACTCCACCACATAAATTAGGCATCTCATCTATCGTACTCCTCTTCCATGCACTAGTAGTCCCTGGGGGGTATATCCAAGCTCGAGTTGAAGCTGCTTCCTCGAGCCCCTCCACAGCGGACAGCAAGCCAAATACGCTTAACCTTATTAGCTTAAAGATTTTATGAGGAAACAAACTCGTGAAAATGTGGTTAAAGTTATCATCGTTTCTTACTGTATTCACGGAGACAAGAGCCATCGCTATTTTCATTTTTAAACACTTGCAGTCTGTATAATTCATAAACACATCTTCATTCTTTATAAATCTCTCCAACAGTGTAGCATTAGCCCGTTAGCCTTGGAGCATAGCCTCAAACTCATTCAGAATCAAATGTAAACATCCAAATAAATACTATACTTACGCGATTAGACATGCTGCATGATGAACACTTTGTAAAGATCCATTTTGAGGGTTATATTAGCTGTGTGAACTTTGTTTATGGTGTTTAAGGCAAGCGCAAGCTCCGGGGGCGGAGAGCGTGAGGAATTAAAGGGGCCGCAGTCTGAATTGGTGCATTTCTAATTATGCCCCAAAATAGGCAGTTAAAAAAATGTATTAAAAACAATCTATGGGGTATTTTGAGCTGAAACTTCACAGACACATTCAGGGGACCTTAGACTTATATTACATCTTGTAAAAAAAAACGTTCAATGGCACCTTTAACCATATTTCAAAGACAATAGAAGTAATTAAGAATTTATAGGCTATATAAATGTACTTAAGTCCTACTTAAGTGTGTAAAAATGTGCTCTAAAGTTCAGTTAACTACATTTAATATAAATTTAAACTATAACACATTTTCATTTAATTTTAAATAACGTAATTAAGTGTCTGAAAACAATACATTCTCCTACTACATTCTCCTTCATACTACAATATCCTGATGCATCCAAGCTTTATGATATCAGTGAACGAGACCAATGAGTATGAGCTGAGGAAATTGCTTCCATGCACATCCATCATAAACGTACTCCACACGGCTCTGGAGGGTTAATAAAGGCCTTCTGAAGTGAAGCAATGCATTTGTGTAAAAAAAATACATATTTAACAAGTTATGAACTAAAATATCTAGCTTCCACCAGACCGCCTTCCGTATTGTACTTACGAACAAAGTGTAAACTGGCATCGCGTCAGTTAAGTTTTTCCGTAAGTTGAATAGGGAAGGCGTAGGCTTTTTGAAATGCAAGAGTTTTACACTTTCTTCGAACGTTGAATATGGAAGGCGTTCTGGCGGAAGCTAGATATTTTACTTCATAATTTGTTAAATATGGATTTTTTTTTTTTTTTTTACACAAACACATCGCTTCACTTCAGAAGGTCTTTATTTCCCCCTGGGGCCATGTGGAGTACGTTTATGATGGATGAATGTGGATGGATGGAAGCACTTTCTTCAACTCATACTCATTGATCCCGCTTACTGCCTTTATAAAGCTCGGATGCTTCAGGATAATTATTAAAATATCTCTGATTGTGTTCATCAGAAAGAAGAAAGTCATATACACCTAGGATGGCTTGGGAGTGAGTAAAGCTTGGAGTAATTTTCATTTGAAAGTGAAAAAATCTTTTAAGTATATTATTTTAAAGTATATTATTTTCATTTTTAAAGTTTGCTAAAGTATACTATTTTTCAGAAGTGATGACTTCAGATGACTTGAAATATAGCACACTAGTCATAAAGATGACTTTTTATGTGGGTGATCTATAACTTAACATAAAAACATTGGAACTGATGCAGCTTATACGCCTCATTTACAAACACAAAGTTATAAAGCTCTGAAACTCTAGTATCTCTATCTCACTCACACACCTCCTCCACTGGCTGAGGTGGACAGCAGTATCCGCATGTGTTGGGTAGAAAGATAAAGAGCCAATATAAAAGTGGATTTACTGGTGTCTTCCACAGAGCAGATGTTGGCAGGGCAAGACTCCATTTTACTTGTAAAAGTCGAGCAGGAAGACAATGAGCCAGGGCAAATTCCTAGACGCTCATTCCATGGAATTGCCTGTATGGTTTTTATGAAGGAAATAGCAGCATCTCTGAATCCAGGAGCACCAGAGAGTTATTCCGAGAGTGGATGCATTATAATGGATACATAGGCATTCAGTTCATTGTCTCTCATTGTTTGTCTTAATGAGGGGAAAGCCATGAAAGAGCTGTGAAGTTGTTCTTTGATTACACCTGTTTTTTATCACTTATGGACTGCCAACTGTAGCAAATATGAATTGATTTTTTTAAGGAGCCACTGAGCACTGAGGCTGCCGAGAAGATGAATGTGAACAAGCATAAATTTAAAACAATGTGACAATTTGAAATATGTGCTGTTCATGTACTGTTTAATAAATATACTCCACTTAGCCAACGACAACCACTTCATTTTCAGCGCTACTCAAAATCCAGCTTTAAACCATGTTAAAATGTATCTGTCATAATAAACCTCACATGTTTGAAAGCAGGACCTGTATTTAGTGATCCAAAGGATTTGAAATATACAGAATGATTTGAATGTGAGAGAAATATGAATTAACCTTGACCTGATAAGTCTATCTGTAGGATTAAAAGTTAAAATTTCCAGTTAAAGGATTAGTTCACTTCTGAATGAAAATTTCCTGATAATTTACTCACCCACGTCATCCAAGATGTTCCTGTCTTTCTTTCTTCAGTCGAAAAGAAATTAAGGTTTTTGATGAAAACATTCCAGGATTATTTTCCTTATAGTGGACTTCAATGGAGCCCAAACGGTTGAAGGTCAAAACTGCAGTTTC
Organism: Megalobrama amblycephala; assembly: GCF_018812025.1. NCBI lineage: Eukaryota > Metazoa > Chordata > Actinopteri > Cypriniformes > Xenocyprididae > Megalobrama > Megalobrama amblycephala. The sequence continues at coordinate 29,583,481 of NC_063055.1, forward strand.
AGTGCAGCTTCAAAGGGCTTTAAATGATACCAGACGAGGAATAAGGGTCTTATCTAGCGAAATGATCAGTCATTTTTGAAAAAAATACAACTTTATATGCTTTAGAAACACAAATGATCGCCTTGCAAGTGCTTCTGCTTTCTGTATTCTTCAAAAAGCTTATGCTGTATGTCCTACACCTTCCGTATTCTACTTACGGAAAAAAGGAACTGGCGCCGCGTTCGTTCCATTATAAGGAGAATAATCCTGGAATGTTTTCATCAAAAACCTTAATTTCTTTTCAACTGAAGAAAGAAAGACATGAACATCTTGGATGACATGGGGGTGAGTAAATTATCAGGAAAATTTTATTTGAAACTGAACTAATCCTTTAACATTAAAGTCAATGTTAAAAACATATTTTACTTGCAAAATGTGACGTTTTTGCAGAGTGAATTAGTATATTCAAGGAAAATGGGTATAACACTTGACTTTATTGTTAAGGAATTGAAAAATGCAAGAAAACTTTGTAGCGTCGACTGAAAAGAAAATGTTTTCTCAAAGTTCTGACCTTTTGTTAAGAAAATGACAAAGATTTAAAATGTGCACTGATAATTTGTGTACAATAACACCAGGAAAATGCATTTGGTATAGCATCCATTTTATTAAACCAGCTTTTGCAAATATTTTAGGAAATATACTTTTTAACCCTTAAATGCATACCTCGGGTCTTTAGTGACCCGGGACGTCATTCACTACCCTCCTCCTTGTTCATTTTTTAAAGTTAGACATCAACCTTCTTGGCATTCCTCAATCAATCTATTATAAAGAATATAACAAGAAAAAAATACTAAAATTATAAAAGAATGCCTATTTTTGTATTCATTTTTTGTAAAAATTGTATAGGGTCGCTAACGACCCGAGGTGTGTATCAGTGTACTTATATTTTTTTCTGCACAACAATAACTGAATCTTAGATGATGGAATAAGTGTAATTTACCTTTATTCCATAAGGTGGCAATGTCTGATATGCAATGATGAAGTGACGACTCATTTAGACAGAAAACGAAAGAATAAGCAAAACATGAAATGGCTCAGCGATTTACTGCAGAGCAAATACTGAACGCAATCAAATATGACTGTAACTGTTACTGGATGAATCTGGTGAAGCTGTTAGCGATCGAAATATTGATTTTGAAGATGTTGAAAATTATATAGTTTTGAGAATATGTTTGAGATCACGAATGGGCTCATATTCGTGACCTCAAACTTAAAACTAGCCTATTATTTGCTGAATTTACTGGGAAATGAGCTCTGACGAGGACTGTGATGATGGCATAAAACATCTGCTCAAACGGAGCCCTTTCCATCTCCAAAAGGTAACAAAATATGATTTATTTTATTCTTCTGTAATTGTTACTCTAATATCAGAGGAGTTTTATATTATCGCGACAGGTAGAGGTCCTTCCATGTTAGATATAGATCCAGGTCGAAAAAGACCCGAATATGTAAGAATGATTGGCGAAACAGTCATGCATTTAAGGGTTAAAGATTAGTCAATGGCATGAGCCAAACATAATATTCATAAATATAATTAACAACAATATTCTAAATAATAATTATCCTATGAGTTTCCGTAAGAAAAGAGTATATCACATAATATTAGTAAATTCACAAGACTGTCTTGATGAATTGAAACTTAATGGTGGCCTAGTATGACCCTTTAAGCTACCCTTAAACCTTTAATGAAGTATGTTTTAAATCATGTAGGGCAGCGATTCCCATTCATGTCCCTTGAGGCTCTGAGTTTGAGAACCTCCAGGGCAGCAATAGGAAACAATGTTATGGGCTTATGAGCTCCTTTCTGAGCCTGACCATACTAGATATTGAATCTATTCAAGGAGGTCAGCTGAGGGAGCCTAATGTGCTTCAGACCTCAAACTGAGTTTTGAAAAATGAAATGGACATTCATAAGAGATCTATATCTTAAGCCTCAGGCTGTAATATGTGCTGTTTGAATTTCTACAGCACCGAACTGTTTGTTTGAGATGATATTAAAGTCGATATAGTGTGTTCTTTGCATTCCTCACCCTGAGACTTCCCTCAGCAAATCCAACGCTAACTGTCCTCTTTGATCCATCTGAAATGTAGAGGAAGAATGAGTGAGCCGCTGACACAGCGAGCATAAACTGTGCAATAGGGTTCTCGTTGATGTTACCCAACACAAACACAAAACTAAGCAAATCACATTAAAAGAGAATGTGTGCTATCATGCTTTACTGCTAAAATAATAAAGAAGATCACTGAAGAACTGTTAGTATCTGTTTTTGCTGCCAGTGGGCAGTTTCACTTCAACATGGTACTGATACTACACATGATCGCATATTTATATAGCAGCAAGCCTGGCTCCATATGTGAAAATCAACAGAAGAGTGAAGAAAAGAAAGAGCATTTGGATGTAAAGCAAAAATTTGACCCCCTGGATAAAGTGTACTGCAAGTCCATCCATAATATGTTGAGACATTCACTTCATAATACTAATGTTAGTGTTGGCTAATGTTGGGACTGTTGCCATTAAACAAAGAGCAAAGAGAGAGAGACATTTAGAAAAAAAATATATACAATATTTCTCTTTTATTCATTTTATCGAATACATATATTTTATTTATCTTTAAATATATATATATTAAAACAATCAGTTTATATTTGATCAAGGGTGTTGAAAGAATAAAACCAGACCTTAAAACAATTAAAACACATTTCCTTCATTGTAAAACCCATCAGACGGAGAGATTTTATTATGCTTGAATGTTGAAATGCCAACATTTAAAACTCAAATTCCAGTACAACTATTCAAACTTGTTTTGCAAGCGTACTCTCAAAAGAGATGACATCACTTGAACTGCAAGGTAATGTACGTTTGTAGAATTGACATAATTCAGCCTCCCCAAAGGATCATGGGGGCTTACACTGGCCAGTGTGCTGAAAGACAGATTTGTAGAGTAAATGAAACTCAAGATTTCAGACTCAAGAATAAGACAAAAGACTTAACATTCAAATCACAATTCAGACTTTAGACTATCAGGCCACTTACTCATAATCGGAATAGATGGACAAAGCATTATTTTTATTGGAATCAAAGGTACATGCTATTGGAATGAATACACATGCTTATAAATCGAAAACATGCTTTTCTTTAGCTAGCAGCCATCATCATGCCCTGACAGTTTAACAATGGGCGGGAGGCTGGGAAGAGGAATGAACGGGCAGAATGTTAATCCATATGCGATGTGTTTCGCAATCTTTAGATGGTGTTTTTGTAGTTCTCTGAAGCTTTTGAATGACAATATGCACAGAATGTGAAATACAGATGCATAAATATTTGTCTGGAATAGGTTCTGAAATCATGGAAACGCTGAGCATTCTGATTTGAAACGGCGCCCTGGTTTAACACTGAAACACATAATTACATAGAGTTCATACAAGGTTTTGTTGTTGTATCCACTGACAACATAATGGGTCTTGCTCATTCACCTTTGCCACCAGATACTAAACAAGAAAACAAACCAAAGCTGCAAGTTCCCTAGGAAACTCCAAAGATGGTCAAACCTTCAACAAAGAGACATCTGTACTTTTGAACTGGAGTTTAAAACTCTGTATAAAAGCAGAAGAACCACTTTGGACCTAAACTTTATTGGCAGGTAAGAGTGCAACCTTCTCAACTAAACAGATTTTGAAGCCTTTATGGAAATCTTCCTACACATTTCCCTGTTTCTCAAAGGAACCAGAGGGGTTTTCATGAACAATCCCTTTTCAGGGTTGGGTCGCATTAAAGAGAACATATCTCTTTGGTTGGTGGATCATTTAAGGGTTTACAGATGTTGTGTATTTTGTGGGTGCATGAGAATGGTGTAATGAAGGCCCTTCTCCATGAATTTCTGCTTATTCCACACAGACTAGATACATTGTCAAACTTGGCTTCTGATTGTGAGCTGCTTGTTTAAACAATGTAATACAGGAGATGATTTCAAAGCAACCCTTGTGAAAAGAAAGTGCACTTATTGTGTTGACTGTCCTCTTAAGTCTAAAAAGTATATTTTTAAAGAAAATATAATATTATTATTGAAATAAAAGGTCACTTAAGTGTATTTTAAAAAAGTACATGACTGTACTTTTTTTAACACACTTAAGCAAACTTTTAAAAAGCGCACTTTGTAATAATGTTAAAGTAAAATCATTATGTTTTAATAATCTTTTGTCATGCTTTAAAAAACGTTTATTTTGATGTGTTGACTAAAGGACATGTACTTGATTAACTGTAGTTTTACATTTAAAATTAATTTATTTTTTAAATTCATCATTACAAATGTGTAATTACATATTAATAAATGTGTAATTACATATTAATAATACATGACATACAAGTTTCAATAGAAATGACATGAAAGTATATTTTAGTTGCCAAAATGCTTGTCAGTACATTTTAAACTATTTCAATGACAACAGTAATTATCGAATTACATTACTAATTACATATAGAGTTGCAGGTATAGAGTTGTCAAGAGTACCAACTTCGGTACCAAACGGTACTGAAATTTTAACCCTTAAATGCATACCTCGGGTCTTTAGTGACCCGGGACGTCATTCACTACCCTCCTCCTTGTTCATTTTTTAAAGTTAGACATCAACCTTCTTGGTATTCCTCAATCAATTCATTATAAAGAATATAACAAGAAAAAAATCATACAATTATTTCATAGAATGCCTATTTTTGTATTCATTTTTTGTAAAAATTCTATAGGGTCACTAACGACCCGAGGTGTGTATAAGTGTACGTATATTTTTTCTGCACAACAATAATTGAATCTTAGATGACGGAATAAGTGCAATTCACCTTTATTCCACAAGGTGGCAATGTCTGATACACAGTGACGACTCATTCAGACAGAAAACGAAATACTAAGAAAAACATGAAATGGCTCAGCGATTTACAGCAGAGCAAGTACTGAACGCAATGAAATATGACTGTAACTGTCACTGGATGGATCTAGTGAAGCTGTTAGCGATCGAAATATTGATTTTGAAGATGTTGAAAATTATATAGTTTTGAGAATACTGTAAGAATGATTGGCCAAACAGTCATGCATTTAAGGGTTAAAAATGTGACGCTTTGAGCGCTGTTGAGTGGATTCGTAAGCACATTTGTGGGTGAATCTGTGTAAGCGCTTAGTGAAGAGCGTCATTGATGACTATTAACAACGTTTTTGAAACGTTGATCATTGAAGCCAATCACAGACATATCAGATGAGTGCGTCAACACAATGGCCAATCTGCTCAACAGAGCACAAAGCATCACATTTTTTAAATTTCAGTACCAACTGGTACCTAAGTCAGTACTTTTGACAACTCTAATTACATATAATGTAAATTTAAACTATACTTAATCACAAAAAAAAACAAACAAACATGCATTTAAGTCTCTGAAAACATTACATTCAGTTCACACTTAAGCATATTGTTTTAAGGCATATTTTAAGTACTCGTTTTACAAATATGCTAAAGTGTACGTTTTCACAATGCAAGGTAAACCTTTACACAGTATATGATGAGCATATGGATGCATGCAAAACATTAAAAGCAGCTAAAAAAAAGTTTCTTTGGGAAAGCAGTTGTTTATCATGTTTAACATATAATGAATAGAAACACTTAATTGCCTCAAGCTCGTCTGAACATCTTGCTAAAACATGTGGCACAGACAGAAAAATAAACCCACACAACTTGAGCTAATTAAAGACTAATGATGAAGCCCTTATTGGTGTTACTGTTGACTTCACATTCCATATGCCATCCAGAAGCCTTTTCATCATGGGATTAGAGATTAACTGACTGTCCGAAATCATAAAACATCAAAACGCTGAGCAAGAGGGTTGGACACAGAGAGCACATGGGTTACATGCAGGCAGCAGATGCAGCTGGGACTTACATTCCTTAAATGAGTCATACTGACAGATAATCCAGGTTTAGCAGGGTCATTCCTCATTCTAGTACATGTCTTGATACATTGGATAAAATATTAAATATGAAAGGCACACTTTTAAAATATAGAAATCATTTTAGTTTTCTATTATCACAATAGGACAATTAAGTTTTATCAAATTTTGCCATGTCACTGGGTGCTGCACTAACTTTTTAACATAAAAATCAAGAAATTAATTAAATATTTCAGGTAATTTTTCATATTTTCCATTTCTCTAATCAAAATGTTTGAAATTAATGTTTTTTTCTATTATTATTATTATTATTATTATTATTATTATTATTATTTTATTTGGTAATCATTTCAAAGGTTTTTGACTTTCAATCTATTGCGTTCCCCCAAGAAACTTTGCATTCTCTCACAAACTTCTGCGTTCCCCAAAGAAACTTGCGCTCACTCTCAAAAGCATTGAAATTTAGTTTTTCCTCCATCTTACTTTATTTCCATCACCAGTTTTGCGATCACTTGCAGACGTTTTGCAGAAATGTTTGGTAAGTAGCCATACAATGGAGTCTTTCCTATCCCATGAGGCAAGGGAGGGAGTTGTGAATGGCAACGCAACTGACGCTGGTACATCAATGACAGCATATGTCCAAATAACATTCACATTCATACTATACCAGGGTTCCTAAAATCCGGTCCTGGAGGGCCACTGTTCTACAGAGTTTAGTTCCAACCCCAATCACACACCTGAACAAGCTAGTCAATGTCTTCAGAGTTACTAGAAAATTGGAGGTAGGCGAGTTCAATCATGGTTTGAGATATACCCTGCAGGACAGTGGCCCTCCAGGGCTGGATTTGAGGAAACCTGTACTACATACTATAGGATATGATAATGGTAACATTTCAAAAGGTGGTTAAAAATGTCAAAAATCATTTCAAATTGATGTCCTCATGTAAATTCACTCTTAATCTCTCAGTAAGCAATGGGTAAATTTAGCTCTTTATTTTCATCCTGTTGGGTTGCATCATGTTCATATTCTTTCTATTGTGTAAATAATCAAGTCATCATTAATAAAGTTGAGTTTGACCAGAATATATTTCTTGAAGTCTGGTATACCCTTTCATAGAAATATGTTATTAAAGGCAGAGTTTGTTAAAGTAGCAGTACATAGTTCAAAAGGTAATACAGACCCAGCACATATTACAGTAAGATGTATGTTCAAAATTGACTGTGTTTTCTCCTTCGTTCTTTCTTCTTACATTGTCTAGGTGTAACTTGTAAGCAGTCATTTCAGATTGAGTGAGGTGCCCCATGTTGACCCATGAACATAAATGGTCACAGCCATGCGATGCATTTCTGTCCCGTGAGATGTTTCAGAGACCACACAGGATCCATCAGAACAGCAGGCTCAATGGCATGGAACTCTATATTGAAACAAGGACTACAGCTCCAAGTCACAAACCAGAGAGGGGTCCCACCTCTTAAAACATTTCCAATACATCAACATGGATCATCTTCTCCAAACACTGGTGCCTATAGCAACAGCATGTTTCAGGGGAGGATCCTTAAAGATTCAAGAAACCTCTCAGAGAAAACCTCCAAGAAATCATTCACAGCCAAAAAAGCTCTGCTCATAGGTAACTATTTATCAATGCTTTGTGAACAAAATGTTTAGAAAAGAAATATTTTTAAACACTACATTACATATGCTTAATGGGATTTTGTACACCAATTAAACAGATGTATATTATATTATATTATATTATATTATATTATATTATATTATATATTAGCATGGGGCAGTTGAATGCTTGCTTCTGATTGGTTGAGGAAAGTTTGGTGAACTTAAAAGACGCAGGAGAGTAGTATCCAATTGCAGTAATCATGTATTGACAAAACAACCAAAACACAAGGAACAGAATATCTAGGAACTCAGGAAAAAGAAAAGACCTGACTATAAACACACGAAGCACTGGGGTTTATATACACACAAGGTAATAGACTAACAAGACACACCTGGACACAGTCAGGGAACTAATCAACAAGAAAACTACAAAGGGACTACAAAATAGAGTACAGGGAACCAAAAGTCAAACAAAAAGACACAAAGCAAAAGCATGAGAACACAAACAAAACAAAGAACCTATGACACAAATGCTTTATACTGTAGTTAGTTTCATATCACTTTGTCAAATTATTTCAGCTATTTCAAAAGTCCTTATAACCTAAAACAGCATATGAACCAAAGCCCACAAAGATATCAACCATGCAAATAAATATAACAATAGGATAAAAATGTTTCCATTCCAATTTTCATTTTTTGCAATTAAAGGTAGGGTAGGCAATTTCAGAGAGGCTAGCAATAGCAAGCTAGCGTTGAAAGCATAACACTGTGTCCTAACCAGACACGACGCGACACAACGATGCGATAAAAGGTATCTTTTTTCATGTTAATCTGAGTTTTTGTCCAAACCAGCCGTGACGGTGACACATGATTCTATTTTAGAAAAGTTTCTATTTCTCTGCGACGTCACGGCTAGAACAGCAACATAAAATATGGCAATGATAATATCAGATACTGTTTATGTGCTTTATTTAATGTTAAAAGCGTCTAATGTGAGTTTGAATATTCTGTGTTCCCAGTTTTTTTTAGCTGTAATGAAAACAATACTGGCTAATTCACCTCAGAACTTGAAAATAAATAAATGGGCACAAGAACGTTCAAACTGTCAACTCTATGCGAACAAACGAGTGTATTCTATGACAAAGATTGGTCAAGTCATTCCGTATGTACTTTAAATAATGTTTAAATGGTGTGATATTTATGAATTTTAACATGTACTTGCTCATTTCATTGTGTCTGCTGTGCTCTTGCTGAGAGAGCCCGCCCACACTCTCTTCTGATTGGCTGTGGATTTTGATTGATATTATCACTTCTCATTGTCGCATCGTATCTAGTGTGGACAGTCAAATTGCTCGTCGCTGGAATCTTATCACATCACGTTTGGTTAGGACACGGTGTAAGATACATATGTTACATATACATACTGTAAAAAATTATTTTCATGATTTGTTCACAACATTTTTTCTTTTGCCAAATCAACTTCAATAATGAATGTGGTTCAGATAACATAATATTATCAGTTTCTGTTGATTAAACCAATCGCCTTCATTGTATTAACTCAAATTTTTAATTTCAATGAACAACATTTTAAGACAACCAGGTAACTTACTTTTTTAAGTTAAACCAATAATTCTTTTTTACAGTGCAGGCACTTAGGACTTCGCATCATTGCATAATTGCATGCAATTATTCCTTACTTACTGTATATTATGCAAGGGGAAATGTACAGTCAGCCTGTGATACTGATATACAGTAGTGTGAAAAAGTGCTTGCCCCCTTCCTGATTTTTTTATTTTTTTGCATGTTTGTCACACGTTAATGTTTCAGATCATCAAACAAATTTAAATATGAATCAAAGATAACACAAGTAAACACAACATGCAGTTTTTAAATGAAGGTTTTTATTATGAAGGGAAAACAAAATCCAAACCCACATGGCCCTGTGTAAAAAAGTGCTTGCCCCCTAAAACCTAATAACTGGTTGGGCCACCCTTAGCAGCAACAACTGCAATCAAGCGTTTGCGATAACTTGCAATGACTCTGTTACAGCGCTGTGGAGGAATTTTGGCCCACTCATCTTTGCAGAATTGTTGTAATTCAGCCACATTGGATGGTTTTCGAGCATTAACCGCCTTTTTAAGGTCTCAATAGGATTGAGGTCAGGACTTTGACTAGGCCACTCCAAAGTCTTCATTTTGTTTTTCTTCAGCCATTCAGAGGTGGACTTGCTGGTGTGTTTTTGATCATTGTCCTACTGCAGAACCCAAGTTCGCTTCAGCTTGAGGTCACAAACAGATGGCCGGACATTGTCCTTCAGGATTTTTTGGTAGACATCAGAATTCATGGTTCCATTTGTCACAGCAAGTCATCCAGGTCCTGAAGCAGCAAAACAGCCCCAGACCATCACACCACCACCACCACCATATTTTACTGTTGGTATGATGTTCTTTTTCTGAAATGCTGTGTTACTTTTACACCAGATGTAATGGGACACACACCTTCCAAAAATTCAACATTTGTCTCGTCAGTCCACAGAGTAGTTTCCCAAAAGTCTTGGGGATCATCAAGATGTTTTCTGACAAATCTGAGACGAGCCTTTATGTTCTTTTTGCTCAGCAGCGGTTTTTGTCTTCGAACTCTGCCATGCAAGCCATTTTTGCCCAGCTTTTTTCTTATGGTGGAGTCATGAACACTGACCTTAACTGAGGCAAGTGAGGCCTGCAGTTCTTTGGATGTTGTTGTGGGGTCTTTTGAGTCGTCGCTGCGCTCTTGGGGTAATTTTGGTCGGCCCGCCACTCCTGGGAAGGTTCACCACTGTTCCATGTTTTCGCCGTTTGTGGATAATGTCTCTCACTGTGGTTCGCTGGAGTCCCAAAGCTTTAGAAATGGCTTTACAACCTTTTCCATACTCATAGATCTCAATTACTTTCTTTCTCATTTGTTCCTGAATTTCTTTGGATCTCAACATGATGTGTAGCTTTTGAGAATCTTTTGGTCTAATTCACTTTGTCAGGCAGGTCCTATTTAAGTGATTTCTTGATTGCGAACAGGTGTGGCAGTAATCAGGCCTGGGTGTGGCTAGAGAAACTGAACTTAGGTGTGATAAACCACAGTTAAGTTATGTTTTAACAGTGGAGGCAAGCACTTTTTCACACAGGGCCATGTGGGTTTGGATTTTGTTTTCCCTTCATAATAAAAACCGCAACTGCATGTTGTGTTTACTTTGTTATCTTTGATTCATATTTAAATTTGTTTGATGATCTGAAACATTAAAGTGTGACAAACATGCAAAAAAATAAAAATTCAGGAAGGGGCAAGCACTTTTTCACACCACTGTATATTATCCTGCTTAGTATTCTGCTACTTAACAGTTAAATAAATATGCCTAATACTTTACCAAGATTCAGCTGATGTTGGCAGCAGCCGCAGTTAAAGGCGTTTAAGCCCTATTAATCAAGATCTCTGTTTATGTTCTCGCAGCATGTGGAGTGCGATGTGTCCTGTCACCACGACCCTCCAACTGCTCCACATCATCACCCCATAAAGATGAAAAAGACAGACCTCATTCCACTTCTGCAAGAGGGCAGAAATGCAGTGACTCTTTTGAAACAGAGGGTGAACTGAAGGTATGGGAATCATACACTGCAATAAAAAGAACAGAAGACAGAAAGAGAGCGAGAAGCAGTATACACAGACAGAGAGTCCCGCTGGACTCAACCCCCCGGCCTTCCACTGTCCCACTGGAGAATCAGATGGGACGCCGAGCACTAAGCACACCAGGTACTGCTATGGAACACATTACTTCACGGAGTCTCTCTGTATAAGACATATATACCATTTTTAAAACCACAAGCAGCACCAAACTGACATATCATGTCATGGTGACAAAATTATTCCCCCAACATATAATTTCATGATGATAAAATTCCTCTTTGCATAACCTAAGTCTATATAGTGCTGCAGGGATGGCATTATTTTTGTGAGTCAAAACCAAATAAAATGGCGAAAAATTGTATTTAGGCTTAAAAGTTAATTTGTGAAGATTATCATGATCAACGAAATGTCTATATTGATTTGACCTCTTGATTCAGAACATGCACTTTTTACTTTCAAAAAATTGGAATCCTATTTCATATAATAAAATAACAAAATGAAAGATAATTTTCCAAAAACTCCTACAGAAATGTATGTCTACTGATATTCAACAGTTATTCAGTTAGCAAAGGCACACTGAGAGTTTTGTATGGCATGACCTGTTAACATGAGACTGAATAAATTGTTTATGTCATCTCAAAGGTCTCATGACTAGAGTTATAAACTAGCGGAAGAACGTTGTTGCTAAGTTCTCATTCTCAAAGTAAATAGTGTCAAATGCTTACAACACACAGTTATCATGATCAGCAGATTTAAAGATCGCTCTCATCATTTCTAAATAATTCTAATCATTTCTCAAACTAATTTTCAATAATTTCATTCTTTATGGAGAAACTCCCATGTGTAAGATTTTCTGGAGAAGAAAAGAGGAACAAAATGTCCTTCAAGATGGACATTTTACTGAAGACAGGCTAACCCCATCACTTCATCTCTACCTGCCTTCTTTATACCAGCCACAGGAGCAGAGAGAAGACACAGCTGCAGGACAGGATAATAGGTAAAACTAACTAAAACTGAACTGACAGATGACCATTCTGAGAAAACCAGTATAAAAAAAGAGCTACACCTTCAAAAAGATTTTCGTTAGCAATGCCAAGGTCATGGGTTTGATTCCCAAGGAAAGCAACTGTAGGCTGTTAGTCGTCAGCCATATTCATAAAAATAAAAAAGGTTTTGATCAAGCACACAATTAAATAGACAACTGAAATCACTTACTGAACAGGCGATCATATTACTTCAACCTGGGTAAACAGCCCGTCCGATACTGCAGAATGTCCAAGAGAAAAGCGCCATATCGCCTGTTAGAGGAAAAACTTCTCGCTCCGTGAACGCAGCCACATTTCATTAAGATAAATACGAACTTTAGCTTTTCGCTATCGAGCATGAAACACGCGAGAGCCGATGGCATTTCGCATTGTGGTAACGCTATTTCAGACGGCAGTTTGTGCGTTACGGCGGAATCAGGCGGATGGACGCAATTATAAACTATTTGCGTTACTTACATAGTTTGGATTTGAAATACTTGGAATAGGGCGAATTCAGGATGATTGGGACACATTTTGCCATTGAGATGGCTGGGGAAAAGTGTCCCAATCAACCTGAATACACACTATTTGTAATTTGTAAATCTGTAGCTCATTTTTATGTTACGTGTTTTATTTTATGTTGTTTTATAATAAGAAATTGATTGGTGGCAGCCCAACACACCAGAGAAAAAAAACTTTGCAGGTCCTATGGCTGAGAGAGAGCCTATACTCGGATGAAAACCGCTTCAGTGAGCTCAATTATAGTAACGCGGCACTTTTTGTCAGTAACGGTAACGCCGTTGTAACACGGAAAAAGTAATTAGTTTGATTACTCGTTACCGAAAAAAGTAACGCCGTTTATTTATAACGCCGTTATTCCCATCGCTGATTGGTGCTCAAAAATAGTAGCCTATAATAGTGAAATGGCTACTAAGATTATTCTGGGTGTTTAAACTGAAAATCATACCTCAACATATGTAATGGTGAAAAAAAAAAACATTCCCAAACATATAATTTCATGAAATCATGATGATAAAAAATTCCCTTACAGTGCTACAGGGATAACTTAGCCAATTTTTGTAGACCAAAAAAAGCCCAACAATTGTATTTAGGCTTTAAAATACATAAAAATTGTGTTCATTTGTGAAGATTATCATGAAGAACAAAATCCTATTGTCTAGATAACCAGGGTGATGCTAACTTCCAGGTTGGCCTACAAAAATAAGTCAACCCTGCAGCACTCTATTGATGCCAAAGGTTTCTCCTTGACAGCAATGGGTTGCCAGCCTCTTGTCTCTTCAACATGCAGCAGTATCGGACACCTTGGGAGTGAGAACAGGTTAAGTGTAAAGCTCTTGTACTGTAAAAACTACATGAAACGAAATAGATGGCTAGCATATTCAAATACCAATAATAATGGACTCATTCATCCGTCCCCTTGAGTGGTTATACACGAGTGATATCATGAGTCCTCTGTGCCACTGAGGCAGTGTTAAGTGACATTGTAAGCCGTGTGGTTAGTGTCTGCCATTTAGCTCGTGAGAGTATGATGTTCTCCCTTTCATGGAAACTCACAACAGAGGAGGCCAGACTAAAATAACTCATGGCATTAACCTGATGCTCACAGATGAAGTAAATTTAACTCATCAGCTGCACTCAACAGACATTTCTGAGCAGCAGGGCCGTCGTCAGGGTAGGAACATTGTCTCAGCTCCTGTGGTGAGGGAATCCCACTATGATATAGCCTATTCATTTGGTGGATGGGGCCCATTCATAATGCAACAAGTAAATTTCAGTTGATTTACAGTCAGTAATTGGGTCAATGACAAATAAGTGTCTGTCATAAAGAATAATTTTCATTGTTTACCCTGCAAAAAAATGAAACATAACATTTTGTAATAGCATTTTATGTTACATGTTGTTAAATGAATGTTTTTTTGCATTGTTTTAGTGCCATGTGTGTTACCATGACTGTATATGACATTACCTTCTATACATTAGTAGCATATTTACAGTACCTCAGCTTGTGGAAAAGCTACTTGTGATGAATTTTGATTCATCATGTTGGTTTTCCCTTTACTACCAATGTTTAGAAGGAGCCCCTAAAAGGAAGTAATGTTACAGGAGGAAAAAAAATATATTTCATACTTTTGCATTCCCTCAAGAAACTTAGTGTTTGCTCCCAAAACATTTGCCTTCCTCTGAGAAATTTTGCATTCTCTTGCAAAACTTTTGCGTTCTTTTGCATTCCATCCAGCAGGGTTGTCCACGGTTTACCCGTGAAATTTGACTACTTTTACACTGTTGCCACGAGTTGTTTTTATATTTCTTGGGTTGAAGCGACCACCCCCCAACTCGATTTTTATTCCCTGGAACGCAATTTGTACCCCTCGGAACTCGATTTTTACTCCCTGGAACGCAATTTTTACCCGTCCGAACTCGATTTTTACTCCTGGAATGTGATTTTTACCCCCCCCCAGTGCGCGATTTTTACTCCCTGGAATGCAATTGTAACCCTCCGGAACTCGATTTTTACTCCCGGAATGTGATTTTTAGCCCCCAGTGCATGATTTTTACTCCCAGAATGTGATATTTACCCCCACAATGTAAGATTTTTACTCTTTGGAATGCAATTTTAACCCTCCGGAACTCAATTTTTACTCCCGAAATGTGATTTTTAGCCCTCGGTGCATGATTTTTACTACCTGGAATGTAATTTTAACCCTCCCAAACTAAATTTTTACTCCTGGAACATGATTTTTACCCCTCCAGTGCAAGATTTTTACTCCCTGGAGCACAATTTTAACCCCTCCAGAACTCGAATTTTACTCCCGGAATGTGATTTTTACCCCCAAGCGCACGATTTTTACACTTTTACAGTATATGAGTTTTTGGGGGAGCCAAGGCATTTGTGGAAGAACTCAAAAGCATTGACATATAATTTTTCCTCCCATCTCATATTTTTTTTCCCATTACCATGTCCCTTTACAGGCTCCATATGGTAAAAGACAGATTTTAGTCATTTGGAATTTTTTCAAAGAATGAAATACACTGTAAAACTTAAAATTATTTTTTAACCATTATTTTTTTACAGTACAGTTCTAGCAACCAAGCTTCCAATTTTACATTTAATCTCACTGATCTTTTTACAGTGTTGTTTTATCTTTGTTCCATAAATATCACAAATTAATAATATTAAACATTGAACCTTTTCGGGAGTCACACCACATTACATTTTATAGATACAGATATTGAGAGATAATAATGAAAGATCATGCCAAAAATGTTCAGTTTTTTTTTTTTCTTTCATGAATTCAGAATTTCATTCTTTTAATAAGTCTTTTTTCTTCTTTATGATATCAGGACAGTTGTATCACTGACATTTTTTGCTTTATACCTCAAAAATGAATTTTAGCACAGAAACTAAAACATGCTCATAATGAAAGAGGTGCATTCCAGTCAATTTATGTATGAATTGCATTTTGATGTTTTTAATAAATTAATAGATCGGAACAAATGAGCATCACATCATTCCCTTAATTAACCTAATGAAGTATTGATGCCGTCTGTTATGTAAAAGCATTTTCAGAGAGCCAGCCAAGAGCTAAGCTTCAATCTACTGAAATTACAATGGAAATTTGTACGTTTTGTCTTGTACATATTTTCAGTTTCCCATGACTACTAGTTCACTGCATGTTTTCAGTATCTCAGTATCATAGCAGCTGTAATACAGCTGTAGGTCAGGCTGCAAATATCATTCTGCATTAGACATTTGCAGGTTTCGCTCATGTTCCAGTCTAGCAAAACTCTTTTCTCTGAACATTGGTCTCCAGGGTGCAGCAATCGAGAAGGGATTTCTAGTTTACTTAGCCTCAGGATGTAATCGCTCTTTATGACTTTTGTACATCTGAAACCAAATAGTTTTAAAAGTAATAAGCTGTAAAATTATTTTGCCCTCCAGACAAACAGTCTCTTAATCTGCGAACAAATATGTAAACTTTATAGTCCACGTGCGTTGCATGTTACTTGCCCAGCATTTTCTTTTTAGGCTAAACAAGATGTGATGTAAACAGTCTGTCTTCTACCTTTTTTTGTTTACAATTTGTTTTCCTTAAAAGCAGCACAGAGGTGCACGAGAACCAAGACATCACAGAGGAACTCAGAGAGCATGACGAGAGCCAAAAACAAGACATCACCATCAACAAAACTGAAGATGACAGAAAAAATGATTTCACAGATGTCACACGAAATGATATTACAGATACCTGGCTGATTGACATACAGAACCATACTCCAGAGGAAACCTTTGAGATTGAGGAAAGACGTCAACAAGATGACAACAGACAAGAAAATCAATGTAACATTGACAGATCTTTTAATACCATAGAGGACAAGCAAGAATATGACATCACAGAGAAGACTGAAGGCATATATAGGAGGACCAAGTCGAATAGAAGTTCTTACAAAGCGTGTGATGCCAAAACACGTTATCCGGCCACAGCTACAGCTCTAACGTTCCCGTCCACCCTGACCAACAGAAATCCCTCTCCCCCTGTCAGCATCCTGCCATCGTTTTATGGAACTTCATTTGGCTATCGCATCAGAACGACATCCGAGCCCTGCCGATCCAAAACGAGGTCCGGGAAAGCCTGTGATGACAACAGATTTACGCGGCCGATGAATGATATGCGGCATACCATAGAAATAAAGGGAAATCCCTGCTCATTAAAAACAAGGGCTAGAGCGCCAGTCAGCCCCCACCCCAAAATAATGAGCACTGACAGGGGGTCCCAGCCTCATAAAATGAAAACTACTAAGAAGTTTTTGTGGGGACCAGAGGGGCCACAAGGGACTAAGACAATGTGAACAGGTGGAGAAGCCTGGATTAAGTCTGAGAGCGATGTGACGGCGCAGTTGTGTGTGGCCTTTCATGCCTTTCCAATACAGAAAATCTGCTTTGCGAAAAGCTGTTTGATTGAATCAAAGCAGTTCAGACTGGCATGTTAGACCACTTTGGGTTTAATAAACTCAAATGTCTTATGGCTTTGAGAAGAATGGCTTTGGCATGGCTGCAATGTTCTCTCCTTTAGTTTAGTCCAGCCAAGAGGAGTGATAGACTTTTTCGGTTTTCTGACACCCATCTGGTCTTTCTCAGTGAATGGTGCTTCAGCTGTATTGACATCGGTT
This sequence comes from Megalobrama amblycephala, assembly GCF_018812025.1. NCBI lineage: Eukaryota > Metazoa > Chordata > Actinopteri > Cypriniformes > Xenocyprididae > Megalobrama > Megalobrama amblycephala. The sequence goes on from NC_063055.1 coordinate 29,600,931, forward strand.
ATTGTGATTCATTGAAATTTAAATCCCTTCAGGTTTTGGTGGTTTTTATTTCTCTCTGACTTGATATAAAAATAAAAAATGTAACTTTTTCATCCAAAAATCATGTCTGGTGACTGTCTTTTGGCACTTGGGAATGACATTACATAAGTCTTTTGAAGGTCAAAGAGAAAAGAACCTCTATGCAAAAGGCAAAAGGCAAAAGGCAAAAAAAAAAAAAAAAAAAAAAACAGCTGTTGAAACTATAAAATGCACATTTAAATGAAAGATGGTGCACACTAAAAGGTCAATTCCAGATACTTTGAATTCAGTTTTTGTGAACATAATACATGTATATCCTATATTACTGTTCAAAGGTTTGGGATTTGTAATGTTTTTGAAAGAGTATCTTATGTTCACCAAGGCCGCATTTATTTGATCAAAAATACAGTAAAAACAGTAATATTGTGAAATATTATTTCAATTTAAAATAACTGTTTCTTATTTTAGTATATTTTAAAATGTAATTTATTCCTGTGAAGCAAAGCTGGATTTTCAGCATCATTACTCCAGGCTTCGGTGTCACATCCTTCAGAAATCATTCTAATATGATGATTTGGTGCTCAAGAAACATTTCTAATCATTATCAATGTTGAAAATAGTTGTGCTGCTTAAAGGAATAGTTCACTGTGACGAGCAGGGCGAGCGAGAGCCGTGAGGGAACGGTGCGAGGCCGGTGACGCGAGTGTTAACGATCTTCACCTGCAAGTCGCACCGGCCTCGAGTCTCTCACGGAGGAGCGACAACAGTGAAGGATGAGAGAGGACCAGGCCTGGACTTTATTTTATGTTTTATTATGTTTGTGTGGCCTGCAGACGTCCGTGAGGGTCTGTCGGCATTACTTTCGTTTTGTTCTTTCTTTATTTTATATTAAAATATATGTTGGAACGTTCGCCGGTTCCCGCCTCCTTCATCCCGTATCAACAAACTGTGTTACATTCACCCAAAAATGAAGATATTTTGAAGAATGTTTGTAGGCTATCCAAACAGTTCTGGGGAACTATTGACTGGGTGAAAAAAATACTATAGAAGTCAATGGTGCCACACAATGGTTCCAAACATTCTTCAAAATATCTTCCTTTGTGTTCAGCAGAACAAAGAAATGTATACAGGTTTGGAACAACTTGAGGGTGAGTAAATGATGACAGAAGTTTCATTTTTGTGAAAAAAAAAAAAAAAAAAAAAATTGTCAGGGTTATTTTTAATGTAAAATAGAACTGTAGCACTGTAAAAGTCTTTATTGTCACTTTTGATCAATTTAATGCATCCTTTCTGGATATATTAACTTATTTCCAAAAAAAAAAAAAAAAAAAAGGTAGTATATATTATCTATGGTCCATGTAAATGTAGATAATGTCACTCAAAAAAAGAAAATAACGTCATAAATACTTGTCTGTTTCTCAAGTGTCTTGAGAATCAGTTCATTTTTAAGACACTAAAGAACACAATGACATGCTGAGAGTTCTCTAAACCCTAACGCTCAAAATACTTATAATTGTTTTGAGTAGGACAAACTTAAATTAAACAAATTAGTTCAGTTAAATTAGCTGTTATGAGTATTTAGAGTTTTTTCTTTCTTTTGAGTTCACAGCACTGACATATTCCAAGTAAACTGAACTGTTTCATTGTTTTGAGTTGTATGAACTCATTTGTTTTAATTTAAACTAACTTAAGTTTAACTGAAACTGGGCTGGGATTTCTATTTCCCATGCTTTGCAAATGGCATTCGAAAGGGAGAGTAAAATTTAAGTGTTATTTAATGGGTTTTTTTTGTGCAAGATTATTGGTAAGGGAGGTTTAGTAGTGATTAATGTTTTGTTATGATAATTTAGAAGTTTCTTGGTGACAAGTGGCGGCAGTTTGAGAGCAGGTTACATGTTTTAAGCTATACTGTACTCATTCAGTAAGTGCTATATCATGCTATTATTAACATGTTAGCAAATTGGTAAATTGGCATTTTCTGAATTAGTTTGTTATAGCTAGCAATATATTTACACTGAGATATCCTGGTAATTTTAAGTTAAATGTGTGAATTAGTGTACTCAAATATTTCAAGTTAAAGGTGATAGAGAGGATTTTTTCGTCGACTGAGAATCCAAAGACTGTTAGTGAGTTTTTGAAATGAGCGCATGCGTAAGAACAACCCCCCTCCTTCACAGCTCATTTCAAAGGAACGCCTCCCAAAACTCGTGCACGAGTATTGGAACACGAGTGTTTGTTTACCACCGGCATTCGCTGTGTCGTGTTTTTGGATTCATTATGTCGGACTCACCGCAGGTAACTCATAATCTGCAGTTGTTACTCCTGTCTCCTGACAAAAACATTGCATGCGGCGCCTGTGGAGTGTGGAAAGTTACTGGAGTGCGCAGCCGCGCTCGTCTCTCATCGATGATCGCGTAAACGATTGGCTGATGTTTTTAAGGCCCTACCTCATGCACAGATGATGTATATTAATATTATTACTTTCAGTGCACCTAATAAATAGTCTTTTATCAGTTAGTAAAGACAGTTTCAAGTAATATTGCAAAAATGTATAAAACAAAACATCCTCTTTAGCACCTTTAAGAACAATAAAATGTATGAGTTTGGCTAACTCAGTACTTCAAGTTAGTACTACAAACTCTTTTTTGAGTTACCTTATTTGGGTTTACATTCATTCTTTATACTCTATCATTTTGCATCCATATGCTGTACTGTTATATGTAAAATGAATTATTCAGACTCTGAACATGTTCAAAGAGTGTAACTTGAGACTCTCATCAATGCCATAGATTTTCTGATTAAATGAACACTACATTCATAAAACAGCAGCAGGGCTGTGTGGAATACCCAGAGGTCTCTGTCTCCCAGCGTCCCCTTCCAGTTCAGACAGAGTAAATATTTGTATTGCCCTCAGAAAATGAGAGCGAGAGGATGTAAGCCGGGTATTGATAAAGCCTGAACATACACATTACTTAGCTGCAAGGCAAGCACAACTGCTATTTTTCATTAGAAATGAAAATAGAACCAAAACATACATGTAGATTCAGAACAACACTAAAAGTAATTACATACATGCCATGAAAATCATGGGAACAGACTGGGTCAGATACTCCCAGTGATCTGCATGCTATTTCATTAAAGTAAAATTTGAGTTAATCTTTTTTTTTTTTTTAAATATATTCTATTTACATGACCCTGACAATTTAATTTAATTGTTTAAAGTTTAATAAATCAGTTTCTTTATTATAAGACAATGTAATAACATCATCAAGCTGCATGTCTTACATTGTCAAACAGTAAAAAAAACAAACAAAACTAATTTGTTCAAGATGGTGTGCTGGTTTGATCCATCTGTAAAATTGAGTAGACTTTAAATTTACTTGAAAACATTTGCTGTCCTCTAGTGGTCACTTTCTGCTGTTGGCCAGGAAGGTTTGAAAAGCTCCCTTAAATTTACTGACTTGTGAAAATATAATTGAAAGCTAGATAAAATAACTATTTAGAATATATTTATTCTAATTTCTAGCTTTTTTACCTTTCCCCCCAAATCTGTCTTTTAGATAATGTAAAATCTTAAATATCTTTTATTATTTCAACAGTATTTGAGATTTCCAAACACCTTGGGAAACAATATAGATTCATCAGATAAACTATGTCAATTAATAATAACTATTAATTTATTTCTGCAATGGTTAGTTGTATACATGGTCTGTAACAGGTAGGTGGTACGTGTCAAAGTAACATCAACATGGATGGCAGGACCCAAGTTTTCCCAGTAGAATATTGCCCAAAGCATCACACTGCCTCCGCCAGCTTGCCTTCTTCCCATATTGCATCCTGGTGCCATGTGTTCCTCAGGTAAGTGATGCACACCCACCCGGCCATCCACGTGATGTAAAAGAAAATGTGATTCATCAGACCAGGCCATCTTCTTCCACTGCTCCATGGTTCAGTTCTGATACTCACATGCCCACTGTTGGCGCTTTCGGTGGTGGACAGGGGTCAGCATGGGCACACTGACTGGTCTGCGGCTATGCAGCCCCATATGCAACAAACTGTGATGCACTGTGTGTTCTGACACGTTTCTATCAGAACCAGCATTAACTTCTTGAGCAATTTGAGCTACAGTAGCTGGTCTGTTGGATCAGATCACACAGGCCAGCCTTTGCTCCCCACGTGCATCAATGAACCTTGGCCACCCATGACCCTGTCACTGGTTCACCACTGTTCCTTCCTTGGACCACTTCTGATAGATACTGACCACTGCAGACTGAGAACACTCCACAAGAGCTGCAGTTTTGGAGATGCTCTGATCCAGTCATCTAGCCATCACAATTTATCCCTTGTCAAACTCGCTCAAATCCTTACACTTGCCCATTTTTCCTGCTTCCAACACATCAACTTTGAGGACAAAATGTTCACTTGCTGCCTAATATATCCCATCTACTAACAGGTGCCATGATTATAAGATAATCAGTGTTTATATACACAAAATAAAAAAAAAGAAGGATATTAGAACATGCTTGGTTGTGATAATGATTATTATAAACAAACAAACAAATCAATCAATCAATCGATCAATCAATCAGGCTGAAAGAAAGAAAGAAAGAAAGAAAGAAAGAAAGAAAGAAAGAAAGAAAGAAAGAAAGAAAGAAAGTTAAAGAAATAAACCTTGAATAATGTAGTTTTGACATGTGATAGCCTAGATAAAAGCATTAATCTTTGGATGTGTTTTTAAATAACACACCAGAGGTGGCAAATCAGAAAGCTAACAATTAGTTTATGAGAAAAACAAACAAACAAAAACCCCTCTTTTCCCTCCAACTGTGTCATTTGACAAAATAAAGAGGTAAATACACAGCTTACAACTGCGAAAAGTCATAATTATATATTAAATTAGCCATTGGATAGAAAATGCATAGGCTAATATTGTTGTAGGGGTTGTACATAGCCTACGCATAAAATAAAATCAAAAAAGGTTATTAGAGCATGTGTTATAATGTCATTATTTTAAATAAATAGGCCTAAATAAATAAATAAATAGAGTGAGTGACAGTGTTCTTTACATATTACAAATGAACATTTCTCTTGGTGTTGTTTATGTTACAGATAGTCTATAATATGCATACATTATAGGCAACATTTTTTATTATTAAATTACATTTCAAGAAACATACAAAACAAACATTAAACAATAGACATGGGGGATACATATAACAGATTGTTTTTTTTTGGTCTTGATCCATTTATATAGCCTATTTTTCAGTTAAAGCATAGGCTACATTCTGCAAATTTATTATTATTTTTTTTTAGAATAAGGGATGTTTTATACATTTCTTATTTCTTGTAATTGCATTCAATGTGTCAAAAACGAGGGCTTAATAAACTCCACTCGAGTCAAGCCCACTGATCTGTATAACGACTCTATAATGTTCTCTATATAGCGGTCAATTCCATCGTCGACTCACAGGAAACGGAAACACCGTGTCACGGCGTAACCATGGTGTGCAATTCCGTTTCCGCTCCAGTCGGGATTTTTGTCCGCTCTGCAGGAATGTGTGGAGATGCTCGCGCTGAGGGAGAGGTAACAGCCGCACCTTCCTGTTGACAGATGAACCCATTAACGGCGGTCCGTGCCTTTGGCTCTCTGCACTGCCACTGAGGGAAGCGGAGACGCACTCGCATCCGTGCAGCTGCAGATCTGTCCATTATCCCACATTCCCGGGCTCGCATGATTGATTGAAGCTGCTCCTCCTCATGGCGAAAAACACCCTGTCCTCACGATTCCGGGGAGTCGACATCGACGAATACGACGAGAATAAATTCGTGGACGACCAGGACGAGGCGGCCGAGCAGCAGGGACCGGACGCCTGTGAGGTGGACGATCTCATCAGACAATATCCTTCAGATGAGCGCTGCTGGAGATGCTCTCTTCACTGTCTTTATCGATTATATATACAGCCTACCTTATGCTGACAGATCTTAATATTTATTATTATTATCTCTAGAAAACATGCCAGGAAAAAGTTCATCTTGCTTAAGGGCATCCAAATAATAATATTGTCCTAGTTTAGATGTACCTCATACATTATTTACACACATGATGTGTTTTAAACAGCAGTCAGCTGTCTACCTAGGCATCACAGCACCAGTGGTGTCCAGAAATGCTGTCCAGCGTCTTGGTAGACAGCTGACTGTGATTTAATAATAATAAACCTGTCAAATAGTTTAACAATGATGTAGGTTTATTCAAAATTATGGATTTTGTTTTTGTGTTTGAAGTAACAGGTTATTTTGTGGAGTTATTGCTGGTGCTGAATGCTACGGAAGAGGATTAGGGCCAAGCAATAATAAAAAAATAAAACCATCTCGAGATTAAAGTTGTTAAATTTAGAGAAAAAAACTCGTTAAATTTCGAGAAAAAAGTCGAAATAAAATGTTGAGAATAAACTCGTTAAATTACGAGAAAAAAAACGTTAAATTTCGAGAAAAAAGTCTAGATAAAATGTTGAGAATAAACTCGTTAAATTACGAGAAAAAAGTCGAGATAAAATGTTGAGAATAAACTCGTTAAATTACGAGAAAAAAGTCGAGATAAAATGTTGAGAATAAAGTCATTAAATTACGAGAAAAAGTTGTTAAATTACGAGAACAAATTCGTTAAATTATGAGAAAAATGTCGTTAAATTTTGAGAAAAAAGTCAAGATAAAACGTTGAGAATAAAGTCATTAAATTACGAGAAAAAAGTCGTTAAATTACGAGAACAAATTCGTTAAATTACGAGAAAAAAGTTGTTAATTACGACAACAAATTCGTTAAATTACGAATTTGTTCTCATAATTTAATGACTTTTTTCTCGTAATTTAATGACTTTATTCTCATAATTTAATGTTTATTCTCAACATTTTATCTCGACTTTTTTCTTGAAATTTAACACGTTTTTTCTCGTAATTTAATGAGTTTATTCTCATAATTTAATGTTTATTCTCAACATTTTATCTTGACTTTTTTCCTGAAATTTAACAAGTTTTTTCTCGTAATTTAATGAGTTTATTCTCAACATTTTATCTCGACTTTTTTCTCGAAATTTAACAACTTTAATCTCGAGATGGTTTTATTTTTTTATTATTGCTTGGCCCTAATCCTCTTCCGTAGAATGCTGATTACTTTCTGTTCTATTAATTTATTATATCTTTTAATCTGGTTTTATTTCTTATTTATTTGTCTTTCCAGTAGTTTAAGTAAGTTGTCGATTTTTGAGATTTTTTTCTTTTTCAGTTTTTTTTCTAGCTTCATATTAATTTAGTTAGTTTTTAGCTGTTATACATCAATTATACATTATTTTATCAGATTATATATAGGTTTAATGTATAGTATAATAATCCTTAAGGACTGCTTCCTTAACACATTAACTAACTGAGAATATTTAAATATTTGAATGCACATATTTTTAACACAGTGCCATTAATTTTAAATTTCCATTAGTGCCATGATTTTTTTTTTTTTTTTTTTTCTAATTACATTCATTTTTTAAAAAGCTTTGAATAACCTTGAATATGACAAGGTCATAGTTTAGTTTTGAAGCGTGATGGATATAAGCATTAATCTTTGGGTGTGTTTTTAAATGCGTTTTAAAACGAAACAGTTATTTAGTTGCTGCTGAGAAAAAAATCTCCCCCTCTTTTCCCTCCAACTGTGCGTGATGTCATTTATTTAATCAGGTCATCAGCATTTGTGACTGGAATGATCCATTTTTGATGCTCAGAGCCACATTTTTAGACTGTAGGAGCTTTAAAGAGCCTGACGCCTCCTTTACCCTCTCTAATGAAATGAAGTGTCCATGTCATCAGCATGACTATTCTAGTGTTTAAAGGTATCCTTAGGCAACAGGTTATGCATTTTCATTTGATTATTTTTGTTTTAGGGTGGCATCATTTGAGTCAGTGTTGAGCTGATCAGATCATGTTTTTATAAACAGAATTATGTTTTTATAGACTACAGAGAAACAGAAAGTTTAAATTTTTCTGAGAAATCAACCCACAGATGATTTATTTATAGTTGTCTCTGTATATTAAGCTTGGATAGAAGAAAGTATTTTAAAATCAACATATTTTATCTTCAGATTTAGACACAAGTTATGATTAGTCAGTGAGAAATGTTCAAGCCAAACTTCTGAACACCAGCTTCTCTGTAAACTTTTCTAATGCAAAAAATGTCAACCATGCTAAAATAAGATTTAGTCTATCTAAGGAATGCTCTTCAGGGTTCTTTGAGAGTGACTGACTGGTTGGTCAGCTTTCCTTAACTAACTGTGATGCACAGGGGACATGATGACAGCATTTCACATCGCCTTGAGGAATCCTCCAATCAACTCCAAGAATCCAGCAGTCAAAGTAAGAGGCAACGCTGTTACTCAGACAGTTTGATCTATCACTTTCAGATGTTCAAGGAGACTGTCAGTGTCTGAAATCGAATACTTTCCCATTATATGTGAAAAACAGTAAGAGAGTAGTATGTATGAATACAGAGCATTTAAAGGTGCCGAAGAACATGTTTTAAAAAGATGTAATATAAGTCTTAAGTGTCCCCTGAATGTGTCTGTGAAGTTTCAGCTCAAAATACCCCATAGTTTTTTTTATTAATTTTTTTAACTGCCTATCATTATAAATGTGCCGATTCAGGGTACGCGGCCCCTTTAAATCTCGTGCTCCACGCCCCAAGAGCTCACGCTTGCCTTAAACATCATAAACAAAGTTCACACAGCTAATATAACCCTCAAAATGGATCTTTACAAAGTGTTCCTCATGAGTATGTCTAATCGTGTAAGTATGGTATTTATTTGGATGTTTACATTTGATTCTGAATGAGTTTGATAGTGCTCCGTGGCTAACGGCTAATGCTACACTGTTGGAGAGATTTATAAAGAATGAAGTTGTGTTTATGAATTATACAGACTGCAAGTGTTTAAAAATGAAAATAGCGACGGCTCTTGTCTCCGTGAATACAGTAAGAAACGATGGTAGCTTTAACCACATTTAACAGTACATTAGCAACATGCTAACGAAACATATAGAAAGACAATTTACAAATATCACTAAAAATATCATGATATCATGGATCATGTCAGTTATTATTGCTCCATCTGCCATTTTTCGCTGTTGTCTTTGCTTGCTTACCTAGTCTGATGATTCAGCTGTGCACATCCAGACGTTAATACTGGCTGCCCTTGTGTAATGCCTTGATCATGGGCTGGCATATGCAAATATTGGGGGCGTACACCCCGACTGTTACGTAACAGTCGGTGTTATGTTGAGATTCGCCTGTTCTTCGGAGGTCATTTAAACAAATGAGATTTATATAAGAAGGAGGAAACAATGGAGTTTGAGACTCACTGTATGTCATTTCCCTATACTGAACTCTTGTTATTCAACTATGCCGAGGTAAATTCAATTTTTGAATCTAGGGCACCTTTAAAAATAAAAGTAGGCAAAAAGTACCTGCATGACCTACTATTTCCACCAAGATCTTGAAGTGCACAGTCGGTGGACACTTTACCATCCCATGAGGCCATTGGAAAGGATTGGCAGTATGATGATTTATGACTTGACGGTAACAACATGGATGTAGTTATGTCTGAATTTCATTCAAACTATATTAATACTCTATAGAATATATACATTTTAATGGTCATGAAGTCAATTAAAAATGTAATAGTAGCTACTCAGACAGTATGAAATTTTGGACACACTGTGCTATTAGGGGCCTTATTTGTTCACAACAGGTTGTGACAACGATGACATCACTGTGTGCCTTAAATGTGCTGTTCTTTTACCTCGAGGGGTGTGAAATTCAGCCCTCTGGATGCTTTAAGGAATATTCCGGGTTCAGTACAAGTTCAGCTCATTTAATGGCATTTGCAAAATGTTGGTTACCACAAAAATGAATTTCCACCTGTTTTTCTTTTTCTTCAAAAATAGCTAGATTTGGGCTACACTGAGGCATTTACAATGTTTTTGGTGTGAAAAAAAAATTGCTTGCTAACCTTTTCTATATAAAGCTGTTCACACACAATTACAACTTTGTTGCCCTGAATGCCTAAAATGACTATAAAAACTGAATTTACAGCTCAGATAGTAGTTTTAACAGAAGAATTAATGTGCTTTTACAAAATTATAAGCTTCACATTCCTCCTTTAAATCCTCCAAAAATTACCATAGTAAGCACCACACCGTAACTTTTGATTTTTTTTAAGATAATAAGGGACGAGTCATAAAAAATATTGTATGAGTGTACAAAAATTATGCCACAAATGCTGTCAGTTGAGCCTAACTTGTCTTGTACATTAAATATTCCTTTAATAATGTTAAGCGTGATGCACCAAAATTTCAACAATCAAGAAAATGTGTCCAAAACAGTTAAAAAAAAATTGGTCTAAATGATTGACCGAAACAGTGATGTGTAATTTCCTCTCCTCTGATGGTGCTTTTTGACAATGACTGTGTCTATTTTGTGCCCCCAACATGTATAAGGTACAACAAATAAACAAGAAAGTGATGCCGAGAAAACCAAAAATGATGCTGGAGTAGCAATATGTAAAATTTCGAGAGTCAGCTCAGTGTAGGGCTGTCAAACGATTAATCGCTATTAATCGCAATTAATCGCATACAAAATAAAAGTTTGAGTTTGCATAATATATTTGCGAGTACTGTGTGTAATTAATATGCATATATAAATACACACAAATTAATGTATATATTTAAGAGAAATGTTATTTATGTACAAAATATTTGTATTTATATATAATATAAATTATATAAAAATATAAATGAATACATATACTTGTAAATATTTCTCAAATATATACATGAATGTGTTTGTATTTATATGTACATAATAATTACACACAGTACACCCACATATATTAGGCAAACTTAAACTTTTAGTTTGTATGCGATTAATCGCGATTAATCGTTTGACAGCCCTAGCTCAGTGTTGAAGAAATTTACTGCGACTGGTTTAATTCATCTTCTGAGAACACGACAGCATACCGAGTTCAATTATCCAGTTACCCAAATTTAATTTTCAAAATGTTATTTTCAGTTTTCGTCTAAATGGTGCATCCATAGCTATTAGGGTTGCAAAGGGGCAGAAACTTTCCATGGGAAGCTGGGGAATTTTGGAAATATTCCAAGTTGGAAACTTAATGGGAATTTATGGAAATGAAAGGGAATCAATTGGAAATTTGGGATAATTTATACAAACTGTATCATATACAAACATAAACATTTTGTTTAGCAGACATGCATGGCAAGTAATACAAATTTAAAATAAAGTAAATAAAAAAAAAAATAAGACTTTGATTTAATGCGAGTAGAACTTTAATTGATTCTTTCATTGAACAACAAAAAAGCATGAATGTTGAGTAAAATAGACATTTTCCCTATGAACCAAATGCAAATAGCCCTGCGATAAGTATTGCGCTGTTTGCATGAGATTGAGGAATGCGCAAGGTACAAATTCACCTGAATTTGCATTAAATCTGGTTGTCTTAAATAAGATAATGCTGCAAGATGTTTTTTCCTCAACTACATTTAAGTTCTCTGTTACAGGTTTACTTGCAGTTTTGCAAATTTCCAGTTTATTCCTGTCAATTCCCATATATTCGAATTTTGCTACCCTTCTAGTTATGCATTTAAACAGTCCAAGCGTTTTCTCTTTTACACCACCTACGCTTGTTTCTTTTGCTCCCTCCACCTCCTCTCTCAGGAGCGGGCCCAGGCGGTGGTGTTACGAGTGCTGACTGCGTTCAAGAGCAGCGATATTGAGCCGGCAGTGAAGTCTCTGGACAAGAACGGAGTGGACCTGCTGATGAAGTACATCTACAGAGGCTTCGAGAAGCCCTCGGACAACAGCAGCGCCATCCTGCTCCAGTGGCATGAAAAGGTCGGTCTTGGAATAAAGAGGTTTGATCTCTTGTAAGCCTTTTTCTTTTCATCTCACACCTCTGTGTCTATTTTTCTCTTCATATTCTCACTCAGGCTTTCGCTGTGGGGGGTCTGGGGTCGATCGTACGGGTGCTGACTGCAAGAAAATCCGTCTGAGAAGCCGAAAGAAATAAAGAGAGATAACCAGCCACGGGATTTGCTTCTCTTTCTTAAACGTGGACAACTTCCTCTCTCACAACTCAACCTTATCTGGGGGAAAACCACTCTAGTCCAAGCGATTGTTTCACTCAAAAACAGAGATATTGTATGATATTTAATGTAAATTATTGATTCTTCAATATGTTATTACGGAAGACCCGATTCTCGACTAATGAAGGTGAGCGGTTGTGTGACAGTCTGTGAACTGCGACAGAAGGACGATGAGTCTCATGAAGAGACTTTGCTGTATAAGCCCTGAGCAGCGGTTTCAGGGCAGTAAATACTGTGACGAAGATGAAAGTTGTATTTGCTTGTTTTACTTAGTTGGCGCTCTCGGATGTGTAGTTCTCATTTCTTTAGTTCAAATTCTCAGTTTTTCTTATTGTACAGAAAGAGGATGATGTTTAATATATTGTATTTAGGTGGTGGATTTATGGTTCAATTCGTTGTGTGGGGTCGGGTCGGGAGGGTTATTGTGAAGTGCCTGGTGCAATAAAGAACATTAAGAGTGTATTTCTTTTTTTTTTTTTCATATCTATTTGGTCATTAGATTAGTTCTATGGAAGCTTGTTTTCGCCACTAAATAACAAATAAAAAAGGTAATTGTGACTTTTTATCTCACAATTCTGACTTTTTCTGATATAAACATAATTGCGAGTTATAAAGAATTATCTGATCGCGTTTTATTAAGTTTATATCTCACAATTCTGACTTTTTTTTTCTTAGAATTGTGAGTTTATATCTCGCAATTGTGAGTTTATATCTGACAATTCTGAGAAAAGTCAGAATTGCGAGGTATAAACTCGTAATTGCCAGAAAAAAGTTAGAATTGTGAGTTCTGACTATATAACTCACAATTGCAACTTTATATAATGCAATTATATAAATATCAGAATTGCGAGATGTAAACTCGAATTGCGAGATGGTAAAAGCATAGTGATCGTTTAGTGGCTGATTGCCAAACACAACTTAATAAATTAAGTTTGTCTTTACCATAAGAATGTCTGTGTGCTATAAAGGAACAAACGATAATCTAAATCAGACTGTACTTTGCTGTTTGGTGATTTTGCAACATCAAACCACAGTTACAGTATCAAACTCATGTGACAGAGGTGAATATATGCTGGTTATAAAGCGATTTTAGGTTTCTTATCATGTAAGTGCATGTTATCACTTTGAGAAAACCAATGAAAAAACAACAAAAACTGATAACTGTACTGTACTGTAATGCTGAATATAATGCTGTTTGAACCATTTATGTTAAATATGGTCTAAAAAAAGTGAGAGGTTTGGAAATTTAAGTCTGAAAAAGTGTGGAATTTTGAAACGAATAATGTGTAGGAACCCATTTGATATACTTCTCAGGGACATCATTTTTAGACACATAGGCTTGCCTTTACAATTGCAATTACATTTGTATAATTTTAATTAATTTTTGAGGAAAATATGGTTTTCCTGGATTACCTATACAAGTGTCTTTAAAATGGTTCCCCTAGATATGGCCTTTTAGCCTACTCTTCAGTTAGAAGAGTAATAGTTTACTGTATCTCTCCTCAAAAAATGTGATTTGAGTCATCATTCATGTCACAGAATGTGGATTATTACACATCAAGTCTAAAAACAGGATTGGAGGTTGTTTTACTCCTGAATCCTAATATGAAGAATACTAATACTGATATTCGAGGCTGTGGGCATCATAGAGACTGGGACAATGTTCCTGGTTACAACCCCCCCAAACCCCCCCATCCACCCACATGGCGCCTCATGGTATAGTGATACCATAACAACACCAATAACAACTTGCCACATAATATGTCAATGCACTATTGTGTACAGCCAGACAATTAACACACTGTCACAGAATAAATTGTTTACCTCTGTGTGGCCACATACACACTAAAAAGTTTCAGAAGTGACAAACATTTGAAATGGAATGGCCCTAAATAATGGACCTAAATTAAAGTTCTGTGTTTGTGTACGGAATATGACTCACTATTGAAAATCTGGCGTCTTGAATGTTTGGTATCTGCTATTTTTGACCAAAGTAACACAAAGCAACCAAAGACTCATTCTGTTATGCTATTTTAACTAAACCTTCATCAACAGAAGCTTTGTGTTTTGTATATGATTGGAAGGCTGCTTTGTAGAGCACTCTCTTGCAGTGTTGCCATGTCCATATTATTATAAGCATTCTAAGGGCTTATGTTATAAGGGCTTGGCTCATAAAGCCATCAAGTTTATGGAGTTAACAAAATAGGAAAGTGCGGGTTGCGTTATTTTGGTCTTGTTTTCAATATAATAGCACTTGGATTCTTTTAGGTTTATTTTGGGGGGTGTTTACACAACACCATTTTCAACTAAAAACTGAAAAGTTTGTATGCATTTTGGTCGTTCGATTACACGATAACAGCGTTTCGGAAGCCTGAAAACGTAAACTTTTGAAAACGGGTTTCATAGTGCAAGCGATAACGGTATGGTTTGCAAAAACTTGCACTTTGAAACCTGTTGAAACCTATGACAAAGTTGTCAATACAATCCCATTCACACGGATCTGTGAAAATGATTAGAAATGCTGTATTCTGCATGCCAGGCCAGTAGTTGGCGATGTCACGTATAGACTGCATGGCGTCACCACTTTCACATTTTGTAGTTTAAATGGAGAAGACAATGGTATCGTTTTCAAAAACTTGCACTTTGGGGGTGTTTACATGACACCATTTTCAACTAAAAACTGCATTTTTTTTATGCGTTTTCAGGACTGTTGCGTTCTGTCGTGTAAATGAATGACCAAAACGCATATTAAAATTCAGTTTTTAGTTGAAAATGGTGTCATGTATATACCCCCAAAGTGCAAGTTTTTGAAAACTATACCGTTGTCATCTCCATTTAAACTACAAAATGTGAAAGTGGTGACACCATGCAGTCTATAGGTGACATCGCCAACTACTGGCCTGGCATGCAGAATACAGCATTTCTAATCATTTTCACAGATCCGTGTGAACGGGGATCGTATTGACGACTTTGTCATCTTTTCTATTTTTCGTACATCGTTGACATGCAAACGTACCGTATGTAAAGGCTCTTTCCCTGTGGTTTTCTTGTGCATACAAAAGAGAGACTGGTGCACATTTAAATATATCCTTAACAGCTAGATGTTCGGATTGGTTCTGTGCACAGTGCATAGAATTTTTGTAGAATGCAGTTGTCACTCCGGTAAATGACTAAACTTTGTGTGTATAGAACGGGAATAAAGCTCTAAAAGGTGAATTGACATACAAATTTAGCTGAAGTGTGTATGTGGCCTGTATGCAGTAGTCACCTAGAAACTAATCTATAATCTCTCAAGTGAAACTGAATGTTAATGTTCATCGTTAATCATTGATCCATTAGTTCTGCTCAAAAATGATTGTCTCATCACTTTCAGATCCACTGTTACAACAAAAATACAAGTCAGCACTGGTAACCACACAAAAGCACAAACGAGTCTTCAGACTAAAACTCACTGAGAAAGATTTTAATTTTTTTATCAAGTTTTGATATTCCTGACATACCATGAAGTGAAACCGAAATAAGGATGTAGTGGTATTTTGCTGAAAGCAGAGGCAATGGATACTGTCGTGATGGCTACAGTATCATAACATCAAAACAAACATGAATACAGTTGTAGAAAAGTGCATTATGGATCTTCCATCTCATTTCTTTCTAAGCCGTTCACACACAGGGCATTTTATCTGCATTTTCCAATAGGATTTCAGAGAACCTTCATTTACGGCACAACAAATTCTCTGCGTCAGCTGATTCAAGCTTCAGAAGGAATTTCTTCAGTCTTTACATAAAACAGAAATTCTTTGGGTTTCTTTTTCTAAAAACAGGAAACACATGTTAAGCATCACGCACGGATATTCAAAGCTCTATTCAGCTGTTTTTACCAGAAGAGTCTGTCATTTAGAATGGATAACCTTAGTGCTGATGTGGCCTTCAAAGTGTTAAAACACACAAAATTACATCGTTCTGACAGCAAAACACTGGCTCTGACTGAAAACAACTTGGTTTTCACAGGTAAAATGGAGAGATGTTTCTATTGACTTGTTCTCAGAGAAATATAAATGCAGTTGCTAGTAATTTAGCCTTGAATGTTAAGGCTTCAAGTGTACTCAAATGCTTCAATATACACTCAGAACCAAAGTACAATCAAAGCATTCAGTATAAGGCATGCATGCTCGTTTCCTCAGTCTGTGCATATATGCCTCTATGTTACAGTTTCAAGCCCACAGTGAAGAATCTCACACATATACATACACACTCATGAACAGCATTGAGACTAATGCATGTGTATGATGACCAAAAAACATAACTTAAGTATCCACTGATTTATAAATCATCACTTATATACAGGTATTCATATATAAATACTTGTATGGAATGTACGTAATTAGAATTTACACATAAACAAGGCAGATTAAAGTAAGATGCTTCCACATATTCAAAATCACAACCGTATATATCTTATGACATCCCATTCCTGATTTTCATTGACGTCCAGTACTAGAGGAAAAGGGGCAGATGATTATAGTCTTCATGAAATGGAGTGGAAGATATGATTGAACACCAGCTCAAGCAAAACTGGTGTTAGAAAAAAAGTAAATGGAAAAAAAACTCATTTTTGCGTTGAAAGATCTTCAGTTGAAGGATGTTGGAAACAGCAGTGGTAGTTTTTTTGAAAGCGGATGAAAATACAGAGTACATTAATGAGACGGATGTTGTCATTTATCCATTGCTTAAAAGATGAAACTCCCAGTTCACAGAAAGATGATGTTCATAAAGCATTTGTTTTTAGTCCCTGCAATATTTTAGTGAAAAATGGACAGAGTTGTTTTTATGTCCCATTCTTTAAAGGGCATGAGCTACATAGGAACTGTTGAGGCAGAGATTGAAACTGCAGAGTCAGCAATTGTTCTCTTCAAACATCAGTAGTTTCCTACTGTGATCATTCACTGTTCCCTCTTTCACTTTGTCTCAGAGATGTTTTTTGTCTCTCAGCTCCAACTTGAGGTTCCTGAGATGGAAGGTCGTATGATTCCTTTGGGTGTGGGCTTGGAACCAAACCACGACATCTAAAACACAAACGCAAAACATTAGATTCAAACAGTGCTTCATTCAAACACAACGTTTAAAAATCATTTCATCAGTGAACGGGATATTTTGCTGAATGTTGTGACTAGGAATAGAAATTCAGGAATTGTATTAGATTTTTTTTTTCTTTTAGTTTTGATATCTATATGTCCATTCTTCTATTTCTCTATCGATCCATCCATCTATCCATCCATAGATCCATCCATCCATCTATAAATCCATGCATCTATAGATCCATGCATCCATCCATCCATCTATAAATCTATGCATCTATAGATCCATCTATTGATTCATCATCCATCCATCCACCCATCCATCTATAGATCCATCCATCCATCCATAGATCCGTCCATCTATAGATCCATGCATCCATCATCTATAGATCCATCCATCCATCGTCTATAGATCCATCCATCTATAGACCCATCCATCCATCATCTATAGATCCATCCATCCATCCATAGATATATCATCCATCTATAGATCCATCCATCCATCGTCTATAGATCCATCCATCTATAGACCCATCCATCCATCATCTATAGATCCATCCATCCATCCATAGATATATCATCCATCTATAGATACATCCATCCATCGTCTATAGATCCATCCATCTATAGACCCATCCATCCATCATCTATAGATCCATCCATCCATCCATAGATATATCATCCATCTATAGATCCATCCATCCATCCATCTATAGACCCATCCATCCAATCTATAGATCCATCTATTGATTCATCATCCATCGATCCATCCATCCACCCATCCATCTATAGATCCATCCATCTATAGATCCATGCATCCATCATCTATAGATCCATCCATCTATAGACCAATCCATCCATCATCTATAGATCCAAGCATCCATCCATCTATAAATCCATCCAATCATCTATAGATCCATCTATTGATTCATCATCCATTCAGATCATCGATCCATCCATCCATCCATCCATCCATCCATCCATCCATAGATCCATTCATCCATCATCTATAGATCCATCCATCTATAGACCCATCCATCCATCATCTATAGATCCATCCATCTATAGACCCATCCATGGATTATTGTTTAAATTAACCAATGTAATTAATGAACACATTCTTCAGAGTGAATAACAGTCAATACTTTCAATCAATTATTATTAACATGAATAATATTATTATTTAATAATTCAATCACCTTTTTAAAGCCAATAGTGGATTATTTAATTGATTATTTTGTTATAATGTTTTGGCCAGTAACTAATATGATATAAACAGATTTTTTGATACTATGATGTCTGCTTTTAGAAACAGTATTAACACAACAACTCCAATCTACAGTTTCAGTTTTGAAGTGAACAATAAATGCCTGATAATATTCTGCTTTTATAATCATTAAATAAAAAAATAAAAATATAAAAAACTGTTGATATGTACATCCCTAAATCTGTTTATTCTAAATCTGTTTGTTAAAAAGTTAAACTTCTGTATATATATTTATTAAAAAAAAAAAATAATAAAAAAAAACTTTTCCACAACTCTACACAAACCAGTGTACCATTGAAAAGGGGCAGCGAGTGTAATGTAGCACAGTGATGTGCAGTGCTTTCCCTGCTCTCCAGCACTGCTGTTGGGTCGAGCTATAAATACCTGCCAGCTGCTATTCCTGACCGTGTCACTGAGTGCTAATGGTTTGATTCAGTGCGGTGAGCCAGATATCCTGACCCACATTGTTAGCTGCCTTAGCAGAGTGGCCTAGTTAGCTCACGGGTGCGGAGGAGAAAGCTGCCAGGTGTGATGAGGGTACAGAAGAACCTTACCATCATACCATCAAAGATTTGTTTCTCTTACACACCTTGTACTCCAGAGTCTGTTTTAGCATGTCCTCTTCATCTTTTGTGAAATGCAGAAGTACAGAAACGGCTCTGATGAGCTGGAAAGCCTGAACAAATAGATAGAGAGACTCAGAGAGAGGAAACATCTCATTGGAGCATTCATTCAAGCATCACTTACAGGTACACTAGTCTGGAGTTGAGTAGATGACTCTCTAGTGTTTAAAAATCAGTGATGCACAATTGCACATACCAACTGGATAGTAATAAGAGTACTATTAGGGTAAATAATGTCCCAAAAAAACATTTTATAGTACACTGTGCCTACAATAATCTGAATTACAACTATTTGAATACATTTTAAAATGTAATGTATTTCTTTGATGGCAAAGCTGAATTTTCAGCAGCCATGTGACAGTCTTCAGTGTCACATGACCCTTCAGAGAAGCTCCTTTTAAGAAACATTTCTTATTACTATCACTTATTATAATTTGAGTATTTATTTGAAATAGAACCTTGTACCATTATAATTCTCTTTACTGTCACTTTTGATCAAATGAATGCATTCTGGCTGAATAAAAGTATTAATTTCTATTAAAAAAAACCTCTACTGACCTCAAACTTCAGAATGGTAATGCACATTGTTTTTTTATGTCATCTGAACAGCTCAGATACTGTTCAAGCCCTCACCTCTGCCTCTCTAGATGACATGAACTTCAGCACCACGTGTTTGAGGTACTCAAAGTTGATCTCCCTTGTGTCGGTGAGGTCTGAACTGTTGGTGACTGTGGTGTTGGAGGTGATGGGAGGCGGGCCTGGGGTTTGAGGGAATCCTGGAGCTGGAGTTGGAGCTGTGGTGGGCATCTGTGTCTCCGAGAGTGTCTTGTCGGCCAATCTCTCCTGCCTTCCCTCCTGGAGTCTCTCCTTCATCTCAGAGTCCGGATCTGGTTTCAGTTTCTGTTGCATAAACATGTGAGGAAATGTTTACTGACAGCTGACATGGGCTGTGTTCCATACAATACATAGACAAATGCATCTGAATAAACACACGTACCAGCTCTTTCTGTAGCGTCCTCTTCAGTTCTGCAAGCCTCTGCTGTAGCTGCTTTATTGTCTGCCAAAAATAAATAAATAAATAATTAAATAAATAGAGTAGATTGTTTGGTCCTACTTTATATTAAGCGTCTTTAACTACTATGTAGTAACATTTAAATTAATCATTTGATACAATGTGTACATACAGTGAAACCAAAAATTATTCAGACATTTCTGATATATTTTTACTAGTGGGTGCAGGATGCTACTGTTCATTTATGTAAATGAGGATAGCAAAATAAAATAAACTGACATATTATACCCCAAAAATCTTCATACAGTGGACTACCAGTAAAAACAAATTTGGAACCAAAAATTATTCAGACACTTTGACCTGACCATGTTTTACTTAAGTGTTATCTGACATAATTAAGATTAATTAATGACACAGTTTAACTCTAAGATTGTATCATATTTTATTAAACTATAGTGAATAAACTGTATTAATGAATGAAATGTTCAAGGTGTCTGAATACATTTAGGTTTGACTTTACATGTTTGTATATTGTACTTATTTAAAAATGACCTGCATGAAATTACAGTTGTAATTAATTTCTGTAACTTCATCTTTAATTACACTCTTGACCCTTCCCTTACCCCTTAACCCACCCTACCACCAAACCTGTTCCTAACCTTACCCATATCCCACCTCAATGGCAGCAAAAATGTTTTACAATACATGAACACACTATGTACATTGTACCCATTTTTTTGTATGTACATAATACTTAAAGACACCTAAAATAAATTGTGATTGATTGTTTTGAATATTACATTCAAACAAAATCATACAAAATGTTCTTGTTTACAAACATTTTTTACTTGCATTATAATGTCAAGTGCAACAGAATATACAATTTTCAAATTATAATTAAAATAGGGTAATATTATTGGTGAATATAATTTTTTGCCTCCAGTGCAGGCTTGGTTATGGCAGTAAATTTGTTTCAAAGGTAAAGAGTAATATAATGAAAACTTATTTACAACTGTTTTTACATGTACAATAATATGTATGAATGAATGGTCTGCAATGAAACTAGACAATTTTTATGTTGTCTTTAAAGACAAGTACTTACATTTTAACCCCCATAAAAACATTCTCTAAATAATGTATTGCTGTAAATTATGTTCTCCATATAATTAAGTTCTTACGTGTAATTACAAGTTTATAATTTTTGACAAAAATGTTTAATGCCCCTATTATGCCATTTTTAAGGCTCCTGTTTGCTTTACAGGTCTCCTACAATAGATTTACATGGAAGGTCAAAAAACACTTTCATTTCATTCAAGGATTCGGTCTTTCTTAAACTCCTCCTTTCTGAGAGCCTACTCTGCTGTTATTGGTCAGATGGCAGTGTGTTGTGATTGGTCTACCACTTACAGCATGTGTCGGAAAATGAAACGTCCATTACCATATCTGAATTTCAGCTCGAGCTTCCTCGGCACTTGTAAACACAGTGATATGAACAGTAACAATGGTGTCAGATTGTTACAAACCTACGTAGGTTTGAGCAGGAAGTAAGACTGGAATTACTAACGACTCGTTTCAGGTAGTTCAGATTAGGTTCATTCCTTTGGGAGACAATAACTCCATTTGTTGAGCACTTTGACCTTTGAAACTCTGCAGACCTTTTACCTTAAACCGCTATATTACAAAAAAAATGAATGCTGATATCCAAAAAAAGCACTTTAATAGGGGCACTTTAAAATCTCTGCTCTTCTTAGAACTGACATTCTTTCATTTCATTGGTTTTGTTTGCTCTCACCTTGTTCTTTTCAGCCAGTTGTTGCTCCAGGTCTTTATTGTCCTTTTGTAACTGGTCAAGATCACTTACAGTAACCGTCCCGTTCTGCTCACCATCACACTCGTCTGCATGTGACTGCGCTGTCAATCTCAACACCTCACCCTCGAGATCAGATACCTGCACACACAAAGAGATGTGTAAATACAAAAACATCAAATTGGCAAGTCAATGTATCTAACAGCAACAGGCAGCTCAGGTGGGTAAAAGCAAACACCAACCTGTGACTGGTAAGAAGAGAGCTGTTGTGTTTGTGTCAGGACTTCCTGCTGAAGTGATGTCAGCTGAGAGTTGTGTTGTCGCTCTCTCTCCTCAGCCTCCATACGACGAGACTCACACTCAGTCTGCAGAGAAGACAGACTGCTACGGGCTGCCTTCAGCTCTGACACACACACAAACACACACAATAAGAAACAGAAGCTTTTTAATGCAAACCATTATAAAGCACAAACTTTTCTGGCATCAATGGATCTAATCTGTAGTGCAGAACTCAAAAACATTATGACTGTAGTCCAGATTTTAAATCTTTGTAACAAATTTTTCACTGAACCAACCCACTGAATCAGTCAAAGCAGTAACTGAATTAACATCTGACTCACTCACTGAACAACCTTACTTTTGGTCTAAATCTAAAAGGTACATTGTCGAGAACGGCAGTAACATAGCGTGATTTGCTAAGGCAGCAGACTCTGCACACAACCTATATGCACCCATATGCATGCTGCTTAAGTGGAAATGGACGCTGTCAGATTTGACCGCAAAAGATGTGGTATTTTGATTGGATGTATTTATGCATTCATGTAGTCATGCATTTACGGCATTGTGCCTGTTAGAAAATATATGGTCGGTTTTAATGTTATTTTAAGGTGGGGAAGAATTAAATGAACGGCAACATTCAGCATTTTCTTCACATACCTCCTCTGTCACCTCACGTACCCCAGTTTGGGAACCGCTGGGTTAAGACATGCTTTTTTTGGACTTTAAATAATGGCGCAAATACTAGTAAATTGACTAGCACAAACATTAGTAAATCCCACTGCATGATTCATTTAAATACTCTCCTCCCATAAATTTTGCTTCTGAAAGGGAAACTCCTACAAATGCATATGCAATAAGGTCAGCTGCAAAAACAACTTAGCCCATGACTTATCAGTGCTAATTTTGCACTGCGTGTTTTTAGTATATCCCGACAGTAGTTTTTTTTAATGCCAAAAGAGGGTTTGCGATGGCGCAAGCTGTTAGAAAATCTGGCCCTAAAATGTGTAACCAAAACAGTATTTTTTTTTTTTTTTTTTGGAGGGGTTAAACCAGTTCCTGTCCTGCTGCATGCTTACCTTCCTTCAACGCGCTTATTTCCTCCTCCTTTGTCCCTAAATCTTGGGAAAGACGACTCACTTCCTGTTCTGCCTTCTCAAGAGACTCTGTCATTTTGCTGACCTATAAAAGACAAGCAATAAGTTAAGTTCCAAGAACAGGTACATGACTTTATGAGTGAACAAAAAAATGTATGCATGTTTGAATATGCCAGTGAATTAACCTGCTGTTGGAGTTCTTCCCTCTGTTTTCTGGTTTCCTCCAGAGCTTTGGCAATTTCAACACTGACCGTCTGTCTGCTGCTCATCTCCGCCTGTGACAACAAACAAATTTGTAACACAAATACTACATTGGTCAGCAACATAACTCAAACAGATACCTTTCAAAAGTTTGGGGTCAGTAAGTTTTTTTTTTATTATTAATAGTTTCATAGCAAAGATGCATTTAATTTATTGACAGTAAATACTGTCAATAAAAACTTTATCAAAACTGATAATATAAAGGAAATGCTTCTTGAACACCAAGTCAGCAAAGGATCATGTGACACTGAAGACTAGAGTAATCATGCTGAATATTCAGAAATACACAGCATCACAGGACAGCAACAGTTATTTTAAATTGTAATAATATTTCAACAAAAAAACAACATATTTGTTCAAACAAATGCAGCCCTGGAGAACTTAAGAGACTTCTTTCAAAAACATTTGAAAAATCTTACCGACCCCAAACTTCTGAATGCTAGTGTTACATAGTGAATATGTTTGTGCAGATGCAGTAGATGATTCTCACTCTAGACTGCTCTACTTCTGCTGTTAGTCTCTCTACGGTGCGGTCAATCTCAGCTTTGCTCTTCAACAGTGAGGCCTTTTCCTCCTCCAGTAACCGCTTGAGAGATAGACACAAACAACAGACAAACTTTTAATAATGTTCCCATGTTTCCCATGAGTTTATGATAGTCAAAGAAAGACTAGTGATGTTTCACACACCAGGTTGTCCTGATGCTTGTTGACCTCGGTTTCTCTCTCCTTCTGTAGTGCGAGAAGTTCCTCCTCAAGTCTGGCTGTTTTCTCCAAGCCTCTCTGTCTCTGTGTCGAGACCTGCTGTTGTAGTCGCTCTCTCTCTTCTGTCCACTCCATATGCTATGGGACCAAAGGGTAAAGGTCAAAGGTCAAAACTCTAAAAGGCAAAGCTTAAGGGACTTTAAGGATTAACAATAAAGCTGACTTGTAAGACTGAGCTGTTTGACAAACCCATTTTTTAATAACCCTAAACACTACAATATCTTTTCCTCGTCTAATGCAAGTATGAGATCTCTGACACAAGAGGGCGACATTTCATCAAAAAAATTGGTAGGTGTGACAAACCCATGAACAGATCTGGCTATTGGGATGTTCAATGAGACTTTGACTGATATAATGTACCAGTTTTTCTGTGTGCGTTTCACTGTCTTCAAGTTGCTGTTGCAGACTCTTCATCTTCTCAGTGCAGTCAGCCAACCTCTGCTCCAGATCTGAGATCTGACAGAATACACACACACATACATACATCACTCAGATCACTCAGCCACGGTCATGTGATGTGTGGGTTAACTGGAGAATCACAGCGTTCTCACCTGTTTGTCCGTCCTCTCTCTGTAAGCCTTGGATGAGTCGTCTTTGTGCTTGATCAGAGTCTGCAGATCTGTGATGCTGGCGTTCTGCCGAGAGATCTGGAAACCAATGAGAAACAGGAATTCTGTCACTGAATTAATTCAATTCAATTCAATTCAATTCAATTCACATTTATTTGTATAGCGCTTTTCACGATACATATCATTTCAAAGCAGCTTTACAGAGAATGCATGTCAACATTACAATTTAAAGAATGCAGTTAGCAAATAATGTAATAATTTAGGCAATTAATTTATAATCACTGTTAGCAGTTGAACTGAACGTTAGAAGCAATGAGCTCCTGGAAAAATGAATTACATTAACAATAATTAGGATATAGAAATTGTGCAATGTGCGTGTTGATCCAGATTAATCTTATTACAGTACAATAACTGTATAAAACAATTTAAGTACAGTACAGTGAATCAATTTGATTCACAATCCATAGATTTTTGACTTCATTCCAAAAGGTTTTTGTAAATTCAATTTGATTCAATTAACAATGAAATATGATTTGAATTAGGGCTGGGCGATATATCGCATGCGATTGTCACGCGCATTTCGTCAGTAAAGCCGGTTCCCTGATTGCCGCTAAATCGCCATCACCTGCTTTCAAATGGAGCGGCATTTAATAGACAGAGCCGTAGTTCACTGACAAGCTGCGCAATATCGCGTTCAATATCGAAGGCGATTCATCTGCGATAATGAACGCGATATTGCGTAGCTTGACAGTGAACTATGGCTCTGTCTATTAAATGCTGCTTCATTTGAAAGCAGGTGATGGCGATTTAGCGGCAATCAGGGAACCGGCTTCACTGACAAAATGCGCGTGACAATCGCATGCGATATATCGCCCAGCCCTAATTTGAATAATGATTAAATTCTGTTTTTTTTTTTTTTTTTAATACATTTATTGGATTCTTTAAATACTTTCTACATTATCGTTCAAAAGTTTTGGGGTCAGTAAGACTTTTTTTAAAGACAATAATGCTTTAAAAAAAGCAAAGACACATTAAACTGATCAAAAGCGACAGATATTTATAATATTATAAAGATTTCAAATAAATGCTGTTCTTTTAAAATTTTCGATTGATCAAAAGAATCCTAAAAAAAAAAAAATAATTTCATGGTTTCCACAAAAATATTAAGCAGCAGATCTGTTCTCAACAATGATAATAATCAGAAATGTTTCTTGAGCACCAAATTAGAATGATTTCCGAAGGATCATGTGACACTGAAGACTGGAGTAATGACGCTGAAAATTCAGCTTTAAAATCACAGGAATAAATTACATTTTAAAATATATTCAAAAAGAAAATAGTTGCAATAAATTGCAATAATATTTCAGAATATTACAGTTTTTAATTTTTGATCAAATTATTGCAGCTTTAGTGAGCATAAGAGACTTCTATCAAAAACATTTTAAATGGTAGTATAATGCGTTTTGCGTAAAAAAACGAATGCAAGTAATAAAGTGTTTACTGAAACCAAAAAATAACATGAAAGGAAACACATTAAATACACATACATACAGGCTATTTCATTTTAATTATAATTTTAAAAACATTATGTAATAGTGTCAAGCAGGGCATGAGTTTAGATGCTGGCGGTTTACCTGGTCCTCCAGTGAACTGACTGCTGTGGTGTGATTTGTTCTCGCCTCCAGTAACTGTCCTCTGGACTCCTCTAACCTCTGCTCTAATGAAGACTTCTACACACACACAAACACGACATGTGGAAATTAGATGACTGAAAGTGCAGTAAGATGAAAGGCATGTATACATATGTGTCCTCTGACCTCTTTGAGCAGTTCCTGTAGGTGTTCATCCTGAGAGTAGTTTGCTTCTAGTCTTCTCTCTAAGGAGGCGGCCTTCTCCTGCAGATCAGCTAATAGACGCTCTCGCTCCTCCTCTGTCACTGCAACCTGACCAATCACAGTACGGTATGAAGAGTTGTAACGAAGTAAGAAATGAAACACAGAGCTGCATATAGGTCAATCCATTTACACACACTATATATAATTTAGCATCAGGGCGTAGGAACAGGACACATTTTTGGTATATGGAGTGCAATGAAAGGGAATGAAGCACAAGGATCTCAATATGCATTGTTAAAACCATCTTAACCTTGACACACTAAAAAACAACTTGGATATAAAAAGGAATTGTATAGAAAGCAGATAAATGCAATTTGCATATTAGATAGGGTAATTAAGAAGTGTTTATTCTGATGTAATTTTAAAGCCTAGAGGTTTTGACTGGGTGCTACTCTCATGTGCGCCCGAATAATTTAACACATTCTCAGACAGCAATTTTCACTTGCAAATGTGAGTGACTGCTTTACATTATTAGTATCAATGAATTCTTTGTTGTGTCAATCAGACCTTGTTCTTGTGCTGCTCATGCTGTAGCTTGAGCTTATTGTGTTCAGACTGGAGATGCTCCATTGATTTCTCTAATGCTTTTGCATTGCTTTGTGCCTGAAAAGCAAACAAAAGAAACAACAGAATGTGGAAATGATTTTTACCATACCATTCAAGGAAAACATATTGAAAAACATTTTCCAGTTTCTTTAAACAGACATTGAGCATGTTTACATGCACACCAGTATGCCAAAACCAGCTTATTGAAATAACCTTTTGTCCGGGTTTACATGCAAACCAATAACCCGAAAACACAAGAAAATGCTTTTAAATTCGTTTATTAATAAATCAGGTTATTTCCCGGTAGTGACGTCAAAACGTAATAATTTGCATATCTGACTCAAGAGTTTTTGTTATGTCAGTTGTGATGTTAAATAAAAGCATTAAAAAGCAAAGAAGAGTATTGAAACATGTCAGTGGGAAACTTACGGCTCATATATTATCCTCTCATACAGTTACAGATGCAGCATTTTGACTTCTACTTTTGCTGCACAAGATGAGAACACATTTTTATAATTCTTTGGGTCAACAAAGAGTCTGAGTGTGTGATATATTTCCTCCTCCCTTACTGCAAAACATTTACTCTCTCTGGATGCGCTTAAATCCTCAGTAAGGGCGCGTTCCTGTCACACATGCGCACTTCAATAAGCCGACAGAAAGCAGGTTAATGCGTTTACATGCTGGGCAAAATCGGCATAAGAGAAAAAAATCTAGCTGGGGCAATCGGTTTATGCTTAAGCCTTTTATGACCTTGTCTCAGATAAAGGAAAACAGGTTAACATGTTTATATGACCACATTAATTGTCGGCTTATCAAGTGTAATCGGGTTAAGAGCGTGAATGTAAACGCACTCATTGACTGTTTCTTCAGGAGTGTATGGTTACTTCAGGGACAATTTATGTAAGTGAAAGCAAGGGTTTAAATATTTATACAACAGATTGCAGTCAGATTGCAATATTTATACAACAGTCAGCAATAAGATAAAGATAAAATACAAGTAGTTTTAATAATAATACAAAAAGATTTCTTCATTAAATACATCATGAGCAATGTTACGCCACTGTCATAAATGTATAAATATGATGTATAAATAAAAGTGAGAGAAGTGAAAACACTTATAATGGAGTAGTGACTATGCTCCCAAAAGTAACCTTCTTGGCTTCTGAGCGTCATCTGTATTGATGAGCTGAAAGTTGTCAAGTGTTCACCTTCTGGAAATCCTGTGAGACCTGCTGGATGAGCTCCTGTAACTCCTGCTCTCTCCTCTCCAGATCCACAACCCTCCTCTCAGCCTCCGCTCTCTCACTCAACAACTCATCCCTGAGAGAGACAGAAAGACAAAACTGTGCTTTCTAAAAACTGGAAGAAATAAGCTAACTCCACAGATGCACAGAATAATCTGACTGCAATCTCTTTTTCAGAAGGAAGATTTTGCACACTGCTATTTTTAAGTCTGAAGAGCACTGATATTTGATAAAATGAAATCATACCTAATTTTACACGTCCAAACATTGGTGTTAACCCTTGTGCGGTCTTCGTTTGGGAAGTACACTCAGGGTCTTCGGGGTCTCCACAGACGCCAGGCAACAAAATGCAATTTTGTAACAAAATACTTGTTTTTTTGTGTTTTTTAAACAAATGTAATTTTATTCTGTTTATTAATGTTTTTACTCCATATTTGTGCAGTTTTTGGAGGATTTATCATATTTTTTAAATTTATATAAATAAATTAAAAAATATTTTTTTTGCAAAAACAGCTTTTTATGTAAAATTCACTTTATAAATGATCAACATTTTTAAATTTCATTTATGGGGATAACATGGATATTTTGACATGGTTTAGTGTATGATTTTTGCCCATCTTTTGGAAAATGCAGTTATAAAAAGTAAAAAAAAACTATCATTTTTACAAGTAGACGGCTGCAGAGCTCCACTATTTGCTATGTGCTATTTGACTGATTGAAAGACATCTTTTCACAAGTATTCTTCAGTTGGATTCATATCTAAATATTCTGAAATCACAATTATAACAATAAAGGCTACTTTTTGTCAACGTTTAGTATTTTTTGTAATGAAAAAAATCAGTTTTTCAATAGTTACATTATGATGAGACTCCACTTAGAAAATGGACAAAATTCATCCGAAAAATCAACATTTTTGAAAAACGTATTTTTTTCAGTACAAAAAAATGCTAAACTTTAACAAAAAGTAATTTTTTATTGTCTTTTATTGTCATAATTGTGATTTCATAATATTTAGATATAAATCCAACTGAAAAATACTTGTGAAAAGATGTCTTTCAGTCAGTCAAATAACACATAGCAAATAGTGGAGCTCTGCAGCCATCTACTGGTAAAAGTGATATATTTTTTTTTACTTTTAAAACTGCATTTTCCAAAAGATGGGCAAAAATCTTACACTAAACCATGTCAAATTATCCATGTTATCCCCATGAATGAAAGTTTGAAATGTGAGTCTTTTATAAAGTGAATTTTACATAATAAGCTGTTTTTGTATTAAAAAAACAATATATTTATTTATTTATATAAATTTAAATGATATGACAAATCCTCCAAAAACTGCACAAATATGAAGTAAAAACATTAATAAACAGAGTAAAATTACATTTGTTTTTTAAAAAAACAATTATTTTGTTACAAAATTACATTTTGTTGCCTAGGGTCTGTGGAGACCCCGAAGACACTGAGTGTGACTCTTTTTTTTTTTTTTTACACTAACATAAAAACAAGATATCACTCCAATTTTTTTTTCTTTGTAGATCTAGAAAGTGTTAACAACTATACAAAGTTTCATGTCATTTGGACAAAGAGAACATTTTTTTTTTCATTTGAGCAAACGTCGTTTGGGCTCTGTGCAGACCCCAAATACCCTATATGGGTTAAAGGGATAGTTCACCCAAAACTGAAAATTCTATCATCATTTACTCCCCCCCAAGTTGTTCAAAATCTGTATAATTTTCTTTGTTCTGTTGAACACAAAGGAAGATATTTTGATGAATGTGTTAATCTGAACAGTTTTGGGGCACCAATGACTTCCATAGTAGTTTTTTTCCTAGTCAATGGTGCTCCAAAGTGGCCTGGTTACAAACTTTCTTCAAAATATCTTCCTTTTTGTTCAGCAGAAAAAAATAAATTGATAGAGGTTTGGAACAATTTGAGGGTGAGTAAATGATGACAGAATTTTCATTTTTGGGTGAACTATCCCTTTAAGGAAGTCAAGTTCTTCTATACTTTCTCACACACCTTTGAGCCTGTAGCTGCGAGTTGATCCTGCACATCTCCTCGTGTTCCTCTCCCAGCTCATACAGCTTGTCTTGGGTTTGACTCAGCGTCAGTCTCGCCGTGTTCAGCTCCTCTCCTCTCAATTTGAGCTCTTTCTCCCGCTGACTCAGCTGTTCCTCTCGCCTCAGTAGCTGCAGAAGTAATGCCCACTTATGATCAGGCTGCTTAAATGCTTGGGGAGCAATTTGTTTTTGTTGTCTATAGTGCAATGAATGAGTTTTCTGACATGGCTTAGTTTTAGATTAAATATTCCTCTAAAGGTGCCCTAGAATTAAAAATTGAATTTATATTGGCATAGTTAACAAGAGTTCAGTACATGGAAATGACATACAGTGAGTCTCAAACTCCATTGTTTCCTCCTTCTTATATAAATCTCATTTGTTTAAAAGACCTCCGAAAAGCAGGTGAATCTCAACATAACACCGACTGTTACGTAACAGTCGAGATCATTAATATGTACGCCCCCAATATTTGCATATGCCAGCTCATGTTCAAGGCATTACACAAGGGCAGGACGTCTGGATGTGCACAGCTGAATCATCAGACTAGGTAAGCAAGCAGGAACAATAGTGAAAAATGGCAGATGGAGCAATAATAACTGATTTATTTTTAGTGATATTTGTAAACTGTCTTTCTAAATGTTTCGTTAGCATGTTGCTAATGTACAGTTAAATGTGGTTAAAGTTACCATCATTTCTTATTGTATTCATGAAGACAAGAGCCGTCGTTATTTTCATTATTAAACACTTGCAGTCTGCATAATTCATAAACAACTTCATTCTTTATAAACCTCTCCAACAGTGTAGCATTAGCCGTTAGCCACGGAGCACAGCCTCAAATTCATTCAGAATCAAATGTAAACATCCAAATAAATACAATACTCACATAATCCGATGCATGCATGCAGTATGCATGACGAACACTTTGTAAAGATCCATTTTGAGGGTTATATTAGCAGTGTAAACTTTGTTTATGCACTGTTTAAGGCAAGCGCGAGCTCCGTGGGCAGGGAGCGTGAGCATTTAAAGGGGCCGCAACATGAATCGGCGCATTTCTAATGATGCCCCAAAATAGGCAGTTAAAAAAATTAATTAAAAAAAAATCTATGGGGTATTTTGAGCTGAAACTTCACAGACACATTCAGGGGACACCTTAGACTTATATTACATCTTGTAAAAAAAACGTTCGATGGCACCTTTAAGTAATGCAGGAAATGGTAGGAAGTTGATGTGTGTAATTTTTCGAAGTATGTTTTTTGCTATATCCAACTTATAAAAGAATGTGCTCACCATGTGTTTGACTTTAGCCAGTTCCTGCTGCTGAAAGCCCTCCAGCTCATCCAGGTCATCTCTCTTCTGGAACAGACTTAAACTCTGCTCTGTCATCTCATCTAACCGAGCAGTCAGTGACAACTTCTCCTGTTTGAGAGAAAGAGGACATAACAATCATAAATTATTAGGATATTAGATGCTTTTAACCCAAAGCACACTTACAAAACACTAATCAGAGCAACTTTATCCAGTATGTCACAAAGCATCTTTACCTGCTCCAGTGAAGCCAGCTTTTCCATCCACTCCTGGTCCTTCTTCTCTAATGCTAAGGCCATTCCTTCTGCCATCTTGGCCCTGTTGGATTGGAAAGCTTCGTTCTGGTCCTGAAGTTTGCGCATGGATGCTGATTGAAAACAAAAATAAGACAAAAGCTTCAATCTTTCAGAAATCCTTCTCAGAGAAGTAATCACCAGATCATTTTCAACATAATGCCTACGGACCGCATCTGTGGTGAACAGTCCTTTTCCACAGACAATGCTTTAAATGCTTCCCTCGGTGTGTGTAAACGAACAGCAAACATGTTAATAGTTAATACACTTACAATGGAAGCTTAGCAGAAAAGAGAGCTGTAGGGTTTAAAAGCAGAAATTTGCAGCTCATTTTTTTGTTAGAGCACATGAATGAAATATTCAGTAATTCAAATGTTTTGAAAGTAAGCCGGAATATTCCTGTAACTTTTAAAACCGCTTTAAAACAGACAACATTGTAACTCAGTGGTTAGGTGTTATCACAGATGGTAATGTTAGACTTAATATACGTAAAGTCAATACATAACATATTAATTTTATCTTTGTTAGTGTTGCATTAAATGTTATTAGAGACAAAAAAACCACACATTTTCATTAAATGATTTGAACAACAACATTATATAATTTCCAGATATCCTTGGTAGTAAAGCTGTAAAACACATTGTTAGTACATGCATTTATTATTATTCAATTGTAATCAGTGCATTTATCCTCTTAATTTGGGTCTAGAAATGGGGTCTGTGCTTTCAGATCATGACACTTCTGAGCAAAATAGAATCTTATATTACCTTGCTATAGCACAATCTACACTTGCTGAAAACAATTATGTCATAAAAATTATGTCATAAGGACTTTAGTGGATGTAGAGTAGTATTCTCAATAGATTTCACCTTTAAAACTCAAATGCCATGATCCCAAAGACACATTTTTCCCAGGCATGGAAAACTCCCAAAGCAAGAGGTTAAAAGAATGTTCCAGGTTCAAGTCAAGCTCCATCAACAGCATTTGTGGCATTTTATTGATTAATTTACCAAAAAGAATCATTGACTCATCCCTCAGCTTTAAGCAAAAAAATAAAAGAGAGAGGAAAAAAAAAAACACTGAGGGATGTGACCGGTTACAAATGGTATTATATTAATATATTGTTCTTATAGTTTATTAAATTATTATTATTATTATTATTACTGCTGCTGACTTTATCTTTGTAAAGCTACATCAAGTGTTCATCTACCCAACTATTTTCACATAAAATAACGACACAGTTGGACATAGTGGTGTTTTAGAGGTAAAAAATGACATAAATACAGTTCGGTTTCTCGCACAAACCGATCGTTTTGTGTCTTAGGACATCAATGTGTCGTCACGAGCTGCAGGGTTTAATTTGGACTTGTCTGTGCATGTTTTTTTTTTTTTACTCTTATAGACAAAGTTCCCATTGGCGTGCATTATACGACTGACAGACCGCAACGGTTGGAGTTAAAAATCATCATTTCTGTTCTACTGAAGAAACAAAGTCACCTACATCTTGGATGCCCTGGGGGTAAAAAACTGCAAAAAAAAAAAAACTGCAAAAAAAAATAAAAAATATGCAGTGCTCAAGTCAAAAGAAGTTCAACTTTTAAAAAACATGTTTCCAGACTTTGCTTTTTTTTTTCAGTTCCACTGCCATGTGTCTCACGTTTTTTCAAAGCAAAAATGTGTTCCGTCTGAACCAGCCCTTAGTAGTCACATGTCAGCTTATTTAAACAACTGAGGGTAGAAATAATTTTTTTGTGGTAATGTTCATGATTGCAAATGCTGTTGATAGAGCTTAACTTACATAGAACCCAGACCAAGAGGTATGTGATAAAACATTTAACAGTCTTCTTTTTTTGGTTTCTGATGAAGAACCAACCTTACTTGTCTATAAGTTGATCATGTGTAGCCAGAATACATGTTTGTGTTAAAGCATCGGACAAACGAATGGAAAACAGCAAAGGAGAGAAAGCCAAAAGGAGGAAGAGGTGAAAATGGGAGGAAAAGAACGGTACGTACAATCCTGATGCTTCTCTAATGCAATCTCAAGCTTCTCCTTGGTCTTCTGCATTAGCCGAAGCTGCTCAGCGTAGTCTAGGGTTGGGGAATGGGATACCAACACACAAACACACGACCGGAGGGAGGCAGAGGAGGATGAGGGGGAGGATCACGGGTAGGGTGGGAGGAGGGACAAAAACAGGGACGAGAAAACAAAGGGATAAACATGATTGAGAAGATAAACAAATGGAGGGAAAAACAATGATTTTCTGAGATGAGAAAACCAGACTGACTATGAGGCTGTACAGAGACAGCTACCTTTTCAGCTGACCTTTGACCTTTAAACTAATACATCATCCCTGATCAGGTCAATTATGCAATCATCTTATCTAGCACTGCTCATTTAGGGTTAAGGGAGTTTCTAGATCAGGCTATGTGTAACTGCATACCATGACAGGCTGATAGTGAGAGCCAGGTATCTATTATTTATGCAGATTTTTCCAGGTCGTTACAGTGGAGTCATTTGCATTCATGCCTGACTTGAATGTGGCAAATCTGTCAAATGCTATGTGCGTTATACAGTTCCGTTGTGGCAAAAGGTATAAAAGGTTTAAAGGTATCCGAATACAGACTGAAATAGATTCGCCACATAAGAGTGGTAGATGAGAAGGGTGTACACATAACAACCTGCTTCTAGTTTTTCCTTTTCTCACTGATTTTGTCACGTTGGCCTTTCATGTTTTTTTCCCTTCTTTCAGTCTCTTTCTCTTGTTGTGTTTACATGAGTTTCAATGTATTGTGTTGGCGATACCTGAGAGTTTGGCCTCCAGCTTTCGTATTTGATCATTTCTGCGCTGAATCTGAGAAGAGACGTCATCTCTGGAGCTGCTGCCATCAGACGCCTGAAAGCAAAAGATATATATGAAGACACATTTATCATCTTCACAGCACTATATATATATATATATATATATATATATATATATATATATATATATATATATATATATATATATATATATATATATATATATATATATATATATATATATATATATATATATATATATAATATTATATATATAGAGTACAGTCCAAAAGTTTGGAACCACTAAGATTTTTAATGTTTTTAAAAGAAGTTTCGTCTGCTCACCAAGGCTACATTTATTTAATTAAAAATACAGTAAAAACAGTAATATTGTGAAATATTATTACAATTTAAAATAACTGTGTACTATTTAAATATATTTGACAAAGTAATTTATTCCTGTGATGCAAAGCTGAATTTTCAGTATCATTACTCCAGTCTTCAGTGTCACATGATCCTTCAGAAATCATTCTAATATGCTGATTTGCTGCTCAATAAACATTTATGATTATTTTCAATGTTGAAAACAGTTGTGTACTTTTTTTTTCAGGATTCCTTGATGAATAGAAAGTTCAAAAGAACAGCATTTATCTGAAATACAAAGCTTCTGTAGCATTATACACTACCGTTCAAAAGTTTGGGGTCAGTAAGAATTTTTATTTTTTTGAAAAGAAATTAAAGAAATTAATACTTTTATTCAGCAAGGATGCATTAAATCAATCAAAAGTGGCAGTAAAGACATTTATAATGTTACAAAAGATTAGATTTCAGATAAACACTGTTCTTTTGAACTTTCTATTCATCAAATAATCCTGAAAAAAAATATTGTACACACATATTTTGTACAATTGTACACATTAAATGTTTCTTGAGCAGCAGATCAGCATATTAGAATGATTTCTGAAGGATCATGTGACACTGAAGACTGGAGTAATGATGCTGAAAATTCAGCTTTGCATCACAGGAATAAATTACTTTGTGAAATATATTCAAATAGAAAACAGTTATTTTAAATTGTAATAATATTTCACAATATTACTGTTTTTACTGTATTTTAATTAAATAAATGTAGCCTTGGTGAGCAGACGAAACTTCTTTTAAAAACATTAAAAATCTTAGTTGTTCCAAACTTTTGGACTGTACTGTACTGTACATATATATATATATATATATATATATATATATATATATATATATATATATATATATATATATATATATATATATATATATATATATATATATATATATATATATATATATATATATATATATATATATATATATATATATATATATATATATATATATATATATATATATAAAACTAGAAATGCATCAGTATTAGAATTCTGGCCAATACTGATTAGTATTATTTATTATTTACCGATTTACCATTTAATACTGATCGCCAATTATATATTATTTGTAGTATTTTTTTTTTTGTATCATTTCAAATGTTATGGCAGATTAAAATTCTATGGTATTGTGTGTAAAAATTAAAACACACTAAAAATAAAAATCAACCGTTTTAAAATGCAAGTGAATTTAAGCAGCAAAAATTATAATGTACAGTAAGAAAATGGATATATATTTTGAGATTTACATTTAAATGGTTAGTTCACCCAAAAATTTAATTTCTGTCATTAATTACTCACATCGTTTCAAACCCGTAAGACCTTCTTTCATCTTCAGAACACAAATTAAGATATTTTTGAGGAAATCCTAGAGGTTTTTATCCCCCACAGAAAGCAACGTAATTACCGCCATTCATTGGAGATTTTTGAATAAACTCGTTATTTTTTATTTGTTTTCAAAAAGTATTCTCTTTGCTTCAAAACATCAAGGTTGAACCACTTCAGTCGTGTTGACTATTTTAACCTTTTCTGGACCTTGAATGTGGTAATTACATTGCTTTCAATGGGGATAAAAAAAACAATGAAGATGAACGAAGGGTGTGGAACAACATGAGGGTGAGTAATTAATGACATCATTTTCATTTTTGAGCGAACTAACCCTTTAATAGGGTTTTAAATGTTAACTTTGATCATGAGATGACAGTAAATATCATCTAAATGTAAAAATAGTGGAAAAGAGCATGAACAATTAAATATACAAATTAGGCAATTAATTAGAAAAACACAAAACACTAATATAAGAGAAATTACTAATATAATCGCACATCCCTCAAAAGAACTATATAAGCCAAAAGGGAGAAAATATTTATTTTATATTAAAAAGAAATATCCTAAAGTTAAATTGCGCACATGCAGAATCATTTAGGTTTTTACTTTAATAATTAAAACATTTACATTTACATTACATTGGGGTCCAAATCCATTGGTTTCTCTTGATAAAACACCTATAAGTGTGGCTTTGATTTAGACCTGTTATTGATACTCTCATTCTCCATCAAGCCTGAAGGCTGCAGCTTTAATTATTTAGGGCGAAAGACAACCTGAACCTAACCCTGAGTGTGTTGCCATTAATTGCTAGAGGACAAGAGTGTCAGGTTACACTGGTTTGTCAAAGCATGTGATATTATTTAGCACTTTCTATAAAGCAGCATGGTACAGCCCTCTAGTAATAAACTTAGACATACTACCAGGTTACTCTGGTGAAGCACTGTACAAACACAGACAGTACACAGTCATATGGCTTTCACTAGAATGGATACTGTAGATAAGACAGTCATTTAAAACAGGAACAACCTTACAGCTGTTTACAAGCTCCATGCTGCTTTTCCAATAGGAAATATTTAGGTATTTACTATGTCCACCAATCAAAATGTGTCAGCTGGTACTTTACTAGACTTGGAAGGTTTTAGTTTAGAATTGAAAACAATTTTCACAATAATAACTTTTTGGGGAAAAATAGATGTACCACCATTCAGACAAGCATTAGAGAAATATCCTGTAGAATTAGGTTAATGCATAATCTCTATTTGACCAAGAATATACACAACCCTTCATAGGTTTTGGGTCAGTAAGTATATGTATGTATATATGTATAAATATATATATATATATGAAGACTTCAGATGCAAAACCTCTAAGTGCCATCTGAAATTTTCTTCTAAAATTCTAGTATTTTTATCAAGCTTTTATGTTTATGTTCAGTTATTTCACTTTAATGGCAATGAAAAGGACCTATTAACTGACATTGAAGTGAAATTACTGAACCTAAACATACAAGCTTGATAAAAATGCTCATTTTAGAAGAAAATTACAGATGGCACTTAGAGGCTTTTGCATCTGAAGTCATATATATATATATATATATATATATATATATATATATATATATACACACACACTCACTCTCATTCAACACATTCAACTGATCAGAAATGCCAAAGACATTTTTAATGTTACAAAAAGATTTCTATTTCAAATAAATGCTGTTCTTTTGAACTTTCTTCATCGATAACAAGAAATCAGCATATTAGAATGATTGCTGAAGGATCATGTGACACTGAAGACTGGAGTAATGATACTGAAAATTCAGCTTTGCCATCACAGGAATAAAGAATATTTTAAAGAAAACTTACAATATTAAATTGTAATAATATTTCACAATATGATGGTTTTTACAGTATTTTTTAACAATTTTTTTTTTTTAATTTTGCAACAGACCAAGCAACTTAATTGGCCTAAACACCACAAAGATTCATAACTGCACAATGAAGATATGAGATCGCAAAAAGATGAGGACTGAGAGTTACACAAAAGTATAAAGAGAAAGATCTACTCACAAAGTCATCCCCTGAATCTGCGCCCACAGAAGTGATGGACTCTTTGCTCATGGAGCGAGGGATGCGGCCTGAACGAGGGGCAGTGGCGGCTTCCTCTGCCAGCTTCTTCTTCAACTTTGCAAACATCTCCGTAGTGTAGATGTAGCCTATAGCCGTGTGTGTGAAGCAATGATTTAAATGACTCTCTGGGACGCTTTAGGGACTTTGCAAAGCAGAACTGGTTATATCCACGACATGCGCAGATCTCATTCTGGGGTTACTCTCTGCTGCCTTAACTCTGTGGAGACAATCACATCACTAGAATTACATTAGCAGAAGAAATTCACTTGGTCTAGTGATCACACTAATACAATCAAAGAAGGATTTTAACCAGCAGATGCTTTTCTGAATAAAATAAGCCTGCTGTGCTTCTTATTAGGGAATTGCTTAGTATATCACTTTCTAGCATATATATGTGCCTGGATACTAGACAGTGTATATACTCCTGTTTATATAGTTAGTGGAAGTGACATAAATGTCCAAAAATAGTACTATACTTATACTGACACTCAACTAATGAATTATTTAAAGCATATGCGTTGTTTTCAAGCAATACTGTAGAGTTAAATACAAATATCAACCCATAAAACCAAATTCTGATGCGTTTCAATGTTTTAGAATAGACTACATGATCAAAAAGACTCAATGTTTACACTGCTTGATATGCTACATTGTAGTAAGCTAACCAGTGTCAGGTTTGATTATGACACGTAAGCTTGATGCCAAACCCATTTGTCCATCACATGCTGCCACTGCATGCCAACATCTAAACACAGCTGTCAAATAAAAAACGCAAAGCGGAGCAATAAGAGATAATTGTAAACAAAGCTAGCTAATGTTAGCTCTCGTGCATCTTCATTACTAAATCAACAGAACAGACAATCGTGAACCTACCGTGAAAACTCCATAAACTCTGAAAGAACTGATGATTATTGTCATGGAAATGCACGGTTAACGCAAATATATTTCCAGGCGTTACATCTGTGTGTGCTGTTTTTGTCGGGGTTAGCAACCGGCTAACTAACTTCACCACGTAATCTTCAGTCACCAGAATCTTGATGACGTTCCAGGAACAACTTGGCGATTGTGCTCCGCGCTGATTGGACCACCACAGGAGGGGGGCGTGGCTACAGGTTCGCGTGATTTCATGTCAAACATGAGAGCTGTCATATACTCACAAGGCTCACAGTGTAGTAAATTAGACGCATACAATTATTAAAACTATTAATGAGACATTAATGTATGAATGTTTAGATGGTTATGTAAGATATTAAAACAATAAATAATAAATAATTAATTTGACTTAATACACTCTGATGTTGGAAGGAACAATGTTTTTTGATATTTTATTTTTTTGTTAAATGCATGGTTTTATTTTTTGTTAAATGCATAGTTTTATTTTTTCACAAAAAACAAAAAACAAAAAAACAATTATGACCCCTGCTGTAAATCGTTTTGTTATAATAGCTTATAGTTTCTTACTAAATATTACGTCATCATTATACAAACCCGATTCCAAAAAAGTTGGGACACTGTACAAATTGTGAATAAAAACAGAATGCAATGATGTGGAAGTTTCAAATTTCAATATTTTATTCAGAATACAACAGATGACATATCAAATGTTTAAACTGAGAAAATGTATCATTTTAAGGGAAAAATAAGTTGATTTTAAATTTCATGGCATCAACACATCTCAAAAAAGTTGGGACAAGGCCATGTTTACCACTGTGTGACATCCCCTCTTCTTTTTATAACAGTCTGCAAACGTCTGGGGACTGAGGAGACAAGTTGCTCAAGTTTAGGAATAGGAATGTTGTCCCATTCTTGTCTAATACAGGCTTCTAGTTGCTCAACTGTCTTAGGTCTTCTTTGTCGCATCTTCCTTTTGTTTTCTATGGGTGAAAGATCTGGACTGCAGGCTGGCCATTTCAGTACCCGGATCCTTCTTCTACGCAGCCATGATGTTGTAATTGATGCAGTATGTGGTCTGCCATTGTCATGTTGGAAAATGCAAGGTCTTCCCTGAAAGAGACGACGTCTAGATAGGAGCATATGTTGCTCTAACTTGGATATACCTTTCAGCACTGATGGTGCCTTTCCAGATGTGTAAGATGCCCATGCCACACGCACTCATGCAACCCCATACCATCAGAGATGCAGGCTTCTGAACTGAGCGCTGATAACAACTTGGGTTGTCTTTGTCCTCTTTAGTCCGGATGACATGGCGTCCCAGTTTTCCAAAAAGAACTTCAAATTTTGATTCGTCTGACCACAGAACAGTTTTCCACTTTGCCACAGTCCATTTTAAATGAGCCTTGGCCCAGAGAAAACGCCTGCGCTTCTGGATCATGTTTAGATATGGCTTCTTTTTTGACCTATAGAGTTTTAGCCAGCAACGGCGAATGCCACGGTGGATTGTGTTCACCGACAATGTTTTCTGGAAGTATTCCTGAGCCCATGTTGTGATTTCCATTACAGTAGCATTCCTGTATGTGTGATGCAGTGTCATCTAAGGGCCCGAAGATCTAGGGCATCCAGTATGGTTTTCCGGCCTTGACCCTTACGCACTGAGATTGTTCCAGATTCTCTGAATCTTTGGATGATATTATGCACTGTAGATGATGATAACTTCAAACTCTTTGCAATTTGTCTCTGAGAAACTCCTTTCTGATATTGCTCCACTATTTTTCGCTGCAGCATTGGGGGAATTGGTGATCCTCTGCCCATCTTGACTAAATAAGTTGCAAATTGGTCCTCCAGCTGTTCCTTATATGTACATTTAACTTTTCCGGCCTCTTATTGCTACCCGTCCCAACTTTTTTGGAATGTGTAGCTCTCATGAAATCCAAAATGAGACAATATTTGGCATGACATTTCAAAATGTCTCACTTTCAACATTTGATATGTTATCTATATTCTATTGTGAATAAAATATAAGTTTATGAGATTTGTAAATTATTGCATTCCTTTTTTATTCACAATTTGTACAATGTCCCAACTTTTTTGGAATAGGGTTTGTACATAAAACATGTGGAATGTATAGGGGAATTATCAAAAACTCACTTAAAATGGATAATGAGAAGTGAATATGAATTTACAGATGACTCTTCATCTAAACACTGATAACAGCATTTCAAACAAACCTCAAATGACAGTAATAAACACAAGATGGGGAGATAATAAAATAAATAAAACATTATTATTATTATTTAACCTGCCAACTGTCACTGGCCCACCGGTGGGCCCACAGCCATTTCATATTAAAACAGTAACATCCTAAACTAATCTTGACAAACTATAAAGCTTACTATCTCTACTTTTCATATTATCATACTCATAAGGCATGTTCAGACCTTTATTTTGAAATAGCGACGAACATGAATCATGAAAGATTGGTTAAAACATGTTTGTTTTCATGCCAAGAGTTCAAAAGATAACATCCAATAAACCTGAGAAAAAAGGTCTGAAAATGTTTTTAATAGAAAAAAATAAAAAATAAATGTATGATTGTGGCGGCGAGCTATAACCCGCATACATGTTGTTTTTATGTTTATTAGAGGAATTCATATCAAATTCTGCCAAACTTCCCATACTACTTCTATATAGGATGTCTACTTCATAAATTGTTTGAAAATAATGGAAATATATGGTTCAGATCACTCAAACCATATATGGAAATGGAGGCGCCTTTATATGGTCAGTAATGGAGCTTGGTTCTCATCTAGTGAAAAAAAGTGGTACTGCGCCCAAACAAAATCTTACTGAAAGCTCATTTTTTGAGATATCAACCTAAAATTTGGAACACAACTTGTTCAGATTTTTGTCTTTGATTTTCTTGCAGTTTTAGAGTAAAACTTGTTTTGTAAAATATATATTTTATATAAAATATTATATTTTTACATTTTACATTTCAATAAACTTAAACTTGTACAACTTTTTTTTCTGTTTATATTCCAAAGTATTCTTGAATTACAAACAATTAAGTTTGGAAAGTGCATTTTCATGTCTATAAAAAAAGTGGGGGTGACAGTTAACAGAAGACATTCAAGATCTCTATGTGAGGGCTGAAGATTTTTCCATTGTTGTTGTTGTTTATTTGTTTGTTGTCAGCTTACAGTTGGCCACATGCAGTCCTTTAAGATCTCATATTCTCATATGGGTTGTGTAACCATGTGGACTGTTTTGGCCATCATATATCACTTGTTTGCCCATGCACATGCGTATTCGGAGAAACAGGACTGTCCTTCAGCAGGAGAGTCTATTAACATTGTGCATAATACAATGCCATTTGGGACTCTTTTAATTGTTTTATTGTAATAATCACAACCTGTCCCAATAACAATAACACCTTTCAGTTCTAAATATTTTAAAAA
Source organism: Megalobrama amblycephala (assembly GCF_018812025.1). Lineage (NCBI taxonomy): Eukaryota > Metazoa > Chordata > Actinopteri > Cypriniformes > Xenocyprididae > Megalobrama > Megalobrama amblycephala. The sequence continues at coordinate 29,644,265 of NC_063055.1, forward strand.
CAAATAGAAGTTGTTTCAATCAAGGACAGAAATGCAGAATCACTATTTTGATTATGTGTCAATTTCCAATAATACAGGTATATTGAATTTCAATAGGCTATCCGTGTTTTATTACTTATCTAAAATCTATAGCAAAAAATCAATGCAAATCTATATTTAAAAATGTAAATAGGTAACCTAACAACACATTAAGTGACAATATTTACATATCTATGGATATAGCCTCCCACACCCCTACCCACACTTTTTTGTTTGTTTGTTTTGTAGTCAACCTTTTTTATTTTACCTTATTTAGTACATTTAAGATTCATGTCAAAAGCAATCTCTGGTTATTATTGTGTGTCTCCACCTGTGCAATGTCACAGCTCACTGCCTGAGCCCCATGTGTTCATCCACACATGAGATGTCCATATGGATGTTGGCCTTCACATTGATGAGGTCTCAACACAGCAGGAATGTGGGTGAGGTGTAAAGGAGGCTCTGTTTTAAAACTCTGTTTAGAATGCTGGCATTACAGTCCAGCAGAACAATTGCACTTCTCCATCTTGTATGGCTGGCTCAGGATAGTGTCACATGCACCACAGATGTTCCTCATTCTTTTGCACAACCAGAAGATGGTGCTGCTGATGATAATAACCTGACAGTGCTTGGAAACTGATACTGCAGGAAATCAATCCAGAGCTCAGAATACCAACACATAAATAAATAAATAAATAAATAAATAAAACATAGGATATAATAAATGTCAGAATATATAATACAAATAATTATATAAAAATAGAATAAAATAGAAAATAATGAAATTTTTAAACTAGTCGTTGTTCAGTGTGGTGTATATAGAATCCCTATAGACAACCTTAGTTATAATGTCACTAATCCATGAATATAATTGCTCGCGCGGGCGCAGAATGAAGTAGAATTGCGTGATAATGTTATTTTGAAAGTCCTTAAATATTTCGAAACGCGTTTTCTTATTTTTTTCTCCACGGCTGATTCAACAATAGGCTATAAAACGAAAATATTGTAATGATCGCCTGACTGCATGAACCAGCCAGCGAGGTTTCGATGCGCCTGGTTTTGACCAATCAGACGCCTCACCGTCTGTCAAGCGGAGAGAAAAACAACACATCGCACTTCAGCGGTTATCTCATCCTGCATTCTGATTGGCCAGTACGTGTGCCACTCTAAAGCGCTTCGCTGCTACTACAGGTCGGTGCGCATCAAACACCTTGCAGTCGGTTCAGAGCCATTGAGAAAAAGGGGGTCTCTCTCGGATATGGTGGAGTAGGCTACATCGGGGCGGCTTGGAAACCACCTGGTTTGGAATAACCCGATGGAAATTGGAGGACGGAGGCATTGCGAAGTCCGTTTTGAGGAGGTTTTCATGGAGCGTTGAGATTATTATTATGTGGTGGCTTGCCTTAATGATGTTTACATCTCCGGCTTTCCCATTCATCGTGTTTGTGTGCATGGGGTTATCCGAGGCAGTTCATTCCTACGATGCGCTGCCGTTAGTACTACGGAAATCTCGTACAATCGCCGAAGAGCATCCAGATACGAGCGCGAACGAGTTTCCTGGGTACCGGCTCGGTATTGTCGCATTAACACCAGCGCCCACGATCGCGTCCGCCAGAAAACCGATAAATGTCGCCGCACCAGCAGCCACCATTAAACCACCAACAACGGACCCCTCCACCCCATCCCTGTCTAATCCCAGCTACATGGCCGCGTTTGATCGGAGGAAGCTCAGCTCCGTTGAAGCGCAGATGAAAGACACGCAGATCTCTGATAATAAAGCAGACAGATCAGGCATCGTGCCCGATTTTAGCACAACCTCTGACAATTCTCAAGGTGAGTTCAAATGGATAACGAAATGACTGAATAGTACAATTTAGAAATCACATTTATGGCAACAAAAATGACGAGAATACTCTTATTAAGCATGTGATTTAGTAGCTCTATCTAATCAGTGCGAACATCAGGCCTTTCCCTGCCTTCTGCTTCATAATCCTGTCCTGAACAAACATCATTCCTGCAGTCCGCCGTCTGCCTCTCACAATCACTTCATTAGCAGTCACAGCCATGAGACATGATGAGGGGAAGATCAACACCTCACATCTATCTATCTATCTATCTATCTATCTATCTATCTATCTATCTATCTATCTATCTATCTATCTATCTATCTATCTATCTATCTATCTATCTATCTATCTATCTATCGTTCTGTCTATCTATCATCTTTCTATCGTTCTATCTATCTTTCTATCTATCTATCGTTCTATCGTTCTGTCTATCTATCTATCTTTCTATCGTTCTATCGTTCTATCTATCTATCTATCTATCTATCTATCTATCTATCTATCTATCTATCTATCTATCTATCTATCTATCTATCTGTCGTTCTATCGTTCTGTCTATCTATCATTCTATCTATCTATCTATCCATCTATCTATCTATATATCGTTCTATCTATCTATCGTTCTATCTATCTATCGTTCTATCTATCATTCTATCGTTCTATCTATCATTCTATCATTCTATCTATCGTTCTATCTATCTATCTATTGTTCTATCGTTCTGTCTATCTATCATTCTATCGTTCTATCTATCTATCGTTCTATCTATCATTCTATTGTTCTATCTATCTATCATTCTATCTCATTCTATCTATCTATCTATCTATCTATCTTGTTCTATCTATCTTTCTATTGTTCTATCTATCTATCTTGTTCTATCTATCTTTCTATTGTTCTATCTATCGTTGTATCTATCTTTCTGTCGTTCTATCTATCGTTCTATCGTTCTATCTATCTATCGTTCTGTCTGTCTATCTATCTATCTTTCTATCGTTCTATCGTTCTATCTATCTTTCTATCTATCGTTCTATCTATCTTTCTATCTGTCGTTCTATCGTTCTATCTATCTATCATTCTATCTATCTATCTATCTGTCTATCTATATATCGTTCTATCTATCTATCTTTCTATCTATCGTTCTATCTATCATTCTATCATTCTATCTATCATTCTATCATTCTATCTATCGTTCTATCTATCTATCTATTGTTCTATCGTTCTGTCTATCTATCATTCTATCGTTCTATCTATCTATCGTTCTATCTATCATTCTATTGTTCTATCTATCATTCTATCTATCATCCTATCTATCTATCTATCTATCTATCTATCTATCTATCTTGTTCTATCTATCTTTCTATTGTTCTATCTATCTTTCTGTCGTTCTATCTATCGTTCTGTCGTTCTATCTATCGTTCTATCTATCTATCGTTCTATCTATCGTTCTATCGTTCTATCTATCGTTCTATCTATCTATCTATCTATCTATCTATCTATCTATCTATCTATCTATCTATCTATCTATCATTCTGTCTGTCTGTCTATCTATCTATCTATCTATCTATCTATCTATCTATCTATCTTTCTATCGTTCTATCTATCTATCTATCTATCTATCTATCTATCTATCTATCTATCTATCTATCTATCGTTCTGTCTATCTTTCTATCGTTCTATCTATCTATCTTTCTATCTATCGTTCTATCTGTCTATCTTTCTATCTATCGTTCTGTCTATCTATCTATCATTCTATTGTTCTATCTATCTATCTATCTATCTATCGTTCTGTCTGTCTATCTATCTTTCTATCGTTCTATCATTCTATCTATCTATCTATCTATCTATCTATCTATCTATCTATCTATCTATCTATCTATCTATCTATCGTTCTATCGTTCTATTGTTCTGTCTTTCTATCTATCGTTCTATTGTTCTGTCTATCTATCTATCGTTCTATCTATCTATCTTTCTATCTATCGTTCTATCTATCTATCTTTCTATCTATCGTTCTATCGTTCTGTCTATCTATCTATCGTTCTATCTATATATCATTCTAACTATCATTCTATCATTCTATCTATCGTTCTATCTATCTATCTATTGTTCTATCGTTCTGTCTATCTGTCATTCTATCGTTCTATCATTCTATCGTTCTATCATTCTATCATTCTATCTATCTATCTATCTATTGTTCTATATATCTATCATTCTATCTATCTATCTGTCTATCTATCGTTCTATCTATCGTTCTATCTATCTTTCTGTCGTTCTATCTATCGTTCTATCTATCGTTCTATCTATCTATTGTTCTATCATTCTGTCTATCTATCATTCTATCTATCATTCTATCGTTCTATCTATCGTTCTATTGTTCTATCTATCTATCATTCTATCTATCGTTCTATTGTTCTATCTTTCTATCGTTCTATCTATCGTTCTATCTATTGTTCTTCGTTCTATCTATCAATCTATCTATCTATCTATCTATCTATCTATAATTTTTTCTGTCTATCGTTCTATCTATCATTCTATCATTTTGTCTGTCTATCGTTCTACCTGTCGTTCTATCATTCTATCATTCTATCGTTTTATCTATCTATCTATCTATCTATCTATCTATCTATCTATCGTTCTATCTGTCTGTCTATCGTTCTATCATTCTATCTACCATTCTATCATTCTATCTGTTGTTCTATCTATCGTTTTATCATTCTATCTGTCATTCTATCTGTCGTTCTATCTGTCGTTCTATCATTCTATCTGTCGTTCTATCTTTCGTTCTATCATTCTATCTGTCATTCTATCAATTGTTCTATCTATCATTCTATCATTCTATGTCTCCTCCATCCATCCATCCATCCATCCATCCATCCATCCATCCATCCATCCATCCATCCATCCATCCAGATTAAATCTATCATTCCATCATCTGAATGCATTGATTTAAAGTATAACTTGACCTTTATTTTATTTACATATCATCATTATGTAACAGGCTCTTATGATGTTCAATGGGCCTATCCATTGATATAATATGGCAAATCATATTATAATGTGCCTGGGCTCTTTATTGATTGAACTGCGGGGCATTTGTCCTAACTAGCCAGTTGTCTGTCTGTCCTGACTTTAACCCTTCAGTATGAAGGGATTCAGGAGCTGTGAGCTATATCAGTTAAAGGACATCATCAACCAGTACTTCCAGAATATCAGCCCGTATTTCCAGCTGGGATTGTTAACATTCTTGGTGGAATGGTTTCATTACTATGTTGCTAGTAGATTATCCATTGTGTGTATGAAGAACCAGGTCACACTGTTAATGAGACTGAGGTCTACATAAATCTTGCATTTACATGGTCGTTTGGGTGCACCAATTGTTCATATGGAAATATCAATAGACTTGGCCTACTTTTCCATAATAATGCTAAATCCCCAAGACAACAAAACCAACAGTTACCACCAGTGCGCTGACAAAAGGGTCATTGACCCCACTGAGTTTACACTACATATAGGCTTAGATGTTTGTAGATATTTCGAAACTTATACCCACTTTCAAAAGAACAACTGGGGGACAAAGAAAAGCAGCTGGATCGCATAGGGGTGTTTCTGCATAACATTTTGGCTAAATTTGCTTTCTTGCACTAATCTTCAACCACAATCCCAACCAAAATGCAAAGAAATGATACCAAACAAAAATGGAAAAAAATACTAACATATTTCCAGATGAGTAAAAATAGGCAACATGTACCACAGATGTTTAACCCTTCTCTGCCCTGCCATTGTGATTAGACATACCACTGCTATTGTTCCTGATGTTGAGGTTATAATTGGGAGACAATGTCCACAAAAGCATGGATTGTCTAAGCCTGCTGTTATTAGGAAACAGGAAGTGCTAGGCAAGCCCTTCAGATAACAGAACCTCTGCAGGCTCAGAGAAAGTGGGCTGGAAATCGAGAGTAGACACTAAATAGAACTACTTCCATTTAGATTGATATATTTCACATCAATACAACAAGCATCTTGAAGAAAAATGTCCAGAAGGCATTTTTATTGTGAAGACACTGGGTTGGGCAAATTCAGAGTTTAAGAATTGTTTTGAATTTTGAACTGAATTGGCCACGTAAATTGAATTTTGAAGTCGAATTACATTGAGAGGAAGATAAATTTACTGAATTCCCATTCAAAGATTTTATTAGTCCAAAACAACAACAAAATGGTCCTGCTTCTCTTTGTGAAATACATAAAATCATTTCGCCATGGTGTATAATTTTTTAAAAAAAAGTAATGCATTTAAATTAATTTTTAAATTTTAACTTTCATTTAAACATTACAACAATCATTTAATTTATGAACTACCCATGTTATCATACACAAAACATATGGAGCATTTCCAGAAAAAGATCATATACATACATATACATATAAATAGCCTATACTATGTTCTGTATGAAATACTCAATTTATTTTGTATTTATTGTGTTTATATTATCCTTATATTAACATACTGCTGCATGTAGTTTTGACAACTTAACTTAACATTAGAATAACTAATATTATGTTGTTTTAACTTTAAAAAAAAGTAAGTTTTCATGCTGCCTTAACATTTTAAGTTTAATCAACTTGGGTTTTTTGAGTCACACACACACAAAAAAAAAAACCTCCACTAAATTTTAAGCTGTGATAACTAATTGCAACAAATTATTATTATTTTTATTTTTACAGTCGTGTTATTTTAGTATTATTTATTTATACTATTATAGGCCTAGTATTAATATTTTGAATTTTTAGTTTTTGTTATTTGCTTTTGTCTTTTTTATTTATTTTTTTAAATATTTCTATTTAGCTTTTGCTTATTTTTTTATTTCTGTTTTAGTAATTTTATAATTTTAGTACTTCAGCTTAAACTTTAAACTTTATTTCATTTAGTTGCCAGGGCAACATTTCAAGTTTCAAGTTTTTTAAGTTTGTTTTTGATCTAGTATTTACATTTCATTTTATTTCATTTCAGCTGTATTGCAATCAATGGAAAAAAATGTTACTGTATGTAAATTAAGTGTTTAAATTAAATTAATTTGTTTCCAGAAATACTTTAAACTCTGTTTTGTGTATGAATTCATACAGAAACATGAAATTATTATTGAAAACGACAATAAAATGTAATCCTTTTCATTTTATTCCATTTTAATTTAAAAGGCATTCTTTTTAAAACAAAGGTGATCCACTTCTGAATGTTGCACAACCCTATAAAAGACATCTGTTTAGATGCATTTACTGTAATCATAAGCTTTCTTACGTATAGGACTTTAGCTAGAGGGGCATGTGAAATATTCTAATGGAAACAGATAAATCCTTTACGATGAGTATGATTTTAGAGGTGAGCGAGTTTGACCTACATGCTAGCAGCTGTGCATTAGATGGCCCAGTGAACTGTCTGACTCGAGTCTGTGTGCCCGAGTGGGATGAGTGCCATTTCCACTGGAACTAATGGACAGAAGAATATGTTTGTTCTGAAAGATGTGACTCTTTCACACTGAGACACCCTTGTCATGTGTTCTTTCTTTTGTTGTCTGACACTCGGTGTCTGTCTTGTCTTTTAGATTCATATCTAACATGGAACGACCCCTAATATACAACGGCACCCTTCTTCACAGTAAACAAGTTCATGTTTAGTTCATGTTTTTATTTACAGATGGTTCATTATCATACGCCCGAGGTGAATGAATCCACAACACATTTACCTCACATCAAAGGTTCATCCTCTCAAGATGGTTCAGTTGTAATCGCACTGTCATATTTAATATTTTCAGAATATTCTCATAAAGCGATGAGTCTGGTAGGCAGCCTCATTTACATGGATGTATGTATAATCTGTCAGACTGTGATGTGTAAGCTTCTTATCCGCACCCTCCACAGCCCCCCTCAGGAGCAGAAGGTGTTTTCGTACACACTCCACAGCTCTGTGTGTTAGAAGGTGTGTCTGTCGGTGCATACAAATGATGTTTTTCGCTTTCGGCAGGTGCCCCTCTGGGTGACCTACTGCAGTAAATCTGGTAAAATGGGGTCTTGGGGATGAAGGCATGAGAGATTCACAGAAAAAATGTCTGGCTCTTAATGGAGTTCATTGATCTGAATCTTCAGTCATATGCATTAATCTGCACGACGAACATGCCATTGTTGATGTTACTGGTAACATTACATTGACAATGTTCTTTAATAGATGTGTCTGAGTGCATTGATTATTGTGTTGTTATATGCACGCAACCGTTCAAAAGTCTGTGGACAGTAAGATTTTTTATGCTTTTGGAAGTCTCTTATGCTCACCAAGGCTGCATGTAGTTGATCAAAAATACAGTAAAAACAGTAATATTGTGAAAAATATTATTATAATTTTTTTTTTAGATTTTAAAGACACCCTGTGGTGAAAATCAAGTTTTTAATGTTGTTGTTTATATGCATATGTGGTATTTTTAATATGCTTTAAGACAAACCATTTGCAAATTCATATGTCAACACCATTGCTGAGTATTTTATCCTTAAAACTGCAGTGAAAAAAAGACTGGTGTCCGTGACGTCAACTACCTTTTAGCCAGTTACGTCAACGTGCCGGCGGGCTTTAGCATATCATTAACAGCGAACTAGCAGGGGAGTCTCGCAGCTTATCCTGGTATACTTTTCTGCTGATATGAAAAATCATGTAGATTTAGAAATATGGTGGGTGTATGCTGTATATTACGATGTTATGATGAACTATATGCCTTTCTCCTCTGATGTTCTGAGTTGTTAAATCGTTTGTAAGGATACTGATTGTTAGAAAGCAGCTGTCTGACTCTGACATGGTGAACGGGAACATGGTTATTGTAACATTAACAACACATTATTATCTGTTTGATAACATAGTTAAGCAAAAGGCTAATCATATTAATTACCGTTATCTGTCCGATGTTGTAAAGAGTGATACCGTTGTGCAGCGTTTACCTCAGTAAGTTGACCGAGTGGATCTCTGAGCTGGTGTGAGTGGAGGTGGAGCTAATTTGCATATTCATTGATCCATGTATATTAAATGAGGCAAGGGTGTAGAGTCACATTCAAGCTATTTTAAGGCATGAAGAAGTTTTTTTCACAGAAAAAAAACATTTAAATATGTCATTTTGATGATCAAAGATGAGTTTTAAGGGATAAAATTATTGACTACAGGGGGATGTTAATAATGTTTAAGATATTATTAATTCCTGTGATGGCAAACTGAATATTTAGCATCAATACTCCAGTCTTCAGTCACATGATCCTTCAGAAATCATTCTAATATGCTGATTTGGTATTCAAGAAGCATTTATTATTATTATCAGTGTTGAAAACAGTTGTGCTGCTTAATATTTTTGTGAAAAGCATTTTTTTTCATGATTCACGGATAAATAAAGTTAAAAAGAACATTTATTTCAAATTTAATTTTTTGTAACATTTTAAATGTCTTTGCTGTCTCACTTGTTTTCAATTTTATGCATCCTTGCTGAATTAGGGGCTGTTTACATGACACTGTTTTTAACTAAAAACAGAAAATTGGCAAAAATAGTATTTTGGTGGCCTGAAAAGTAGGGCTGGGCGATATATCGCATGCGATGATCCATGTCGCATTATGATAATATCAAGATTATGAATATACAAGCCACGCAATATCGCGTTCATTATCGCAGATGAATCGCCTTTGATAATGAACGCGATATTGCTTGGCTTGTCAGTGAACTACGGCTTTGTCTATTAAATGCTGCTCCATTTGAAAGCAGGTGATGGCGATTTAACGGTAATCAGGGAACCGGCTTTACTGACGAAATGTGCGTGACAATTGCATGCGATATATCGCCCAGCCCTACTGAAAAGTATACGTTTTTGAAAACAATATCATTATCGTCACCATGTAAACAACAAAAATGCAAATTTGTGAAAACGGTGATGTCATGCGCATGCGTATTACATGTTTAGGGCCCTATCATTCACCCGGTGCAATGCAGCGGCAGACGCGATGCAAGTGTTTTTTGATAGTTTCAGCCCGACACAGTTATCAATTTCATGTCCTGTGCCACATTGTTTAAATAGCAAATGCATTTGCGCCCATTTGTGCGCCCATGGGCTTGCTGGTCTGAAAACGAGGTGTGTTCAGGTGCATTGTTGGCGCGTTGATATTTTGAGGCAACTGAAATAGACTTTGCCATTGACCAACTGGTCAACCTGGTCTAAAGTCAATGGCACAATATTTTTTTTGTTATTTAAAGAGCGCGTTAGTAATATGCATGCATACTTTGCATATTACACACATACAAGGATGCGCAGCAGCACACGAACATTCCAAATATTAAAAATAAAAGGATCACAGTGTAAAAGATTATGATTATGTGCATAAAGATAAAAATTCTTTGGTGGAATCTGGCTTGTAGATGGTCTGCTCGCGCGCTTTAACCTCGCACACGAGCAGATCCGTTTCCTCGCTAGAGAAGGGTTCAGTTTTTCCACTTGAAAATCCTGCCATGTAAATAGCGAATCCGCCATGGCGCAAACGCAACTGGATTTTAAAGTGTCTGTAGGTGCATAATGTTTCTTTACAAAGTGACATCGCCAACTACTGGCCTGGCAGCAGAATACAGCACTTTTAGTCATTTTCGTGGATCCGTGTGAACGGGGATCGTTTTCACAAGGTTGTCATCTGTACTCTAAAAAAGCAAAGTAAAACATTTCTGTTTTTAGTACATTGTTGTCATGTAAACACCCTAAAAGTTTTAATTTCTTTCAAAAAACAAAAAAACAAAAAAACATAGTTATCACCTGTAAAAAATATTTACAAAAGAAAGAAAAGTCATACAGGTTTGGATCAACAGTAGGGTGTTATGTCATTCTAAACCCATATGACTTAGGAGCTGTTTACACGACACCGTTTTCAACTAAAAACGTAAAACTTTTTATGTGTTTTGGCCGTTCATTTATATGACAACGGAACTGTAACTGTTCGTTACAGTTTTGGGTGCCTGAAAACGCAAACTTTTGAAACCAGGGTTTTAAAGTGGAAGGTTTTGAAAACAGTCTCTGTGTAAACCACAAAAAACATGAATATGTGAAAACGATGACGTCATGCACATGTGAATTACATGTTCAGTCTATAGTGTTTCATCGCCATCTAATGGCCTGCCAGCAGAATACAGCATCTTTAGTTGTTTTCACGGTTTCGTGTGAATGGGGATTTTGACAACGGTGTTGTCTGTATACGGAAAACTCGAAGGAAAAACTTCTCCGTTTTAAGCATATCGTTGTCGTGTAAACGTAATCTTAGTATTCTTTTGTGGAACGCCATGTACATGAATTCATGAGTGAACAAACTGCTCTTTTGAGTTGGATCTTTTCAATGAATCAGTCGATTAGCTCATCTGATTCTTGAGTTCACTCAATGATCTGGTTACAGTTCACTGGATTTTCATTAAAAAAAACCTTACATTTCAGTCTGTCCCTCACACAAAGCTCTCGAATCTCTTCAGAAGACTTGAAATATAGCGCATGAGTTGCACGGACACCTTTTGTGATGTTTTTATTGTGTTTTTGCTTCATTTTTGAAGCTTGAAGCCTTTGTACCTGCATGGAACCTAATTGCATGTAATTGGTGGACAAGCATTGAAATTCTCCTTTTGTGTTCCATGGAAGAAATCAGCATTTGGAACAACATGACGGGAATGATGACAGAATTTTAAATTTTGGATTAACTGTTCCTTTAACACCTCATCTGGCTTTGATTTCTGTCCCCTGAACTAAATGACCACCAAAGGGAATAAGCCGTTCCCTCTAAGGGATAAAAGGGTTGCTTCGGGTATACACGGATGAACAAAGGCTGATGAATAAAAACATGTATTACATGAAAGATGGATTCAAATGTGCTCTTTCAGATTTACATTTTTATAAATACAGCCCTCTTTGCTTTTTAGATCAAACACATGATCATTAGCAAACAGAATCAGTGTCCTAGTAAGTTATCACATACTCGAGACAGAGCTGTGGTGCTCATGAGGGAAAAACAGGTTCAATCAAATCAGCCTCCCTAGTAGTGATAAGAAAGGAACATTTACAACCAATTATAGTCAATTCTAAGGCTAATCACAGCTGGACTCAACATACAGATGTTGCTGATCAACTCAATAATGCTGAGACGAATGGTTTAAATTCAGATCAATATTTAAATATTACAGCGACATTGCTGGAAAATCGTCTTCGATTTGATCACAGTTGGTATAGATTTGCAATTACACAAGCTTCACTTATTCCCTTGAGCAGGCAATTGCTGCCATGTTGGAATATAATGTCACTGAATTGCCTTTAGAGGTTGTGTTCTACATCCTCTCCTGCATACTAAAGATCTGCACTCTCTCAGTCTAATATCAACTTAATGAGCTATCAAAGAATCAGGCTGGAGGGAGTCATTCATTACAGCTGGCAGAGATCAGCAAGATGGAGTAGAGTGATGCGTAGCAGACTTGATCTTGAAGGAGAAATTTACTACAGAGCAGGATTGCTGCATTAACAGTGCTTTATGTTTTAACGCTCTACGGTTGACGGTTTATCATGGTTTCTCCATTAGTTGCAGTTTTTTAACCAGGGTTTGCTACACAGTTCGAGTGTTGTCGTATGGAGCTACTTCAACCTAATATAGCCCTAAATTTGTTGTTGTTGTTGTAACCTTATATATAAGTTGATTCAGTGATATTAAATAATATTTTTGACTTTAATGAAATTAAGTAAGTTATAGCGCATAAAACCAACCAGATATAATGGAAAATCTATTTTACATTTTGGTGAATATAGGAGAAATTCATATTAATTTGTATGTTTTGAGTCATAAAATTTTCTAATTCACCATGTAAAATAGTTAGAATTGCCAAGAGAGTGTACAAAACAGAAAAAATATAACTAATCATGACTTATGTAATATATTTATTTGTTCATTTTTAAAGGGATAGTTCATCCAAAAATGAAAATTTGATGTTTATCTGCTTACCCCCAGGGCATCCAAGATGTAGGTGACTTTGTTTCTTCAGTAGAACACAAACGATGATTTTTAACTCCAACCGTTGCAGTCTGTCAGTCGTATAATGCACGTCAATGGGAACTCCATCTATGAGTAAAAAAAAAACATGCATAGACAAATCCAAATTAAACCCTGCAGCTCGTGACAACACATTGATGTCCTAAGACACGAAACGATCAGTTTGTGCGAGAAACCGAACAGTATTTATATCATTTTTACTTCTAATATCCGGTGTGTGAGGTCTGAATGCACTCTAACGCGGAAGTGATCTCTCGCACTCATTGACCATATGCAGGAGAGATCACTTCCGGAATCTAGTGATGGGAAGTTCGGATCATTTTACTGACTCAGACTTTTGAGTCTCGTTCAGCAAAATGAACGAATCTTTTTTCGAGTCATTTCGTTCATTTTAGCAAAATGTAATTAAAATGTTACGTGTTACTTCCCCAACACATATACTACTTATGCAAACGTTGATCACACTACAAACAGTACAAAACTACAATGCTATAAGATACAGAAAAGATTAATTCATTCTTTACCTGGGTCTTCAGTTTATGATAAGCTGATTAAGCTCACCTCACCTCTTGTCTGACAAGCGTTCGGGTTTAAGTCATTCCTTAATGACGTGACAGGCAGCCCCATATGCTAAACCAATGCAGCCTGAGCCGGAAAGAGAATTGATTAGTTCTTTTCATGACTCTTTCGGGTTTTGAGTCGTTCCTTAATCACGTGACAGACCCATACGCTATTTCTGACATTTCTGTCACTATGTTTTTGTTACTGTTTCTTTCAGGATCTGTGGTGTGTTATTATTTTATAAATAAATAAAACCCTGTTATAAATAAAATATTGATTAATTTGTCTTTTTTACAGTCTATCTGTAAATAAACACTAGGCTATATAATAATATAATAATCCAAGCCTACAATACAAAGTATTTATAGCCTAGTTTATTCATTGTTTACTCCAATTTTGAGTTTGCTGATATAATAATTGCTTTTCCTAGGCAGACTTGACATATTTGTCTAATATATGTATAAGAAGATTGCTCAAAAAGGACATAATGACATAAATTAAATGACATTGGTTTAGCGTATGGGTCTTTCACGTGATTAAGGAATGACTCAAAAACCCGAAAGACTCATGAAAAGAACTAATCAATTCTCTTTCCGGCTCAGACTGCATTGACTGAAACAGGTGAACTACTACTAGCAGTACAGAACCTATAGAATATTGCGCATGCGCGACTGAACGAATCATCCCCGAGATGACTCATTCTTCCCAAGTCACATTAAAGATTCGTTCAAAATGAACGAATCGTTCAAGAACGACACATCACTACCGGCATCAGAGCGCGTTTTCAGACCTCACACACCAGATGCTCAAGGCAGTTGGACATAGTGGTGTATTAGAGGTAAAAAATGATATAAATACTGTTCGGTTTCTCGCACAAACCGATCGTTTCATGTCTTAGGACATCAATGTGTCGTCACGAGCCGCAGGGTTTAATTTGGATTTGTTTGTTTTTTTTTAATCTCAAAGATTTTGTTACCATTGCCATGCATTATATAACAGAGAAACAAAGTCACCTACATCTTGGATGCCCTGGGGGTAAGCAGATAAACATCAAATTTTCATTTTTGGGTGAACTATCCCTTTAAAGAAAAAAAAATTTGCAATGATAAATTTGTAAATGAATTTATGACATCCATTGCAGTATATATTTTTACATGTCTTTAATAATATTAATATTTTGAAGTTATGTCATAATTTGAGCACATTTCTGGTTTGATGTTAATTTGAAGTGATTCTTGAGCTTTATTCAAGGGTCTTTGGGGGTTTATAAGATGAGAAATTCTTTCTTAAACCAATAAGATATTAAGGAGAGCAGATATACACTCTTATTAATAATAATAATTTCAAAAGGGTTTTTTTTTCGCAGTGATGCCATAGAAGAACTATTTTGTGTTCTTTGTGAAGAATATTTCAATAATCTAAAGAAACCTTTATTTTTTTATAGTGTGCAGGGTGAATTTGTCTGTATTTTTATATCAATATTTGATGATCTTAACATTGCCCCTCTTTGGTTGTCAAATATTCATAAGGAATCCTTTGTCTGTCTCCTCTGAAGAGCTGGTGTGTAACTGCAGCGGTGAAGGAGTGTCGGACCCTGATGAGTGCGAACGTGAGACGGGTCAGTGTGACTGTATGCCGGGTTACACTGGGCTGCAGTGTGAAGAGTGTGAGGAAGATCACTTCACCAACGGCACCATTGGCTGCCTGCCCTGTGCATGTGACACCTTCGGTGCGGACGGCTCAAGCTGTGACAGGTAAGAGGCATTGTGGAACTTTAAATTCAGTTTTCAGAATTACAAAAACATATACTATCGTTCAAAAGTTTGGGGCCTATAAGATTTTTTTTAAAATAATTTTTAAAGGTGCCATCGAATTGAAAATTGAATTTATCTTGGCATAGTTGAATAACAAGAGTTCAGTACATGGAAATGAAATACAGTGAGTTTCAAACTCCATTGTTTCCTCCTTATATAAATCTCATTTGTTTAAAAGACCTCCGAAGAACAGGCGAATCTCAACATAACACCGACTGTTACGTAACAGTCGGGGTGTACGCCCCCAATATTTGCATATGCCAGCTCATGTTCAAGGCATTAGACAAGGGCAGC
The DNA here is from genome assembly GCF_018812025.1 of Megalobrama amblycephala. Taxonomy (NCBI): domain Eukaryota; kingdom Metazoa; phylum Chordata; class Actinopteri; order Cypriniformes; family Xenocyprididae; genus Megalobrama; species Megalobrama amblycephala. The sequence continues at coordinate 29,659,865 of NC_063055.1, forward strand.
CAGTATTAACGTCTGGATCTGTGCACAGCTGAATCATCAACAGCGAAAAATGGCGGATGGAGCGATAATAACTGACATGATCCATGATAACATGATATTTTTCGTGATATTTGTAAATTGTCTTTCTAAATGTTTCGTTAGCATGTTGCTAATGTATTGTTAAATGTGGTTAAAGTTACCATTTCTTACTGTATTCACAGAGACAAGAGCCGTCACTATTTTCATTTTTAAACACTTGCAGTCTGTATAATGCATAAACACATCTTCATTCTTTATAAATCTCTCCAAGTGTAGCATTAGCCGTTAGCCACAGAGCACTATCAAACTCATTCAGAATCAAATATAAACATCCAAATAAATACTATACTTACGCGATTAGACATGCTGCATGACAAACACTTTGTAAAGATCCATTTTGAGGGTTATATTAGCTGTTTGAACTTTGTTTATGCAATGATAGAGTCGAGAGCTCGGGAGGGGGCGGAGAGCACGAGAATTAAAGGGGCCGCAGCATGAATCGGCTCATTTCTAATTATGCCTCAAAATAGGCAGTTAAAAAAAATAATTAAAATTAATTAAAATAATTAAATGGCATTTATTTGATCAAAAATACTGTAAAACAATAATACTGTGAAACAATTCAAAATGATTTTTTTTTAAATGTAATTTATATCTTTGATGGCTGAATTTTTTGCAGCCATTACTCAAGTCTTCAGTGTCCTACAGAAACAATGTGTCAAGAAACATTTCTTATTATCAGTGTTGAAAACAGTTGTGCTGCTTCATATTTTTGTGTAGACTGTGATATATTTGTTTCAGTATTTAATGAATAGAAAGTTCATAAGAACAGCATTTATTTGAAATAGAAATCATAACATTATTAACGTCTTTAGGGGTGTAACAATATACTGTGTCAAAATATATCACAATACAAAAATGCTAAAATATTTATCATGGATGTGCCGTATATAGTTTACCCAAAATAAAAGTTTAGACTGATTTAATTTGACATCAAATATGGTAATGGCACATCAAATATGGAAACAAACATAGAAGCTCACACATATGAGCTTCCAAGTTTATTCATTATTATTAATAAATGAAAAATAAAATACATGATTTAATAAAAAAATGACATTTAAAACTTTTAAAATGTGCAAGCATATTTGTAAAACATAATTTTTTATTATTTTTTTTAGCTAAGCAGAATCATGAATTTATTTTCTAGTGTCACCATTGCTGTGTGCATGGAAGACAAGGTCAAAGTTCAAACCTATTCAGGTCCACCCCTGATGTAATGACAAATTTAGCATTTTAATGAACAGTACTTTTTGTTTACTCTCACTATGCATGTTAGATGTAATAATTTTTTTTTTTTAAATTACTATTTTAACTCCATTTTCACTTTGTTCAAAGACCTGAGAGTGAGACCAGTATTGTATATTGTTACACCTCCACTTTACTGTCACTTTTGATCAATTTAATGCATTCTTACTGAATAAAAGTTATTATTATTTTTTGAAACTTTTGAATGGTAATTTAAATATAACTAAAAGATACTACACACAGGATATCTGCTCAACTAATAATAAATATGTATGAAATTATATTCTAAAAGTTTTTGCCTGGTGTTGTCTTAACAATCTTCATAAAAATTCCATTTCTCCCAGTTGCTCAGAAATAATTTATTTTTAAGCCTTAATTTATGAATCAGTTTCTCCTAGAGTAGAATTCTTTAAGAGTTGGTCCATTGTCCATTTAAAACAGAAACAGACACAAAAACTTTTGACACTTGTTGTTTTATTTTTAAAAAAATATATATTTATGAATCTTTTTTACCTTTAAAAATATTCCCAGATATCCCAAGAGGCAGGGTTTTGTCAGATTTAGCTAATTTTCTCCCTAAAGTATATAAGTAAACAGATAATCAAGCAGATTATCTCAATCCCGTATTGCTTCTCTCTCTCAAAACCTTGAGGACATATCAGTTTCCTCTTGGCATATTTGTCCTGTGCTTTAATTGTTTAGAAGGTTTACAGTGAGACATGCTGAGTATTGCCAGTTTGAGCCTAATTAAATGACATTCCCTGCAGGGAGCAGATTGTTGTGGTCCCGGCTTTGTTTTGGGATGAGGCCGTAAAGTAATTGGCTTTTAGAGCCCGTAACCATGATTCCATAATCAGGATTAAGGCTAAATTTGGAGATTTCTTTAAGGACGAATGTATAGTTTTCTTAGCTATTTGAGAATATTTTTAGCAGACTGCTCAAGTAATGTCAGTTTTGAACTGCAGCATTTCAGATAGTTCAGCCTCACATTATATGAAGGTCAAAATTTATGATCTGTTATATACCTTCTCAAAACCCACCCAAGCGTTGATTCGCGGGAGAAAGAGTTTATCAAGCTATAAGTTAGTCATTATTCAGGTAGACCACCATATTTTTATTCAGCAATAAAGATTTGATGTTGTGTGATCTTTGTAATGAAGCTTCTAATAATAATTGTAATTATTCTGTACATGGAATGCTACAGTTTAATCTGTGAAACCATTGGTCTGCTAAGGTCGGTCTCCTCCTGTGTTCATACCTCAAGAGCTCCTCAGGGAAATTATAGTAGCCAAAATGAATCCATTGCATTTTATGAATTCTTATATTCGCATAGCCTAATGGTCGAATCAAAAGCAACCTTCCAAGGCTTTTTTGGTCTTAAAAGAGATTAGTTTCCGGTTGAACGGCATAGTGCCTAAGTTCAGATGCGTCTAAAATGGCATGTGTGGTGTACACAAATTGTATGCACATTTTCCAGAGGAGAGAATGTATATGATTATTGCAATCTTTCAGAGGTGATTGCAGTTCTGCATCAGAAGAGATGAATTTCATGATTTGCAATGTGTATACTGCATGCTTTATATTCCTGCCAACTGTGTGTTTTGTGTGCATCTGACTTTGTTGATGCAATATGTGGGAGGTAAAATGTCAGTTCTGCATTCCCATTATGGGCACTTCATTTCACCACATTGGCTCTTGGGGTTATATTTCTTTCTTTTTTCTAAATTTTAACATTTCTAAATTAATAATGACTTCCCTTTACCATCCCTTTTCAGAATTGTCTTTTTGTAGTGAACTAACCCTTTAAGTAGGACTTAAGTACATCTTTATATCTAATTTAATTATTACTCTATTGTCTTGTGTACTGCTGAATGTACTGACAAGTATTTATGGAAAACTAAAATATGCACAGTTGTAATGATGTAGTGCAATTTAGTACATTAATATTATGTTGAAATGTAATAACAAAACAAAAACACACTAATATTATAATCATCTGATATACATGCACTTTCAATTAATCCATCAATATAAAAGTTATTTTTCAAATTGAAAATACACAACAAAGTAAGTTGATTCACATATATGACAGAGTCTAAAATTTGCCAATATTTATCTTATACACAGACATTTTACTAAAAATACATTCAGCCGTCGCTGCCAAAATTAATTCAATGGGTCATCTTGTTAATGTTATAAATTATTTATTATTACCAATTAAAGAGTATCTGGCGCCACCGCACGGTTACATAAAAACATTTGCCGAGCACATTGGTATTAAAAACGGCTTTTAAAAAAGCCTTCAATGTTTACAGTGCGTGGAATGGTGCGCTGTGATTGGTTGAGCGGATATATCGCGTTCTGCAGAAAATTGAGAAAATTGTCGCGTTTTGGAAAGAAAGGGAGAAAACATTACAGAATAACACGACGGATATCGCATTTTGCGCAAAATTAATAAATGACTTTTCAATACTGACCAGATACAATAATGATTTTGGCGGAAACTCAATTTTTTTGAAAATGGCGTTTATCGCATTTTGGAACCAAACTCTTCATTTAAAAATATCCTGGCTCTACAAAGCTCTATAATGGTAGTGAACGGGGGGCCTGTTTTTGAAGCCCCCCAAAAAATGCATCCATACATCATAAAAGTAATCCATACGACTCCAGGGGGTTAATAAAGGCCTTCTGAAGTGAAGCAATGCATTTTTATAAGAAAAATATCCATATTTAAAACTTTATAAATTCAAATAACTAGCTTCCGGCGGACGACCGTACACATACTGCACAAGTCGACTTGCGCCAAATGATGCAATGTATGACGCAGGATGTAGGGGCATCGTAAGCTTAGACGCCTCTCGCGGTTCAAACAAATAGGGCTGTGCAACAAACTCAAGCTCCTCTTCTCTTATATCGAAATCCTCCATTTCTGTTTAAAAAATATCATTTTAGACTCCTAATTCATGACTGGTGATTTGTTTTGCTCTTTCTTCTGCGCTTCCATGTTCATCATTGTGTCATACGTCGTGTCAGAGGTTGCTCAATCGCTTGCTTTTAATTTTAATTCATATGCCCTGGTAATTAAAATAACTCCAAATCCCATCTCTCTTGCAATGACATCTCTTCTCTTCTCTGATGACGTTTACTGGTGAGGACGGGACATCCTGTCACTCACATGACATCACAGCAATATCAAACCACAATGATCAACCATCTAATCAAATCCAGATTGACAAAATCAAGTCCCACTCTATGTTTTTTTCTTTTTTGAGAAGCCGTTTCTCCCATAATAGGGAAGAAAAGACTATCACAACTTCCGTTATATGCCAACTTTAAAGGACTGGAACTAGTGCTGTGCGGTTTAAATAAGTCAGTAAAGTATAATGCAAGTAAAGGTTTTAGTATCTGCACAACTTCAGTTGCTTAGAAACCAGACTGAATTCTACCCCCTTCAGGAAAACATCTAAGCCTTTCACTTTAAAAGCATCAGGCGAGGTTTAGAGCACCCCAGTTCCACGGTTGTCATGGTTGTGAAGGATGCAGGCAGAAGAATGATGCTGGCATCTCCATGGCAGCAGAGAGAGAGAGAGAGAGAGAGAGAGAGAGAGGGAAGAGGGGGTCCAGTCGTTGTGTAACACTGACCTAGTTAATATGCAGCTGATCTGCCCCAGGGTCTCTGAAACATTAATGAGGTTTCTGCTACTGCTGCCTGCTCAACGCAGTTTCTCTCTCTGAAAACACACCCGTACACACACACCAACAACCAATTCAAATGATTAAGGAAGCCCCTGGTTATGTTATTATGAGATAATATGTGTCAAGCCGGCTGCATTAGTGTGTGCTTTGGCTAAAATCTGGCTGTGCTGCCTGATGCTGGTCGATTTTTGTTTTAAAGAATTTTTATTTGATCAAACACCATATTAGTGTGTGAATTATAAGGGTTTCTATTGAAACAAGCACAGTCACTGATAAGTGATTACATCATTTTAATAATAAAAAAAAAGCCTTGCTAATTATTTAATTGTTTAATTTTTCTTTAATTCATAGTATGATCCTAATTAAACATTACTTGAAATATCATGTTTTAGAACTCAAATAAGTAAATTTGGCTTTCATATAAAAACATTACCGTATATATATAAATATATATAATTTTGTAGTCTCTTATGTACGGAAGAGGATTAGGGCCAAGCAATAATAAAAAAATAAAACCATCTCGAGATTAAAGTTGTTAAATTTCTAGAAAAAAGTCGAGATAAATGTTGAAAATAAAATCATTAATTTACGAGAAAAAAGTCGTTAAATTACGAGAAAAAGGTTGAGATAAAATGTTGAGAATAAACTCTTGTTGAAAATGTTGAAAATAATTTAATGAGTTTATTCTCAACATTTTATCGCGACTTTTTTCTCGAAATTTAACGAGTTTTTTTCTCGTAATTTAACGAGTTTATTCTCAACATTTTATCTCGACTTTTTTCTCGAAATTTAACGAGTTTTTTTCTCGTAATTTAACGAGTTTATTCTCAACATTTTATCTCGACTTTTTTCTCGAAATTTAACGATTTTTTTCTCGTAATTTAACGAGTTTATTCTCAACATTTTATCTCGACTTTTTTCTTGAAATTTAACGAGTTTTTTCTCGAAATTTAACAAGTTTATTCTCAACATTTTATTTAGACTTTTTTCTCGAAATTAAGCGATTTTTTTCTCGTAATTTTATGAGTTTATTCTCAACATTTTATCTCGACTTTTTTCTCGAAATTTAACGAGTTTTTCTCGAAATTTAACAAGTTTATTCTCAACATTTTATTTCGACTTTTTTCTCAAAATTTAACGCGTTGTTTCTCGAAATTTAACAAGTTTATTCTCAACATTTTATCTTAACTTTTTTCTTGAAATTTAACGAGGTTTTTTCTTGTAATTTAATGAGTTTATTCTCAACATTTTATCTCAACTTTTTTCTCGAAATGTAACGATTTTTTTCTCTTAATTTAAGTACATCTTAAGTACATCTTTATATCTAATTTAATTATTACTCTATTGTCTTGTGTACTGCTGAATGTACTGACAAGTATTTATGGAAAACTAAAATATGCACAGTTGTAATGATGTAGTGCAATTTAGTACATTAATATTATGTTGAAATGTAATAACAAAACAAAAACACACTAATATTATAATCATCTGATATACATGCACTTTCAATTAATCCATCAATATAAAAGTTATTTTTCAAATTGAAAATACACAACAAAGTAAGTTGATTCACATATATGACAGAGTCTAAAATTTGCCAATATTTATCTTATACACAGACATTTTACTAAAAATACATTCAGCGTCGCTGCCAAAATTAATTCAATGGGTCATCTTGTTAATGTTATAAATTATTTATTATTACCAATTAAAGAGTATCTGGCGCCACCGCACGGTTACATAAAAACATTTGCCGAGCACATTGGTATTAAAAACGGCTTTTAAAAAAGCCTTCAATGTTTACAGTGCGTGGAATGGTGCGCTGTGATTGGTTGAGCGGATATATCGCGTTCTGCAGAAAATTGAGAAAATTGTCGCGTTTTGGAAAGAAAGGGAGAAAACATTACAGAATAACACGACGGATATCGCATTTTGCGCAAAATTAATAAATGACTTTTCAATACTGACCAGATACAATAATGATTTTGGCGGAAACTCAATTTTTTTGAAAATGGCGTTTATCGCATTTTGGAACCAAACTCTTCATTTAAAAATATCCTGGCTCTACAAAGCTCTATAATGGTAGTGAACGGGGGGGCCTGTTTTGAAGCCCCCCAAAAATGCATCCATACATCATAAAAGTAATCCATACGACTCCAGGGGGGTTAATAAAGGCCTTCTGAAGTGAAGCAATGCATTTTTATAAGAAAAATATCCATATTTAAAACTTTATAAATTCAAATAACTAGCTTCCGGCGGACGACCGTACACATACTGCACAAGTCGACTTGCGCCAAATGATGCAATGTATGACGCAGGATGTAGGGGCATCGTAAGCTTAGACGCCTCTCGCGGTTCAAACAAATAGGGCTGTGCAACAAACTCAAGCTCCTCTTCTCTTATATCGAAATCCTCCATTTCTGTTTAAAAAATATCATTTTAGACTCCTAATTCATGACTGGTGATTTGTTTTGCTCTTTCTTCTGCGCTTCCATGTTCATCATTGTGTCATACGTCGTGTCAGAGGTTGCTCAATCGCTTGCTTTTAATTTTAATTCATATGCCCTGGTAATTAAAATAACTCCAAATCCCATCTCTCTTGCAATGACATCTCTTCTCTTCTCTGATGACGTTTACTGGTGAGGACGGGACATCCTGTCACTCACATGACATCACAGCAATATCAAACCACAATGATCAACCATCTAATCAAATCCAGATTGACAAAATCAAGTCCCACTCTATGTTTTTTTCTTTTTTGAGAAGCCGTTTCTCCCATAATAGGGAAGAAAAGACTATCACAACTTCCGTTATATGCCAACTTTAAAGGACTGGAACTAGTGCTGTGCGGTTTAAATAAGTCAGTAAAGTATAATGCAAGTAAAGGTTTTAGTATCTGCACAACTTCAGTTGCTTAGAAACCAGACTGAATTCTACCCCCTTCAGGAAAACATCTAAGCCTTTCACTTTAAAAGCATCAGGCGAGGTTTAGAGCACCCCAGTTCCACGGTTGTCATGGTTGTGAAGGATGCAGGCAGAAGAATGATGCTGGCATCTCCATGGCAGCAGAGAGAGAGAGAGAGAGAGAGAGAGAGAGAGGGAAGAGGGGGTCCAGTCGTTGTGTAACACTGACCTAGTTAATATGCAGCTGATCTGCCCCAGGGTCTCTGAAACATTAATGAGGTTTCTGCTACTGCTGCCTGCTCAACGCAGTTTCTCTCTCTGAAAACACACCCGTACACACACACCAACAACCAATTCAAATGATTAAGGAAGCCCCTGGTTATGTTATTATGAGATAATATGTGTCAAGCCGGCTGCATTAGTGTGTGCTTTGGCTAAAATCTGGCTGTGCTGCCTGATGCTGGTCGATTTTTGTTTTAAAGAATTTTTATTTGATCAAACACCATATTAGTGTGTGAATTATAAGGGTTTCTATTGAAACAAGCACAGTCACTGATAAGTGATTACATCATTTTAATAATAAAAAAAAAAGCCTTGCTAATTATTTAATTGTTTAATTTTTCTTTAATTCATAGTATGATCCTAATTAAACATTACTTGAAATATCATGTTTTAGAACTCAAATAAGTAAATTTGGCTTTCATATAAAAACATTACCGTATATATATAAATATATATAATTTTTGTAGTCTCTTATGTACGGAAGAGGATTAGGGCCAAGCAATAATAAAAAAATAAAACCATCTCGAGATTAAAGTTGTTAAATTTCTAGAAAAAAGTCGAGATAAAATGTTGAAAATAAAATCATTAATTTACGAGAAAAAAGTCGTTAAATTACGAGAAAAAGGTTGAGATAAAATGTTGAGAATAAACTCTTGTTGAAAATGTTGAAAATAATTTAATGAGTTTATTCTCAACATTTTATCTCGACTTTTTTCTCGAAATTTAACGAGTTTTTTTCTCGTAATTTAACGAGTTTATTCTCAACATTTTATCTCGACTTTTTTCTCGAAATTTAACGATTTTTTTCTCGTAATTTAACGAGTTTATCTCAACATTTTATCTCGACTTTTTTCTCGAAATTTAACGATTTTTTTCTCGTAATTTAACGAGTTTATTCTCAACATTTTATCTCGACTTTTTTCTTGAAATTTAACGAGTTTTTTCTCGAAATTTAACAAGTTTATTCTCAACATTTTATTTAGACTTTTTTCTCGAAATTAAGCGATTTTTTTCTCGTAATTTTATGAGTTTATTCTCAACATTTTATCTCGACTTTTTTCTCGAAATTTAACGAGTTTTTCTCGAAATTTAACAAGTTTATTCTCAACATTTTATTTCGACTTTTTTCTCAAAATTTAACGCGTTGTTTCTCGAAATTTAACAAGTTTATTCTCAACATTTTATCTTAACTTTTTTCTTGAAATTTAACGAGGTTTTTTCTTGTAATTTAATGAGTTTATTCTCAACATTTTATCTCAACTTTTTTCTCGAAATGTAACGATTTTTTTCTCTTAATTTAACGAGTTTATTCTCAACATTTTATCTCAACTTTTTTCTCGAAATTTAACGAGTTTTTTTTCTCGTAATTTAACGAGTTTATTCTCAACATTTTATCTCGACTTTTTTCTCGAAATTTAACGAGTTTTTTTCTCGTAATTTAACGAGTTTATTCTCAACATTTTATCTCGACTTTTTTCTAGAAATTTAACGTTTTTTTTTCTCGTAATTTAACGAGTTTATTCTCAACATTTTATCTCAACTTTTTTCTCGAAATTTAACGAGTTTTTTTCTCGTAATTTAACGAGTTTATTCTCAACATTTTATCTCGACTTTTTTCTAGAAATTTAACGTTTTTTTTCTCGTAATTTAACGAGTTTATTCTCAACATTTTATCTCAACTTTTTTCTCGAAATTTAACGAGTTTTTCTCGAAATTTAACAAGTCTATTCTCAACATTTTATTTCGACTTTTTTCTCAAAATTTAACGCGTTGTTTCTCGAAATTTAACAACTTTAATCTCGAGATGGTTTTATTTTTTTATTAATGCTTGGCCCTAATCCTCTTCCGTACTTATGCTCACCAAGGCTGCATTTATTTGACCAAAAAATACAGTAAAACTGTAACATTTTTAAGGTATTATTTCAGGATTATTTGAATAGAAAAGGAAATTTATTTGAAATAGAAATATTTTGTAACATTATAAATGTATTTACGTTAACTTTTGATCAATTTAATGCATCTTTACTGAATAAAAACATTAATCTATTTTAAAAAATCTCTAAACTTTTGAATGGTAGTATAATTACAAAATATTCAATTAAATTAATAACTCAAAATCTTAACTTGAGGCTGTGTGGAGTCCTTGCACAGCACTTTCATTTAGTTATACACTTGGTCGACTTACAATTTAAATAATTAAGTGAAAATGATATCTTAATCACAGACCTGAGTTAAGTCTACTTGCAGATAGTTAGCTTGTTGACAGTGTAACACTTGACTGAAATGTTTATTGTGAACTATCATGTGACGGTGTATCATATTACAAATGACCTGTCGATACTATAATCCCATGTTCACACAGCTGAGATGGTGCTAATGGCTGGGCAGGTTTATTTCCAGTATTACGAGTATTTTTACTGATATTATGACAACAAATAACCAGCATCTTTTGCCAGCCTGGGTTTTAGCAGCCTGCTTTGTAGAATACAGCCTTTTCTAAGTTGAATTTATTGCTTGTCCTAATACATAATGGTGTGTTTCTATCCATCCATACGCATGGCTTTTATAAGGCTAAATTTGTTGCTGTAGAACGGGGTTGGATGCATTTAGATAAGCATCATGATGCTAACAGCTACAAAACACCGCCCTGTTTGGTGTTTACACAAATGCTAAATGTGTCACCCTAATGAATGGTTCTGTTCAACAGCTGGCTTTAGAGAGCCCACAGACACAGACGAGGGGTCTGTCTGCTAATGAATGTGAATGCAGGGGAAGGGCGTGAGACAGGGTGTGATTGATCATTATCTGACCTTGATAATCACTGTTTGTGTGTGATACAGTATGTGTGTGTGTGTTTAGGAAACAGACATCTTTATATGCTCTCACTGACTCATTTTTTGAATCCGTAGTGTTTTTAGGAAGGACAGATGTTTGTGTATTGCATCCACCACAAAAGCCCTTTTCTCCGGTTGTATTAAAGTGTTAACAGACGATCTTTCTCTCTGTCTTGATCTCCCTCGCTCTTTCTTTGGAGATTGTGATTGATAGGTCATATATGTCACACTTCACTCTCATTCCCCAGAATGCTCTGGGTGCCGAGTGATCGTCATGGCAACCTGTCTACTGGCCCGTGCGCACGCACCCACCCACCCACACGCTCTCCCACAGCAAGTGCAAATGTATCTACTAACACCCTACAAATGTTAAAAGGACGTGTGTTAGGTAACAATGCAGAGGTGCTTTTTTTAACATATATCTATTGTGGTGGAAACATACTTTAGGAAGATGTGAGGAAGTGTTACACCATTTCCAGTGAATGGGAACTGCAGCAACCAACTTGATATAGACCATATTCACATCAAATGAAAATAAGGGAAAGGAGAATGTCATGAGGAAATATCTGGGTTATATTTCACCACAAAATGAAGAGAAAATAATAAGATATAAAATATAAAGAAAATGAAGTCTGTAACATTATTTTTGAAGACAATCAGGCAATTTTTACACATTAAATTCTTATTACTGTATTACAAAAATATACTACCTGAAAATGTATATGTATACACACACACACACACACACACACACACACACACACACACACACACACACACACACACACACACACACACACACACACACACACACATATTATACCCAAAAATTCTTCATACAGTGGACTACCAGTAAAACTTAAATTTAGAACCAAAAATTATTCAGATACTTTGACCTGACATATGGAAATTGTGACACATATACATATATATACACACATACATATATATATATATATATGTGTCACAATTTCCATATTTTATATCGACAGTAGGTCTGTAAATGTGGGTGGATGGTGATGATGACACTGATGATGTTGTTTCTTCCCCTATTTTTAGGACCATTCATCTATAGCTTTTTGTTATTTTAATGACAGTTACTCACATTTCCCTTTAAAACTGTATTACAAAAAAGTGTATAATTACATACACCCTCAATTACACCCTCTTTCTGGCTCTTTCAAAATCTCCTTACTTTCTGTCAGATCTCCTTTTTTATTTTTGGGTCTAAGCGTCAGCTCTTTTATCACGGCTGTTGTTGTTTTTCTGGGGTATCCAGTGTTGAGATCCTGTCAGCATGGCTGAGCGCTTTAAGCTTGTCCCACGGGTGTCATTGTTGCCCCTCTCTCATCTATCACTCGCTCCACTCATACACAGGAACCAATCACAAAACCCCTGGAAGCCCCACCTCGCCCCAACCTTCACCCCAGACCTGACGCAACAGCCCTGAGGTGCAAGTATGAGTGTTATTGTAGGATATGGAGGAGTGTTTATGTGTATGGGGAGTCGACTAATGACTGTTTTGAAAGAGTAAGGGCTAAAGCATCCATTAAATAAAAAGATAATCAGCAAAATTACTAAATAAAAGAGTGATAAGCACAAGGGGTCATTAGTGGGCTTGCTAAGACAAGCATCACTATTGCTTATATGTTGGGTTTGGGATTTGAACCAAGGAGGTCTATAATACCTGGATATAGCTATATGTTAGCATTCCCATTCATCTCAATGGCAGTTTCTTTGTGGGCACAATACCCCCGGGAAATACAATTTTAATAATTGTATTTCCAATAATTTTATCCAATAATTTTATCCTTTTAAACTCATCTTCGTTTTTTTTTTTTTTTTTTTTTTCTGTGAAAAAATAATTATACAGGCCTTAAAATAGCTTAAATGTAACTCTACACTCTTGCTTCATTTAGTATACGTAGATTCATGAATATGCATATTAGCCCCGCCTCCACTCGCTCACACCAGCTCAGAGATCCACTCAGTCAATTTTACTGTAGTAAACGCTGCACAATGGCAAGTGGAAATATTGGTTTAATTAAGCCATATGTTTGAACGTTGCCAAGGAAGAAGTGGAAGAGTGAATTATACAGGCTCGTCCACAAGTCGACGTATCAGAATGGTAATTCGTTTTATGTATCGCTCGCTACAACGTTGGACACAATTACAGTAATATGATTAACCTTTTGCTTGACTACGTTATATATCAGCTAATAATGTGTTGCTAATTTTACACACACCATCTCAGTCTGCCTTCTAAAAATCTGTATCCTTAGAAACACTTTTAACAACTTAGAACATAACTGTAGAAAAGCATATAGTTCATCATAACATTGTAATATACATCATATACACAATTCACCTGCTATATTGCTAAATGTACCTGATTTTTCATATTAACAGAAAAATAAACCGTGATAACCTGGCTTCTCTTGAGACCCCCCTGCTTCAGAGAATAGTTAATGATATGTTAAAGCCAGCCCGCATGTTGACATGATTGGTTGCAATCACCTAGAAATGCCCTAGCAACCACCCAGACTATCATAGCAACTACCTACTTACCACCCAGAACACCCTAGCAACGCCCTAACAACCACACAGAGCACCTTAGAAACTACTTATCAAACATGGTGAAAGCCAAGCAGAACACCTTAGCAGCTACTTGAAAATCACCTAGCAATGCCCTAGCAACCACCCAGACCATCATATCAACTACCTAGTAACCACCCAGAACATCCTAGCAACGCCCTAACAACCACACAGAGCACCTTAGAAACTACTTATCAAACATGGTGAAAGCCAAGCAGAACACCTTTGCAGCTACTTGACAATCACCTAGAAATGCCCTAGCAACTACCTTGTAACCACCCAGAATACCCTAGAAACACCTAGCAACCACACAGAGCACCTTAGAAACTACATAGCAAACATGGTGAAAGCCAAGCAGAACACCTTTGCAGCTACTTGACAATCACCTAGAAATGCCCTAGCAACTACCTTGTAACCACCCAGAATACCCTAGAAACACCCTAGCAACCACACAGAGCACCTTAGAAACTACATAGCAAACATGGTGAAAGCCAAGCAGAACACCTTTGCAGCTACTTGACAATCACCTAGAAATGCCCTAGCAACTACCTTTAACCACCCAGAATACCCTAGAAACACCCTAGCAACCACACAGAGCACCTTAGAAACTACTTATCAAACATGGTGAAAGCCAAGCAGAACACCTTAGCAGCTACTTGACAATCACCTAGAAATGCCCTAGCAACTACCTAGTAACCACCCATCACACCCTAGCAATGCCCTAGCAATGACACAGAACACTTTAGCAACTACATAGCAAACATGTTAAAGGCCAATCAGAACACCTTAGCAGCTACTTGAAAATCACCTAGCAATGCCCTAGCAACCACCCAGACCATCATATCAACGCCGTAACAACCATACAGAGCACCTTAGAAACTACATAACAAACATGGTGAAAGCCAAGCAGAACACCTTTGCAGCTACTGGACAATCACCTAGAAATGCCCTAGCAACTACCTTGTAACCACCCAGAATGCCCTAGAAACACCCTAGCAACCACACAGAGCACCTTAGAAACTACATAGCAAACATGGTGAAAGCCAAGCAGAACACCTTAGCAGCTACTTGACAATCACCTAGAAATGCCCTAGCAACTACCTAGTAACCACCCATCACACCCTAGCAACTCCCTAGCAACCACCCAGAACACCCAAGCACTAAAAGCATGCTAAAAGCAACTTATCAGCCACTTGGCAATTGATTAGCAATGCAACACAACTGCATAATATCACACTAATTGCCTTAGCTTTTCAAGCACCATTCACAATTTCTTCAGAAAATGTAAAACTAGAGTTATTATGAAAGCAGTGATATAAGTGGTTGTGTGATTTTTGGTTCTACATAAATGGATGAACTGTAAGTGGATCGTTCTCTGTGAGATTTTGTTTTTGTTCTGGGTATCTGATTTGTATCTGATCTGTTTGTTTCTGTGATTTCCTGCATATGTAACACTTCCAACGGCCTCTGTAGTTTCAGTAACCCAGACTACTGTTGTTTTGGGTTGACAGCTTAACAGGCTTATTGAAATTAAACACAAGTGTGTGTGACAGAGACAGAGGGATTCCTGGAATCAGGTCTGAAGCAGCAGATGGTTTCAAATGTGGTCTGGGCCACAGGTCCCTAATGTGTACCCACATGTAGAAATGGTGGAATTAAAAATGAAAGGTCTAGACTGCTTTACAGTGTGCGTGACTGCATTTTAGACCAGGATTGTTAGCTGTCTGGGGCAAAACCATGTGTGTGTGTGATAAGATACCACAGAAATTAGATGCACAAAGAGGATGTTGGGAGTTGGAGCTATATTGATGTCTGTATAACAGGCAAAATTTCCAGACTGCCAGTGTCAAGCAGAGATTTCAGTTTGTTCATGTGTGTTTTCTGTGTTTTCTCTCTTGCAGTTCAGGTATGTGTACATGTAAGAAAGGAGTATACGGGCCCAAGTGTGACGACTGCCACCCTGGATTCTTCCACTTCAGCAGCACAGGATGCCAACTGTGCCAATGCAACAACCACTCCACCTACTGCCACCCTCAGTCAGGTCAGTCCAGCACACTTTTATCATCGTTTAAAGTCTCAACATTGAATTTTGAGTTGGGGAAAAGGAATTATATCCAGAAGTTTATCCACCTCCTTAACAAAACCAGTTAAAATCAATTCATTCGTGAGTTGAACTGACATGGTTCTCGTGTTCAACTCACTGCAGGTGAAGATGAATGACTTAAATGTAATTCTGTTTATCACAAAACTATTGTGTTTCTTCAGAAAACATGGAATATTATTTAAAACAAATTAGAATAATGTGAAGATAGATGAATAATTTTTATATATATATATATATATATATATCTTAGGTGAAAATGAGAACAATTCTGAGATTGATCATAAAAACAATCTATTCTGGGTACTATTTGTCACTTTAAGAAATTAAGTCTATAGGCTACTTTCTTGAAAACGACAAATAATATTACCCAAAATGCATTGTTTTTTACGGTATATTACTGCTTAAATGGAAAACGGTATTTTACTGTGTACTTTTTTTTTCTTCTTTTTTTTAGTTATTTTTGAAGTGTACATATTTTTTAGATAGACTAATCTTGCAATTCATCAAAAAAAATGTATTCATAAAAACAACACATTAATACACTAATATAATTAAACTACTGGCAAAATTTTATCAAAATAAAGATATACAAATATTAGACTTATAGAGCAGGGATGGGCAACTCCGGTCCTGGAGGGCCACTGCCCAGCAGAGTTTAGCTCCAACCCTAATCAAACACACCTGAACCAGCTAATCAAGGTCTTTAGGATTAGTAGAAAGTTATAGGCAAGTGAGTTTTATCAGGGATGGAGATAAACTCTGCAGGACACTGGCCCTCCAGGACCGGAGTTGCCCATCCCTGTTATAGAGCATAATATTTGTTATCATAAAGCATTACAGCTTTGGTTATAATATAATATAATATAATTTTAATGCAAAAATAAATTACTGATATGTTAAAAAACACTACAAATAAGGTCTCATTAGTTAACTACATTAGTTAACATGAACTAATAATAAACAATACTCACAGCATTTAATAATATTAATGATAATGTCAACATTTACAAACATGTTTTTAAGATCAAAAGTTGTATCTTTTAAGATTTATGCACTGTAAACATGATGACATGATGTGACTATGACATGAAGATGAATACATAACAATGATTTTCTTTTATTAGGTGAACTGTTCCTTAAACGATATTTCAGACTTGAGATTGACTCACCTAGAGCGATTCATCACAACATCCTCCACACTTCCCTCTCTTTTCTCTCTCCATCCTTGTATCCTAGGCAACCCAGGCTTAATTAACCTCTGACCCTACACAGCAAATTCATCAGTGTTAAATTTCAAGTGTTAAGCCAATTTAGAGTAAAGTGTTGAAGTTATAGTGTAAAATTTAGAGAAATTAACACTATCAGTGTGTTAAAAGCTTGTTTGCTTCAGTGTTATCACAGAGTTACAGGTATCCAACACCCCCTGGTGTTATTTGCAACATCCGGGCATTTATTCAGCGATCTCGCTGAAAGATTTTTCCAGACGCCATTTTCTCGTGCCATG
Source organism: Megalobrama amblycephala (assembly GCF_018812025.1). Classification (NCBI taxonomy): domain Eukaryota; kingdom Metazoa; phylum Chordata; class Actinopteri; order Cypriniformes; family Xenocyprididae; genus Megalobrama; species Megalobrama amblycephala. The sequence continues at coordinate 29,677,110 of NC_063055.1, forward strand.
CGGAGGATGAGAAACGACAACTGGTGAGTTAAAGCTACTTTAAAGTTTGCGTTTAATGGACATCTTCTATCAAAATTATTAATTTAGTGTTAGTTTTTACATACGGGGATGTATTAACGCGCAAATGATGTATTTGTCCTTGTTCGTTACACAAGGCGGGTGCGCGCCATCTGAAGCGGTTTTAAATATTGCTCCTGTCTGTTACAAATAAGTTTCTCAAGGAAAGCGTTTTACTCTGTGCTTGCATTATATGGCTCTTTTTGTGCAAACATGAAGTTTATCGGAGTAGTTGATATGGTAGGTGTGTCGAACATACGGCCTGCAGGCTGAACATAACGTTAGCCCATGGATCAGAGGCCTTTTTCAACGGCTCTGCCACGGAGGCGTCCAAGCCGGCCTGAGGGATGATTCCAACAATAATATAAAATTACAGTTATTTGAGACACAATTTTCTATCACTCGCTTTCATCTCGAGTAAGAGAGATTTTAAAGTTTTATTGGGCAGCTATTTCCGGGGTTTTGTTTGTGTAATATCGCACGCTATCTAACGTTATTCAGCAACGTCAACGTTAATCACTTATTATCATTGGAGATAAGTGTCACATAAACTAATAAAATACCTCTGATGGCGTTTACTTTATTTTAACAATACATTTGATGTACGTTCTCTTGTGTAGGAACCAACCGGATCATGAGACACTACTTTTAAAATTTTCTTCTTCAGGTAAGTATTTTTTTTTTTATCTGTAAAGTTGCCATGAGGCTAACATAACCATGTGAAGTTAGATATTTAAGTGTGTTAAAGTCCTATAAAGGAATATGATTATTATGAATTCTGCACAAGAAATGTATTGTAAAAGTATTGTACATATAAATTTTGTGAATATCTTTCATACATTTATTTATTTATTTATTTATTTTTGGTAAGTGCATTTGTTAAACAGGGTAGAAAGATATTGCTGTCATCCTTAGAAGTTGACTGGTGATCACCCATCTACAATCCTTCCTGATGAATCACACACCATCCTCAGAGTGTTTCCAAGGCTGCTGGACACTAAAGATCTGGTAAGTATTGGCATCCTTTTTTTTTTCAATTACAGTTAATATCTCTGAACTTAGTATATGATTGTCAGAAATATGAAGTTTTTGTTTGTGTTTCTGCAGATAGCTCAAGGTTTTAGACTCCTCTTTGGTCCACAAACAGCTGTCAAACTGCTGGAGAAGTGGCCTACATTCTATAAGGAAAAGGTGATCAGAGAAGCAGAGAACCTTGACCTTACTACCACCTCAGTGCTCCACAGTTTGCTGAAGTCTGCCAGGAATCAGTATCATGATGAATCTTCAGAAGATCACCCAGGTATTAATTTCAGAGCGCTCGTGTGACAACAATACAAAAAAGGGAGGGGGAAAAAATCTGTGTATCATTCTTTCGCTCATTTTTCTATATAAAACCAAAAATATATATATATATATATTTTTTTTAATTTTCCTTTTTAAATCCAAAATGAAAAAAACAGAAAACAACTCGTTTTCTGATTTTCAATTTTGTGCTCAAATTAAAAATGGAAAAAACGGATAATTAGCCCTCAAATTACATTTTGGTTTTCTCATTGGATGCAAGTGGCTTACCGGAAGTGATCGTTACGCGCGCGGGGAAAGCGTCAAAGCGAGTGACATGACCGGACTGAAGTAGTTAACAATACATATACTAATATACAATAGTTAGAAAAATATGAGACTAAATAATTAATAAATATAATTGTGCATAAACGTATATACAATAAATAAATGCAATTTAAAAGCTAAGGAAACTTAATCATCATGTAGAATATATAAAGTTGCTCAAAATATTGGCCATATACAGTGTTAATGCAAAAGTAACTAGTTATTATTATTATTATTATTATTATTATAGCTACATGAATTATTGCACTTATTGAAAAGTAAGTCACATTATCTTTATTAATTTATGTAATTAAATAAAATGCATGAATTAATAAAGATATTTTGTTAGGGAAATATATTTATATTGTCCCTTAAAACTACTAAAATTTCGTATTTCGCAAGATCAAAAGCTATGGAAGCCCGTTTCCGCCACTAAATAAAAAATAAAAAAGTAATTGCGACTTTTTTCATCTGTGAATTCTGACTTTTTTTCTCACAATTGCGAGTTATAAAGTCAGAATTCTGCGATATAAACTTGCAATCGCATGATATAGAGTCAATTCTGACTTAGGAAAAAAAATTCTCAAAGAATTGACTATCACACAATTGCGAGTTTATATGACAGAATTCTGACTTTATAACTCGCAATTGTGAGAAAAAAGTCAGAATTCTGAGATAAAAAGTCGCAGTTACTCTTTTTATTTTTTATTTAGTGGCGGAAACGGGCTTCCATAGCTTTTGATCTTGCGAAATACGAAATTTTAGTACAGTTTTAAGGGACAATATAAATATATTGCCCTAACAAAAATGTGACTTTTCAATAAGTGCAATAATTCATGTAGCTAATAATAATAATAATAATAATAATAATAACTAGTTACTTTTGCATAAACACTATATATGGCCACTATTTTTAGCAACTTTATATATTCTATATGATGATTCAGTTTCCTTAGCTTTTACATTGCATTTATTGTATATGTTTATGCACATTTATATTTATTAATTATTTAGTCTCATATTTTTCTAACTATTGTATTTTAGAATATGTATTATTAACTACTTCAGTCCGGCCATGTCACTCGCTTTGATGCTTTCCTCGCGCGCGTAACATTCACTTCCGGTAAGCCACTTGCATCCAGTGAGAAAACCAAAATGTAATTTAAGGGCTCGTTATCAGTTTTTTTCATTTTGGATTTAAAAAGGAAAATAAAATTATTATTTTTTTTTTTTTTGATTTTTGGTTTTATATAGAAAAATGAGTGAATGAATGATGCACGGATTGGGGAAAAAAACCCACTTTTTTTCTTTTTAGAGTGGGACAGTGATATGACATATTTTTTGCTGCTTCTGCATATCCTGCCACCACAACATTTAAAAAAGAAAAAACTGAAGATCAGCGCAGCTCAGGTCATGAACCATCTAGCTGTATTTCACAAGGTATGTGCCAGGCTACAGTTTGTGATTTTTAGTGGGTAGACAAACTACATGGTTTCCACGGGGCACTGAAAAGCATTAAAAGTCATTAAATAGATTTCACGAAAAAAGGGGTCTTAAAATTAATGACTTTTTATTCTATTTAAAGTTCGTCCAAAAATGAAAATAATGTCATTTATTACTCACCCTCATGTCGTTCCACACCCATAAGACCTTTGTTCATTTTCGGAACACAAATTAAGATATTTTTGATGAAATTCGGTGGCTCAGTGAGGCCTCTATTGAGAGCAAAGCCACCGAACCTCTCAAGATCCATAAAGGTACTAAAAACATATTTAAAACAGTTCATGTGACTACAGTGGTTCAACCTTAATATTATAAAGTGACGAGAATATTTTTGTGCACCAAAAAAAAAAAAAAAATAACATCTGTGACAAGCAGGGTGGGGCATTTTACAAAAGTAAAATGGTGGCAGTTCCTCACGGACAACTGCCACCCACACAAACATAATAAAACATAACTTAAAGTCCAGACCTAATCCTCTCTCGTCCTTCACTGTCATCGCTCCTCCTTTTTAATGCTTCTGGAGCTCCTCGGTGAGAGATAAGAGACCCGTGCAACATACAGCTGACGCTCAATATCGCTCATGTCACCGGCCTTGCGTCGTTCCCTCACGTCTCTCGCCCCGCCCTGCTTGTCACAGTGACTTTTCAACAATATCTAGTGATAGCCAATTTCAAAACACTGCTTCGAAGCTTTTGTTTCAAATCAGTGGTTCGGATCATTTGTCAAACTGCTGAAATCATGTGACTTTGGCGTTCTAAACCAGTGATTCAAAAAAAAAGATTTGAAGCAGTGCTTCGAAATCACCCATCTCTAGATATTGTTAAAGTCTTTACTTTTTGTGCACCAAAAAAAAAAAAAATTCTCGTCACTTTATAATATTAAGGTAGAACTACTGTAGTCACATGAACTGATTTAAATATGTTTTTAGTATCTTTCTGGATCTTGAAGTTCGGTGGCTTTGCTTTCAATGGAGGCCTCACGGAGCCTCTTACGGTGTAGAACAACATGAGGCTGAGTAATGACATTATTTTTTGGGTGAACTAACCTTTAAATAGAATTAAAAGTCATTACTTTTTTAAATTTTAAATAAGTCTCTTCTGCTCACTAATAGAGCTGTGTATCTTTTGAATTTTATCGATTCTGATTCCGATTATGCTTATCAATTCCTAGTTTTAATTCCAGTAAGATGAAGAAAAATTCAAAAGTTCATAAAAAATGCTAAGGTCGTTTATGGCATTAAAGGGTTAGTTGACCCAAAAATTTAAATTCTGTCATTAATTACTCACCCTCATGCTGTTCCACACCTGTAAGACCTTCGTTCATCTTCTGAACACAAATTAAGATATTTTTGATGAAATCCAATGGCTCCGTGAGGCCTCCATAGGGAGCAATGACATTTCCTCTCTCAAGATCCATAAATGAACTAAAAACATATTTAAATCAGTTCATGTGAGTACAGTGGTTCAATATTAATATTATAAAGCCACGAGAATATTTTTGGTGTGGCAAAAAACAAAATAATGACTTGTTTAGTGATGACCGATTTCAAAACACTGCTTCAGGAAGCATCGAAACATAATGAATCAGCGTGTCGAATCTGCTGTTCGGAGCGGCAAAGTCATGTGATTTCAACTTTTTACACGCGATCCGATTCATGATTCGATACACTGATTCATTATGCTTCAAATCTTTCTGAAGAAGTGTTTTGAAATCGGTCACTATATAAATCATTATTTTGTTTTTTTGGCGCACCAAAAATATTCTCGTCGCTTTATAATATTAATATTGAACCACTGTACTCACATGAACTGATTTAAATGTTTTGAGTACATTAATGGATCTTGAGAGAGGAAATGTCATTGCTGTCAATGGAGGCCTCACGGAGCCATCGGATTTCAACTAAAATATCTTAATTTGTGTTCTGAAGTTTAACGAAGGTCTTATGGGTATGAAATGATATGAGAGTGAGAAATAAATGACAGAATTTTCATTTTTGGTTGAACTAACCCTTTAAAGAACATTAAATTACTTTTAATGATATTTGCAGAAACCCTGAACTAGTAAGAATAGTATTATGTAAATTTGATATGTAATTTTTCCTACAGTGAATCGGCAGCGTAGTAGAACACTTGGAGAAACTGGAGGGACATCGCCAGCCATATCTCCTTGCTTCAGGAACTCACATGTGGGCCATCAGCAGTTACTACGTTGTGATTGACCCGATGCTCATTCCATGTAAGGGAACCATGTCGTTGGCAGCCTTTGATGAACTTTTTAAAGCGCACTTCGTTTTCAGCTCTGATGATGCTCTCAGCAACATGTACACATTCCTCCAGACAACAGTCTACAGTATAGATGTTGACACCACTGAAGAAAGTCCAAAGGTGAAAGAAACTGAGAGCCAAGCTCATGAACAGGAACTAAGTGTTACGTTTGCAGAGTATTCCATAATGCACCTGTCATGTTATGTGAAGCTTTTGATGATACTTGAAGCTCTTCGATTTTTGATTGTTTTATGCTTACAGACTGTTTTATATTGTACGGCTGCATCATATAGACTGCAAGCAGCAGGTATGAGATTTGTTTGTTGAACAAGGTCATTGTACAGGGTAGTTTGAGTGCCCTGTCCCTGGCTTAAATGAAATGTGTAGCTCTGTTAAAGGAAAAATAAAATTTATTCATTGCAGAACTTTATGATCTGATTATTGGGATGGTAACACTAATAGATGGTAACTGTTGTAACTATAGGGGTCTATGTAAATACTCAATACTGAATACAAAATACTGATTTATAATAGCACTTTTGGTGCTTTTAATATATTAAAAGCACCAAAAGTGCTATTATAAATCAGTATTTTGAACACTCATCCTTGGTATATTGAAATTACACTGGTGTTGATCTTAAAAGGAGAGTGTTAATTTTTAACACCGTAATTGAGTACTAACACTGGTGTAGTGCAGAAACAACAATAAATAGTGTTGACTAGGTTTAAAATTAACGATAATGAGTGTTGAATTTACACTCAAAGGGTGTCAAAAAGTTAACACTATCAAAAGTGTAAAATTTACCCTCTATAGTGTGGACACATATAGACACTTTGCTGGTGTAAAATTTGACACTGTGGGTGTTCTTTTTACTCCAGTGATTTTGCTGTGTATCAACATAATGCTCATGCTGGTGTGTGTGTGTGTGTGTGTCTGTGTTAATTTGTTAAGCAAACCTGCTGACATCTGAGAAGTGTAGGAGTGTTTGCCTTAAATCATTTCACCCAGGCCTCAGTCCACTGATGCCATAGACGTGTTTGTCAACTGCTTGTTCAAGTGCATGTGTCTAGGAACCCATCTGTCCCTGTCTCTCTCTCCCTCCGCGGTATGTGTGCAGATGGTAGCTGGTAACCTTTCCCCCGATGCGGAGAGCCACAGTCAGATTTACAGCCCTCCTCAGTCATAAACCCAATCAGCATCTCCGGAGACTGCTTACAGTTCATAGACTCACACCCGCCCCACAGCATAATAACACACACAAACACACACACACGAGACGAGTAGTAACTCTCAGAGCCAGAAGAATACTGCACATACTACACAAAGCCTTTTGGTTTTTCTTCATACAGAACACTTAATGAATAACTGTAACATGCAGCTGGAGATGCGATAAAGATGAAGCAATATTTTCATGTAATTAAACCAAAGAACGAAGAATAGAAAAGTGAACTCTGACATAATTACAACATGGTAAAATCTCACTGAAATTATAAAGATATCAAAACACAAGATTTCATATTCTCATCAACCACAACATGAACAAAAAATCAAACCAGAGCTAAAAAGAAATACCCCCAAAACTGGCAACATATTAACATTGTGCTGAACCGAGGGGTTTTAACCTTTACTCACCTATGTGTTGTTCCAGGGACCCCTCTATATAACAATCTGAAGTTTTCATTAATATTGTAAACATTATGAAATCACATAATGCGTAATATTATCTGTTGATTTGCATTCAGATACTTAAGCATAAAATTGTATGCAAATTTGGTGTATATAATATAATATGAAAGCTGTTCTAACTTAACTGTAAACCAGGCTTCATGGGGCTTATTACTTTTATAAAATGGTTAGTCCATAAAAATATCTATTTTAATAGTTACGTTTTAATAGTATGTTTGTAGCGTAATTTACAAACCTCATGGACCATCAGAAGCATGGACCGAAAACTAATATAATATAATAAACTACTTGTCTGTTAATATAATCAAAGTTATAAAACAGACCACACTTAGAAATATATTTTGAATATAACAATATTTTAAATTATTTATTTTTATTTATTATTATTTTTTTAATATTAATAATATTTTTTTGATTACTGAATATAGCTTTAAAAAAATTAAACTACTGACTGATGTATATTTTAAACTTCTGTGTAATATTGGTTGTTTTATGTTTAGTGTCATGAATTAAAAACTCTGTTTAGTATTATTATATACTATTCTAGTATTTATTTATATTATGAATTAGTTTTATTTTTATATTTTCAGCTTTCATGTGAATATTAGTTTGAGGAATTTTATGTGATGTTTGTCTGTTTTATTTGTTTTATTTTTATTTTTTATTTATAATTAGCTTTTAATTTATTTTATTTTTAGATTTTTAGTTTTAGTTCATCAACTTTTTTTTTATTTTAGTTAGTTGCCAAAGTAACATTTCAATTTTTTTTTGTTTTTCATCTAATATTCATATTTCATTTCAGCTCTCAACAATATGCAAAAATGATTTTTATATGCAAAGACTATGAAAACATTTTTAATAGTTTTAGTTTTGGTTAATAAAAAAACACTGACAGAAACTTTGTTTCATATCTCTTCATGGAGCCCATGCAGTACCTCCACAGACCTCCACTTAAAATCCCTGGTCTTGAATAGTGCTAACTGGAGAAATAGTGCTGCGTTTCTCAGACTGGGGCCTAATCATCAAGAAATGACCCAGTGCACATTTAGGAATGAGAGCACTTTAAGCTTCGGTGAAGGGCTCTTCTCTTAAAATGCAGAATTCTTTATTTTAGAAACAGCTTTTGAAGTCTCACTGTGCTAAACTAGTTCTCACCTTATATAACGATTTACATAAGACTCTCAGAAAGGCAGGAAGTGTCATTTTCTGTCTATACTATTGCTAATGATCAGTTGTTGTGTATATTCTCCTTGTGTTCCAGGTGTTTGTTTGGACTGTCAGAACAACACTCAGGGCCACAACTGTGAGGAGTGTCTGCCCAACTTTTACCGGCGTCACGGTGAGGGGTCCACGGACGCCTGTCTGCCTTGTCCCTGCTCCTCTGAGACCTCCAGCGGCAGCTGCCATCTCGGTGGGTCTGCATCTCTGTGACATGTTGACAGGGTTCAGGGCAGCTTCTGGCTTCAGCACATCATGTCCTGAAAGTGGATGGGAATTATTCAAGAGGGCAGAAAATAGAAGGCATATAAGGTCTCTTCTCTTGAATAGCGAGCACTAATGGATCTTGACATTTACTCTACCAGTCAAAAGTTTTTAATGTTTTTGAAACAAGTCTTTTAGCTCACCAAATCTGCAATTATTTGATCAAAATACAGTAAAACAGTAATACTGTGAAATATTATTCCAATTTCAACTGTTTTCTATTTTTATATATATTGAACTGTAATTTAGTCATGTGATGGCAAAGCTGAATTTCGCTAATTTTGTTCTCAATTATTATTAATTGTTATTGATGCTCAATTATTAATAACAGTTTTTGCTGCTTAATATTTCTGTGGAAACTAGGGGTGACCCTGAATAGTTGACGATTCGAATCTTCGATAGGAGGAGCCTGATTCGACTACCAATCTCACAGTCGAATCGTCGCAGAGGTGTTATGAGAAGAGATATGGGGGCGCTCAATATCTGATTTTACATAGACATTCTGGTTCTTTCCCAGTAGGTTAATATACAGCCTATTATGTTAAGACTATAAATAAAAATGTGAAAAGAAAGAAGCTTTTAATAAATATTTGTAATGTGCGTGAATAAATCCAACCTGTGACCGATTTAAGTTTCACTTCCATGATCCGTGACGGCAGATGAGCATCTTTACGGCAGGGATTAAATCTTCAACAATGTCTGGGATAAAGTGTACAATTGGATGCACTTTGAAATGGTAAATGATGATCAAAAAAACGTATGCAAGTTGTGCCAACAGCTCATGTCCTAGAACTCAACAACGACAAACACTGCGGCGCGCTTCTGCCGGCCAAGGAGCTGACTATAGCGCGCTATTTGAAAAGACTCAAACGGATACACGCAGATCGCGTGAAAGACTGGATTTTTCTCTCTCAGTCAGGTAGGGTAGCTACAAGTGATTTCAAACTATTTCAGCCGCAATTTGAGTAATTTTGTAATTTGAGTTTTGGATGCTGTTAATGTTTAGCTAAAAAGACAATTCTAGCTATACTTTCAGTGTTTTAATAATTTCTTTAATTTTAATTTATTTATTGATCACTGTTTTGAATATATGTTCCCCTGCACTTCAGGCATTTTGCAGTTTGACTTGATCATATTTCATTTTTTTAATTAGGCTATTTTCATTTATTAGAATGGTATATTCTGTACTAATTCAATTCTGTAAATTAATGTTTGATAAATATATATATATATATATATATATATATATTTTTTTTTTTTTTTAAATTAAATTAATTATTTTTTTTGTTTTTTGGTGCATCAATGTTGCGCTGTAGATTAGTTAAAGCTTGCTCGCACAGACAATTTAGCTGATGTAATTTGATTTGCCGACATATGAAATGTATATCTATCTTCAGTGTGGCCTTTCTGCAGTTATTAATATATATATTTTAAAGTTTATTGATCCAAAATGTTTTTATTCATTTTCTTCTATATCTTTGAGAGTGTTCTGTAAATCGTGGCTGTAAATGTTTACCCAGATTGCCTTTCATTTGTTTAAAAAATATAAAATCATTGTCAGTTTCGTCTATCACTTGACAGGCAGTTTGGTTGGTTTATAAGATGTTTCTCTGTGCTGTGTGTTAAAGAAAATAAAAGTTGTCTTAAGCAGCGGATAGACTATAGCCAGGCCTTACTTCATTTTCCGTGTCCCGCTCCATCTCGTGTACAGTTCAGCGCGCGAACCTTTCAAAGTCCGTGCACACTCTATAGTGAACTGCTGTTTTTCAAGACACCCCCCCCCCACCCCTTTATGATTCGACTATCAGTCGAATATACGCAATCTGATTCGAATCAGATTCGACTATGTAAATCCGTAGTCGAGGACACCCCTAGTGGAAACCATGATACTTTTTTTCAGGAGTCTTTGTTGAACAGAAATTTCAAAAGAAAACTTAGTAGTGAATCATTGTATAGTGTTTTTCCACAGAAATATTATTATACTACTATCACCACGTTCCGGCATACTCCACGCCTACCAAGTGACATCGATCGCCACTTTCTGGCGTACACCACGCCTATCAAGTGACATTGATCGCCACCTTCCGGCATACTCCACGCCTGTCAAGTGACATCGATCGCCATCTTCCTTCATACTCCACGCCTGTCAAGTGACATCGATCGCCACCTTCCAGCATACTCCACGCCTGTCAAGTGACATCGATCGCCACCTTCCGGCATACTCCACGCCTGTCAAGTGACATCGATCGATTGGAAACCATGATACTTTTTTTCAGGATTCTTTGTTGAACAGAAATTTCAAAAGAAAACTTAGTAGTGTATCATTGTATAGTGTTTTTCCACAGAAATATTATTATACTATTATCACCACGTTCCGGCATACTCCAAGCCTATCAAGTGACATCGATCGGCGCCTTCCGACATACTCCACGCCTGTCAAGTGACATCGATCGTCACTTTCCAACATAATCCACGCCTGTCAAGTGACATCGATCGCCACCTTCCGGCGTACACCACGCCTATCAAGTGACATTGATCGCCACCTTCCGGCGTACACCACGCCTATCAAGTGACATCGATCGCCATCTTCCGGCATACTCCACGCCTATCAAGTGACATCGATTGCCACTTTCCGGCATACTCCACGCCTGTCAACTGACATCGATCCCCACTTTCTGGCATACTCCACGCCTATCAAGTGACATCGATCACCACCTTCCGACATGCTCCACGCCTATCAAGTGACATCGATCGCCACTTTCCAGCGTACTCCACACCTGTCAAGTGACATCGATCGCCACTTTCCGGTGTACACCACGCCTATCAAGTGACATCGATCGATTGGAAACCATGATACTTTTTTTCAGGATTCTTTGTTGAACAGAAATTTCAAAAGAAAACTTAGTAGTGTATCATTGTATAGTGTTTTTCCACAGAAATATTATTATACTATTATCACCACGTTCCGGCATACTCCACGCCTACCAAGTGACATCGATCGCCACCTTCCGGCGTACACCATGCCTATCAAGTGACATCGATCGCCACCTTCCGGCGTACACCACGCCTGTCAACTGACATCGATCACCACCTTCCGGCATACTCCACGCCTGTCAAGTGACATCGATCACCACCTTCCGACATACTCCACGCCTGTCAAGTGACATCGATCACCACTTTCCAGCGTACACCACGCCTATCAAGTGACATCGATCGATTGGAAACCATGATACTTTTTTTCAGGATTCTTTGTTGAACAGAAATTTCAAAAGAAAACTTAGTAGTGTATCATTGTATAGTGCTTTTCCACAGAAATATTATTATACTATTATCACCACGTTCCGGCATACTCCACGCCTACCAAGTGACATCGATCGCCACCTTCCGGCGTACACCACGCCTATCAAGTGACATCGATCGCCATCTTCCGGCGTACACCACGCCTGTCAAGTGACATCGATCGCCACTTTCCGGCATACTCAACGCCTGTCAAGTGACATCGATCGCCACTTTCCGGCATACTCAACGCCTATCAAGTGACATCGATCGCCACTTTCCGGCATACTCCACGGCCTACCGGCCTTCCGGCCTACACCGCGCCTGTCAAGTGACATTGATCGCTATTTTCCGGCATACTCCACGCCTATCAAGTGACATCGATCGGCGCCTTCTGACATACTCCACGCCTGTCAAGTGACATCGATCGCCACCTTCCGGCATACTCCACGCCTATCAAGTGACATCGATCGCCACTTTCCGGCGTACACCACGCCTGTCAAGTGACATCGATCGCCACCTTCCGGCATACTCCACGCCTGTCAAGTGACATCGATCGATTGGAAACCATGATACTTTTTTTCAGGATTCTTTGTTGAACAGAAATTTCAAAAGAAAACTTAGTAGTGTATCATTGTATAGTGTTTTTCCACAGAAATATTATTATACTATTATCACCACGTTCCGGCATACTCCACGCCTGTCAAGTGACATCGATCGATTGGAAACCATGATACTTTTTTTCAGGATTCTTTGTTGAACAGAAATTTCAAAAGAAAACTTAGTAGTGTATCATTGTATAGTGTTTTTCCACAGAAGTATTATTATACTATTATCACCACGTTCCGGCATACTCCACGCCTATCAAGTGACATCGATCGGCGCCTTCCGACATACTCCACGCCTGTCAAGTGACATCGATCGCCACTTTCCAACATAATCCACGCCTGTCAAGTGACATCGATCGCCATCTTCCGGCGTACACCACGCCTGTCAAGTGACATCGATCGCCACTTTCCGGCATACTCAACGCCTATCAGGTGACATCGATCGCCACTTTCCGGCATACTCCATGGCCTACCGGCCTTCCGGCCTACACCGTGCCTGTCAAGTGACATTGATCGCTATTTTCCGGCATACTCCACGCCTATCAAGTGACATCGATCGGCGCCTTCTGACATACTCCACGCCTGTCAAGTGACATCGATCGCCACCTTCCGGCATACTCCACGCCTATCAAGTGACATCGATCGCCACTTTCCGGCATACTCCACGCCTATCAAGTGACATCGATCGCCACCTTCCGACATACTCCACGCCTATCAAGTGACATCGATCGCCACTTTCTGACATACTCCACGCCTATCAAGTGACATCGATCGCCACTTTCCAACATAATCCACGCCTGTCAAGTGACATCGATCGCCACCTTCCGGTGTACACCACGCCTATCAAGTGACATTGATCACCACCTTCCGGTGTACACCATGCCTATCAAGTGACATCGATCGCCATCTTCCGACATACTCCACGCCTATCAAGTGATATTGATCGCCACCTTTCAGCGTACACAACGCCTATCAAGTGACATTGATCGCCACTTTCCGGCGTACACCACGCCTATCAAGTGACATTGATCGCCACTTTCCGGCGTACACCACGCCTATCAAGTGACATCGATCGCCACCTTCCGGTGTACACCATGCCTATCAAGTGACATCGATCACCATCTTCCGACATACTCCACGCCTGTCAAGTGACATCGATCGCCACTTTCCAACATAATCCACGCCTGTCAAGTGACATCGATCGCCACCTTCCGGCGTACACCACGCCTATCAAGTGACATTGATCGCCACCTTCCGGCGTACACCACGCCTATCAAGTGACATCGATCGTCATCTTCCGGCATACTCCACGCCTATTAAGTGACATCGATCGCCACCTTCCGGTGTACACCACGCCTATCAAGTGACATTGATCGCCACCTTTCAGCGTACACCACGCCTATCAAGTGACATCGATCGCCATCTTCCGGCATACTCCACGCCTATCAAGTGACATCGATCAACACTTTCCGCCATACTCCACGCCTATCAAGTGACATTGATCGCCACTTTCCGGCGTACACCACGCCTATCAAGTGACATTGATCGCCACTTTCCGGCGTACACCACGCCTGTCAAGTGACATCGATCGCTACTTTCCGACATACTCCACGCCTGTCAAGTGACATCGATCGCTACTTTCCGACATATTCCACGCCTGTCAAGTGACATCGATTGCTACTTTCCCTCATACTCCACGCCTATCAAGTGACATTGATCGCTACTTTCCGGCGTACACCACGCCTATCAAGTGACATTGATCGCTACTTTCCGGCGTACTCCGCCTGTCAAGTGACATCGATCGCCACTTTCCGGCATACTCCACGCCTGTCAACTGACATCGATCGCCACTTTCCAGCATACTCCACGCCTATCAAGTGACATCGATCGCCACTTTCCGGCATACTCCACACCTGTCAAGTGACATCGATCGCCACTTTCCTTCATACTCCACGCCTGTCAAGTGACATCGATCGCTACTTTCCGACATACTCCACGCCTGTCAAGTGACATCGATCGCTACTTTCCGACATACTCCACGCCTGTCAAGTGACATCGATTGCTACTTTCTGACATACTCCACACCTATCGAGTGACATCAATCGCTACTTTCCCTCATACTCCACGCCTATCAAGTGACATCAATCGCTACTTTCCCTCATACTCCACGCCTATCAAGTGACATTGATCGCTACTTTCTGGCATACTCCACGCCTATCAAGTGACATTGATCGCTACTTTCCGGCATACTCCACACCTATCAAGTGACATCAGTCGCTACTTTCCTTCATACTCCACGCCTATGAATTGACATCGATTGCCACTTTCCAGCCTACACCACGTTTTGTTCATGCCTTGATGGATTGATACACGACCTTGGTTTCAATCTTGGTTACAACTGAACATTTTTTTGGTACCAAAGAGCCAATCAAAGACCTTCTTTCCATCCCAGGTTCTCTTCCATTGGATGTAATTGCACAGCAACAGTCATGGTGATGTGGCTTTGGGTTGTCACTTTACATTTACGGTCAGTGGAGCCTGAGGAGGAAAGTCAACAAGCGAGTGTGAGGAAGAGAGAGAGAGAGAGAGAGAGAGAGAGAGAGAGAGAGAGAGGGCACTGAAAGTTCAGAACTCTTATATAAGTGTACTCAGTATTATTTATATATTTACAGGTCAAATATGTAGGGCATAATGTACAGTCAGCCAATCATTTATATTTATATTGATTACGCTCGTTGGACTGTACATTAAGCCACTTATTTCATGGCTATTAACAAACAAATAAATCAGTGGACATGAAATATTAATTTAGTTTAAATGATTTTATTATCTTGTATAGAAGAGAGAGTGAAAATGAAAGGGAGTGTAAAATGATGGAGATCAAGCAGATCAGCAGTGATTATTAATGTGTCAACAGGCCCACAGCTGCGCCTCTCACCTTCCACCACTAAAGGCGTCTCACCTCAAGTTCAAACTTTGTGGAGTGGTGTAATGGTTAAAGATATGTGCTGATGACGGAAAATTTGTAGGTTCAAATCCTGCAATTGTGCTCTTGAGCAAAACACTTAACTCCAGGTTGCTCCAAGGGAAGTGCTCCTATAATAAGTAGGCTAAGTGTACTGGAAATTTCCCTGGAACTGCTAAATTACCTGCTTAGATGGAATGTTTATTTTGTGGATTTGCTGAATTTTTAAAGTTATTTAAAAATGGAAA
Organism: Megalobrama amblycephala; assembly: GCF_018812025.1. Classification (NCBI taxonomy): domain Eukaryota; kingdom Metazoa; phylum Chordata; class Actinopteri; order Cypriniformes; family Xenocyprididae; genus Megalobrama; species Megalobrama amblycephala. The sequence goes on from NC_063055.1 coordinate 29,692,808, forward strand.
AAAAAAATCTTAACAATCATAAAAATGAGAATCGATTAAAGTCAAGAAATTTGTATTTTTTTACCCAGCCCTACAAAACAATAAAATAAGATAAAATGCAGAATTTGACATTACTATGGTTTAATTTTGCTTTCTAAAGACAGGTTGGAGAGCATGAAATTAATTACAACTTTCCCCCCTAGTTTTATGTCTCTCTTTAGGTTTACACATCTAAAAGTACTCCATGGTGGTTAGAAAATAAGATACATTTAGGTTAGATATACAAATTATGAAAAATGACAGACAGAAAATACTTTACTCAGGAAAGAAAACTGTGATGTCAAGCCATTTCATGGGGTCTTTCATGATCCAAAAACACTCAAAAAGAGCACAAATTTGAGACTAAATGCATGTGTGCACATTTCTGTACTATTTAGTAGTTTCTCTGGTGATGTTAATGGTGGTAAACCCTCATATGTTGGCATCACACTGTCTGTAGCTGGACCATGAAGCTGGCACAGGCATGGGTGAATGGGAGGAGTGCCGGAACGAATTCCTCCACCTTCTGGCCACTTCCGTCTGTCACTGCCCGGCAGTGTGTCTGCATCTCTAATTTGCCTGTGACAGATTTGTGCATGGCGCAGACTGTGGCAGTAAGGGCAGTCAGGCTGGTGGTGTGGGGAGAGATCTGGTTCAGGGAGGGGTTGCCCTGGCAACAGCGGCCATTGAGAAAACAGATCAGTGGTGTCATGACTGTTGAAACTGCAGAGAAGATTGCATTACTGCATGTGTGTGTGTGTGTGTGGAAGATTTTACATTTATTCTGAACATCATTTTATTGATATGAAACCTGGTAGCAGGTGGTTGATGGTCAGACAGTGAGTGTGAGTGTCACACATCCTGCTAAGTGTGTTTTTTTTTTTTTTTCCCTATCATAAATATTTTAGAGCTGACACCAGCTAAGTTGTGTGTATGCGTGTGTGTGTGTGTGTGTGTGTGTACTATGGTAATAATATGATACCTTGGAGTAATAAAGACCATGAATATGGTAATCATTAAGTACCATAGTAAACATCAAGGTATCATAGTGTTACTATCTGATACCATCAATTTAGTATGAAACCAGATTGCTGCTCAGTTTATTCTCAGTTTAATATAGAAAAAACTTATATATATATATATATATATATATAAGTGAATTAAAATATATTCTCAATTACTACTTAATTTTTATGTTATTCTGCACTTCTGTAGAAAATGTCAGGCTTGAAATTTAGTGCTGTGATGCCACCTTGTTGTTGGAGTTGGAATTACAAGTGGCTGCAAACATTTTCTGAATTTCAGTGCTTGAATAAAAAGAAAACCTTTTTAACTTACTTACTACGTCAACATGAGTCCAGCATTAGGAAGGGACCACTAAAACTTTGCTCTATAAGATAAGCTATGAATGCCTTATTTAATCCTTTAGTTGTTGATCAAATCTGTTCGATCTCATTTACAGATTCCAGTGGACTACCTATATGTGACGAATGTAAGCCTGGCTTCTCTGGCCCTACATGCAACGTGTGCACAGATGGTTTATTTAAATCGGCAGGTGTGTGTGTGCCCTGCGACTGTAACGGGAATGCGGACCCTCGCTCCATGCCACAAATATGCCACCCTGAGACCGGCCACTGCCACCGCTGCATCAACCACACAACAGGAGCACACTGTGAGATCTGCGCACGTGGATACACGGGGGACGCCCGCTATCACAACTGCACCCTGAGAGGTACGACAAGTTTTTAAGCAATGTGAGAGCATAGTTACGAACATGCCCAGACAATAGTGATGGGGTTTCTGTCCTAAAGAACCTAGCTTGCAAACAGTGGAAACACTGATAAAAACCTGCACCCAGATTCCATGAAATTGCGTGTCAAGCAACTTGGCAATCTCACCCTCGTCAGGAAAAAAAGTAAACTTAGCCTGAAATCAGTCTAGCTTGCTGTGTCCTCTTCTATAATACTGCATGTTACCTTTAACAAGAAATGCCACAAGCAAACATCGGAGTGAGCGTGAGAGTTATCAACAAAATTAAACAAAAAGTAATAAAATGCAAATCATCATTACAAACAATTACATCATCACACAACCGGTGTTTGCATTTCAGTAGAATAGGCAAGACCAGGCAAGTTTAATTATATAGCACATTTCATACACAATGGTAATTCAAAGTGCTTTACATAAGAAAAGGAATTAAAATAATCATAAAATAAACACAACATATGCATCTTGCTCTGGGACTTCCCCATATTAGTTGTTTTCTTCTCTGTGGATTTCTTCTGGCGCCTGAATAATCTGTTGAACGTCTCCAACAGATCCAATTTTTGTCCTAAAATAGGCCAGGGGGAGCTCTAGGACTAAACCCAGTCCCAATTGTTGGTTCTTGACTTCGGGTCCGCTAGAACCATTCACCCCAGTGGTTTCAATTTCTCCCAGAGATATCTTATCAACGCTGTATTTAAGGATGCACCGATACTAAATTTTCTGATACCGATAACCGATAATTCTTTATATTTGAAAGCTGATAACCGATATATTGGCAGATAAATCTAAATCCAAATTTTTATATAATTTCTGCCATGTCTCAAGCACACAATTATGATGTTCTCATCATAATTTTATGTAGCCTATATGATAGACTTGTGCTGCACATGTTGCACTTATCTGTATTTTCCTATTTGAAGTGACTCTAATCATATTTCAAGCAATTCAAAACCATCATGGTGAACAGTGTGAATCTGAGGTGTCTCAGCTGAAGGAAATAATCCATTATTTATCAGCTTTAATATATCGGCCAAATTGTTTTTATTGGGCCGATAACGATAACATTAAAAATGAACCGATACCAATATGGTGGCCGATATATCATGCATCCCTAGCTGTATTACCACAGAGCTGTCCCAACCACCATGGTTTATCCCTTTTTTTAACCTTAGCTTGCTCTGGGACTTCCCCATATTGGTTGTTTTTCTCTGTGGATTTCTTCCGAATATGGTGGCAACTGGCCACAAAGCCAACAAAATTTAATGTAAGCCGATGTATCATGACAGCGCCAAAGACTATAGAATAACACAAGACATGTCACTCATATTGTTTTGAATGGGAGAAAGTGTAACGCGCAATATGGCGGAATAAGTCCCGCCTTCTAAATAAGAGCCAATCGCCGACTGGTAAAGTCATCGCGTCACTGCAGCAGCCGTTAGAAGTACCGGTTTCTATAGAAACAGTCAGACGCGCGCCTCTGAAACATGGCAGAAGAGACGCTCATTTAGGTCTGCGCATGCGCATTAGCTTGATCCAGCCTAAAAAAATACAGTTTTTTTGTCATGATTCGAGCATTTGGATAAAACATTTATAAAACAGCTGTTGTCAGATTTCATTGGTGATTTCAAATATGAAATGTAATCGTAAGGTTGGCGAACAGTTTTGGAGAATTTGATGTTTCCCTATTCAAAGAGATAGGGCATGATGCCCGAGAGGCGTTTCAAAGATGGCCGCCGACTGAATGACTTGTCTTAAAGGGACTTTGACAGCGCTCAGACCAAAGCATTTCCATATCATCAGTGAACTGCGATCATGGCATTTTGGAATCCATCACCACAAATAAGCAATGTTGATAATAAAAATTATCATTAGATTGGCACAGCAGCCAATTAAATATTTGTAACAGGCTGTATTAAACTTATGATTTGGGAAAAATGTAACACTTGTGCAGAATTACAGCAAATGTGCATGGTCGATACGTTTTCAGACTGACCATTAATTCTTCAAAATAACTGTGTTCTCAAATAGAGCTTAACATAAACAGTGGCAGCGGCGGACAGAATAAAATTTGTCATGTGACGTAAAAAGTAGCAAACAATTCCAGCAGTAAAGCTTTAGCTTCTTGGTTGATGCTATAATCATCTAGGGGTATCGCTTACTTGCTGTGGTTGAAATGCTTTAAAAAGCTTTGGCTTTCTGCACAAAATTAAGCTCTGGTGTTGGTCGTCCTTTTTTGATTACCTCCAGCTTTTCTTTAAAAGTTAATATTGAAAACAGCGTGGGTAATAAATTAGTAATGTTGCTTGCAGTTTCCATAGCGAATAATGCTAGCTATTTTATCAGCCTTTTTTTTCCTGACCATGTTCCCCACATTGGGCGGAGAACTTATGTTGGTACTTACGAGTTGGTACTATTTGAATTTGAACCTACTTCGCAACTATTAAAAAAGTATGTTCTATATAGTATGAATGTAATCTGGACATAATACATCTGCCATGTTGTCATTATCATGTGACCTGCCAGAGTTAGTTGCATCGCTTCACCTCCATTCATAAAAGCCCTCATTGGATAGTAGTGTCCATCAAATGCTCACTTCAGAATCTCTCCAGAAGTAGTAGGTCATCCAGGGACTTTTCGCCTACTGTTTTTCGAATACTATGAATTCGGACATACTACTTTGTTGGCGTACTGTTTTTTGCATACTATATTATATATAAGTATTCAATTTCAGTTGATTCTCAGTTAAAGGTGCAGTGTGTAAATTTTAGCGGCATCTAGTGGTAAGGTTGCGAATTGCAACCAACGGCTAAGTCCACAGCTCACCCCTCCCTTAGAGAAGCTACGGTAGCTGACATAGGACAAAGATGTTGTCGTCTGAGACAGCAGAGAGTAGCCAGTCAAGCAAACGTGCTCTGTAGAGCAGTTTGTCCATTTAGGGCTACTGTAGAAACATTGTGGCGCAAAATGGCGAATGCCGAAGGGGACCCGCGGTGTATGTAGATAGAAATGGCTCATTCTAAGGTAATAAAAACATAATAGTTCATTATATAAGGTCTTTATACACCACTGAAAACATAGTTATGTATATTATATTGCATTTCTGTCAATAGATCTTCCTAAATATTACACACTGGACCTTTAATACAGAAAAGCAGAGGATATTTACACTGATAAAAAAACAGAATATACAATAGTCCTTTGACTATTGTTAGTTTGCCGTTAAATCATGTTGCAAGTCTAGTCTTCTTAACAATTACTGGAAATCGGATCTCACACTGAAGCAGAACATGATATCACAAGCAGGGTAACAGAGAGCCAAAAAAATATCTTGCACCATACAGTACATCCTGGAAAACACACTGAAAATTAAAAAAAAAAATGTAAAATGATCTTGGAAATCTTGTTGTCATGGAAAATTATTCTTGAGCCAAGAACAAATAGTTTATGGCCCAAAACAGGACCGCTGAGTTTTAACATGTGAGAAAGGTATTTTGAATGATGAAGTTTCTTCTTGTGTTTGATGATATTTAGTCTTGTGTTGACCCTTGCAGCTAATGTTATTACCTGCCCAAATGTTTGCAGCGTAGGTCAGCTGGTAAGCAGCTACTTAACCTTGTTAACATTAATCCAGTAACTTGCTAACTAATAGTTTTGATACGGTTTAAGCATGGTGTTGGCATGGCAAGCTACAGCAGTCACAAAGCCTGTTTTATTTAGTTCTGATTGTTGTCAAGTCTATACTTGATTTAAAAAAAAAAAAAAAATGCCTGATAGGCAGCTGCTTTCAAGCACTCCCAATCGTATTTGTGTGAATGCCAGTGGCCAATCAGATGTGTTTAAGGTAGTCAGAATCCACTCAATACTGCTTAAACATCAGATTTTTTGCACATTTGTGAATACTTTCATTGTAACCATCAAAGTGTAAACAATGTAAATAAAAGATTTGTTGTGCAGTGTAGCCAGCTTCATTAATTATAATGGGAGTTTTCGCAAGAATGCAGAACTCTGTGAGCTTGCTCTGAATTGAAGAGATTGACAGGTTCAGTGATTATATAGAACACTCTTTGTTTGTATATCTGTATATAACCCATTCACAATTTGAACAAAAGTTCTATTTGTCATGCTGCTAAGTACTGCGAAATTTTAGGAGTGACATCTATATCTAAATGTGGGATTGATTCCAAAATTGTGTTTATTGACATAGTGATAACCACTGCATTGGATGGGACAAAAAAAAAAAAAAAAAAACTTGAAAAAAAAAGACTTGAGATACTCCAGGACTACACTGAGACTTAAATTAAACCTACCAGGAGGCAGGTTTAACTTCAGATTAACGTTGTGTTTCAAAGAAGACACATGTATTACTTGGATATATATATATCGATATTGATATACACTGTGTGTGTAAATCAAACTGGGGTACGCGTACCCCTGGGGGTACCTGAGGTGACAAAAGGGGGTACGCGAACAAAATGGTGAGTAGTTCATTTAATTCTACATTAAAATAATATTAAAATAGAGCATGTATTTCTAACTGCCAAAATGTCGTAAATCCAGTACATTTAATCAAATTACCTCATCATTTGCAGTCAAAAATGACTGTATCCACACAAGCAGCATGCATATGATAGATTGCGTGCCGAATCTGCTGCCTTAAATCGCGCTAAATTACTGTCGTTCTCGACAATGCAGCTTTGTAAAAGTGGGGATTTAGCACTTACTCGCATGAAGAACAAATATAGACACGGATAATGAATTAATTTCGATTTAAGACTCAAACTTTCTCCGGTACAAAAACATACCTTGTGTGAGTTCTTGTATTTAATGATGATAACGAGCAAGAATGCAACTGTACCCAAATATCCACATGACTGCCAACGTGACATTATTATACAACAGGTCAAAAAACTAAACGTACATTTTAAACATAGTACTGCCAGGATTTACTCTATTTTGCAATGAAATAATAACGAAAACCACAGCAGAACTACAACACATCTCTGTGTTTCGTGAACAATTCTGCGGCTTTGAACGAATTGTGAGAGTCAATGATTCAATGATTCATTTACAGCCACTTGCTTCGTCACTGAATGAATGACTCGATGACTCACTCATAAAAACAGTGACTTGCTGCCACCTACTGGCGGTTTTAGTTTAATATTTAAAAGTTTTACTTAGTTTTACCATCATTGCATATTTCTCTATTGAACATTTTTATTTAAAACATTATTTATTTTATAAAGTTATTCATAAAGGTAAAAAAAAAAATGCACTGGAAAATAAATTTAGGGGTCAAATATTGTCCCTTAATGGTAAAGGTGTGACTGCAGTTGAAGAGAGGGGGTACGCAGAAGGATGGTAATCCCTTCAGGGGGTACTCCACGCTAAAAAGTTTGGGAACCACTGGTGTATATATATATATATATATATATATATATATATATATATATATATATATATATATATATATATATATATATATATATATATTATGCTGTTCACGTTAAACTGTTCACTTTAAACATTTTATTTTGATTTAACACCATCGTTTCTGGTTCAAATGTGATTGCTTCATGTTAAATTGACTTGAAATGTTACTAGAACTCACTTGATGTTTTCATTTTGACATAACATGTTTCAGTCAAGTAACCTAATCAAACAAGACTTTCACTTCCCATCATGCTTTGCACCGGGCTGAATTGGGAGAGTAAATGTTGAAAAAGTCTTATTTTATGCATTCTTTAGAAAGATGAGAATATGGAGAGACGTCTTACTGTTTAATTTTCTATTATGTAAAAGTTTTTGTTATGTTTGTGTTTTTTAGAGATTACCGTTGTGGTGAAGTGTAGAGCTTGCTAACAAGATTTGCCTTTTTTTTATATATTGAATCAACCACTATGATAGTCCTTTGGGTCAAACCAGTATCATTTCTAGACTGCCAACACTGATCATCACATGTGTAAATAGTTTTGTTTGTTGCTATTGTTGCTATGTAAAGGACAAAACAAAAGCATTAACAATCATAAACCATATATTAACAATCATATATATATATATATATATATATATATATATATATATATATATATATATATTACAGTACAGTCCAAAAGTTTGGAACCACTAAGATTTTTAATGTTTTTAAAAGAAGTTTCGTCTGCTCACCAAGGCTACATTTATTTAATTAAAATACAGTAAAAACAGTAATATTGTGAAATATTATTACAATTTAAAATAACTGTTTTCTATTTGAATATATTTCACAAAGTAATTTATTCCTGTGATGGCAAAGCTGAAATTTTAGCATCATTACTCCAGTCTTCAGTGTCACATGATCCTTCAGAAATCATTCTAATATGCTGATCTGCTGCTCAAGAAACATTTAATGTGTACAATTGTACAAAATATTTGTGTACAATATTTTTTTTCAGGATTATTTGATGAATAGAAAGATCAAAAGAACAGTGTTTATCTGAAATCTAATCTTTTGTAACATTATAAATGTCTTTACTGCCACTTTTGATTAATTTAATGCATCCTTGCTGAATAAAAGTATTAATTTCTTTAATTTCTTTTCAAAAAAATAAAAATAAAAATTCTTACTGACCCCAAACTTTTGAACAGTAGTGTATAATGCTACAGAAGCTTTGTATTTCAGATAAATGCTGTTCTTTTGAACTTTCTATTCATCAAGGAATCCTGAAAAAAAAAGTACACAACTCTTTTCAACATTGAAAATAATCATAAATGTTTATTGAGCAGCAAATCAGCATATTAGAATGATTTCTGAAGGATCATGTGACACTGAAGACTGGAGTAACGATGCTGAAAATTCAGCTTTGCATCACAGGAATAAATTACTTTGTCAAATATATTTAAATAGTACACAGTTATTTTAAATTTTAATAATATTTCACAATATTACTGTTTTTTACTGTATTTTTAATTAAATAAATGTAGCCTTGGTGAGCACTTGGTTTAAACTTCTTTTAAAAACATTAAAAATCTTAGTGGTTCCAAACTTTTGGACTGTACTGTGTATATATATATATATATATATATATATATATATATATATATATATATATATATATATATATATATATATATATATATATATATATATATATTCATCTATTTTATTAGAATTCATTACAAACAGATTTCCAGGCATTTCTGTTTTTTTTTTCACAGCTGATGTATTTTGCTTACTTTAAAAGACTTAAAAAGTCTCTTGTTTAGTTATCTTTTTTTTTTCCTTTTTTTTTTTTTTTTTTTTTTTTTTGGACTGCAGTCTTTTTCTGCTGCCATTGTTTTTCTTGGATTTGCTTCTCAGTTCCATGCAATTTTAAGCTTGTTTTGGCTCATTCCATGCTTTCTAGGCAACCTCTCTCATGCTCATTCAGGTTCGCACAGTTGGTTTTAAATTAATCTAGTTTATTTTAAGTCAGGACTCCATAGTCCAATTTTTAGTAATCTGTACTTAATCTGTGTTTCAGAAAACCATTTTCTAAGCCACAATTAACTATTCTAGATTAAGGCCTAGCCTGTCTTAATTTAAACCCTGTCCGGGAAACCGCCTGTTATGTGTTTCTTTGTTTTTCTTTGGCTTATATTGACTAATATTTTTTATGCTCTAATAGTTAAAACTTTTAAATAGTTCCAATATTTTTGCTATGGTATTGACATTGGTAACAAGAAATAATTTGTTATAATGTATAATTAATAGAATTAAGAGATAATTAAACTGATTTTATAGTTAAGTCATGACCATAAACTGTACATCTTTTTTAAAGACTTATGGAGGGAGCAATATATATACCTTAGGATCCTTGTCTTTTATTCCTGCCATAGTAAAATTGAAAATGTCTTGAAAAAATTCTGGAAAATAATATCTGAAAAAGAGTAAGAACCCTGACAATATGTATCAAGTAGGGATGCACCGATGTAGGCCAATAAGCAGTATCGTCAAATAAAAGCACGAGAGACCATTCCTTCATACAGAATCTCTCCAGATCCTTCAGATTCCCAGCTCCATGTTGGTGCTTCTTCTCTTCAGTTCACTCCACTCATTTACTATAGGGTTCAGGTCAGGGGACGGGGATGGTCATGGCAGAAGCTTGGTTAATAATGGATTCTACCAAATACCAACAGATAAAAAATCAAAACCTGACTGTCCCTGTTAGAAGTCATATAATGGGCTGTGGTTAGATCTTCCATCAGGACAATGATCCAAAACAAACATCAAAATCAACCCAAAAAATTTGTCACTGAACACAAAACCAAGCTTCTGCCATGACCATCCCAGTCCCCTGACCTGAACCCTATAGAAAATGAGTGGAGTGAACTGAAGAGAAGAAGCACCAACATGGAGCTGGGAATCTGAAGGATCTGGAAAGATTCTGCATGAAGGAATGGTCTCTGATCTCTTGTCAGGTGTTCTCCAAACTCATCAGGCATTATAGGTGAAGACTCAGAGCTGTTCTCTTGGGAAAAGGAGGTTGCAAAAAGTATTGAATAAAAGGGTATGATTAATTGTGAGCAGTGTGTATTGGAGAAAAACATTTCTCTCATAATGAGATTTTCCCCCCATTTAACATTATTATTCTCCAATGAAAGGTTGGATTTTTGTAGATTTTTTAAATAAAAGATCAACAGTATTAACGATGCAGACTATGCTATTTAAGGAAAATATAATTATATTTTCAGAATATAATAAAAAAAAAAAAAAAAAAAAATCAAAAATAGTCTGTGGGGTAAAACGCCCCCATCATTGTCACTGTAGTTACTCTGTTCTGAACAGCAAATCCTTTGTTTTTCAATCAAATGTAAGCTAAGGTGGTTAAATATTTGGACTTTATATTTAAAAAAATACCTCAAATTAGCATCAGGTAGCTAGTTAGCTAGCCAGTTAACATCAGCCAACAATATTTTTCAAATATGATATTACATTTTTTTTTAATCATAATTATTTATTATATTCTTTTTTATTTTAAGCTAAGACTGCCTGCAATTTGATTTTGCTGTAAATGTATAAAGCTACTTGTCAGACATTTTACCCCACCCATGTGGCATTTTACCCTACCTGTGGTGCAAAACGCCATGTTATGAAAACTCTGGATATTTTTCATACTTGGTTTATAATTTTTTGTCATTGTCACTAAAACTATGATAGCTATTCTTGACAAATTTAACTTTTTGTTTCACAGAAAATAAATGACGTTTTCCATCACCCTACCCTACTGTTTATTCGATACGTATGATTGAATAAATTTGTAATGAAGACAAGTGTTTATGAAAACTATACCTTATGTGCAACTGAGTTGTATACAAACATTTCAGTTTTATAGTATAATTATTATATCTGAAAATAAATAGCAGTTGAATATAGACTGTTATAACATTATAACATTCCGACCTGAGGTTCCCCCTCCTAACCACCAGAGGGCGCCCTCTTCTTTTATACTGAACTCTATCCTCTGTTTCTGTCACATGTTTATTCCTTCCAATTTAAGGAGCCTGATTCCCTTTGTTCATTGCAAAGTATTGTTTGCAAGGTCTGCAATTCTGAGCATTTTCCCATTGTGTCTTACCTTGATTTTGGATTATATGTCTTGTCATTTGTGCACTCTCTTGGATTTGTTTGGATTTTTTTTCCCTGATTGGACTGCTTTCTTGGTGTTTGACACTGGACTTTGCTACCTGGCTTACATCTCTGTGATTTATACAGCTGCTACAAAAAAATCTCTGCAAATAGAGATTTTTGCTCTCCCCAAGTCTGCTATGTTCCAGTATCAACTGAGAGGGTTCCCTGTATAGTTTACAGCATTAGTTGGAAGAGATTTTTTTTTTTCCTCCAGAAAATAAAACTTTTGGTATCGGCTGATATCATTCTGAATAATCAGTATTGGTATCGGCTGATAAATTTAGTATTGGTGCATCTCTAGTATCAAGGTGTCATTGATAGACTGGGGGAGTCTGTTGTCCCACTGATGTAAAAGCATGTGTCACTTTTTTTTTTTTTTTTAATTAGTAACTCACAATGACGTCATGTCAATGGTATGTGAGTGAATTTGTTGCTGAAGTGGTTGCTGGGATCTCATGAATCATGAATAGTGACTGCAAGCTTCGACGTAGCCTGGATAATTTTTAATGATTTTATTACACTGCTCGCACTTTCACCTTACTGGAGATAAGGATCTATGTTAAGGAGGACAGTTGTTTATGATTGGTGTAGATTTCCTGTGTAGGCACTGTATACCTTTGACAGTGCCTTATTTATGGTGTCTACATTAGATTGACATAAATTTGAATGTATATATTTGTATTATGTGTTTTTTCAAGGCTTAGAGTTGGTTTTAAAGTAAACTGCATTTTTAAAATTTTATTTTGTAATATTCTCTGAGGTCTACTTATCAAGATTTTAACATCAAAACACATCATAATTTAGAAGTAATACGCTGTTTTCTATCCTGATTTTGACTATCTCTTTCAAGCACTCTGTTTTGATGGGCATGCCTCATGCAAGACTTAAGTAAATGATTGCCATAACAGTTTTGCATATTAAAATTGTATTTAACGTCCCCGCCATTACATGGAATTGCTATTGAAAACTTACGATGTTGTAAAATATCTTGTTACATAGTTGAAACATTTGCCAACAATGTGAAATATTTATGCGTATTGCATAGGCTAACTCGTTCTTATTAGCTATTAATAGTTTAGTTCAGTGTCGTGTTTTAAATAAAATGATAGGTGTTGTAATGTCTACCAGTGCTGGGTAGATTACTTACAAATTGTAATCAGTTACTGATTCCAAATTACATGACAAGTTGTAGTTAGTAACACAATCCATTACATTACACATTTAAGGTAATATAATCTGACTACATTTTGGTTACTTATAGATTACTTTTGACTGAAAAAGTCTTAAAAAATGGTCTTAAGACCATTTTCTGAAGGTCTTGGTCATGGCCGCATTTGGTCTCGGTCTTGTCTTGGTCTCGGTCTTGTCTTGGTCTCAGACTAAAAGGACTCGGGATTTTATTTCAAGACCGTTGTCATCACAACTGCCGGGATATCGCTAAATTGTCTTATTTCTTTAACATCATTCATTTGATTGGATGTAAAACTTCCTGCTTCAAATGCAATCAATAGCTTATTTCTAATATCATACATTTTGTTACTGTTGTGCCGGGTCAGAAATCAACAAGGGATTATGTAAAAAATGTCACCAAAATTAATACAAATTAATACAAAAAAGTACTTGTATCTTGATATTTATAACATATGATATAATTAGCAATATCACAAGAAAGAGAGCTGTTTTCACAAATATGAGCACAATTGCAAATATGATATTTTTTTTTTTTTTTTTTTTTACAAAAGTTCAATAAACAGAATTTTATCGTTAGTGACTTCAATTGATTGGTAACAGCTCTATATAGTGTCTTATTATTCTAATTGTAATTATTGATTAAAAATAAGACATTTCTCAGGCAGTAAATGTGGTTCTTTCAGATGAATTTGAGGAGTGCTAGTCTGCTCTTGGTCTTGACTCAGTCTCGACTTGCCTCGGTCTTGTCTTGGTCTGAACCCTCCAAAGTCTTGGGCTTGTCTTAGTCTCGGTTTAGGTGGTCTAGACTATAACACTGCTTTTGACTTAACTCGTTTATCACATTGATTTGCATACACCATACTGATACAAAAATACAAAGAGAAAGAAAATATATTCCATTCTTCATCAGCAACAATTTAAAGTGTATTAAATGTTACATTAACTCAGGGTTTCCTAGACTGGGGTTCTGATGAAACTCCAGGGGGTTCTTGAGTTTAATGAAAACCTGTCTTTAACTTATGAACTTAAATTCTCAGAGGCTACTTCAAGTAAATATAATAGGTCAAAGAGATTCAGCTGACAAAAAAAGTTGGGGATTCCCTGCATTGGATGTAAAAAGAAATGATGTTAACTGTCTTTGAAAGACAAAAGCCTTCCGAAAAATGGTATTCATGGTTAAATGACTCACTGACTGAGAATTCAAATAATAATAACTGTGTTCGTCAGGAGCTGATTAAATATGCGATGTTGAGAAAACACTTCTTAAAAGTGAAATGATTTCTATACATCCAGTGCTGTGTGACTCTCAGTTTTCATTGATAGGCTCATGAATAATTTACCACCATTGTGAGAAAAACATGTAATCTGTAATCTGATTACGAGTATTTTAAAATTTAATATAATCTAATTAAAAGTACTTTTTTTGGAATCTCATTACATAATCCAGATTCCATGTAATTAGTTACTACCCAGTACTGTGTCTTACTGATGACAACACAGAAAATCTCGCTCACTTAAGCTTTTATTCAGAAATTCAGTGAATGGCCTATAGGTCAAAACAATAACAAAAGCACCCTGGTAGCAAGAGACAAAGCAATAGTGACACATGGTAAAAACACTCACACTTGTGTGTTGCAACATTACTGTCAGACCCAAAATAGCTGTCACTGAATCATCTTTTATTTTTAGGCTCTCTGAAGAGCCTACACCGAACGGTGCTGTTTAAAAATGAATCCGCAGTAAAATGAAGCAAACAAATGAAGTGTCTTACTGATGTGATCTAAAACTTTGTTAAAAATAAAGTTCATCCGCGCTTTCTTAACATTAGGATGACAAGGAAGGGAATGCAAAGACTGTGTTTTTCCACAACTTGGCACTTCAAAACTTCTTGTATTCCTCAGAGGGGTTTCTGTCGTTTTGTTGCTGCGTTTGTTCTCTTTTGTATTTACCACTACATGACGTGCGTATCGATGGGCAGGGCTAAAAAGGCAATGATCTAGAAGTAGGCATTGATTTTCTTCTGCAGAGGAGGGCTTTTATTGCGCCATAATGTGACAAAATCTAAAACATGGCTTTTGGTAGCTTAGTTTCAATTAAAAAAAAAACTGATTTTAACTGATTAATGAGGAAGTTTCAAGAGTTACCTCTTGTATGTCAAAAGGAAAATTTGATTTCTCAATCCATGACCTCTTTAACTTCTTTTATGCTTATTAATGCATTTAATAACTTCTGTCATAGAGGCATCAACATGAACATGGAAATATTACAAATAGCGGAAGGTAAACTCTAATTCAAATGCTTGTCATGTTTTTTCTGCTTCCTTTTAGGGATCTTATTTTAAATTTAGATTGCTCATTTTTCAGTGGATTTTATGTGTCACTTCAAAGGATGCAATCCTTGATTACAAAATGGAAGACTTACATTTTTAGGGCAATATGCAAATCAATGATTAGTCTTTTATAAGTCATAGTCATATAATTAGAATATCGTGAAAAAGTTCATTTTTTTTTAATTGTAAATTATTTTTAAAAATGAAACTTTCATATATTCTAGATTCCCTACATGTAAAGTAAAACATTTCAAAAGTTTTTTTTTTTTTTCAAATTTTGATGATTAGAGCGTACAGCTCATGAAAGTCCAAAATCCAGTATCTCAAAATATTAGAATATTTCCTAAGATCAATCAAAAATGGATTTTCAAAACAGAAAAGTTCAAGTTCTTTAAAGTATGTTCATTTGTACACTCAATACTTGGTCGGCAGCACATATTACAGCAAATGACTTGCTCCTAGCACAAATTACAGCATCAGTGAAGTGTGGCATGGAAGTGATCAGCCTGTGGCACTGCTGAGGCACTATTGAGCCTTCAGATCATCTGTATATTGTTGGATCGACTGTTTCTCATCTTTCTCTTGAAAATATCCCATAGATTCAGGGGTCAGGCATGTTGGCTGGCCAATAAAACACAGTAATATCATGGTCAGCAAACCACTTGGAAGTGGTTTTTGCACTGTGGGCAGGTGCTAAAGTCCTGCTGGAAAAGGAAATCAGCATCTCCATAAAGCTTGTCAGCAGATGGAAGCATAAAGTGCTCCAAAATCTCCTGGAAGATGGCTGCATTGACTTTGCACTTGATAAAACACAATGGACCAACACCAGCAGATGTCACGGCCCCCCAAATCATTACTAACTTCAGAAACTTCACACTAGACTTCAAGCAGCTTGGATTCTGTGCCTCTCCAGTCTTCCTTCAGACTCTGGGACCATGATTTCAACATGAAATGCAAAATTTACTTTTATCTGAAAAGAGGACTTTCAACCACTGTTCACTGTCCAGTTCTTTTTCTACTTAGCCCAGGTAAGATGCTTCTGACGTTGTTTCTGTTTCAGAAGTGGCTTGGTAGTCCTTTTCCTGAAGATGTCTGAGTGTGGTGACTCTTGATGCGCTGACTCCGGCTTCATTTGACTCATTGTGGAGCTCTCCCAAGTGTTTGAATCGGCTTTACTTGACAGTATTCTCAAGCTTGTGGTCATCCCTGTTGCTTGTGCACCTTTGCCTACCCAATTTCTTCCTTCCAGTCAACTTTGCATTTAATATGCTTTGATACATCACTCTGTAAACAGCCACCACATTCAGTAATGACCATCTGTGACTTACTCTCTTTGTGGAGGGTGTCAATGATTGTCTCCTGGACCATTGCCAAGTCAGCAGTCTTCCCCACTAGTGTGGTTTCAAAGAACAAGAGATACCCGGAATTTATACTGTAGGGATAGTCGTTTAATGAAACTCAAATGTAAATATTCTAATATTTTGAGATACTGGATTTTGGACTTTCATTAGCTGTACGCTCTAATCAACAAATAAAAAAAAAATAAAAAAAACGTTTGAAATGTTTTATTTTACATGTAGGGAATCTAGTATAAATGAAAGTTTCATTTTTTAAAATAATTTACAATAAAAAAATGAACTTTTTCATGATATTCTAATTATATTACCAGCACCTGTAATCACTCTAACTTAATCATTTTTTTCATTTATAGCCTCTGCAGACACACCAGCTATTTTAATCATTGACTCTTTCTTCTCTCTCTCTCTCTCTCTCTCTCTCTCTCAGCTGTAAGAATATCCCCAACTCAAGACATCAAGACCTCCACAACAGAAGTCCCCAAATCCACAAGTTCCGTTTCTTCTTCTCGTCTCCTCACTTTCTCCTCCCCCACCACCCACCCAAGCCTACCCACCCTGCAGTCCGGCACAGGAGACTCCGCGGGACACAACAGCACAGCCTCTGCTCTAACAGTAGTGTCCTGGACTCAGTTTAACATCATCATTCTCGCCGTCATCATTGTGGTCGTCGTTCTCCTCATGGGCTTCGTCGGCGGCGTGTATACGTATCGTGAGTACCGCAACCGAAAACTGAATGCCCCGTTTTGGACCATTGAGCTGAAGGAGGACAACATCAGCTTCAGCAGCTACCACGATAGCATCCCGCACGCCGATCCCAACGGACTACTGGAGGAGGAGCCGTGCGTGGTCGCGGCCAATGGGCAGTTAGCGCTCGCCACTGCCGCCAACATGTACAAAGCGTGAAGTCATCGATAGGATTGTATCAATTTTAAAAGGGATAAAATGAACATTCTGGTGTTTACTCACCCTCATGTTGTATCAAACCTGTATGACTTTCTTTTTTCTGTGGAACATAATTGTGAAGACCTGTTTTTGTGTTTGTACTGAAAGTCGATGTGGTCCAACATCTTTTCTTTTGTGTTCCACAGAAGAAACAATGTTAAACATTGTTTGAACAACATGAGGATGAGTAAAGTAGCAAGTTTCATTTTCTGGTGAACTATCTCATTAATTACGATGAAAAACGTGATAAAAGATGCCCTGGGAGCCAAAGCTAACTTTTTTGATTCTACACGCTATTTAGCTCCCCATTGCTTCCTTTGTGATATCCTCATGCAAAGTGTTCTCTCGTACAATATTTCCTGTAACATTAAAGAGGACTCAAGGAAATACAAGACAAGCCATTAACATGTTACTTCACGGTAGCCCTCAGACACAACAATTGTGAATATGTTGCCTCTTAAATGAGCCAGTGTTTGGGTGTAAGGATGCTAACCTTCAGTTGCTACTTCTACATACATGAAAGAGGACCCACATGCCAAGATAATTTCACCCAAAACTGCTGTTTGTATAGGTAACTCAAAAGGTTTTCAGACTGACCCAATTGCATCGACTGGGTAATTTACTTTGGCTTTGGCAGAGGAAGTTCATTTAATCAGCAAGGAAACAAAGACTGCTAGTTAAAAGCCCTTGATATGGAAACCTATGTGTGTGGGTATGTCTTTGACAGAGACTATTTCATATATCGATGGCGGCACTTTGAATTTCTTTGGAATGCAAGTCTCGCTACGATTTCCTCTTTACTCGATTCCTGTCACGGATTGGTACCAAACTGAACATGCTACATAACAGTCATACCTGTAACGCTAGCACCTGTTTCAGCCTTATTGTATTTATGTGTGTGAGTGGGTGTTGGTGTATGTGTGTGGTTGGAGAGAGAGAGAGAGAGAGAGAGAGAGAGAGAGAGAGAGTGTGTTGAGTGTGGAGACAGTTTCAAATTTAACTGTGTAGAGCTGGATTCTACGCAGGAATGTACAAAAAGACTGGATTTCTTCTGCTGCATAGTTTCACGAAAACTGATCAAATGTTTGACACAATATTGTACTCACGAAAGCCATGTAAGCGTAAAATAACCCACAAGGAGCGTGTTCAGAAGACTTTGTGAAGTGGAAAGACTTTTTTGGGAACCTGTAAGGTACAACGGTGGACACATTGTTTTTTCCTCCATTTGTCTGCAAGGACCCTTTTAAATGTGATTCTTCAGGATCATTTTGATGATTTGGACAAAGGACTGGTGTTTGAACTGTTTGTTTTTTTGTTCCTAATTCGTCTTGTTAATTCCTATTTATTTATCTTTTGTGTTTGTCTCTGTGGTCTTATTTTATCAATGTTTTTCCAATCTTCATGCTGCATTGTACAGTGTATCATACCGAATGCAAACTGTAGGCCGAGTTGTGAGCACAACCTCAAAGACGTGTTGGAAGTCTTATTTTCTTCTCTTATTTTCTTTCTAATTTATTTAGTCAGGTTACGTGTTAATAACTCACAGTATACAATGGGATTTTGGTGGAAAATGCTGTATTTTCTCATTCCTGAGTTGTCAAATGACTGAAAATAAAGGATTATTGAATCAAAGGTCATGCTTCAAAGAGATGGTATGTCACTTTTTGAAACTGAATGAGTGAATGGATTGCTTAAAGGGGGTGTGTATGACTTTTTTTCGATGTTAAAAAGACAATTTAACCAAAAACGAACATTCTGAATGTCACTCCAAAATAAAAAAAGACGACTAATGTTAACTGTTTTGTCCGTACAATAAAAAAAAAAAAAAAAAAAGTAAATGGGACACAGTGTATTTTTGGACCCCTCTGACTTTCATTGTACGGACAAAAACGTTAACATTAGAGTTCAACAACATCTTTTTTGTGTTCCATGGAAAAAAGTAGTCATGCTGGTTTGTCTTGATATGAGGGTGGGTAAATGATGACAGGATTTTATTTTTGGGGTGACTAACATTTTAAAATAATTCTCTTCACAATCTCCTGATAGCAATCATACAAGTTGTCTAAATGTATGGAAAATGTGCAGTGTGTTTGGAAATTCTTCTTGAAAATAGTCATCATTTTTGCAGAAATTAGACATTTTGCAATTCAGAAGAACTTTAGACATGCTTGGTTATCTTAATTTTTAAGATATCTTTATCTTTAATTGAATATATTTTATAGGTGCATAATTTTTCAAGAAAAAAAAAAAAATGTTTCGAATCAAATTAGCTGACTAAATATTGTTATAACCCTGATCACCCTGCAGCTGTGTGTTTGTTAGGTTTCACTGTACTTTCCCAAAAGCTTACTGTTGAAATCCAAATCATAAGGCATCTGAATTTACAATGAACTGAAAAAATAGACAATTGGAAGTTTTTGTATTCAACACAGCCTTTGTTCCTCAAGAATGTAGCTCTGTGCAGCTCAGCTAAGAGTTTTTGTGACCCAACCCTTTTCACCAGAGAGATGTTGGTTGATGGCCAGACCTATATTTGTCTGGAATCTTTATAGATACTGATATGAGTTGATATGAGTATGATCAAAGTTGGAGTTTGCTTTCAAATGTGTGGATTGTTTCCTGAAAGGGGTGAATGTAACAGTGCTATTGTTCGGCTGTATCATGCTGATATACTACCATATAATTGTTTTTTTTGTTTGTTTTTGTTTTTTCCCCCAATACTTTTATTCAACAAGGACGCATAATATTGGTCATAAATGAGAGAAAAGACATAGTTACAAAAGATTTCAAATCCTGTTCTTTTGAAGTTCCTATTCATCAAAGTATCCTAAAAATATTAAGCAGCACACCTAATTTCAACATTGATAATAGTAAGAAATGTTTCTTGAGCACCAAATCATCATATTAGAATGATTTCTGAAGGATGTGACACTAAAGACTGGAGTAATGATGCTGAACATTCAGCAATTGACATTTCTTAATATTGACGTAATATTTCAAGTTATTACTGTTTATACTGTGCTTTTGATCAAATAAATACAGCGTTATTTAGCATAAGAGATTTCTCTCTCTCAAAAAAACAAAAAACAAAAAAACAAAAATGGCACTGGCCCCAAATGGTATTGTATGTAGGCCAACAGCACCAGTGCAAGTGTTGCTTGTATTCAACCGTTCAACATAAATTTAATATTGAGTAAATTACATTTTAGACCAGATGTTGGAGGCTTTCATTACAGAATGATTCACTAATGAATCATATAATTCACTAATATTTATTAAAATATCTCTGATTGTGTTCATCAGAAAGAAGACAGTCATATACACCTAGGATGGCTTGAGGGTGAGTAAAGCTTGGGGTAATTTTAAAACTAATCCTTTAAAGCCTGTGTATACTTCATTTTTCGCATTCAACTCCGTCTCGTGAATAGTTGAGATTGTGAGCCTTTCAAAGTATACTCTCTTGGGCCCGAGTGCGGAAGAGTGCGGAAGGGTGTTTAAGTGCTCAAGTCACTCACACATACCCTGTTGTACATGCACCATCCATCCGGTGAAAGGGCCTTTACATTTGCCAAAATAGAGTTTTTTGTTATTAAAAACAAACAACCAAGTCCAGCTCAGGTGAGAAAAGTAACGCAAATGTAGA
The DNA here is from genome assembly GCF_018812025.1 of Megalobrama amblycephala. Classification (NCBI taxonomy): domain Eukaryota; kingdom Metazoa; phylum Chordata; class Actinopteri; order Cypriniformes; family Xenocyprididae; genus Megalobrama; species Megalobrama amblycephala. The sequence goes on from NC_063055.1 coordinate 29,713,702, forward strand.
ATGACACATTACTTTCCATAAAATGTAACCAAGTAACGCACTTAGTTTACTTTTTTAGGTAACTAAAAAAATAACTGCTCATTACGCAGTGGTGTCTAGTGCATGGATAAAATGTAATTTAAAACTAAACTAATGAATGGTTATGCTCTATGCATAAGAATAGATTCAGCACCTTTTTTTAGATCACTAATAAGTAAATTAGTGATACTGAGCATGCAAACTCTGTACAGACATGTTCGCACTGGTTACGTGATCATCAGGGCTTACATAAACATATGAAATTTGTGCAGCTTTTAGTACAAAGACCACAATGCAACAAGTCTTGTGATCTCATAGTTTCGGATCCCACTGTGCATATTAAACAAATAAAACAATTAGCATGAAGAAATACTCGAGTGAATACAGATTTATAAAGACTTACTAACTGAAGAAAAATGTGCAATCAATATGCACATCAGGAAAACATGTCTTTAAATGATAATCTTTAACATTTGAATGTTGAATCAAGCCACTAAACCATGAGTAATGAGGTAGGAATTATATCTCCACAGTTTATTGTGTCTGTCTGCACTACCTCTTTAAAAACCTATAAATATGATGTTTATTTTATTTTATTTATTTATTTTAGTTAAAGCTATCGCTATGATCAGAGCGGAAATGAATAGCTGGAACACTTTGTGCTAAATGTGGTGTGAGGTTATGATCTGTTCATACAAGTATTCAATAGAAACTATTAACTAAACCTTCAGACCTAGCAGCAAAAATTATATGAAAGGTACCTTATGCACTCATATGTTTGAATATTTTTTACCCAAAAGTGAAACGAAACACATTGCACTGTAAAAAGGAGGGAAACAGCGCTGAAAAGCTGAATTCCTTTCATGCAAGACTGGTCTGAGCATTACCCATAGGTATTGTTCTGGGCAAAGTTTATATCCTGATTGTTTCAGTAGAAGCACCAGCCACGTGCCTAAACTGTCAAATGATTAAACCAGGAGATTATGGTTAACTGTGAAAAAGAGGAAAATTGTCCCAAAGCAGGGCATTTTTTTAAATTTTATGCTTCCACTTAGAGGACCCAGACCTGCCAACAAGTACGCATTTTGCGTAGTGGGTACTCATTTTGACCTCAAAGTCACTGGTACGATTAGTCACTCTTAAAAACCTGGCTCTGTGCACACGTAGTACTCAAATAAAGCTAAAGAAAAAGAGTTTGACCAATCATAGAGCTGGGTTCATTTCCCAAATAGCAAGAAGGGATGACTGACAAATGCGTATGGCCTATCAATAAAAAGAGACTGCAAATCGACATTCAAAATCCCGCTCAATCTCCCTCCTTCCACTCCCGCCGGCCGTCTCAGTGACTGAATTCTCAAGCAAGGACAGTAGCCTACAGTAGCCACACACTTTTAACTCCTTGAGGTAAACGGGTATAAAATGCTCAAGTGATGTTGAACAACAAATCTAAATAAAATTGAAATCGCTATATGGCTTAGTGATTATGAAAATGCTGTGATGTGTGACTGACTGACAAGCGTGAGTCTGGAGAAACAGGCGTTTATTTATTTGAAGAAACGTATAGTGTTGTGTTATTGTGGTAATACTAACTAAAGTACCTAATTATGTTACATAGCCTACCTAAATTATTATGAAAACTAGCACATTAGTATGCATTTAAAAGTAGCCTACCGTTAATTGTCTCAGTGCTGCGCGAGCTCTTTCTCATAAACAAACGCGCGCGCACAGAGAGGGAAGATTACTGTAAAATGAAAACTACCGTGCTTGATTTAAAATTTGTTCTTGCTTGTGTTATTTTTTTCTGTCAGGAGACGTTCTGAATTGTCCATCCGTGTTTTTAAGATTCATTATATGTCGGACTAACTTCTACTTGATATTCTTGAATACTCGATACGTTTTGCTCTTATTGGTCCTTTCTATTCATTGTCAACTGTTTTCTATACTAAATATGTTTGTATTTGCTAACCTTTATTCAGCGAATGTTTGTCTTGTTTATAATTCAAAGACAGCACGTTACAAATAGAAACCCTTTTTTTCTGTGGGATTTAGTATCATATTTGGATTTTGGAATAATAAAATTAAGTATTTTAAATGAATCACATGTAAACTCAATGTTTACTGTTTTCTAAGGGTTTCTTAATTTTAGACTAGTTTTCATTACAAAACCTGTATAAAAGACTTGACTGTCAGGTTAGTCGTAGCCTATATGTAAATATAGCCTACTTGAAATTGCAAACAAAAAAATATATTTTCAGTTTGTCAGCATTACTTGTCAGTTTGTATATACACACATTATGCAATGCAATATTAATCATGAATTAAAAAAAAAAACGCTTTTGAGCAGGTGTAGTGACATTTTTGAATTAGGTCAAATGAAAAAAAAAAAAAAACGTTAGTCAAAACTAGATTTATGAAGATCGTATTCTCAAAAATGTAAAAACAATATATGACCTCCCCAATAACCCCCGCCCCCCCCAACCCTGTGTCCCTTCCTGTTACGCTGCATACTCACAAAAAAATGTCCAAGGTTGGCAGGTCTGTGACCCACATTAAAACAACTGAGATATAACTGCTGCTCGAAAAAAAAAAGGAAAAAAAAAATACCCAAGCTTTGTCTCCTTTAGGAAGTGTTTAAAGTATGAAAACTTTGCAAACATGTGACATTTTGATTTCCTAAACTTCCCTAAGCCATTCCAATTAAAAGAGGGCTAAATGTCATGACCTCTCACACAAATTCTTCACAGGTATGGGTTAAATTCTTTTCTGCACTATACAAACAGTAATTTAATGTTATGTAGCTTTATGCAAACAAACTGATTATGACATTAAAATAAACACTCTTTGACAGAACTCTCTCGTCAGCTGTTTCAACACGTTCTACATACCTATAAAACTCACATGCCTGGCAATGTGCATTGTTTCTGTTCCAACAATATTTTTTTTTTTTTCCAGAGTCTAAATGATTAAAGGGATAGTTCACCCAAAAATGAAAATTATACCAAGCTTTACTCACCCTCAAGTCATGTTTATATGAATATCTTCTTTCAGATAAACACAATCAGATATGGTCACCATGATTTTACCAAGTAAGACATGTTCCTGGATCAACATATTATGTCCTATCCGAAAATTTAGTAACCTTTTCTCAACCCCTAAACCTAATCCTAACTTATCCCTAAAATCAGAAGGAAATGATAGTTGAGTAACACTGTTGTGAAAGCACCTAACCCAGGTTGTAAGCCTAAACTTGACATAAAAGGTAAACTTGTCCCTCAAATCTGATAGGTTGATTGGAATGTTGTTCCAACATGTTGTACTTGGTGAAATCACATTCACCATCAGGGTCATATATATATATATATATATATACACTGCCCTCCAAAAGTTTGGAAACACTCCTGGCAAAGTGTGGTTTTGGATGATATCAACATAAATCCTTATCATTTTTTGGTGCAAATACATTAAAGTAACTTGACATTATCATTGAAGTCCAGCAATAATAATTTTCATTTTGATTACATAATAATGGCATTACATGTCAAAGTCAGACATGCCCCTTTGCCAGCTGTGATGCCTGGTTACTGGTTTAAACTTAGCCCAGGTTTGTAAAAGTTTTTTGGGTTAGCACACCTTAATAGCTTCAACAACTGATTGCCAATTAAGTTTAGAATACAATGAACCAATTAGAACCCAGTTTAGGTCAGATGGCTGCTAATGGTGGATATTTTGAAGCACGCCCCCGATTGTGTTCGATTGTGTTTGTGTAAAAGAAGATAGTCATATACACTTAGGATGGATTGAGGGTGATTAAATCATGGGGTAATTGTCATTTTTGGGTGAACTATCCCTTCAAATGTTGCTGCATTTAGCTGAGCAATAATAGTGGGAATATCTAAAAGTGTTTTAGCCAAAATTAAAGTATGTGCCTATATACAGAAAATACAGAAGAACTATTAGGAGGGAATGGGAATGCCATGTGTGTTATTTTATGGTTTACTTTTCCGCTAGGCCTATCTGCCGTGGCCCACTTTGGGGTCCTCGGTCTTATTCTGGGTCTTAACCTCCTGCCCCTTCTGAGATATTGGCGAGACTCACGTTATAATTCCTATAGGCTCCATGTCATGGATGCAGTAGCAGGCAGTGTTGGGTAAGTTACTCAAAAAAGGTAATCCACTACAAATTACAAATTACTACATTAAAATTGTAATTTGATTACATTACTGATTACTGCATGTAAAAAGTAATCAGATTACTGATTACTTTACATTCAAGTTACTTTGAAAACCTATAAAAACTACAAAAATACACCACAAACTGAAACTTATAGTTCTTTCTGTAATTTAATACAGAAAAATATTACAGAAGTATGAAAACAGCAACTTGACTTAAAAATATTTGTTAATCATATGTAGCTTATTCATTCTAATGTAATCATAACGGTCACCTGAGGGCTCTCAACGACCACATCATCTGTGAGATTCTAACAAACTAAAAATAATTTTATTAAAACTAATAAATATATGAAATATTGTACACTTGTTAATGTGTTTATTTTTATAGTATTTAATGATTATGAACATATTAAGCATGACAAAATTTTACAATCGATGAAACTACAAAGCTCGCATGTATGTATGATTACAAAATAAAGTAATTAATATTATTTTATAAAGTAACATGTAGGATAAAAGTAGTTTTATCACGTGTTGATCCGTTTCTGTGACAGCTCCAGCTCTCCGACGCACAGTTATACATCCAAATTCACTCACTTCATTTCGTTCACTCTTTATAGTGCACTCAAATGACATACACTACATAGGGATTAGTGAATCAGTGAACGAGTGAGCAGTTTCAGACACTGCTTAAACATTCCTTGCTGTGTGTAGCAGCTTAAAGGTGCCCTAGAACTTTTTTTTAAAAGATGTAATATAAGTCTAAGGTGTCCCCTGAATGTGTCTGTGAAGTTTCAGCTCAAAATACCCCATAGATTTTTTTTAGATTAATTTTTTTAACTGCCTATTTTGGGGCATAATTACAAACGAGCCGATTTCAGGTTGCGGCCCCTTTAAATCGCGCGCTCTCCGCCCCCTCCCGAGCTCTCGACTCTATCACAGCATAAACAAAGTTTACACAGCTAATATAACCCTCAAAATGGATCTTTACAAAGTGTTCGTCATGCATACTGAATGCATGCGTCGGATTGTGTGAGTATTGTATTTATTTGGGTGTTTACATTTGATATTGAATGAGTTTGAGGCTATGCTCTGTGGCTAACTGGCTAACATTACACACCGTTCGAGAGATTTATAAAGAATGATGTTGTGTTTATGCATTATACAGACTGCAAGTGTTTAATAACGAAAATAATGACAGCTCTTGTCTCCGTGAATACAGTAAGAAATGATGGTAACTTTAACCACAATAACAGTACATTAGCAACATGCTAACGAAACATTTAGAAAGACAGTTTACAAATATCACTAAAAATATCATGTTATCATGGATATGCATTATATTGCTCCATCTGCCATTTTTCGCTGTTTTCCTTGCTTGCTTACCTAGTAGGGCTGGACGATTATGGCCTAAAATCAAAACCTCGATTAATTGAACATTTTACCTCGATTACGATTAATGAACGATTATTTTATTTCTGATTTTTTTTTTTCCCCTCATAGTTCACTGACAAGGTTTGCACTGTAAATAGCCTATGATTGACTATTAAGGTGGGATATTTTTTTTCCTATTGAAAGAGTGATCTGACATCATAGCTCACTATCAGCAGTTATTTTATCTATGGTTTGTAACATTTCTTACAGGTTTTTGCTCGTTGTAAATCAGATAAAGATAAATTAGCACAGTACCAGTAGTGATTGCGTGTGTGAATTAGTGCAATTAGTGATTGCGTCTCTCTATTAATTGTGAAGCTGTGGGTTGTAAATAGTTCCTTCAAAAGTAGAAAAAATAGATGCTATAACTTTTGAGTTTCTAAGCTATTTTAGTGATAAATCACAGGACAGCGCTGACAACAAGTTTCTGCGTTCCTCTGTGTGCGCGCGATCTTCACGTTTTGCGCAGCTGTTTGTATGTGTTCGTGCCACATGCAGCTGCGCGAGCGCGGCATAGATGTTTGTATATATCATAGACTGCGAGCGCGGTAGCTCAATATAATAAAATCCGATCGTCTAATCGCTTGAATGTCCAAACCATAAAACAAATACAATGACAAAGTTTATGAAGACGCAAGACGCAAGGCTCACCGCTCGCGCGCCATCACTATGTGTTGAACCGGCATTACCTCCGTGTTTTGCTTTTATGCCACTGCTGGACGGGGCGGATCACTGCTACACACCAGTTATGTTTTTAAGGGGGAAATATTAACAGGATTAAAAAACCGAAATAACCGACATGGGAAAATTACGTCGGTTAGAGGTTCTGAATTTCGGTTTCGATTACTTTTCGATTAATCGTCCAGCCCTATTACCTAGTCTGATTATTCAGCAGTGCACATCCAGACGTTCTGCCCTTGTGTAATACTAACTGCCCTTGTGTTATGCCTCAGTCATGGGCTGGCATATGCAAATATTGGGGGCGTACACCCCGACTGTTACGTAACAGTCGGTGTTATGTTGAGATTCGCCTGTTTTCCGGAGGTCTTTTAAACAAATGAGATTTATATAAGAAGGAGGAAACAATGGAGTTTGAGACTCACTGTATGTCTTTTCCATGTACTGAACTCTTGTTATTTAACCATGCCAATATAAATTCAATTTTTAATTCTAGGGCACCTTTAACTGTGTATGTTTGTATGTAACTGCATTAAAGACAGGAAAAAAATGCTGAAAACATTTATAATAACATTTGAAAACAGTATTGTTCAAAAGTTACCTTCCCACCCGATCCTGAACAAACATCCAATCTAGCTTGTTTAGGCAAGGTTGGACCTCTCTCATCTTGGGAGCGGGCATCCTCCTCCATGCGTTCTCCAGTGATTCATAATGACGCATCCGCGCCAAACGTGATTTCTTTTAGAAATGCACTTTACCTAATATGTTTTTTCTTGTAATGCACGTAACGTAATCAAATTACATAAATTTAAAATGTAATGCGTTACTGCGTTATCAGGAAAAGTAATTAATACATTGGCGCGTTACTTTGTAACGCGTTACACCCAACTCTGGTGGCAGGAAACAACCTCAACGCCAAACACCCAGTTCAAAGACAGCTCCTTCGGGGAATAGATACTGCCGCTGCAGTGCCAATTACACATGCCAGTTTTACTCAGATAGCAATAAGCATTTCAATCCTGCTTGCTGTCCAGATTTTACTTTGCAAATTTGGGACACAAATCTGAGTTTGACAACAACTCTCAGAGCTTCTCCATAGTGGACAGCAAGCAAAAAATGTTTACCATGTAGGCTACACCAGGATTAGCATATATGGGCACACAAACTTGTGAAACCCCAATGCAATATTTTTATAAGTCATGCAATGTGTTTATAACCGGTTCTCATGAAAGTATAATGCCGATTTTAAACACATTTCTAAGTTTTTAAAAGGAAACCGAGGGCTCTCATGGATTACACAGAAACATAATGGTTTATAATATTAATAATAATAAAAAAGTGCTGATACAATAAAATAAATAAGTGATTCTTAGCCTGTATCCTGTCTTACCCCAACATTTACTGTAACGCTTTGAACACGCAACACCAGTAATGACGACATGTCATGTAGGCTTGTTTGTTTATTTGCTCAGGCGTAAAGAATTTGGCTGTGAGTCAAGTACAGGTCTTGCATGAGCAAAGCAGGAAGCGACACTGGATTGACTGGACCGAGAGCCTCATGTTTTCAAGGTGCCGAAACTTCACGAGTAGGCTGTTTGTTTTTGGGCGTTGAAGAAAACACGTGGGAGAAATAGCATATATAGTGGAGTCCGAGGGAATGAAGCGGTGCTTTTTAAACTATCCATTATGGAGATGGGAAAAGAAGAGATCGCCGGTAAAGACTACTTGGTTTTAATGGAACCCGAGCCCGTGAGCCGTCTGAAGACACAGTACCGCTCACTGCGGCGACAGCTATGCTTCATCCAGTCCATCTGCGTGCTAATCTGCGTCACCTGCTGCCTGTTTACGATCATATATCACTCATACCCGTCGACGTGCAAGGTAAGACGCAAATACATTCAAAGCCAACGTAAAACAGTCGTGTGAACCTGTGAAGGTCATTATTTGCTGTCCTGAACACACCTTTGCAAAAGATATCAGATTTAGATTTCATATCTAATATTCAAATATGTACACGGTAACATACTGCAGTAGGCTATAACCGTTTTAATATCGACTGCAACAAGAATGAACTTGTACTCTTTATTGTTTTAATAACCCGCAAGTATCCAATAGTGATATAGATAAATATTTATCTATCCAGATTAAAGCTACATATTTTATTGCCTTTTCATTATACAGAGTAACTGATTTTTTTCCTTGAAATAACTTCTTGTTCAACTTGTGTTTTCTAAGATTAATAAAGTTTAGTATTAACTGAATGCTTACTAGTGTAGCCAACTATTGTAATTCACATAGCCTGAGTCTGAAAATAAATAAATAAATAAATAAATAAATAAATAAGTAAGTATTACTATTGGGATAGTTAGTAAGTACTAATATCTTATTACTAGTAAGGACAAGTGACAGTAGTAAAGAGAATGCATAATTGTAAAAAGTGAATAGCTGATACCAAAATAAATCCAATGGCAAAATAAGGATGTATGACTAATAACAACTAAATATAAGTACTATCTAATAAAGATGTAATGACACATAGTTACTAGGGTAACTAAAAATATGCTGCTCATTATTTGCTTACTTAATAGTGATTGAAATGTAAATGTACAGTTATACCTGAGATAATCAATATACTGATTCATTTAGGACTCATTCAATGAATTTGTGTGTATTAAACTGTTTACATTTGCTCTCTTTTCACAGGAAAATGGAACTAAGGAAGCAGCTAAATATGGTGAGTTCATTACTAAAGCTGAATGTTATTGTAAACATCGAGTGTTTGTTACATTGTGGTACCATGATGCATTTCTGACTTCTTGGTATGAAAATTCATGTTCTCACATTTTTCATCTAAATAGGAATGCAGCATCAGGGAAGTGAAGAAAGGACCCAGACACAAACAATCTCAGTCACTCGTCTGACAGGTAAGAAGTAATGCATATGTGGAAGTAAATACAAAACACAATTTGCCATTATGAAAAGACGAACTGTAACCAAGAGTTGTACCTTTAATCAGTTAACTTAAGCCTACCTGCTGTAATTTTGTCCACTTCAAATAGAAAGCATCTATTTAAATTTGTTTACAATTAAATATTAATTAGAGCTGCATGATTAATCATTAAAAAGATTGTGACCTTGATTCAAACACCTACATGATCTTATTCCTACATGACAACGATTCAGCTATGCCTATTAAAACTTTGACAAGTACGATCACAGCGGAACATTCAAATCATTATTTCTGTGTTACAATAATTCAAATTATTGGTCTTAGAATAAAAATGTGTAGTTCGGATATAAACACAGATGTCTACAGTAGTGATCATAGAGTAATTTTATATGCTTCATATAAAAATGATCAGTTTTATGATTTAGTAGGAGGCGAAAAGTGACTGTTATATTTGTGATTGAACCATTCATTCAAGAGATTTATTCAAAAATGATTAATCCAGTAATTTTTGACAATAGCATATCATATGCAATTTTTATTCTCAAAGATTCTTATAACATTTTTGGCTAAATGTAATCACACATTTCCCTTCTCTCTAGTTAACCCTGATGCTTTTAGAGAAGCAAAACATGTGCCATGGAAGCATGCAAGAGATCCAGACAATACCGGATACTTCACCTTAGATAAAGACGGTGAATCTCTGATGGTCCTTCGTGGCGGAACGTACAAAGTTTCTTTGCAGATCACGTACAGAGGAGTCGAAAAACGCAATGATACCTTAATTCTGCAGCATGATATTCATCGGTATACTGACAGTTATGTTGGATATCTACCTCTGCTCACCTACCTGGAAACAGTGAACTTTACGTCCCCATATTGGAGGAAAAGTCTGTTCTCTGAAGGTATTTTTCCTCTTGAATTTGGGGATAAACTCAAGGTGTGGACCAACAGTCTGTCCCTCATTGATGTTGGAGAAAAATTGGAACAAAAAACAGCCTTTGTGGTGTATCCTCATTTTTCCACATGAGAATTTGGAGAAAAGGAAAAAAAAGACATTTCTCCTTTGCATAAATGTTGAAAGGGCTGCCATGATGCATCATATTCATTTGTCTGTGATTACCTTGTCATCTAAACCAATTCTTCTGTTAGGTCAGCAGAATCATTTGGATGTCAGATATATTTGAGATATAATCAATAACAGAGCCATGTACAGAAGGAAAAAATAATGTGGTACCGTGACAGTGTCACATGTCAGTACCAGTGTACTTTGAAATATACTATAGTACTTAAATTCTTTCATTCTAGGGTAGTTTTTCAAGAACAACATGGAACATGTCAAAATGCATTTTAAAGCATTACAACTGAGGAGAAATTGTAATAAAGTATTTTGTTTTTAGTTTGATTGAAGTGGTCCAAAAAATGAAACTTCCCAGTGATGTCAAAGCTTTATGTGCACAAACGTATTGGATGTTATAATATTTATACCATTGTAACCTTATTTCATGCTTTTTATGCTATTTATGTTTGATAGTTGAGGATTTGGGCTGTTAATGCAAGGGTTACAATTTCAGTAATATTACAGAATGAAGAGAATGATCAATATCCTTATATGGGCGCTGTCATTGGAATTAGTAGGTTATAACTTTGGATTTAAAGGGCTAGCAGTTTCCTGAAATCACAATATCACCTTCATAATGATTTGCATGAAAGATCTTTTATGTACATGAATACATGTTCAAAATTGCATTATTTCTCTGGCCATAAAGCATCAATAAATACTATTACATAAAGGCTGTGACTGTTTCAGAAAATTCTTAATATTTTGTCTGAAATTTTACACTATTTTAATATACTGTTTTCTACTGCCTTTCAGAGATGCCAGATAGTCACTTAAAAACAACCATTTGCTAGATATTTAATTTATATTAAACAATTATATTTCAGGCATCTGATTGATATCGGAAAATGGTTATATAGTACACATTAGAGTCAAATGTTTCATCTTTACTGTAAAAGCATACCAGAGTAGATTAGTCATAATTCCAGACAGAAACATTAAAATGCTTTGACTGATAAGAGACTAAAGCTACTTAGCAAATAGTCCTGTTGGCACTGAGGACCAGTCAAGTGATAAGTAAACATTTCTAATGATACATTTACATTAGAAAATTTTTGCATAATGTTTTTAGAAAAATTGCATATTGTAAGCATGACATATCTAATAATAGTCAGAAAAATCTATTTTACACACACACACACACACACACACACACACACACACACACACACACACATATATATATATATATATATATATATATATATATATATATATATATATATATATATATACAGTGGCATGAAAAAGTATGTGAACCCCTTGCAGAATCTGTGAAAATGAGAATTATTTTAATAAAATAAGGGAAATCCTACAGTCACTGCTGGAAAGGGTTCAAATATGCAAAAATACTTGAAAACTGATGAATCTGCAGGAGCTGGAGGAATTTTCTGAACAACAGAGCTCAGTTTAACTGCTCAGGACAAACAAATGACTCATGAACAACTATCACAAAACAAAAAACAACTTAAACAAAACAAAAAACAAAAAAACAGTCGTAGATCATCAGGTAACCACACACAGTATTGAGAATCAATGGTTCACATACTTATGAATGGGGTTATTTTAATAAATTCAGCTATTGTTTTGTCTTGTGAACTAAATGCAAACATCTTTTATGTAAAATATCTTACTCGGGACAGTACTAAACAAAAAATAACATGCATTTTTTATTATCCCTCTTATTTTATTAAAATAATTCTCATTTTCACAGATTCTGCAAGGGGGTCACATACTTTTTCATGCCACTGTATATATATATATATATTTACAGGTGCACCTCAATAAATTAGAATGTCGTGGAAAAGTTTATTTATTTCAGAAATTCAACTCAAATTGTGGAACTTATGTATTATACCCTGAGAATGGTAATTTAATAGAACTTGAAATTAAATATTCTAATAATTTGAGATACTTTTTTTTTTTTTTTTTTGATGAGCAGCAAGCTGTAATCATCAAAATGAAAACAAAAAAGTCTGGTAATATTTCACTTTATGTCTAATAAATCTAGAATATATTTAAGTTTTACTTTTTGAATTAAATTACAGAAAGATAAACTTTTTCTAATTTATTGAGTTGCACCTGCATATATATATATATATATATATATATATATATATATATATATATATATATATATATATATATATATATATATATATATGTGTGTGTGTGTGTGTGTGTGTGTATAATACGATGTATTTTTAAATGGAACAATTTATGGTAACATTTTATTTTACAGTGCCATAGTTACACGTTACTATGTAAAAAATATGCATAATTACAAGTAACTAGCCCTAAACCAAAACCTAACCCTAACTGTAACTCTATATTAAGCACATGTAGTTAATTAATAGTACTCAGTACTTATTTGAGTAATGACAATGTAACTACGGCACTGTAAAATAAAGTGTAACCCAATTTATTGAACCCTTAGACCAAATACTTAAAAGGAAAAAAAGAAAAGAAAAAAAAAAAAACTGGGCCCAAAATGATCAAATATATGCAATTTAGTCAGATTCTCATAACTTGTATTGTAAATCATGAGATTTTTAAAGCAAGAATAACAGACTACTTACATAAAATACATAGATATCACTTGTCACTATATCTAATATGGCTTACAAGATGACATTTAAGATCTGTCATTTCAGTTCCTGGGGATCATATAATGCAAATCAATGCATTGTTTTTAAAATGATAAATGACAGGTGAAGAAATAAACATTCCTCAAAAGCCTTCTGGAACATATTTGATACTATTTTAACATGATTTAAAAACAAAAACAACAACAACAACAAAACATTTGTGTCATAAATTTTGTCATAAACTTTGTTTCATTTCTGTATTTTTTTTATTTATTTTTTTAGTCCTTTTGTAGTTTCATTTCTTATTGGTTGCCCTTGATTGTGTCCCTAGCAGTGGTCATGTTAGACTTTCTCATTGACAGACAGTCGTAAAAATTCCATCATAATCTATTATTACCCATCATTTTAATTATCATATTTTACTGATAAGACATTTAATAGCTTTTGTTTTTGTTTTCGTTTACATTTTCATTTTTAATCATGAAATGACAGTAATGTAACACCACTTTGACTGTTGGGAAGATGTCTGCTGCGGGAGCACCCTTCTGAAGCCTAAAGTTGACAAATGGGACAACCTACAGTCTCGTGGACTTAACGGACATGCGCACACGTCCTGATTTTGCTGAGTTAGATGCGTTCCTGGGTCAACATATTTTGTTGATCCTGGAACAACATTCCAGTCTGAAAATTTAGTCTTAACCCTATTCCTAACCCTACCCATAAGTTATCCCAAAAATCAGAGGGAAATTATAGATGAATAACACTGATGTAGAAGCACCAATTCATGATTTTAAGCCTAAACTTGACAAAATCTGTAAACTTGTCCCTCAAATCTGATTGATTGATTTGAATGCTGTCCCAGGACCAACAAAAATGTTGACCCAGGAACATGTTGAACTCAGCAAAATCAGGTTATGTGACATGCGTCGGTGGCAGCCATTGTAAGTTCACAAGACCAAAAGTGCATAGAAGTGTGCCATTTGGGATAGGGCTGAATGAACTTTTCACGCTGCCATGACATTTTTGCAATTGTGTGTGCGCTTGCCAACAACTGAGATGGGGTGGAAATTACAGTTACAAGTTACAACAAACCAAAAACTTCAGTCAATGACGCAAAAATTAACTGGTCCCTTGTTTTCTTTATATCCTAGATTTTGTTCCCCTGGTTCCCTTGTTTCCTCCTGTTTCCCTGGATACCCTCTTTACAGAACAACTGACTTTACTACAGGCATATGGCAGCAGTTTGCAACACCCTCATTTCCTTGAGTTACACACCCACTGATTTAATTTCTTTTTAGTGTGTCATCCAAGATATCCATGTCTTTCTTTCGTCAGTCGAAAAGAAATGAAGGTTTTTGAGGAAAACATTTCAGGATTATTCTCCTTATAGTGGATTTCAATGGCTACCAACAGGTTGAAGGTCCAAATGTCAGTTTCAGTGCAGCTTCAAGGGCTTTAAACCAGATGAGTAATAAGGGTCTTATCTAGCGAATCGATCGGTCATTTTCAAAAACAACACAACCGTTTATGCTTTATAAACAAAATATCGCCTTGAACGTTTCGCATTCTTCATAACGCTTACGCTGAATGTCCTACGCCTTCCCTATTCTACTTACGGTAAAAAATGAAACTGGCGCCACGTTCGTTCCGTAAATAGAACAGGGAAGGCGTAGAACATTCAGCGTAAGCGTTATGAAGAATGCGGAAGCGGAAAATATGTTCAAGGCGATATTTTGTTTATAAAGCATAAACGGTTGTATTTTTTTCGAAAATGACCAATCGTTTCGCTAGATAAGACCCTTATTACTCATCTGGTATCATTTAAAGCCTTGAAGCTGCACTGAAACTGCAGTTTGGACCTTCAATCTGTTGGTAGCCATTGGAATCCACTGTAAGGAGAATAATCCTGGAATGTTTTCCTCAAAAACCTTCATTTCTTTTCGACTGACGGAAGAAAGACATGGATATCTTGGATGACATGGGGGTGAGTAAATTTATCAGGAAAAGTGTATTTAAAAGTGGACAAATCCTATAAGTTCCTGCCTTTGCACTCTTGAGTTGTCTGGTATTGTTTGTGTTTGTGACACATGTTACGCTTTTGGATAATCTTTGAGTCTTCTAAATAAACCTTGTTGGATTTTTGTACTCTTCTTCATCTTCATTAGTCTTCGGGGGACCTTTTGTGAGTTTGTGGAGAGGACTCTACAGAGAGGATCTCCCTTCACAGTGGTGGTGGAAGAGGAGCAAAATCTCGCCACTCTAGCACTGGAAATCTTCTCAAATCCCAGTGCTCCCTTGCCCAATGGTTTAAAGTCCAGTAGTCTCAGCACTCTCTAGCTCAGTGGTCCCTAACCCGGAGGTCTACTGTATGCTTGATTTTCCTGCTAAACGAAAACTGAGATCAAGCATCCTGCAATAAAGCAATAAAACTCGCCTAGAGAAGAAGATCTTAGAGAAATAGCAAGGGGCCAACGCCTTGCCCTAACTCCAAAAGGACAATGCCTCCCCCCACCACACACACACACACACACACACACAAACTCTCCTTCCCCCTGCCTCAAGTCACTGAAAGTTTATATTTTATGTATAATGTAACTTGTATATATATTGTTTTTCCCTTTAATTTTTGGTATCATTCTAAAGGTCTCAGTGCGGTTGGTAAAATGGTCTCAATTTCACAGCAGTCACTAGAATTATGAAGAAGATGGAAAATTAAGGAAAATTCTGTCCTCTTTTTGGGTGGTGTCTCTTCTCCTCTCCCCCAAAACAGGTGTTGGTGTAATAAACATTTACGATCCTTTTGTTCTGGTTCTGGTATAAAAGGTAAAGAGCAAAGCAGTCATGGGGGATCTTCTGCAGGCCCCCACAGAGATGGGTGAATGTCTGAGGACATTTCTGAATTGGCTTCTAATTGTCTAAATTGTAATGTAATTGGCATGATATATTTTTACTTGACAAATAAAATGTTATATTTGGTCGATTCTGTATTATTCTTAATACATTATTTCTAGTAGATCAAAGCGAAGGTATTACCTCAAATCTGTGTTCAGGATTGTTCATACGAAAGGTTTAATAGATGGAGCATGGGGCACGTCAATTAAGTCCATTTCGATTTCTGACAATCACTGCCTTAAATAAGTTGCAGTTTTCGTAAATATATCAAAACTATGCTTTTTGTTACGAGTAAGCAGAGCGCGACCGACTTAAAGGTAGATATTTACCCTGCATCCAATGTTTAAGGTCAGACTGACGAGTTTGTGTCCGGGAAGAGCAAGTTGGCCAAAGTGACTCTTCTAAAGCGATACCGGGACTGCAGTGAACGAAATAATTGAAGATATAAGGTAATCAGAATAATCGAATATCTAAATTAATACATAACAAATGATTAATTTCTAATTGGAGACACAACCCTTAGAATAAGAATCATTTGAAATTGGAGTCAGATTAAACGAGTGAAATTAAGTGAACATTCAGAGACGCTGAAAAGGCATACACGCGTTAACCTTCGCCCAACGCCGTCGGACTCCGTTTTGGGGCCGATGGGGGGGTTCCTTACACTACTTTAGTGGCCCAGGAGGTCCTTCCCCTTTGCATCAGTGCTCCTGATGGCTACTGCCATTTTGTGTGTCTGGGATACACTACCTTGTCATCCACTCGGCCATCCACTGCATCTCCCCCTGAGGCAGAGGTGTCTATCTTCTGCTCTGTTGGGGTACCCTGTTTTGCCGGCTTCGCTAGTGTCGTCTTCCGCTCTACTGTGGTGGTCTTCAGCTCTACCTAGGTCTCCAGCTTTCCTAAATCTCCTGTGCTGGGACCAGGATGAGATTGCAAGATGAGATCCTAATTACAATTTTTATCACTGTCCCTTTGCAAACAAACTTTTAAGAAACCTGAAAATAGATATATAGACACATTTTAAGGTAGCCTGTCATATAAAAGACCTTAATATTCAAAATTAAATGTGAGGATGTGCCCGCACACTCAGGATATCATGATCACAAAAGGCAAAATTACTTCCTTGAAGTGGCGATGGCACGTAGCATCATAGAAGGGTCCTTCCTGAAGGGATCTAGTAGCTCATATTCGCTTAGAATGATCCTTTGTATGGCAAAATGCACTCATTTCAATAAGAATCCGCACGATCAAGAAATTCTTTCCACACAAGTTTTGATTCAAGTTTGTTGAACTCTGAACACATGAATTCACTGCAGTCACTATACCTTAAAGCTAATTAGTTTGGAAGTGAACAGTCTCCCTTTCTGAATTTTTGTTCAGTTCAAGTTCAAGTAAATACTTGAAGTTCAAGTGAATACTTGGTTAAATACATACCAATTAGGGTCATAAAAAGAGTAGAGATTATTTTAATAAACAATTCATTAGGACATTACAAAGTTACATTTCTGAAAGGCCTACTGATGTTTAAAGCATGTACCGTATTCCTGTGTCCAAACACATTTATTTCCTCTTGAGTTTTTTTTTTTTTTTTTTTTTTTTGCACTGTAAATTGAAGGCTTACTAATGTTGTAAAGTGAAATCTTTGGTGGTTTTATTTTAGTTAGCAATGTTTTTAAAGATTTACTCCTGGGACAATTTACATACCTACACAATCTACAGTCTTTTCTGTTTGATAAAGGTTTATGTTGCCTTGACACAGTGAACTGAGTAATTATAGAGTTGTGAAGTGTAAAAGTGACACTCCCTTTCTAGTGTGGAATGGTATGTGAATGATTTCAAGCACATGACTCAACACTATAGGGTGTGATGCAATCTCATACTGCTGTAGTTTACACTCTTTCTGGACTGCTTTTGCAGACACTTTGATATTTGCTACCATATGCCATGAATGGTTGCTTAAAGGGTTAGTTCACCCAAAAGTGAAAATTCTGTCATTAATTACTCCCCCTTGTGTCATTCCACACCCGTAAGACTTTTGTTCATCTTCAGAACACAAATTAAGATATTTTTTTTATGAAATCTGAAAGCTTTCTGTCTTTTATTCTTATAAGGGGCTTTTGTACCCAAGAAACCTTTTCATAGTTCTTATGCAGTATTGGTGGAACTACCCGCTTTTTGGCTTGTTTGCATTGCAGGAACTTGGAAACGATTATAGCTCTAAAAACGTCTTTTGGGGGAACTAAATTAGCTCCTACTTCAGTTCAGAGTAGGGTTTAACCCAGCACTATAGGAACTACCAGTCATGTAAGTGTACGTTGATTGGCCAAATGCATATAACATCCAGTATTTTTAAAAAGCAGTGTTAATGTACACTTTCTCCACAAACATAGAAAACAGCGATAACAGCATGTACCTGTTGTCTGCGGGGTTGTTTTCTTTTATCAGCCTCAATGATTTGTAACACTGAAAGTTGTTAGTCATAGAAGATTTAATCTCTTAGCCTTACTTGTTGCTCTTTCAATTGTGTAACATATGGGTCTATGTTCCAGTGGTTGGCAATAGGTGGCCCACCGGCAATAATATATGGCCCATGCCCACAGCCAGATTATTTTGATAGTGACTGGTTCTGAAATAGATCTTCGTCTTGTGGTGCCATCTAACAGCTAAAAGCAAACTGACCGTTGCAAAGCAACGTTTACTGTCTGGAATGTGTTGCGTCACATGACTCACGTCACACTGCGCCACATCCAGTGTAGACAATATTACTGATTAGGGTCCTATTCTCATTTGAGGTGTCGTATCGCGCCGCTTACGTCCGGTGTAGACACTGCGTTATATTCTTTGAAAACAGCGACAACTTTGTTGCATATAGACACACCGGCTTTGCATTCACAAAACTAGGGAGGATGAATGCATAGTTGTCTTTCCATTCTTCTTTGTATACCCTATTTTCGCTGTCAATTTTCCTCTTTGGACTCTTTGATAGTGCCATTTTTTTCTCACCAGTTAGCTTAAATGTTAACATCACACTGCACATGACGTAATAGCCTACCTCCAGCACGCAAACAATTTAAAATAAATACAGTTTTTAGAATGTGAAGATGCCAAGGAATAATTCTGAGTGTAAAAGTAGGCTACGTCAAATAATTATTACGGCTCCATTGTGTAACAAGTAAATTAAAATTATACACATTTATTATTCACAATATGGAAAGAGGAAATAAAATATAGTTTGTTAAGAGCATGACTCAAACATGCTATTAATGGGCTTATCCAAGTCCTCTTTTATTTTTATTTTAGTTTTTCTTATTTATTTTTCTATCCATTCTGCATCTCCCACATATGTGTTTTAGTAAGGTGTTGCAAGTTGGTGAATAAAGATACTTGCCAGGTCACTACTCCACTTTATTAATTTATCCAGTGTAAAACCCGGACACCGCCACACAAATGTGGCTTTTTGTTAATGACTGTCCTGCTACAGGATTCAGTAACAGCTCACTACCAGTTACAAAAGCAACATGTTCTCCAACCAATACGACCATATAGGTCGTTTGTCACTTCCCTGAAATACGACCCATAGGAGCGTTTACTAAAGTTGTGCCCCTATTGACAACAGGGCACTTTCATTTTAATTCATGAAACACACCCATAGGAGTGTTTGCTAAAGTTGCGCCCCTATCAAGAACAGGACACTTTCATTTTAATGCATTGTTTCCTTTTATCTGCATCATATTTCAGGTTTCGCATAGCTCAATTGGCAGAGCATTGCAATAACAGTATATAATTAAAATATTACTTGCTCGCACAGGCAATTTAGCTGATTTAATTTGATTTGTCGACATGTGAAATGCACATCTATCTGCAGTGTGGCCTTTCTGCAGTTATTTGATATTTTTAGGTTTATTAATCCAAAATGTTTTTATTCATTTTCTTCTATATCATTGTGTGCTGCTCTGTACATCATGGCTGTGAATGTTTATCCACATTACCTTTCATTTCAGTTTAAAAAAGATAAAAAGTCATTGTCAGTTTTGTCTATCACTTGACAGGCAGACATTATTAGACTCGCTTTATTAGAAAGTTGTTTCTCTGTGTTGTGTGTGAGAGAAAATAAAAAGTTGTGTTAAGGCCCGGGTATAGGCCTTACTTCATTTTCCGCATCCACCTCCATCACGTGCACAGTTGAGCATGCAAGCCTTTCAAAGTGATCGTGGAAAGAGTTTGTGCGCACTACCCCAGTCGAATATAGGCAATCTGATTCAAATCTGATTCGACTATGTAAATCCGTAGTCACGGACACCCCTGCCCTGCCCTATTCCATGTCCGTTATCACAAAACCCACAACACACAACAAACACAGCACCGATCATGGCATCTTCCATCCTCCAGCTGTTGATGTTAATAAATGAGGCTAGTTTTGGCACGTTTGAGCACTGACAGCTTTGAACAACACTTAAAGATGTTGTAAGCAATTTCTGAGAAACACTGCTGAAAATTTAAATCTAAACATACTACATTTTTCGAACATTTGCTAGATGTCTGTTCTCTTTCTTTCTCTCTCTCTCTCTAAAGATCAAGCAAGAGCTTGGACCCATGTTAATATTGGAAAAGCTTTCCAGTGCTGGAGAAATGATAGCGAGCTGGAAGGCCTGAAAATGTGTGCCGAGATTGCATTATTTCTGCTTGATACATGACTAACGCTAGTTTTTGATATGATTCACAGACCCAAGATAAGCTGTTGTATTCTATTATAGTTGTTGGATCACAGCTGATTCATCTGTAATTGCTTGAGCTGTCAGCTGGTTGCCTGTGGTTAGATGCATAGCAATTGGGGGCAGAGCAATGAAGGAAGGGTGTGCTTCTTTTGGGTAGGGTACAATGAGGCTAAAGACACACCTTAAGAAAAAAATTTGCTTTTCACTACTCACCAGTTGTATGTTTGCAGGAAAAATCTATATGATTGTATTGAACATTGATAAAGCAACATATTTTGTGTGAAAATAAATCATAAAAGTGGATAATTTTGTTTATAAATCTTATAAATGTATAAGGGGGTTAGTGGGGGCCTTTTACCCCACACATGGGGTAAAAGGCTCCTCAGCATGGAGTAAATAATAATTCTGCAAATAATTCTGGATTATAATTTGATTTGTGATCATATTAATGTCACAGACAACGCAGATAGAGGGTTTTATTAGCAGGTAGTGGGTGAATCACAGATAATGCATATAAGTGAACAACGTAAGTAAAATAAAAACGTAGTTATGGTAATATTACATGCAGGTTCAATAAAGAACATTGGGAACATTTCAGTTCCCGTTGATGCAGCTTGTTTTGTGTTTTTCTGTTTTGTTTTGATTTGTTTTTCTTTTGTTTTTTTTGTCCATACAATTAAAGTCAATGGGAACCGAAACTGTTATTCTTCAAAATATTTCCTTTATTGTCCACTGATGCAAGAAAATCCCAAGTTCATCACCAGGGTGGGGAAATTATGACAACATTTTTGGGTGGACAACCTCAAATTTAGTCATTAGCATTTGTATAAACGTTTTTGAAAACCAACATGAATTCAAAGAGTACAATTTGGCACATCTATTTAGAGCTAGATTTTAAAAGGATTTTTCCTTTTCATGCTTAGTTGTCAGTGGCCCAAATGTAGACCTCTTATTGAAAAAAGCATGTAAACAGTTGTGACAAGCATTTAGATCAAAGGTTTTTAAGATTCCTTTTAAGAAACGACAGATTATAGAGATTATAGAGATCTCAGTTTCTCGGTATGTTCTAGTAACTAAACATCAAATCATTCAATGCTCTGGATTCTGAACATTGTTTCATTTTTCAGGAAATGTACACCTACGATTGTTTGAGATAATCAAAGTACTTCCCTTTATTGCACTCTTAAATAGAATAGAAACTAGTATGAGTGAAACCAGTACTCGGCATGTCACTGTCCTGTGTGTAGGTGTAAGAGTAGGTAAGGTTACGTAATACTTCTAGTCCTGTACATTGCTAATACAGACTGTGGGGATTCCCCATTTCATACCCTGAATGCTTGATGTCCTAGTGAGAATAATAATGCATAGTGTTGTTGTGGATATTGCAGTAACACTTTATTTTACAGTACATATTACATGTAGTTATTGTAGTAGTAACAACTACTCATCCCAACCCTAAGTCTATAGTAAGTACATGTAGATATATATTATTACTCAGTACTTAAATGTATAATTACACTGTTATACTGACACCTTCAAATAAAGTGTAACCCAATATTCTTGCACTGTTTTGCACAATTCAAATGTGATTTGTTTTCTAAGTTCTAAGTTCTAAAGTACATATGTACACACTGCAGCTAAATTCGGTTGTCAGTTCACCTTTTAGCGCTTAATCACGTTCTGTACACACACAGTTCAGTAAAATATGGGAGTAACAACCGCATTTACAGAAATTCTATGCAGTGTGTACCGAACCAAACTGAACAACTAGTTGTTAACCCTTATAAGGTCTTTGGGGTCTTTTTAGACCTCAAACGACGTTTGATAAAATAAAAAAATAAAATAAAAAAAAAATAGTTCTCTTTGTCCAAATGATATGAAACTTTGTACAGATGTTAACACTTTTTAAATCTACAAAAAAAAAAAAAAAAAAAAAAAAAAAAAAAATTGGAGTGTTATCTTGTTTTTATGTTAGTGTAGAAAAAAAACCCAGGCAACAAAATGCATTTTGTAACAAAATAATTGTATTTTAAAAAACAAATGTACGTTTACTCTGTTTATTAATGTTTTTACTTCATATTTGTGCAGTTTTTGGAGGATTTTTCATATCTTTTAAATTTATAGAAATAAATAAATAAATAAATACATAAATAAATAAATAAATATTTTGTTGAGTAGGTTTTTATGTAATTTATTTACATATTTGTAATTAATTTATTTATATAAATTTAAAAAAATATGATAAATCCTCCAAAAACTGCACAAATGTGGAGTAAAAACATTAATATACAGACTAAAATTACACTTGTTTAAAAAAACATTTTGTTGCCTGGGGTCTGTGGAGACCCCCAAAGACCCTGAGTGTACTTCCCAAACGAAGACAGCACAAGGGTTAATGACGTTTTTTACATTCATAGGAGATGTGTCTCTGTATGTGCGGTGAATCATAGGGAAAGCGCGAGCCTTTTCTCATTCGAGCTGCCAGATCTTGCTAGAAAAATCAGCGAACAAGAATAAGCCCATAATAAACCGAAATAAATCCAAATGCTTTATGCTGAAAATAAGACCAAAATATCGCGATTCATGTCTGCTCACTTTAATAACTCAATAAACCCATTCGCTTTATGAGACGAGCTTAAACAACAAGCCCAAATACTTACAATGAGTGACCATGGCAACACAGAAAGAGCGCGCTCTGTGTGAAACAGGCTGTACAAGCATAAACAAAACACGACGCATCCGTCGAATGTGATAGTGTGTTTAGTTAAATTACTGAAAATAACTAGTAAGTGTTTTGTCACTTTAATACTACTTTGGTCACGATAACGGATACCAAACACGAGAGACGCCAGAACGTCATTATGGTTTTCAAGCTGTCAATCATCGCATTTTCCAGAGTGAGTCGTGTTCCGTACACATATGTAACAACAATTTAGGGGATTCACTCCCGCATTTAAATGTGGTTGTCATTCCTGAAACTTACAGTGTGTAGGCCTACGTGTATTTGGACACTTTAGGATGCCTATTGTTGAATTGTATTACAAAATAAGACATCTGTAACCATTAAACAAATTAGATTTTCTCAAATCCAGGCTTAATTGCCTCTTGAGGCCAGGGGAGTGAGGTTTACTTGCACAGCACTTCAAAAGTTGGCCTCTGTTACAGTCACCTCCCTAAACCTCACTCCCATCTGGGTCACCACATTGATGTGGCTGGTCTTACTCATACCTCTCAAGGGTGCATTTCCCAAATTATCACTAGCCAACTATGGTCACAAGTTTCATTAAACCCATATTGATAACCCTCATCAACCCCTTGTCCCAACTCTACTGTATTTCATTTTAAACATTTCAATCCAAAAAAGGTTATTATTCAAAAATAGTCTTTGTGGGTTTACAACCCTACCCCTATTCTTAAACATGACTTTTTTTTTTTTTTTTTTTTTTTTGTAATGTAAACCTTTAGGTGAAAATTTTGAGTACATGCAAGATATATAATATATATGTCATTACTATAAATATAATGTCATTTTGTAAGATATTTGAATTTACAGTTTGTCATGTCACTTTAACCATAAAATATATAAGCTGTAGATGATACTGCAAGATAGATCAAGTATCCCTTTCATGTCTAAACTGTTTTTGTCTATATGTAAACATACAATTGAATGCATACTCCTTGATGAACAATTCTCAGTGAAACTTGATTTCTCAAACAATTGTATTGTATAAGAGTACAGTATCAGTGACACTTCTGAGTAAAGGAAGTTTGAAATTAGTAGGATCACAAAGTCTGCAATAGTGTAAATTACTATCTAGAAGGCCTAAAATTCTTGTGTAGGTGTGAGAACACAGATAGCTCAGTCCTTTAAAGGATGCCGCATTTTTACCAGCATTTATTCGGCAAGCCCACATTCTCTACATTTTCTTATTTAATGAGATTCTTAAACATGCAATTTCTATTGGATATTCCCTTTGATGATGACAGAAACTACAATTCCTTCCTTAACATGACCTGAAACTTTTTTTCCCCTGTCTTCATTTCCTTAAAGGGATAGTTCACCAAAATTTTTACATTTCGCCACCTGTAGTGATTTTTACTTTGTCCATCCAAGGACGCAAAGTAAAATAGGGATTGGTACTCATGTCACTGCTGACGTTGTGATTTTAGGATCTCACGTCTCTTAGGGTGTGGTTATGAGTACATCAGATGAGCACTTCCCCCTTTTCCTAGTTCAGGGCACCAGTCAAGGTCTTTTACCTTGGCAGTATGAGAACACTCTCAACAGGGGCTTTTTTAATTCATTTAGAATTAATGTAAAGTGGTCAGCTGATTTATCTGAAAGATTGGTGATATTGCTAACTTGAAGAGCCTCTTCTGTATTATCAGCACAAGGAAGACAATTGTAACTAGATTAAAAAGTTCGTCAAGACAAACTTTAACCTCTTAACCCGCACCGGATCGTGGGCGACCCGCAGTGTGACGTCACAATGTTTAGACTTAATTTTGTAACACTTTTGGCATTAATATACTTCCATATATGGTACCATT
Organism: Megalobrama amblycephala; assembly: GCF_018812025.1. Lineage (NCBI taxonomy): Eukaryota > Metazoa > Chordata > Actinopteri > Cypriniformes > Xenocyprididae > Megalobrama > Megalobrama amblycephala. The sequence continues at coordinate 29,738,820 of NC_063055.1, forward strand.
TGAAAGCTTAGATTCTCAGCTTTACATAGAATATAATGACTTTTGTTTTTATGTTACACAAAGTAATAAATTATGGTTTAAATTTATAGTCATCCTACATCGCCCCCCTGCTGTGATAGGGGGGAGGAAATATGAATATGAATATGTATTTTATATACTTTTCACAAAACGGACAAGTCACATATCTTAGTTTGCTTACTATAAAAGCTAGAAGTGTTTTGAGGCCTCTTGGCCTATGTGACTATAAGGGTCAAATGTATCTGAGAAGTTAACTTGGCCACTTATCATATTTTGCTAGTAAATTTCCACCAGACAACAGGTGGCTGTGAAATGAATAAGACCATTATTAAGGGTGTCATGTGAAGGCTTCTTGCTTTCGGTGGAGTGTTGATTGTTTTTGACACAATGTTTCATTTTGCCTATGAGAAAGGTTTGACCATCAATTGGCAGAATTCCAACATGAGAGATTAAGTCAAAAGATGTAGACTAATTGGCAGTCGGCCACCCTTACAGAGAGAATTATCTCTTGCATAAGCAACACCTGCAGTTTAATTGGAGAAGTGACTGTGGTAAAAATGTTGGGGAGTACTTGGGAGACTCCAGGAAGAGAAAGAGAGGAGAGCACCTGTAAATGAGATCAAGGAAAAGAACTGCATGGGTGGACCTTACACTGTTTTAACACATAAGATAAATGTATAAAAACTGTGCCCTGGCTAGAGAGATTCAGATGTGGAGCTGGCATCTCACTTTGTTGCTTGTCAATAAAGTTAAACTTCTGGGACCTGAACCTTTGACTCTGAGAGTTTTTCTTTAAGGCCAGAACTGAAGGGACACAGAGATATTGAATTTGCAACAACATAATTGGCGAGCCCTAAGCCAGGAAGAGTTCAGGGTGGAACTACTGTGGGCATGCTGGCATTGGGCTTCACAAAACAAAGGCACCATACAAATAAGGTAAGCAATTCTGCTAATATTTGTTTTGTGTGGCCCTGAACCTTTGACTCTGACTTCACCAAAAGAGTTTTTCTACACTTAAAAAATGCTGGGCCAAGTTGGGTTGAAAATGGACTAAACGGTTGGGTTAAATGTTTGCCCAACCTGCTGGGTAGTTTTATTTAAACACATTGTTTAAATAAAAAGGAACCCAAAATAGTTGGGAAATAAAAACCAGATGAATAGAGGCAACAATAATGCAAAAGGTGAATGTTTATTAATAACTTTAATATTTTATTAATATAAATTTAATAGTTTATAGTTTATTAATATAAATTTATTAATAACATTTAATAAATGTTTATTGTTAATAATTATTCATTGAACATTAATAAAGTTCATTTCCAACATACTTTGGGTTAATGTTAATTAAGCAATACAGTCATTTTGAAACAAAGTTGAGTTAAATAAAACTACCCAGCAGGTTGGGCAAACATTTAACCCTACCGCTGGGTTAAAACAACCCAATTGCTGGGTTTGTCCATTTTCAACCCAACTTGGTTTTTAACCCAGCATTTTTTAGAGTGTACCCTCATGCCGTTCCACACCCGTAAGACCTTCGTTAAAGGTGCCCTAGAACATTCTTTCACAAGATGTAATATAAGTCTAAGGTGTCCCCTGAATGTGTCTGTGAAGTTTCAGCTCAAAATACCCCATAGATTTTTTTTAATTAATTTTTTTAACTGCCCCTTTAAATCTCGACATGAGGGTAAGTAATAAATGGCAGAATTTTTGGGTGAACTAACCCTTTATCTATGACTGCTCTAAAGCAGGAAAGTCTCGAGAGAAGCCAGGTTATCCCGGTATATTTTCTGTTGATATGAAAAATTGTGTAGAGTTAGCAATATAGCGAGTCTATTACAATGTTATGATGAACTATATGCCTTTCTCCTCTGACGTTCTGAGTTGTTCAAAGCGTTTGTAAGGATACTGATTGTTAGAAGGCAGCTGTCTGACTCTGTCTGAGATGAAGAACGGGGACGGTGTTTGTAACATTAGTAACACATTATTAGCTGTTTGATAACGTAGTCAAGCAAAAGGCTAATCATATTAATTCATATTAATTAATGACAGAACCGTCACAAAGGCTGTGCTAAGTGTACGAGCGCATTGGGGCTCACGCCAAAGTAAAGTGACAGCTGACTTGAAGTAAAGCCAATAAAGTTCATGTTTTTGAAATAATAATATACTATAATACTATAAAACATAGCTAACACAATATTGCTCTGAGCATGTGCATGTGACTGTGATTCGTGTGCATATTCAGTCAGTGTGGCCTCGCACGCTAAGTTCTGAGAGAGCTATTCAGTCCATTATAAATTTTAAGATTTTGGACGCCTCTGGAATGGATCAAACCATAGATATTAGCCTACCTAATAAGTTCAAGTAAATACGCTGGAAATTCACACACATTCAAGTATGTGTTAAGCTGTTAAACTGAATATACGAACCAAAGCAAGCATACGCAAGAGGTGCATTTGTCTAAGCGCTTAATGCAAGAAGTGCATTTTTGTCTCACTGCGTGGGGCACACATAAGTGTGTTTGTCTTTATATGCAAGAAGTGCTTTGTCTAAGTGTTTAATGCAAGAAGTGTGTTTGTCTTTATATGCAAGAAGTGCATTTTTGTCTGTCTGTGTGGGGCACAAAAATGTTTTTTTGTCTGTATTTGAAGTACTCTTGTCTGTATGTGTAAGAAGCGCTGAAGTGTGTGATCACGCTTGTGTGTGTGATAGCCAGAGCAGAAGGGAGAACCTGGCATTGAGTGGGGTCCTGGCTTGCTTTTAGATATACAAAAACTGTTAGTTTTAAAATAGGGAAAGCTTTGAGAAGGGAGGGTGACTCTAGAAAACAGTGACTAAGATGTATAATATTGTATATAGTGCAGTATTAGTTTGAAAAATAATATTGCTGAAAGCATTGCTTATGTTGCTTTGAAATGAATCATGCAGTGTTAAAGGGTTAGTTCACCCAAAAATGAAAATTATGTCATTAATGACTCACCCTCATGTCGTTCCAAACCCGTAAGACCTCCGTTCATCTTCAGAACACAGCTTAAAGGTGCCCTCGAATGAAAAATTTAATTTATCTTGGCATAGTTAAATAACAAGAGTTCAGTACATGGAAATGACATACAGTGAGTCTCAAACTCCATTGTTTCCTCCTTCTTATATAAGTCTCATTTGTTTAAAAGACAATCTCAACATAACACTGACTGTTACGTAACAGTCGGGGTGTACGCCCCCCAATATTTGCATATGCCAGCCTATGTTCCCAACATTATGAAAGGAATTACACAAGGGCAGGCAGTAATGTCTGGATCTGCACAGGTGAATCATCAAAGTAGTCCATGTGACATCAGTGGGTTAGTTTGAAGTTTTTGAAGCATCGAAAATACATTTTGGTCCAAAAATAACAAAAACTACGACTTTATTCAACATTGTATTCTCTTCCGGGTCTGTTGTCAATTCGCATTCACGACTCCGCTTCTTCTTCTTTCCTGTTTTACGGCGGTTGGCATCCAGCTTATTGGTGCATTACCGCCCTCTTCTGCTTCGGAGTATGGTTCACGACTCCGCAGTGACGCTGTGTTATCCGGTGTGCCTGAGCTTCGTTTACAGTCTGAGGGAGACGCACGCTGTATTCAAGCTATTCTACATTGTTTGTATTTTGGTATTGCTATATTTTTTAAAATGGTGCATAAGTGTGCATGTCGCGGATGTCCTAATCACCAAAAACAACGACGTAAAAGTGCATTACCAACGCTGACAGATGAAAAGATTCAATGGAATCAATTCAATGGAATCAATTAAATGGAAAGCATCCCGGAAGAGAATACAATGCTGAATAAAGTCAAAAACTTCTAACTAACCCACTGATGTCACATGGAGTACTTTGATGATGTTTTTATTACCTTTCTGGACATGGACAGTATACCGTACATACATTTTCAATGGAGGGACAGAAAGCTCTCAGACTAAATCTAAAATATCTTTTAACTGTGTTCCGAAGATGAATGGACGTTTTACAGGTTTGGAACGACATGAGGGTGAGTCATTAATGACATAATTTTCATTTTTGGGTGAACTAACCCTTTAAGTTGCTTTGTGTACATAAAAGCTGTGAATAGCATACGAGAGTGTTGTTCAGAAGCATATGTGAATATTCCTGCAGGTTTTGTGAAATGGAAAAACAAGCTTGTTAATGGACACTAAAATTCAAAATTATAAATGTGATGTAAAATGTTAAAGATTGTATAAGAACTGATGAAAGAAATAAGAGCATTCCCAGAAATTGGTTTTGTCATTAATTTGGACACTTTCCAGACTGCTGTGATCCAGACAGGGAAACACAGCCATTAATAAGTCAAAACAATTAAGGAAAAGGTAATAGAGAAAACTCTGTTTTTCCATTTCAGCAAAACTGGTGTATAGTAACTTTTAATGTATGCTGTGTGAGTGAAAACCCGGGTGTGTGATTGTTTTAAGAGTGTGTGATTAAGCCTGCATTGTATAAAGAGAGTGTAGTAAGGGAGGGGCTGCCTCTGGCAGAGAGTAAAGAAAACTTGAGAGTGCAGTAAAGGCGGGGCTGCGAGAGGAGAGAAGTGTGTGTGTGTGTGTGTGTGTGTGTGTGTGTGTGTGTGTGTGTGTGTGTGTGTGTGTGTGTGTGCACGTGTGTACAGGGAGGAAGACAGAGAGATAAAGTTCACCCTTTCTAGTTCTGACTGTTATATGAACCAGAAAGTTGGGAACAAATTCCAACATAGACTTTGAACAACATTTTGATTATTGAACAACATTATTCCCACCAGTGGACCTGAAATAGAGGAACTGCCTGTTTAAAATACCCAAGAAAGACTAATCAAATATCTTAATATTGTCTGATCATCGTGGTGAACTAGTTAACCCTTTGATGCATAACATGGGTCAAAAATGACCCGGCTGAGTTTTTATTTTCTATATCTTTGCAAGAAATTAATTTCATCATTCAGTATTCCAGGTATTCCTCAATTAACTTCTTTTTGATCATCACAAATCCTCATTTTAATTTTTTTTTTCTTAGTTTTTGAATAAAAATCATTTTTCTATCACTACCCTTCTAATGCGCAACATGGGTCAAAAATGACCCGTATTCATTTTCTACGTAATTTCAATCATGGTTGAGTGTTTCTTTGCTAAATCTATAAAAGAAATGTATTTTATCATTCATTTATTCCAGGTATTCCTTAAATATCTTGTTTTTGATTGTCAAAAATCATTATGTTCATTTTTTCTTTTTTACTTTATAAAAACACAGTTTTTGTACGTCTACATCAATTTTACACACATGGGTCAAAAATGACCCGTATTCATTTCCTATGTTATTTCAATCATGACTGAGTGTTTCTTCACTGAATCTTTGAAAGAAATGTATTTTGTCATTTATTTATTCCAGGTATTCATTAAATATCTTGTTTTTGATTTTCTACAAATAATTGTTTATTTTTTCTTTCTTACTTTATAAACAAACACAGTTTCTACATCAATTTTACACACATGGGTCAAACATGACCCATATAGAAATCTTTAATATTTGCAAATTTTTGCAAGTAGGAACATATTTACTGCAGACAACTGTTCATCTGCCACACATTTCACATCTTAACAAGGCTACTTTTGTATATTTCATGGATGCAAGTCTTATTATATTTAATATATAATATTTAATATATTTCATAATTTTTTATTTTTTGTCATAAATCAATGCAATTGGTCACCCTTTAAATCTGTCAGTGTTCCTGAAAAGTAACAGTTTTGGACATATACAACATGGGTCTAAAGTGACCTGAATGAGTTATTATTTTCTATATCTCATATATTACAATAAATTAATTTCATCATTCATTATTCCAGGTATTACTCAAACAAATCCTTATTTAAATATTTCCTTTCTTTTTGAATGAAATTTTTTTTGTGTCATTATCTTTCTAAAGGCCAAAGTATACTTCTCGTTTTATGCGTACGTGAGGGTCAGCATACAGATTTTTGTAACTTTTTATAATTTTCAGCAGATTTCTGTAACTGTGTATGTGCAACCTGCACATACACATTTAAATTGTGTTCGACTGTGCGCAAAGTATACTTTCAACTTTTTTTCACAGTGATGTGATCATCCACCTCAGTTCTGTTGAGGACCAGCCGCTAACACTCTAGATAAAGAAAATCAAAAGCCATGTGTGTCCCATGTGTGTAAAATTGATGTAGACATACAAAAACTGTGTTTGTTTATAAAGTAAGAAAGAAAAAATGAACATAATGATTTTTGACAATCAAAAACAAGATATTTAAGGAATACCTGAAATAAATGAATGATAAAATACATTTCTTTCAAAGATTCAGCAAAGAAACACTCAACCATGATTGAAATTACATAGGAAATGAATACGGGTCATTTTTGACCCATGTTGCGCATTAGAAGGGGTTTTCATAGCTTGCGCATCAAAGGGTTAATAATAGACGCAAGCTGGGATTAGAGAGGTATAGCCTACTAAAAATGTGTGAAACATATAGTGATAATAATTTAGATTATAATAGCATCAATACCTGTAGAGATGCTAAGTCTAGATATCAATTACACAGAGATACTAAAGGACAGCTTCCAGAAAATAGGGAAAAAGGACAAAAACCCTTAAATACTAAGGCAAGCTGAGGAAACACCTGGTTATGGGCAGATAAACTGAATCACTGATAAAAAAAATCCTTAGGGAGACAGAACAAAGGGAGATATAATGACAAAAAGGAAAAGGAAATGGAAAGATAGCCTTCCCAACAACCTTATGGCCCTTCGGAGAAACAGATTATTATTATTATTATTATTAACCTTTATTTAACCTGGTGAGTCAATTGAGAACCAGTTCTCATTTACAATGACGACCTGGCCAAGAGACAGCATAAAAAGCAAGTACAATACAAAAAAAAAACAGATGTCTGACATAATAGGAAGAGTAGAAGAAAGAGTTAGGGCTGTACGATATTAAAGAAAAAAAATGCAATATGCGATACAATATTGATTTAAGGATCAAATATAAAAAAGGGTTTTCAAGCTTGAAAAGTATAAGTGTAATACAGCTTTGAATTGTTGTTGTTGATTTTCAATACATCAGAATGGGTCCTGTTTAATTCATAGTTAGAATATAATGCATAACATAGAGGGTTAATTTGTTTGTTTTTTTCTGAGCAAAAATTAAATATTAATTTTTTTACCATGATTTACAGAAGACACGCTAAAATGTCATTCAGTGTAACTGTCACAGAGACGAACTCCGTGATCCCCTCCTCTGGTCAGCAGAGGGCGCCCTCACCCGAATACTGACATTCGCACATTCACTACATTTCCCATCAGCCCCGTACCTGGCACTGATCACGCCACCATCTGTTGTGACCCAGTTTGATTACCCGTTTACCATTCTCTGCTGCCTGCCTTCTGGAGTATTTGCTTTGTGTTTTGACCTGTGATTGCTCTCCGCCTGCCCTGATCTCCTGCTTGTTTTACGACCACGACTTTGTCTGCCCTGTCACTGTATCTGCCGGTACAGACCACTGCCTGTTTGAGTACGTTTTATAATAAAGCCTGCAAATGGATCCTACTGTGAGTAACGAGTCGTCACAGTAACAATCTTGTCAGGGATATTTACAACAAAAAAATCTATTCCATATTAAAGACTAATTATTTTAACCCTAAATGCTAGTTTGCCACTATCCTAGATTTTGCCCATTTGTCAGCAAGAATATTGTACTCATTTAAAATGCAATAAAAAATATTATGCTTATTTATTCGTTTATATATTTTAATATGTACAGGTCAAAGTATGTGGTTTCAGTTTTTACTGTTGCGATGAAGGACAATAGAACATTACTTCACCCCCATTTTAACATTTTATTCATCCAAAAACTTATTTGAAACCTTAAAAGTAGACATTTCACTTGCATTTAATGTGGTTTCTAGGTATGTAACATCACTTTTGTAAATTTCTATTGATGTGGACTAAATGTCTTTGACCCTTAAAGGCACAGTATGTAGTATTTTTGCCGCTAGAGGTCGCCTATTCAAAACAAAGGTGTAGCTTGATGACACAGAGTTTGAGAGCGGATTCTTGGGAGATCATGTCTTCACCTCACAGCCGGTGGAAAAGAATCGGGATAAGACTCGAGCAGAAAATCATGTTCATGGATGAGATTATTAACAATACTGTAGTATGAAGCAGAGCAGGGCAAGTGATGTGGGAGCTTAACGAAGTCGCTGGAGTGATTGCTAATGAGAGATGAGCGTGATACATACCGAGAGCTGTGGAACTTTTATTATGCCACAGTCAATGCTTCTGCTTCTTCCGGTCAAGCGTATGGGGTAACACAGCACTGTTTATCATATTAAATATATTTGAGTGAGTTTCTGCCTAGCGTTCACTTGTTGCACACTGCAGTAAGCTAGATCAATATTAGAATATCATTAAAAACTAAAACGACATAACCTACTATGCTCATATGAATACTCGACAAGACAGGTATTTAGACTGTTAGGATATTGAGGGCTGTGAAGGAGAACTGGAGTTGGCATTGCACGCTGTCCGAGAGACGACTTTTCTGTGCACACTTTTCGGGTGTGTGTCAGATGGCGTGAGTACAAGCTAGTCACACATAAGTAACAATCACGTGCCCAGTCTATTTCCTGCTTATATGCAAGGCTAAAACTTTTTGAAGTAGCCTATTAAAATCATTCAGATATCACAAGCTGCAATGTAGGGTAATAAAGAAAGAGAGATAACCACATTAGTTAACAGGTGCACATACAACACATGAAGATGAAAGGGAAATGGAGGCATCAAGCCATAAAGAGACACCAAGGACATACAAATAAAGACTAAAGAAAAGAGAGACATCTAATTCAAGTCTGTCCAATATAATGGAGATAGAGTGAGACATAGGAAGCACTGATAAATGGATAAAGAAAGGGAAGTAAGCCCTGAGAAAAGAGCTGGCAAAAATGGATTTCAGAGAAAGCAACAGACAGACAATCAAAGGTTAAAATACAATGCAAGACCACCAAAGTGCTAAGTAAATGATTGTGAGCTAATGTATACTGGTTAGGAGATTTAGGGAAAAGATGTAGACAAAACAATTATCAAATGAAAAGTACATAAAAGGGCAACTCCATGACCAATGTATGCGACACAAAAACTGAATGTCAGTCAATTTACAATGTTTGGGACCTCTCCAAGTCAGGGGTTTCTGTTTTTCAGTTGGCCTGGTTGAGTTTCGGTGAGTTGAGTTTTGCCAATTGTGGCAGCAGTGTCTATGTTGAGCTGACGGAAAGGTTTGGTTTGCCAGGCCGCGTTGTCGGTCTGGTTGGATGCTTTGAACAATGGTGAAAATTTTGTCTTTCTTGCTGTCCAAAAGGCGAAAAATGTCAGTCATTTGTGTTTTAGACCTGTTTAGCCAGCACTGATTTTTCACTTCGGCTTGATGAATTGACTGTGGACAGTTGGAGGTATTTGGTGAGGGTAAATTTTTGATTTTGGATGTGGACCTTGAGCTGTGATAATTTAGGAATAGACTCAGAACTTGAAAAGAAGTTGTTAAATGACACAAAAGAGGCAGAAGGTCCTGTTAATTCCATAATATAAAAATAGGCCCACAATGGGCAGCAATACAGGTTGAAAAAGTTAAGTTTCGAATTCCAAATTCAGTTACACATGACATTTTGTATGAAGAAGATGCCATTTCAAATATTTCGGTATAATGATGAAACGAGCATTAAAACTAATGGGAAGCCTTAGACAAACTGTCAGGTAACGTATTGGATAAAGCTCACAAAGATGAGGAATAACAGGAAACAGGATCTTTAATGACGACTCTCACTACAAACATAGTAACACACGTACACATCGAGATCAGACAAAGAACTGAAAAACATAGGGAGAATATATACAAGTACAAATGAGGAGTGATAAACATTTCAAAGGTGAATGACATTACTAATTAGACTGACAGGGGAGAAACTAGGTCCAAAACCAAAAACATAATGAAGGGGGGAGACACCGACCAGTGACACAAACCTCTCAAAAACTGCTGAAGTACTAACAGAAATGGAAAAACAAAAACATGTGTAGGCTTGAAGAAATATGCTAAACTAGTTAGAATTAAGAGTAGAACAATTAAACAATTACCTAGTAAACACCAACAAGAATTGATAAGAAATAACCCTGAAAGAAAATAATGAAATTGCATAAATGTTATTGACCGGTCTATATGGAATTAAATTAATAAGCAGGCCTGCAGGGATTGATCTGGATGATTGCACAAACTGGTGGCTACCAGGAGTTTTCTCCTTAGTATAAGTGGTTTGTGCAGTTTCCTGATGAAATTCAAATAACTGACAAAAAGGATTATAGAAATAAAAAGAAAGAAAAAATAGAGATATGCTAGATGTGGGTTTTACAACTGTATTATACACTGACCTGTCATATGAAGACACCTGAAATGTGTGAAATGAAGTGAAAATCAAAGTCACTGACTTTTTCACTGACAGATGATTTGATGATTTTTTTTTTTTTTTTGATAAATGATTGAGATATATATATATATATATATATATATATATATATATATATATATATATATATATATATATATATATATATATTTTTTTTTTTTTTTTTTTTTTTTTTTAGACAAATGGAACATTTGTGTCATATACAATGTCAGAAAAGGTGTGTACATGGATTTGAATGGTCAACCATGGGGAATACCAAATGAATTTAAGGATGGAGATCAAATCAGAATTTGAGTATATTTGTGTGTATAATTTATGAAAAAATATGAATTACATTTATTGTGATTAACAGAAGCTCATTAACCACACTGAAGACGCATTGAGAGCCTTGTGGAAACAGTTGGTATCAGTCTAATCTTAAGACCTTAGCGATGATAAATATCAAAGATCTTGAGTTTTCGCTGAAGGGTGTGTCTGTGGCGGCCTGACAAAGTCTGATGTTTTGCCATGAAAGAGGAAGCCATTGTAACTCAGGCAAACAATGTCCGATCTGCTCCAGACTTCACATGTCTGATAAGAGTCATGGCCTGAACACATCTATATGACAATATGCAGTTAGTCATAGCGCCACCTGCTGGCAACAGGAAATGGTATGCTTCACAATGTAATTCATTCCCAGAAGCACATTTCAATATTCCACAAAATACCAAACATACTAGAAACACGTTAAATCATGCAACACTTGGCTAAGTAATGTATGCGATTAACGCCACAAAACAGAAAGTTGTTGTAACTCAGGCATACAATGTCTGATCTGCTCCAAACTTCACATTTTTGATAAAAGTCCAAGGCATCTCCATGGTAATATTCAGTTACAGTCAAAGCGCCACCTGTTGGCAACAAGAAGTGTTGCATTTTGAAATGACTTTTCCATAATGCTCCTGTAATTACTCGCTTACGTGCATGTCGCCCACTGTTCACTGGTTTCCTAAGGCCAACGGGTGGCGGTGAGCCCGAGTGCGAGGGCTCTTTCATCGCTGCTTGAAGCTTTAATTTTGTTTGTTGTTCTGTTGTATTGTGCCTTTTCTCAGATCAGCAGTGTAATGACTGAGGCAAATCAGACACAATTATTGGTTAGTTAACCAATAGTTTTAAGCTCACTCTGGAGTCTGTCCCCATCCCCCGGGAAGTTTTCAGTTACAAGTTTATTGCGCTGAGGAATGTGGTTGCTGCATGGAGAACAGAGTAGAGACACAGAAAATCTGCATCTTCCCTGCATTTTCCACACAGAACACAGACTCTGTGGCATTAATGTATAGACAGACTGTGCTATAAATGATTCCTTCTCAGGAAATGGTATCCATTATTACTGATGTTGTATTGTACTCATTGTATTTACATGTTTGATGATTGTTAAATGTTATGACCTGCACGGTAACTTCAATCATGCCATGTTTAGTGTCTATACGTTCGTAGCGGGAAGATTTAAATGTTTGTGTATGCGGTACATCCATACCTGTGCAACACATCGGTATTAAAAGAATATTTAATAGTTCTGATTCAAGAACTCAGCTTGTTAACCTTTCTGGGTTGTAAAAGCCCTGACAGGAGGGGTGTTGCCACCCAGAATTACAACATCTTCATTGGTCCGGTCAACAACTGAGAGGTGTGACTTTGACCAGAGGTTAAAAACCAGCGAACAGTGCCACTCCCTTTTTTTTTTCTCCTTGCTTCTGAACGACCGAATCGATCTCCTTGCGGCCGGCCTAGGCCAGGCCTGCAAGGCCTGTAGGCCTCGGCCTACAAACGAGCCATGTGCTCCTCATCCCACATGGAAAAGACTGGCAACAACTTCGGACTGAATCACCCAAGATCTCTCCTCAGATGGCAGAGCCGATGCTCCTCAGCCTAAGGGCATCTTGCAAGTATCGTACATTTTAACACTAAACAGCAAGTTAGTATTAATTTGTAAGACTTACCTTGCTATTGCTGAAGAAACTGATGATTCCTTTCCAGATTGCCTTTGACATTTCATGTAGCTCTAGTAACAGCATCTCTTCCGGTTCAACACTATCATTACTCATTCTGACTTGCGTGTGTGTGTGTGTGTGTGTGTGTGTGACCCTTTATGTATGTTATGTTATGTGTTTGTTAGTTTAGTTATGTGTTTGTGAGTTAGTTAATAAAGATTGTGCACAATACACGTTTGGTTCTGACTCCGTCTGCTAATGAATTGCCTCTTAAGTGATAGATCCGGACTACGTGAGTAGTACAGTACAATAAGAAATATTATTTTTCCATAACTTGGAAATTGACATTTCTTAGAATTAATAAACAATCAACACTGAGCGTTCACTGGACGAACAGGTTAACTGATTGTAATGTTAATTTTAATGTAGCTACGTCCAGTTAATCTGATTAACGGATTTGCATATTCATAATTAATCATAATTAATAATCATAATGAGTTATGAATAATTATTAATATTTCCCCTTTGAGTTAATTTTCGCTACATATTTGGTGGAGAATGAGAGGCATCATTTTAAGCAATTGTTTGCAGATGGACCAGTAATCAATCATGTGTTTTGGCATAATTTTTGTTAACATCTTATACATGCACAAACTGGGGGCTTCAATGCACATTCTCTTGAACGGCAGAACGTTCCTCGATGCTATAAGGCATGTTTAAATTGTATGAAGAAGCTAACCTGAAATTATCGAAGAAATCATAATTTTCAGTTGCTAAATGAGCGTAAAACTTTTCTGACGACGGAATCGCAGATTAGTAGCGCGTACAAAAGGGTATCGAAAGTAATTAACCTGAATTTGGGCGTAGAAACCCCCACTTTCAGCTTTAAATGCATAAGTCTTTCTGACGATGGAATCTCAGATTAGCAGCACGAACAAATAAACTAACCTGAATCTGGGCGAAGAAATCCCCACTTTCAGCTGTAAATGCATAAGCCTTTTTCTGATGACGGAATTCCAGATTAAGCAGCATAAATTTACCTGTGTGACGAAGAAATCTCACTACAGCGTTTGTAATGGTGTTCTGGGCGAGACTCCCCAGTCACCGATTAAAGGCCTTTTTACTGTTCATTCCGTCACTGTATTCATATTCATGCGCGGGACCGCACATATGAAACACACGCAACGAACCTGTGGTGTAAATTCTAGCGTAGCTAACTAGCAACCACCACTGTCTGTGAAGTGATGTGCTGTTGTGATTTGTGAGTTATGCGTGACCACACTGGAGTTCTTAATGCGGGCTTGCAACGCGGTTAGAATTCTGCTCCATTCTGATCGTGTTGCGGGCTGGCATTGGTCTCCTGGCAACGCATGACAACAGAGCGTGTAGAGCAGACACCTCTGAAAGTCTGATAGCAGCACACCCACATCACAGACTGTTGTGCAAACAACGAATCACGCGTAGCCGAATCTAGCTCTATAGAAACCCTACGCGTACACCCTACGAGTTAAAACCCTTTACCTCGACTAAAAGCTGCTAGCACCCTGCTAGCACCTAGACATGTGCAAGCGTGAAGCATTCAAGCCAAAGACTTTATAGACTTTGGGATTCCCTTTAGGAGGGATTTTGATTTGAACCGCTGATGGGAACACAATGCGTTGTGAAGCTCCGAATCAAATGAATCAATTGCGTCACAAACGATTCACTGTTCGAACCGCTCAAAGCGCCCCTTTGCGAGCCAGAACAGTAAGCGTAGTGAATACTAGAGATATATGAATACGAGACATCTTTAATAAGCCATTCACAAATGGTTATTATTAAGTTGTTATCAATTAAATGTGATCAATGAATCATCTAATATCCTTAAACCTGAGGTTTCTGTCAAGACATGATATTTCAGTAAACTGTAGCGCTTATTGAAACACTCTGAAACTGCTAGGACGCATCACAAAGCCTCGTTTACTGAAATCACGTGACTGTGGCAGTTTGACACACGCTCCGAATCACTGATGCAACACAAACGATTCATTTGAGTTCCAAAGCTTCACAAGGCACGCCCCAAAAGGCACCCATCTCTGGTTTAAACCGTTTGTATGTGTGTGCGTATGTGGCGTCACTCACGTTGTCAAGTCTGAGTACCTCTATTCAGTCAAGTTGAATTTAAATTAAATTTAAAATTTAATTAAATCAATTTGTTTAGTTTCCTATCTCTACTTCATGCTAATACTTTGTTCACCTGACTATCCCTATGCAGCCAAGTTGAATTTGGTTAAATTTGAAAATTTAATTAAATCAATTTTGTCTGTTTAACTTTCCTTTTAGATTTCTAAATCTACTAGGAAATTCTAATTTTATTTTGTTCAACTTCATTCCTCCTCTACGTGTCATTTTATTTCCTTCACTTTCTTTCTATATCTCTGTTCGGTCAAGTTGGATTTAATCAAACTTAGCATTTAATTAAATCAACCTGGGTATTCACATTCCCTAGGTCTAAAGGGACCTTCTGTTTTTATTTTTATTTTATTTTATTTTTTGTGTTATTCTACTATCACCCTCTTCCCTTTTTCTATAGGATTACAGTAGTTCTAGAAACTGTTGTTTCCTTAATGAGGCATAATGAGTTATAGGTTATTACTACGCTAACACCTATCTCTCAGCTCCCCCTCCTCACTCCTTAGTGCTGAGTACATGAAGTACGGCCACCGTCCAGTGCACTTGGGGCTCCGGAAAGGACTAGAAACTCTTCCTGTTGTTTCTTCTCCTTTCGACCTCAAGGCATCTGGTCTTTCTCTGTTAGTCTAGAGATTAGGTGATCACTTGAACCAGTGACACCTGCTTAACCATATCTCCTAGCAAGACTAAATGGGTAAAAAACCTCTTTCCTTCCTTTCCCTTTTCTTATTTCATTTTTTCCTCTCTCTCTCTCTCTCTACCAGTTTGTTCTATTCATTTACCTTATGGTGATAATTTCTGGAAAGGAATCATCTGTACTCTGAGTAATAGTTTAATGACGTGTACCAGCCCCGTCATCAGTCAACACAGCTTACAGCTGTCATCCAAGATAGTTAAACACCTTAGTCTCATGCTGGCTTCCCCCACTTCAGCTAGCCACTTCCTATATGGCCCACATAGCTGTACGAACTTGCATTTGCCTGTGCTATCTCTTTCTCTCATGTCCCCATAAGTGTGCCTGTCTGCCCAGTACATCCAGCCCTGCCATCCAGGACCCCCTGGAGACCCAGCGGAACAATGTGATGGTTGCCCTTCAGCTAAAGCAGTCAACAACCTGCAACAGCAGAGTAAGGGACAGCGAGATCGGCAGCACCAGCAGACACTTGACACCTGACCTGAGCCAAAAGGAGCTTCAATTTCTCCGTAGCCCATGCTCATACGGGCTTCCAACAGGAGGTAATTGAACGAACGCTGCAAGTCACTGAGTTCCACAGAGAACCAACCCACTCAGCATGAGAAGGCACAGGACAGATGCAAGAACCATGACAGAGCAGAGCAATTGAGGGAGGTCACCAGTCTTCAGGGGGCTCTGACAGCTGTTGAACTTCGCCAGTCAAAGAACGTAAAGAACTGTTTGTATTTAAAGAGACACTAAAGCGCATGCAGAGCTGAAACCCAAACACTGACTCGGCAATGCACCAGTGTGGGAGACGAACTTGTGGTGGTCCAAAAAGAACTGAAACAGTCCTACCAACTGCAAATGGACCACACCAAGCACCAGCTCCCCCAGCCTTATACAAAGGGGGGGAGGGGCCAGAGCCTGCAGCTTAGGAGACCACAGCACCAATGCCAACATAATAGACATTCCCTTTTGTTCCAAAGTCCCTGACTGGTGTGATCCACCAAGACAGGCTCTCTGTTCCAGATCACACCCCACCAGATTCACTATGAGTTTTGACTTAACAGCCAGAAAAACTCCAATTAGACTATCAGCAGCTGAAGCCAGTCTGCATAAAGGATTTCTCAGACCCAGAAGCTTGAATGCAGATTGAGTGCTGCCCCGACACCAAGCAGGGCAGATCTGAAAGTCCCAAGGTTACTGCCACCGACTCAGACAAACCTGGAATGAATGGAGGACACCAACAGGACCTTTGCCTCCTACAACAGCTAGTCACCCCTTTGGACAGCACCACCTGCCCTCACACAGTGCCACTCATGTGACCTGACACAGAAGGCCTGTAACACACAAGGCCTCTCAGCAGGGGGTTCTCAAGACCCCAATGACTTTGAACTGCCAACGCAGTGCTTTACCCATAGCTTCTACAAAGGTTCCTAGGCAGCATAGGGCATAAAGCTTTTAAAGTAGATGAAAATGTGTGTTCGCAGAAATGCAGGAGTCTGCAGTAGGAGTGGAAGGAAACCTTGTGTGAATGTGTAAATCTCAAATGCTCATGACTATCCACGACGAGCTATTTTGAAATATGACACTAGATTGAGCCGGTTAAGCCAGCATGGCCTAACGCCACTCGCTTAAACCATCGTCCAACTAAAAGTGTGTTTAATAATTGATAATTCCGACATGACGTTTGACAACGTTTGATTCGCATGTAGATCGATGGTGCTGGCTTGTTAGATGCAGATAAAACTATAGCTTGAAGTGACACCTCTGCCGTAACAGAAAGAGTCTTAAGACATTTTAGCATATGTTCAAATGGTGTCAGTGTAAAGTTAATCTGATTTTAGCGAAGAAATCCTAATCTCAGTATTAGAGCGTAAGCCTGTGTTGACGAAGGAATCTCAACTCAGCGGCATGTAAACTGTACCAGAATTGATTATTCTGCTTTGGTTGGAGAAATACCAATTGCAGTATTGCTTAACCTGTTTCTGATTAATGAATCTCAGTACAGCGTTATATAAATGTAGATTTGGGTAATGCTCCCCTTTTATAGTTAAGATTGATGTCATTCATCTAAACTTTGGCTGCATCTACAAGCATAGCTACCTCTTGACCAAAACAGTGTTTCACTCGCTGAAAGGAATATCAGTATACCTGCACAAGACGGACTTAACTATATATGCTTAAACAAGCTTGGACTTACAGCAAACTGTGTAATTACCCTTTAAACAAGTACAAGACGTTGTTTAAAGTAGAGAGAAGAGTTTACATGAGTAAAATTTGCAAATGCCAAAACATATTTGCATTTTACTAAATGTAATATCAAGTTTTTGAAAATCTGAAAGTATAAGCGTCACAATTTAACTGTACGTAACTAGTTTGAAATGAGCAGACAGTCTTCATGAACTGTTTGAATTGCTGTGGTGTGCATTGGTTCCCATGACAACGACTTGTCACAGGAAGTGCTAACTCATCACCTTGTGATGCCATGGTGTAAACAAACCAGGCTAGGTGGCTAAGCTAACCCCACCTAGCAACCCTTCCGCTCAGGCTAAGCTAACTAATAGCTTCTACAGTTAGCGGTTAGCATCATTTATGTGAAGCCTTTAACTACAGCTTGTGTGTATGCAGTGTGAACTGATCTAAACCCATTCTGCTGTTTTAGTCACTTCTTTAAATCTTTTTATTGATTTTAATTATAATAGCAGTCAGCTATTAATTTTTACTAGTATTATTTCTTTCATCTTTGTGATTTACTTACATCTTCCTTTTTTTCTTGTGTGGTTTAATTTCCCAATATAACCACAAGCAACTAGACATACTCTCCTTCTTGATTTTGTTTATTTACAACAGTTGCTTCAATTTTATGAGCCAGCTACAAAGTAATCTGAACAATTACTAGGGCATAATTGTGAGCACCACTAATAAGCAGAATCTAATAGGAAAGCTCTCCTCTTCCTCTCCCTTTTTCTTTCCTATTTGTTCAGAGGTCAAGCCTGTCGTGAGCCATCAGTAAGAAATACTAAGAAATAATTTGACCACAAGAACCATCTTAAGTCATTTGTTAAACCTAGCTGTATTTTATACACCTGGCTGCTCACTGTGCCTTTAGCCCTAAATTCTGTTTGATCTTGCAGTAGTCTCTTGCCCTTACTCTCACCACAAGCGTGCCTAAATGTTGCAGATGCTCAGCCTAACTAACCGCAGAGCCAAAAGCAACTGGACAAAGATGGAAGAGAAGTAAAGGCAGATGACTCAAACCAGAGGTATGGTCACAATGATCTGACTGAAGTCAACTTCTTCCTGGCCCACATCCTCACTGTTTTGAAACAGGAGGTGAACAACCTCAAACTCCAGATCACAGAGACTCGCAAGGAGCTGATGCATGCTAAAAGCCACATAGACCAGCTAGAGATGGAGGCTCGGGACAGACACAAGGACCCTGACAGAATAGAGACACAGAAGAAAAGCCACAAACTGCAAACGGCTCTGACGGCTGCTCCGCAACGAGAGCAGCTGGAAAAGGCAGCCAGAGAAGACGTGGTAAAAGAACTCTGTCACAAATAGTCACTGTTAAAAATAGCAAATTCTGAACTCTAGGACAAAGATGACAGGATCAGGACCTGTGAACGTCCTCTGGATGTGTCCAGACCTGGGACTGAAGCTCTGACCCAGCAGCTGGACAACACCAAAGATGAACTTGACATGGCCCAAAGAGAACTGAGACTCTCTTGCCTGCAGCAGAAGAACCTCCCCCAGCCAAGCACAGAGGTACAGAGAGGGGAGCCAAAGCCTTCTGCTTGACACCTCATCAGCCAATTTCCTGAAATCCTCTAAAGCTACAGAAGGAGAAGGATTAAGTCAGACAGACCCAGGCACCAGACCTACCACAGGGAGAAGCCATGGATGGAAACATCCTCTTCCTGCAGACACCGCATGATCTCCAACAGCAGGTAGCACAAGGGCGACTGGACATGCCTGCATCGAACCTGTAGGAGCTTCTAACGCTAGTAAGGAGCCCCATGAACAGTACTTACTTGAGAAGTACTCAGAAGCACAAGCTTCTGACCACTCACACAAGACAACTCAGACCTGCTCAAGTCGGCGCCGCCACCAGAGCAGAGGGACACAGCAAACTTCAGACTCCTTTGGACTGAGAGCAGAGGTAACAAATGCTTCTGTCATCAACCCTAGGTCAGTCTGAAATACTCTTCACACTACAAATCCCATAAACTCTTCCTGCAACCACCTGCTTCATGGGTGTCCGAATGACAGGTGACACTGTCATGGCACCTGCAACCTCGACACCTGCTGAGCAAGCTCAAAGCCCTGAACCTTGCGTTGATTCCTGCAGCACCAGCTCAGAGAACTTAGCTTGCCCACGGTCTGCATCAACGACCACCACTCCAGGAGACACATACAACCAGGGCCCATCACAGCCTTCCAACCTTGTGTGTCAGTGATGTGTCTGATCTTTCTGCACCTTCAATGTCGCTCACTGTTGCCATAAGAGAGACAACAACGAGCGAAAGGGGGGGAATTATGTAATGACTGAGGCAAATCAGACACAATTATTGGTTAGTTAACCAATAGTTTTAAGCTCACTCTGGAGTCTGTCCCCATCCCCCGGGAAGTTTTCAGTTACAAGTTTATTGCGCTGAGGAATGTGGTTGCTGCATGGAGAACAGAGTAGAGACACAGAAAATCTGCATCTTCCCTGCATTTTCCACACAGAACACAGACTCTGTGGCATTAATGTATAGACAGACTGTGCTATAAATGATTCCTTCTCAGGAAATGGTATCCATTATTACTGATGTTGTATTGTACTCATTGTATTTACATGTTTGATGATTGTTAAATGTTATGACCTGCACGGTAACTTCAATCATGCCATGTTTAGTGTCTATACGTTCGTAGCGGGAAGATTTAAATGTTTGTGTATGCGGTACATCCATACCTGTGCAACACATCGGTATTAAAAGAATATTTAATAGTTCTGATTCAAGAACTCAGCTTGTTAACCTTTCTGGGTTGTAAAAGCCCTGACAGGAGGGGTGTTGCCACCCAGAATTACAACATCTTCATTGGTCCGGTCAACAACTGAGAGGTGTGACTTTGACCAGAGGTTAAAAACCAGCGAACAGTGCCACTCCCTTTTTTTTTTCTCCTTGCTTCTGAACGACCGAATCGATCTCCTTGCGGCCGGCCTAGGCCAGGCCTGCAAGGCCTGTAGGCCTCGGCCTACAAACGAGCCATGTGCTCCTCATCCCACATGGAAAAGACTGGCAACAACTTCGGACTGAATCACCCAAGATCTCTCCTCAGATGGCAGAGCCGATGCTCCTCAGCCTAAGGGCATCTTGCAAGTATCGTACATTTTAACACTAAACAGCAAGTTAGTATTAATTTGTAAGACTTACCTTGCTATTGCTGAAGAAACTGATGATTCCTTTCCAGATTGCCTTTGACATTTCATGTAGCTCTAGTAACAGCATCTCTTCCGGTTCAACACTATCATTACTCATTCTGACTTGCGTGTGTGTGTGTGTGTGTGTGTGTGTGTGTGTGTGACCCTTTATGTATGTTATGTTATGTGTTTGTTAGTTTAGTTATGTGTTTGTGAGTTAGTTAATAAAGATTGTGCACAATACACGTTTGGTTCTGACTCCGTCTGCTAATGAATTGCCTCTTAAGTGATAGATCCGGACTACGTGAGTAGTACAGTACAATAAGAAATATTATTTTTCCATAACTTGGAAATTGACATTTCTTAGAATTAATAAACAATCAACACTGAGCGTTCACTGGACGAACAGGTTAACTGATTGTAATGTTAATTTTAATGTAGCTACGTCCAGTTAATCTGATTAACGGATTTGCATATTCATAATTAATCATAATTAATAATCATAATGAGTTATGAATAATTATTAATATTTCCCCTTTGAGTTAATTTTCGCTACAGCAGCTAAACAAATGATCAATGTATTTGTAAGATGATCTGGAGTCGATATTATATGCACCAATTCTGGAGTGTATCCAATTGGCCCAGGGCTGGATGAACTGGACAAATTTCTGACCTTTTTTTTTTTTTTTTTCAAGAAAATATGGAATTTTTTCTTTGGGAGATTTTCTTTGAGACCAGAACTGAAGGGACACAGAAACATTGAATTTGCCACGACAATCTCAAACCTCATAACCTCACATTTCTTACCTTTAAATGATATCCTATGATAAATGTCACAGACACACCAGGCTCCTCCATCAGCCAATCACTGCGCACTCCCTCACCAGAGTACTGATCACACACATCTGTTCCTCATCAGCACCTCATCACCACAGACATTTAATCCACTCCACCCACCTCTGTCAGTTGTCTGCTCTCGTTCACACAAAGGACTCCTCAAGTTGAACTCCCCTTCTACTTGATTACCTACCTGTTATACTCCAGCGTGTTTTCCAGTCACTGTGTTCCCATCGTTTCTGTGCGAGTGTGTTCACCTGCTATCGAGTCTCCAGTCATCCTCTCTACCTCCATTCCTTGTAGCTGTAAGAAAAGGACAGTATCAGTCTTCACCTCTTCTAATAATCCATCCACCATTTACTTACCTCCTCTGCTGTGTTTACCCGCTGTTTCTCAATAAACATCCCATCTGCTTGCAATCTGTGTCTCCCGCTATTCTGTCTGTAACAATAAGATAATGTACATTTTGACTATGAAACATAAATAATTTCTGCAAAGACAATGTCTAGCTTAAATCTTAAAATCTGTTGTCAGTTTTTTTTATATTGATCTTAACTAAACTGTTATTAGTGCCAAAGGAGTTTCATAAGAGTTTCACAAAAGTTACAGCAAAAGTATTGTATTGATGGTACTTGCCTGTATTCAGCAATGCGTTATGGGAAATACCATTGATGTAATATGTGCCATTAATTTCTTAAACTTCAAAACCTGAAACAAATGTTTAACACTAAGGGTATGTTTACACGAGAATGATGTACTAAAAATGGAAAAAAATATTTACTTTGCGTTTTTTGTGTACAGACGATAACATTGTCAAAATGTTTTAATTGAAAACCATTGAAAATGCTGCAAAAAACACAAAAAACTATGCTCCTATAGGCTGAACACGTAATATGCATGCGTATGACATCATTTTCACAAATTTGCATTTTTGTTGTTTACACAGAGACAATAACAGTATTGTTTTAAAAATAAACATACACTTTGAAAACCGTTTTCAAAAGTTTGTGTTTTCGGGCCCCCAAAGCGCTGCTATACTGTAAATGTATGACCAAAACACATACATTTTTTGTAATGAAGGCACACCCTGGAGACAATCAAGGAAAGCCAATCAACAAAGAGACTATGACTGTGTTCTACTCCAGTTTTAGACACACACTCGCAAACTTCCCTAAGCACTTCCCCTTGGGGGAATCCCTGCTGCCATTTTGAAGTGTATTATACTTCGTGGAGTAGACGAGGGAAGTTTACTTGGACATACCCTCACTCTCTCGGTCAAAATCGAGGGAGCGAGGGTCAGTCTAAATAAACTTCCCTCATGCAACTAAACTTCAACTGTTTAATTTACTCCACCACAAACAACTCTATGATATATTCATTTTTTTTAAATATTTAAAACACACATATACATGTGTGTGTGTGTGTGTGTGTGTGTGTGTGTGTGTATATATAATATACAGTGGTGTGAAAAAGTGCATGCCTGATTTTTTATTTTTTTGCATGTTTGTCACACTTTAATGTTTCAGATAATCAAACTAATTTAAATATGAATAAAAGATAACACAAGTAAACACAATATGCAGTTTTTATTATGAAGGGAAAACAAAATTCAAACCCACATGGCCTTGTGTGAAAAAGCGCTGTTAAAACATAACTTAACTGTGGTTTATCACACCTGAGTTCTCCACACCCAGGCCTGATTACTGCCACACCTGTTTGCAATCAAGAAATCACTTAAATAGGACCTGCCTGACAAAGTGAAGTAGACCAAAAGCTCCTCAAAAGCTACACATCATGTTGAGATCCAAAGAAATTCAGGAACAAATGAGAAAGAAAGTAATTGAGATCTATTAGTCTGGAAAAGGTTATAAAGCCATTTCTAAAGCTTCTAAAACTTTTTGGAAGGTGTGTGTCCCATTACGTTTGGCATAAAAGTAACACGGCATTTCAGAAAAAGAACATCATACCAACAGTAAAATATGGTGGTGGTGGTAGTGTGATGGTCTGGGGCTGTTTTGCTGCTTCAGGACCTGGAAGACTTGCTGTGATAAATGGAACCATGAATTCTGATGTCTACCAAAAAATCCTGAAGGACAATGTCTGGCCATCTGTTTGTGACCTCAAGCTGAAGTGAACTTGGGATCTGCAGCAGGAAAATGATCCAAAACACACCAGCAAGTCCACCTCTGAATGGCTGAAGAAAAACAAAATGAAGTCCTGACCTCAATCCTATTGAGATGCTGTGGCATGACCTTAAAAAAGTAGTTTAATGCTCAAAAACCCTCCAGTGTGGATGAATTACAACAATTCTGCAAAGACGAGTGGGCCAAAATTCCTCCACAGCGCTGTAACAAACTCCTTGCAAGTTATCGCAAACGCTTGATTGCAGTTGTTGCTGCTAAGGGTGGCCCAACCAGTTATTAGGTTTAGGGGGCAAGCACTTTTTCACACGGGGCCATGTGTTTTTGTCCAGAGTTTTGTGATCTTAAAGAGTGTGAAGGATTGTAGGGCGATAGAAGATCAGTTAAGTACACAGGAGCTAAACCATTTAGAGCCTTATAGGTCATTAGTAATACTTTATAATCGATATGGAACTTAAAGGATTAGTCCACTTTTAAATAAACTTTTCCTGATAATTTAAAAGAAAAAAAAAATTAAGGTTTTTGATAAACAGTCCAGGATTATTCTCCTTATAGTGGACTTCAATGACCTCCAGACGGTTGAAGGTCAAACAGTTTCAGTGCAGCTTCAAAGGGCTTTAAACGATACCAGACGAGGAATAATGGTCTTATCTAGCAAAACGATCTGTCTTTTTTAAAATAAAAAAAATGATAAAAAAATAACTTTATATGCTTTATAAACACAAAATATCGCCTTGAACGTACTTTCACTTTCTGCATTCTTCAAAACGCTTACGCTGTATGTCCTCTAGCAGCTGCATTTTGTATTAATTTTAGTTTGTTTATTGAGGAAAACTAGCTAGTAATGCATTACAGTAATCTAGTCTAGATGTCATAAAAGCATGAACCAACTTTTCTGCATCAGAAATAGATAACATATTCCATAGCTTAGCAATGTTTCTAAGGTGGAAGAAGGCTGTTTTTTTGTAACAAAGCAAAGTTGCTTTCTAATATAACACCCAGGTCTTTAACTGTCAAGGATGGAGTAACAGTACATCCTTCTAAATGCAAATTGTAGTCTGAGAGACTCTGTGTACAAGTTTTGGTCCAATAAGTAATACTTCAGTCTTATCTGAATTTAATAGAAGAAAATTACAAAATTACAAAATTACATCACATATATGCTGTCTTCAGAAATTGATCAGACGAAGGTATTTCAGGAGATAGGAAGCGATGCTAACCCTGGATTCGGACGTGCCTTGATGTGTCCTCCGAGGGTAGCATTTTTAAGTTTTTGGACGCAGCCCTAGATTTCCTGTGTCCTGATTAGTTTATTAGTTTCCACCTGTGTTCATTAATTATCTATTTTATCTCCGTTCATTTAAGCCTCAGTTTCCACCCAGTCTTTGTATGTCCTCATTGATGCTAGTGTTTGGTTGCCCTCCTTAATCTTCAGTGTGTTTGTTATTAAAAGCTATTCATTTATCTTCTTTGTCATTGTGTGCTTCTTCATTACAACCAAACAGTTACAGTATGACAGACACTCCACATTGAGTAATAATGGACTTACCAGCAATACAGCTTCTCTGTCTTGAACAGGAGAAGCTTTCCCTAGAGGCTCACTATCGTGTGTTCATCGACCTGGCGTGCCGTACCAACTTCCCGGACAGTTTGCTGTGCATCCTTTACTTTGCCAGCATGAATGCAGAAACTAAGGCACGCCTGCCTGGTGTGGGTCCTGGAGGGGATTTCGCCACATTTGTGGAGTGGGTGCTGCTGAATAATGACCACCGCAGCCCTGCTCCACAACCATCCACCACTGGCAGCGACCGACACAAAAGTGTTGTCTATGCTGACTCTAGACAGAGGAGATCGGTTAGACTAGGCCCTCCGGGTCAGCCTTGGTCAACCATCTACCTGCCTGCACCTTCAGCTCCACCTGGCTCCATCATCCCCCTGGCTCCGCCTTCGTCCTCGGTCCCACAGGCTCAGCCAATGTCCCCTGGATTTCCGGTTCCACCTCGAATGCTTGTCATCATGGCTTTACCTCAGTCTCCAGAACCATCTGTGGCACGTGGGTGCATTGGCTACAACTGGGTCTCCTTCAGTGGTGGCAGCATTTCTATCAGTCATCCCCAGGGTGCATACATCAAGTCATCTACACCATGGCTCCTCTCACCTCCTCCTGGCTGGTCTCTGGTTCAACATCTGGCTCCTCCTGTTCCTGGCTTCTCCTTGTCTCCTCCCACCAACTACTCCACCATGGACTAATATTGTTTTGAACTGGCTCATTTGTTCTGCTCCACACCCTCCCTCCTAAGTTGTACTCTGTGTTTTATGGCACGAGGATGCACATTCCAAGGAGGGGGCAATCTGTTACACATATGGACATTTTTCTAATTCCTTTGTGTTGCCCCTGTTACCTAGTTTTCCTGATTAGTTCATTGGATTCCACCTGTGTTCATTAATTATCACCTTTGTCTCTGTTCATTTAAGGCCTCAGTTTTCACCAAGTCTCTGTCTGTCCTCATTCATGCTAGTGTTTGGTTGCCCTTCTCTTTAATCTCCAGTGTATTTGTTATTAAAAAGCTATTAATTCATCTTTGCAATCGTGTTTTTCTAGATTATAACTCAACCATTACATGTGGGCATTTATGGATTGTTTTGACACCTTTGTACTCAACATATTTCTACTCAAATAGTCATACAAAATCATTTACCTGTTGACAGAAATTTGGAATAGGAATGCATTTAGCTGAAAGCTCCTGTCATTTCTGCCTTTTAGAGAAGAACTGCATGAATACCTCAGAGTCGCCATGGGAAACGACACTCAGACAGTCATGTAGGCATTCTGAACTTTAACTTACTACATTGTCATTGGCTCAATCAGGGGGGTGTGCAATAAGAGAGGCAACATCTCAAAAAGGTGAGAATTGACTAAACTATTTACTCTTTTTAACTGAATTTATCATGTATAATTCATGTTACTGGCTTTATTGTAAACAATTCATCCATGCATATATATTTTGAACTGTTTCAAATATGTTTTTAGCACCTTTATGGATCTTGAGAGTTTCAATGACTTTGCTCTCAAAAGAGGCCTCACTAAGTCATTAGATTTCATCACACTTAATTTGTGTTCCGAAGATGAACAAAGGTCTTATGGGTGAACTACCCCTCTAACTTAATAAAATCTCTGAATATAATTTTCTTGATTGTTTGAGTTGAACATATTTGACAATGGAGACTTAAACTTACCATAAAGAAACTGACCATATGTATGTTTACTTCCTGGTTATCATTAAGCTAGCTTGGGCATTTCCGGTGAACTGTTAGATGTCATTCTGTACTCACTGTACATTGACAAAAAAAACCTTCAATTGTTGACTTTTTTTATGTTGTATTTATTTTTTAATGCAGTTATCATACTTGCCTAATTTTAAAACAGTGTCCCCACCCTTTGACGTGAAGACAACTCAACGGTTGAATGTCGTGGGCTGTAGCAGTCTCCAGAGCAGTTCTCTCTTCTCAGAGTTGCAGATTTGGTGCATTTCTTCTGTGAAATTCAGGTTTGTAATGTTTTATTTTATCTATAAAATCATTACCATGCTTTAAATTATTTTAGTTAATGCAAAACAGCATACAGGGATGCAATGTGAGTCACCTAAACAAGTGAAACGCCTGATGCCTTGCATAAAACACATGATTTTATTTGTAAAGATAATGAATACAATTAATTTGGATGATGTTCTCAAAATTGTGCACTGTTTGTTTATTGGCATCCCTGACAGCAATTTAGTGTGGCCCAGATCCAGCCCACATCTGGTACATGTGGATTGCACATGAACCAGATGTGGGCCGAATCTGGGTCGACAATATCTTGCTGTCAGGGATGTTATGAAGTCAGTTGCGTTACAGCATATTGAAATGCAGGACAAAGCTAGTCTGAAGTGAGAAGTTCACCCGCAGAGCACAAGTCCATCTCAGGCACGAGGACCAGCGAAATACAGTGATACAGTGAAAATGGGATAACAGACCAGTTGATTACACTTGAATTACTTTTAAATATTTCATTTTTAGTTCTAAAATGCTTGTTACATGAGTTTAAATGTAAGCAATATTGTAATCATGTTAAATAGGTATAAAATATGCTGTATTGCTGTACTCATCGACAATAAAGGGCAATGTCATGTATAATTTGTGTGGGATATTTTACAAAGGTTTAGAGGAAATTAAAAGTTAATATTACTCATAAATAAAAACAGTTAATATTACTCATAAATATTGGTTTTTAAATGTTTTTCCCCAATTATTTTTACTCAATTTTATTTGTTAATGTACCAAATGTACATTAAAGGGACGTTACTTTAATATTATGTATTCTGAATTATACGTGCATTCACTCTCTAGGTGTGTCCACATTGCAGAGATGATGAGAGTCAGCAATGACAACTTAATCTTTGCAGCAGACACTTTAAGTATAGTCTTGTGATGGACTGACCACCCATCTAAGGTATTTCCATGCTTACAGCTCAACTGACAAGACATGCTGGGATAGGTTCCAGACACTTTTATCCACAGCAATTTATACTGAGTTCTTGCATTTTCTGGGAAATGAACCCATGACTTTGGTGTGGCTAGTGCCATGCGCTGCTTCCTGAACTACAGGAAAGTATCTAGCTATATCCATTGCACATTACCACATTCCTTGGTTACTACAGTTACAGTTACTTATTTAAAACAATAATATATTAACAGAGACTGTCATTTGAATAGTATAAGAGACTTTCAGAATCACACAACTGGGGTGTGTTTCCCGAACAACGATGTAACTCCCTGCTGAACTACCATAGTATGACGCATTGCTAAAAAAAAAAAAAAAAAAGATATACGTCAAAGAATTATTGAGTTCTAGGAAGAACTTTAGAAAAGTGAATATGTTGAAGATAGACAATTGTGTGAAGATTTTCTAAGTGGTTTGCCTAAAAGTGGAAGAGATAGAGAAGGCAAAATTAGTGACGCAATTGACAGAGAGTGAGTTATGTAAGGCTTTGCAAAGTATGAAAGCTCCAGGGATTGATGGGCTTACAGTAAATTTTTATGAAGCTTTTTGGAATATTATAGGCAGTGATCTTTTAGAGTTTTTTGTGATTGTATTTCTCAAGAAAAGTTACCATTGAGCTGCAGATGTGCAGTTTTGACTTTGTTGCCAAAGAAGGGTGACTTAAATAGATCAAGAACTTGAGACCAGTATCACTTTAAAAATATTGTCAAAAGCTTTGGCAAATAGGTTAAAAAAAGTGATGGGTTAAATAATACACATTGATCAGTCGTATTGTGTACCTGAAAGATCGATAATTGACAATATTGCTGTAATTAGAGACATCTTTGATGTAGCTAGATTGACAGGTCAAAAATTTGGTTTAATTTCATTGGACCAATAAAAAGCAGTCGATCGAGTAGAGATTTTTGGTTTTCCCCAAGGTTTTGTTAATATTATTAAAGATGCTATATAGTGACATTGAAAGTATTGTAAAGGTTGATGGTGGTTTAAGTGCCCCTTTTGATGTTAAAAGAGGGATAAGGCAAGGGTGCTCTCTTTCAGGGATGCTGTATTCTATAGCAATCGAGCCGTTTTTATTTAAATTTTATTAAGGTTTTAATGTGTGTATATTTCAATGGTGAACAGAAATTTGTCTGCATATGCTGATGATATAATGGTGGTTGTGAAAGGGAAAGATGATATAGAAAAAATGGAAATGGTGGTGGAGGAATATGGAAAATGATCATCAGCAAAAATAAACTAGAGCAAGTGTGCTGCTTTAGAAGTAGTTGGGTGGAGCAGTGTCCGAAGGCCAGCTTACTAATTTACTGACTAAACTGGAACAACTTCAGTCAAAAGTGGACGACTTGGAGAACAGAGGTCGACGAAAAAATGGTGTTACTTAACTATTGTGTTACTTTAAAAAAAAAAAAAAAATTAAAAAAAAAATTAAAAATTCCAAGTATGTCAAACTTGGATCCCCCCAATATTAAATATGTAAAATGAATGAAATGGTGCATCTTAAAAGCTAAATGAACCGAAACTCAGTGTATAGGCTGCTTGCCTCATGCACAGACATGAGAAATATATCTGCAGAAAGATTAAAGTGTCTACTTTTAAACAAAATAATTCAAAACAAAAAGAAATAGGCTACTCTCCGATAATGTATTCTGAATTAAATGTGCATTCTTTATCTAGGCGTGTCCACTATGCAGAGATGAAGAGATTCAGCAATGACAACTTAATCTTTGCAGCCGACTCCGATTCAGAAAACATTCATTTATTGATAAACAATTAAAATATCTCCTTGCTGTTTTTTTTGTCACATTCATAATCATTACTTTTGCCTGTTCTTTATGGCAAGCTTTATGTGTGCGCTTGAGTGCTATAGCCTATATTATGTAAATGCTCATTATTATTCTCTCCAGTATTTAAGAAATTAAATTAATATAAATGTGATTAATCAACTAATGGCTTAAATGAACAACTACTAGTCGACTAGAAAAAACTTATTTCACATATTTTCGATCCAGCATGTCACATTCTGGTTTGAGCTTGCACTCCGCTCACACACTCTGACACACCCACACCCACGGAGCATCAAACATTATTATCGGTTTAAAATGATATTTGTGCAGGGGCGGATCTAGAAAATTATTTATAGGGTAGCAAAGGGGTGGCATGAGGTCTATGAGGGGTGGCAACACCAAAGTGGGCGCCCATGCATAGTTTTTGGAGATTTATGGCCTTACATATTTGTGTTCACAAACATTGCATAACCACAAAGTAGTAATCTACTGTTTAAAATTAACCTGTTAACTGTCACCCCCACTTTTTTTTTTAGACAAGAAAATGCACTATCCAAACTTAAATGGTTGTAATTCAAGAATGCTTTGGAGTATAGACACAAGGCTGATCTTGTTTTAAAGATGAAATTTGGCAGATTATTGTAGAAGTTAAATAACTTATGTAAGTGAATCAGAAAAAAAGTTATAGAAGTTTAAGTTTATGAAAATGTAAAATGTAAAAATATAATATTTTATATTTTATATAAAATATATATTTTACAAAACAAGTTTTACTCTAAAACTGCAAGGAAATCAAAGCCAAAAATCTAAACAAGTTGTGTTCCAAATTTCAGGTTGATATCTCAAAAAATGAGCTTTCAGTAAGATTTTGTTTGGGCGCAGTACCACACTTTTTCACTAGATGACAACCAAGCTCCATTACTGACCATATAAAGGCGCCTCCATTTCCATATATGGTTTGAGTGATCTGAACCATATATTTCCATTATTTTCATACAATTTATGAAGTAGACATCCTATATAGAAGTAGTATGGGAAGTTTGGCAGAATTTGATATGAATTCAGCCTCTAATAAACATACAGTTTTTCTCAGTCGCTTTGGTGCATTTCTCACATCACTATTTACATTTGCACAACAGTTAGTTCAACCTCCACAACATTTAGTCATTTGTGCACATCATAGTAGCAGTTTCTCATTCCTTCGAACAAATTGCAAATGCTTTTGGACATGCATCAATTGCTTTCATACAACTCTCTGCTGTTTTATAACATTATCATTTTCTTATGTCACGTCAGTCAAAATTAACTATACTTGTGAATGCTGAATAGTCATTCCATATAAAACTAATAGTCCTCATTTCATTGCTTGAGTCATTACATACAAAAATGTTGAACTAGTTGTCAAAATCTGGCAAGCAAATTTTACACATTTTTAAAAAAAATTTTTCCTGAAAATGTCTCCTAAATTGAACAATTTCTCTCAAGTGAATCTCAACTTTCACTGATGAGAAGGGGTGTGTGAAGCATTAGTTGCAACCAATGATAAGCCACTTCTCTACAATCACTGTCAGAGGTGAATCCCATAAACCCCCACTTTACAAGCATATACGAACCAAGCAGGTATACCATTTCTACAATACTGTGACACAGAAATGGAAGGTCAGCCTCGTGGAAGAGGGGTGAGGGTGTGGGGAAGAAGGAGAAGGGGACAAAACAGGGGAAGAGGAAGAAGAGGCCAAGTACATAGGCAGATCCCTGATGAAATCAGGGCTACAATTGTGGATCATGTTGTCAATCACGTCCTCACAATGGCTGAGGCTGGTCGAACTGTGCAGCCAAATGTTGGGAGAACCACTGTAAATTCAATTATTCAAACATTTTGTCGGGAGAACAGGTGTGTATAAATGGACAGTAATTCAGCACTAAACAATCTGCACTGCACTACTGTCATTGTGTCATACATGAAGCTTGCAGTGGGACAAGAACTTGTCACTGTACATTTTACATTTAGACGTACAGCTTTACTGCATCACACATTTAGTGTATTGTAGTGTACAGTAGTGTTACATTAAAGATTTGCCATATGTACTGCAATATTGTTTACAGTTGTGCACAGCTCTACCCAAAGGGAGTTTATGTTTGTTGCAAATAAGGGAGTCATTTTTCTTTTGCACAATGCTGTGAACAAATTACAGTTTTTCTCAGTCGCTTTGGTGCATTTCTCACATCACTATTTACATTTGCACAACAGTTAGTTCAATCTCCACAACATTTAGTCATTTGTGCACATCATAGTAGCAGTTTCTCATTCCTTCGAACAAATTGCAAATGCTTTTGGACATGCATCAATTGCTTTCATACAACTCTCTGCTGTTTTATAACATTATCATTTGCTTATGTCATGTCAGTCAAAATTAACTTGTGAATGCTGAATAGTCATTCCATATAAAACAAATAGTCCTCATTTCATTGCTTGAGTCATTACATACAAAAATGTTGAACTAGTTGTCAAAATCTGTCAAGCAAATTTTACACATTTTTTTTAAAATCTTTTTTTCCTGAAAATGTCTCCTAAATTGAACAATTTCTCTCAAGTGAATCTCAACTTTCACTGATGAGAAGGGGTGTGTGAAGCAGGCCCGGTTCTAGGATTGCGTGACCGGGGGGGCATTTTGAAAATTTGGTGGGGCAGCATAATATGATATATGAATCATAGGTTTATGATCTCCCTAATCCCCTCGCCCCCCGCACCCCCTTTTAACTACTAAACAGTTTCCTCCGTTTTTCAGGTTTTTTCAGATATAATATTGATCACAAAAGTACTTTCTTTCTTTTTTTTTTTGTGATTCTGTGAGACTTTTGGTCTAACATATACAAATGGCTTAAAATTACAATTCATTTTCTAAAAATGACATAACTTTTGGCATAATAATGGAAGATGTACACATTCAATTTCTACTGAACAATATTTTCATTTTGGGAAAATGTTATATTCATGTTATATTCATTTACTATAAGTTACTTAAAACAAAGCCATTGTTTTCTGTTTTTCAGAAAGAAAGAAAGAATACTCTAAATCTTTAAGAATGGTAAAATTTAAAAGTGGAAGAAGACAACTTGGTTCATTGAAGAAATTTAAACCATTAGAAGACCTGGTTACATGATTCTTTCCTTTTTCGTGTTTTTTCCCCCTTATATTTTTGGTTAATTTCTATAGAGTTGTGCTCAGTTATTTTGGCTATATAAAAATAAAAACAAGACATAATAATTGAATTTACACAAAAGATCCAGTTCGAAAGTTTATATGCTTGATTCTTCATAGTGTGTGTTGTTACCTGGATGATCAAAAGCTGCAAACATTCACTGATGCCCAAGACAACACAACACAATAACCTATGAACAGGATGACTGGAAATTCTGACTGGAAGTTATTATTTTATTTAAAGATCTACTTTTTTTTAGTTTTGTCCTACAAAAGCTTTATAAAACACTTTTCAGAAGACAAAATAAAAACAATTTACCCCCCAACCATCCTGTGCAAATGTTTACACCCCCTGAATTTTAATGCATTGTTTCCTTCTGGAGTATCAGTAAATGTTTTCACCATTTGTAACAGTTGGGTATGAGAAGAGTCCCAAACATGGGCCTAATCACAAAGAAAATTATAAAAACAGTCTTAAATTAATGACACACAGTACTGAGAATAAATTAAGTGTATGTAAACTTTTGAACTGCTTAAAGGTCCCGTTTTTCGTGTTTTTTTGAAGCTTTGATTGTGTTTATAGTGTACAATATAACATGTGTTCATGTTTCGCGTGTAAAAAAACACAGCATTTTTCACATAATTTACTTATCTGTATACCGCTGTTTCCACTGTCATAAAAACGGGCTGATGACTTCCTTGTTCTATGAAGTCCCTCCTTCAGAAATACGTAACGAGTTCTGATTGTGCCAGCGGTTCCTGTGTTGTAATTCGACAGCTCTGAGCGCATCTTGCCCGGAAAGGTCACGCCTCTTACCATAACGTGGAGATGCACGCGCTCAGTGTTATTGTAAACATGTCTTTAATTTTACCCTATCAATTTGAGCCGGAATCAGACCCGGTGATTGGACTGCGGGATGAAAATAACAGCGTTTCGACGACATGGCGACAAACACACTCTACAAACGCAACTCTTGTGTATTCCTGTGGGCGGAGGTTAGTCAAAAAACTGTTTTAGTGACGTCATTAAAGAAGGAAGTAGAGGGATGTAGTCCAAACTGGCCGTTCGATGTAGGCGACTTCTGTTAAATAAAATATCTCGCTTGGCATTGAACTTTGAGCTTTAAAATTTTACAGATTTTATTTATACTCTAACAACAACATTACACACTAACTAAAGTTTGAAACATGGGATCACGAAGAACGGGACCTTTAATTTGTGTAAAGGCAGATATTATATATTGTGGAATATATTTAAACATCTCATAATAATACATTTTTGTTGCAGTGCTAAATAAAAAAAAAAAAATTGATCTCACTTATTTATTTTTTTAATTATTGATATTTTGCAGATTCTGAAAGGAGCATGTAACTTTTGACATCAAATAATAGGCTACTATTCAACAAATAGCGCAATATGCTGATAGAATATTTCAGAGCTGAACATAAGTGAGCAAAACTATTTTATATTACTAGAATAGTTACATCTTTTTTTTTTTTTTTTTTTTTTTATTTATTAATTTTCGAGATTTTTCATGACTTGGAAATCACAATTTTAAAATTCCAAGCTAAATTTCCAAGTGTTCCATGATCGTGTAGCAATATATTAACGGTGTGTGCGTGTTTAAATAGAGACTAGAGCGCATTTATGAAGGAGCTGTTTGTCATCTGCTCATGTGATTGTCAATGGCCGTCTTGAGAAGTGATCCGATAAGCAGGGCTTGACATTAACTTTTTTGCTCACCAGCCACTGTGGCTAGTGGTTTTCCACAGTTACTAGCCACTCAGCATTTTCACTGGCCACAATTTTGATGTTGGGAAATTACATTTTATATGATTAAAGTTGACTTTGTTATGCTTAGATTACTTTATTTTGAGTCATTTTACTTGATTTAGAAGATTTAAAACCCTTTGAAACTTTTAAATGCAGATTGACCACCCAAATCAAGACTACATTGTATATAGCTGGTATGTACAGGTGGGCAAGAGGTGGACAATACGAGCACGGGCTAATATGAGAAATTTTATAAGTTATTTGTATTAGGCTATATAAAAGAACAACGAAGCAAATTACAAAAACAATAGTGAAATATAGCTGCAAGCAGCAATTCGGGGCCTAGCCCCAGAAGGGGCAGTAGCGCAATACGGAGCAGGAAGAGCAAAAACAGCAGAAATTGAATGTACATGCAAAACAGCTGGTTCAGAAGGACAGGTGGAAATGAAATGAAAATCAATAGAAGTTCAGAGAATGAACAGGGAATGAACTAAAAACACTTGTATCTCATTCAAGAGGAATAAAGATTAGTACAATGCTTATTTGGATAAAAAAGGTATCAAAATGACTCATTACACACAATTGTATAAAGGAACCCCACACGGGATTCGAACCCACGACCTCCGAGTCCAGTGTCCATTTCTCATCTCATTGCACCACTGTGCAGGTGAATGTTGGCACACCTGCCGAAGTTCATTAGTTCATGTGAAAATGAACTCAAAATGAAGAATTTTTATAAAACTGCACTGAATGTTATATTTAATAACTACTTTAGATCATTCTGCAGCTCATCATGCTGTAGCGCAATACAGAGCAGGAAGAGGAAAAACAGCAGAAAATGAACAAACATGAAACAGCTGGTTCAGAATTACGGGCGAAAATGAACTCAGAATGTACATAAGCTTAGATGAAAATGAACACAGCATGAAACAAAAAGCATTTATTTCTAATCCAAGAGGCAGTAAAGGAATCAAAACACACTATTTCATAAAACCGCTCCACCTGGGATTCGAACCCACTATCTTGGGGTGCAGAGCTCATCAGGTAACTGGCTTTACACATTGAGCTACTTGAGGATGCACATTCAACAATCTGTGGAAGAGAACTTTTAGTGTAAGAAAGAATTTACAAAAAAGCATTACTTAGCATGCTAACCATATTAGCATGCTAAGCTAACTTAATGCTAATGAAGCTCATGGTTAACTTGATAGCTGAAGAGCCACATTAAAGAGAATGACAACTGGTTAGCATGCTAAGCAATT
Source organism: Megalobrama amblycephala (assembly GCF_018812025.1). Taxonomy (NCBI): domain Eukaryota; kingdom Metazoa; phylum Chordata; class Actinopteri; order Cypriniformes; family Xenocyprididae; genus Megalobrama; species Megalobrama amblycephala. Next base: position 29,775,113 of record NC_063055.1, read on the forward strand.
AGCATGCTAAGCTAACTAGCATAAGACAACAAACACAAGCAAGGTCACATTCAGAGATGAATATCTTGGGAATGGTAGCGAATATCAAAAATCCATTCAGTCATTTCTGTGCGGCTCGGTCCAAAGATCACCTGAGCTGATTTTGGACAAAATTGGACAAAAATTGTAGGAGGAGTAGTGAAAAAATGGAATACTGTACTTTTCAAAATGGCCACTACTGTACTGGGTGGAGTCTTAATGTAAGATATTGAATGTGATCAGTATGAAGAGAGGAATCAGTTGTATTGACATTCATTTTTCTGGAACAAAGGGTTCAAAAGTTATAACCTTTACAAAAGTGAATATTTGAACTGGTGGTGGCGCTATAGACTTAGTCCTAGATACTCCAAAGTTGGTCAAATTACTTTTAATTACTATCACTACAAGCATGCCAAATTTGATAATTTTCCTTCTTATGGTTCATTGATTACCATACAGGGGGAAGAAGAATAACTACGAATTTGGACATAAAGGAATTGCATGTGATAGCTTCAGATTAGACCAGTTTTAGGCAGAATGCCTAGAACAGACACAAGTTCTGCATCTTTTCCTGCCACAGTACCTCATGCGGTCTGGGCATGTGTCACACTGAGTTTCGAACCCACGATGCAGAGCATTCGGGATCCGTGGCGTAACACATTGAGCTAATCAGCCATGCAAGTTCATCAGTATGCTAAGCAGAGGTTTCAGTGTGAGAAAGAGTTCACAAAAAAAAAAGCTTCATAGCATGTTAACCATATTAGTATGCAAAGTTATTTAATGCCAACTAAGTTTTGGTTAACCTGTTGACTGAAGACCACATTAGAAAGAATAGCAATAGTTTAGCATGCTAAGCAATTACTGTGCTAAGCTAACTAGTATAAGACAACAAACACAAGCAAGGTCACATTCAGAGATGAATATCTTGGGAATGGTAGCGAATATCAAAAATCCGTTCAGTCATTTCTGTGCGGCTCGGTCCAAAGATCATCTGAGCTGATTTTGGACAAAATTGACCAAAATTTGTGGGAGGAGTAGCGAAAAACTGTTTTTGATTTAATTCAATATGGCAGACAGGTACATTTAAGGAAAATGACAAATGACACATTGTCGGAATCGGCATAAGCCAGGGAATAAAATGACATAAAGCAGACAAATTTTGGATAATGTTTTCAAAAGTTATAAGCAATTTTGCAAAAATCATTATATCTGTGGAACACTAGGTGGCGCTGTGCTGAAACTTCTCATGTACCTTCAGGACACTCTGATGGTCATATGTACCAAATTTTGTGATGATATGTCAAATTGTTTAAAAGTTATTGCAATTTATGACAAAATTCAAAATGGCGGACACGTGGTTCATCCGATGTTGACGAATTCGATATCCTCGGATTCGGCATGGCACAGGGAATCCATAGACAGTTTTCTGACAAACTGTTCAAAAGTTATTGGCCAAAATAGCCATTTTTCATATCTCATGACCTGTAGGTGGCGCTGTTCCCAAATTTGGCATGGAACCTCAGCTCATGGTCTTGATCAATTGTACCAATTTTAGTTTTGATTGCTCAAAGTTTGGCCGAGATACAGCCTCTATAGCAATTTTGGGTCAACCTCGTTAACTTCGTGACATCATAACTTTTGAACAAAGATGAATAAAAAAAATCTGTTCAGTCATTTCTGTGCGGCTCAGACCAAAGATCACCTGATCAAAGTTTGGACAAAATTGGACAAATTTTGAAGGAGGAGTAGCGAAAAAACTGAATACTGTACTTTTCAAAATGGCCACTACTGTACTGGGTGGAGACTTAATGTAAGATATTGAATGTGATCAGTATGAAGAGAGGAATCAGTTGTATTGACATTCATTTTTCTGGAACAAAGGGTTCAAAAGTTATAACCTTTACAAAAGTGAATATTTGAACTGGTGGTGGCGCTATAGACTTAGTCCTAGATACTCCAAAGTTGGTCAAATTACTTTTAATTACTATCACTACAAGCATGCCAAATTTGATAATTTTCCTTCTTATGGTTCATTGATTACCATACAGGGGGAAGAAGAATAACTACGAATTTGGACATAAAGGAATTGCATGTGATAGCTTCAGATTAGACCAGTTTTAGGCAGAATGCCTAGAACAGACACAAGTTCTGCATCTTTTCCTGCCACAGTACCTCATGCGGTCTGGGCATGTGTCACACTGAGTTTCGAACCCACGATGCAGAGCATTCGGGATCCGTGGCGTAACACATTGAGCTAATCAGCCATGCAAGTTCATCAGTATGCTAAGCAGAGGTTTCAGTGTGAGAAAGAGTTCACAAAAAAAAAAGCTTCATAGCATGTTAACCATATTAGTATGCAAAGTTATTTAATGCCAACTAAGTTTTGGTTAACCTGTTGACTGAAGACCACATTAGAAAGAATAGCAATAGTTTAGCATGCTAAGCAATTACTGTGCTAAGCTAACTAGCATAAGACAACAAACACAAGCAAGGTCACATTCAGAGATGAATATCTCGGAAATGGTAGTGAATATCAAAAATCTGTTCAGTCATTTCTGTGCGGCTCGGTCCAAAGATCATCTGAGCTGATTTTGGACAAAATTGACCAAAATTTGTAGGAGGAGTAGCGAAAAAACTGTTTTTCATTTACTTCAATATGGCAGACAGGTACATTTAAGGAAAATGACAAATGATACATTGTCGGAATCGGCATAAGCCAGGGAATAAAATGACATGAAGCATACACATTTTGGAAAGTGTTTTCAAAAGTTATAAGCGTTTTTGAAATAATCATTACATCTGTGGAACAGTAGGTGGCGCTGTGCTGAAACTTCTCAGGTACCTTCACGACCTTCTAAAGGTCATACATACCAATTTTTGTGAAGATATGTCAAATTGTTTAAAAGATATCGCAATTTATGACAAAATTCAAAATGGCGGACACGTGATTCATCCAATATTGACAGAATCCGTATCGTCGGATTCGGCATGATCCAAGGAATCCATAGACACCAAGATCTTGATTTTCTGACAAACTGTTCAAAAGTTATTGGCCAAAATAGCCATTTTTCATATCTCATGACCTGTAGGTGGCGCTGTTCCCAAGTTTGGCATAGACCCTCAGACCATGGTTCTGATGAAGCATACCAATTTTTGTTTCGATTGCTCAAAGTTTGGCCGAGATACAGCCTCTATACTAATTTCGGGTCGACCTCGTTAACTTCGTGACATCATAACCTTTGAACAAAGATGAATAAAAAAAATCTGTTCAGTCATTTCTGTGCGGCTCAGTCCAAAGATAATCTGATCAAAGATTGGACAAAATTGGACAAATTTTGAAGGAGGAGAAGCGAAAAAAACAAATACTGTACTTTTCAAAATGGCCGCTACTGTAATGGGTGGAGACTTAATGTAAGAAGTTGAATAGCATCAGCATGAAGAGACGAATCAGATGAACTAAATTAAATTTTTCTATGACAAACAGTTCAAATGTTAAAACCGTTAGAATGTTGAAATTTTGAACTGGTGGTGGCGCTATAGAGTTGGTTCTAGAGACTCCAAATTTGGTCCAATCACTATTCATGAGCATCTCTACAACTGTGCCAAATTTCATCATTTTCTCATGTTCCGTTGATAGGGCTGCCATAGACTCCCATTCGGGAGGAAGAATAATAATAATAAAAGGGAAAACGTACAATTACAATAGGGGCTACAGCCCCTTCGGGGCTTGGCCCCTAATTAAAAATAATCTTTTTTCAGATACAGTAGGTTTATTTAACATATAGCCTACATTTATGCAAGGTATGCAAAAGTCTTGGAAAACTGCTTAGAAAAAGGATGTGGATGAGGACATGAATGCTTTTTACAAGTTGAAGTCTTGTAATTCTGGCAATTCTGGCATGGTGTGAGCACCTGAAGTGCTGAGCATGCCTGTGAGGGAGAACTGTAAAAGGATGCGCGCCGTGAGGCGCGCCAGAAAAATACAACAGCACAATGTTTCTAGTAATTTGCATGTGTAACTAATTTAGTGTTGATATATTTTTTACATTTTGTGTGCTATCACAAAAAAAGAGTATCCTGGGGATGTTGGAGGGGCACAAGAGAAATCTGGGGGGGCATTGCCCCCCCTAGCCCCCCCCTAGACCCGGCCCTGGTGTGAAGCATTAGTTGCAACCAATGATAAGCCACTTCTCTACAATCACTGTCAGAGGTGAATCCCATAAACCCCCCATTTTACAAGCATATACGAACCAAGCAGGTGTACCATTTCTACAATACTGTGACACAGAAGTGGAAGGTCAGCCTCGTGGAAGAGGGGTAAGGGTGCGGGGAAGAAGGGGAAGGGGACAAAACAGGGGAAGAGGAAGAAGAGGCCAATAGGCAGATCCCTGATGAAATCAGGGCTACAATTGTGGATCATGTTGTCAATCACGGCCTCACAGTGGCTGAGGCTGGTCGAAGGGTGCAGCCAAATGTTGGGAGAACCACTGTAAATTCAGTTATTCAAACATTTCGTTGGGAGAACAGGTGTGTATAAATGGACAGTAATTCAGCACTAAACAATCTGCACTGCACTACTGTCATTGTGTCATACATGAAGCTTGCAGTGGGACAAGAACTTGTCACTGTACATTTTACATTTAGACGTACAGCTTTACTGCATCACACATTTAGTGTATTGTAGTGTACAGTAGTGTTACAGTAAAGATTTGCCATATGTACTGCAATATTGTTTACAGTTGTGCACAGCTCTACCCAAAGGGAGTTTATGTTTGTTGCAAATAAGGGTGTATTTTTTCTTTTGCACAATGCTGTGAACAAATTAGAATTGCAAAGAGCATATGCAGTAAAAATGTGAAACATACATATTCAGTGTCTTGTACTCAGTTACCTCACTAAATACAGTAATGTGTAACTTTACTGTATTTTTCAAATGGCTGTGCAAATAGTATATAGTGCTGTCTTGAGCATTTTCAGGTAGTGTCACCAAGATCTGACTTTTTTGCATTGGAAAACATTGACAGAGTAAACTGTCATAATGAAAACATGACAAAGCCATTTGACTATCTTGTTCATAAACAATGGTGTCAGGACTTTTCATCTTGATGACACTGACACTTTCATTGACACGAATACTTGCTTTTGAGGAATGACCTATCCATTTTGAGCAAGTGACACGCTTTTGCAGGTTATCAACTAGGTTTTGCAGTTTGTACTAATTGTTTTGAGAACTGCATTAACTGTTGTGCAAATGTAAATAGTGATGTGAGAAATGCACCAAAGCGACTGAGAAAAACTGTAGAATTGCAAACAGCATATGCAGTAAAAATGTGAAACATACATATTCAACACAGTAATGTGTAACTTTACTGTATTTTTCAAATGGCTGTGCAAATAGTATATAGTGCTGTCTTGAGCATTTTCAGGTAGTGTCACCAAGATCTGACTTTTTTGCATTGGAAAACATTGACAGAGTAAACTGTCATAATGAAAACGTACTCGGTTACTAACGTAACCTCGGTTCCCTGAGATACGGAACGAGTACTGCGTATGGGGAAAGGTCTCCTTTTTCCCCGTTACTGAAGCCTTTTTCAATAACGCAGTGTAACTGCATCGTCATTGGTTCACTCATAGACAAGTTGTTGAACCAATGACGGCGCGGCATAGCTGCGCGACCTATGGCGACAGAGCGCGCGAATATTCCCGCCGAAATGGGCGGGGTTTAGGGCTATATAAGCGGGCGTTTCGCCATAGGATTTCAGGTCATTCGACTGAAGCGACGACACTGAAGCCGCAGCCTCGTGGCACGGCATGTAACGCAGTACTCGTTCCGTATCTCAGGGAACCGAGGTTACGTTAGTAACCGAGTACGTTCCCTTTCGATACTTCACTCGTACTGCGTATGGGGAACGAATTCAACCGTGCCGTGCCACGGCAGGGAACGACTGGACTTGAAGTCTTGGGCACCGTGAGGGAACCAGAGGACAAGTGAGAAGGCCGGAGCCGTCGAACCCTCGTTACACTACAAAAAGGGAGTTAACTCCCAGAGTGGCATGAAGCGGAGCTCGATAGAGGCCGCTGGATCATACCGAGAGGACCCGAGCTTGTAAGGTCGGGACGTCCAAATGATAAAATCTGACAAAAGTGGACGGCGAGGACCAGCCGGCCGCCTCACAGATGTCTTTAATCGAAACTCCACTAGACCAGGCCCAAGAGGAAGCCATTCCTCTAGTAGAGTGAGCTCTAACTCCTATGGGGCAGTCGAGGCCCATAGAGGAGTAACAAAGAGCAATAGCGTCGACTATCCAACGCGAAAGACGTTGCTTTGAGACCGAAGACCCTTTGGTGCGGCCACCAAAGCAGATAAAGAGCTGATCAGATTGCCGAAAAGGCTGTGATCGATCAACGTAGGTCCTTAATGCCCTGACAGGGCAGAGTAGTTCCAACTCTTGCTCGTCCGACGAGGGAGGAAGCGCTGAGAGGGAAATAACCTGTGCTCTGAATGGAGTCGAGAGCACCTTAGGGACATAGCCATGCCTAGGTTTCAAAACGACTTTGGAGTCGTTGGGCCCGAACTCAAGGCATGCAGGGCTCACGGAGAGGGCCTGCAAGTCACCAACTCGCTTAACCGATGCTAGTGCAAGTAGCAGAGCGGTTTTTGAGTGTCAGGGGCCTGAGGTCAGCTGAACGCAGTGGCTCAAAGGGAGGCCCTTTAAGAGCTCTGAGGACCAAAGAGAGGTCCCAGGTGGGAACAGTGAGAGGACGAGGAGGATTTAATCGCCTAGAACCTCTCAAGAAACGCACCACAAGGTTGTTTCGTCCCACTGACTGGCCAGCGATAGGAGCGTGAAACGCTGCAATGGCTGCTACGTAAACTTTGAGCGTTGAAGGGGTGCGACCCAGATTCAAACGCTCCTGGAGAAAAGACAGTATCGGAGATACGTCACACTCCACTGGGTCTATGTTGCGTGTAGAACACCAGTCAACAAAGACCGACCATTTCTGGGCGTAGAGGCGTCTCGTGGACGAAGCTCTTGCCTGAGAAATGGTATTCAGCACGTCCCCGGGGAGGTTAGCAGGCTCCCGTCGAGGGACCAGAGGTGCAGAGCCCAGAGTTCTGGCTGGGGATGCCAAATCGTCCTGTTCGCCTGAGAGAGGAGGTCCCGTCTCAGGGGGATCGGCCACGGAGCTTTTGTGGAAAGCCTGAACAGCTCTGAGGACCAAACTTTGCTCCTCCAGAGCGGGGCCACCAGGAGGACTCTGTGCTTGTCTTCCCTGATTCGTCTGATGACCTGTGGGATCAGAGCGATCGGGGGAAAAGCGTAAAGGAGGGTGCTGGGCCAGACATGGGCCAGCGCATCTTCCTCCTTCGAGAAATAAATTGGGCAGTGAGAGTTGCCTTCTGAAGCGAAGAGGTCTACCTCTGCCTTTCCGAAGAACTCCCAGATCATGAGAACCGTCTGGGGGTGGAGCATCCACTCGTCTGAGGGAACATTGCTACGAGATAGCATGTCTGCTCCCAAGTTTGTTCTCCCGGGTATGTGAGTCGCCCTGAGCGACTGAAACCTCGGTGATGCCCATTCCAGAAGACGCTTCGCCAGAGCGCATAAGCGGCTGGACGAAAGACCGCCCTGGTGATTTATGTATGACACCACTGTCATGCTGTCCGACTGGACTAAGACGTGGCGCCCTGTCAGGTGTGCCTGGAACGCATGAAGGGCTCGAATCACTGCCAACATCTCGAGGCAGTTGATGTGCAGATGGCATTCCTCGTGAGACCACGAGCCGAAGGCCGGTCTGCCCTCGCAAAGAGCGCCCCAACCTGTGTTGGACGCATCCGTTGAGAGCACCGTCCTTCTGGACACCGCCTGTAGGGGTACCCCTTGGCTGAACCATACAGGGTTCATCCAGGGTTTCAGAGCCACCAAACAGGCCTGATTGACCCTGAGACGCAGGCGGCCGTGCCGCCAGGCGTGAGGAGGGACCCGAAACTTCAACCAGTACTGCAGAGGCCGCATCCGAAGAAGGCCGAGCTGCAGAACCGGGGAGGCGGAAGCCATCAGCCCTAGCATCCTCTGGAAAAACTTCAGAGGGAAATAGGCTCTGTTCCTGACCGATGCCGCGAGCTGCTGAATGGCCAGAGCTCGCTCTGGAGATACTACAGCCGTCATACGGACTGAGTCGAAAACTGCACCCAGGAACGTTATACGCTGGCTGGGGAGCAGTGAGCTCTTGGCAAAGTTGACCCTGAGACCCAGGCACTCCAAGTGGCTGAGTAACACGGATCTGTGATGCTCCAGCTCGGCTCGTGACTGGGCTAGGATGAGCCAGTCGTCGAGGTAATTGAGAACCCGGATTCCCATCTGTCTCAGTGGGGAAAGCGCCGCGTTCATGCACTTGGTAAAAGTGCGAGGAGCTAGGGACAGTCCGAACGGAAGGACCATATATTGGTAAGCCACACCCTCGAACGCGAATCTCAAGAATCGCCTGTGATGGGGGGCTATCTGGATGTGAAAGTATGCATCTTTCAGGTCCAGCGAGCAGAACCAGTCCCCGGGGCAAACCTGCGCGAGGATCTGCTTCAGCGTTAGCATCTTGAACTTCCGTCTCATGAGGGAGAGGTTCAAGAGCCTGAGATCTAAGATGGGTCTGAGACCGCCATCTTTTTTGGGAACTAGAAAATAACGGCTGTAGAACCCCGAATTGCTCTCTGAGGGGGAGACTATTTCTATAGCTCCTTTCCTCAGAAGAGACATGACTTCGGCTCGGAGGACATGAACGTCGTCCGTGTTGACTGAAGTCTGAAGCACCCCGCTGAAGCGCGGGGGCCTTCGGGCGAACTGAAGCGAGTAGCCTCGACTTATGGTTCCCAGAACCCAGCTTGACACTCCGGGGATGGCCCGCCAGGCCTCGGCCCGCGTGACAAGGGGCTGAATGGTATCGGGTGACGGGCCGCCAATCGGGGGCCCGTGCAGCGGGGAGAGTGGAAGAGGAACTTCTCTCTTTCTTAGAGAAGGTAGAATATTCATAGTGTTCGCCATAAGAATAGCATTTTGCATGGACGCAGCACTGGGCCCAGTTAGTACAACACTGAACATATCTCCCACGCCCGGAGCTGAACGAGGCGGAGGGGGGGTGGAACGAAAGAGCTTTTGGGGTGGTCCGGCCGTGGCGAGACTTTGCCCCATCCTCTTCCTTCCTGAAATATCAGGAGGGCTTAGGAGGCGTCGGGTCCAGCGTAATCTTAGGCCGGGGTCCCTGACATTGCCTCGGGAAGGAGGAGCGCTTACGATGGCGCTGTTCCTTGGGTGGTGCTGCCTGAGAGGTAGAGGGGGCAGTTTTGTTCTGCTGAGCCGGCACAGACTTGGGGCGGCTGGAAGCAGACGTGGAGCTAGGGCGTTTAGGCAGGAAGTGTCGCATAGCCTGAGATGACTTTTGTGCTGCAGTAAAACGCTCCGGCCGAAGCTGTGGCCTTTGTGGCACGCAGGGCTAAGTCAGTGGCGCTGCGGAGGTCACGGAAGGCAGGTGCATCGACGCCGGACTCATCCAGAGAACGGAGGAGCTTCGCTTGAAACACCTGGAGAATAGCCATGGCGTGCAGCGCTGAGGCAGCCTGGCCCGCGGACGTATATGCTCTGCCAGCCAGGGCAGAAGTGGTCCTGCAGGGCTTGGATGGAAGGGCCCTCTTAGTTTTCCAACCCACAGCCGTGGGGGGACAGAGGTGAGCCGCCACCGCTTCGTCCAGGGGCGGTAAATGCTCGTAACCCTTCTCTTCAGAGCCATCCACAGAGGTGAGAGCTGAATAATGCGTAGTACATAGGCGGGCAGAATACGGGGCGCGCCATGACTTCGTCAGCTCATTGTGAACCTCTGGGAAAAACGGTGCGGCGCGTTGACAAGGGGCCTGGCGGGAACCCGGCAGGAACCACTCATCGAGCCTGCTCCGTGATGGCTCCTCTGGCGGAGCCCATTCGAGGTCCAAAACCTCTACTGCTTTCGAAAGGATGCAGAAGAGCTCGGCATCCATACCCGGCTTGCAGTCAATGGGCTCCAGCGAAGGAAGGCGGGCGGGGTCAGAATCACCGGCCCAACCTTCGGATTCAGAGGCCGCGAGAGACATGACGTCATCAAGCGGCTCGTCCTCAGAACCGCCAAAAGAGATGAGGTCGCTCGCATCTGCCGAGGGACGCAGCTCAGGGCGGGAGAACAGGACGGGGGACTGCTCTCTCGGGGGAGAGGGTGAGGCACGCGGGGAAGCCGGCGTGACGTCATCCAACTCCGTGCACTGGGCCGCTCTACCCCGCCGTCTCTTCCTAGCCGGCTCGCGGGAGGAAGAAGACGGGAGGGCGCGAGCGGCGAGATCGCCTTCACTGAAGAAGGCGATCCGCGAGCGCAGAGAGGCGAGACTCATGTTCTCACAGTGAGAACACGAGGTCCCGGTGAGCGCGGCCTCTGCATGGGGTCTGCCCAGGCAGCCGACGCACTCACCGTGACCGTCGTCGTCATGCAGAGGGGCTCTGCATGTGCCACACGAGTGGCGCGGCATTTGTAACAACGCCGTGAAAACGGCGTTTGAGGGGCTCTTTTAGAGCGGCGAGGGCCGCTAGAGCAGTGAAAACCGCTGTTGGAAAGCTCTTTTAGAGCGGCAATAAACCGCGGGAAAATCGCTCTTTTAGGCGCGCCGGATGGCGGCAGGAGATGGGCTGGCAGGCGGCCGGAAGCGGGAAGCGGGCGGCTCGAGACGGCGCTCGAGGCGGCAGTCGACGAGGGCGCCGGCGCTTCTTCCTCGGCGAGCTCAGCAGTCCGCTGCGGGAGCCTCTTCGACGGCGGCGAGAGCTTCTTTCCAGGCGAGCTTCTTCCAGGCGGCGAAGGCTTCAGCCGGAGATCAGCGAGGAGCGATGTGAAGTCGTCGCTGAAGGAGAGAGAACTGAAATCCTATGGCGAAACGCCCGCTTATATAGCCCTAAACCCCGCCCATTTCGGCGGGAATATTTGCGCGCTCTGTCGCCATAGGTCGCGCAGCTATGCCGCGCCGTCATTGGTTCAACAACTTGTCTATGAGTGAACCAATGACGATGCAGTTACACTGCGTTATTGAAAAAGGCTTCAGTAACGGGGAAAAAGGAGACCTTTCCCCATACGCAGTACGAGTGAAGTATCGAAAGGGAACCTGACAAAGCCATTTGACTATCTTGTTCATAAACAATGGTGTCAGGACTTTTCATCTTGATGACATTGACACTTTCATTGACACGAATACTTGCTTTTGAGGAATGACCTATCCATTTTGAGCAAGTGACACGCTTTTGCAGGTTATCAACTAGGTTTTGCAGTTTGTACTAATTGTTTTGAGAACTGCATTAACTGTTGTGCAAATGTGAATAGTGATGTGAGAAATGCACCAAAGCGACTGAGAAAAACTGTAAAAATAACATGTATGTGGGTTATAGATCGCCGCCACAATCATAAATGTTTTTTTTTTTTTTCTATTACATTTTCTATAACATTTTCAGACCTTTTTTTCTCAAAAAATTGAATGGATGTTATCTTTTGATCTCTTGGCATGAAAACAAACATGTTTCAACCAATCTTTAATGATTTTTCATGTTCATCGCTATTTCAAAATAAAGGTCTGAACATGCCTTATGAGTATGAAAATATTCTTGTTGCAAATTGATAAATTACTGCTCCTCTGTAATTTATTTTGAAAATCAAATGATATATAGTTTGTCAAGATTAGTTTTGGTTTAGTATAGAATATTACTGTTTTAAATTTGTAATGGCTGTGGGCCCACCGGTGGGCCCGTGACAGTTAACAGGTTAAAAATAAATAGATTTGAATATCCATCATGGCACCAAGTAAAGACACTATATGAAAAACATCAAGATTCTAAATGAGTCTGAGCTTGTATCACTAAAGGACATGAGCAGTTTTATTAATATTACACAGGCTACTTCGATGGTATAAATCACATGTTTTAATGCAAGTTAAAGAGCAATAAAGACTTGTTTCTTTGCAAACAATGTTTGAGTCTCTGTTCTTAACAGAGGTGGGAACGTCCGTTCACCCAGAAGACCCTATCAACTACACACTCTAGCAAAACCCCAGCAACTGCATGGCAAGCAGGCACGTGCACACATAGACATTCTGTTTTTTTTTTTTTTTTAAGACAATGAATATATATTCCTGTTTGTGCACAATTTCCCTGTCAAACAAATATATTTACTGAATAAATAATTTAAAAAAAGACTATGTATCAGGTCGGCTTTGTCGAGTTCAGATGCCCTCCCTCCGCGACACGGCATTCATTCCCGCACACACGCGCGCACCCACCTCGTGTTTGCTGCTGGCTGACAATTTGTGACAACTATTCCCGGGAAAAGACAACAGCTGTCTGGCGATGAGAAGCGAAAAAGAAAAAAAAGCCCTTGATGAATCCCGTACATCTCTTTCAGGTAGCCTATGTATGTTCACAAACATGACATTTTTGGCTATTTAAGTTTGAGATTATTTATACGTTTAATGCCGCGTTTATTTTGACCACCAGCAACGCATCTGCCTAATATAATACTGATGCAATTTATGTCATATTATAATTTTAATTATTTTAATATGCGATTGCGTTTTTAACCATGGTAAAGATATCTGTAGGGATACCGGAAGAGGCGCATTCCACGAACGCGGATCCATGAATCCATTATTACACAGTTTTCAAAGGATGCGCAATTTATTAAAACCATTTAAAAATAATAATACAGCATTGCATAATGCAGTCATTCTTAAATCTACACTTACACAGGAGAATACATCAATAAAAGTTTAAACCCTCACTCTGAGTGTGCATGCTTAGATGTCCACATATTCTTGAAGAAATTGCAGTGGCTGTAGCATTTCTATCATAAAGAAGTGGCTGATTATTATTATTATTATTATTATTATTATTTATATAATATTATATTTTTTTATTTTGCTGGTTGGCCAAAAACAAAGATTTGATCATGCTGTGTAACAACAACAATCACAAGGCTTTTGGCGCCCTCTGTAGGCATTTGTTATATATATATATATTATGTCTTTAACATTTCAGGGGAAAAAAACGCGACACATTTAAATATAGAGATTAGCTTGTTTTGGTTAATTTAGAAGAATTCTACACATGCGAACAGACGGAGGGTAGGCTTAAAACAAACACCATCTAAATGTGTATTTTTTCTTATATTAGAGTAAAAGACATGGAAGAAAAAATAGTTTGCATGAAAGAAGCATTCCAATAACACCAAAAGAATTAAAATGATTTACCGGTTTGTGCAAAATAAACAAATTATTAGTGAAAATGTCCCACTCATTGGTGCAGTCATTTATTCTAAATATATATAGCTGAAAATAGTAGTAGAAAACATGCTCTTGTGATAAACCTAGTGAATACCAAAGAAGACCCTGGTCTCTGTGTGAACTGATTATTTTGTACAAATCTGTGAAGTATGAAACAATTGCGTGAGTGTGAGGGGAATTAAAATAAATTGGTAAGGAAGTCGGAGTTGTGTTAAAATATTTAACATTTTGTTTATCATTTTATTAAAATAAATAATTATGAGAAATGCCCTTTTTTCCACTTGAGCCCCTGCTCCCCAAAATGTCTGTGCATGTCCCTGATAGCAAGAGCTTAGCAACCACCCAGAATCTCATAACTTTAAAAAAAAAATTTAAACAAGACTTTAAGTTGGCTTTATAACAAGCCAGCATAAATTTGTCTTTCAAAGTTTTCAGTCTTATTGTTTTTCCAGGTCAAAATAAATAAGACGTTCTAGTCAAAAACTTATTCTTGTCTGACAAAATCAAACTTTGGCATCAGATGACACAAAACTTAACAAATACACAGACTACTGCACTGCCCAGTGAACACTTGTGAGATCAATTCATATAACACTGTAACAAAAACCTCTTATTGGGATTCAGGAATTATTTTGCAGCTCAATGTCTACTTTACTATACAAAAATAAATTAAACATATGCAGATACAGTAAAATACAGCAATGAACTTTTGGAGGGATTTTTTTTTCTTTCATTTTACTATTGTAAATTGTAGTAGATGAAAAGCATGAGAAAAATAAGTATGAACATGATATGCACCACAGTTGCAGTAAAAGTAAATTCAGCATCCTCTGCACATTTGGCTAAATTTCATTATAATATATACAGTACTATAGCAGTGTATTGGTCTTCTGACACAAGACTATATCCCTAGGCAATCATTTCTCAGTTCTGCAAAAATACAGTAGCTACACATAAAAAATGGCTACAAAGAAAGTTGACAATCACACATTTGAGGGTGTAAACGTGTTACAGTTTACTGTACAAAGAATAGTGAAATTTCCCTCATCTAAAGTACTGGTACTATGTAAGTTTAAAACCCCTGTAAATTATTCATTCAGCTCTTTCAGATTTTGACTGGTGTGTCATCAGTTTTGCTACCTAATGTTGTCATTATTAAACATTTTGAGAAATGTTTAATGAACGAATGGTTTGGAAACCTGGGCCAGCTGAATCACTTATAATGTGTTAGCAATCGAGAAAAGCTAAAATACATTTAGATTCTTACCTAACTCTGCTATTATTTTCTGTGATCGGGACATATTCGTATGGGATTACATTTCTCACAGGACTGTAGAGAGGCTGGAGAGACAAGGCTGGAGAGAATGCCGGTGGATCTGGATAGAAGACAGCGGATGACGAAGGCTGAAGATGGACAGGAATCTCAACAGGTAAGTAAGATGCCTTGGTTACAGAGGTAACCCTTGTTCTCTGAAGGAGGGACATTGGACTGACCGACAAATAGGAATCTTGCTAGAAAGGCCAATCTACTTTAAGTAGCATTCTGTAGCATTCTGAGCATTCTGAAGTACTCTTAGCACCAGTGCAAGGTCCCAAGAGGGTATGGAGGGGAGTCAAGGAGGATTCAACCGTCTCACCCCCCTAAGGCACCTGACGACCAGGTTTTGCCATCTATGTGGTCGTGATATGCAGATATTGCAGCAGCATGCACTTTGAGGGTGGAGGGAGACAGCCTTCGCTCCAATACATGCTGCAGGAAGGAAAGCGCGGCATTGATCAAACATCATCTGGACACCTGTTCTATGGGAACTCCTGCCCGAAGAAACAAGGGGTCCGACCACGGATCTCATATGAAGCAAACTGAGTGAAGTTACTGCCACTGCAGCTGCCATATGCCCCAGGAGCCTCTGAAAGGATTTCAGTGGGACCGCCATCCTGCCCTTGAACGCATTCAAGCAGTTAAACAATGACTTAGCACGATCCTCCGTGAGACATGCTGTCTGTTTGAACGAATCCAACTCCATACTGGGAAAAGAGATCCTCTGCACAGGGGAGAGTTTGCTCTTTTCCCAGTTGACCTGAGGACCCAACTGGCTGAGGTGACTGGGCACCAGGTCCCTGTGTTTGCATTCAGTAACTGATCCTGAGACTGAGCTAGTGTAAGTCGTTGAGGTAGTTGTTCATCGAGATAGTCCTCTCATGGGAACAAGAGCCCCCTTCGTGACTTTTGTAAAAACACGGAGAGAGGGACAGCCCAAAGGGAAGGAAATGCTTGACCCTTAAACGCAAAGTGCAGGAATGGCTAGTGTTGAGGAAGAATCAGGTTGACTGCTGCAAATCAATCTTTGGGACAGTTGCACTCACAAATGCGTTTCTGCATGAGCACTTAGAATTTGTGAAGGCTCCGATTCAACACTCACGGGTCCAAGATTGGCTGTAGCCCACAGCTTTTCTTTGGTACAGTGAAGTAGGGGTTGTAAAACCCTGACCTCATGTCAGCTGGAGGGACCGGCTCTACCATGTCCCTCGCCAGTAGGACTGCGATCTCCACTTGCAAGTCTGTTTCTGCTGTACAAAGTTCTCAACCGCATCACAGAAGAAGCCAATGGGATACGGGGGAATTAAGAAACCTGACCTTGCTGGTTTCCCTCATGTCGGCCAGATACAGCCAGAGATGGCGTTCCTGGACCACCATCGTGGACATCGCACGATCCACAGACCACGCTGTGACCTTTTTCGCACAAAGCCTGAGGTCCGCTGCAGCCTGAAGTTCCAGCCCAGGAAAGCATAGCCATCATCTCCAGGTCTGACTCGGGCATTGCTACCTTTCCCGAAGGAGGCAGCCCGCTGAATCGTCATCCCCAGAGAAGTCTGGCTTACCCTCCAATGGAGCGACAGACATCCGGTCATCAAGGGGAGCCCCAAAGAATACGCTGGTACACACCTTTGAGATGATCCAGCGTGTTCCCACGGTAGCTCTGCTGTCTGTGGAGCACAGGAGGGATGAGGGTTGGTTCCCTGAAGGAAGCAGATTTTAGTTCATTTTCATGGTGTCTCAAAATAGCACAATTAACATGTTCTTAAGATTATCTTAAAGGTGCCGTAGAATTGAAAATTGAATTTACCTTGGCATAGTTGAATAACAAGAGTTCAGTACATGGAAATGAAATACAGTGAGTCTCTATTGAAAACACTATTGTTTCCTCCTTCTTATGTAAATCTCATTTGTTTAAAAGACCTCAGAAGAACAGGCGGATCATTAATATGTACGCCCCCAACTTTTGCATATGCCAGCCCATGTTCAAGGCATTAGACAAGGGAAGGACATCTGGATGTGCACAGCTAGATCATCAGACTAGGTAAAAGCAAGCAAGGACAATAGTGAAAAACGGAGCAATAATAACTGACATGATCCATGATATCATGATATTTTTAGTGATATTTGTAAATTGTCTTTCTAAATGTTTCGTTAGCATGTTGCTAATGTACTGTTAAATGTGGTTAAAGTTACCATCGTTTCTTACTGTATTCATGGAGACAAGAGACATAATTATTTTCATTATTAAACACTTGCAGTCTGTATAATTCATAAACACAACTTCATTCTTTATAAATTTCTCCAACAGTGTGTAATGTTAGCTTTAGCCACGGAGCACCATCAAACTCATTCAGAATCAAATTTAAACATCCAAATAAATACTATACTCACATTATCTGATCCATGCATGCAGCATGCATGACAAACATTTTGTAAAGATCCATTTTGAGGGTTATATTAGCAGTGTGAACTTTGTTTATGCACTGTATTATAGTCGAGAGCTCGGGGGGTGGGGAGCACGAGCATTTAAAGGGGCAGCAGCCTGAATTGGCGCATTTATAATGATGCCCTAAAATAGGCAGTTAAAAAAATCAATTAAAAAAAATCTATGGGGTATTTTGAGCTGAAACTTCACAGACACATTCAGGGGACACCTTAGACTTATATTACATTTTGTGAAAAAACGTTCTAGGGCACTTTTAAGAAGTACTAAAGAAGAATTTTTAGTATATTAACTACTATAATAATAATGCGTGAAAATTGAGCACTTATAAGTTGAGCACTTGAGTACATTATGGAGATACTTTTTTCACTTGGGTTTGAAAGTGTGTGAGAAAGATGGAGTTGTATGGAATGAATTGAAAAATGATTAAAGCATACGTCTACTGCACAGCAGGCTAGACGTCTAAAGCATACGTCTACTGCACAGCAGGCTAGACACTAGAGATCTTCTGTTCTCAAGTGATAGTGTTTAGTGGAGCACTAGAGACCTTATTCTCAAGTGATAGGGCCCTATTTTAATGGTCTAAGTGCATGGTCTGAAGCGCAAATCCACTTTTGATAGTTAAATGATGGACAAAATGGTCACCAAAATGGTTGTACCTAGTCTTGGGCATTTTCTTGCACCATGGCGGATTGCTATTTACATGCTATTTACATACATACAACAATGTGCATGAACACACCTCATTTTCAGACCAGCACGCCCATGGGCGAACAGATGGGCGTGAGTGCCTTAGCTATTTTAACTATGTGGGCGCTGGATTTAACAGGTTAAATCACATCAACTATGCAGTTTTTTTTTTGTTTTGTTTTGTTTTTTTCTTCATTTTATGATTTTGAGTTGAACTATGAAATTGAAATGTGCTATTTGTCTGCATCTTTTTTTAAAAATTTGATCATTTATTGAATTCGTTTATATTATTAGCACATTCAAGAGCTGTTCTGTGACATTTATGCATTTATCCAAAATCAAGGTATACAGTTTGTCATTTCATTCATTCCCAGGTGTTAGACCCATAATCTTAGATTTGCTAATGACATGCACTACTTTTTGAGCTACAGGAACAAATCTATCAATATCCATTGCATTAAATCACACTACTTGGTTACTCCATGGTTACTATTTTTAACACTAACATATCAATATAGATTATCATTAAAAGAGGCTTTCTGAATTCAGTGATTTTGTTTATTTTATTATTGACAGTAGTTGCTAGCAATGGTATTTTGGTAAGAACAATGGTTTCCATGGTAATTTTTGTGTATAGGTTAGGGTAGGTAATAATCCACCACCTGGAAGGAAAGAGAATGAGTCATATTGCTTGAATGTGAGAGCAGAAATCAAAAGACGTGTCAGAGAGCACTTAGAGGTAGAACATTCTTATAATGAGTACTTACAATCTGATTCTAGACTCCATTGTCAAAACCAGCAATATGTAGATTTTTTTAATATCCTGTTGGGTAAAGTCCCAATACAAAATTAACTTAAAGCAAAGATGATAACATGCACTGAATCATGGACTGTGTAATTGATGAACGTAGAAGTGAAACAGTATCAGGATTGTGGAATAACAAATCTTGGATGTTTTTTTAATGCTAGTATTGCTCAGTTATAATTAATTCAAATAGATGTTACCTAATAAATAACAATTATGCATGTGCTTCACTTGGAGAATACACTTGCTATTTTTCTAAATGCAGTACTACAACACACCTTCATGGATAACCTAGAGCAGGGGTCATCAACTATATTTGTCCAAGGGCCAGAATTTTTCACTGCAGACACTGTAAGGGCCAGATACTCGTAATATAAAATAAAATTCGAATTGTATCCTAATACTGTATGCTATTATTTGATATACTAATTCTAATTCCAAATTTATGTTATTTTTTACATATTACCTGTACTGCAGCAAGCCACCAGGGGGCGATAGCGATATTTTAGGCTTCATATTTGTGAGGCTTTCAAGCTGTCCATCACTGTCACGCAATTGTGCGCAAATCCCAGGCAAGGAAAATTTTGACATTTGTGAAAAAATGAGCACGTGAAACAATAAAAGATGTTCAATGAGAGAACGCGTTTATCGTCATTCTTGACTGAAGGCAGGCTATGGCACAAGCTACTTTTCAGAAGGCTTTTTGTTTCGTTAGATTAAAAATAAAAAACGGTTCTCATTCCCCCTTGAATAAGGCCGGCGACACACTGGCTGCGTGAGCGACTCAGCTGCGTGGCGTGTCCGTTTTTATTTCGGCTCCCATATTTAACAGGTTGGAGTTTGCACACTGAGACACGCGTCTCAGGCGCGCTCGAGCCACGCAGAAAACGCGTGCATGCTAGAAATAGAACCGACGCGTGTTCCAGCAACGGGAGTGTTCTCTGGCTAGAGCGCAGAACAGCGGAGTTTGTGCATGTCTGAGCTTGTGTTTTGTTGCTTTGACATTGTGGAAAATAGAATAATAGACAAAATGTATTAGCATTTTTACCCGTTATTATCAATCTAAATTAATCTCGTTTTTAATTTAACTTAATTTCGTTTTTCTTTGTTTAAATTTCGGTGTCAATTTGTTAGTCAGAAAATTATTAGACTACCTTAAAATTATTGCTTAATTTAACAGACCTGTGTGTGTGCGTTTTATATCACTAGTGCAGTGTCCGTTCTCGGAGCATAAGCCCTGCCCGCGTGAGGTGCGCCGCTTCCCGCTCGCGCTGCTCTAACTGTAGTTTACTAAAAGTTTATTAATTCTGAATGTGTCGCGTCTCGCGTGTCCATCTATATTGCACCAAATGCGACACTGCACTCCCCTGTGAAGTCGATTGGATGAACGGTTCTCGAAATAATAAAAATGCAAACGGATATACAGACACAGATTCCTGCCTTTATTAGAGAGAAAAATATGTTCAGCCCCTCTCTCCGAAGCTTCGAATAGTCGATGTTCATCAAAAAATGGTATTCGGACCAGCCCTAAACTTTTTCCTCTTACAAGGCTATTCCTGAATTCAGTATTATTCTGGGGGCCGGATGGAAATCTATGGCGGGCCGGATTTGGCCCGCGGGCCGCCAGTTGACGTTGCATGACCTAGAGTCTTAAATGTTTGTCATTATGCCTATCAAATGTCAGCTTTATATTCCTTCCATCCTTCCTTCCTTCCTTCCTTCCTTCCTTCCAGGGTCAAAGATAACCAATAAACAAACTGTAGTTTCCCAGGAAACCTTGATGTAAACACACAACTCACGGTTAAGTCAGAAAGTATTTTATCATGAAAACACTTTGTTTAGTTTGTGATGGACTGACCACCAATCTAAGGTATTTCCATGCTTACAGCTCAACTGACAAGACATGCTGGGATAGGTTCCAGACACTTTTATCCAAAGCAATTTATACTGAGTTCTTGCATTTTCTGGGAAATGAACCCATGACTTTGGTGTGGCTAGTGCCATGCGCTGCTTCCTGAACTACAGGAAAGTATCTAGCTGTATCCATTGCACATTACCACATTCCTTGGTTACTACAGTTACTGTTACTTATTTAAAACAATAATATATTAACAGAGACTATCATTCGAATAGTATAAGAGACTTTCAGAATCACACAACTCACAGAACTGGGGTGTGTTTTTCCCAAACAACAATGTAACTTGCTGCTGAACTACCATAGCAGATGCATTGTTGAAAAAGAGAGCTTAATGAAGCCTCAGATATACGTCGAAGAATTAATGAGTTCTATGAAGAACTTTATAAGAGTGAGTATGTTGAAGATAGACAATTGTGTGAAGATTTTCTAAGTGGTTTGCCTCAAGTGGAAGAGATAGAGAAGGCAAAATTAGTGACGCAATTGACAGAGAGTGAGTTATGTAAGGATTTGCAAAGTATGGGTAATAGGAAAGCTCCAGGGATTGATGGGCTCACAGTCAATTTTTATGAAGCTTTTTGGAATATTATAGGCAGTGATCTTTTAGAGGTTTTTTGTGATCGTATTTCTCAAGAAAAGTTACCATTGAGCTGCAGATGTGCAGTTTTGACTTTGTTGCCAAAGAAGGGTGACTTAAATAGATCAAGAACTGGAGACCAGTATCACTTTTCTGTGTATATTTAAAAATATTGTCAAAAGCTTTGGCAAATAGGTAAAAAAAAGTGATGGGACAAATAATACACATTGATCAGTTGTATCGAAAGATCGATAATTGACAATATTGCTGTAATTAGAGACATCTTTGATGTAGCTCAAAAAAACGGGTCAAAAATTTGATTAAATTTCATTGGACCAAGAAAAAAAACATTCAAACGACTAGAGCACAATTTTTTTATGGAATGTTCTTAAGAGTTTTGGTTTTCCCCAAGGTTTTGTTAATATTATTAAGATGCTATATAGTGACATTGAAAGTATTGTAAAGGTTTAAGTGCGCCTTTTGATGTTAAAAGAGGGATAAGGCAGGGGTGCTCTCTTTCAGGGATGCTGTATCCTATTAGCAATCAAGCCAATTTATTTAAATTGAAAAAGGTTTTAATGGGTACATATTTCAATGGTGAACAAATTATATTTGTCTGCATATGCTGATGATATAGTGGTGGTTGTGAAAGGGAAAGATGATATAGAAAAAATGGAAATGGTGGTGGAGGAATATGGAAAATTATCATCAGCAAAAAATAAACTGGAGCAAGTGTGCTGCTTTAGAAGTAGGTGGGTGGGAAGAAGGAAAACCTAATTTACCGGGTGGTTTAAAATGGACTTCAGGTGGAATTAAGTATAGGAGTTTACCTGGGTAATGAGCACTATGTAAAAAGAAACTGGGAAGCAATTGAAGAAATGTTTGAAGGGAGACTAAGAAGATGGAGATGGTTGTTACCTAGGATGTCGTACAGGGGGCGCACACTTATAATTAATAATCTGGTGGCAACAGGTCTGTGGCATCGTTTGGCTTTGACGGAAATGACGTGGATGGTACTTTTAGGAGTCTAGTGATAGCAAGAATAAGACATGAGTTTTTGTTCTATAAGTTAATGAAGAACATTGAGGGTTTTAAAGATGTATGGAATTATGATGATGTATTGTGTACTGTTGTAGATGATATTTTTTCTCAAATTGTATTGAATAATACTTTGGTGTTTTGAATGGCTTTAGATAGGATGTAATTTATGGATTGTGATTAAAAAAAAATTGTTGAATAAAGTAGATTTAAAAATTCCTTCCTTCCTTCCTTCCTTCCTTCCTTTATTCTTCATTCTTTGAAGTCTTGAAAACAAAA
This sequence comes from Megalobrama amblycephala, assembly GCF_018812025.1. Taxonomy (NCBI): domain Eukaryota; kingdom Metazoa; phylum Chordata; class Actinopteri; order Cypriniformes; family Xenocyprididae; genus Megalobrama; species Megalobrama amblycephala. Next base: position 29,797,529 of record NC_063055.1, read on the forward strand.
GCTCCAATCTATTACAATATATAAAAAACAATGAAAAATAGTTTCCCTATTCTCACAAAAAGGACATTTCCTTCCTTCCTTCCTTCCTTCCTTCCTTCCTTCCTTCCTTCCTTCCTTCCTTCCTTCCAGGGCCAAAGACAACCAATAAACAAACTGTAGTTTCCCAGGAAACCTTGATGTAAACACACAACATTGAAAACAGCACAGTATCGATAATATGCATAACAGACTGGAGTGGGTAAGTATGCATGTCATATCTATACCACTTGCGTCACCAAACAAAAGTTCTAATTGGTTTCCCAAAACTCCCGGTTGAGTCGGAAAGTATTTTAACATGAAAACAATGACACACTTTAAGTTTAGTCTTGTGATGGACTGACCACCTATCTAAGGTATTTCCATGCTAACAGCTCAAGTGACAAGACATGCTGGGATATGTTCCAGACACTTTTATCCAAATAAATTTACACTGAGTTCAGGAAATGAACCCATGACTTGCACAGTGCCATGCGCTGCTTCCTGAACTACAGGAAAGTATCTAGCTGTATCCATTGCACATAACCACATTCCTTGGTTACTACAGTTACTGTTACTTATTTAAAACAATATATTAACAGAAACTATCATTCGAATAGTATAAGAGACTTTCAGACACAACTCACAGAACTTGGGCGCGTTTCCCAAACAACGATGTAACTCACTGCTGAACTACCATAGTATGATGCATTGTTGAACAAATCAACTAGCTAGTCATGACTGTTTCCCAAAACCGTATTGTCACAAACCTGTCATTCAACCACATGTGCAAAAACACATATACATGTGATTTTGCACATGTGAAATGTAACATGTGAAATGTGTTTTGCACACAGGAAATGTGTGCTTTTGGAACGTTTCCCATGTGAAAAATGTGTGAAACCCCATGTGATCACATGTGAAACCCCTATGTGAATCCCCATATGAAAACCCATGTGATCACATATGAAACCCCCATGTGAGATTTTGCACATGTGAAATTTAACATGTGAAAACATGTTAGAAGCACATGTGAAATGTGTGCTTTTGGAACGTTTCTTGTGCGTGTAAAATTCTCATGTGAAACCCATAAGATCACACTTGAAACGTATATTCCAATGTGAGACCCACAGAGTAACATTTGAAACCTATCAACAATCACTTATAATATAAATCAACAATGTATGTTACACCTACATGCCATGTACATCTGTAATTTCATGTAAACCCATGTAAAATTGAGCAATATATAACAGAAAACAGTACCATGTTCTTCTGTAGGGCCTATAACCATGTTTCCCAAAATGAAAACAATTAACTAATTCGAATTTAGCTTTTATTTAATTTCAAAATATGCAATGAAAATTTAATGTTTAAAACATACAAAAGTAAATATTAAAATTACACATGAAAAAAAAAAACCCTCTAAAAACTCTGTGTTTGTGTGTAAGTGCATGCAAGTGAATGGGTCTCAGTTCTCTTTGTCTCTTCAGTTCTCCTTTGTTCCCTCAGCAGGCTTCCTGATCAAAAGATTAGGGCAGTACAAACAAGTCTATCCTGATAAAGTACATTTTTATTTATTTTCTTTCTGGATTTTAGGATCGGATCTGTTAATTTCACATGATAATTTCACTATGTATATTGGCAGTACTCAAAAATATAAACAAACTGTGCAGACCCACAGCATGCAGTCTAGAAGACTAGAAGAAGAGTTCTTAGGATTACACAATCATTAGTATCTCTGTTGGTCAGTTGGGGTTTTAATGGCCAAGATTTCTTGGCATGTAACAATGTAAAATCTTATACAAGTCCTTTAAAGTTTACTTTGGAAAAAAACTTATTGATTTAAAAAAATGATTTAGTGTCATCAGTATCTTAGCATTACAGCAGGGGTGCCCAATACTGTGCCTAATGCTGCATTCCTGGCAACCCGTAACCCGTGTTTTTCCAACCTTCTACCCGTGAAAGTGCACTGGAACAGCAGTCAAACCCATGACTTCCCACCCGTGAACTCCCAGTTACGGGTTCTGACGTCACATAGCCCGCGAAACAACAATGGCAGCCCCAACGGATGCGGTGTTTATGCAAGTGCACGGTAAAATAACGTAAAATGGGTTATTTATGTATGCGCCGTTTTCCTCTTCCGTTTCCCTCAAATAAGCAAGGATGAACCACCTTTGGCGATAGAAATAATTGTTACTGAGCATAAGCCCTGTACGGTCCGCCATGCTGGTTTAACACTTTTACGCAGTTTGGCGTGACTTTCCTGGTACTCTACAAAGTTGTGAGTCGTGAATTGAAGTTGTGGCTTACGGGCTCATAAACCTGCCTGGAACGCAGCATATTTATCAAGTGTTTCTGAAGATTTATTTACCTGTTACAACTGTGTTTGATTAGAGATGGAGCTGAACTAGGTAGATCTCCAGAAACATGACTGGGCACCCCTGATTTGCAGTATAATAGGTTACAATTAGGGATGCACCGATAACATTTTTTACCGATACTTTTTTTCTAGTACTCGCCGATACCGATACTATTGCCTATACATTTATTAATTTCTCTCTCTCTCTCGTTTTGTGCGCATGTACGGACGGAGTGAGTGCTGCGAGGAATGTGTGAGTGAAAACGCTGCCGTGGTGAAAGTGAACTTTTTCTCTTTATTCCTGCTTTTCCCACACTGTTTTTTCACAAGTGTTTTAGTGTTAACGTTTTGGGATAATTTTGTAGAGGAATAATAATTGTGTGAAGCATACAGTGAGAGGTCTCCATTGCTCAAACATGTTGTTTGTTTTAGACGGCAAGTGTATATGATTTTAAACAAAGCCGAGGATGAAATGAATGTGGCGTTCAAATTTCGAATTGACAGATTTAATTATGTAATTTTTGCATCTTCCTATACAATGAAGTGCTTTGAGTGTGGCAAAGAAGGTCATACCAAACGAGCGTTCCCTGGGAGGGTTGAGGGTACAGAGGCTGGTATGATGACAAATGAAAATGCCAGTAGTAGCAATGTGGAGCAGACTAGCGTTGTTAATGTTACAATGAATGCACAAAAGCAGCGCGGAGATGGTGAAAACAGTAGGAGTATTGATGTTAGGGGGGTTGAGGGTGAGGATATGGAGGTTGTTTCAGGATTTATAGAAACTGAATGGTGCCAGAGATAGTCAAAAAAAAGAGCACTATTTGAGCTAATTACTCAGAAAAAAATATTGATGTAACATTTATACAGGAAACTGTTACGTTTGCTGGTGTAGAGATGAGGCAGATACGGATTTCCACAATACATTCAATACTTTAATATAAACGAAGGCAGAGAACACCATACAAACACTAACACAAACAGAGAACGGACGAGGAGTGAAGGGAGTGAGTGCAATATATGGGGAGTGAAGACAATAGAGTCCAGGTGCAGGTGATGAGTGATGATGAGGAGCTGACGAGGGAAGTGAGTGCAGGTGTGGAAACAGGAGGATTCTGGGAAATGGAGTCCAGGGGAACAAGGGATCTGTAACATATGAATGGGGCGCCCTGGAGACCTCAAACCGGAGCAGGGGGATGAGTAGACTGGAGTGGAGGTCTCCAGGGCGGGCTCAAAAGCCATGGCTGGTCAGGAGCCGAGAGCGGCCATGGCGGGTCAGGAGCCGTGGGCGGCCATGGCGGGTCAGGGTTAGCGGAGATGGCGGAACCAAAGGCTCTGCCGACCGAAGCGCAGCCGGGACTCCAGAAGGCCGCAGTGGAAGCAGTAGGACAGCCAACAAAAAGAACACCGGGGGGAGTGAGGAAGCCAACTGAAACTGAGGGACGGAGTGACGGAGCGGAGACGGAGGAGTGTAGTCCAGAGGGAAGGGCAGGCTGACGAGTGCACAAGGTGTGAGTGGAGGCAGGATGGATACTGGTGACGCTGGTGGACTGATGGGTAACGGTGGAGCAGAGGGAGGTTGGAGCCGGGGTGTAGGTAATCGCCCAGAGGTCCGAGGTGGAGATCTGGGCGAGGGGGCTTGAGGTGGAGGTTCCGTGTAAACATAAATGGATGGAGGTGGGAGAGGGAGGCAGGGAGGGAAAACAGTCTTAGAGCTGGCGGGTTCAGAAACACAGTTCATAGGGGCAGTAAGCTCGGCGGCGGCTGGAGCGGCTGACTCGGCGGCGGCTGAGACTGGCGCTGCTTGCTCGGCGGCGGCTGAGACTGGCGCTGCTTGCTCGGCGGCGGAGACTGGAGCGGCTTGCTCGGCGGCGGAGACTGGAGCGGCCTGCTCGGCGGCGGAGACTGGAGCGGCTGCTCGGCGGAGACACTGGAGCGGGCTCTGGAGATACTGGAGCGGGCTCTGGAGATACTGGAGCGGGCTCTGGAGATACTGGAGCGGGCTCTGGAGATACTGGAGCGGGCTCTGGAGATACTGGAGCGGGCTCTGGAGATACTGGAGCGGGCTCTGGAGATACTGGAGCGGGCTCTGGAGATACTGGAGCGGGCTCTGGAGATACTGGAGCCGCTTTCTTCCTCCTCCTCCGCTTATTGGGCCCAGTAGAGGAATGTGGGTCCAGCATGGGGCAGGCAGGGAGTTCGCTGGAAGGGTATGCGGAGGAAGACAGAGCTTGGCAGACTGGCCGGGCTGACCGTGTTTTTGGAAGGACTGGATGAGAGGAACACCCAACATTCTGAACCTCTTGGACTAAGAATTCGGAGCAATTTAAATACAAAACTAAATTTATAGCATCAGTTAAGGAAACATAATCGTTAGGTTCAATAAAGCGAATAGTGTTCTCATCTAGTCCATCCAAAAACAGGTCGATCAACTGAGCATCCGACCAATCTGTCAAATAAGCGAGCTCTACGAACTCCTCCACATACCTCTCCAGCGAACGACCTACCTGCAGGAGCCCGATAAGGCGATCGCTGGCTGTAAGGGTGAGAGGCGTTGGAGGAGCTGGATCCAGGGAGCCGGTGAAAGTCTCCATTTTTTTTTTCCTGTGGAAAATCCGGTTGATTTTTGGGTCCGTTCTTCTGTTACGTTTGCTGGTGTAGAGATGAGGCAGATACGGATTTCCACAATACATTCAATACTTTAATATAAACGAAGGCAGAGAACACCATACTAACACAAACAGAGAACGGACGAGGAGTGAAGGGAGTGAGTGCAATATATGGGGAGTGAAGACAATAGAGTCCAGGTGCAGGTGATGAGTGATGATGAGGAGCTGACGAGGGAAGTGAGTGCAGGTGTGGAAACAGGAGGATTCTGGGAAATGGAGTCCAGGGGAACAAGGGATCTGTAACAGAAACACACAGTGATTGCTTGAATGAAATTGACTGGAGGAAAGAATGGAAAGGGGAAGTGTACCTCTCACATGAACTGGACAGGCCTTTATCTTTTGGGGAGATTTCACAAGCTGTTCAGGAAATGTGTTCTGGGAAGTCACCTGCATTTGGACGGTCTTACAGCAGAATTTTATAAATCATTCTGGACTTTAATAGGGCAGGACATCTAGTTTTTCTTGAATGCATCAATCAAGGGACCTTTCCTTTAAGTTGTCAAAGGGCAATTCTAACATTAATCCCAAAAAAGGGTGATCTTGGATGTCTAAAGAACTGGCGTCTGGTATCATTGATATGTGTTGATTTTAAGATTTTATCAAAATCATTGACTAATAGATTTAAAAAATGTATGGCATCAGTCATTCATATGGATCAAACATTTTGTATTCCTAAAAGGACAATATTTGATAATCTGTTTTTAATGAGGGACATGATTACAGTTGCAAAAATTCAAAATTTGGACATTGGGTTTATATCATTGGATCAAGAAAAACCATTTGACAGGGTAGATCATCAGTACTTATTTAAAACCCTGGAAGCTTTTGGTTTTGGTCCTTAATTTTACAATATGAAATTTACAGTATGTTGAGGATTAATGGTTCCTTATCTAGACCTTTCTCTGTAACCAGGGGAATTAGGCAAGGGTGTCATCTCTAAGGTCTTTTATATGCAATTTCTATTGAAGCATTACTAGTCATACTAAGGAGGCAGTTAAGTGGTTTTAGTGTTCCCACTGACCCCAGTGTAGATCCAGTTAAATTAACAGCTTATGCAGATGATGTAACAGTAGTTATAAAAGAGTCTGAAGATATTACAAGATTGATATCTTATTAGATAAATACCAGCAAGCTTCATCTGCATGTATTAACTGGGAGAAATGTGCATCTTTACTTTTGGGAGGCTTGCAGGGTGCAGGACCTCCTAAGTTGCCACAGCAATGTAGCTGGGCACGAGATGGTTTTAAAACCCTTGGTATATATTTTGGGACTACTAGTTATTCGGAAAAGAACTGGGAAGGGCTAGCTGATAAGGTAATTATCAGAATTCGTAAGTGGCAATGGGTTCTTCCACATCTCTCTTTTAGAGGAAGATGCTTGATCATTAACAAGTTGGCAGCCTCAATGTTATGGCATAAATCCTCTTAAACATTTACTTTCTGGTGTTCAAAAAGCATTTGTTAATTTTTTTTGGGATGGCTGCCATTGGCTTCCTCCAGGTATTCTTTATATTCCTGTAGCAGAGGGAGGCCAGGGTTTAATACATTTGGAATCTAAAATCTTGGCAATGAGGTTACATTCATTACATAAACTCCTGTATTGTTCAGATCACGAGCCTTGGGTTGTGTTTGGAATATATATACTTAAGGATTTGGTCTTGATAAACAGTTGTTCCTAATGCAGGAGTCCTTAGTGGAGAAGATGCATTATTTACCTTCCAGTTTTTATTTATCAGTAATTGCAAAATGTATTTTTATAATATTCTCTTGTGGCAAGGGGGAGTGGTTCAGCGAACGCTGCAGCGGGGGAGAGCGTCAGGAGACGCACGGTGGATGAGCGGGTTAAGCGCAAATAACAAACACCTGTCTCTTGTTACAGTAATTGGCGTGGAGAGAGTACTTAACGCCAGGACTACTGGCTGCTACACTCCCAAGAGGCATCCGTACATAAAGCCCCCAATAATTCTGTAAATGCTGGCCAATTGGTCCCCAAAATTAACGGATGCCGGAGGTGCGGATTAACTGCCACCTCCACACTATGCTTTTGACCCCGAAATTGGATAATGACTGGCACAATAGGATATTCTACCACATCCCCGTGCACACACCGCACCTTAACCACGCGGCTATTATCCAATGCCCCAGATTGTATCAAACGTTGATGGATCGAGGTTTGGTTACATCCTGAATCCACCAATGCCTGATAGGTACCCCCCTTAATACTCACAGGTATTTGGTACCACCCAGCCTGACCGGGGGCAGCCTGCGGGACGTCCGGGACCCGGACCATTGTCCCCACCTCCATAACAGGGCACCTGTCCACAAAATGCTCCGGGTCCCCGCAACGCCAGCAGGCCGGCCCAGACCTCCCCGCCGCTCCAGTGGCAGAGAGAGGGTTAAGCGGCTGACGTGGAGAGAGCGGAGAAACAGGAGCGGGGTCCAACCCGGCCGGTGGTAATCGAGGCGCCGAGTACGAATTCTGGTTATTCCCGCCCCGCCCTCATCAGATTGACTCAGACATCAGATTGACTCGCTTCAAGAGCCTGCCTAAATGACATTGATTAATTTTAATTTGTTAAATTACTATTGTTATTATTTTTACATTTTTATTTTAACCTAAACATTACATTTCTAAACCTTGTAGCCTCTTGTTTAGCGCTCTAACATTATCGAGTTCGCTTGTGGTCTCAATGCCCTCATTTTGCTTTTTACTTTGTTTTATATGAATAAAGGCCAAAACGACATCTAAATTACTGTGACTTTTTCGTCTGGCTCTCTTAGGTGTTTTATATTATTTTATATTGAGAAGTTGTTCGGTATTAGAAGTCTATAGCTATGCTGTTCAAATTGAAAATATAGCCTACCAACATTTGTTATGACAAAATTATACTCTAATATATAATTTTCATGAAGACATAATTCCCATACCCTTTGCCTCAGTGGAGGTTTGACAGGAAATATTTCTCAGTTCTCATTGAAAGCAATGCGTTTCTGCCACGTTGCTGGGACATAAAACAACAACCAGAGAGAAACTATTTTCTCGCACATTTTCTTGTCATCAACAGTATCTAAGGCTAAGACAACGGCATCGTGGAAAGTGGAAAGGACAAAGTGGATGGACAATATGTTTAGCGTTTATATCGGTTTTCTATAAAGCTAAACGTTGAAAGCGCGTCGATCACACGAAAATGCGTATCAATAATACGAGTGTGCAATGTCGTGGAATGTTTACGCCAAAATGAGTTTTGGTGTGCATATGGTACGTAGCTTTTCGCGTGCATATGATACGCACTTTATGGCGTATTATACGCACGAACCCCCCACCCATCCACCCCCATCCTACCCAAGAGCGTGTAACATGCCATAAAGTGCGTATCATATGCATGCCAAAACTCATTTTGGCGTATATATTCTACGAGATTACACACGCGTACTATTGATATTCTCATGTGATAGTGTTGTGCCATCATATTCGGCCTGGCCTGCTTGTCTGCATATCTTTATTGGTCATTTAATATCAGTGTCTTAATGCATTAAGCATTTTCTTCATAACTGTGTTTTATTCTCAAGGAAAATGCTTAAAGGTCCCATTCTTCGTGATCCCATGTTTCAAAGTTTAGTTAGTGTGTAATGTTGTTGTTAGAGTATAAATAAAATCTGTAAAATTTTAATGCTCAAAGTTCAATGCCAAGCGAGATATTTTATTTAACAGAAGTCGCCTACATCGAACGGCCAGTTTGGACTACATCCCTCTACTTCCTTCTTTAATGACGTCACTAAAACAGTTTTTTGACTAACCTCCGCCCACAGGAATACACAAGAGTTGTGTTTGTAGAGTGTGTTTGTCGCCATGTCGTCGAAACGGTGTTATTTTCATCCCGCAGTCCAATCACCTTTGTTTGGCCTTCCCAGGGACGCTGTACTTACAATTTATGTTTAACTCGGTTCTCGAAAATTATAATTGTGGTATCCTTACTGCAATAGTTAATGTTGGACTGCAGTGCACATAATGGCCACACGAGGGGACTATGTTTATGTATATGGCTGTTTTCCGTATGAGGTACTCTTCTGAGTGAGTGCTAACGTTGTACATTTTCTGTCGCTGCTTGTGGAGATTAAAGAGTTCAGTCTCTCTGGAATTATTGTCTTTTGTGTTCATTCGGCACAACACCACAATAATCCACATGTAAAACTATGTGCAGCACACGTTATGGTAAGAGGCGTGACCTTTCCGGGCAAGGAGCGCTAAGCTGCTGTCGAATCACAACACAGGAACCGCTGGCACAATCAGAACTCGTTACGTATTTCTGAAGAAGGGACTTCATAGAACAAGGAAGTCATCAGCCCGTTTTTATGACAGTGGAAACAGCGGTATACAGATAAGTAAATTATGTGAAAAATACTGTGTTTTTTTACACGCGAAACATGAACACATGTTATATTGGACACTATAAACACAATCAAAGCTTCAAAAAAACACGAAAAACGGGACCTTTAACGTGTTATTGTGTTCATAGTGGGCTGCTTATAAGGTGTAGTGAATTTGTGGGAGAAATAACAATTTTACAAAAGAAAACTTGTAAATTGACATTTATTCAACTTTGATCTGTCCTTTTTTTAATTTTGGTTTATAAAGATGCAAAACGGAATAAACAAATATCTGAAAAGAAGGCAATATTTATTTTGTGCACAAGAAATTTGTTTTAATTTAAATTTTGGTATTCACCATAGCATTTAAAAATACAACAACCGTTCGTTTTTTGTTTTTCTTGACGTGGTTAAAAAACGAAAAAGGAATGGAATGGAGTCAAATGTGACTTTTGCTTTGGAGGTTTAGTTGGCAGAGAAAATAACCGTTCTGTCTGCCATCCGTTAGCCGGCCAATACTTAATATTAATTAAATAATCTCAGCGTATTGCCTAAAACAAAAGTCATGACATCTGTGCAGGGTGCGATTTGTGAAAAAAACAGAGGGGATGATGTTTTGAAAAGGTTTTTTTTTTTTTGAAAATTTGTTAAAAACCACAGTAGAGCTATACTATTTTTGGCAGCTGTTACAGAAACATAAAAAATAAAAAAAAATCTGATTTAACCTTGAGATTTTTGAAGTATTAGATAGCTTAGATATTTGCACTACTACAATGACACTAATAATTCTTAATTTCTGATAGAAATGCAAAAGTACACGGACCCAAATGGGTTTATGTGTTTTGATAGTTTGTCTTTCGATTCGAAATGAAGTAAGCAGAAATGAAAAACCAACACCTTTATTCATTTTTCCGTTTGTTTTTTCAAAAAAAAAAAAAAAAAGATTTCTGCTTGATTTTTTTTTTTTTTTTTTTGGTTCACGTTTTTAACCTGTGAACCAAAAAAGGAAAATAAAGTCAAAATCTTTTTTCTTTTCTTTTTTGGAACAAATGAAGAAAACTATTAAAGGCACCATTTTCTTGTTTCTGCTTATTTCTCTTTTCTGCTTATTTATTTTTTTTTGTTGCTGCTTATTTTTTTTTATGCTCTCCTGACCTCTACCTAATAGGCCACAGCACTCCTGACCTCTACCCAAGACGCCATAGCAGTCCTGAGCTCAACCCAAGAGACCATAGCAGGCACATTATCACTGAGCGCTGTACATCGAGGCATATCAGCTCTGAGATTCGTCCATTAAGACATGCCAGCAGTGAGATCCACACATCAAGTCATGCCAGGTCTGAGATCCGTAGACCAAGCCATGCTGCACCTTCTCTAGTCCCATCAAAGCATACTGAGCCACACCAGGGAGCAGACATCTAGTTTGCAAACATGTGAGTATATTAATGTTTATTATAGTTTGTTTGTTTTTAGTTTTTTTTTTTTTTTCTCTGGCAAATTACTATTTGGACTTCATATTGTTTTTTACACTCTTTCTTATACAAAAAATGACTAAGTTAAAACTTAGATGTATGTATGTTTGTGCCAACAACTTCCAAAAATTCATATCTCAAAAATGTTTTGTTGAGATGTTGTTATTTGTGATGATACAGAATAGTCCTGATGGTGATTAATCCACAATTTTAGTCATTTGGCATGTTAACTTGCAAATTTTACTTGCATTGGAATAAAGTTTTAGTAAGAAATAGTTACAATACCAGCAAATGGTCAGTGTTTACCTAATTAAAGTGACTGAAAACTAATATTTGTCTTTCTTGTATTCTTCCTAGCCCTCCTGCGTAATATAGGCTATTAACAAAACAGGAAATGATGATGGACCAACTGCGAATCATCTTCAATACCCTGCAGAGTATGAATTCGGCTTATGAGTCAGAGACAGTCCTGGATCGAAATTTGTTTCCTGAAGATGTCAGTTCTCTTCAGGAAATGGAGGAACAACTGCATAGCAATCCTGACCTCCAGAAACGGTTGGTATGTTGGCAACAGTGATGCGCGGGTTGATCCAAAATGAGCGGGTGCCTGCGGTCATCCGCGGTCACCCGCGGTTACGAGTCATCCAAAAATATTTTTAATGATATTCGGGTCGCGGTCGGTCGGGTCGTTTGAAATATAGATGCCAATTAAACCTTTGTAATTTTCAGTTTTACTTACTAAAGGTTTCAGTTTTACTTTCATGGGTATTTGTGAACATTTATTTATGGATATTATAGCCTCAGTCTTTGGCTTAGCCTACCTGTTTTTGTTCGTCTAAAATGCGTTAATAAATACTTTATTAACTTATTCTATCACTGCATTTTGTGTTTGTGAGAGCTTCAATGAGAGCTTCAATTGGGCATTCACGTGGCGAAATAGCCTAAGCCTGCTAATACAAGTGGGAAATCCTTATTTACCTTTTGAATGTTGAGCGTTATTAACTTTTGAATAAATGCTGACGCGGGACAAAATGCCCGATTTCCCAACACGTTGAACTGAGCAATGCCATTGTACCATTTTAATAGGCTACTTTTAAACGCATATAGCTCAGTATGTCAGTTTTATGTATTTTCTGAGAGGGGGCGGGATTTTTGTTAGGAAAGTCGGGGGAGAGACGCACACTTCGATTAGACTGGATAAACACATCCAGCATCTTAATTGTTAAGAAAATGAAACGAAATAAATTAATAAATCAAGCCTTTATTACATAACACTAGGCTATATCATACAGCATTCAGAAAAAGAACAGTTTGCGCTCCTAAGGGCTTTCACACTTTTCCAAGAGTGGGCCTTCTCTCAGTTGACCTGCTGATTAATTCTTCAAGCAGGGTTGAAACATAAACATCACATTCATCAATAATATGCATCTAGACAGCTGAAATGGAAAATGATGGGCCGCCTCAAGAACTGCCTGCTTTTGCCGCTGCACCTCTGAGGGCACCACGTCAGGTACTGAAACATTTCTCTCCTACTCAGGCTGGATTAATGGATATTATTGGCCAGGGAGGCTGATGGGGGGCGTATGGGAGGGGGGCGGCCACACACCCCGCACCCCTAGTTTTTACGTCTATGGCCCAATGACGCTGCAATGAGCATTTACTACTTTTAAAAAATGCAGGTCAGGAAGCGGGTCAGGTACAATTTTATTTATTTTATTTTTTTTTTGCGGTCCGAGTTGCGGGCGGGTTAGTTGAAAACGTTGGTCGGGTGCGGGTTGTTTATACATTGACCCACGCATCATTGGTTGGCAAATCATCACATTTCCTAAAACTGAGGTGACTAGTAGGGATGAGCGAGTACAGCATTATCTGTATCTGTATCTGTATCTGTTAACCATATGAATTATCTGTATCTGTACTCGGAGTGGGTGGGGCCTAACCCGGAAGTAGGTGGGGCTTGTCTTGAAATGGGCAGGGCTTTAACCGGTATGTTATTTTAAGCATGCAATTGATATGGGTTGATCAGAAATTGTTATATTTATTGCTGATTAGAAAAATATTTACAGGACAGCATCAGGATTGAGCTTCAGATCAATGGTTTTGATCACAATAGCAAACGAACTGTATTACAGAACAAGTTTTACAGAACAAGTGTTAAAACTTGTGTAAAAGTGTAAAAGTGTAAAAGTGTACAAGTGTAAAAGTGTAAAACGAACTGTATTACAGAACAAGTTTTTTTATTTCCACACCAGGTGTGTGTGTGTGAGTGTGTGTGTAGCTTAATAATTAATTTGTAATATTTATAACACTAGCTTACTACCTTTATGTTTTTATGAAAACAGCAAAAACGTGTCAGACACTCAGTGTCTGGTTACTGGTTAGAGACAGCTGAAGGTTTAAAAAAGAAAAAAAATCTCCGATAGGCAGGGACGCAATGCGAGTCGCATTCTACCAAGCAAGCACGTCTGAACGAACCCACGTTTACCAGAACTCTACTGGTTAGTAAGTACGTATTATTAACGTTACAACCCGAAGTAAAAAGCTGAAGAAACATTAAACGTTAACGGAAAAGACCCGCGAACCCGAGTCACCGACCCCTCTTACACTGATATTGATATTGAAGCTTCTGTGACGCTTCTCAAACGCACCGCGCCGCGGCTGGTGTAAACACGAGCATTGACTAGAGTGGCCGCGTATCAGCTCCGGTAGCCGTGTCGCAGCCGTAACGTGCCGCACACGCGTGCAGTGTAACACCTGTTTCACACATAATCCGTCTGCAGTGCGTATGCGTTGCGTATTTTTTTACGCACCCATGTTAACGGATTAGAGCGTTCACACTGCACGCGGTTGCGGTCCGTCATTGCGTTCCAGGAGCGGTGCGTCTGCAGCAGTGCAGCGATCGTTTACGTGCCGAGTCTGTGTGTGGGCAAAATGACAGGGATTGACCTGAAATTGTAAAAAAAAAAAAAAAAAAAAAAAAAAAAAGAAATTATGCACATTTAAACTACTTTGTACATTTAGTAGCCTACATTACATAAATATTTTTTTTTTTTTTATGATTTAACGCCATGCCAGCAACAAGCTATAGCTATTCATGCCAAAAGGAAACATTTCAATTTCACAGTTCAGCTGTATCATTTCAAAACAATTATTTTATTTTAAAAAAATGAACAGTGTTTACTTTCATAATGCGATCAGATATGTTTTTCCCCATCGTTGGAGGGGAAACTCGCATCCCAGCAGGCAATGACGTTACAGGCGGACCTAAAACCAACCTATTCAAAAACAAGGTGACATGGATGACACTCGTCTCATCGTTGAGGTGGAAAAACATAAAATTGTGTATGACCCGCAGAATGTAGGCCTAGGCCTACAAAGATTTGAATGCGAAGGAGGCATGGGAAGCAGTTTCGTCGGCTGTTGGTGTCGACAGTAAGTTTTCAAATCTTTGTGTCATGTTTACATGTACTAAACTACTCCAGCAACTGTCAATATATAAGTGTAATGAATATAACATTACGTTATTTATGTTTATGGTTTTTCAAAATGATTACAAACATATTATTGCTGTAAAGCCTATATGTTGTTCGTGAATACAGTAGTGTTGCTATCTTTTTTTTTTTGCATTATCATGTAGGTGTATACATTTATTGTATTGGTTAAGCCGAAACTCGAACAGTCTCGTAGCGCACTGAAAACGTGTGCTGTGTGAAAGCACAATGGTTGCTTCCTGCTTCAGCAACACATACGCACTGCATACGGACCGCACACGCACTGCAGACGGATTATGTGTGAAACAGGCGTAAACCCGGCCTGAGGGAGAGAAAGAGAGCTGTTCTGTGTGTGACTGTGAGTGAGCAGAGCGAGACAGCAACACAATACATCTGTAACATTATGTGTGTAGGGGAGGGGCGCTGTGACTAGCTTATCACAGAACGCTGACACAATCAGCTACCCAATGATGATTTTCATTCAATCCGAGCACAGATATTGACTCGTATTACTCGTATAATACTCGTACTCGGCAGAAGTGCTTTATCCGTACCGGATACTCGTTTCAGCCAAGTATCCGGCTCATCTCTAGTGACTAGCTTCAGTGTTTTCCACAGACTTGCACTCTATTTGTGGTGGCACTTACCCTGTTAAATGTAGGGACAGTGAAGTCGCTTTTATGTGCGCACACATCCACAGTGACCACACACAGCCAGTCACATCTCAGATGCAAATACTGAATTGAATTCTCTTCTGCTTCTTTTTGTGATTTGATGAACATACAGACAAAATGCTCATCTTTTCTAACAGACATATCATTGCACTAAGGCCAAGATTTTTTTTTTAAAAGTGCTGTTGTATATCTTGCACATGGCTCTAAGCAACTGCTTAGACTAGTTTTCTCCTGGAGCCATATTAGAACCTGGTAGGAGGATGGTGGCAGCTCATTACTAAACTGATCTCCATCAATTAACAGTCTCTATGTGCAGATGTTACTGAATGTCTGTAAATAGGTTCTGGGTTCAGTTTTAATGTATTTGTCCTTTAAAATTCAATAGCCATGTTAACTCATTTCAAACCATGTTTACATGTATGTTTCAGCAGCTGTGAGGCATAACCGTCTGACGTCTGCGGCCACAGTAAAGGACATTGATTCCACCATCAAAAGATGGCTATATCTGGCCCCGGATAGGGCTGGTGGCAGGAGAGTGAGGATGAAGAGAAAAGAGCATCAGGAGAGTACAACAGGTTAACGGACTTGTAACTTGTGCACAGTGCCGCTTGTTCATGAACTGAATCAGAAGTTAAAATGTTGTGTGCACAGTGCCACTTGTTCATGAACTGAAACATAGATGTTCAAGAGCTGTGTGAAACATGGCATTGACATTCAAGCATTGTTTTTTTTTGTTTTTTTGTTTAAATGTGAAACAATAAATATTTTTTCAGAATACTGTTGTTGTTCAGGCATTTTTAATTTGGGCCAAGGGTGTGTATAAAGTGGCTAGATTAAGGTTTTGTTGAGGCTGACATGTGGAACCAAATGTTTGGTCCTGAATAGTACCAGAATAGGGCCAGTTGTAGTCATACATTTGGCTGAGATATGGCTATGCCATGGGCCATATGTGGCCCGAGTTCTGGCAACCAGACCTGGTCCAGTCATGTACCGTAATTCACTGCTGCATTTGGGCCAAGTGAAAGTGGGTTGTGTGGCCCATCACTGGGCCAAACCAGTTTTGCTATGTGGGTATTGTAGCCCAGGTGGGAAGAATGTCTTTGTGGATATCTGAAATGACAATTATGGATAGGAAGAATGTAGTTGCGGACATCCGAAATGTTCTTTTTGATGAGGCAAAACTGAAATACAAATATCTGCAACACATATCCAGTCTAGCTGTTAAATGTTAAAATGGCTTGCCATAAAAATGAGGCCGCTGCCATCTTAGCTGCACGTCACCGCATGTCACTCCCGGATAACTGAAAATGGGCAAAGAGGCGGGACGTCGTTTGAGCTGATGTGACTGGTTGCTGAAACCACGCCCGCCTAGCTCGATGTGACCATGTTAGCAGTCAAAGGAGCTATCTATCTTAGATAAGATCTAAAATATTAATGAAGATAAGTTTTATCACTAGAAAGTTCTAAAGGTTTACTGTCAATCTACGGTGTTTTTTTTAAGATATAGATGCTCCAACACCAGTAGTGTTGGGTGTGCAAATAACAACATGGAAAATCAAATGGGACTTCATACCTTTATAAATAGAGATCGCGAGATGAATCCAATCTGTGGCACTTGGGTAAAATATGAGTGTCCATTGCAAAACAAAAAAACATTTCACATTTCTTCTGAATGATCTGCTCTCTGTCATCGTTCTTCAAGAAAGGATGTAATCTGAACAGCCTTTATGTTGTAAAACTGTATACGATCGTATCTGACAAACAAATGAGCCCGTGTCCAAAGTATATTTTTTCAAAATAGTGCAGCAGTTTTAGTTATAATATCCAAGCAGTGCTGTCGGATTTTGATATCCTCCCGCCATTGTCATTGTAGTAAATCTCACAACCAAAACTTTCAGCCAATGCCACGATCCAACAACGTGTGTTCTCTTCCGTATGCGAGCACATCTACACAGACACACATCAGTCTCGAATATTATGCAGCAAGCCATATTTTATAATTGTATAAAATAATCGAGAAAAAAGCACAAATACGGCTGAGATGCCAAATTCAGCGGCTGGAATTAGCTGCTGAGGTAACATGACGGCTCACAGACAGCAGCGCGATCCACCTGTCACTCAAGTGACCATGCCCTTAATTATGCAGAACTTTAAGGCTTAATATAATTTAAACGGATGAGTTATTATAAAATTCACCACCCTCAGAGTTGTCATGAAGGGCAAAATTAGCAGTATAGACCAAAACCACAATTTGAACCAACTTGTAAACATGTTTTTTTCTGCTATAAACTTGGCCAATTTAACATGGGACTCAGTAGCCGCTTTTCCACTGTCGGGCCAGTGCGAGCCAGGGCTAACAGCGTGCCGGGCTGGGCCTATGGCCACAGACCTTAGGCACCGAGGCCAAAATCAAGTTGCGTTTCCACTGTCGGTCCGCTAGCTCCGCAGCGCTGATCTAAAAACCGCCCTTAAAAACACCTCCCTTGATCAAACGTCACACAACCCAACCCATTTCAGCGTGTAGACCATCACCTGACTGCGATTAGCTCCGCCTTTCACCTCGACCGCGCCTCAAGCCCCAGCTGGCCCGCTTTGGACCAAGGTTTTCGGCGGGCCGAAAAACCCGTGCCTTTGGCACCGAGGAAGCACCGAAGAGGCACGATCAAGCCCCGGAAGTGACAGTGGAAACGAGACCGGCCCTGGCACGCACTAGCACGCCCGCCTTTGGCCCGGCAGTGGAAACGCGGCTAATGAGATTCTGCTCTCTTTTGGAGCCTGTCCCTAGCGGCCAGTCAATGAATCGCAGTTTAAGTCACTTCCGTATTGGCTTCACGAGAGACTGGGGGAGGTTGCCGCTTGACCCGCACCCGCCCGCTCCCGCAACCCGCGTGTTCCACTCCCGCCCGCTCCCGCGGACTTTCTCTCAGAGCTTGTGAAAATAGGCCTAAACAAATACTCAGACTAAATTCGTTCAAGTTAACATCCAGAATAACAGACTTTAAACATGATTGCGTTTAAATAAGATGAAGTAGCCGTAAAACCAAAGCACCACACGTGATAAAAACATTTGGTATTTTTTATTAGCGTTATAAAACATTAACCGTTAAAACAAAACCACAACTAGCGGCACCTCAGTTTTTAAACGCAGACTACTGCATACATATTCACCGAACGATTAACTAAACAAGCAGTTTAAATAACAGTTTAAGTAAATAAGCCAAAGCACAATACAAAATAACTTTAACTTATTAAATAAACACATAGGACTTACAAAGTAGACTAGATATACTTTAAACAAATTAAATACAAAACGAAATAAATAAAAGAAATACAATGCCTTGCTTAACAGGCTATTGCAAGAAAGAAAATAAATAATACTAATAAATAAAAATAACATAGCCTACTTTAACAAACGAGTGATCACTTGCATTGCTTACTCCATATTAGCCTACTATGAAGGAAAAGTACAGGTGCTGGTCATATAATTAGAATATCGTGAAAAAGTTCATTTTTTTTATTGTAAATTATTTAAAAAAATGAAACTTTCATTTATTCTAGATTCCCTTCCCGCGGGAGCCCAAACTAAATGCAGCCCTCTAACGGAGGTGATTTGGTTGAACTCGTGAGAATGAGTTTCTGCAGAGATACCTAGAAAACAAAATAAGAATATCGAGAAAATATTAGTTAAAACAAGACCTGAGTTGTTAAGGAAAACATGATGGATGAGATTTGATGTTTGGAGTGAGATTTACACTCTTAAAGCCGCGGTTAGAAACTTTGAGATCGGATCAACTTAATAACAGCTGGGTCACACGGAGGAAACAATATAACCTGAGTGTTTACCAGGGAACTTGTGAGTGCAGTATTAATAAAATTTTGTGTTATTTGAACTAATTTACTGCATAGTATGAGGTAATAAATGTATTTTGTTCTGTAAAGTTTCGTGATTTATGTTCGTGATGATGTTTATGATGTTATGCTGATATGCTGATTGTATGCTCTGATTGTTAAGTGAACAATACGGACTCAAAATTCATTTTGAGCTCATGAATTAATGTGAGTGAATTAAGTCTGCTGTCCGGCTATGTGCAGGACATTTTTTATTAATGGAGAGGAAAAACAGATGGCGGGCCACCCAAAGAGCAGAACGGATTGAAATTTCTTGGATTCGCATCGGAAAACGTACTCGGTTACTAACGTAACCTCGGTTCCCTGAGATACGGAACGAGTACTGCGTATGGGGAAAGGTCTCCTTTTTCCCCGTTACTGAAGCCTTTTTCAATAACGCAGTGTAACTGCATCGTCATTGGTTCACTCACAGACAAGTTGTTGAACCAATGACGGCGCGGCATAGCTGCGCGACCTATGGCGACAGAGCGGGAACGAATTCAACCGCGCCGTGCCACGGCAGGGAACGACTGGACTTGTCTTGGGCACCGTGAGGGAACCAGAGGACAAGTGAGAAGGCCGGAGCCGTCGAACCCTCGTTACACTACAAAAAGGGAGTTAACTCCCAGAGTGGCATGAAGCGGAGCTCGATAGAGGCTGCTGGATCATACCGAGAGGACCCGAGCTTGTAAGGTCGGGACGTCCAAATGATAAAATCTGACAAAAGTGGACGGCGAGGACCAGCCGGCCGCCTCACAGATGTCTTTAATCGAAACTCCACTAGACCAGGCCCAAGAGGAAGCCATTCCTCTAGTAGAGTGAGCTCTAACTCCTATGGGGCAGTCAAGGCCCATAGAGGAGTAACAAAGAGCAATAGCGTCGACTATCCAACGCGAAAGACGTTGCTTTGAGACCGAAGACCCCTTGGTGTGGCCACCAAAGCAGATAAAGAGCTGATCAGATTGCCGAAAAGGCTGTGATCGATCAACGTAGGTCCTTAATGCCCTGACAGGGCAGAGTAGTTCCAACTCTTGCTCGTCCGACGAGGGAGGAAGCGCTGAGAGGGAAATAACCTGTGCTCTGAATGGAGTCGAGAGCACCTTAGGGACGTAGCCATGCCTAGGTTTCAAAACGACTTTGGAGTCGTTGGGCCCGAACTCAAGGCATGCAGGGCTCACGGAGAGGGCCTGCAAGTCACCAACTCGCTTAACCAATGCTAGTGCAAGTAGCAGAGCGGTTTTGAGTGTCAGGGGCCTGAGGTCAGCTGAACGCAGTGGCTCAAAGGGAGGCCCTTTAAGAGCTCTGAGGACCAAAGAGAGGTCCCAGGTGGGAACAGTGAGAGGACGAGGAGGATTTAATCGCCTGGAACCTCTCAAGAAACGCACAACGAGGTTGTTTCGTCCCACTGACTGGCCAGCGATAGGAGCGTGAAACGCTGCAATGGCTGCTACGTAAACTTTGAGCGTTGAAGGGGTGCGACCCAGATTCAAACGCTCCTGGAGAAAAGACAGTATCGGAGATACGTCACACTCCACTGGGTCTATGTTGCGTGTAGAACACCAGTCAACAAAGACCGACCATTTCTGGGCGTAGAGGCGTCTCGTGGACGGAGCTCTTGCCTGAGAAATGGTATTCAGCACGTCCCCGGGGACGTTAGCAGGCTCCCGTCGAGGGACCAGAGGTGCAGAGCCCAGAGTTCTGGCTGGGGATGCCAAATCGTCCTGTTCGCCTGAGAGAGGAGGTCCCGTCTCAGGGGGATCGGCCACGGAGCTTTTGTGGAAAGCCTGAACAGCTCTGAGGACCAAACTTGGCTCCTCCAGAGCGGGGCCACCAGGAGGACTCTGTGCTTGTCTTCCCTGATTCGTCTGATGACCTGTGGGATCAGAGCGATCGGGGGGAAAAGCGTAAAGGAGGGTGCTGGGCCAGACATGGGCCAGCGCATCTTCCTCCTTCGAGAAATAAATTGGGCAGTGAGAGTTGCCTTCTGAAGCGAAGAGGTCTACCTCTGCCTTTCCGAAGAACTCCCAGATCATGAGAACCGTCTGGGGGTGGAGCATCCACTCGTCTGAGGGGACAGTGCTCCGAGATAGCATGTCTGCTCCCAAGTTTGTTCTCCCGGGTATGTGAGTCGCCCTGAGCGACTGAAACCTCGGTGATGCCCATTTCGTCCAGCGCATAAGCGGCTGGACGAAAGACCGCCCTGGTGATTTATGTATGACACCACTGTCATGCTGTCCGACTGGACTAAGACGTGGCGCCCTGTCAGGTGTGCCTGGAACGCATGAAGGGCTCGAATCACTGCCAACATCTCGAGGCAGTTGATGTGCAGATGGCATTCCTCGTGAGACCACGAGCCGAAGGCCGGTCTGCCCTCGCAAAGAGCGCCCCAACCTGTGTTGGACGCATCTGTTGAGAGCACCGTCCTTCTGGACACCGCCTGTAGGGGTACCCCTTGGCTGAACCATACAGGGTTCATCCAGGGTTTCAGAGCTGCCAAACAGGCCTGATTGACCCTGAGATGCAGGCGGCCGTGCCGCCAGGCGTGAGGAGGGACCCGGAACTTCAACCAGTACTGCAGAGGCCGCATCCGAAGAAGGCCGAGCTGCAGAACCGGGGAGGCGGAAGCCATCAGCCCTAGCATCCTCTGGAAAAACTTCAGAGGGAAATAGGCTCTGATCCTGACCAATGCCACGAGCTGCTGAATGGCCAGAGCGCGCTCTGGAGATACTACAGCCGTCATACGGACTGAGTCGAAAACTGCACCCAGGAACGTTATACGCTGGCTGGGGAGCAGTGAGCTCTTGGCAAAGTTGACCCTGAGACCCAGGCACTCCAAGTGGCTGAGTAACACGGATCTGTGATGCTCCAGCTCGGCTCGTGACTGGGCTAGGATGAGCCAGTCATCGAGATAATTGAGAACCCGGATTCCCATCTGTCTCAGTGGGGAAAGCGCCGCGTTCATGCACTTGGTAAAAGTGTGAGGAGCTAGGGACAGTCAGAATGGAAGGACCGTATATTGGTAAGCCACACCCTCGAACGCGAATCTCAAGAATCGCCTGTGATGGGGGGCTATCTGGATATGAAAATATGCATCTTTCAGGTCCAGCGAGCAGAACCAGTCCCCGGGCAAACCTGCGCGAGGATCTGCTTCAGCGTTAGCATCTTGAACTTCCGTCTCATGAGGGAGAGGTTCAAGAGCCTGAGATCTAAGATGGGTCTGAGACCGCCATCTTTTTTGGGAACTAGAAAATAACGGCTGTAGAACCCCGAATTGCTCTCTGAGGGGGAGACTATTTCTATAGCTCCTTTCCTCAGAAGAGACGTGACTTCGGCTCGGAAAACATGAACGTCGTCCGTGTTGACTGAAGTCTGAAGCACCCCGCTGAAGCGCGGTGGCCTTCGGGCGAACTGAAGCGAGTATCCTCGACTTATGGTTCCCAGAACCCAGCTTGACACGCCGGGGATGGCCCGCCAGGCCTCGGCCCGCGTGACAAGGGGCTGAATGGTATCGGGTGACGGGCCGCCAATCGGGGGCCCGTGCACCGGAGAGAGTGGAAGAGGAACTTCGCTCTTTCTTAGAGAAGGTAGAATATTCATAGTGTTCGCCATAAGAATAGCGTTTTGCATGGACGCAGCACTGGGCCCAGTTAGTACAACACTGAACATATCTCCCACGCCCGGAGCTGAACGAGGTGGAGGGGGGGTGGAACGAAAGAGCTTTTGGGGTGGTCCGGCCATGGCGAGACTTTGCCCCATCCTCTTCCTTCCTGAAATATCAGGAGGGCTTAGGAGGCGTCAGGTCCAGCGTAATCTTAGGCCGGGGTCCCTGACGTTGCCTCGGGAAGGAGGAGCGCTTACGATGGCGCTGTTCCTTGGGTGGTGCTGCCTGAGAGGTAGAGGGGGCAGTTTTGTTCTGCTGAGCCGGCGCAGACTTGGGGCGGCTGGAAGCAGACGTGGAGCTAGGGCGTTTAGGCAGGAAGTGTCGCATAGCCTGAGACGACTTTTGTGATGCAGTAAAACGCTCCGTAAAGCCCTCTACTGCTGGCCCGAAGAGACCAGAAGGAGAGACCGGGGCATCCAAAAAGGCCATCTTGTCCATCTCCTTAATCTCGGTCAGGTTGAGCCACAAATGGCGCTCAAGCACGACCAGGCTGGCCATGGATCGTCCAATGGCCTGAGCTGCGGCCTTTGTGGCACGCAGGGCTAAGTCAGTGGCACTGCGGAGGTCACGGAAGGCAGGTGCATCGATGCCGGACTCAACCAGAGAACGGAGGAGCTTCGCTTGAAACACCTGGAGAATAGCCATGGCGTGCAGCGCTGAGGCAGCCTGGCCCGCGGACGTATATGCTCTGCCAGCCAGGGCAGAAGTGGTCCTGCAGGGCTTGGATGGAAGGGCCCTCTTAGTTTTCCAACCCACAGCCGTGGGGGGACAGAGGTGAGCCGCCACCGCTTCGTCTAGGGGTGGTAGATGCTCGTAACCCTTCTCTTCAGAGCCATCCACAGAGGTGAGAGCTGAATAATGCGTAGTACATAGGCGGGCAGAATACGGGGCGCACCATGACTTTGTCAGCTCGTTGTGAACCTCTGGGAAAAACGGTGCGGCGCGTTGACAAGGGGCCTGGCGGGAACCCGGCAGGAACCACTCATCGAGCCTGCTCCATGATGGCTCCTCTGGCGGAGCCCATTCGAGGTCCAAAACCTCTACTGCTTTCGAAAGGATGCGGAAGAGCTCGGCATCCATACCCGGCTTGCAGTCAATGGGCTCCAGCGAGGGAAGGCGGGCGGGGTCAGAATCACCGGCCCAACCTTCGGATTCAGAGGCCGCGAGAGACATGACGTCATCAAGCGGCTCGTCCTCAGAACCGCCAAAAGAGATGAGGTCGCTCGCATCTGCCGAGGGACGCAGCTCAGGGCGGGAGAACAGGACGGGGGACTGCTCTCTCGGGGGAGAGGGTGAGGCACGCGGGGAAGCCGGCGTGACGTCATCCAACTCCGTGCGCTGGGCCGCTCTACCCCGCCGTCTCTTCCTAGCCGGCTCGCGGGAGGAAGAAGACGGGAGGGCGCGAGCGGCGAGATCGCCTTCACTGAAGAAGGCGATCCGCGAGCGCAGAGAGGCGAGACTCATGTTCTCACAGTGAGAACACGAGGTCCCGGTGAGTGCGGCCTCTGCATGGGGTCTGCCCAGGCAGCCGACGCACTCACCGTGACCGTCGTCGTCATGCAGAGTGCACTCTGACGGCGGAAGTGTTCTCTCGCACTCATTGACGTACAGGTGAGAGATCACTTCCAGCATCAGAGTGCGTTTTCAGACCTCACATATTCGTGACATCACTGTGGTGTCACGAGCCGCAGGGTGTAATTTGGATTTGTCTGAGCATGTTTTTTTTTTTTTTTTTTTTTTTTTGATGTGAACATATGTGGTGTCATGTCGTGACATATTCACATGTGATGACTTATTCACATGTGGTCACATATTCACATGTGAACATATGTGGTGACGTTGTCCACATGTGGCCACATGTGAAATTCATGTGTTTTTTTTCTGTAAGGGGTCACGCAGGTGGTGAGAATAACTTCTTTAAATGAATCCGTTTGAGATCGAATTAATGCTAGATTTTTTGCTATAAATTACAGACATGGCATTAGAGGACTAATTCTCATTTTCCTCAGTTATTTTGCTTTATTTCCAGGTTAAATCAAATGCTTGTTCTTACGTACTAGAGCATGTACGCACATGCGCACTCTTCAAAAACTGTGCTTTAAATCTCTTGACAAACTAAAATATATAAATGACAATTGTATATATTCAAAATAAAATATATACATTGTACTTAATGTCAGCTTGCTTATTTTGCTCAAGATAAGGATTTATTAAAGGGATAGTTCACCCAAAAATGAAAATTTGATGTTTATCTGCTTACCCCCAGGGCATCCAAGATGAGAGTGACTTTGTTTCTTCAGTAGAACACAAATGATGATTTTTAACTCCAACCGTTGCCGTCTGTCAGCCGTATAATGCATGCCAATGGTAACACAATCTATAAGAGTCAAAAAATAAACATGCATAGACAAATCCAAATCAAACCCTGCGGCTCGTGACGACACATTGATGTCCTAAGACACAAAACAATCGGTTTGTGTGAGAAACCGAACAGTATTTATATCATATCATTTTTTACCTCTAAAACACCACTATGTCCAACTGTGTTCAGCATTCGCTTAGTGATGTCTGATCACGCTCTGACAGCGGCAGTGATGTCTCACGTATATACTTCAATGAGTGCGAGACATCACTTCCGTTGTCAGAGCACAATCAGACATCACTAAGCGAATGCTGAATGCAAAATAGCAGCCGCCGAGTAGCACTATGGGCAAGTGTGAAAGCAGTAATCTCACTCGGGTGTTCACCAAAAGCAGACCAAACAAGCATACCGAGACCTCCTTGAAGAGGTGGTCTCGGTACGCTTTCAAACAAACTCTGAAGCGGTTCGCATGATATGTGAAAGCAGTCGGACCCAATGGACCAACGAATCAAACAATATCATAATTCATAACGGGAAATGTGTTACACAAACGCATTAGTGTCTGATTATGAGAGCGAGCAGTTAAAAAACATAGAGCGCCTCTTCATCTTAAATGTTGTGTTATTACACTTCTCCACGAGAATGCTATCCCGACGAAGCTTTGGTTCCTGCTCTGCATCATTATAACATTCATATATTCATATATAAAAAATAAATGGTCAAAGAGTACGGACACAACCATAGACAGCGCTGGGAGATCCAGACTGAATTTGCCGAAGCATTAATATGAATGTAATATATAATTTAAAGGCGGGAATGATGGCTACATTCATATAGAGTTTGCGTGTGTCTCGACAGTTACAAATAAATCCATAATAAGCTCATGCTTCATAATACAGTAACGTTAATAATCTCATGCATGAACATGATTTCTTTTTTTCCACCAGCTGTAGACGTGAAGACAACACACCAGTGATTCCATGAAATCAAGGCTTCATTAAGCTATGCCTTTGTTTTGAATTAGCGACCTCTAGCGGTGAAAATTAGGTTTAAAAAGGTTAGTTTTAAAGTAACCAACAGGTTAATGTTTAACAGTTTGTGAATGACTCATAATTGTATCCTAATTTAGTTACTTAGTGTTTGGTAACAAAGGGCCTGCTTTGCATCAGCAACACTGACTCGAAGACAAACAAGTCATTCATAAGAAGACAACTGATGGCATCTGTATTCATACTAGTTTCTAACTAATTAATCATTTGGTTGTTAATCATAAATATTGGGGGCTGCTGCTCGGTATAATTATTTTCAAGAACATTATGTAAATTGGTAAACTATTTAGCCTAGGCTACTAAAACAAACACCAAAATCTAACATGAACTATTAAAAATTATAGCAATTTATGCAAAAAAATTGGTGAAAAGTTGGCAGCTTACACGTTTCTTACCTTGACCACCTTCTATGGATACACTTTCTGTTCTGATCTCCCCAAGTCTCTGCAAACTACTGAGTATGCACCAATCGGAGGCCACAATTTTATGATGTCATCATGTAGAAATACTAAATACAAAATACTATTTTGTATTTGAAATACGTATTTGAAATAAATGTATCATAAATACTGCCCATCCCTGCCAACAAGAATGGGCTGGCACTGATATATATTTCCCAGAGGTGGGGACATGGGTGGGAAGTCATCCCAGGGCATCGAATTGAAGTAACGCCTCACGCAAGATAGACTTCCAGAGCTCTATCTCGAGCACTGGAACAACACTGGCTTCAACTCTGGGGCAGAGCGGAGGTTCTCCAACAGCGGAGGTTCCATGTCAGGAGAGAGGATTGCAGAGGGATCCTCGAGGACACATACCTGAACTTTCGTCTGTGCTTTGAGTCCCGCATGATAGAAGATGCAGAGAGACTCATCAGGGTAATGCATGACATGAGCTAGTTGTAAATACTCATGCATGTGGGACCTGGACGTCATTTAAAAAGGCTTAGAAAAATGTTAAGAAAACCTAGCAGTGTTTCTGGTAAAAACCATGACTGCATGACTGAAGTTTTGTTGTGTGTGTTTTTATTTATTTATTTTTAGTGCATCTCTAAAGTTATGACTACTGAGCTTTGATTTTGAAATTAGCTAGAAATGGTTTTCTAGATAAACTGATCATTATTTATTGTTGTGTCATGTGATATTTATTTATTTATTTATTATTATTATTATTATTATTTGCTTTTTCCAAAGCACTGAACTGTATCACTTATCATTTTAGAAGGTTTTTTTTTTTTTTTGTATGTTGTCATTAAATTCGAATTTACCTGCATGAAAACATTACAAGCAATTAAGGCATCTAAATACCAAGTACTTCAAATATAAATTATACTAGTATGTTCATTCATTGAACATCCCATCATGCCATAATATCAAATATGTCTGATGTTTTTGCCTGCATTCAGATATGCTTTTGAAGTCACCACATATAAAACCTGATGCAATCACACTCCAATTTCATGGACTGCAATGTTTCTCAACAAGTTGTTTTTCAGATATTAGCTGTTAAAAGTATGTTTATTATTTATTTACTTTGCTTTTTTATTAGAATTGTATTGGAAGTTACATTGTATGGTGAATTTTACTGAATATGTTCATTGACGATTATGCTGGTACATTTGGGTATCCTACACAAATGAGAACATTGGTCACTTTTTCTTAATATCAGATAATTTTCCCTTTCACTTGCATTATGTTTCTCTGAGATCACAGTTCTGTTTTGAACACTTACATTTCTCCACAATAACTTTGAGTTATTTTATCACTACAACAGAAGCCTTTGCTTTGGTGATGTACTTGTTGTGATTCGTGTATTGGGTGTGGGTAAATTACCTGACTCATACATTTGGCACTAAAATATTTGTTTTGTTTCAGTATGTGGTTGTTAGCTACAGTCTTGTGAATAAACACAGTTCATATTTCTATTCAACTAGCAACTTAGTACATGGTTACATTTTTTGACATAAGTCACATGCAGTCACTTTTAGTGAAATATCACGTTTACTGGCAGTGTTCCAACCACAATCTCTTGAAACTGCTCTTTCCAAAAAAGTAGCATGAAAGAAACCCAACTTCATATTCAAAGCAGTTTTACCTTTACATATTACAACTGTTGCTAAGTTGTAAGCTTTTATGTAAGCTTTTATTTTGGTCCAAATTATTTAGAACATTTAATTCAGAAAGTGCTGTTGAATTTAAATTTACAGTCTAATAAATCATGTAAATAGGTTATTATTAATTTATCAGACATTTCCTCCACAGTGATACAAAAGGCATTAAAAAAAACAACTGTAAATTAACAAAGTAGTGTAATTTAGCATGTCTTTGTTTAAATCGATTTAGTTTTTATGACAGTTATTAGTGTTTCATACAAATTGGGTGTGGATCACTGTTTGACTCATTCTCTTGGCACTTAGCCTGCTTTGAACTGTCAGAGGTCTGCTATAAATGATTTGTTGTGTTTGTGGTTGTGAAGATTCTTAAAATAGCTGCTACTACTAGGAACACAAGTGCAAACCATAATACAGTGCTTAGCAATGAAGTAAATACAAATCTGATGCAATTACCTCTCTTCCTGTAAAATCTCATGTTTACAACATTCCATTTGATTTTTATTTTTTTTAAACTAATAAGTGGAGGAAAGTTTTTCCGAGGACACAGGAAGTGGGCTTAAAAAAACCCATGCTAAACTTTTTTTTTTTTTTTTTTTTGAAATTCAAAGGTTTAGGGGTAGGGGTAGTGTAGGGGGAAAGAATATACAGTTTGTACAGTATAAAAACCATTACGTCTACGGAGAGTGTGTGTGTGTGTATGTGTGTGTGTGTGTGTGTGTGAGAGAGAGAGAGAGAGATAGTCTGAAAATCCACACCTGCATAAACTCTAGAACCACACTGAAGTAATGTTAATCTAGCCATCACAGAAAAACTGAATTTTTTTAATAATAAAAAAAAAAAAACCCATTTATTATGTTTTTTAAAGCCATTTGGTTGACGAGGACACAGGAAGTATCCTCATAAACCATATTTACATTGTAATACCCATGTCATTATACACATTTGTGTCCTCATGAACCATGTATTCAAGAACACACACACAAACACAAACTAAAACACCCACTGTTTTATCATTAATGTTAGTGTTGGCACTGGCAGATCCAGGGGTGGGGCCAGTTTCTTCACTGCATGAATATAAGAAATATTCAAGATGAGGCAAGCATGGTGTTTCAGGCAGAGAATAGTTTTTTTTAACATACATTAAAATAACATCATTACGGAAGAGGATTAGGGCCAAGCAATAATAAAAAAATAAAACCATCTCGAGATTAAAGTTGTTAAATTTCGAGAAAAAACTCGTAAAATTTCGAGAAAAAAGTCGAGATAAAATGTTGAGAATAAAGTCGTTAAATTACGAGAACAAATTCGTTAAATTATGAGAAAAAAGTCGTTAAATTTCGAGAAAAAAATCAAGATAAAATGTTGAGAATAAAGTCATTAAATTATGAGAAAAAAGTCGTTAAATTACGAGAACAAATTCATTAAATTACGAATTTATTCTCATAATTTAATGACTTTTTTCTCGTAATTTAATGACTTTATTAACATAATTTAATGAATTTATTCTCAACATTTTATCTCGACTTTTTTCTCGAAATGTAACATTTTTCTCATAATTTAACGAATTTGTTCTCGTAATTTAACAAGTTTTTTCTCGTAATTTAATGAGTTTATTCTCAACAATTTATTTCGACTTTTTTCTCGAAATTTAACAACTTTAATCTCGAGATGGTTTTATTTTTTTATTATTGCTTGGCCCTAATCCTCTTCCGTACATCATCATTTAAAGAATTCATCAATATATTAAAAATATTAAAAAAATAACAATATTCAGTGAAATATAATGAATAAAAATATATACATTTTACATCATATTCATGGAAACGTCTCGGTTACTTATGTAACCTTAGTTCCCTGAAGAGGGAACGAGACGTTGCGTCGAGATATTGACGCTTTGGGAACGCAACGCGTGATGTCGTCATGAAGCACATGTGAAATCCGTCCAATGGCGTGACGAGACGTCAGAGGCGGGTGACGTCACGACCAGGAAACTATAAAGCACACTCAAACAAAGCAGCGCTAGCTTCAAGAGTCTGAAGTAGTCGCTGACAAGCATGCAGGAAGTATGGCAGGGCGACGCAACGTCTCGTTCCCTTTTCAGGGAACTAAGGTTACATAAGTAACCGAGACGTTCCCTTTCAAGGGAACTCGCGTTGCGTCGAGATATTGACGCTTTGGGAACGTATATACCCACGCAGCCATATTGACCAATGCCTGTCTAATGTGACTCGTCAGCACTAGACAGAACCCTGGCCCCAGGAGTGGAGCCAAGGTCAAGGTCATAAAACCTGACGAATGTATGTGGTGAGGACCAGCCTGCCGCATCACAAACGTCTTGTAAGGATACTCCTGAAAGCAGAGCCTTAGAAGCCGCCATACTCCTAGTGGAGTGGGCCCGGACTGCCAAAGGGGAAGGAAGCCCGGCCGACTCATACGCAAGTGAGATAGCCTCAACTACCCACTTACTCATTCTCTGCTTAGACGCTGGGGCCCCAACACTAGGGGACCCAAAACATACGAACAACTGCTCTGACTTACGCCCCAGGGCAGTTCTGTGTACATAAGTGTCTAATGCCCGAACAGGACAAAGCAGATTGAAGCGTTCCTGGTCTGAATCCCTAAAAGGGGGAGGACAGAAGGCTTGCAGTACAATGGGTCTGGCCACATTAGTGGGGACCTTAGGGACGTACCCAGGTCTGGGATAAAGGAAAGCTTTAACCATACCAGGTGCAAATTCCAAGCACGACGGAGACACCGAAAGAGCTTGCAAATCCCCAATTCTCTTGAGAGAAGAAATAGCGAGGAGGAAAAGAGTTTTTAAAGTGACAAACTTAATTGGCACCTCCTCAATAGGCTCAAAGGGAGCTAGGGAAAGGCCCTGGAGCACCACGGCCAAATCCCACGCCGGAACCCTCGAGCGTACCGCAGGCCTCAGTCTCAGAGTGCCACGAAGGAAGCGGGTGATCAGAGGGTCCCTCCCCAGTGATACCCCAGCCAAAGGTACATGGTAAGCCGCAATGGCCGCCACATAAACTTTAAGGGTGGAGGGAGATAACCCTGCAGAGAACTTCTCCTGCAAAAATTCGAGAACTGAACCAACAGGACAGATAACTGGGTCCAACTGACGAACAGTACACCAAGCAGTGAAAAGCTTCCATTTCAGCGCATATAACTTCCTCGTGGAGGGAGCCCTAGAATGAAGAATGGTACTAACAACCTCGGCTGAAAGACCAGAGTCTATGAGCTGAGCCCCCTCAGAGGCCAAGCCCACAGGCTCCAAAGTTCTGGGCGAGGGTGAAATATTGAGCCCCCCGCCTGAGACAGGAGATCCCTCCTGATCGGAATCTTCCAAGGAGAGCCATCGAGAAGGGATATTAGGTCTGAGAACCATACTCTACCCTGCCAACAAGGGGCTATCAAGATGAGCCGGACCTGGTCCTGGCGAACTCTTTCCAGGACTCCCGGGAGCAGAGCGATCGGGGGAAAAGCGTACAGACGAAGCCTCGGCCACGTCTGTACCATGGCATCCAGCCCTAGAGGAGCTGGATGCGTGAGGGAGAACCAAAGTGGACAGTGAGACGTCTCCCGAGACGCAAACAAGTCCACCTGAGCCTTTCCAAATACCCCCCAAATTTGTTCCACCACCTGGGGATGGAGCCTCCATTCCCCCGGCCTCAGCCCCTGCCTCGACAGGACATCTGCTCCGATATTCTGGACCCCCGGAATATAGGCTGCACGAAGTGACAACAATTTCCCTTGGGACCACAGGAGAATTTGGTGAGCCAGTTTGTAAAGCTGGCGAGAACGCAAACCCCCCTGATGATTTATGTAGGCAACCACCGATGTGTTGTCTGACCGGACAAGAACATGGTGGCCCCTGAGGTCTGGGAGAAAATTCTTGAGAGCCAGAAAAACAGCCATCATCTCCAGGCAGTTGATGTGCCAGGAGAGGTGATGTCTGCTCCACAGACCCTGAGTTGAGCGTCCATCTAGGATCGCTCCCCAACCCGTGAGGGAAGCATCTGTCATTAGCATCTTGCGACGACAAGGAGCTCCCAACACCGGGCCTTGGGATAGAAACCAGGGTTTCTTCCAC
This sequence comes from Megalobrama amblycephala, assembly GCF_018812025.1. Classification (NCBI taxonomy): domain Eukaryota; kingdom Metazoa; phylum Chordata; class Actinopteri; order Cypriniformes; family Xenocyprididae; genus Megalobrama; species Megalobrama amblycephala. Next base: position 29,829,742 of record NC_063055.1, read on the forward strand.
ATGTCGAGGGCACGTAAGCATCGCCGCGTGACCTTGATCATGCGAAAAGGATTCCCCCTCAGAGAGAACCCCCTGGTTCTGAGCCACCACTGTAGGGGTCTCATGTACAGCAGGCCAAACGGAATCACGTTGGACGCTGCTGCCATCAGCCCCAATAGTCTCTGAAACTGTTTCACAGTGAGTGACTGGCCTAGCTTCATTCGGTTTACGGTACAAAGGATCGACTCTATACGAGCAGGCGAAAGACGCGCCTGCATCGTTACTGAGTCCCAAACCACGCCCAAAAAAGTGGTCCTCTGAACCGGAGAAAGCACACTCTTTTTGGCGTTTAACCTGAGCCCCAACTTTCCCATGTGAGCGAGGACGACATCTCGATGCCGAATCGCTAACTGCTGTGATTGCGCTAATATTAGCCAATCGTCGATATAGTTGAGGATGCGAATTCCCTGAAGATGAAGAGGTGCCAGGGCTGCATCCATACATTTGGTGAAAGTGCGGGGTGAAAGTGCTAGGCCGAACGGAAGAACCCGATACTGGTAAGCTTTGCCCCCAAAAGCAAACCTTAGGAACTTCTAGTGATGTGGAAGGATGGAGATGTGGAAGTACGCGTCTTTGAGATCGATCGTGACAAACCAGTCCTCGGACCTGATTTGTGACACGATTTGTCGTAAAGTCAACATTTTGAATTTGAGCTTCATCACTGACTGGTTCAGCAGACGCAGATCCAAAATGGGAACCTGCTAACCTGCCTAATAATTCTGCACACCTAAATATAAGGCATTTTTTCATTTCCAGCCTTCATGAACAATTATATATCACTTATAAATGATTAAAAACAATATTAATAGTAGTTATTAAGATTGATGTGGATTGGAATTGGTCAAATGTGCTTGGGAAAAAAATATGATCAGAAAATCAACTTGCCTAATAATTCTGCACACACTGTACTGTGGGAAGGACCCCCATAAACCTGGGCGGGCGAGACCCGAACTGAATGGCATAACCTCTTTCGATTGTACGCAGGACCCATTGAGAAATATTTGGCAGTAGTTTCCACGCTGTCAGATATTCTACTAAGGGAACCAGTCTCTCGAGACTGGCCTCTGGTGTAATTTGAACAATCAATTCGGTGCCCTGAAGCGGCGCACCGGCAGGGGGCACCAGAATTGACTGTTCTGAGACCCTCCTCAGAGGGAGCGAGCACCCCAGTGCCGCTACGTTTCCGGGCGGACACATGGACAAATGCTCGCTGGGAACCACTGCGCCCTGAAACACACGAGGTGGCAGGGTTAGCAGAACGGCCCCCTGAGGGCACTGAAGGGAACTGGGCACCGTAAGAGGAGGTGTACACCATTTCCCTCCAGAGGGGGCTGCCCTCAGAGTCCTGATACTCGTGGCGTCAGGACTTCTTCGCCGCAGCCTTCTTGGCGATAATGACATTCCTCAGATCTGTCCTACCCCTTGAAGGTTGCGGCTGAGCACGACCACCCGACCCCCCGTATCTTTGAGGAGGAGCACGGGTAGTGACACTCTGTTTTTGAGTGGCACGGTGTTGCTGTGAGGAGCTGGCTTTTGATGTTTGGGGCTGCTGGTGTTGCTGAGCAGCCCCGGGGATATGAGATCTACGGGGGAGGAGCTTCTGGAACGCCGCCACTTGCTTATTAGCTTCCTGAAACCTCTCGACGACAGTGTTGACGGCGTCACCGAAAAGGCCAGGGGGCGCAAGCGGGGCGTCCATAAGGAAGTTTTTATCTTTATCCTTGATGGAACAAAGATTCAGCCATAGGTGTCTCTCCGTGGCCACTAGAGCTGCCATAGCGCGGCCTACAGATTTGGCCGTTTCTTTGGTGGCACGGAGAGATAAATCTGCAGCCCGACGTAGCTCATCGACTACGTCGGGCGAAATGCCCCCGTTCTCATCAATATCCCCCAATAATTCAGCCTGGTAGGCTTGCAGCACGCCCATGGTGTGAAGACATGCTGCCGCCTGACCAGAAGCTGTATAAGCTTTGCCCACCAAACCAGATGTGACTCTGACTGGTTTAGTGGGCAGCGTCGGGGCCTTTAGGGACGATGCTGACTGTGGAGAAAGATAGCTCGCGAGCGTCTCCTCCACTTTAGGCATCGCCCCATAACCGTGCTCTTTAAGCCCCGTTATCGATGCATAGTGCGTGGTCTGAGCACTATGCACACGATACGAGGCTGGTTTCTTCCAAGATCTCGACACCTCGGTGTGGAGATCTGGAAAAAACGGGAGACCCCGACGCGGAGGCTGTGCTCGCGAGGGCAGGAAGCGTTCATCTAATTTGCTTTTGGGACGAACGTCCTGCCTTTCTGCTGGCCAGTCAAGATTTAATCTAGCAACAGCGCGAGTAACAACCTCCACCAACTCCTCATAAGCCGGAGAGTGGGATGGCGAGTCCACACTCTCCGCTGCATCGATGCTCTCCACATCCAACTCCTCAGAGCTGTACGCTTCGAGCACCGGTGCCTGATCCAGTGTGGAAGGAACCGCAGAGCGTGCTTCCAAACACTGAGAAAAGGCACTGGATCTATCAGGTAAAGGCTGAGATAAGGCAGCGCCCGTCTCAAACCCCTCTGATAAATCCATTTGCGATCCCCAAGATCTAGACCGACGCTGTGCCTCGGCAACAGCGGGACCCGAACCCTGAGGACCGCGAGCCTGAGCGCCCTCCTCAAAGAGTGCCAGGCGGGAGCGGAGCGTCCGTAAAGGAAGCAGCTCACAATGCTCACAGCCAGCACCCTCGAGTGCTGACCGTGCATGCTCCGCTCCCAAACAAGCAACACAAAGACCATGTGTGTCCCCACTCGTAATAAAACGTGGGCAGGGATGAACACACGGTCTGAACTGCTGATCCGCCATAATAAAGATATATATAGATATATAGAGAGTCACAAACAACACCAAATAAGACAAACGAGTCACATAAAGCGCTACTGAAGACACAGAAGCTAGCGCTGCTTTGTTTGAGTGTGCTTTATAGTTTCCTGGTCGTGACGTCACCCGCCTCTGACGTCTCGTCACGCCATTGGACGGATTTCACATGTGCTTCATGACGACATCACGCGTTGCGTTCCCAAAGCGTCAATATCTCAACGCAACGCGAGTTCCCTTGAAAGGGAACCAGATATACTCTTTTAAGCAAACGCAGGTTCTACTTGAACTATCTGCCTTTCTTTTTTTTTTCTTTTTGGTATCCTAACCAGGGGTTGTTAGATTTATTTGGCTGTCCACAGGTCTGGCCAATAATTTGGTGTCTATAAAAAAAAAAAAAACCTTTTGAAAAAAAAAAAAATTGAATTATGGGCTATAAATGTAACATCTAAACTGCATTGAATCATTCATTCAAGTGATTTGTTCAAAAACACTGAATCATCCAGTAATGAACCAAGTTTTTATGAGTGAGACATTGAATCATTAATTAATGCTATTTTGTTTTGTTGTCCATTCAGAATTGTGGGCATATCGTGATCTCTGTTTGAAACAAATTACATACAGTGAAGGGAAAACGGTCATTTAGAACCCTGACATGTCATTAACATAATTTACAAGTTCCTGTTATTAAAAGTGCCCACCTTGGTTGACATCTTCATTCAAAGTTGTAGTTGAAGAGGCATCCTCTCTGACGGAGTGGGGGACGGCACGGGCGTGTGGCTATCGTTAGCTGAGCTGTTGGCTAACAGCACCGTTGTAGCATAGCGAGGTCGTAATTCTGAAAACTTCTAAATTCTGAATTTTTTAAAGATGTTTGCTTCATCTTTCCTATAAATTTAATTAATTAAATATTCCAAAGGTCATATTTTGAAATGCCGTGAACATTTTTAATAGGTTTTTAGGGAGTGTTTGCATTTATTCACATGCGATTGGATTAGCTACTCATGTGCTGTCTGTCATGATTTTGGCTAATGCCAGACACTACTCTACTGAATGATGCACATTAGGAGGGTTTTTAGAAGTATCTATAAGCAATGCCAACTGATAAAGAAGTGGGTATACGCCGTATGCCTGCGCATACCCTGCACTACACCAGTGCTCATCGCTGATCTACGTCAATTCAACCTGCATAAAAACCACTCACTGATCGGCGCAAGAGCATAACAAAAGTGTGTGTCAGGGCTGCCAACTGTCAAGCATTCAGTGAGACTCGCTCATCCATTTTCTCACGCAGTGAAAAATCGTGAAGCAAAGAGGACACTTGACACAGACAGACAAGACAGAGCAGGTTACTATGATATGAAACCAAGTCTCCGCTTTCAAATTCTGTCAATTTTATTATGAAATTCAAACAATAAATACAGTTTTGGCACTCTTAAATGTGACGTGACAGATCACAGTAGGGCCTCCATTCAAGTGGCACATGAATCAATCATCTCTTTCTCTTTACTACTGGTTAATAGTAAATAAACATGAATGAACATTAGAAGGTATGTTGAAAGATACGGCACAACTTACCGAAATGTATTGTGTCTCATGTAATCACTCAATCAGTGTTCAACTGCAGAAAGAGGTAAATAATACAGCTTGTAAACAATGTCATGTAACATTAAAGGAAAACCACAATGACCTTAGCATGTTAATTAGCTAGAGAAAATAACTATAGAGTATTTTGCTAAATATATGCACTATGACATATTTATTATATTTTTATTCATATTATTAAAAATATTATAATTTAACTATTTTTAAAAAATGCATTATATCAATTTCAGTTGTTAATTTTAACCTTTAATAATAATAATACCAGCTGACAGGGCTCCCTGTATGTTTACATACAGGGAGATTTTTTCCTTGAGAAAAATGAACATGTTAATGTACCTGATATTTATCCAAATGAATCGATGTTGCATCAAAAACGGAATCATATTGAAATTGCGTAATTTGTGTTAAACACTAATAAAAACAATAGCTAGCCTACCAGTCATTGTAGCATGTAAACATTTTAACATATTGTCACTACTAAACTTTTTAGTTACCATATTTGACAATCACAATAGACTTATTGTGATGCAAGGGTTTTTTTTTTTTTTTTTACTTTTTTTACTATATTATTATTATTTAAACTGAATTCGATTATTGCGGTAATGTTTAAATCACTCGAAGCCATAGGGCTTCCTCACACAGAAAGTACAAGGCAGACTCATCTCAAGTATATTTATAAGTATAAAGTATATTGAGAATGCAATGCTAATCGAAAATAGCCTTTATCACAGTAGAATATTGTAAATAATTATATTATTTTTAATTATGTGAGTAAAAATATAATAAATGTCATATAGTGCATGTTTAACAAAATACTAACATGCTATGGTCATTATGGGTTTTTTTTAACGTTACATGACATTGTTTACATGCTGTATTATTGACTCCTTTCCGCAGTTGAACACTGATTGAGCGTTTACATGAGACACAATACATTTCGGTAAGTTGTACTGTATCTTTCAATATACCTTCTAATGTTCATTCATATTTATTTACTATTAACTAGTAGTAATGAGAAAGAGATGATCGATTCATGTGCCGCTTGAACTGAGGACCTACAGCGATCTGTCGTGTCACATTTAAAGGGTTAGTTCACTCAAAAATTAAAATTCTGTCATTTATTACTCATCCTCATGCCGTTCCACACCAGTTAGACCTTTGTTAATCTTCAGAACGCAAATTGAGATATTTTTATTGAAATCCGATGGCTCCGTGAGGCCTGCATAGGAAGCAATGCCATTTCCTCTCTCAAGATCAATAAAGGTACTAAAAACATATTTAAATCAGTTCATGTGAGTACAGTGGTTCAATATTAATACTTATATATATAGTGATGGCCGATTTCAAAACACAGCTTCAGAAAGCTTCGGAGCATAATGAATCAGCGTGTCGAATCAGCGGTTGGGAGTGCCAAAGTAACTTGATTTCAGCAGTTTGACACGCGATCCGAAGCATGATTCGACACGCTGATTCATAACGCTCCGAAGCTTTCTGAAGCAGTGTTTTGAAATCGGCTTTCACTAAATAAGTCAGTTTGGCGCACCAAAAATATTCTCGTCGCTTTATAATATTAATATTGAACCACTGTACTCACATGAACTGATTTAAATATGTTTTTAGTGCATTAATGGATCTTGAAAAGCTGAAGACTTTGATAACGTTCACACTGTCAGTTTTGACAGCATTTACTTAGAAGTGTGAATATCGAAATGTTACGTTCACACAGACTTAAAGTATCATCAAACTTAAAGTATCATCTAGAACACTGTATGAATGTGCAGCGAGAGTCAAGCCCGTATTCTCTCACTAGTAACCATAACGACAGAATTGAATGCGGTTGACACTCCCATAAATAACCGTAATGCATGGGAACGTAACCGTATTATATAGGACTGACAACTGTATTCTGCTGCTGTGTGCACGTGGCCTTTGATTCATATCATAGTAACCTGCTCTTTCTTGTCTGTCGTGTCAAGTGTCTTCTTTGCTTCACGATTTTTTACTGCGTGAGAAGATGGATGAGCGAGTCTTACGCTGAATGCTTGACAGTTGGCAGCCCAGACACATACTCACGTTATGCTCTTGCGCCGATCAATGAGCGGTTTTTACGCAGGTTGAATTGACATAGATCAGCGGTGAGTGGCAGGGCAGGAGCACTTCAGGGGTCAGTCAGATTTCAGCTGGGGCCATTGTACGGCCTCACCCCTGGATCATCCAGTGACTCACACACTCAACATACACGCACTCAGTCTCGTGTGTCAATGATTCAGTTTCATAATGTAATGCATCCTCAATTGTCAATAGGGTTTATGTGCAATCTAACTTCCGTATTCTGTAAAACAGATCAGATCGCTTCTGGTTTAGGTCTTTTGTATGTGCTTCATGAAAACAATTGCTGTTTTATTCAAGATAACTTAAAAGGAGCGAGCAAAGATGAGCATAACTGATGTCCCCCGCATCAATGTGAACAATGTGAACTAGATAGTTTCACTGATGATTATCTTAAAAGTCCATAGATATGCCATCAGTTCATACTGCTGTTAACAATTTCTCTGACAAGCGGATGCAATGAGACCAGTTTTCCGGTTTGGTCATCTGATGTTCAACACGTGGCTACGTTGACTGCACAATGGTCAATGAACAACAAGCATTTTATTTAAATACTAAAATCGCATGTTCTGTCAGATATACTTAAGTTACAATAACGCTCACACACATTCATAGACACACATGCACGCATGCACAAGCTCTCTCACACTTGCATACGCTCTCTCTCTCACACACTCGCACGCTGTAAATGTTAAAATAGTGGGTGTATTTTTTTATTACTTGCTGTTTCGCCTCCCTCCGCCTTTTTACGCCATTATAGAAACTAATGATTTCAACACCCCTAGTCTGGCGTCTCCGATACTGGTTGTTTTTGGATTGTGGGGAAACCGTAGAACCTGGAGGTAACCAACGCAGACACAGGGAGAACATGCAAACTCAACACTGAAAGCCACCTTATTTATTTATATTCATCTTAAATAAATTAAATATTTAAAAATGCTTTCAAAACAAACGTTACTTAGCTGAATATCATATAATTCACATGTTTATTCAGGTTCACTAAATGAATGAATCTTTCTAAACTGAATGATTGAGTCTTTCTAAAAAAGTATGTCTTGGTCCAGCAGCAGTTTTTGTCTGTCATGTGCCGTTGCTCATGAATGAAGTGAACATACTGGCAGGCCTCCAGCTGTGGTGACGTAACAGACTTTTACTAGGCTCTCCTCTGAGTCATCAGAGCATTTAGTTAGCTCTTCTCATTCAGAACTCAATGAAAAATGTTTGTTACATTTGAGATTACTGATAAGTTTTTATCAGGACAAAAATCTGAGAAGCATTTGAAGTCATTGGGGGGTGTGTGTGTGTATATATATATATATATATATATATATATATATATATATATATATATATATATATATATATATATATATATACACACAAACAGAGAGAGAGAGAGAGAGTACAGTAAAGATGATGTGATTTTCCTGGACAAATAAGGGTCTTTATAGCAGTCTGACACTAGATGGCAGCAATGAAACAGTTTTACAGAAAGCTATACAGCGTTATCAAAAACTGCACTCACACTATTTATGATGCTTTTATTTACTACAGAATTTTTTATTTACTTTTGCTCTTTTTCGAAAGTAACTGTTTATGTCATTCTGTAATGCTGTAATGAAAAGAAAATAGAATTATATGCAGTTTTAAGGACGCAAATGATAGTTTTAAGTTAGCTAGAGGCTGTTTATACTTATTTTTACTCAGTTACCCATCTTTTCATAAAATACTTACACCAAGAGACCATTTTCTGGTTTCTGCAAAAAAGACTGAATGTCAGCATTGGTTTTCGGCGTGAATGCCGCGAAAAACACACAAAACACATTCAAAATGGGAAAGAGCTTTGTGATTGACTGTACAAATAGATTTGACTAGAAATCTGAGGTATATTTTTACAGACTGCCGAAAGCTAAAGAAAAAAGATTCAAATGATCGCTGCAATTCACAGAAACACTCCAGGCAGTGAAATGTGGATTTTGCAGTTATCATTTTGTCAATATGTTGAATTTTGGGGAAATTCGTACCCTATATAAAAACTATACAAGTTTTAGGACTGGATGATATAACATTGATAAGTGATCAACCGGATTCAGATCTACCTATATTGTATTAAGCGTTCACAGGAAACATTGCTTTATGTATTTCCCCGGCGTCAAAATCAGGCATATATAAATGTCAGGAAACACAATTCCTGGCTGCATGTCAATATCCATGGATTACTGGATCTTTGGTAAGTTGTAACAGGAACACTATGGAGTCTGACCCTTTTGCCACCTCTGAACTGACTAATATGTGACAAAAGATGTATGTGTGAATTCACAGTACTCATAAGTGTTGGCAAAAAGTACCCGGATGACTTACTACTTCCAAGATTCTGAAATGTGCATACAATGGACACTTTGCTATCAAATGAGGCCACAGGAAAAGATTTGTGAATGGCAGGGAAGTGACTCAACCGACTCCGGTAGGTGGCATGACAATGACAGCATGGCAAATGGTAGAACGTCCAGATGACATTCATACTACACACACTTAATATTCAACAATATTATCGATCTGACTGTACTGATGCTGTTGTATGAGAATGGAACTGAGCTGGATGATGATAACTTTTTTTTTGTTTTTGCTTTATAGAAGAAATGAACTAATTTAGTAATTGATGATCTTTATAACGGAACTGAATCAACACTGAACTGCTGAACAACACCCAAGATGCATAATTTCCTGTCATCACTGACTCACTGTAAAGCTACTTTGAAACAATCTGTATTATATCAAGCGCTATATATAAATAAAGGTGACTTAAAGGTCCCGTTCTTCATGATCCCATGTTTCAAACTTTAGTTAGTGTGTAATGTTGTTGTTAGAGTATAAATAAAATCTGTAAAATTTTAAAGCTCAAAGTTCAATGCCAAGCGAGATATTTTATTTAACAGAAGTCGCCTACATCGAACGGCCAGTTTGGACTACATCCCTCTACTTCCTTCTTTAATGACGTCACTAAAACAGTTTTTTGACTAACCTCCGCCCACAGGAATACACAAGAGTTGCGTTTGTAGAGTGTGTTTGTCGCCATGTCGTCGAAACGCGGTTATTTTCATCCCGCAGTCCAATCACCGGGTCTGATTCCGGCTCAAATTGATAGGGTAAAATTAAAGACATATTTACATTAACACTGAGCGCATGCATCTCCACGTTATGGTAAGAGGCGTGACCTTTCCGGGCAAGATGTGCTAAACTGCTGTCGAATCACAACACAGGAACCGCTGGCACAATCAGAACTCGTTACGTATTTCTGAAGGAGGGACTTCATAGAACAAGGAAGTCATCAGCCCGTTTTTATGACAGTGGAAACAACGGTATACAGATAAGTAAATTATGTGAAAAATACTGTTTTTTTACACACGAAACATGAACACATGTTATATTGCACACTATAAACACAATCAAAGCTTCAAAAAAACACGAAAAACGGGACCTTTAACTTGACCTGACTCATATGTACTTTTTTTTAGCGGCCGTGAAGTAATATGGGAGAAACAAAACTTTTTAAAGCTTCCAATCAATTTAACCAATTGCTTCGCAAAATGATTCACTGTTTTGAAAGCATGCAAAACGCCACGCGCTGGTGACCCCTGCTGGTCAGAACATGTAAATGCAAAAAAAAAAAAAAAAAAAAAAAAAAAAAACAGGCCAACCATGCATAAAAATACCTTTGACAAACCCATTGCAAATGTTTTTTTTTTTTTTTTTTTTTTAAGTAAAATCTATCAAATGCAATTAACTAATCATCTAATAAGATTAAATATCAAGTGTCTGTAGTATGTGTTCTTTTATCAATTTTCAGGGCTTGTTTTGTTTGTTCCATGGATGGCTCAGCTAAACAGGCCAATAAGAGACTATTAACTTCTATTATTCCTTTTAATTATAATAATGTCTAATTAAAACATCTACAAATATATGAAACTGATCAGGGATCAGGTAAAACCCATAGACACTTGTTCAATGGTTCGCCTCAGTGAATCCATATGATTCATGGGTTCATAGAGATCACTCCCGAGCCTTTCGAAATAGGTATGACATAACAAAGCTTCATTTACTGAAATCACGTGACTTTGGCAGTTTGATACACACTTCGAGTCCAAACCACTGATTCGAAACAAAAGATTCGTAAAGGTTTTGAAGTTTTCATGAAAGCAGTGTTTCAAAAGTAGGCCTACTGCCAAAGTAACATTAGATTTTTTTAGGCCTACTTACAAAAAATATCTTATTTGATAAGATAAAGCTGAAAGAAAAAGCAGAAAATTAGGCTAATATGGTGCCACAGTACTTTTGAATGCAGATCAACACTAGAATTTTTGCTTTTGGTGATAAATTCCTCTTTCAACTTAATTATGAAATTCGTGATGACTTTTAATTAGGTGTTACACTACACAGCATTACCGAACACAGAGAATGTCAGCCAATGGTTAATTACATTTTGAAACCATAATTTTTAGTGTGACTATGCATGAAATGAAACAGAAGAAATTAATTAAAATAGCATAGTAGGTTTAACAAGTGTTTAACAAGTTTCTTTTTGAGAAACATTTTCAGCTGCAGTGCCACTGCAATCATAGACCGAGTGGTGACGGACGGCAAGAGCGCATAAGTGTTTTGCTTAATATCTGTTCTGGGTCAGTTGCTTCGTTTATTATTTGCTGCTAGGAAGGATTTAATTCGTATCTGTGTTTGTCCTATTTCCTACCTCGACTATAATTGTATTTTAATTGTACTTGTTTAGAATAACAGCCGCGTTTGCAGACTTTATTGGTGTTATTGCCCGCACTTAAGCTTTAGTTAGTTTCGGTTTTCAGCCATACACGGGTTTAGGCTTTTGCAGTGCTGATTTGCAAGGTGGGCCTAGCTCGTTTCAATCACGTGTTAATAAGCAGTATATTAATTGTGTGTGCGCGCTGTCACGGAAGCGTCAGCGGGAGCGTTCAGCCTCCTCGTGTGAAGACCGACTCGGGTATAAACCTGCGACTCTACCTGCGCGACTCCACCGAGCAACGAAACCGGTTGGCACTTAAGTTTCTTCCCTCCTTTCACACTTTTCCTTCTTCCTCAGCATGTGCTTTCAACACATTCCTGTTGTCTCTCGGCAACGCTCCACTAACCCTCGTAAAAGGCAGCGCAATGCTTCTAACCTGCGGTCTATTTACTCCTCTTCTAACACTAATAATCCTCTCTCTGTCTTTGTGGGTCTATGGAATTGTCAGTCAGCAGTTAACAAAGCTGACTTCATTCCAGCCTTTGCTACCAATTCTTCTCTTAATATCTTGGGCTTGACTGAGACCTGGATTCGTCCAGAGGACTCAGCAACCCCTGCTGCTCTCTCTAACAACTTCACTTTCTCTCAAACCCCTCGCCAATCTGGGAGGGGTGGGGGCACAGGTCTTCTCATTTCTGACAATTGGAAATACTCGACTCATTCCTCTCTTTGCAACTACAATTCATTTGAGTTTCATGCTATTACAATCTCAATTCCTGTCAAAATTCATATTGTAGTAATTTATCGCCCCCCCAGGCCAACTGGGTACCTTTGTAGAGGAACTGGACATGCTGCTGTCCTCATTCCCAGAGGATGGTATCCCACTTGTAGTTTTTGGCGATTTCAACATTCATCTAGAGAAGCCTTATGCTTCAGACTTCCACTCTCTTCTAGCCTCATTCGATCTTAATCGGCTCATCACCACAAGTACACACAAATCTGGCAACCAACTTGATCTTATTTACACACGCAACTGCATCACTGACAACATTCTGGTAAAACCTCTGCACTTTTCTGATCATTTCTTCATTACTTTTAATCTTCAACTCCCCATTTGTTCACCACCAACCCCTCTACCAGTTACCTTCAGACGAAACCTGCGCTCTCTTTCTTCTTCTGATCTTTCCTCTACTGTATCATCCTCCCTTCCCTCACCCTCACAATTCTCATGTCTGGATGTGAATACAGCAACAGACACTTTATGTTCCACATTAACTTCTTCTCTAGTATCTGTCCTCTGTCATCCAGGCCTGCACGTGCTACTCCCTCTAATCCCTGGTTATCTGATGTTCTTCGTGAACATCGGACCAAACTCAGGGCTGCAGAGAGGAAGTGGCACAAATCAAAAGACCAATTTGACCTAAGTAGCTATCAATCTCTGCTCTCATCCTTTTCTGCTGAAATTCATGCTGCTAAATCTTCCTATTTCCACAACAAAATCAACAGCGCTTCAAACACACGCACACTTTTCAAAACATTCAACTCTGCCCCCCTCCACCACCACCACCACCCACCTCATCCCTTACTGCTGATCATTTTGCTAAATTTTTCACTGACAAAACATCTACCATCAGCAGTCAGTTCTCCGCTCCACACACACAGGAACTCAGACCAACCACACACACAGCCACACACCTCCTCTCTTCATTCTCTCCCCTCACTGAGACAGAAGTATCCAAACTTCTCCTCTCCAGTCATCCTACTACCTGCCCTCTAGATCCCATCCCCACACACCTTCTACAAGCCATCACTCCCACACTTTTACCAGCACTGACACACATCATCAACACATCCCTCCACACTGGCACTTTCCCTAACACATTCAAGCAGGCTCGGGTAACCCCACTGCTTAAGAAACCCACATTAAACACGTCTCTTGTAGACAGCTACAGACCTGTTTCTCTCCTACCATTCATAGGAAAAACACTTGAGTTGTTTTCAACCAGGTGTCATCTTTCCTCTCACAGAGCAACCAATTGGATGTCAATCAATCTGGTTTCAAGAGTGGCCACTTGACTGAGACTGCACTGCTGTCAATCACTGAATCCCTGCGGATTGCAAAGGCTGATTCCAAATTATCAGTTCTCATACTGCTCGATCTATCTGCTGCCTTTGACACGGTGAATCATCAGATCCTCCTGTCCACCCTCTCATCACTGGGCATCACAGGTACTCCACTTCTCTGGTTTGAATCTTATCTCACAGGAAGGTCTTTCAGGGTTGCCTGGAGAGGGGAGGTATCCAAAGCTCATCAACTGACCACGGGTGTTCCTCAGGGTTCAGTTCTTGGACCCCTCCTCTTCTCCATTTGCACTACATCACTTGGTCCCATCATTCAGGCACATGGTTTCTCCTACCATTGCTATGCTGATGACACACAACTCTTCCTTTCATTCCAACCAGATGATCCCACAGTAGCTGCACGAATCTCAAGCTGTCTGGCGGACATCTCGGCATGGATGAAAGAACATCATCTACAGCTCAACCTGGCTAAGACTGAGCTTCTCGTCTTCCCGGCCAATCCGACTCTAAATCACGATTTCAGCATCCAGCTAGGCACATCCTCAATTACCCCATCAAATTCGGCCAGAAATCTTGGAGTAATCCTTGATGATCAACTGACCTTCAAAGACCACATTGCAAAGACAGCTCGATCATGCAGATTTGGACTATACAACATCAGGAAAATCAGGCCCTTTCTAACAGAACATGCAACACAACTTCTGGTCCAAGCCCTGGTCATTTCTAGGCTTGATTACTGCAATGAACTTCTGGCTGGACTGCCATCATGCACAATCAAGCCTCTACAAATGATTCAGAATGCTGCAGCACGTCTCGTCTTTAACACTCTGAGGTCTAAAAACGCGCCGGCGCGTTTTGCAGGTTTTTTTTCACATTGCAGCAAAACAGACTTAAAATACTCTGTCATTTTTTGTCATAGAAACATAAGTAATACATCAATTGAAACTATAGAATATCTCCTTTTATTTGTATACACTCAGAGTAAAAACAAAATGTTGTGCTTTTTGTAAAATAAAGAAAACTAACATGATGCGTGATCTCTCATCTCCCTCTGAACGAAGTCCAATCTGATAGTTCTCAGAAAATGAAGTGTAACTTAGTGAATACTAATCACAAAAAATTCATACTTATGTCTAACAAAACGTTGAAATGTCAGGTTTTAAATCGTGCAAGTCAAATCGAAAACAAACATTCTGTGTTTATGTAATCTGTATGAAAAGAGAGCCATGTCAGAAGTCCGTGATTCAGCTCATTACCCACTAATGCGGCCACACCCACGGAGCCAGCGCTATTCACAGGCAAATTCAGAGACAACACATGCATTCATCATCTCAATCGTGTATTTATTGCCTTGAAAATTGTTTATCTGGATGAAAAAGCCATGGTTAGCGATCTCTGGAAGACATTCAGTAAATTCCTGTTTGTTTTCTTCTATTGATAAGTTTTAAGTGAGTTTTTGTTTCTTTAGCGCCCTCCGGCTGTAGTATGAATTGGTAAACACCATTCATGGAATATCGTCTTCTTCTTAGGTGAATTTGTGGACTAAAATGCACAGAGCGCCCTCCGGCTGCAGTATGAATTGCAAACACCAGCGCTCATAGAGATAACAATGAATATTAAATAAAAAATAACTCCTCTGTATAGAAAATTGACATAAACATATGAGAATCCTATATTTCTCCAAATGTGCATGCTTTTAAACTAAAAGCCTATATTCAGACTCTTTGCATCACAGAAATACATTATATTTTAAAGTATAATATAAAACCATTATTTTATATTGTAATAAAATTTTTCTGTATGTTTCATATACCATGATGAGCTTGAGACATCACAGAAGTTTTTTTTCACAGCCTACCTGACTGAAATGCCTCATTAATATGCAAGTCTTTTCAGGTCATTACTATTCAATTCTTTTGTCTTCACAGGTGAGAATGAGCCATTATTCATGGAGATTCACGCCTCCTCGCATACCGTGTTTCTTGGCAAAAAGTGTCTTACAAAAACTAAATCAGTATATTGTTATAAATGAAAGAGTAGTCAGCATAATTTTTACATAATTTTGAAGCAAAAACTCTAGTCTACAACCTTCAATACCCAAAAGTCTTGTGAACACAGATTTAATATACTTTTATTGGCCTTATATCAGTGACTTAAGTTTTTTGTTTTTTCAGTAACCACGCATAAACGTTATTCCTTCAAAAACACAAACATGTACACACATGTTCCTCACATATTATTGTAGCCTAGTTTGTGCTGAATACAGTGTAATGACACTTGTGTCATTAATATGTTTATGAACAACTGAAAAAAGCACAAATGTCAGGGCATGTCAAAACTTCTCCAGGCCCCAAATCAGCCTCAGACTCCAGAGGGTTAACGAGCCCAAAAGAGCCCACGTCACGCCTCTCTTTATCTCTGTGCACTGGCTACCACTTGCTGCTCGCATCAAATTCAAGGCGTTGACGCTTGCTTACAGATCTACCACAGGCTCAGCACCCTCCTACTTCCACTCACTCTTACGAGTCTACACTCCTACCAGAAGCTTGCGCTTATTAAAGGAGCGAAGGCTTGTGGTACCATCACAGAGAGGCACGAAATCACTTTCCAGAACATTCTCATTCACTGTCCCTTGCTGGTGGAATGATCTTCCTGCCTTCATCCGGAATGCGGAATCCCTGGCAATATTCAAAAGACAGCTGAAAACCCATCTCTTTCGTGAGCACTTAACCTCATCTTAAAAAAACAAACAAACAAACAAAAAAAAACTTCTTATTCCTATCCTTTCACTTCCTCTAATCCCTCTCTATTGTAGCTTATGATAATCTGAGCACTGCCTATAACTTGTATTATGAGCACTTCTTGTCTATTTGCCTCATCATGGCGACTCGCTTGTTGTATTCCTCACTTGTAAGTCGCTTTGGATAAAAGCGTCTGCCAAATGAATAAATGTAAATGTAAATAGACCCTTCTTCAAATCTCGTAACATGGCACATGTCGTTTTGTTTACATAAACATAATCATATAGCTGACGCCGCAAATCTCTAGCCAAACTCCTCATTCTTTTTCTTTCTATTTTACGCAAACTCATACACAAGCAGTCTGTTCTTGTGGTCTTGTAAAATAATGTAATCTAATGAGATGAGATGGTAGATTTATGTTATTGCAGGATCATCTGTTTGGGGGTTTCGTTTCGTCTCTCTCAACAGCTCTAAGAACACACACAGCATCTGCTCCTGAGTGCTCTAGTCCCCTAGAGTGGACCTTTGATGCTCAAACACATCTATACACAGATGCCCACACACTTCAAAACACATTCATTTGTACCCCCACCAGGATTCAGGGAAACCTGGGAGATGTCTCAAATTCTGAGACGACCGGACACACTATGCAGTATGTCAGCTGAAAAATAGTTAGTACATTTAATAGAAAAAGAATGTAATGCAGCATTACAAATCTGTTGGTTAGCTTTAAGTTACCTGTACAACAAAAATTATAACAGAAAAATAATAAAAGAGGTCTGATGCTGTCAGAAGCACCTGCCACATTTCATTATATTTTATTTAAATATTTTTTTATTATTAAAATGTTTATTGTACTGTTCTATAATATCTGAAATACTTTAGTTCTTATGACATCCCCCAGATAGCAAAATTGCTGTGGCCCAGATCTGGCACACACTTGACACTTTCATTTGGCCCACTTTTGGCAGGAATGATGGCACTTGGGCGGTCCGCTCCTGTTTGTCAGATTTGGGCCACAAGCAAGCTATAGTAATGCCACAAGTCAGCCATGAACAAAACAAATTAAGCAGAACTGGCCCACATCTGGCCCAGATAGCAAACTTACTGTGGCCCAGATCTGGCGCACACTTGACGTTTTCATTTGGCCTACATTCGGCAGGAATGATGGCACTTGGGTGGTCCGCTCCTGTTTGCCAGATTTGGGCCACAAGCAAGCCATAGTAATGACGCATGCCGGCCATGAACAAAACAAATGAAGCAGAACTGGCTCACATCTGGCCCAGATAGCAAACTTGCTCTGGCCCAGATCTGGCGCACACTTGATGCTTTCATTTGGCCTATTTTCGGCAGGAATGATGGCACTTGGGCAGTCTGCTCCTGTTTGCCAGATTTGGGAGCCATAGTAATGCCGCATGTCAGCCATGAACAAAACAAATTAAGCAGAACTGGCTCACATCTGGCATTTAATGTTTATATTTCAACAACAAATTGGAGTAGCATCAGATTTATTGACATAAAAAACTATTTTTTTATTTGAATGTTGATTATCTAAAAACTACAAAGCAATTGAATTTAATAGTTTGGACTATTAACTGTTATTAATTTTAACCTTTAATATCAAAGTAATGTACCAAATGACTGGGTTCCCTGCATAGTTTACGGCATTATTTGAGAGAATTCTTTTCTTAAAGGATTAGTTCACTTTCAAATGAAAATTACCAAGCTTTACTCAACCTCAAGCCATTCTAGGTGTATATAACTTTTATTAATTTATTAATAAAATATTAATAAATATTCTCACGCATCCGAGCTTTATAATGGCAGTATTGCGCTACCAAACGAGTATGAGCTGAACAAAGTGTCTCCATCTATATCCATCCATCATAAACATATTCCACGTGGCTCCGAAGGGTTAATAAAGGCCTTCTGAAGTGAAGCAATGCGTTTGTGTAAAAGAAAAATCCATATTTAACAAGTTATGAAGTAAAATATTCAGCTTCCACCAGACCGCTTTCCGTTTTCAAATTATGGAAAAAACAGAATTGATGTTGTGCCAGTTCCGTAAGTTGAATAGGAAAGACGTAGGACGTTTTTGAAGAATACGGAAGGTGGTCTGGCGGAAGCTGGATGTTTTACTTCATAATTTGTTAAATATGGATTTTGACACTTTCTTCAGCTCACGGAACGCACATTTTCAAAGTAGAATATCTGGCTGTAGCATTGTTTTTCTGATAAACAAGTAGGTGAAATTAGCATATTTCCTAAATATTTGCAAACATATCGGGGTATTTTTATGTTTTATTAAAGTAAAAATCTTACATAGAGCCCCTTTAACATGCTCTACCTGAGATTGTACTTAAAATCTAATCGATTCAAGAGCTTATGAATCAGAATCAAACTGATTTGTGAAACCTATGTTGTCTTTTTTTTTTCTTTTTTTTTTTTTTTTGTGTTATATGAACTTTAGGGGTGTAGCATCTACTTTAAAAGTTAGGGATCCTTAAAATTAAATAATTTTCTCACCAAAATCGTGGTGACGAATGTAGAAATTTAATTCCCCCAACTATAATGGTTGCTACCCCCTGATAAACTTAATTATCACAGTGAATCCAGCTCTGTACATTCCATATTTTATAAATTTCACCACATTTCACATCTTTCCTTTCTTTTTTATTCACACCTGTCCGTATGCTGAGGAAAATCACGGTCTGATGTGTGTCTGGGTTTAATTATTTCAGCAACAGCAGCAGCAGCAGCAGGTCAAACCTGAGACAGTTTGACAAACACAGCAGGGGAGAGCTCAGTCCTTAACAATCAACTGTATGTCACATCAAACTGTCATATCTCTCTCATACACTTCTTTCTCTTTATTTTCACAGTTTCCCTTGCTCTCCCACAGAGGTGGGAGAATTTAGATGGATTCATGCTAGCTTGGGCAATATGTTAAAATAAAAACAAAAATAAAAATAACTGCAGTTATGTGAGGAAAAGATTGCTTTACAAAATCATATTCATCCCCTTGTAGCTTATTGGCATCTCAGTAGTAAATCTGCGGAATGTATTAACCATAAATCCATGTCCACAGAGAAATACTTCTCAACAATATTTTTTTTTTTTTGTGAGTGTGTGTGTGTTTTGTCTGTGTCTGGGCCGTTGCTAATATTGGCAGGGCCTGGGACATTTTTTTATGAGCCCCCAGGTCCAATGAGTAGGCAATACCAGCTGACAACTTAGTTTTGTTTTCAAATGTTATTTTTATCTATTGATATTTTATGAATTATATAAATAAATAAAAAAAAAAAAAAAAAAACTAAAATAATTATAAATACACTGTGTCTGCATCAGACTCGACAAAGCAACCATTGCAAATCTGTTTGTACTTCATGCAGTTCAACAGAAATAGAATGTGGAATCAGTTTACTGGGGATTTGTCGTGTCGTATAACACTGCACCGAATTCAGTGTAGATCACTGATTATAATGGGTTCTATTGTCTTTTGTTGCATCATGCCATTTGTGTGTAGTGTGAATACATTGTTACAATTAAAGTAATTAAATTTCATGATTACAGAAGTTTTAAGAGCTGAATATTCTTCAGGAATCCCACTCTTTTTAACCCATGAATTTGCATGACTTTTCCAGTCGTTGTGATCTACTATAAAAGGAAGGAGTTTAAAAAATATTTTTGTGTAATGTAGGGGCAATTCTAATAAAAACAAGTAGGCTGTTCCAAAGTTTTGGTGTAGAAATAGCAAAAGCACCTCTCAATTTCAGCCCAGCGCAAAGGAACATTTAGCAGTCTCTGGTTGGATGACCTTTTGATATTATATCAGAAATGAATGCAGGTGCTAATCCGTTCAAGGATTTAAAAACCAGTAACTACACTTTAACATCAACCCTGCAGTGAACTGGAAGCCACTGCAAAGAAATTAAAACTGTAGTAATGTGCAATCGTTTCCGCACACAAGATAGTAGCCTAGCAGCTGCATTCCGTACAGTTTACAGACGGGCAAGAGATGCTTGGTGCTTAATACTCATATAAAGGGAATTATAATTTTCAAGCCTTGTCGAAATAAAAGCATGGATCACCCTTTCAAAATCCTTAAAAGATTTTATTTTTTTACCATAGCTAAGGTGAAAAAAAAGGTTTTGCTCACAGAAATAAACTGTTTGTCAAATTTAAGGGCACAATCAAAGAACACAAAAATTCTTCACTAATGGTTTAACAAATGGAGACAAATGGCCAAAGTTTAAACAAAGTATGCTAACTATACACTGAGTTTTGCATTCCTTGAGGTGAAGAAAGTGTAAGGACATTGAGGCCTTTACGTCAGCTAGTCAAGCCAAAAGTGTATCCAAACCCCTCTTTTTAGATGCTAGGGGCAGATAGATTTGGGTGTTGTCAGCATAATAATGAAAAGAGATACTGTGTTTCTTAAAAATTGACCCCAAATGAAGCATATACAAGGAAAATAAGTCTTGACGAACATCACGAGTAAGAGAAGCTGCACCTGCAGCGAATACACCGATACTAACAAAAACATTATCAAAATAAGATTGAAACCATTTAAGAGCATTTCCCTGAATGCCAACGCACAGTGCTTCAAACATTTGGATTTTTAAGAAGTGGATAAAAAATGGCATGCTTCATGTCATCTTGTATGGTGGCCATTTAGGCAGTTGTTCAAAATCATTTGAACAGTAGATCCAGTCACCTCAAAATCTTGTTTAAAAAACTGTGGGGGAAGAACAGCATGGGTCGATCTCATGATGCATTTTCGCCCACAGAACTGCCACTCATTGGATGTTTTCTCTTTTTCTGACCATTCTCTGTAAAACCTAGAGATAATTGTGTGTGAAATTCCCAAGTAGATCAGCAGTTTCTGAAATACTCATACCAGCCCATATGGCACCAACAACCATGCCATGCTTAAAGCCACTTAAATCACCTTTCTTCCCCATTCCCATGCTCAGTTTAAACTTCAGGGGATCGTCTTGACCATACATATCTTAATACATTAAGTTGGTGCCATATGATTGCTTGATTAGATATTTCGCATGGCATTTTTCCAGGTCTAGAAATCACACTTTTAAAATTAGGCTTTTAACCTAGGTTCCCTAAAGAAATAACTCACGCTGTGTTGAGAATGACACTGTGGGAACGCTCGGCGTGATTGCATCATGAAGCACATGTGAAATCAGTCCAATGGTGTGATGAGATGTCGGAAGTGGGTGACGTCAGGAAACTATATAGCATGCTCAAACAGTGTAACATTAGCTTCAAAAAGTCTGAAGTAAGTCGCTGACAGGCATGCCAGAAGTATGGCAGGGAGACGCAGCGTCTCATTACCTCTTCAGGGAACCTAGGTTACAGTCATAACCGAGATGTTCCCTTTCAAGGGAACTCACGATGCGTCGAGAATAACACTGTGGGAACGTTTATACCTATGCTGCCATAGTGACCAACACATGTCTAGTGTGAATTGTAAAGCACTACGATGAAAGCACTTGAGCCCCAGGAGTCGAGCCCAGGTCCAGGTCATAAAACCTCACGAATGTGTGTGGTGGGGACCGGCCTGCCGCATCACAAACATCTTGAAGAGACACTCTAGACAGGAGAGCCATTCTTCTATTAGAGTGGGCTCGGACTGACATAGGGGAAGGTTGCCCGGCCAACTCATAAGCAAGAGAAACAGCCTCGACTATCCACTTGCTCATCCACTGCTTAGATGCTGGGGACCCTTTGCTAGGAGACCCAAAACAGACAAACAGTTGTTCCGATTTACACCACAGTAAAAACTCACTCACACAGTACACAACTCAGTTGAGAGACCAGAGTCTATGAGCTGGGACCCCTCAGAGGCCAAGCCCACAGGTTCCACAGTTCTGGGTGGGGGTGAAATATCAAGTGAAAGCAGTTTTCCCTGAGACCACAGAAGGATTTGATGCACCAGTTTGCAAAGTGGACGTGAGTGCAAACCCCCCTGGTGATTTATGTAGGCGACCACCAATGTGTTGTCTGACCAGACAAGCACATGTTGGCCCCTGAGGTCTAGGAGGAAATTCTTGAGAGCAAGAAAAACAGCCAGCATTTCCAGGTGATTGATAAGCCAGGACAGGTTCCCCACCCCGTGAGGGAAGCATACATCTTTAGCATCTTGCAACGACAAGGATTTTCCAGCATGGGACCTTGGGATAGGAACCAGGGTTTCTTCCACATAACCAAGGCACATAAGCATCACCGCATAACCTTGATAATGCGAAAAGGATTTCCCCTCAAGGAAAACCCCTGGAGACCTAACAGTCTCTGGAACTGTTTTACAGTGAATGATTGGCCTAGCTTTATTTGGTTTATGGTAGAAAGGATTGACTATATGCATGCAGGAGAAAGACGTGCCTGCATCACAGCCAATTCCCATACCACGCCCAGAAATGAGGTCCTCTGTGCAGGAGAAAGTACTCTTTTTGGTATTTAACCCTTATGCGGTCTTCGTTTGGGAAGTACACTCAGGGTCTTCGGGGTCTCCACAGACCCCAGGCAACAAAATGCAATTTTGTAACAAAATACTTGTTTTTTTAAAAACAAATGTAATTTTACTCTGTTTATTAATGTTTTTACTCCATGTTTGTACAGTTTTTGGAGGATTTATCGTATTTTTTAAATTTATATACATAAATTAAAAATTTTTTTTTTTTAAATAGGTTTTTATACAAAAACAGCTTTTTATGTAAAATTCACTTTATAAAAGACCCACATTTCTAAATTTCATTCATGGGGATAACATGGATAATTTGACATGGTTTAGTGTAAGATTTTTGCCCATCTTTTGGAAAATGCAGTTTTAAAAGTAAAAAAACTATCATTTTTACCAGTAGATGGCTGCAGAGCTCCACTATATGCTATGTGCTATTTGAATGACTGAAAGACTCTTTTCATAAGTTTTTTTCAGTTGGATTCATATCTAAATATTATGAAATCACAATTATAACAATAAAGGGTACTTTTTGTCAAAGTTTAGTATTTTTTGTAATGAAAAAAAAAAAAGTTTTTCAATATTGTTACATTATGATGAGACTCCACTGTGAAAATGGACAAAATTCATCCTCAAAATCAACATTTTGGAAAAATTAATTTTTTTCAGTACAAAAAATGCTAAACTTTGACAAAAAGTAATTTTTATTGTTATAATTGTGATTTCATAACATTTAGATATGAATCCAACAAAAAAAAAAAAACTTATGGAAAGATGTCTTTCAGTTAGTCAAATAACATAGCAAATAGTGGAGCTCTGCAGCCATCTACTGGTAAAAGTGATTTTTTTTTTACTTTTAAAACTGCATTTTCCAAAAGATGGGCAAAAATCTTACACTAAACCATGTCAAATTATCCATGTTATCCCCATGAATGAAAGTTAGAAATGTGGGTCTTTTATAAAGTGAATTTTACATAAAAAGCTGTTTTTGTAAAAATATTTATTTATTTATTTATTTATATAAATTTAAAAGATACGAGAAATCCTCCAAAAACTGCACAAATATGAAGTAAAAACATTAATAAACAGAGTAAAATTACATTTGTTTTTTAAAAAGCAGTTATTTTATAACAAAATTACATTTTATTGCCTGGGGTCTGTGGAGACCCCGAAGACCCTGAGTGTACCTTTTTTTTTTTACACTAACATAAAAACAAGCTATCACTCCGATTTTTTTTTCTTTGTAGATCTAGAAAGTGTTAACAACGGTACAAAGTTTCATGTCATTTGGACAAAGAGAATTTTTTTTTTTTTATTTGAGCAAACGTCGTTTGGGGTCTAAAAAGACCCCAAAGACCCTATAAGGGTTAATCTCAACCCCAACATTTTCATGTGAACGAGAACGACATCTTGATGCCGAACCGCTAGCTGATGCAACTGAGCTAAAATCAACCAATCGTCGAAGTAGTTCATAATGCGGATACCTTGTAAACGCAATGGTGCTAGCGCTGCATCCACACATTTGGTGAAAGTGCGGGGTGATAGAGCTAGGCTAAACGTAAAAACATGATATTGGTACACTTTGCCCCCAAAAGCGAACCTCAGGAACTTCCTGTGTTGTGGAAGGATGCATACATGGAAGTATGTGTCCTTGAGATATATATCATGACAAACCACTCCTCGGACCTGATCTGTGACACGATTTGTCTTTTGAACATTTTGAACAGATGACGCAGATCCAAAATGGGACGCAACCCCCCATCCTTCTTTGGAATGATAAAATAACAACTGTAGAAACTGGTTTCTTTGTCGGGAGGAAGTACACGTTCTATGGCTCCCTTCTCCAACAAAGTCTTTACCTCTTGTTCCATAACTAGAGCCTGCTCGGGGCACACCACTGTGGGTAGGACCCCCATAAATCTGGGCAGATGGGACCCGAACTGAATGGTATAACCCTTTTCGATTATACGCAGGACCCAAAGAGAAATATTTGGCAGTAGCTTCCATGCTGTCTGATATTCTACTCTGGTGTTTTTCGAGCAACCAACCCAATGTCCTGAAGTGGCGAACTGGCAGGAAACAACCAAACTGGTCGCTCTGAGACCCTCCTCAGAAAGGGCAATCATCCTGGTGCTGCTACGTTTCTGGGCGAGCACTGGGATATATGCTTGCTGGAGACCACTGCGCCCTGAAGCACGCAAGGTGGCAGGGTTGGCAGAAGGGCCCCCTGAGGTGTTCGGAGGGTACTACCCTCAGAGGCCTGGCACCTGAGTGCCCTCCTCGAAGAGCACCAGGCGGGAGCAGACGCGAGCCTCAAGCACTGACTGTCATGCTCTGCTCCCAAACAAACAACACATAGATCATGTGTATCCCACCCGTAATATGATGCGGGCAGGGAGGAACACACAATCTAATCTGCTGCTTGCTCGCAATTGTATACACCGATATATACACCTTCCTAATATTGTGTTGGTCCCCCTTTCACTGCGAAAACAGCCCTGACCCATTGAGGCCTCCAGTAGACCCTTGAAGGTGTGCTCTTGTATCTGGCACCAAGATGTTAAGTCGTGTAAGTTGTGAGGTGGGGCCTCCTTGGATCGGACTTGTTTGTTCAGCACATCCCACAGATGCTTCATTGGATTGAGATATGTGTTGTTGTACTTCTAAAACCATTCCTGAACCATTTTTGCTTTGTGGCAGGGTGCATTATCCTGCTGAAAGAGGTCACAGCCTCCAGGGAATACCGTTTCCATAAAAGGGTGTATGTGTCAAATGATCATCCACATGGATGGCAGGACCCAAGGTTTCCCAGCAGAAGGTTGCCCAAAACATCACGCTGCCTCCGTCGGCTTTCCTTCTTTCCATAGTGCATCCTGGTGCCATGTGTTCCTCAGGTAAGCGACACACACACCCGGCCATCCACCTGATGTAAAAGAAAACGTGATTCATCAGACCAGGCTACCTTCTTCCATTGCTCTGTGGTCCAGTTCTGATGCTCACGTGCCCACTGTTGGAGCTTTTGGCGATGGAGAGGGGTCAGCACGGGCACCCTGTCTGCTCCGTGGCTATACAGACCCATACACAACAAACTGTGATGCACTGTGTATTTTGACACCTTTCTATCAGAACCAGCATTAAGTTCTTGAGGAATTTAAACTACAGTAGCTCGTCTGTTGGATTGGACCACACGGGCCAGCCTTCACCCCCCATGTGCATCACCGCCCATGACCCTGTCTCCGGTTCACCACTGTTCCTTCCTTGGATGACTTTTGATAGATACTGACCACTGCAGACAGGGAACACCCCACAAGAGCTGCAATTTTGGAGATGCTATGACCCAGTCGTCTAGCCATCACAATTTGGCCCTCGCTCAAATCCTTAAGCTTGCCCATTTTTTCCGTTTCTAACACATCAACTTTGAGGACAAAATGTTCACTTGCTGCCTAATACATATCCCACCCACTAACAGGTTCCCATGATGATAAAATAATCAGTGTTGTTCACTTCACCTGTCAGTGGTCATAATATGAGACAAACAACACCAAATAAGACAAACGATTCACAGAGAGCTCTTACTGAAGACACATAAGCTAATGTTACACTGTTTGAGCGTGCTATGTAGTTTCCTGGGCGTGACGTCACCCGCTTCTGACGTCTTGTCACACCATTGGACTGATTTTACGTGCTTCACGACGCAATCACACAAAGCGTTCCCATGAGTTCCCTTAAAAGGGAATCTAATTTTACTTGAGCTTTTAAGAGTTTATTTTACTGAACCATGATGATAGACATCAACATTTTGAATGCTAAACATTCTATCAGTAACTCATTTAACTCCCTCGGGTCGGCGGTCACGGTTTTTTCACAGCCTACCTGACTGAAAGAGCTCATTATTATGCAAGTCTTTTCAGGTCATTATTATGCGATTCTTTTGTCTTCTCAGGTGAGAATCACCCATTATTCATGATTATTCACACCTCCACACATACTGTGTTTCTTGTCAAAAAGTGTCTTACAAAATTTAAATCTCTCTATTGTTTTATATGAAGGAGTAGGCAGAATAATTTTTTACATCATTCTGAAGCAAAAACTCTAGTCTACAACCTCCAATACCCAGAAGTCTTGTGAACACAGATTTAATATTTAATTTTTGGCTTTATTTCAGTGACTTAAGTTTTTTGTTTTTTCAATAACCAAACATAAACGTTATTCCTTCAAAAACACAAACATGTACATACATGTTCCTCACATATTATTGTAGCCTAGTTTGTGCTGAATACAGTGTAATGACACTTTTTCCACTAATATGTTTATGAACAACTGAAAAAAGCACAAATGTCAGGGCATGTCAAAACTTCTCCAGGGCCCCAAAAATCCTCAGACCCCTGAGGGTTAAATTTAACAATGACAATGGAGAACAGAAACCAAGCAATTCATTGATGAAATGTAGTGTGAATTATCATGGTCACGGTTGGATAGAACAAAAACAGTACCTTTTTATTGTTTGTCACTTTATTACATCAAGTTTGGTTAGGGCACAGTATTAGACTGTAAGAGGCTGTTATTTGATGGTGGTGGGGCAAACACATATATATATATATATATATATATATATATATATATATATATATATATATATATATATATATATATTAGACCCAACAGCAGATCCACAGACACCTTTAGTCAACCATTAGTTTAATTGGTAAACCATGGCACTAAAGTAACTTAATGTAAAACAGTAAGTTGCTAAAAGCATCTACATTTCCAGAAAAAAAAAAGAGTCTATTCTAAGGGTCAGAGTAGAGAAACAGTTATTTCCACTCTTAGCAAAAACAATTAAATAATACAAAATGTATGATATGACCCCTTTTAAGTATTATTTATTTTTATTTTTTATTTTTCAAAAAAGCATATCATGTTTGGCCATCTCTCATTACCATATTATTTCTGGCTTTCAGTTCCTTCATTCAATGTTCTGGGAAAGATCTTTTAGGTTTTAATAAAATGAACTAACATTCCCAGAATGTCTCATGGTAATTTTCAGCCATCTCTCATTCTCATAGTGTTGTTTTTTTTTTTTTTTTTTTGGCTTTCAGCTTCTTGAATCAATGCAAGAATTGTTTTGGGGAATTTTTAGTAACCAAATACTAACATTATGTGAACATTCTTTTAGGTTTTAGTTTTACTAAGCCCTTTTTTTCAGGCCCTGGCTGACTTTGAGTTACCTACCTCTGAGCATTCCTCACACAATGACAAAGTGGCTGAGGATTTACTCTAGGTGGTGACTTGCGCTGTGGCCACATTACAGCTAGACTGACCACGTGAACAAGAGACCCTCAAGCGCTCAAAACTAGAGCACAGATTTCTGTCCGATGGCCAGGGGGAGGGACCACAAAATCAGTCTCTCCACTTCTTTGAAGACCTCTATGACGAGTTAACTAACTAGCTAAGGCACGGGGGTATACAATGATGCCACAGGTTGAAGAGACATTCGCGAGCTATCTCTCGCCTGATTCGGCATCATCATTAAAAAGACTGACCCTCCCCACAAAGCTGTGCAGTACCACCTCTACGCTTATGGGGAAAGCTTTTCAAGCAGCAAGTCAGGCTGATGCTGGGCTGCACACCATGGCGGTGTTACAGGTATACCAGGCTGACCTGAGTGCGGGTAGTACAATCGACGAGGAAGCATTTACTGAGCTTTGTTGGGCCACAAATTTCTCTCACCATGCAACCATGCAACCAAGCAATTTCTTCCTCGCCACACTCAGGGGGGAGGGACTGCTGGCCATCCAGCCTTGTCCCGGTCCTTCTATAAGGGAGGCTCAAAAACAAATTGTGAAAAAAAGTGTGGTGAGTCGCATTCCCCCTCGTGTAGACTGGAGACCAGAATGTCGCCCTCAGTAGCCTCCAAGGCAAGACATAAGGACCATTATTTCCAAAAAGGAAAGTCCTGATGGTCCTGCGCCCAGCACTGTGGGGCTAGCCCCCCTTGGGACGGGGCACTCAAATCTACCCACCTCTTACCGACACCCCCACGAAACCTCTGTACCATCCCTGCCACTTCTTGTGTTTTGGGGGGCAGTGGTTTCCAGCGAAATGTTGGGTGTTCCATTGCTTCCTGTTGTCGCCTAGGACATGGAGCATCCAAAATCCCCTCAGCGGGAAGAAAAATTGGTACCCATTTCAGAGAGTCTGGCAGCATGGAAGCTACTGCCAGGCATTTCTATGTGGGTTCTAAAGTAGAAAAAGGTTACAGAATCCAATTTGTTTGCCATCCTCTGCATTTCAATGGCGTCCTGGTGTGGGTGGACAACACAACGACAGTCTCTTATAGACTGGGAGGTTTGCTTTCGTGCCACTTAAACAAAATAGCGTGATGGATTTTTCTTTGGTTTCTGTCACTCAGAGCAATATACACAATCAGGCATAAAATTATGACCACTGACAGGTGAAGTGAATAACACTGATTATCTCTTCATCATGGCACCTGTTAGTCGGCAAGATATATTAAGCAGCTAGTGAACATTTGTCCTCAAATTTGTGTATTAGAAGCAGGAAAAATGAGCAAGCGTAAGGTTTTGAGTGAGTTTGATGAGGGCCAAATTGTGATGGCTAGATGACTGGGTTAGAGCATTTCCAAAACTGTAGCTCTTGTGGGGTGTTTCCCCGTCTGCAATGGTCAGAACAGTGGTGAACCGGCGACAGGGTCATGGGTGGTCATGGCTGGCCTGTGTGGTCTGATCCAACAGACCAGCTACTGTAGCTTAACACTCTAGGGTCGGCGGTCACCGCATGATCGTCGCGTTTTTTTTCTAACCAGTGTGAAAGAGACTCAAAATACTCTGTCAATGTTGCACATACAATTAAGAGTTATACACCATTTTAATCTGTGGAATATTGGAAAGACTTATGTCTAAAAAAACGTTGTAATGTCAGGTTTTAAATCGTGTAAGTCAAATCGAAAACAAATATTCTGTGTTTATGTAATCTGTATGAAAAGAGAGCCATGTCAGAAGTCCGTGATTCAGCTCATTATCCGCTAATGCGGCCACGGCCACGGAGCCAGCGCTACTCAGACGCAAATTCAGTCAATACATGCATACATCATCTCAATCGTGTATTTATTGTCTTGAAAAGTGTTTTGAATAGCCATAGTTAGCGATCTCTGGCCTCTGTTAGTTCGGTTAGTTCCTGGATTGCCTATTCTTCTTTAGTGCTCAGGCATTTGTGGACAAAAGGGGCAGAGCGCCCTCCGGCTGCAAGAATGAAGCTAAAAGCCTATATGAAATGCCATAGAGGTAACATAATTGTTCAGACACTTTGCATCACAGAAATACATGATATTTTAAAGTATGTAATAGAATACCATTATTTTAAATTGTAATAATATTTCACAGTGTTGCTGTTTTTTCTGTATGTTTGATATACACCATGAGCTTGAGACATAATCAATGTCTCACAGGTTTTTTCACAGCCTACCTGACTGAAAGAGCTCATTATTATGCAAGTCATTTCAGGTCATTATTATGTGATTCTTTTGTCTTCTCAGGTGAGAATCACCCATTATTCATGATTATTCACGCCTCCACGCATACTGTGTTTCTTGACCAAAGATGTTTTAGAAAATTTAAATCTCTCTATTGTTTTATATGAACAAGCAGGCAGCATAATTTTTACCTCATTTTGAAGCAAAAACTCTAGTCTACAACCTCCAATAACCAGAAGTCTTGTGAACAAAGATTTAATATATATTTTTTGGCTTTATTTCAGTGACTTAAGTTTTTTGTTTTTTCAATAACCACGCATAAACGTTATTCCTTCAAAAACACAAACATGTACATACATGTTCCTCACATATTATTGTAGCCTAGTTTGTGCTGAATACAGTGTAATGACACTTTTTCCATTAATATGTTTATGAACAACTGAAAAAAGCACAAATGTCAGGGCATGTCAAAACTTCTCCAGGGCCCCAAAAATCCTCAGACCCCTGAGGGTTAAATTGCTCAAGAGGTTAATGCTGGTTCTGATAGAAACGTGTCAGAATACACAGTGCATCACAGTTTGTTGTGTGTGGGGCTGCATAACTGCAGACCAGTCAGGGTGCCCATGCTGACTCCTGTCCACCACCAAAAATGCCAACAGTGGGCACGTGAGCATCAGAACTGAACCATGGAGCAATGTAAGAAGTTGGCCTGGTCTGATGAATCATGTTTTCTTTTCCATCTTGTGGATGGCTGGGTGCGTGTATCATTTACCTGGAGAATACATGGCACCAGGAAGCACTATGGGAAAAAGGCAAGTTGTAGGAGGCAGTGTGATGCTTTGGGCAATGTTCTAATGGGAAACCTTAGGACCTGCCATCCATGTGGATGTTACTTTGACACATAACACTTGCCTAAGCATTGTTGCATACCATGTACACCCTTTCATGGAGATGGTATTCCCTGGTGGCTGTGGCCTCTTTCAGCAGGATAGTGCACCCTGCCACAAAGGAAAAATGGTTCAGGAATGGTTTGAGGAGCACAACAATGAGTTTGAGGTGTTGACTTTGCCTCCAAATCCCCCAGATCTCAATCCAACCGAGCATCTGTGGGATGTGCTGAACAAAGGGGCACCCTGCAGCATGTTTGTGATGCGGCAGGTTGGTCCTCTCCGCACACATTCATAAGATTTTACAGTTTGGATGTTCATGCTACTCTAGGCTCTCACATCCTTGAGTCGACATTACAAGCTTATGTCTGAAACCTTTTTGCGTTCTTGTGAGTACACACTACAAAACCGTGAGGGGTCCAGAGCTGTGGCTTGGGTATTCTTGTGCATTCAATTGCTGCACTGAGGATGTCCCAGGACCACTCTTCCAAAGAGTGTTCCCATAGCGCTGAATCAAACGCAGCATCTCGTTCCTGCTTTTTCAGGGAACAGGGTTACAGTCAAGTTACCTGAGACATTTTTGGCCATCTCTCATTCTCAGTTTTTTTTTTTTTTTTTGACTTTCAGCTCATGCAATAAATGTTTATGGGCTTTTTGTAATCAAATCCTAACATTCTAGGAATGTTAGTTTACAAATATAAACTAATTTTCCCAGAACATTGTTCAGAAGTTTTTGCCAGTTCTCATCCTCAGTTTTATTTATTTATTTTTTAAGCTTTGGCTTTCAGCTCCTTCAATCAATGCATGAACTGCAGTCAAAATGGATTTGTTTGAAGTCACCGTCAAAACAACCTGTCTGCTGATAGAGGGCCCTTCCATTAAACTGTCCTGTACACACACCCACACTCACACAACTCCCACGGAGAGAGGAGAGCAGGACATATGAGAAGTAATATTTGTTGCCGCAGTGATAGATGTGGCCATGTAGAGGCTGTGATTACCAGGGTACAGGGGGGCTTTAAGCGAACATCCATTAGACCATCGTTTAGACCTGCTGAGCTCTGGTCTGCCTCCTTCATCAGAGAGAGAGGTGAGGAGCGAGGGAAACAGGAGAGAAGGAGAGGTGTTTATGAGACAGAGGTCTCATGTTTCGTCTTTAAAGAGGGCTGTTGTAGCCATGGCGACGGGTCTGTTATTGCTTTTGTTCTGAAATGCAGAAAATGATTTTTCATGTGGGTGATTATTAGAGGCACAATCTCCTTTCTCTATCCCTCATTCTCCCGAGCGATCAGCCATTGTAACCTCCGCAGCAGATGCACATCCGAGCTTACGGAGTACAAATGGTAAGAGTACAAAGAGCAAGTCCCCCTTGAATAGCTGCATTGTTGAGCTTCACTGTTCACAAAGAGTATTGTATAAAACTTTGTTAAATAATTATTTTAAACTTGGAGAAAACAATCGATTTCACTTACATTGATATTGGCATAATCCTGGATGAAATGGATTTGGTGGTAAAAGGCGGTGAAGTTCACCTTTAAATCTCACAATGGAGTGAAGCGGTAAATACGCTGTCCTGAGCTTAGCTTTGCCTTATAAGGAGAGTGACATTGAAGTAACTCTTATGGGATGGATGGGGGAGAAAAGGAGAATGGATAGAGTGGTATTTTTTAAGAGCTGGATTTATCAGTTTGTTGGGTGCAGCCGAGATGTCCTTTAGTTGGAATACTGAATGGAATACTGACTTTAGGCGGAATTTATCAGTCACAAAAAAGTCCTAGAAAGTTAAAGCATGCCGTAAGCGGGGCTCGACCTCTTTCATTTCTATTATAAATGTGAAAGATAGAAAGTGAGAGAGCAACAGACAGACAGAAACAGAGGGAGGGCAGACCAGGATGTTCTATATCTCCAGTCAGAATGACCCACCTGCCAGTCAAAGTAATGGACTGTGAAAGAGAGATTAGAATGAGGTTATTTTAGGAAAGACTCTTTAAAGAGCAAAGTAGCCCAAGACCTACAGTACTATACAGAAGAGTGAAAGAACATTTTACTTTATTCAGATTTTACTTTCAGTCAGACAGATTTAGGCCATAGAGAACAATAAGTACTGTGTGTGTGTATACATATATATATATATATATATATATATATATATATATATATATATATATAGATCACTAATCGCTGATGAGATTGCATTAAGAGAGACTTTCATGTCTTCAACTCAGTGTCTCAGTTTTTGTTCTACAGTACGTGTCTCAAATTTGGATATAGGATAAATATACCCTTATATGTCTGCAACAAATTAGTTGAGGAAAACATTATTTTTGCAATGACATTTGATGATGCTAATGGAACTTTAAAAGCTTTAAGTTCAAGTTTAGACAGACAAGTATAGTCAGATAATAGAATCACATGAATAATAAGAGATATAAGACTGTATTTAAACAGTTACTTCATTTCAGTTCCTTCAATCAATGCAAGAACTTTTGAGAATTTTTGGGAACCAAAACATTTTTGTTTCTAACATAAGTGTATGGTTTTATTAGGTTATTTTTTTGGAACCGATTTTTTAACGTTTTCAGAACATTCTTAAGGTTTTAGTTTGAATAATAAAAACTAACATTCCCATGTTAGTTAAAGGGAGGTTTTTCTATGACAATCTAAGAACTTAAACAGAATGTAGCAGTTGCACCTCTCCGAAAATGACTGAATAATGTCTGTACATGGTCATATATTATATAGCCCTAACATAGGGTAATCATCAAAAGTAGTTGTGTATTCTGAAAAAATAAAATTTCCTTGTATGAGTGGTGTGACACTGATAAACTACTCCTGTCCTTTGGTTATTGAATGCAGTTGTCACTCTCTGTCATACCTGAACTGTGTATGAACAGCACTGTATTTAGTTTTCTAAACAGGACTGACAAGTGCATCTGTGCCTGTGTGAATGTAGACAAGGTGTTAAAATCTCTGAGGACTCTGATGTGCAAGTATCCTGTGTTCTCTGAAGGTCACCTTCTGCTCCTCTCCTGTGAACAAACAAAAGGGCGCCACTGGCAGGGGATGATAAGTAAATATAGCTTAAATAGGACTCCAAATGGGCCACAGTTATCTGGCTTTACCTGGTGTGTGTACGTGAGCGTGAACGTGTGTGTGTGTGTGTGTGTGTGTGTGTGTGTGTGAAAAGGAATGAGGTGTGTGGTCTGGACTTAGGTCTATGCAGTTTTTATTAGAGCTGTAATAGATCAGATACTGACAGCTGAAGTGAGATGGTCTATAACTGATGCTTAAAACCCTCATGGCTAAAGAGAGAGGTAGATAAAGAGGCTGAATAAAAGTAAAGGCTGAAGGACATAACCCTTGACTTATATTGAGGTACCCGAATTCTAAACTGTTCAATGATTTATGTGTCAGTAAGCTTTCCCAATGTGCTCAATAGCATGCAACTTCAATACACGAAACTACAAGGACAATATGTCAAGGTAAAGAGGTGGACTGACTTTATAAATCCGCCCAGTGAGTTTTGTGGCTCAAATGTAGAAGTAAAAGTAAATTGGCAGACATCACACGTCATCAGCGCATTTCATAAGGCTATGCAGAGATGTAGACACTCACCGAGCACCACAAACAAAACAAACTCAGCCACCTTTTATATTTCCTCCTAAACCAAAACGTCAAGCGTATGCACACCATGTAACCGTAATTTAGAGATGGCAACCCGTGACGTTATACCTGGAGTTGTTCAAGTCCTCAGGCATTTCTATGTAAACACTAATGGCAAAATTAATCTGCAGCAGTCAGGTGGCCAAGTCAGAGCTCTGTAAGTGGTTTATGTTCATTATTATTCTAATGTTATATGCTTTGCGACATGAGGCAATTTAATGCAGTCTCTAATCTCGTGATGCTTTGCAGACTTTGCTGTGTACGTTCATGTGTTTCGAAGGAGGCGTGGCTTTGGAGGAAAGATGGGATCTTATGCTTTCAAAGCTAGCTTGCTATTGCTAGCCTCTCGAAATTGCCTACCCTACCTTTAGAGAATCCTGAAAAAGAAAAAGAAAAACTTAAAAAATGTTAAGCAGCTCAACTGTTTTCAATGATGATGATAATTAGAAATGTTGGTAACACTTTAGAATACTGATCCTTCATTAATGAATAACTACACAAGAACAAATGAATAATGCATTATTAACACTCTAGTAACTACTATTAACTAACAAGTAACTCTGATGAATGAATTAGTAAGTAATAGTGCTCAGCTGAAGGTGGTAGTTCACTATTAACTAATCAGTAACTACTGTTTTTTTCATACCTCTAAGAGAACTACTAAGAACTACTATATACAGGTTCATAATTAACATGAATGATGCATAATGTATAATTAATTCTAAAGTAAAGGCCTTGGTAAACCACTAGTAATGACTGAAGTATTACTAAATACTTAATAAAGAATTACTAATTATTTGGATCTGTATTCTAAAGTGAAAAAACATGATAACTCTCTAGTAACTACTGAAGTCATTGTAAACTTTTGATGTTTTTGTATGTTTTTGTACAGTAATTCCTTATAATATATTTGGTAACACTTAAGTAATTACTAGTGGGTTACCATGATCTTCACTTTAGAATACTGATCCAAATAATTAGTAGTTCCTTTAGAAGGATGTAGTAACACTTGAGTAATTACTTGTGGGTTACTATGATCTTCACTTTAGAATACTGATCCAAAAAAGTAGTAGTTACTTTAGAGTTATATAGTAACTCTTGAGTTATTACTATCCAATACTTTACAAAAACCTCAAAAGTTTACAGTGACTTCAGTAGTTACTAGAGAGTTATCATGTTTTTCACTTTAGAATACTGATCCAAATAATTAGTAATTCCTTCTTAGGTATTTGGTAATACTTCACTCATTACTAGTGGTTTACCAAAGCCTTTACTATAGAATTAATTATACATTATTCATTATTCACATTAATTACGAACCTGTATATAGTAGTTCTTAGTAGTTCTCTGGGAGGTATGAAAAAAACAGTAGTTACTGATTAGTTAATAGTGAACTACCACCTTCAGCTGAGCACTATTACTTACTAATTCATTCATCAGAGTTACTTGTTAGTTAATAGTAGTTACTAGAGTGTTAATAATGCATTACTCATTTGTTCCTGTGTAGTTATTCATTAATGAAGGATCAGTATTCTAAAGTGTTACCGAAATGTTTCTTGATCAGCAAAACGGCATATTAGAATGATTTCTGAAGGATCATGTGACAATGAAGACTGGAGTAATGATGCTGAAAATTTAGCTTCGTCATCACAGGAATAAATTACATTAAAATATATTAAAATAGAAAAAAGGTATTTTAAATTGTAATAACATTTCTCAATAGTTTTTTACTGTGTTTGATCAAATAAATAGATGGACTAATAATAATATAATTTTAATAAAATTGTAATTAGAGATTTCTTTCAAAAAATCATTCACACTTTATTTTACAGTATGTGTACTTACAAGCTTAGGTTTAGCTTAGTATATAGTTATTTCTCAGTTATTGTAATTACTGTAGTAAGAACATCGCATGCATGGGGAACAGGACTGTAAAATAAAGTGCTACCAAAAAATCTTATTGATGCCAAACAGTAGTGTTGTAGTCAAGACCACCAAAACTGAGACCAAGACCGATCTCGAGTACTACAACACTAGCAAACAGTATCGGTGGTACCATACTGTTTATGTTGGCCGACATCAGAGATTTTTTTTTTGTACTTTATTTATTGTACCGGTTGCTATTACACATAATTTATAATCATTTAAATTAAAACTATTGTAGCTTTTATTGTTTATTTTATTTTATTATTGTTTATTTTATTAGAAAAAATTGTTTGAGTGGCACAAATGTTTTATGAATCCAGCTTTTACTCTGTTCTGCATAAAATTTGTGAAGATTTAGTCTCAAGAATAAGCATGCAAAACCTACCTAATACATTAAGAAATCTTTGGTCTAGAATATTGAAACTCCAGATGTTGCAATATTACCTTTAAGATATGAATCTAAGCACTGCGAAAAGACTATCGATTCTTCAGTGAGCTGCCAGATATTTGAACATGCAACAAAACTGTCGTCCATGACAAATGACATTGCGTTTGATGAAAAGCTCCTCCAGCAAACTTCACCTCTCAGTTTTCATCAATATGGTCAAAAATATGGTCCAGACAGTCCATAGTTGCCAAGGTAAATGTCAAAAACATGTTAACACACAGAACAAAAGGGGTTCTGTTGTAACAGAATAGAGTTAATATCTTCAGCAGCTGTCTGGAAGGGGTCTTGTGGAGACCCACACCTAGAGGCTCATGTAACTCTAGAAGCTGAGCTCCGGTCTCTGGTGTGCTTGCGTGCATATGCCATTATTATATATGTTTGGCAGACCTCATTCAAGTGTAGTTCCCCTTTTCCTAGCATACTTCAATAATTTGTCTATTATTTAGTAGTCCCCCAAATGTCATTATTTATCATTTATTTTCTAATTTACTTTGAATATCTTTTTTTAATTTTAGTTAGTTTTGTTTTTTTAGAGACATTTTTATTCGCTTATACACCAATCAGGCATAACATTATGACCAACTTCCTAATATTGTGTTGGTCCTTCTTTTGCTGCCAAAACAGCGCTGACCCTGGGGAATTTGGAGGCCAAGTCAACACCTCAAACTTGTGCTTCTCAAACCATTCCTGAACCATTTTTGCTTTGTGGCAGGGCGCATTATCCTGCTGAAAGAGGCCACAGCCACTAGGGAATACCGTTTCCATGAAAGGGTGCACATGGTCTGCTACAATGCTTAGGTACGTGTCAAAGTAACATCCACATGGATGGCAGGACCCAAGTTTTCCCAGCAGAACATTGTCTAAAGCATCACACTGCATCCGCCGGCTTGCCTTCTTCCCATAGTGCATCCTGGTGACATGTATTCCCCAGGTAAGTGATGCACACGCACCCGGCCATCCATGTGGTGTAAAAGAAAATGTGATTCATCAGACCAGGCCACCTTCTTCCATTGCTCCATGGTCCAGTTCTGATGTTCACGTGCCCACTGTTGGTGCTTTCGGTGGACAGGGGTCAGCATGGGCACCCTGACTGGTCTGCGGCTATGCATACGCAACAAATTGTGATGCACTGTGTATTCTGACACCTTTCTATCAGAACCAGCATTAACTTCTTGAGCAATTTGAGGTACAGTAGCTCATCTGTTGGATCGAACCACACAGGTCAGCCTTCGCTCCCCATGTGCATTAATAAGCCTTGGCCGACCATGGCCCTGTCGCCGGTTCACCACTATTCCTTCATTGGACCACTTTTAATAGATATTGACCACTGCAGACCGGGAACACCCCACAAGAGCTGCAATTTTAGAGATGCTCTGACTCAGGTGTCAAGCTATCACAATTTTGCCCTTGTCATATATAGAATTAATCTATTTAAAACTACTATTAATATAAAATATTTATGTGCATCTCCAAGTGTTGACTATACGTTGCATCATAAATAACTGATGTTGCTCTGTACCTCCTCTTGTATCAGCATTCTGGACTATAGGGAATCTTTTAAACCTCACTGTTTCTGGTCTGGCACAACATGCTGACAGCCTGAGGAAATTGACTCTTCTCTGATCTCGAGCAATATTCCCATACCACTAACAGCCTGATGAGCTTACCAGCTGATCTGAGACCCATGAACGCATGCACTCTGACCTCCACAGTTCATATAATAGCTCACATATGAAGACAGAACAGTACATTAGGTGGACTTGAGACTAAGTGGCAGTGGAAAAGTGATCTAGATGCAATGAAAGCAGGTAGACTGAATATCAGTCATTTAGATGGCTCTAGGGGGAATAGAATGTAATCAATGGGGATTTATAATTGTCTTTAGGCAGCTCATGTCAGTGACTCAAGTTTGAATGGATGATGGCTGAATAATGGCACAACTGAAGAGAACTTAATCTCTTACTCCCAGCATTCTCAGCAGGATACTGTCGTGTTTGTGTGTCTGTATGTGTACGTGTGCATTTAAGTGAACATTTAAGCTGTGCGCTCAAACCTTTGTGTATTTGTGTATTTGCCTTTTGCC
This sequence comes from Megalobrama amblycephala, assembly GCF_018812025.1. Lineage (NCBI taxonomy): Eukaryota > Metazoa > Chordata > Actinopteri > Cypriniformes > Xenocyprididae > Megalobrama > Megalobrama amblycephala. The sequence continues at coordinate 29,868,902 of NC_063055.1, forward strand.
AAAAGTGTGAAATAATAGACAGTGCAAAACTTTAATCAAAGCCAAAATTTAATCCATATCCTCTGTTTGTTCTCTGAGAAATCCATTTCAAATCCTATTACTGTGTTGGAGTGAATACTTATTTTTGCTCTCCAATTCTAAGTAATTCTTGAAATTGTTTAAAATGTACTTTTGAAGTTCACATAAATTGGATTTCCATTGTTGCATATATAGAGTGCATAACATGATGTGTAAACAAATTAATGTTTGACAAAATTAATGTTAAAAAAAAAAGTTAATTCTTAAATATTAATAATAAAAGCTTATTTTAATCTAAGACAGAACAGGTACACTTTTAAGGAACACATTTCATAAAAAAATAAGTTTGTTAAATTATTAATAAAGGTAACACTTTACAATAAGGTTCATTAGTTAAACATTAGTTAATGTATTAATTAACATGAACTAACCATGAGCAATACATTTGTTACTGTATTTACTAATCTTCGTTAGTGTTAACTTGAAAATACAGTTGTTCATTGTTCATGTTAGTTCACAGGGCATTAACTAATGTTAACAAAATTTTAATAGTGTATTAGTAAATGTTGAAATTAACATTAACAAAGATTAATAAATTCTGTATAAGTGCAGTTCATTATTAGTTTATGTTAACTAGTGTTAACTAATGAACCTAATGGTAAAGTGTTACCTATTTAAATGATAGATAACTTATAGATAAATGACCATTACGTTTGTAACAATATTTATTTTTTTGTTAATGTTAGTTAAAAAAAAAAAAAAAAACTGTTAATAATAGCTCAGATCCATGAAATAATATTAACATATACAACTTTAGATTTTAATTTCATAATTAAAAATGATTTAATGATTTTAATGATGAAATTAACATGAACTAAATAAATAAATGCTTTAGATTTTTTTTTTTTTTCACCTTGAGTAACTTATGTTATTGTAAAGTGTTGGCAGTTTTGTTTGTGTTTAAGAGTGATTGAAATATCTTCATGTACATTCATACTCACGCAAAATTGTATTATCAGCATGCCATTTGTACGCTGGCCGAGAGAGCTCTACACACTGCAACTGAAGAAAACACATGCAAATATAAAAAAACAGCAGCACATTAAGAAAACATCTTCATCAGTTTGACAACACGTGCTGCAAATACTCACAAAGCAACCAAATACAGAAACGTGCTTCAAATTCTCACAACACAACGAAATACAGAAACGTGCTGCAAATACTCACAACTCAACCAAAGAAACTTGCTACAAATACTCACAACTCAACCAAAGAAACTTGCTACAAATACTCACAACTCAACCAAATAAAGAAACTTGCTACAAATACTCACATCTCAACCAAATACAGAAATGTGCAGCAAATACTCACAACTCAACCAAATAAAGAAACTTGCTACAAATACTCACAATGCAACCAAATACAGAAACTTGCTACAAATACTCACAACTCAACCAAATACAGAAACTTGCTACAAATACTCACAACTCAACCAAATACAGAAACGTGCTGCAAATACTCACAACTCAACCAAATACAGAAACATGCTGCAAATACTCACATCTCAACCAAATAAAGAAACATGCTGCAAACACTCACAATGCAATCAAATACAGAAACATGCTGCAAATACTCAAAACACAACCAAATATAGAAACTTGCTCCAAAAATTCACAATGCAACCAAACACAGAAACGTGTTGCAAATACTAACAATGCCACCAAATACAGAAACGTGCTGCAAATACTCAAAACACAACCAAATATAGAAACGTACTTCAAATACTCACAATGCAACCAAATACAGAAACGTGCTGCAAACACTCACAATGCAACCAAATACAGAAACGTGCTGCAAATACTCACAACACAAACAAATACAGAAACGTGCTGCAAATACTCAAAACAAACCAAATACAGAAACGTGCTGCAAATACTCACAACTCAACCAAATAAAGAAACTTGCTACAAATACTCACAATGCAACCAAATACAGAAACGTGCTACAAATACCCACAATGCAACCAAATATAGAAACTTGCTACAAATACTCACATCTCAACCAAATACAGAAACGTGCAGCAAATACTCACAACTCAACCAAATAAAGAAACTTGCTACAAATACTCACAATGCAACCAAATACAGAAACGTGCTGCAAATACTCACAACTCAACCAAATACAGAAACATGTTGCAAATACTCACATCTCAACCAAATAAAGAAACATGCTGCAAACACTCACAATGCAATCAAATACAGAAACATGCTGCAAATACTCAAAACACAACCAAATATAGAAACTTGCTCCAAGAATTCACAATGCAACCAAACACAGAAATGTGCTGCAAATACTAACAATGCCACCAAATACAGAAACGTGCTGCAAATACTCAAAACACAACCAAATATAGAAACGTACTTCAAATACTCACAATGCAACCAAATACAGAAACGTGCTGCAAACACTCACAATGCAACCAAATACAGAAACGTGCTGCAAATACTCACAACACAAACAAATACAGAAACGTGCTGCAAAAACTCAAAACAAACCAAATATAGAAACGTGCTGCAAACACTCACAATGCAATCAAATACAGAAGCGTGCTGCAAATACTCAAAACACAACCAAATATAGAAACTTGCTCCAAAAATTCACAATGCAACCAAACACAGAAGCGTGCTGCAAATACTCAAAACACAACCAAATACAGAAACATACTGTAAATACTCAAAACACAACCAAATACAGAAACATACTGCAAATACTCAAAACACAACCAAATATAGAAACTTGCTTCAAAAATTCACAATGCAACCAAACACAGAAACGTGCTGCAAATACTAAAAACGCAACCAAATATAGAAACGTACTGCAAATACTCAAAACACAACCAAATACAGAAACGTGCTGCAAACACTCACAATGCAATCAAATACAGAAGCGTGCTGCAAATACTCAAAACACAACCAAATATAGAAACTTGCTCCAAAAATTCACAATGCAACCAAACACAGAAGCGTGCTACAAATACTCAAAACACAACCAAATATAGAAACGTACTGCAAATACTCAAAACACAACCAAATACAGAAACGTGCTGCAAACACTCACAACACAACCAAATACAGAAACGTACTGCAAATACTCAAAACACAACTAAATATAGAAACGTACTGCAAATACTCAAAATGCAACCAAATATAGAAATGTGCTGCAAACACTCACAATGCAACCAAATACAGAAACGTACTGCAAACACTCACAACGCAACCAAATACAGAAACGTGCTGCAAATACTCAAAATGCAACCAAATATAGAAATGCGCTGCAAATACTCACAACTCAAACAAATACAGAAACGTGCTGCAAATACTCAAAACGCAACCAAATACAGAGACGTGCTGCAAACAGCACAAAGCTCAACACACAGCAACTGAAGAAAACACCAGCAAATTAAGAAAACATCTTCATCAGTTTGACAACACTTGCCGCAAATACTAACAATGCAAAGAAAAAAAATATATACTGCAAAATAGTACAGAAATGTTCCATGAGAACCCCAACAAGTGACAAACCTGGTTGGAACTGCTTATTGTTCAATGTCTAGTTGTCAGTGGTGTTGTCGATGACCTGAAAGGTGAGATTTTTGTTTATTTTAACATCCTGATTGTATTTGCATTGCAGCACATGAGTTGTTAAACTGATGAAGATGTTTTCCTAATTTGCTGCTGTTTTTCTTTTTGCATGTGTTTTCTTCAGTTGCAGTGCAGTGAGCTCTCTCGGCCACCACACATTTGCCTTTAATTAGCAAGTGTTCACCATTTATGTACTAATAACAAATACCCACAAAACAACACAAGTCTTTTTTTCTGATTTATCTGGATTTTGTAGACAACGCATCACAATAACCTGGTGACAAAAGCTTATTTGATGGTCTTAGCTGGTCTCCCAGCCTGGTCAGATCTGCTGGCTGGTTTCAGAGGGGTTTTGGGAACCTTACAGATGGCCAGGCTGAAAGAACAACTTAGCTTAGGCTTTTTTTTTTTTTTTTTTTTTTTTTTTCCAGGAGAGCAATGCAATCACACTTCAGATGCCTGTTCATTTCAGCTCTAATGAAGTCAAAGCAACTTTAGCATAAAACATTTCAGTTGCAAGGGATCCTGCAGCACGCTATTTAGTAAATAACACTGCTGTTCATTTAACCCAACCTGTTGATCCGCAATCCCCTTTTCCCGCCTCTCATCTGTTGTGCGAGTCGCGAGACATCAAAGGCCCTCATCAACAAATGGAGGCGCAAAAGACTTACATGAAAGCCTGATTGTAGATGAAGCAGCTGATTATAATTGCATTTTGTATTCAATCGTTTTCTCTCTTCTCTCTCTTCTAATCGGGCCAACTGCCAGCTTTCTTTTCTATCATTCGGTAATGTGGTAGAGCATTCTCATTAGGATTCAAGCGCGATGCTCGCTAACTTAATTAAGCATAAGATAGACATGTGTATAGATGCAATCTGATCTCAATGTGTGTGAGCCCACGTTTAGCCTCCGTTCAAGGGTTCTCAAAGGACGTGATGATGCTATGATGGCAGAAAAGTGGGATCTTGTCAGGTCGGTCCGCTTCTGTGTGCTTTATTTTGCCAAGAAGGTTTATGACAAACGGCAGAGTGGCAACTAAAGGAGTGTTCGACAGGAATCTGTTGATTAGCTCATCGAATATGCAATTGTTTCTCTTTCTCTTCCTTTTTGAGGCAATCATCTATTAAGTGTGTCTGTTTCAGATGTGTTGTATTGCCTCTTGTGTTCTCAATGAATCGAACGGTTACACAACTGTTATTGCAAATGCATCTGTTTACTTGGTACTATATGATTTAAAGACAGAGAAACAGAGAATTTTTTTGTGTAATATCCAATAATCTTGTTAACCGCATAGTAGTGAAACTGAGAAGTGCGTAGGAGTTGATTGATTGATGCTTGAACATTATCTCAGTTCTCAGCAGTTTTATCTGACAGCCCTGACGGATGATTTTTATAACAAACCCAATGAATCTGATAAAAACCTGTATTGAAATGCAAACTAAGTACAAAAACATTCCACAATGGCCTACTGAACCTAAAACTTATATGCATTGCATATGAAACTGATCAATCCTTGTAAACAGCACTCAAAGCAAATATAGCACACAAAATAAAGCAATGACTTCCAGAATGCAAAATTAGTTTCAGAATTTAGACATCAGGGGATAAATGTAAGCAGCTTGCTCCAGAATAAACTACACATACATTATAATCCTGTCATCTGTTTATATCATCTGTCACAACTGTGTCTTTGTTTTCCTCTCCATTGGTTTGTCTGCCTTCTCATTTTTACTGTTTTGTGAACACACACTTACATTTCTCTGTCATTCTAATTTTTTTTTAAAGTGAATTACAGTTTCTATTCCATAACTCCTAAATCTAACCCTCGCACAGATATTTTTGCAATTTTAGGTTTTTTAATGAAGACATTTATTGGATTAATTAAGCCATTTTCCTCACGGTCTGTTGGCTGGTCTCCACATTTACGTCATTTCAGGTTTTATTATTTTTCATTGGACATATGAGCCTGATTTCACAGACAAGGCTTGAATTAACTATAGGTCTTATTTAAACTAGAACATTTAATTAGCTTTTATAAATGTGCCTTACATTAAAAAAAATACTGGTGTTTATCTTGAGGAAAAACAATTGCACTGACACATTAAGTTAATTCAGTTCAAACATGCATTTTAGTCTGAGACTAGAGAAGGCTTAAGCCTTGTCTGTGAAAATTGGTTTCCTAAATGTAGATAAAACCTTACCCACACACGTACAGGCACATTGTGCCCACAAGGGGTTGCTGTTGCTTTGCAGTGATTAGATTTGTTTATAAATGACCATATTTATTGTCACTTATAATTATAATGAAAACCGTGTAGATGAACTTCTGGCATGCCACATGCTACATGTTTACTTACTAACATATTTGGGAACAAAGACTACCACAAACTACCTAGAACTTTTTCCATTTGGGTCTTCAACTTTTTTTCCCTAAACAATCTAAGGGGAAAATTTCTTAAGGCTGCTGTTGTAAACGCAGTTTTAAGTTTTGAAGTCTGTTAAGAATCTGTGTTATGATAGCTACTATGATGTTCAAGTAAAGCTTTTTTTGCACAGAAGTCGGTGGGGAGCCCTTGATGTGGATGATGTGCCTCAGGTGATGCTTTAACCCTGCACCTCAGTTTGGACTTGCCAGTCTCAGCGCTGGAGAGGAGAGGAGAGGAGAGGCTGGGGCAGAAAACCTCTTCAAACCCACATGCACTTGTATTTATGCACACATTTGCTGAGGGTGTTTTCTGATAGGCGTTCATGAATATCAGAAGAGTGTCGTCTTTTTTTCTAACACTAGAACGATATCCTGAGGAGGGAAAACTGCCAAGTAATATTCTTCATCTCTGCAGGTTATTCTGAGCGAGACCGAGGATATGGGAAGCGCAAATGCTGCAATCGTGCGCTTGAGCAACTTTTAGGATGTGCAGGATGATTCCGCATTAGAGGATGCGAGAGCGGATGAGGAGGAAACACAGATCCTGCTTTACGCGTCGCGCATCAGGGGGAAAAATCCCACAGAAACGCCACCCAACCCGCTAGACTTTACTAGAAAGACAAAAGTAGCCAAGGAACGGAATTAAATTCACTCGCTGCTACTTAATACCAAAATACCGCAGACTGATCAGCTGGATACAGCGACGCATGGGAAAATACTTTGGATGTGAGAAAAGCACAATATTTGTGAAGGATCTGTCGCGCAACGAGGAGACAGAGTGGCATCCTTGACAGAGCCAATAAATCCAATCTAATGCGTTACGGGATGTTCGGACTCACAAGTCTTTTTGACCTGAAGTAAAGTAAACCGACCCCCTGTGTGAATTGAAGAACATTATGATGAATGCGCCTGGATATCCTCCGAGAGCTATACTGGAACTTAATCGCGCAATTTTGTGATCATCTCTCCGCGCGCAAAGGGATCCCTTTTCGCTTTCACTGCCCTTCCGTGATATCCAGTAAGATGGAAGTTTCTCACAGGGCGAGAACAAACATGTTGCGTCTCCATACTCTTCATTTCATTGTATTGCTGCTCAGAGGTAAGTTAAAGAGATTGCTTCTGGCGTTTTTTCATCTGCACCTCATATTAATGTAGAATGAGATTAACTTTGAATCGTACAGTGAATTTCATTTAAATCTAAACGTCCACCTATGGGACATGCCAGTTATCTGTTTCACAACTCGATGTGTTGTGTTGTGTACGTGTGACATGAACTGGAACCTCACCTTGACGAGCGCGACATCACGGAAACACTCTGACACCATTTGTGCTGCAGCTGGAGATTAGCGATGTCCGATTCGAGAACGAGTCGTTCTTCTGAGTCGAATCTTTTTGCATGAATCATTTGAATTAGTTCATGAAACCTCGAATCGGTCCGAGCGGTATTAAAGGAAAAAACAAACAACACAAGACAATCTGAAATTCACTCATTGAAGCGAGAATGTCCTTCTGACATCGTCACCATTTTCAGATCTCAAATAGTTTTGAACTGAGTGAACTGATATCAAGCGAGTTGAACCGAGCATTTGACTGACTGTAGGCTACTTGTATGAAACCACACGCCAAACCAATATACTGTATGGTATCAATTTAATTATAACATTTTTTAAACCCAGTAATGCACCGGTAACTTCCTTCATTAATTAAGTCATCTCAAGGAAGTAGGCTAATGTAGCAGTGGCAAATCCTCATGGATCATTGTGAAAGGTATTTTTTTGTTTGGTTTTTTAAGATTTATTTGGTAGGCCTATTTAACTGCTTGGTTTGACATGGGGCTTTGTCTTTGTGTAGTTTCGAATGGAATTCGCTCAATATTTTAATTAATTACGCCATGATGTAAAAATAATCGTTTTTTTAAATGAGCTGTTCGAAAGAACTGATTCGCGGAAAGAGTCAGACTTCAATTACTTGGTGGGATTCGAACTCCCTTAAAGGGTTATTTCACCCAAAAATTGCATTTCTGTCATTAAGTAGGGTACAACGGGGCTAAAGGCACACCTTAGGAAAAATATGCTTTTCATTACTCTCAAAGTGTATGATTGCAGAAAAAATATAGGCTATATGTTTGTATTGAACATTGATGGAGAAACAGATTTTGTGTGAAAATAATTAATAAAAGTGATTAATTTTGTTCAAAAATCTCATAAATGTATGAGGTGGCGAGGCTCCCCAGCATGGGGTAAAAAGCACACAGTATACTTTAGCTAAAATAATACATTTTTAATAATGTCTGTTAATACTTGTTCAAAAGAATCACTTTAGCAAAGTTTGTACGATTTTATGTTTATTTTTATAAATAAAAGAATTCATTTTTGTTCAATAAATATACTGTCATTAAAATATGTTAATATAAAAATACATTTAAAAAATACAGAAACAAAATTATTTAAAAAAATAAAGATTCTGAAAGTACTGAAGGAGATCCCATAATATTTAATATAGATTTACAGTAGGAACAATAAATAATAATTTATTATTATGATATGATTATATATATATATATATATATATATATATATATATATATATATATATATATATATATTTTTTTTTTTTTTTTTTTTTTTTTTTTATATGATTGCTTCATTATAAATATGGGTATTATCTCTAAGGTGGATACACAATTTGATAAAGGCCTATGATATTTACCATGTTTATTATTATGCCTTTTGCCCCAACATCAGCTGTGCTTTTTACCCCAAATACCATACTTTTACATTTTCTTCTGTTATTGAAAAACTGTTGCTTGAATTACCTTGAACAAAACTGAAAATCATGAAGAAAACCTTTGTCTGAAAATACAAACATTAATTTAACCGATTCTCATTTGCTTCTTAAATCAACAACATTTTAAAAACATCAAATATTAGATCAAACTACAGCAGAATCAACTTTGCATTGCTGCCCGCGATTGCGTCAAAGATCAGACAAATTTGCACGTGCATTTTGAAAAGCGGATATTTAGAAAGTGCTGCGGTACGTTTTCGTGCCACCTAGTGGTTTGGAGGAAAATAAAATCAAAGGCGTCTTCATCCCCGTTGTACCCTACTCACCCTCATTTCATCCCAAACCTGTAAGACCTTTGTTTGTCTTCAGAACACAAATTAAGATATTTTTGATGAAATCCGAGGGTATCTGATCCACACAGGCAGCAACAACATTGCACCTTTTGAGGTTCAGAAAGGTAATAAGACAACATTAAAACCAGCAATGTGACTACAGTGGTTCAACCTTAATATTGTGAAGCGACAAGAACAGCCTACATATTGTGCGCAAAAACAATACAAAAATAACGACTTTATTCAATAAATTCGCTACGCTATTTTCGTTGCAGAGCTTCAGTGTTTTTAATTTCGAACGGCGGCTCAGTATTGGCCGACACTGTTCACGTGTGCAGCACGACGTATGCGTGTGATGCTGACGCAGGAGCCGGCCAATACTTACCAATACAAGCCCTTTTTCGGATGTAAACACTGAAGCTCTGCAACGAAAATAGCGTAGCGGTATGACAGGGGACAGATAAATTTGTTGAAAAAAATAATTATTTTTGTTTTGTTTTTTGCGCACAAAAAGTATTCTCGTCACTTCATAATATTAATGTTGAACCACTGTAGTCACGTAGATGATGAATGATGTCTTTAGAACATTTCTGGACTTCAAAATGTGCAATGTTGTTGCTGCCTATGTGTGGATCAGATACCCTCGGATTTAATCAAAAATATCTTAATTTGTGTTCCGAAGATGAACGAAGGTCTTACGGGTTTGGGACGACATAAGGGTGAGTACTTAATGACAGAAATGTAATTTTTAAGTGAACTACGCCTTTAAATAGGCTATCTCTCTCTTCCCGTCTACAAACTGTATCCACTACTCTGGTACTGAAACTTTTCATTCACTCATCATTTGAAGCAGTTCATTCAGAAGTTTAGTGAGTTTAGCCAGGCTGTGTGTATAGTTTGGACAAATTGCAGAATTTGATCTCATTGTTATGAGAAATGCTCCACTAGAAGTATTACAACAAATAACAGCTATGCTCAAATTTTGCAGTTTTCATTCATAATTGTAGAAACTAAGCACAGTATCTTTTCTGTTTGTAAATAAGCATTGTCTATGTTATTTAGCCTACGTCATTTAGAGAGGGAGGGCAACATGGTGTCCTTGTAATCAAGTCACAATTGACATTTAAAAATGTTGTTTGAGTTACCTGAATTTTTGTTTGTTGGAACACTATTGAAATGTGTCTATTTATGAAAGAGGCCTATGGGGCTTGGTCAGGTGTCACGGTAGTCTGTAAAATTACTCTCCTCATTAAACCGAGAGTACTCTGACTAAGCTGGCATTTGACCCTCTTGTTAGATGGACAGAATGATAATACAAAGCTCCAAATTAATAAGGACTGCATTTTATCTCTGTATTCTTCTTTCAACCTCCTTTTTTTGCTCTATTTTGTTCTCTCTCTATCTTTGGCCTTCCTCCTCCTCCCTCTGTACCTCAGTCTAGTCTTGCATGAGAACATGTAGTAGTTAGTGCTGAAATGACCTTGGAATTATCCGGGTCTTTGAGCTTGATGTTCAGCAGGCCCACACATTACTCAGACTAGTGTTTTAAACTGTGAGAAAAAGAAGTGGATAGTTTCATTATTAGGCTGGAGAGATGTGCATTCTGGAACAGCACACTCAATGATCAATGATAAATGAGCTTTTAAAGAGGGCTCTTAAATTAAACTGAAATAGTGTAGAGAGTTAGATTTATATGGATTAGGGATGCATTTATACTTAAAGGTGCAGTATATAATATTGACAGCTGTTGAAATGGGTACTGCAGTCCAAATTTAAAATAGTTGTTCCCCCCCCCCCTCTTTAGATTCAACGCTCACACGGGTTGCCAGATTGATAAGTCGATGAGTTGATTTGACCGCGTTTTAATATGCTTCCGTTCATAGAGATTTTTAGATGGATGCTGAGGCTTTTTAGGTCGGGTGGAATCTGCAGTCTCTGACCCAGTTCGTTCGCCGGGTTCCATGGCTGCAATAAGCTGTGTTTTCCACCAACTGGCAACCCAGTGTGTTGAATGCTATTGGGTAAATCGGCAGTGGACAGAATCACACAGACCAAAACAAAAACAGACATTCTGACATAGTACGCATATTTCAAAGTAAAATAACTGGCTGTAGCATTGTTTTTCAGAGAAATATGTGAACTTATCATGTTTGCTAAATATGTGCAAACATATTATGGTATTTTTATGCTTTAGTACAGTCCAAAAATTGCATACAGCACAAAAAAATTTAATTATGATCCTGATAAGCTTTATTTTCTGATAAATGGGTAATACAACTACACTAAATTAAAAACAACACACTACAATTTAAAATGAATTGTTTATACAGTACAGTATGGAAAATTGATATTCTTTTTTTTAGATCTGCAAAGATTACATGTAACCATATTATTAAATTATTTGTGTTTTTAAAGATGACAGCGAAAGTAATTTAACACTTTCCCCACCTTTGATGGAATTTTCTATCATTTATAACAACGCTTCCCTGCCATTGACGGAATTTTCCGGCAATCCATGGTTTCTCTGTTGTATGGTAGGGGGCGCTGTTATGCATCTTCTGAAATAGTGCAGAATCTCCAGGGGTCTCATTTATAAATCTTTGCGTAGATTTCATCCTAAAAGTGTACGTACGCGCAAAAGCTAGATTCTGCGTACGCACAAAAAAAATCTGAAAATCAGATCCTGCGCACAAATCCCTTTATAAATCCCAGTCAGCGGAAGATTGTGCGTACATGCATCTCCACCCTGTCTCCTCCCCAAAATCACCACATATGGCACTTATGACGCCTAGTTTTACTATGCATAACCTCATCTACATATCATTTCCATACATATTCCCATCCATGTGACACCATGATTAACATGGTTTGTGCCATATTACATTGCTAAAAATCATCCAATATTCTTGTTTTAGAATAAATATATCAAAATATGCATAAAAACAAAATTGTATTAAATACTTAAGATAAAGGTTTTAGAATAGTGTTGGTTGATTCATTCATTTCCACTGGCCAAATAGTATTTTAATTGTTTTAAACCATTCGAATCAAATTTATGAAGTTTTGCTGATAAGGTGAACATATCTTTTAGGAAGTTTATAGGCTATATTTTTTAGTGGAAACAGATAGGCCTACTTATTTATTGCAATGTAAATACAATTGTCTTTCTCGGCGCTTCGGTGAAGTATTTTAAAAAGGAAACGTGCAAATCTTACCGTTTTCCTCAAATGATATCCTTCATATACAGTGGTAATTGTTTGAAGATCCTTCACACGACATCAACACCTCCGTGCAGAGCGGTTATACAGTAAGATATTATCATTCAAACGAACCATTCGACCACCGAATCCAGCAGTGTCTTCCATAATATCAGAGTTAAGTGTGCATTACTAATCATCGTTCTCGCTAAAATATTTTGTCATAACATCTGCAGTTTAGTTTAAAGAGGAATTATTGTGCTCCTAGCGCTCCTCGCTGTCATTAAAGCAGCGTGTCACAGGAAAAGTGATCGAAAATAGCACATCTACTATCTGAATTCATATTTCAGTGCTTATCGCCATTAGTGAAAGTGCTAATATTAATGTAAATGTGTATATCAAAATGAAAACGTGAGTTTCCATCCGAGTTTAAATCATTCTTTTATTTATTTAAACTGTTATTGTGAACATGCACTGTATTTATGATTATGACTCATAATGAGGATTTAAAGTGGTTTTCCTTCATCTGCCGTCAGTCCCTCAGCTCACCATCTGTGTCGCCAATTCCCTTTGTCTCCAGAATGTGCGTACGCACGGTTCAAAGTTTGCTTAAACGTGCACACATTCTCCCGTCAAGTTTGTTTTTTATAGATCACAACCTTTGCGTGGGAACTGGCGTACGCACGTTTCCAGCCCCGTTTCAATGAGACCCCAGATCCAAAAACAAGAAGCAGATGCAGAAACAAGCATTATAATCAGCTTATGCACATATAAGCTAACGCAATCATAAAACATTAAACAGCATATGAATTAAAAATGCCAAATGTCACAAAATGAAATGTTGACTCAGGACAAGTTATAGAGTTTGATCATCATTCTGAATTTGATCTGACTTTGACAAAAACGTGTTCAAAATGTTGCTTTTCTCATGAAACTTACCCACATTCAAGTGTTGATAAAAATAATGCATGAAGCTTTGTTTTCTTTCAAAGCAGAGGCTTTGTTCTTTCTTTTGATATATTGTATGGTCAGATATTCACAAAAACAACAACAAAACATTTTTTTTTTTTTTTAAATAAAGTTTTGAAAAGTTTTGTGAAAATGATAAAAAATGCTGGCTTTTTTTTTTTTTTAAAGGCTGGTGGGGAAAGAGTGAAATATAAAAAATAGGTGAAAATGAGTATGCATAATTAGCCTACTATTATAATATCAACTGATACAATACATTAACTCGAATCATCTCGAATAATCAAATACATTACCAATATATTGTTCATCCCTGAACCCAGCTAGGATTGTGCACACAATCATGTGTATTACAAAAGTCACTGAAGCTTCCTTTATAGGCAGATTGTCACCCCATAAAGCTAAATGACATTAAAACTCATAATGAACAGAAACCTTTGATGTGTTATGTCACATCGAACTAATTACACCCAGCATTGTGCCTTAGAAATGTTGAAATTGAGAGCCGCTTTAAAAACGAACGTCAAGTCCATGAGTTCATTTGTTCAAGAGCTGTTGTGTGTTGTGTAAATGAAGACTGTTTGACTTTAACATCTTAATTGAATTTCTATTATGCGTTTCCTCAAAGGTTTTCTAAACCCATGGATATGACACTTCCTATGTCAAGAACAAAATCTTTCAGTAGACTGAAAGAATAACAGCGACGTCAAACAAGAAATGGCCTGTAAATTATGCCACTTCTCTTTCTCTTAGCATCATGATTTCAACGATGACATCTGGATAAAAAGCCATTTTACTCAGACCTTTAATAGAGTGCATTTTATCGAACTATGATGGACCTGTTTGCTTAGAGAAGTTATGAGTTACGGTAGTACATCATGTCTTATTATGCCACCTTGTACTCTGCGCTGACCTTAAAAAGAAAAGTAGAGGGGTTTTTTGGCTAAAAGGTACGCAGTTTTCAGTGGAATGGCATTTAAAAATGTAATTTCCAATATTGAAGAAGAGTTTTAAGCATTCTTTGTCTCTCAATGAAAAGGAAAAGGTTAGTTTATTTTGTAGGAGTAATGGGGCCTCGAATTTTCATGGTCTAAAGCAAAATGGTTAATATTGGAGACCATGCAAATTTTATATACACCACTTTGTGCACAGTGCATTTTATAAATCTTGTGATCAAATATTGCAAAATAATGATAAATTGTTCATAAAAAACTTTTTTTTTTTTTTTTATATTATATGCATATATGCAGCCTTTTGTGTACATTTAATAATCCATAAAAAAAATATCCAGGTTTCTGGTCTCTCATATTAGTGTTTCTAATAAAAGAGAATATACTGAATGGCAGCAAGTGCCATCACTATGATGCAGAAATGCATACAGGTACTGTGGTGAAAAAGTGGCATAATCTTAAAGTACTGATGTAACACAAAAAGATTTCAAAGACTAATATGCATGCAAGAATAGCACAGGCTCTATATAATGTATGCAGGAAAAAACCCTCCCTGAAATCCCAGTTGGCAACTTGTTTAAACTAAAGCTTGCTTTATGTATGAGCTTGTCATTTTCTTCACATTTGATGTGCACTGAAGTGGCACTGCATTGACCACTGTCTTGGAAGGGCCGGAGTCGAGGTCACTGATGCATTTGGGGTCAAGACCAATTGCCTTTTTTTCCCTCTGTGTATTGTATATCGTGTAGTAAAAAGGAGTTAAAGAGAAGAGAAAACGTGAGGGATCTATCATGAGCCAGATTCAAACGGTTTAGAATTTACAGATTAAATTATATCACACTAGAAGCCTTCCCAACAAAAAGCCGTTTTAGTTTTTTTTATCAATACCACAAGATAAAAATCAGTAATCTTGTGTAAACCAAGACCACCTCACAGCTGTGTCGATCAGGGATAAGTGGACAAATCAGAGTATTTTCTGTTATTTGTTGATAGGGAATTTATTCTCCATTAGTGCATGCAGAGCAGAGTAAGTGCAGTTGTTTATGCCATTCAGATGTACTCAGAAAAAACCTTTGGATTGTGACTGGTGCATTCAGTGAAACATTCGTTTCACTAGTAGTTTGCATAATTGCACAGACTTTATCACGTCAAGTTTGTATTTTGTCAATGATGTGTGGACAGGAGGTATGTGATCTGAATGAAGGATGTGTTGAAAGCCAGATTATTCTGCAGGCTTCTAAACATCATACTTTTTTTTTCTTTTGCCTTCTCTCTCTCTCTCTTTTTCAGCAGAAGACTGTTAACTTGGTCATTGCTGAAAAGAATAAAAATAAATAAACTACACCAACAGGGAACTATGGTCTGAAGGATTTATTCTGTGATAAAGATCACAAATATGCTTTAAATTTAGCCATGTCAAAAACTTCCAGTGACAAAAATAATGATTTTAACATTTTTTGTTAACAGTGCCACAGTATTTTACAATACTTCAACATCAACTTCAGTATTTAGTAAAGTAAACTAAAGTTATTTTTTGAGAATGCCTTTTTTGAGAATGTCGTTACATTTATTAATTATACAAGACAAGGAACAGCGACGGTTGATAGTGGAGAGACTTTTGGAGGACATAGAGGATGTGCTGCGCTTTGATGAAATATTTCCCTATTTTCGTGAGTGAGCGAAGGTGAAAACTTGCCAAATAAAACAGGCTTTACCATTTCAACGAACACTGAAATTAAAAGCACGCCATTGTTTCTCCAGTTTGATTTTAGGCAGAGATTGTATATAATAGGGAGATAAAAGGGTCTGTATCTCTTACCATTGGAGAAAGCGTAACGGCTAACTTAATCACATGCTGCACCTCTCAGCCTATTGTGTAATGGCAGTGACATCAGTCAAAACATTCCCCAGTCTGCCTTCTCTTAAAAAAATACATTCTTATCAAACTAAAATCTACATATAGTTCCAAACGAAAGTATTGTTTAGTGTAAAACATGCTGAAGATTAGCAAACAGGTTGTAGATTAATTAAATGATTAGCTATTTCCCCACAAAAGCTGTTTAATCAGAATAGTGAAGCCTCTCATCCATTGACATCCATTCAAAAAACAGCCTCTGGTCTCCTTCCCTGCGTACTGCCAGGGGCGGGCGTTAGCATTAGCCGTTACGCTTTTTTGGCTAAAGGTTGCAGGCTTGCCTTCCAGTGGCTTTGTTTTAGGTTTACCTCAGAATTAGTTTGCATGTTGTTGGTTGCTTGGTAACAGACCTGACAGTTGATTACCAAACTTGATGAAACAGTTTAAGATTTCCTAACTACAGATGAGATTTTGTAAGATAGGATAAGAATCCTAAATCAAGTTAAGATTTTGTGAAAAATCATAAATTAAGTTATCATATCTTAAGTTAAGACCTAAGAAATTTTCTGTAATACGCCCCCAGGTTAATATAATAAGTTGACACGTAGCTACTTATAGTCAGTAGAATGTCTGTTGGGGAGCATTAAAATAAAGGGCCCTATCGTACACCCGGTGCAAAGCGGCGCCAGGTGTGAAGCAAGTGTTTTTTGCTAGTTTCAGCCCAATGCAATTATCATTTTCACGTGCTGCACCACGTTGTTTAAATAGCAAATGCATTTGCACCCATTTGTTCGCCTATGGGCATGCTGGTATGAAATCGAGGTGTGTTCAGGTGCATTGTTGGCGTGTTGCTATTTTGAGGCAACTGAAAACGACTGCATCATTGGCCAACTGAAACCTGGTCTAAAGTAAATGGCGCAATATTTTTTTTGTTTTTATTTAAAGAGTGCGTTAGTAATATGTGCCTATAGGTGGGTGCACAACGCACGTACACTCTGCTTTAACCTCGCGCACAAGCTTGCAAATTCTGACTTTTAAAGGGAATGGGAGATGAGACTCTGATTGGTTTATTGCACATTATGCCCAAAACACACCCTATTCATTAAGAGAATAGGAACAACCCTTTTAGACCATGCACCGTTGAACTAGCAAAAGTGGATTCGGACATGACCTAAGTGCACTTGCGGCGTGCGCTTTAGACCATGCGCTTAGATCATTAAAACAGGGCCCCAAAGTGTTTGCAGATATTAATCAGACAGTCTACTAGTACTCTACTAAGTCACTAATGACCAGTAGTTGACATGTAGTTGGAAAGTTACTTATCATTAGTTGAATGTCTAAAGTGCACCATCAAAATAAAGTGTTACTTTTTTCCTTTTGTGAACAGAGTATGAACAGAGAAAATGTTATAAACATGCAATTTCTATTCTCTATAAATATGCATAGGTAGACTATATATTAGTAATTTATTTATCTACAAATCAACTAATTATCAGTAGTAACATATAAAGCATTTAAATACTAATTTAAGTATCATGTAAAAATTGGTAGGAGTGCGAAAAAAAAAAAAAACTACTTTTTTTGAATGTCAGAGTAGGCACAGCAATATTTTATATACATTATATACAGTATTTTAATAGTATATAACTTGTTCACTCAGATAATATGATGTATACCCATAATGCTTTCCCTCTTCTGAGAGCAATTTTCTACAATGTTTGAAGAGTACTGATGCATGTAAGCTGTAGTTTTATACACTGAAAAGCATGTTCGGTGGTTAAGCATTTGTCTCACCTGGGACTAAAACCAGCCATCCTGCTCAGGCTGCCTCATTACCCTAGAGCTGCTCTGCTGCCCACTGAGATTACTGGACTACTGGGAGAGATTTCAACATCAAAATGCATTTGATGAACACCTGCATACAATGTGCAGTTGACTAAAAACTCTCAATTGTGTTTCAAGCATTAATGGCTGATTATTTAGTTAAATTAGGTGGTTTTTTTTTTTCTTCTTTTTTTTTAGTTTTTGTTTTGATTCAGACTGTTGTCCAGCTATGGAATCTTGTTTCTGCCATGGGGAAAAAACTTAATAAATAACATAATTACTTTTTATCTTTTTAAAGTTGTTAAATTTTGAGAAAAAAACTCGTTAAATTTCAAGAAAAAGGTTGAGATAAAATGTAGATATGTCGTTATGTAATGACTTTTTAATAAGTCATAATGTAGCGACTTAAAGTCCAAAGATATAAACATGAAATTCTGACTTTTTTCCCTCACAATTGCAAGATTATATCTCACAATTCTCACTTTCTTCCTTGCAATTGTGAGTTTATATCTCACAGTTCTACGGAAGAGGATTAGGGCCAGGCAATAATAAAAAAATAAAACCATCTTGAGATTAAAGTTGTTAAATTTTGAGAAAAAAACTCGTTAAATTTCAAGAAAAAGGTTGAGATAAAATGTTGAGAATAAACTCTTTAAATTGCGAGAAAAAACTCGTTAAATTTTGAGAAAACAGTCGAGATAAAATGTTGAGAATAAAGTCATTAAATTACGAGAAAGAAGTCGTTAAATTATGAGAACAAATTCGTTAAATTATGAGAAAAATTTTGTTACATTTCGAGAAAAAAGTCGAGAAAAAATGTTGAGAATAAATTCGTTAAATTACGACATTTTATCTTGACTTTTTTCTCGAAATTTTATTAGTTTATTCTCAACATTTTATCTCGACTTTTTTCTTGAAATTTAACGAGTTTTTTTCTCGTAATTTAACGAGTTTATTCTCAACATTTTATTTCGACCTTTTTCTCGAAATTTAACGAGATTTTTCTCGTAATTTAACAAGTTTATTCTCAACATTTTATTTCGACTTTTTTCTCGAAATTTAACGAGATTTTTTCTTGAAATTTAACAACTTTAATCTCGAGATGTTTTTTATTTTTTTATTATTGCTTGGCCCTAATCCTCTTCCGTACAGTTGTGACTTCTTTTTTTTTTTTTTCAGAATTGTGAGACATTACCTCTAAATTAAAGGGATAGTAGAAAGTTATCCGATAATTTACTCATCCTCAAGCCATCCTAGGTGTATGTGACTTTCTTTTTTCAGCCAAACACAATCTGAGTTAAAATATCCTGGCTCTTTCAAGCTTAACAATGGGAGGGAATTTTACCCTATATTTTGAAACCCAAAAAGTACATCCATCCATCATAAAAGTAATCCATACAACTCCAGAGGGTTAATAAAGGCCTTCTGAAGCAAATCAATGTATTTATAAGTAGTAATCACTAGCTTCTGGTAATGGCCGTCTGCGTGTTCACAAGAGAGTTTTGGGTGGAAGGGTGACCTCTGACCCAACGTATGATGTATAACATAGCTCCTCTTCTCTTATATCGTAAAATTTTCCGACATTTTTCTTTAAAACTTCTCATTGTAGACTTCTAATTTGTGACTGGCATTTTGTTTTGCTCTATCCTCTGTGCTTCTGCATTTGTCACTTCTCACCTGAGCTTACGCTACACCTTCGTCATACGTATTATGTCATATATACAGTATATATATATATATATATATATATATATATATATATATATATATATATATATATATATATATATAAAACCCACTGGAGCCATATGGATTACTTTTATGATGGATGGATGCGCTTTTTTGGGCTTAAAAATCTAGGGTACCATTCACTCCCATTATAAAGCTTGGAAGAGCCAGGTTATTTTTAACTCTGATTATGTTTGGCTGAAAGAAGATAGTCATATGCACCTGGGATGGCTTAAGGGTGAGTAAATCATTGAATAATTTTCATTTTTAGGTGAACTAACCCTTAAAAAATGGTAATTAGGACTTTATCATCTCACAATTCTGACTTTTTTCTCAGAATTGCAAAATATAAAGTCACAATTGTGAGTTCTAAAGTCCAAGTTGTGAGATGTGAACTCACAGTTGCGAGAAAAAAGACAGAACTGTGTGATAAAAAGTCACAATTACCTTTTTTATTTTTATTTATAAAGCTTCCATATCCAGTGAAACCTTTAACCCTGAAGTTGATTTCTTCATTGATATTCTGCTGTGATCTTTTTTTTTTTTTTTCTTAAACTCTTTCTTGTTGTTGTGTATTATTCTCAAGAGAAATGTGGTGGTTAAAGATGAAAGCATAGCAAATAAAGCTATTTTAAAGGCACCCAAGAGGAAAGAGATGCAGTAATTACACATAGAGTTGCATTATATCCCACAAGGATAAACATTAGATTTCAGCGTTTCTTCTGCCTAGGTCAGGTTGTTTAAGGTGAAGTGTAGAGACACCAAATGCAATTACAAAAATAACTGCATTTTCAGATTTTCTAAAGAAAATGCCACTGGTGCTGAACTTATTTGTTTTGTGGCTAGTTGCCAGGGTGTTGCTGTGCAGTTGCTAAATTATTCTGAGTGGTTGTTCGCATGTTACGATGTGGATGGTTGGGTTACTATTTTGAAAAAATACCTAACCCTAAGTTTGAGCAATGGTAGCAGTCTATGTCCACTGGTGCGAAGTGAGCAGACATGAGCAGGCATATTGAATTCATTCTCTGTTGAAGCTGAGCGGCAGGCTCACACGGGGGATTGTGGGATTGACAGCAGAGTGGAGCAAGTAGAGCAAGTTTTTGTACATATAATATGATGACTTTGACCATGTTTGTTGACCATGTGTTAAAAACTTTTGGTAACACTTTATTTTACACATTAGTACATGTACTTACTATAGTAATAACAGTAAATTATGCAAAATTACAAGTAACTAACCCTAAACCAAACCCTAACCCTAACTGTAACTCTACATGTAGTTAATTAATAGTACTCAAAACTTATTTGAGTAATTACAATGTAACTACAGCACTGTAAAATAAAGTGTAACCAAAATTTATATTGTCCATGATACAAAACACTGTAGTTTTGGGGACATCAACTTCCCTAGCTTGCTTATATTCTCAGTACAGTCACATTGAGATGGAATTGAAGGAAGTATTTTACCATTTAATTTGGTATATTGTGTAATTTTTCTTAAAATGCAATCTCACTGTAAATGTTATGCTTGGGAGATTGTGCATTTCATTCTGCTGTTTCTAGAATTTCTGACTCAAAACAGTTCAGGTTTATATTGGAATGGTTTTTTAATCACCTGGAGAATTTGCTGATTCAAGTGCTTTCATGTCTCCTTTTCCTAATACCTATTGAGGGAGGCATTTACAGGTAATTATAGTCAATTAGTATTATCAATTAAAGGCCCTTCAACTCACCAAGAAGGTTCTCTCTTGATAAAAGGCTGAATGTTAAGGGTTACATACACAGAGTTGTTTTTCAAAGTTATTGCTGCTTATTGTGGACTATATTGTTTTTGCATTATTTGTACTGCAGTTCATGGTGCTGTTGTAAATGTGGGAAGTGAAAGAGATTGGAAGTGCAAAATATTTTAGCAAAATGTATGTTTTAGCCAGAATTACTGTGCTTCCATTCTGTTATTTGACTTGAATAAAACTGGTTAATTTAGATGTTATCCCATGAATCATGTTAGCAGAAAATAATAATAATAATAATAATTTTTACAGTACAGTATTTATTCCTCTGTTATTCACTACTGAAGAATTCCCCCTTTAATTAGCAATGTGATGAACTGTATCTGTTTGATACCATTAAAAGTGGTACAAGTGATTGCTCATTAAACATTAATAAGATGCATTCATCTGTAGAAGTGCTCACCCTGAAAGGACAAACTGAATTTAAATTTTTACAGAACAAAAGGGCCTCATGTGCTTTTTTTCCCCTCAATATTTTGATCACTAAAAAGAGAACACAGGATCACATGATGTTTTGTATTTACCTTTAATTTACTTTCATTGGATTGCATGTGACTGCTTATAATGGCATTATGACCTCCTTAGTCACATCAATTTGCTTGTTTTGAATTTAGTTTAAGGACATGTTTAAATGCAATGTTTTATTAATAAAAAATAACATATTTGTAAACATTTTGTCTTTTCCCCTCTCCGCCATGTACTCACATACCGCCATCTGTTGTTCATTAACTTCTTAATGCTCAATTATTATGTAGTATGGCATTATTGTTCCATGATTTTCAGCCTTGCTTTCTCTCTCTCTCTCTTTTTTTTTTTTTTTTTTTTGAAATTTCAAGTAATTTAAAAGGTCATGGTGGATTGGGCTCATTCTCAGGAAACTGTGCTAATTGTGACTTATTGGTGTCTCAATGACTTGTTAATGAAATTAACAGGTTACTAAACATAGTGATATTATTTAGGGTACATGACAACGATATGCTTAAAATGGAGACGTTTTTACGTTGAGTTTTCCACGTACAGACGGCACCATTGTCAAAATAATCCCCATTCATACGAATCTGTGAAAACGACTAAAAATGCTGTATTCTGCTGGAAGGTCATTAGATGGCGATGAAACACTATAGACTGAACATGTAATAGGCATGTGAATGATGCAATCGTTTGCACAGATTCATGTTTTTGTTGTTTACACAGAGACCGTTTTCAAAAACATGCACTTTGAAACCCGTTTTCAAAAGTTTGCATTTTCAGGCCACCAAAACGCTGTTATCGTGTAAATGAATGGCAAAAAAAATGCATAAAAAGTTTCATTGTTCTGTTTTAAGTTGAAAACTGTGTCGTGTAAACAGCCCCTAATTCTGTGACTTTCAGTTGGTTTCCATGTTTTTCATTAGTTTATCATCAGTTACACATGGGGCCCGTTTCAATAAGGAGGTTCAACCAACTCTGAGTTGAAACTTGAACTCTGAGTTGACTTACTCTGAAACTCTGAGTTTCCCTCATTTCAGGGTTAACATACTCAGAGTTCTCACTTAACCTCCTTTCTGAAACGGGCCCCAGTTGTTAATTTCATTGATTGGTTTGTCAGTCTATTTAAACTCTGTGTTCTTTGTCAGTCCGCATCACATTATGTTTGGGTGTTCAGATTTTGTATCCTAGTTCATTGTAAAATAAACGTAAAACTACTGCATTTAGATCCTTATTTCAACCCAACTGTGATGTATAAAATAAACTTTGCAAAGTTTATTGGCTGTGAATAATGTGATTTTGCACAATGATATTTGCTAGTTCAGCCTGTTTTTTTGCCATTTTTGTTCTGTTCCTGCATGTTGTTCTGCGAGTGTTTGTTAATTTGAGTTATTGTTTTGCTGCAAGAAGTGAGTACACCCCTCACATTTTTGTAAATATTTTGTTATATCTTTTCATGTGACAACACTGAAGAAATAACACTTTGCTACAGTGAAAAAAAGTAGTGAGTGTACAGCTTGTAAATTTGCTGTCCCCTCAAAATAACTCAACACACAGCCATTAACGTCTAAACCGCTGGCCTCAAAAGTGAGTACACCCCTAAGTGAAAAAATTGGTCCAAATTGGGCCCAAAGTGTCAATATTTTGTGTAGCCACCATCATTTTCCAGCACTGCCTTAACCCTCTTGGGCATTGAGTTCACCAGAGCTTCACAGATTGCTACTGAAGTCCTCTTCCACTCCTCCATGATGACATCACAGAGCTGGTGGATGTTAGAGACCTTGCGCTCCTCCACCTTCTGTTTGAGGATGCCCCACAGATGCTCAATAGGGTTTAGGTCTGGAGACATGCTTGGCCAGTCCATCACCTTTACCCTCTGCTTCTTTAGCAAGGCATTGGTCATCTTGGAGGTGTTTTTGGGGTCATTATCATGTTGGAATGCTGCCCTGCAGACCAGTCTCCGAAGGGAGGGGATCATGCTCTGCTCATTCATGGTTCCCTCAATGAACTGTAGCTCCCCAGTGCCGGCAGCCCCAGACCATGACACTCCCACCACCATGCTTGACTGTAGGCAAGACACACTTGTCTTTGTACTCCTCACCTGGTTGCCGCCACACACGCTTGACACCATCTGAACCAAATAAGTTTATCTTGGTCTCATCAGACCACAGGACATGGTTCCCGTAATCCATGTCCTTAGTCTGCTTGTCTTCAGCAAACTTCTGTTTGAGGATGCCCCACAGATGCTCAATAGGGTTTAGGTCTGGAGACATGCTTGGCCAGTCCATCACCTTTACCCTCTGCTTCTTTAGCAAGGCATTGGTCATCTCATTGTTTGGGGTCATTATCATGTTGGAATACTGCCCTGCAGACCAGTCTCCGAAGGCAGGGGATCATGCTCTGCTCATTCATGGTTCCCTCAATTCATCTTTAGAAGAGGCTTTCTTCTGGGATGACAGCCATGTAGACCAATTTGATGCAGTGTGCGGCGTATGTTCTGAGCACTGACAGGCTGACCCTCCACCCACCTCTGCAGCAATGCTGGCAGCACTCATACGTCTATTTCCCAAACACAACCTCTGGATATGACGTTGAGCATGTGCACTCGACTTCTTTGGTTGACCATGGCGAGGCCTGTTCTGAGTGGAACTTGTCCTGTTAAACCGTTGGTCTTGGCCACTATACTGCAGCTCAGTTTCAGGGTCTTGGAAATCTTCTTCTAGCCTACGTCATCTTTATGTAGAGCAACAATTCTTTTCTTCAGATCCTCAGAGAGTTCTTTGCCATGAGGTGCCATGTTGAACTTCCAGTGACCAGTATGAGAGAGTGAGAACGACAACACCAAATTTAACACACCTGCTCCCCATTCACACCTGAGACCTTGTAACGCTAATGAGTCACATGACACCGGGGAGAGAAAATGGCTAATTGGGCACAATTTGGACATTTTCACTTAGGGGTGTACTCACTTTTGTGGCCAGCGGTTTAGACATTAATGGCTGTGTGTTGAGTTATTTTGAGGGGACAGCAAATTTACACTGTTATACAAGCTTTACACTCACTACTTTACATTGTAGCAAAGTGTCATTTCTTCAGTGTTGTCACATGAAAAGATATAACAAAATATTTACAAAAATGTGAGGGATGTACTCACTTCTGTGAGATACTGTAGATCGTGCTCAAACTCTTCCTTGCTGCTACCTCACTGTGATAGGTAGTGTATATCTAAGTGTATGAATTACAAACTTACCTTGACAGGGTTTGGACTTTCCAAGGCTATAACCACATACAGTATTAGAACTGTTAGTTTAAGATTCAGCCATTAAAATTCCATATTTCATAACCACAAATTGAATTTTTGGGTAGGTTGAATTCATTTTCAAATTAGTGATTAAAAAAATCAGGCACAAATGGCACAATGTTTCTTAAGATAAAGTTCCTATTTTTCTGGGAACAAATGTTATTCAGGAATAGAACAGAGATAACCTAATGACATTTTATTTTATTTCTGTAAATATTTGAAGCCTCTGCTTATTATTAAGCCCTGTATTTCACTCTCTTTTCAGATATTTTTAGATAGCGCTTATAATGAACAGATAAAGATACAGATACTCCCCGTGGGAGCTTTCCTGTCCTCATTTGGTCTGTGTCTCTTTGCCACAGTAAACATGAGCTAATGTGTTTTTTAATTAAGTACAGTAGTCGAGGAAGGAAGGGTGGAAGAAACTTTTCTGCTGATGTTGTTTAATATTTCCACTTCATGGGGGAACAGTATCCTTACACTGAAATTATAGTATGTACTTCAAAGATTGTACTTGTAACCAGGATTTAATGAAGCAGTTATTGAATATGTATGATAGGTTAAGGACAGGGTCAAGTGCAGGCAGGTCAAGATCTACCTCACCCAAGGCTAGATCATGGCCCCATGAGGCCCCTTGACATGTCTTAGGAGGCTGGCACTATAGACCCCTACAGTAAAGGGTGTCACCACAACTTCAAAAGTGGTGGGGTAAAATGTTATGATTTTAGGGTGTATACAGTGGGAATTATTATTTTGTGATTCCTAACCAACCTGGTCTCATGGGAGAGACGTACCCGTGGGCACGTTTTCGCGAGACACAAAATTACGTACCGGCGCGTACGTCCGACTGCAGTTTCTGACAGAAACGAACGCTAGAGGCCGGTAAAACGTCAATGAGCGCTTTGGCTCGTTTTCACACACGGTTTCGACGACGGCCGGGGTCAGATTACGGATTCGTAAAGCCTCATTTTGACGTCTCCTCGCGCAATATCATGTTACGATTTCAAAATGCTTCTTACCGGAGCGCCCGATTTGTAAACGAACGTACTTTGGACTTTCCGGCTCTACGTGTTTCGCTTTTTTGTCCACAACCAAGCTTGCTTGGTAGCTCGGCCGATACGGAGTTGGACTTACGAAGAGGAGTCGACTCCCTCTGCCTGGGTACGAATCCCATGAAAGGCGACTGACTGGGGCAAAAAAAAAAAGAGAGAGATCTAAACGAGCGGAAAAACAGTACACGATATCGGACGCTTCTTACGTCACGTTTGCTTTTGTTAACGCCATTGGGTAGGTTTAGGCGTAGCGTTGGTGGGACGTTATTTTAAAATGAAATGGAGCGCAAATGTCAAATCAAGAACCGCGGCGATTCGTCTAAAAAGCAACGGCATAAAAACGTATCGCATTCACCCTATTAAAAAAAAAAAAAAAAGGAACACGCTTTTAGCGCCGCTCAGTGGACATTTCGCAGCGAAACTGCAGCGATATGTACTCACTGGTACGTATTTCGCGACTCGCCAAAACGTGCCCACGGGTACGTTTTCGTCATGAGACCAGGTTGTTCCTAACACTTTACAACAATTAGGTATCATGAATTAATGAATATCTTTTAAAGCATTAGTTTATGGTTAGTGTTAAATTCCCCCTGTCTGCTATTTATTTATAAAATCTTTTTTTATATTGACATGCTGTACATCATTAGAAATGTCAATTTTTGACCTCTGTTTTGTTATAAATATCTTATAGTGACAATAATTTCTTATGCAAAATCCAAGCACATTTTTTAAATTAGCCTCTTATGCATCCAATAAGAAATTATAGTAATAAAAAACTGTACACTTCACATCAGAGCTATTTACAAAACAAAGTCCCTCAGGGCTTTTAGTCCAAAGGTGTTCTCATTTGGAGAAAACCTCTCATATGTTTACCTCAAATTGTATTATAAAGAAAAACTTTGTTCTATTTTTACCCAAAATGGGGTGATGTTGAGCATTATGGAGCACTAAAAACTCTCATGTAGTGTGTGTTTCATTCATATTGGTAGCCGGAGGCACCCTCTCATGAGAAAGTCCAAGACTCAATAGAAATAATACTTTATGATGTTACAAGAAATCCCTTATTGATGATTGTGAAAATGGGTAACACTTTACAATACTGGTGCACTAATATGCATTAATTCATGCTTAACTAATGCACAGACAATCATGTTTTAATGTATGACTCATGAAGAACTAAACCATTAATTAATGATTACTGCATCAGCAACAAAGAGTCTATATGATCAATAGATTAAGTAATATATGGATTGCTATTAATTAAATGTTCCATGATGTATTAATTCCTTAATAACATATTTTATTAACTAATAGTGTAAGTTAATGTGTTAATTACCACAATGGTTTGAAGTCATGTATTTTAACTTCAAACTGTATGCTTTAATTAATCATTAACTAATGATTTGCAAATGTATCATTATGTTATGACTTAACTTGTTGAGGCACATGACTATTAACTAATTGTTAAGTAATATGTCATTATGGTTTTGATATGTCAGCCACGGATTTCAATATCCAACTATCTACAACCATGATTCCACTGTACCAGATGAACTGCTGCATCCAGAACCTTGTTGTTCATGGCACAGGAATGAGTCAGGTTAAGCTTGAGGTCTAGGATTCAAAGGTGGAACACTGAGAACATGTGGCCAGGCACTGCTATTACATAACACTGTGTCAAGACCGGACAAAGTGAAGAGAACCCATTATAATCAGAGATAGTGATACTACACTGGATGCGGCACAACGCAACACAACACAACAAAACGTCACTTCTGTTATGAAGGATAAATGGACTTGCAATGGCCTGTCATGTCTAGTGTAAAAAGCTGTTGCGGCATGACTTGATAATGGAAGCATCCAGTTTAAACACAGTGCAACATCAGTCTGTAGCTCAGATTGTGGTGTGCTGATATTTGTGTGGAGCCCAACTTACCCATCCTTCAAACATATTCTCTGTCATTACACTCACTGCATGTGCAACTGTCAAAACCCATTAATGACATATTACTTAGCAATTAGTTAATAGTCATGAGCCTCAACAAGTAAAGTCATAACTTAATGATACATTTTCAAATCATTAGTTAATGATTAATTAAAGCAGACAACTGAAAGTTGAAGTATATTGCTTCAACTTATTGTGGTAGTTAACACATTAATTTTTCACTTTTAGTTAATAAAATATGTTAAGGAATTAATACACTATGACACGTTTAATTAATAACAATTCATATATTACTTAATTCTATATGAAATTAATCATATAGAATCTTTATTAGTTGCTGATGCAGTAATCATTAATTAATGGTTTAGTTCTTCATGAGTCATACATTAACACATGATTATCTGTGCATTAGTTAAAGGTGCCCTAAAATTAAAAATTGAATTTATTAAATAACAAGAGTTCAGTACATGGAAATGACATACAGTGTGTCTCAAACACCGTTGTTTCCTCCTTCTTATATAAATCTCATTTGTTTAAAAGACCTCTGAAGAACAGGCGAATCTCAACATAACACCGACTGTTACGTAACAGTCGGGATCATTAATATGTACGCCCCCAATATTTGCATATGCCAGCCCATGTTCAAGGCATTAGACAAGGGTAGGCAGTATTAATGTCTGGATCTGTGCACAGCTGGATCATCAGACTAGGTAAGCAAGCAAGGACAATAGCGAAAAATGGCAGATGGAGCAATAATAACTGACATGATCCATGATATCATGATATTTTTAGTGATATTTGTAAATTGCCTTTCTAAATGTTTCGTTAGCATGTTGCTAATGTACTGTTAAATGTGGTTAAAGTTACCATCGTTTCTTACTGTATTCACGGAGACAAGACTGTTGTTATTTTCATTTTTTAAACACTTGCAGTCTGTATAATTCATAAACACAACTTCATTCTTTATAAATCTCTTCAACAGTGTGTAATGTTAGCTTTAGCCACGGAGCATACTATCAAACTCATTCAGAATCAAATGTAAACATCCAAATAAATACCATACTTACGTGATTAGACATGCTGCATGACGAACACTTTGTAAAGATCCATTTTGTTTATGCTGGTTAAGGCAAGCACAAGCTCCGGGGGAGGGGAGCACGAGATTTAAAGGGGCTGCACAGCCTGAATCTGCTTATATTTAATGATGCCCCAAAATAGGCAATTAAAAAATGAATTAAAAAAAAAAAATCTATGGGGTATTTTGAGCTGAAACTTCACAGACACATTCAGGGGACACCTTAGACGTATATTACATCTTTTAAAAAGACGTTCTACGACACCTTTAAGCATGAATTAATGCATATTAGTGCACCAGTATTGTAAAGTGTTACCCGACAATGTATGGTTTATGTGTTTTTCAAGCCATTTTGGGTATTTTTATAAGAATGTTAAGTATAACGCAATGGTAATCGACATAGCCCTTAACAGTATAGAATAGCTACTATAAAATAATATTTTCTTTCATTCTGTGAGAAGAAGCCACATCAGGACACAGTTATTTCAAACACAAATTTGCACAAAACATTAACATGATGGCACATGATAGTCGATGAGTTGAATCAACTCCACAGCAACTACATAAATTTATCCTCTAACCATTCAGAAACGTCCAGACGCATTCTAAAAGCTGTAACTTCCTGAGACTCTCCATCAGTGTCTGACTCCTGTTTGAACAATGTAAGGCTGAACACGTTACTGACAATCATCATTTTGGCTGCGTGAGATTCTCCAGCTTTGTTGTTGTTGAAGCGTGAGCTGTTAAAGCTCCACCCTCTTTTGGCCGGGAGCAGCAGCTCATTTGCATTTAAAGGGACACACACAAAAAACGGTGTGTTTTTGCTACGACTCAAATGGGGCAAATTTGAAAAGCTATAATAAATGATCTGTGGGGTATTTTGAGCTGAAACTTCACAGACACATTCTGGGGACACCAAAGACTTATATTACATCTTGTGAAAGGAGCATTATACTGTAGGTCCCCTTTAAGTGGTTACACAATTGTGACACAATTAAGCAGCAGTGAGCAGCAAAGCATGGTTCAACACTTTACCACATGTGCTGAGGTACCTCAGTAGTTTGAAATGTGCCAATACAAAAGCCATCTCGCCCCCATTGCTCTGCCAGCCCTGCATATATAATAGACCCATTTAACAACAATGGCAATTTGCCTCCTCCATCCCATAGTAGTGTACAGAAATCTTGAGGATTCAAACATTTTTGTGCATTGGAAATAGTGTACTTAGTCACTGTTTACTCATTAGAAATAAAATAGTCACATTTGAATTTTAAAATATATACTTCAGCCATATCTGTAGCCTAATATCAGTTGACCCACCTTGCCTTGTTTGACCAGACAAATACTGCTGTTTTTTTTTATTTTTATTTTTTTTATTGGTAAATCCCTGTTTTTGGCTGATTTCAGTCATACAGTAAATGATGTGTTTTTGTATTATTATTATTATTATTTTTTAAATATTTTAATAACATTATTCATATTTTAATGAGTTGCTGTGCTGTTACAACATTAGAATTTACAAAAGTGCCAAGCTCACGCTGAGGGGCCTAAAACATGTCTATAAGCATTTCTGGACTACACTTTGTGCATTGGGACATTATAATTCTGAAATAACTTCCCCCAAAAGCATCTCCAGTATCATTTGCATGGTGTTGATTTTAGATAATATTTCCTGCATTGGAACGAAAGGGCCTATTCTCCACCTCCTCCTCCACCAAACTTTACCATTGCTATATGCATTTAGGCAAGTCTTATCAGATTGCCAGATATTGTGTGAATCGTGATCACTCCAGAGAGCGTGTTTGTACTAATATCAGGCTCGTGTGCATCTGTACGCTTATGGAAACCTGTTTAATGAAGCCCCCGAACAACTCTAGTGCTGATATTGGTTCCAGAAGCACTTTGGAGTTCGGTAGTGAGTGCTGAAATTGAGAATAGATGATGTTTCCATGCTGAGCTGTTGTTGCATTTATACATCCACAGTAACCGTGCTAATAGCAACTAGTGGAGCTTCTGCTGTAACAAACTTGGAAATGGTGCACTCAGTCATTCTTTCCTCATGGAAGAAAAATGATTGGTTAGATCACTTGTCAATCAAACTGCCGGTAAGGGTCAATTGCATCTTTAACAGACTGTTCTGTTGCTTAGTTACGTGCATCATGTCACTGTTTAAACTGCTGTCAATCATCTTGTCACAGTTAAAATCCTTTCTTATATCTAATAGCTTTTCGTCAGGTTAGATACTGATTATTAATCACTCAAACTCCTTTATCTACAGCTGCGTCCGAAATCACATACCGCCATGTTATCCTACCAGCGTCATGTCACGTCACTACCATTCAAAAATCCTCTCCCATGGCCTCATGGGATAGTAAAGTGTCCATCATATGCACACTTCATGCATCTTACCTGAAGAAGTAGGTCATCCGGGTACACGAAGAACATCAGAAAACTAGGGGTTAGAGGGAGTAGCACGTGCAGGCCTGGATGACAGTGGACAGATACTGTCAAGAGATGAAGTTAAGGTGAAACATAAAGTGTCTGTTGCTGTATTCCCATCCAGAGATGGGAGTGTGGATGATACAACAGAGGAAAGATGAGAAGAAGAAAGAGATCACAGGTTTCGTCTGAAGGTAACTAGTAGAGGGTGATTGTCTCGTTAAGATGACGCAGAAGTGCATTCCAAAAAAAAATAAAAAAAATTTTTTGACCCCTACACCCTTCATCCCTTCGAAGCTCTCACTCCGGAGGGTCAACCCTTTGAAGGGATTAGGCCATAGGGATGAGCCCTTCTGAATGGAACACAGGGCGACTATGAGAATTACAAAATAAAAGACATGAAAATATGAACATTAAACAAAACCCAAAACAACATGCTCAATTCATATAGATTAGTTTTATGATGACTTTGTGAACTTTTTGGAGTGTGAAAGTTGTAGTTGCGTAGTTGTCTATGGAGGGACAGAAAGCTCTCAGATTTCACCAAAAAGATCTTCATTTGTGTTCCAAATATTATCGAAGGTCTTACGGATTTGGAACGACATGAGGGAGAGTAATTAATGACATAAATTTCATTTTTGGGTGAACTAACCTTTTAATAACAGTGTTGGCCAATACTGAGCTGGCGTTCAGACGTAAACACTTCATAACATTAAGGTTGAACCACTGTAGTCAAGTTGACTATATTAATGTCTTTACTACTTCTCTGGACCTTGAATGTGGCATTTTCATTGCTTTCTATGGGAGATAAAAACCTCTGGGATTTCATCAAAAATATCTTAATTTGTGTTCCGAAGATGAACGAAGGTCTTACAGGTTTGGAACAACATGGGAGTGAATTAATGACAGAAATTTAATTTTTGAGTGTTTAAGTGTTACCTAAGTAGATGTAAAGAAAATCGTTAAAAACTATTGATTTGTTTGTTCATTCATTTCTTTGTTCGATAGTATCAAGACAAGTATGTACATTAACATGAACTGTTTGAGTTAGATGGCAGATTTTGTCACGTTAATGAGGCTCACAATCAGGTAAAGCTAGTGGGATCTTCCACGAGTAGTGTTTAACAAGGTTTACAATATTCATTTTTTGGGTTTTATAAAAACACTCTTTTTTCTTGGCACGTCCTCAAGAAAAGTCAGAAGACAGATTCGCACCCAAACCAAACACACCAACTCGGTTTTAATTATTTTGGTCCCACTTTATATTAAGTGGCCTTAACTACTATGTACTTACATTTAAATTAATCATTCAATACAATGCACTTATTGTGTATGTCACGGTTGCACACAAAAACAAGATGTTAGGATCCAAGCGCAGCATTTATTGGATAATCCAAAGGCATAATCAAACAGGCAAGGGTCAAACTCCCCAACACAGTCCACAAAAACAAAAAGCCAGGAATACAAAGGTGCACATAACATAAACAACAAACCACAAACAAAGGCAGAAACAACTGAGAATAAATAGACAGAACTAATGATCAAACACAAAACAGCTGAGTGCAATGAAAGGAGGATAATGAGTCCAGGAGGTGAATTATGGGAAATGAAGTTCAGACAGGTGACAAAAGTCCATGTTGGAGTGCCCTCTAGTGGTTAACTTGGGCACTCCAATTTGTGATCATGACAGTGTACATACATGTTTTTACATTGTATTTATATTTTAAAAACACCTGCATGTAATTACATCTGTAATTAATTTCTGTAATTACATTTATAATTACACTGTTGACCCATCCCTTACACCTTACCCCTACCCTTAAACCTACCCATACCACCAAAGCTTTCCCTAACCTTACCCATACCCCACCTCAATAGCAGCAAAAGTGTTTTGCAATTCCATATGAACCCAATAAGTACATTGTACTTATTTTTTGATGTAAGTACATAGTAGTTAAGGCCACTTAATATAAAGTGGGACCTTAAGTTAAAACAGCTTAATTTAAAAACAATGACCATTTTTATTGTACTGTAATAAATGTTCCTGGTCTTATTGTGCACAATTCACCAACATTATTTTTATTAACATTGTATTATTATTTTTTATTATTTTAAAGCATGCAATAGGGAATTTGTAGTTGTTTTTGTTTTGTTTTTCTTGTGAGACACCATATGCCTGATCTTGCCAAGGGCAAGGCGAGTCAGGACCACCACTGCCCAAATTATGTCACTTTATGTGTCGAGTGTGCGAATTTCATTTCATGTTCAAAGGGGAATTTCGAATGTCACTCCCAGTGCTCTAATGATTCTGATTAGAGTGTGAGGGTCATAATCAATCAGGGTTTATTAAAGCTAAAACGAGTCTCTTCTCATCTAATCACTCCCACTATCACACCTCCAGTGTTTCATCCTTCAATCACCGAAAACCCAAATGACCAGCACAATCACTGCGCCGGTATTCAGAAGTCAGTGGCGGCATGTAAATGGAATGACGCATCTCTTCATCTCACCGTTTTATAATGTTTACATAATCATCCTTTCAGAATGGCCTTGTCGTATCGTAGCCGGGGGCCTGCGAGCATTAGGATCTGAATGAGTCTCAATAAACAGCAGCTTATTGTGAACCTGTCTGCCAATCATGCCTACGCTATGCTGAAGAGTTTAAAGAAGATTTTAGTCCAACAAGGATAAAAGAGTAAAAGATCACGATGAATGAGAGGCAAGTTAATTGAAATGAATCATTCTGGAAATCTGAAAAGGCAATTGTGAAGCCAATCCGTGTTGCTTAATTATAGGTCAGTCAAAATAAATGATTATGTTTGCACTAGCCCTTTTCACTAGTCCTTTCTAAAGGATGTATAAAGATGAAAGACAAAATGATCTGATTGGAGCTTTTTTGAATAATCTTTCTGAGCCCAGGTAAATTGGAGCATTTTTTTCAATAGAATTAATAAAACATAGGCAATCGCTGAGTGTCTCTGGCCACGACATTTACTTATCACAGTTAATTACCTTATAATTAAAGAAGACGTCCTTGGATCACTCCTAGATGTTTGTTCAGATGCCATAAATAACGTTACATCCTGACTGCAGTTACTTAGGATTTTCTCCCACCCAACAGGTTTATAAACTCAGTTGCTGTAAATGGATCTCCGGGGACCCATTAAGCTCACTTTAGTTGAGAGCTACAGCAACACACATTGCTACTTGAATTATTCAGCGTGTCAGGTTGGTCGAAGTTAATTTAATCAGGTCACAGGTTTGGACTCCAAACTCATCCAGTGGGTGTGCGAACCTTGTTGTATAAGTAATGATTGAGTGCAATTCGGACAGAGTTGAGTAAATAACAAATAAACACTCGATTATGCTGCAAAACCAAGTGAGTTCACTAGAGAGGCAGTATTTTAAGGCATCATATTGTATGTGTGCTACAGGCTGTTTTAAAAGGTAGCAAGCCTAATTACTGTATGCTGCTTCCCAAGACACCTTGGTTTTTTAACCAACTCCAAGGCAGTATTATAAGTATCTTCAATAGAGAAGGCAATCCAAAAATGCATTACGACAAGCTCAATGGAAAATAAATCCATGTAGGTGGCAATTAAAAATAGCTTATTTTACCCAATATTTGTGTGTGTACAAGAGTGATTTAAAAATAAATCTTTCCGCTAAGGAAAATGCTTACCAGACTTCAGCAAATATTCAAATGTTGCTTTTAAATGGCTAAAGTAATACTTTTTCATTATGGTATTGATGGAGTTGTTGTTATTGTCTAGCATGCACTGGTTTGAAAAATGCTTTGCCAGCACAACCTAATATTAAATATTGATAAACATGCATGCTTGAAAAGCTTTTAACCTAACTAACCCTGTACATTCATCTCTCTATGATTAAAATATGGATGTGCATTCTTGTAAAAGAAGGATGTACGGTTTTAGACATCTGTAGCTGTAAACAAATGATGCGTCATGATGTGAGATGCAAGCACAACAGCCAAACATATTCTAGTGAGTGTGGAAGCACAGTGGAATGCAATTTATTTCTGTTCCACAGAATAAGTCATTTCGGTTTAGAATGAGGGGGAGTAACTGCTGATTCATTTTTGGGTGAACAAACTTGCTTTAAGCAAGTTTATAGCCCAATTACATTCTTCCACCTGAATGAGCTTTTCTAAGGAGGCGTTTACATGACACCATTTTC
Organism: Megalobrama amblycephala; assembly: GCF_018812025.1. Taxonomy (NCBI): domain Eukaryota; kingdom Metazoa; phylum Chordata; class Actinopteri; order Cypriniformes; family Xenocyprididae; genus Megalobrama; species Megalobrama amblycephala. Next base: position 29,904,892 of record NC_063055.1, read on the forward strand.
AACATCGCCAACTACTGGCCTCGCATGCATAATACAGCATTTTTTAGTTGTTTTCACATATCCGTGTGAATGGGGATCGTTTTGACAACTTGAAATAGCGCAATGAAAATGTATCAAAAGAATGTGTTTTTCCTTAATAAAGGGATACAAGGAATGAAAATTAAATTGATTAAAATACAAAAAAGTATATGGTTTACATTTGCAGAATTTTTTATATATATATATATAATTTTGATTAAAATACAAAAAGTATACATGGTTTTTAAAAATCTCTGATTCTAATTGTAATTATACTACTATATATATATATATATATATATATATATATATATATATATATATATATATATATATATATATATATATATATATATATATATATATATATATATATATTTATTTATTTATTTTTTTATTTTTTTTTGACTCACCCTCCTGTCGTTCCAAACCCGTAAGACCTCCATTCATCTTCGGAATGCAGTTAAAAGATATTTTAGATTTAGTCCGAGAGCTTTCTGTCCCTCCATTGAAAATGTATGTACGGTATACTGTCCATTTCCAGAAAGGTAATAAAAACATCATCAAAGTAGTCCATGTGACATCAGTGGGTTAGTTAGAAGTTTTTGAAGCATCAAAAATACATTTTGGTCCAAAAATAACAAAAACTACGACTTTATTCATCATTGTATTCTCTTCCGGGTCTGTTGTCAATCCAGGTTCATGACTCCGCAGTGACGCTGCTGACGTAAGACGCTGCTGACGTGTTATCTGGTGCGCCAGAGCTTCGTTTACAGTCTGAGGGAGACGCACGCTGTATTCAAGCTATTCTACATTGTTTGTATTTTGGTATTGCTATATTTTTTAAAATGGTGCGTAAGTGTGCATGTCGCGGATGTCCTAATCGCCAAAAACAATGACGTAAAAGTGCATTACCAACGCCGACAGATGAAAAGATTCAATGGAATAAATTCAATGGAAAGGATTCCGGAAGAGAAGACAATGCTGAATAAAGTCGTAGTTTTTGTTATTTTTGGACCAAAATGTATTTTCGATGCTTCAAAATGTCGGCAAAAACAACCACGGCGACGTAAAAGTGCATTACCAACGCCGACAGATGAAAGGATTCAATGGAATCAATTCAATGGAATCAATTCAATGGAAAGGATTCTGGTAGAGAAGACAATGCTGAATAAAGTCGTAGTTTTTGTTATTTTTGGACCAAAATGTATTTTCGATGCTTCAAAAACTTCTAACTAACCCACTGCTGTCACATGGACTACTTTGATGATGTTTTTATTACCTTTCTGGAAATGGACAGTCTACCGTACATACATTTTCAATGGAGGGACAGAAATCTAAAATATCTTAAACTGTGTTCCGAAGGTGAACGGAGGTCTTACGGGTGTGGAACGACATGAGGGTGAGTCATTAATGACATAATTTTCATTTTTGGGTGAACTAACCCTTTAAGTACAATTTACCTTGATATTCGAATTCAAAAGTTTTCACCCCCCGGCTCTTAATGCATCATGTTTCCTTCTGGAGCATCAGTGAATGTTTGAACCTTTTTTAACAGTTGTGTTTGAGTGCCTCAATTCTCCTCAGTGTGAAAAAATGGATCTCAAAAAAATACATTACCTGTTGAAAAAGGTTAAAATATGCAAAAGATGCTTGAAAAATGAAGAATCTGCAGGACCTGGAGGATTTTTCTGAAGAACAGAGCTCAGAAGAATCATCCAGGTAACCACAAACAGTATTGTACTTTTGAATGGGGTCATTTTAATAAATTCAGCTTCTTTTTTTTTCTTTTTTTTTTTTTTTCTTGTCGACTATATAAACATCTTTTGTGTTAGATATCTCACTCAGGACAGTACTTAAAAAAATAACATGCATTTTGTATGATCTCTCTTATTTTGTTAAAATTATTCACATTTTCACAGATTCTGCAAGTGGTTCACATACTTTTATGTATATATATATATATATATTTAAGATTGAACTTTTTAGACATTTTAAGGATTTTTTTTTTAATTGTACACATGCTCCTAAATATATTTTACAGTTTGCAGACATCTATTTTTAGTCACAAATGCGATTGAAACTTGCCCTGATGATATACAGTGAAGGAGGCACAACATTTTTGTCAAACACAAATAACATTTTCTTTGCTAGCTAATTTTTTTCCTTTATGTGACATTATAGTGACAGGGTTTGTGGAATTTTTATTTCTGTAGAAGAAAATAGCTTGAGAAATCGCTTTGATAAATGCAGCAATGCAGCACAAAATCCTGCTGTGCTGCACGCAGGCAAGACCTCGGGATAGGTGACAAAAAGCACAGAGTTTCTCCCTAGTGGTTCTGTCTGCATGTGCTGAGGTGAATGTTTATGGAAATAAAGGGTAGTCGACACATTCCATGTGTCCATTTGGCTTAAGAGGAAAACAACTGGAAGTTGAGGTGGCTCTCTGCAGGTCACTGCAGTGGGTCTATTTCAGTGAGATGTAAGGCTGGATTTACTGGCTTTACTGTGCCTGTTTTAATAAAGCTTTGAAACTGCACTGAGACTGGCAGCCCTGCTTTATTGGACTTTTAGTGAACAAAGGCTAATGTATCTTTCCTCCTGTGGAAAAATGTTACTGAAGTTTAAGCGAATCTTTTTTGTTTGTTTGTTTTTCTGCTCTTTGTTTTTCTTTATTCTTCTTTAACCATTTTTTCTTTGCAGCACAGTTGCGCAAGGCTCTCAGCCATATATGTATCATATTTGTCTTTTTGTATGTTACTAAGCTTTTTTTTGTCCTTTTCCCATTAGACAGCGTAAAGGATTAGTTCACTTTCAAATGAAAATTTCCTGATAATTTACTCACCCCCATGTCATCCACAATGTTTGTCTTTCTTTCTTCAGTCGAAAAGAAATGAAGGTTTTTGATTAAAACATTCAAGGATTATTCTCCTTATAGTGGACTTCAATGGACTCTAAACTGTTGAAGGTCAAAATTACAGTTTCAGTGCAGCTTCAAAGGGCTCTACGTGATCCCAGACAAGGAATAAGGGAATAAGGGTCTTATCTAGCGAAACATAGCATAATCAGATGTAGCTTTATTTTTAGTAACAGTAATACAGAATTTTTTCCATCATACAATATGTTTTAAAATGAATCGCATGCCATTTATCAACACAAGCCATCCGATATTTAATATGATATTCTAAAATCGATCTATCTTACTACAGTGTGCAACAAGCACAGCAGCCGCCGAGTGAACGCACAGAGTAACGTTATAACATCATTTTCAACACTCTCAAATGTATCTAATATGATAAACAGAGCTGCGTTACCTCATACTCATGACCGGAAAAGCGGAAGCGGCGCCGGCGACTGTGTCATAATAAAAGTTCCACTGCTTGTGAGGCGTGTGTCTCGTTCAGCTCCCACAACACTCGGTCCTGCTCTGCTTCATACTACAGTAACGTTAATAACCGCATCCATGAACATGATTTCTTCCCGAGTCCTATCCCAATTGTTTTCCACTGGCTGTGAGGTGAAGACCACATGTCCCAAGATTCCACGCTCAAACTTTTACTTTTAATAGGCCTCAGCGAAAAACTACATATTGCACCTTTAAAGGTGCCCAAGAACGTTCTTTCACAAGATGTAATATAAGTCTAAGGTGTCTTCTGAATGTGTCTGTGAAGTTTCAGCTCAAAAAACCCCATAGATTTTTTTTAATTAATTTTTTTAACTGCCTATTTTGGGGCATCATTAACAATGCACTGATTTACACTCGGCGCCGCCCCCTTAAATCGCGTGCTCCCTGCCACACCAGCTGTCGACTATATTACAGCGCATTTACAAAGTTCACACAGCTAATATAACCCTCAAATGGATCTTTACAAGATGTTCGTCATGCATGCTGCATGCATGCTTCGAATTATGTGAGTAAAGTATTTATTTTGATGTTTACGTTTGATTCTGAGTGAATTTGAGGCTGTCCTCCGTGGCTAACGGCTAATGCTACACTGTTGGAGAGATTTATAAAGAATGAAGTTGTGTTTATGCATTATACAGACTGCAAGTGTTTAAAAAATGAAAATAGCGACGGCTCTTGTCTCCGTGAATACAGTAATAAACGATGGTAACTTTAACCACATTTAACAGTACATTAGCAACATGCTAACGAAACTTTTAGAAAGACAATTTACAAATATCAGTAAAAATATCATGCTATCATGGATTATGTCAGTTATTATTGCTCCATCTGCCATTTTTCACTGTTGTTCTTGCTTACTGATGGTTCGGCTGTGTACAGCTCAGACGTTTACTGGCTGCCCTTGTCTAATGCCTTTTATAATGTTGGGAACATCATGGGCTGGCATTATGCAAATATTGGGGCGTACACCCCGACTGTTACGTAACAGTCAGTGTTATGTTGAGATTCGCCTGTTCTTCGGAGGTCGTTTAAACAAATGAGATTTATATAAGAAGGAGGAAACAATGGGGTTTGAGACTCACTGTATGTCTTTTCCACGTACTGAACACTTGTTATTTAACTATGCCGAGGTAAATTCAATTTTTGAATCAAGGGCACCTTTAATTTTATTGTATGTGTCCTATTGTTTGTAATTTGAATCTTATTATAAGTATTGTTCTTATTTTTAATAACAAGGATAAAGTACAATAACAAAAATAATTGTGGTTATATTATTTTTCAGTTTTTAAATATATTTAATTTACATATGTAAAGCATCATTGTATCATCGAATATCACATTATCTAACGAGTTATCACATATCACATTTTTCTGCATTATTGTACATCCCTGATAATTTGATTATTGACAAAAATAATCCTCAATAATTCTTAAAAATATCTGCTGCTCTGTAACAGTCTGTTTCAGCAGGCACAGACACGTTCACACTATTACCCCAAGCGTATTGTTAAACCAGAGCTGCATCTGTCATTGTTTATCCTCAGCATCACAATAAGCAAAGCTGTGTTGTTGCTTTGCTTTATAATGTGGAAGCCAGATGTTATCTCTTTAGTAAATGCATTATAAGGTAGAAACAGGAAATTAGCTTTTCCAGCTCTATTGATGCAATTTGGCAGTCCAAAATTGTTAGCAATGCAATTCAGAAGTAATTTGCAAGAGGACTTATTAGCTCAATGAAGCTGAAGAGGCCATCATGTAGGAGAAAAAGACAACAACATTTATGTTTGCTTTCAAATAAGCCAAATTAAAGCAGAAAGATTGCGAGCGAGATGTTAACTGCTTATCTGCGAGGATAAATGATAAGACCTCAGGGTGGGAACTTCAAAAATCGTATTCAGGGAAAGACTGAGAAGAATAAGCGTGTGTGTTTACTCTATGATCTAGCACCTAATGACGACCAGCAGCCCTAATCAGCGTTTCTGTGTCTCTGCATAACTCTCAGCAAGAGTAGATTAATCAAACAGTGTCAACATGTGTGTTGGCGAGACCACTTTACCCCCACACTCCTCTGTCTATATGAAAGCAAGGCAGCTAACTCAAAGTCCTCAAAGCCAATGCTGAAGCCGTGTATAGACTGCATCAAGTTCTTCTGTCGGATTGAAAGAGCACCGACAGCAGTACCGCCTCCAAATTAAGTGCTTTGTAAACAACACTTCTAATAAACTCAGCAACACATATACTCAATTTGTTTACCTCACTATGAGAACAAATGTCTGAGAAAAAATAACTTTCCACAAAGAGGTAACAAAGAGATGTTTTTTTTTTTTTTTAATATATATATATATATCGACAAACTAGTATCAAAAGCACCAGGCTACAAAACACTAGAAAGGATTCACTTTGACTTTTTGTTTGATTGCGTTTTGCTTAGAACTTCCTTCTGGTTTTTATTGCTTAAATCTGTTATTTGTTTTTCAATGTTAAAATACTGTTCCCTATCCAAGTTTAATGTGCTGAAACAAATGTAGACTTTTGTAGGTTGAGTTTTTCCTGAAAAGTGTGAAAAGTTTCAATGTCAGTGAAATATTTGTGTTTCAAAGATAATTGAAAGTCTTATGGATTCAGAACGACATGAGGATGATTAATTGATGACCGAATTTTCATTTTAGGTTGGACTAATTAACTAATTAACATCATCCTATGACAAAGTTGGGAAAGTGAGTGGTGATTTAAAGTTAATTTTAATGGGATGTTCATGTACATTTTATAGTGATCCTGTTGATCCAGAGCTGCCTGTGCCTCTGGAATATTCCAGCCATCTAAAAGCAAGGTCATGTACAATGTTTTATGAGCCAATATTTGCAGAGTAGTGATGCACATCAAATTCCCCACCAAACCTGACAGGACATTCAAGCAGCAAAGCATGCTTTTCACAATGTTTTCAGTTTCCTGAATGTTCTTATTGCTGGGGATCTTGAGGATTTTGAGGGTGACAAGGTAGACCAGATGGATTCACTTGCCCCTCATTTGCGAGCAGAAGTTCAATAAGCAAATATTAATTATTATGACAAATAAAAGGTCGTAATTTGTTTCGCTACCAACTACCATTCAAAATGTTGATGTCAGTATCACCTCAGATCTTAAAAATAAATGAAAGGAAACAAGAACTATGCATTCAAACTGTGAAATTAATGTAAACAAACAAGTGAATTCTATATACCCAGACAGACATAGTGTCAGCCCAGGGGCCTGATGTATAAACGTTGCGTACGCACAAAATGGGCATAGAAATATGCGTACGCATTTTTCCACGCACATATCGGGATTTATAAAAAATAAACTTGCGCACCATAAGGATGCTCTTGACCGTGCGTACGCACTCTTTTAGAAGAGTATGTGTTTTGGCGACACCAACTGGCCCAAATAGCAATAACTATTTAAAATGAAAAACTTCTAAATTATCCTATTACATCACCCAATAAATCAAATTGCATCAACCTGAATTATCATTATCAGCATTCTTAACCAGGTGCAAATACTTTGAATTTACAAATTTTTTTTAATGAATGGGCTATAAAAAGGTATGTGCGTATATAACATATCATCATAATGGATGCTCCCCCCCCAGGGGAGACAAAAGTGATATGAATTGAGATAGTAGATGTGCTACTTTCGATCACTTTTCCAGTGACACGCTGTTTTAATGACAGCGAGGAGCGCTGGAAGCACAATAATTCCTCTTTAAACCACACTGCAGATGTTATGACAAAATATTTTTTCGAGAATGACGATCAGTGATGCACACTTAACTTAGATATTATGGAAGACACTGCTGGATTCGGTGGTCGAACGGTCCGTTGTCCAGTTTGAATAGGTCCAATAATATCTTACTGTACAACCACAGCTGCAGGAGGTGTTTGTGTGAAGGATCTTCAAATAATTACCATTTGAAGGATATCATTTGAGGAAAACGGTAAGATTTGCATGTTTTCTTTTAAAAATACTTTGTCAGTGACGCGCCGTTTCAGACAATTGTATTTACACGGCAATAAATAAGTGCCTATAAATAATAGCCTATAAACTTCTTAAAAGATATGTTCACCTTATCAGCAAAACTGCATAAATTTGATTTGAATTGTTTAAAACTATTCAAATACTATCTGGCCAGTGGAAATGAATGAATCATCTCTATTCTAAAACCTTTATCTGAAGTATTTTATACAATTTTGTTTTTATGGATATTTTGATATATTTATTCTAAAACAAAGAGGATATTGGATTATCTTTATCAACATAATGTGTGGCACAAATTGCATTTATAGTCCATATCTAATATTTTCCAATGTCTTGTACCTTTGACGGTGTTAACCGTGGATGTCACGTGGATGGGAACATGTATGGAAATGATATGCAGATGAGGTTATGCATAGTAAAACTAGGCGCCGTAAGCTCCATATATGGTGATTTCGGGGAGGAGACAGGGTGGAGATGCACGTACGCACAATCTTCCGCTGACTGGGATTTATAAAGGGATTTGTGCACAGGATCTGGCGTACGCATGGTTTTATAAATCAGATTTTTTTTGTGCGTACGCAGAATCTAGCTTTTGCGCGTACGTACACTTTTAGGATGAAATCTATGCAAAGTTTTATAAATGAGGCCCCAGATCTGGCCCACATCTGGTCCGTGTGTAATCCACATGTACCAGATGTGGGCCAGATCTGGGCCACACTATGTTGCTGTCTGGGTATAATTTGTTTGAAAAATGGTATTAGAGAACATCTGGTCCCCAAAATGCATGAAAACCTGTCCGGGCTCTTCTCTGAGCACACTGCCCCATATAGCGAAGGCTTCTTTGTTGTGTTTTGATACTGTCTTTTTTGATACAGGACCGTATATTGGCAGCAGCTCTTTTAATATTTTGTCCTGCAAGACCAGGGCAGGATTTTTTGAGAACTAATAGGCATTTCACGTTCTCCCATTAACAGTTCTAATATATGTCTCACACGCCCTGCAAGTGTTATTTTCCTATCAGATTGAAGTGTTCTCTCCCTTTCAGTTCCAGTTTAGAGAGGCGGGTGTTGTGTGTCTGCCCTTGTTTATGCTAGGGGACGCCATCCCCGCAGCTCTTAGTCTTGGCTTGATGGCATTATTGACTTACACACACACAGGCACACATATAAACAAAACCACACACCTCTGCTGGCTGGGGGCTGGTTGGCATACTCTTAAGCAAACCCTTGTTTTTGTGGCTTTGTGAACACACACACACCCTGTTTTACTATCCTTGTGGGGACTCTCGATAGATGTAATGGTTTTTAAACTGTACAAACTGTACATTTTATCCCCTATTCTACACTAAACCTACACATCACAGAAAACTTTCTGCATTTTTACATGTTCAAAAAAACTCATTCTGTATGATTTATAAGCTTGTTTCCCCATGGGGACCTCAATTTAGGTCCCTACGGTGACACAAGTCCCCATGATTCTGTGTGCATTCACGTTAAAGTCCTCACCGGGATAGAAAACATGTACACATATCACACACGCACAATTTTTTTTTTTCCTTTTTGGTCCCCATGAGGAAAACATCTTATAAATCATACGAACTGAAGTTTTTTGAAAATGTAAAATTGCAGAAAGTTTTCTGTGATGGGTAGGTATAGGGGTAGGGGCCAGAATATACAGTTTGTACAGTGCGAAAATCATTATATCTATGGAAAATCCCCATAATACATGGAAACCAGTATGTGAAACATGAGAAACAAGAGTCTAGACTTCTTTTTTAATCAGTACACAAAAAATATGAACAGTTTGGTTCCAAAATGCGATAAACGGCATTTTCAAAAAATTGAGTTTCCGCCAAATTCAGTATTGTATCTGGTCGGTATTGAAAAGTCATTCATTAATTTTGCGCAAAATGCAATATCCATCGTGTTGTTCTGTCATGTTTTCTCCCTTTCTTTCCAAAACGCGACAAACGCCAGTCTCCTTTTTCTGCAGAACGCAATATATCCGCTCAACCAATCACAGCGCACCATTCCACCCACTGTAAACATTGACGTTTTTAATACCAATGTACTCGGCAAATGTGTTTATGTAACCGTGCAGTGGCGCCAGATACTCTTTAATCGGTAATGGCAAATAATTTATAACATTAACAAGATTACCATTTTGGGAGTGACGGCTAAATGTATTTTTAGTAAAATGCCTGAATATAAGATAAATTTTGGCAAAGTTTAGACTCTGTCATATATGTGAATCAACTTACTTTGTTGTGTATTTTCAATTTGAAAAATAACTTTTATATTGATGGATTAATTGCATTTTGGAAAAAAAAAAGTGTCAAGGAAAAAAAAAATGTTTTTATAATAAACTTTTTAAAATCAAAATGTAGATTTGAATTTTTAATGTTTTTATATCCAAAAGATGCTATGTGAATGTTTGAAACAGAAAATAGTGGTTTTCATCTTGCCACTTTCTTGGTCAAGAAAACACCTTTTTAGTCAAAATAATCAAAATGGAGTTATTGCATTTTGGAACCAAACTCTTCATATAGAAACCCTTAATCACCTACATTGTTTGGACCAGCCAACAGCTCTGCAACTGTACAATATATAATATAATATAACAAAATAATATGCCAATGACTTAATGAAAATATAAACATTCAGAAAGATTTGTGAGTATTGGGCTTAGTTTATATCATTAGCTTAAAAACAATAGAAGTCAATGGAACCACTATGAAAAGCAAGTGTGTTAGTGCTATTGAGAGAGCAAGAAAGAGTTACTGTATCCATCTGACAAATGAGGCCAGCTGAGTGCCAGTCACTTTTATAATTGCACAGTAAGGTTTGTGAAATGTGTGAGTGTGTATATAAAGTTGTATGTGAGTTTGTTTGTCTCACCGAGGGTGGATAAATAATTGTTTAACACTTAATCCAGATATTCACACTAAGCTGTCATTTTAATCCAGGCTGCCTGCATGAGAAAACATACATATGCATCACACATAAAGACTAATACAAACCCTCAAAGCATGAGTACACACACAAATATCTTCAGAAGGCCCAGATAAGACGTGGAAGGCTTTTGCATTTGTCTCTTTTCTCTGGCTCCCTATTGCATTCTCCCTCACAGTATCTTCACTCACATTCAGAGCTTTTTCCAGTGACAGTACTGTAGGTCAGTTTTGAGGCAGCTGGGAAATGCAACACGAAGCCGAGTGTATTAGAAAGTTACAGAACCTCATTTCCCACAGAGCTTTGTGTGAATGTTTGAGATGAAATGCTCCAAGAACTTATTAAGATTAGAGGTGTATGTGTTAGTGAAGGTGTGTGTGTGTGATTGCAGGTTTTCTTTTCTCTGAATAAGGATATATTGGTTTGTTCCAGTGTTTGCACAAAGAGATTATATGGGGATAAGGTTTAATAACTTTATTAAGATCTTCATGCAAATATGAGGAAAGATCATCATGTATTATATAAAAAAAGAACGTTATCATCAACCATTCGTGTTCTTTTATTCAGCCACTCCTCACATCCAAAAGCAGGCAAATAAATGCCTAATAGAAATTCAGAAGCCACAAATCAATTTAGGGAGAACACTCACATGAGCTATAAGGTTTTGAGACTAGATTAGACTAGACTAGATAGATAGATAGATAGATAGAATGCATATTTTTTATTATACTTTTATATTTAGTACAATTATTCGTACACTGTAAAATAAATTTTTCAAAGTTGTAAATTAAAACAAAGATTATTGGAATATGTTTTACAGGAAAATTTCATGATAATTTCAGTTAGGGTTAGCTTACATTCAGAAATTGCTAGTAAATTTCACAAATAATTACAAAGTAAATCCTATACCTTTTTTTTTTTTTTTTGTGGTGTAGTTGGGGCAAGTTGTCACTAATTATTTTTACGACTAAAAAATATTATTTTAGATAGCCAACATGTACAATTGATTTAGCTTTATCTTTAAAGGATTAGTTCACTTTCAAATTTAAATTTTCTGATAATTTACTCACCCCCATGTCATCCAAGATGTCCATGTCATTCTTTCTTCAGTCAAAAAGAAATTAAGGTTTTTGATGAAAACATTACACTCAAAAAAATAACTTGTTGGTCTAACTTAATTCAATTATGACACCTATCTCCACACAGTTGAACTGATTTATTTGAACTTAAGCTAGGTTAATTGTACTGATGAGTTAAATTCATCCTAATTGAATGAGATCACACCAGTTTCACTGCCCAGGTTCAATCAATGCAACATAAATGATTCATGTAGTCCCAACACAAATGGTTTAGGTTGACCTAACATTTTGCAAATTTAATTTCATTTAACATAATACAATTGAGTGCAAATGCCAATTAAGTAAAAAACTAAAGATTTGTGTTGGTTCAGCTTATTTTATTTAAATAAACTGAACAAGCAGCTAGAATCATTTTTTTGAGTGTACAGGAATTTTCTCCATATAGTGGACTTCAATGGGCACCAAATGGTTGAAGGTCAAAATTACAGTTGCAGTGCAGCTTCAAAGTGTTTTACAAAAAAAAAAAAAAAAAAAAAAAAAAAAAATATATATGTTTTAACCATAAATGCTCATCTTGAACTAGCTCTCTTCTTCTTCTCTATCTGAATTCCGGCAGTGTAGACACTGCTAAGTGTATTACTGCCCTCCACAGGTCAAAGTTTGAACTAATTGTTATATACTTACACTAGCATATTGTATATGACAATTTAGTTCAAACTTTGACCTGTGGAGGGCAGTAATACACTTAGCAGTGTCTACACTGCCGGAATTCAAATAGAGAAGAAGAAGAAGAAGAAGAGAGCTAGTTCAAGATGAGCATTTATGATTAAAACGTATACATTTTTTATTTTTACAAAATGAGTGATGGTTTCTTTAGATAAGACCCTTATTTCTCGCCTGGGATCGCGCAGTCCGCGCAGATCGGACCTTCAACCATTTGGGGTCCATTGAAGTCCACTATATGGAGAAAAATCCATATAAATCGAAACTGAAGAAAGACTGAAGAAAGAAAGACATGAACATCTTGGGGGTGAGTAAATTATCAGGGAATTTTAATTTGAAAGTGAACTAATCCTTTAATAAGGGACTAATAAATTTAAACTGACTTTCAAAAATAACCACATGAGTAAAAAGTGTGACAGTAGCCCTGGTCATTCCTATTCCAAATAAAGTTGTTTGCACTGCATCACATTATAATCAAGCATTCTCCTCTTGCTTTGAGCCTGTTTATATCATCGCCATGTATTAAAAATCAAGATGAAGTTCATCATGTGTTTTTGAACCGTCACCGACTCGCTATGTCAGATCGCTGTAGGTTGCTTATACGTTCCATGTTTATTTGTTGGCAAACCTCTGATGAAGTTTTCTGATGTAATTTGATGAAAACCCTTGTTGCAATTTTAAAAGAGATCCTCATTCAGGAGAACTTGAAAGTTAGCCTTATTTTCATGCTGTGAATATGTGAGTGTTTGGGAATACGTGAACATTTTGCAGCTAACAGGGAAGCGGCTCTTGTTTGTTCTCAGCAGTACGCGTGAATGTGAGCGTTCTTCCAGCTGTGATTTATTGTGAGAGCGCCTGCGTAGAGTCGCGGATAGATGAAAGAGCCCAGTGTGCGTATTCTTTGGCCTGCATTGTTCGTAAAAGTAGATTTGGGTTTGATGCACCAGCGTGAAGCCTCGAGCTAATTTCTGTTAGGGGAGAAAAGCACAGAGTGTCAAGCTCAGTTGTCAAAGCAATACTCCCTTCAGCTAGTCATATTTTCAGTTGTTCCTACTCTCTCTCCATTACTCTTTCAAATATGTGCCCTGTCTTCAGAAACACCTTCTCTTGTACATCTGACTTAGAGTTCTCTCTGAATACATGACTGCTGGCCCTGTCTTTCATCTGGTTTCTATCCTACAGACTTTCTTTTTGTTGGTACTATAAGTTTTGTCCTAGAATGTAAATACTTCTATTAAAAGAGCAAGGACATTTTGTAAAAATGCACTGTTAAAAATGATTTTTTGAAGTTGTAAAGAGATTATCTCAGTCATTCTACTTCAAAATTGTATGTTTAAATCAGTGTTACTTGCCATTTCTTTGTAATTAATAGTCAGACTGACTAGCAAATCACATTTCTGTACCTTTTTTCATTGTTTTTGGTGCAAAAAAATAAAAAACACAACAATGGTCAAGTCTTGGTGGGGTTCTTTAAGGGTTCACACTTGTAGTTTGGTTCTTTTGGTCTGAACCAAAAAAGAAAATAATACATGTAGTCCTGGTTTCACACTGATTTTTTTTAAAACAACAACAACAAAAACAGCTTTTATGATATGTATATTTTGCATCAGAACTTAGTAAACACATAAAACAATTCTGTGTGCTAAATGTTTTTAATAATAATTTTAATAATTGCAATTTTTATGACTTCATATTAATTGAGAGACTACATGGAAACACTTGAAATCATTAGGGCTGTCATTTGATTTAAAAAATGTAATTAACTACATGATATGCAAATCAACTATTAAAATGAACCCCAATTAGTTGCATATATCAACATTTACTAATCATTTATGTTGTGTTATTTGTAATATTTAAAACTGAGTTTGTTCATTTATTTTTATGTATTTGGCAGAAATATTTATTCAAAGTGACTTCAAAATACATTTTATTACTCATGACATTAGCATTGCTAGCTGTACTGTACTGTTATGCTGTACTGACACAACAGTGCTAAATTTGATAGCCTTAAGCTTTCCCTTATACATTCACATAAATTGTATTAAGTTTGAAACTTCTTTGCTTTTGTCTGTCTTTGCCTTTCTCTTTCTCTGCTTCCTACACGACTTGCCACATGTTGAGTAGTAGGGCTGCTCTCGTGCCATCTATTTATAGTTAGTTCTCTATGTCTGTATATGAAAAAGGGGAATCAAAGTAAAGTGCAAGAGGAAAGAAAGAAACAAACTTCTTCAGGAGGGGGACCAAGCTTTCATCTTGTTCAGCCTGAAATACATAAAAAGAAATAAAGAGAGAATCTAGGAAATGAAGAGTTTTTGACAGGAAAGAATGTCACAGTGGAATTGAATGACTCATGTGACACAGAGTGGCTTTATGAAACAACGTGTGAACATTCACACGAGTCTGACCTTCATACTTCCATCTCGGTATGAGTCTGTATTTGTACGAAGTGGCCCCAACAAATATTTGGTCACTCTTAAAATTATGAATTCTATTTTATTAGATACAAAGATATTGAACCAAATGATATCTGTAAATATGTATATATATATATATATATATATATATATTTTTTTTTTTTTTTTTTTTTTTTTTAAATCACCTGGTTCTTGGATGGTCTCAAAATTTGGAAAATACAATCTCAGATGAACAACAACACATGACATATTACACCCTGTCATTATTTATTTAACAAAAATAAAGCCAAGATGGAAAAGCCATGGGTCAGAAACTTAGGCCACCCTATGATTCAACTGCTTATAGATCCACTTTTAGCAGCAATAACTTTAAACAATCATTTTCTGTATGATTTTATCAGTCTCTCACATCGTTCTGGAGGAATTTTGGCCCACTTTTCTTTACAGTGTAGCTCCAGTTTATTGAGGTTTGTGGGCATTTGTCTATGCACAGCTCTTGCTACAACTTTTCAGTCAGGACGAGGTCTGGACTTCGACTGGGCCATTGCAATACCTTTATTCTTTTCTTTTTCAGCCATTCTGTTGTAGATTTGCTGGTGTTCTTGGGATCATTGTCCTATTGCATGACCCAATTTTGGCCAATTTTGGCCAAGCCCACCACAGACTGATGAGGCCTGCCCACCACGATGGATTAGCCAGGACCAAGGACAAGGTCAGATGGTAACATCGTTCCAGAGCCCGCTTCATCACAAAACAAGACCGACAACATCATTCGTAAATGAGGGAGTGCTTGTGGAGCTCGAGGGCTGGGAGGAAAGCCCCGTCCACAACTCCACCACGGTGGATGAGATTCATCTGTTCTCTGATAACTACTATGGATATTTTTGAAGAGGACATTATTGATTTTTGTGGAGAGATTTTTTCCTAGTCCCCTAGTATCTCCAGCGTCTTCTGATTCTCCAGCGTCCCTACTAGTATCTCCAGAATTCCCTCCCAACCTCCGTCTCCCACCTCATCGGTCAGCCAGTTCCTCAGCCCCATCTCTGCCGATGTCCTTTAGCCCCTCTACATCTCCTACATGCCTTGTAGAGCTGCCTAGGGTCTTCAGGCCATCATCTCCATCCTGCACACAGGATCCCCTGTCTCCGCCTCCAGCCTCTGTGCCCCATGCTCTGCCACAGGCCGTAGACTCTTCGGTTCCGCCTTGGCTCCTCCCTCCCTTGGCTCCACCAGAATCCATCAGTCATACAGCTTCTCTGGGCTCTCTCGTCCCTCCGGCTCCGCCTTGATCAGCCGTTGACCGGCCTGCGCCGTCGACTCCTTCTGGCTTCACCTTCACCTTCCCCCCACCTCCGCCTCCATCCTCGGTCCCACTGGCTCAGCCTCTGCCCTCTGGACTTCCATCTCCATCTCGGACGCTTGTCGCTATGGCTCCTCCTCTGTCTCC
Organism: Megalobrama amblycephala; assembly: GCF_018812025.1. NCBI lineage: Eukaryota > Metazoa > Chordata > Actinopteri > Cypriniformes > Xenocyprididae > Megalobrama > Megalobrama amblycephala. The sequence continues at coordinate 29,920,947 of NC_063055.1, forward strand.
TGGACCATTGGCTACGCGTGGGCTCATAATCTCATCGGCTCCATCTGGGTCTCCATCTTTGGCTGCATCTCTGTTGGTCATCCCCAGGGTGTTGTCTTCCATCAAGTCGACTCCACCAAGGCTCCTCCCACCTTCGACTCCACCCTGAGGCCTCGTCCTGGCTGGTTTCTGGACCACCACCTGGCTTCTTCTACTCCTGGCTCCTCTCTGGCTCCTCCCACCTTCCACACCCCCATGGACAGTTTCATGTTCCGCAGACTTTGTTTTATTTTTGTTTGCTCCATGCCCACCTCCAGAACCCCCGCCCTCCCTCTTTCCTACGGTGTGAGGCCATGCCTTCCCGGGAGGGGGCGAAATGTTACATGTCTAGTCTGTATCTCGCTCCTTCATTGTGTTTTTGGTTTAGTCCTATGTCTCTAGTTTTCTCCCTTCAGTCTGATTAGTAATATAGTTCACCTGTCGTCTCATGTAACTGTGTATTTCTCCCATGTTTATCCTATTCCTGTGTTTTTGCTACTAAAGCCTATCTCCTGGTATTCTTCCTCATTGTGCGATTTACTAGTACCACAGTACGTAACACCAGCATGCTTGACGTTTGGTGTGAGGTGTTTGTTCTGTTATGTTGTGCTTAGTTTTCACCTAATTTGGCACTGTGTATTATAGCTAAACATCTCCACTTTGATCTTGTCTGTCCAAAGGACTTTGTTCCAGAAGTCTTGTGGTTTGTTCAAATGTAACTTTGCACCTAAGTCATGCTGCCATGTTCTTTTTAGAGATTGTACTGTCATGAACTTTATCATTTAACATGTTAACTGAGGCCTTGCGCAGTCTGACCTTGGGGTGAATTTGTTCAGACGTCCACTCCTGGTGAGATTGGTGTCTGTTTTGAGTGTCTTCCACTTGTGAATAATCTTCCTCACTCTAGAATGATGGACTTCAAATTGTTTGGAAATGGCCGTATAACCCTTCCCAGATTGATGGCAGCAACAATTGTTTCTCTAAGACCATTGCTGATGTCTTTCCTCCATGGCATTGTGTTACAGACACCTGAATGCTCCAGACCAGCAAAATGCCAAAACTTCTGCGTTTATAGAGGTGCTCACACTTGCTGATGATCAATTAATTAAAGACATTAGTAGCGTCTGACTGCTATACATGTAGATAATATATATATATATATATATATATATATATATATATATATATATATATATATATATATATATATATATATATACTTATATATATACTTATATATTGACCTATTTTAGTGGAATTTGTAGTCTAATGCAATGACATTCCCACAATTTTAAGTCTCTTAAATGTCCAAATCTACTTTTTATAGCAATTGTATGACTGTTATTTAGGTCTATATTGTGCATTTTTGAGTCTGTGCACAAGAAGGGTTTGGGATGAGAAGTACCGTGACATTAAATCATATGCGTATCTTCCCAATGCACACACACACACAAACACACTGCGTAACAGGCACAGCACAACCTCGGCTTCTCCCTCAGTGGTCTTCAGCAAAATAAATGTCCCAGAAAGTTTTTTTTTCAGACCCCTGGGTTGTGATTTATGTCCACGAGTTCAATGTGCGCGATGTGGACCGTGCCCTTCGCAATGGATCATTTCATAGCAATCTTTCACAAATGGAACGATTGCATCACTTTACCATGTTATACTACTGGCTGAAATAAAAATGTTTTATTATATTAAGTAAAAAGTTGGCATCAGACCTACAGCTGTATTTGTTCTGTTCTTATAAAACTGATATGCAATGTAAAAGTGCAAGGTTGTGGTATTCAAGCCAACCTAAAAGAGCCAAATCAGTGGGATTTTCATATCTGGCACTGATTTGCTTCACATACTTTTTGAAACCTGTAAGCTGTAAGCTCTTACAGTCAGGATTTTTTTTTTTTATCATACTTTTTCTCACAAAAGATGTCAATGATACTGACACAGACAGATGATGAGACCAAATGCAAATGCAGAGAGGGATTGTGGGAAGCTGTGTCTAACTCAAGAATCTCTAAGCAACATAAAACAGTAATCACTCTATTCTCATTAGAGGCACCCTCTGCTTTCACTCTGCTGCACCTCTGTGTATCGACTCATGTGTCACTCATTTACTCTCGGATCCTGAGGGCTAGGTGCTAATTTCAGCTGCTTTAGAAAGTGTTGCACGAAAAGATTGTCATATATGAGGAACTGTCGTTTTAAAACCTCTTGCCCTTTTGTCTTAATCACAAAATGTACTCCAACTCTGTTTCTTTTGACTAACGACCTACACTCTTAGAAGAAAATGTTCTATATATATATTCTATCAGGCACTTCATATATAGAACCTTTTAGAGTTTCCCATCATATTATGAATTTAGTTTTAACATATTAAACAGCTTGTAAATACTGTGACTTATAACCCTCTACCGCACGCATTATGATAAATTTATAAAAAAAAAATATTTGACTCTTTTTCTTTTCTTAGAATGGCTTAACTTGAAGTGCTGTAAAAAATGTGGAAAAAAATATTATTTTAAGGTACTTTATGATATGTTGCCATATGGCAACAACGTACAATAGTGGAAATAACTTGGAATAAGTGTAAGTGTATATAGTTAATATTTTTCCTAAAAAATGGTGTTTGTATTGAATCAATTGGTGCTATTATAAGCTTTAGCAGTAATTATAAACAACACCTTATACTTATTTTCCAACATCTTGTGCTTTTCCATTCTCTTTTGCTGAATAATGCTTTATATTCTTTAAATTTCATTACATTTTTCATGAATATTATTTAAATTGCAAATGTAGACAGTTAAAAACAAATCTAATACTGTTCATCATGTATCATAAAACATTGACATAAAACCAAAAACATTGCAGTTCATGAAAATTAAACATTACGCAATCTTATGAGAGGAAGGTTATGAACATGAACCCCCCAAAATCCTTGAAACTTCACCTTTTTTTCTGTACGAAACTTCAAAAAGCATTTTTTTTAGAGGTGAGACACATGTACACATCACATTTGATGCTCTTCACCCTAACAATACACTTACATCCACTTGCACCTGCCTTTTTGAGACACCATGGTAGGCCAGTGGTAGGTCTGGGCCAGTATACTGGCTTTGGTGGCAGGTCTCTGATGTTGATTTAATCCATAATACAAATGTCATGGCAGTCCTTAACATATGACTAATTAACATTATATCACTAGCATTAATGTTCTTATTGTTACAGTTTAACAGACTGCAGCTGGCCTTTGCTAGCTATCTAACCTATTATAATAATGTCATTCCATTATTGCGCACTGTTGCCATATGGCAACACAGACATTTTATCGATTTACCAAAAACTAATTTCATAATTTTTTTTTTGAGTGGTGAATATGTCATAACTTACCTGAGATGATGTTAACAATTTTTTTGTGAATGTGACATGGGCGGGTCCTTGTTTGTTACTGACGTTTTAATTTGCTTTCAGCAACTACATACAAGAGACGGCAGTCTGTCAGAAAATCGCGCCACAGAAAAAAAATTGCATGTGATGTGACTTAACCAAAGCACATCATTGGCTAAACTAAGGTCTTCTCTTACCAACAAAAAAAACTAGAATGTTCTGTTAAAGAGACAGTGGCAAGGAAATGAACACAAAGTGTATGTTGCCATATGGCAACACTATGCGGTAGAGGGATAATTAGAAAAAAATTAAATAACCTTTCCCTGTTGAAAAAAAAGAGTTGGTCCTTAGTTGGTCATGAGCTAGTTTAAGCTGGTCCTGAGCTGGAGATCCTGACCATCTTAAACCGGCTCATGACCAGCTAAGGACCAGCATAAACCAGCTCAAACCAACTGCCATGCTTCAAAACATACCTAACCAGCATTTACTGTTTTTTTTTTAACAGGGTTTAAACATGAAAGTATGCAATAATTTAAGACATTCGCTTTATATAGAATCTCAATTCTAGGGTTATATATTAAACCCCATTTAACCTTTTTTCTAAGAGTGTATGATTCCCTTTCCTTGTTTTCTTTGCTTTTGTCTTCTGACTGTTTTCTTCTTAGTGGATATGGTTTTTGTACACTTAAATCTCTCAAAGACCTTAATGTATTTACCATCAGGCCGAACCCAAGTAGCATCAGAACCTTGATACACCAGTTTTTTTGTTCCTGGAAATGGAGCTGTTTGCAAGATGGGTTCATTCAAGGGTGGAAAGATTTTATGCCTGTGCCCGCTATAGGATGGGGTGTAAAAAGTACTGAGAAATTTTATTTAAAGCAGTGGTTCTCAACCCTTTTGACTTGAAGGCCTCCAATTTTACAGCACAATATGCAAAGGCTCCTCCTATGACAGCTTGTTTTTAAAATGTTTTATTAACAGAAGGGAATGTCAGTATATTAAATAAATTGTTTTTTGTGATTCCTGAAGTTTCAAGAACTGTATGTTTTCTTTAAAGGGGTTATGAATTGAGAACTTCCTTGTTAGTTCAATTAAAGCTTTTATTGACAGCAGGCCCAGCGAAGGATTTGTCCCGGAATGTGCCTGTCATAGAGAGGTGAAACGCAGCTTCTGCAGAAGAAATCAATGCCTACTTTTTCATTGCAACGTTAGCCCAGCCCACTGGTGTGTTAGTGAGATGATGAGGCGATACAGGACTAAAATAACATTACCTTTCAATGCTAGGAATATGGTTATTTATTTTCAACAATGTGAATGTCTCAGTTGAGCATTAATTATTTGTATTCAGTACATTTCACTGTGGATTCTTAAATCAATCGCATTTCGGCGCAGGCTTTGCAAACAGACTTTTTTTACGATGTGGACTCGACAGTAATGCAACAACATGCAAGTAACTGTGTTAATTCTAATGCCTGATCTGATATGTAATGATTCATGTATAGTCAGATGTTTTGTCTATGTGCCAGTAAAATCAAACCAGTGACTAAATGGTTGTTTCTCTTAGGAGTATGAAAATAATCTGTTATTTAAACTGATTATATTTAGAAGGCAATCAAAGAACGCTCCCTTTATAATCGCTGGAGTTGTCAATCAAACAGCGTGCGCTGGAGCTGTCATTCAAACAGCACACAAGTTTATCAGCGACTGAATTCTGGACTCATGCCAAAACTCTTGTTTTATTCAACAAATCTCTTAGTTAGTTATGATGAAAGCATTCGTTAGTGTGCAGAAACTGAGTTGCAATGACGAGATCACTGCTTTCATGCACTCAACAACATATCTGTGATCAGATACAGTGTTCATCACTGCAACCTTTCATGACATGATCTAAACATAATGCCATAGATCTAAATGTAATGCTAAACAACACTTTTCACGATTAGTTAACCTTAAGAGCTGTAATAGTAAAAATGTGCTAAAAGTTTTCGAGAGAGTAATACTTACCTATTTCATAGGCAAAGATGTTAGCCAATCACAGCAGTGGGTGTTGACACTGAAGTCTCACAGCAGACATGCCCCTTAAAACAGAGCGTTCAAATAAGTGGGCTAAAATCAGGGTAGGAAAATGCCTTTTATTTCTAAATTATGAACATTTTTTATGTAAAAAGCATACTAACATTATTAGTGCACGGGAACAATTATAAAACACTAGAACAGTACAATTCATAACCCCTTTAATGTCAGACAGTCAAGATTTGTCAAAAACACACACAAGAAGACTCATCCGGAGAGTTACGTCATCAATCCGTGACACGTTCAGTGGAGGTGAGCTTCATTTACATGTGGGAGTGAAATGGTGGCTAGCAAGTAAAAGCAATCTCTAGCGTTAATTTTGATAATGGCTTGTCTTGTAAAGAAAACTGAAAAAAAGAAAAAGAAAAAAAAAGACGATGTGTGTGGAGCAAGTGGTTCTCTGCTCCTATTGGTTTTTGATTTGACGGTTGTCGTAGGAGAAGACACACTGCAGGACTGTGCCTCAAAACTTCTGACACTGGAAGACTTTCATCGGAAGTCAAATTTGATCGTAATGGTCATTAATCGCCTGTTGGCGAACATATCAAATTAGCCATCAAAGATTATAAATTTTGGCCCTGGATCAGAGGAATCTTTTAGGATTTGTAAAATTGGTCTCAAACGGCCAAATCGTGGCCAAAATCATACATTGTGCACCCGGCTTTAGACTGATCACTAACCGTTTTCTTACTTGAGTCAAGAACTTCTTTAAAAGTGTTTTTAACAATTAAAACAAATCACTTTAAGTCAAAGTATCTATGTTGTGGTGACTAATTGGATGTCTCTTCACAAGGATGAACCTGTAAGTACTTAAATTGACACGATAGGTTAACTCAGTAAGGGGCCGTTCACACAGAACGCGTCTTTGCGTCTAAAAACGCGAGACACAGCGCTCAGGAGTGGTTTTAAAAAAAGCGCAGCGTAGAACGCGAGTGTCTCGAGACGCGCTTTTGAGACGTGAGGCAATAACGACAATAACGGAAATAATAGAAATAGGCAAACAGCAGAATTGACAGATAGAAGTTTTGACATAGAAAAAAAAAGAAAATAAGATAATAATGACCGCCTACTCTGCCATGTTGCAGTCATATAAAACAGTTGTCATGCCAACTTGCTACTGTAAACAGAAGCTCGCAAAGCTTGCCCCGCCTCCGAGTTCTTCTGATTGGTCCACTGTTTTGGAACTGACATTGATGAGCTGCGCTGCGTGTAAAAGTTGAAATTCTTTTAACTTGACACGGCGTCTTAAAAACGCGGCGTTCATGTGTGAGGCGCTGCAAAAGACGCGAGACGCGAGCGTAACGGCCATGCACGTCCGTCAAGCGCGTGTTTACATAGAAAAACAATGGGAAAGTAGCGCATTGGAATAGAAAAACGCGTTCTGTGTGAACGGCCCCTAAGACAGTATTTTAGGATTCATGTTATGATCACCAATGAAATGTGTACTTTGTCATTTAAAGGTCTAAGTGGTATTGTGTATATATATATATATATATATATATATATATATATATATAAATTAAATTGAGCAAAATTGCATGTAAACAAAATAAAATTAACTAAAATAACTGTTAGCACTTTATTTTACAGTCCTATTCCCCATGTACTTACTATGTACTTATGATAGTAATTGTAATAACTAGGTAATAACTAGGTACTAACCCTGGACCTAACCTTAACCCATGTACTTACCTTATATTACACAGTACTTTCTTAGGTAAGTAAACTGTAAGTACATGTAAGTGCACATACTGTAAAATAAAGTGCAACCAAATAACTTTGTGATGATAATGAAGTGAAAGTACTAAAGTACAGCTATTTTACACCCTTTGCTTCAGAAAAATCTATTATGCTGTCCTCAAAGTTACATTCACTGCTCAGGTGTCCAGCAGAGCTGTTGTCCTTTCTTTTTTCCCTTTGTGCTTCTGTGAATAATTCTTGTCATGCAGGTGGAGAAATGAAAAATAGCACAGCCACCCAAAAGCATCCTTTTCCCATATCCTGTGCTGTCCATCCTGGTGGCTGTGAGTCTTTCAGAACGTAGATTTTTAAACAGTAATTGTTTCACATGGGGATTGTGATGTAATTTCAGCATTTACAGGTTGTAGTCTGTGATTTTATTGCCATCTAAATCAGAAATGTCTCATTATTCTGGAGAAAAATAGTCTTCGGCAAATTACCTACTTTTTTTTTTTTTCTGACAACAACAGGGTTGTCTAAAGCAGGGTGCCCAATGTATGATTATGGCCACGATTTGGCCATTTGAGACCAATTTTACAAATCCTAAAAGATTCCTCTGATCCAGGGCCAAAATTTATAATCTTTGATTGCTAATTTGATATGTTCGCCGACAGGTGATTAATGACTATTACGATCAAATTTTACTTCCGATGAAAGTCTTCTAGTGTCAGAAGTTTTGAGGCACAGTCCTGCAGTGTGACTTCTCCTACGGCAACCGTCAAATCAAAAACCAATAGGAGCAGAGAACCACTTGCTCCACACACATTGTCCTTCTTCTTTTCAGTTTTCTTAAAAGTCATTACCAAAATTAACACTAGAGATTGCTTTTGCTTGCTAGCCACCATTTCACTCCCGCATTGAAATGGGATGTCGGACAGCAATTTTATTGTTCTTGGCACCCTTACGCCTTGTTTTACCTCAGACGTTAAAGACCTAGGATTTTACCTTGACAATAGTCTTAAATTAAACAAACAAATGAATGCAGTAATTAGTGCTAGTTTTTATCATCTTCGCCGGTTAGCTAAAGTTTTTAAGCAGGCAACACTTTGAAACTGTCATTCGCACTTTTATCTCTACACAATTAGATTATTGTAATTCGTTTTACATTGGATTACCTCTTTCCTCCTTTTTTCGCGTCCAAATGGTCCAGAACGCAGTGGCCTGTCTACTCAAGGAAACCCGTAAATGTGACCATATCAAATTTATTTTACGCTCTTTGCACTGGTTGCCAGTCAGTTACCGAATCGAGTTCTTCTAACACTTTTATTCGCTCTTAAAGCTCTTTATAATTTAGCCCCAAAATATCTCACCGATCTTCTTGTTCCTAATAACCCATCCAGATCACTATGATCACGGAACTGTCATCTCCTGTTTGTTCCACGATCCTGCCTACAACACATGGGAGACTGAGCTTTCGCAGTAGCTGGCCTAAGCCTTGGAATAATCTGCCACTGTCTGTCAGAACAGCTCCTACGTTACCCGAATTCAAATCTTTGTTAAAAACATATCTTTTGAACAGGGTTGTGTGTTTTTTTTTTTTCCACCAAAATCATCATCTCAGTGAATCATGACGGAACTGAACCATAATTCATTTTGAAAAACATTTTGACTACTGCTATGTGCTGTAAAATACATTTGCTGGTAAGGAGCATTGGGTTTTTGCCCAAAGGGCACTTGTTTCAGAGAACTCTGACTGAGGTTAACTTTGGCCATGGTACACAGTGCAAAGTTTTGTATGCCAACAGCCTAAGGGCCCATTTTCATCGAATTTCTTCAAGATGCAAGGCAGTGGAATTGGAAAAAAAGTTAAAAGTTTTTAAAAGAGCAGCTCTTGTTAATGCTGATTGATTTAGAGTTATTTAATGAAGTATTTGAATTGCACACACATTATTTTACACACGTTATTATTTTACTCTATCCCGGTACATTCCCAGACATCGCTGCCACTGCTGAGCTTTTCATACTGCACCGCCTTATAACTTTGTGTCTTCTGCATCATAAAAATGTGATCGGCAGGTTGAGAGACCACGAATGGTATGATTGTTTGAATCATTTATAGAAACTAAAGTTTTTTTGCATCCATGCAGCCACGCACATCCTGATATTGCTGAGTTAGATAGAACGTATTTTGTTGATCCTGGAACAACATTCTAGTCTGAAAATTTAGTCCTATTCCTACCCGTAAACCTAACCCTACCCATAAGTTATCCAAAAAATCAGAGGGAAATTATAGATGAAAACACTGATGAAGAAGCACCAATTCATGATTTTGAGCCTAAACTTGACATAATCTGTAAACTTGTCCCTCAAATCTGATTGGTTGATTTGAATGTTGTTCCAGGATCAACAAAAATGTTGACCCAGGAACATGTTGAACTCAGCAATATCAGGTTATGCATGCAAGCACCCCACCCCATCTTTGTGACACCCCCACTAATGTTTACATAGAAAAAACAATGAAAAAGCAGAGCAGTGGAATGCAAAATCACATTCTGTGTAAATAGACCCTAACACCATCTGCACCGGGCAAGACTGTTGATGCATCACATTGTGCCACAACAGCTAGAAGCTGACTACACTGGACGAGACAAAGCGACCATTGCAAATCCATTTGTCCCTCCTATGAGAAGAATCACGAGTGTATGTCATAAAGAACGACACACCATATCCAGTGTAGACAACATCAATGATTATAATGGGTTCTATTGTCTTTTGTCGCATCGCATCGCACCACTCGCATCTAGTGTATAAACAGTGTGTATTTTGAGGTTAGATATGACTGACCAAAGTAATATTACCAAACAAAGGCTTTATTGTCTGTCATTATTTTTTAACTGCTATCATATTCAATACGGAAGACAAAGTTTTTCACTTAAAGGCGCCTTAGAACGTTCTTTCACAAGATGTAATATAAGTCTAAGGTGTCCCCTGAATGTGTCTGTGAAGTTTCAGCTCAAAATACCCCATAGATTTTTTTTTATTAATTTTTTTAACTGCCTATTTTGGGGCATCATTAACTATGCACTGATTCAGCGCGCGGCCCCTTTAAATCTCACGCTCCCTGCCCCCCCCCCAGCTCTCAACTATAAAACAGTGCATAAACAAAGTTCACACAGCTAATATAACTCTCAAATGGATCTTTACAAAATGTTCGTCATGCATGCTGCATGCATGCTTCGGATCATGTGAGTAAAGTATTTATTTGGATGTTTACATTTGATTCTGGATGAGTTTGAGGCTATGCTCCGTGGCTAAAGCTAACATTACACACTTTTGGAGAGATTTATAAAGAATGAAGATGTGTTTATGCATTATACAGACTGCAAATGTTTAAAAATGAAAATAGCGACGGCTCTTGTCTCCGTGAATACAATACATAAACGATGGTAACTTTAAGCACATTAACAGTACAACAGCAACAAAACATTTAGAAAGACAATTTACAAATATCACTAAAAATATCATGATATCATGGATCATGTCAGTTATTATTGCTCCATCTGCCATTTTTCGCTATTGTTCTTGCTTGCTTACCTAGTCTGATGATTCAGCTGTGCAGCTCCAGATGTTAATACTGGCTTGTCTAATGTCTTGAACATGAGCTGGCATATGCAAATATTGGGGGCGAACATATTAATGATCCCGACTGTTACGTAACAGTCGGTGTTATGTTGAGATTCGCCTGTTTTTCAGAGGTCTTTTAAACAAATGAGATTTACACAAGAAGGAGGAAACAATGGTGTTTGAGACTCACTGTATGTCATTTCCATATACTGAACTCCTGTTATTCAACTATGCCAAGGTAATTCTAGGGCACCTTTAAAATAAAATAAAGTTATTCAAGTTATTCATATAAAATATGTAAATGGATAAATCACTCATCATACTGACAAACAAACATACATTTATTTTATTTTATTAGTATTCATATATTAAATGAATTAATTCTCATTAATTGAAATTGTTAAAATGTTAAAGGCAGCAATGAAATGATACATAACTCAAAGCAAATATTATGATTTTTAAATCATAAAAACAAAAAAGGCATAACAGTGATAAAAAAAGTATTGGCCAATTTCTTTAAGTTATCCTTTTGTCAATCACATTAAAAATGTAATTGAGAGAAGACTGAATCTTTACTGAATTGTAAAGCACCTCTTTGATGCATGAAGATAATTGTAGGCTATTTCCCAAAGGTAATTGCTTTATAAAAATGTTGTTTAAAATTATTTATTTACTACATTTTTAAAGGATACATTTTAAGTGAAGTTTTAAATTAGTCTATTTTTGTCAATTTAAAAAGGATTTAATTATTTATATTTTATTTAATGGTTGTTAATTACCCAACATATGTGTGATACTCTTAGCCCTCATATTTCAGGAGTGAATTCTGAGAAAACGCAGTTGTCACTCTTATAAACAGCTGTTGTATACAGTACCTAGAAGAACACTGACAACCATATTTAGCTGCAGCATGTACATATCGTTGCCTATAAGAATAAAATTACATAACTCCCTCACCACCCTGTGTATTACCATCCAAACGCAACATTTTCTCTCAAGATATTCATCTTCCAATCCATTGTGTGTCTCAACTTTCTCCTTGGTTCTTATTTCTCTTCTTTTATCCATCTCTGTTGTGCCTTCCCCCCTGCTACTGTTTTTTTTTCATTCTATCTTTCCTCTTTTTCTGAGCGTCTTAATGACTCTCTTTCGCTTTCTGGAGAGAATGCCCAGTCTGACAGCGTTTGAGGTTAAACCACAGATTTAGAGACTCCATCTGGAGCTTCCACAAAAGCTCCTTTAAAACACACAAACACACACACAGTCACATACATGTGCCAGGGGGTATGCAGAGGACAGCATGCACTCTGTATAAATCCGGTATAGTCAAAAGCACGAACCCGTTTTGACTTGGGATTTTCTTAGTTGTGCTTCGTGGCTTCTTTCAGAGGTGTGCAATTTTTGTGCTAGTGTGTTTTTTTAATCACGCCGCCATCTCAGCGGTCTCGCAGATGCAGCACACATGCTGTTTAAGCTCATAAGAATTATTTCCAGTTTGTGTTTGTTCCTTTTTTTCTCCAATCATTTCACACACATCTGGAGAAGATTTGACATAAAACAAGATGAATTTAAGTTGATTGCTCTCAAGAGAAATTATTTATGCTATTGTCATGGTAGCCAATGGTGGTAACTATAAATAAAGGGCATCATGTAAAAATCCAATTATATAGTGTTAATTGTAATTACTAATGGTCAAAATAATTGTTGATGTAAAATATATATTGTGAAATATATATATACTATTACTAATATATGTTGTGTGCTGCGGTGTTCTGAAATGAGGAGGCTCTTCACTGCTTTTGTGTGTGTGTGTGTGTGGTCCTGGTAAACACTATGTTATGGGAACAAAATGTCCCCACAAAGATGGCAATGTCTGAAATCCTCGTCCTTGTGGTGACATTTTTGGTCCCCATGAGGAAAATAGCTTATAAATCACATTAAGTGTTGTTTTTTGAAAATCTAAAAATATAGGGGTAGATTAGGGGACAGAATATACAGTTTGTACAGTATAAAAATCATTATGTCTATGCAATTTCCACATAAAACATAGAAATCCAATGTGTGTGTGTTTATATTAGTACTGCCTTGATCAAGCTATTTGACAGTAAATGTCTAGATATATTCAACAAAAGTAAATAATTTACAGGAATTAAAAATCCAAAGTTTACCCTTCATTGTTAATAGTTTTTCTCCGACAGCATCAATGACTGAGTCCCTGGTTTGTGTTCCTGACAAAAATCCTCCAGGTCCTGTCAGTCTTTGGTTTCCCAGCATGCTCTGCACGCTTGAGTTCTTCCCTGTGGTGCCTTAATGATGTTGAGACCCAGTTTTGCCACACAGACTATTAGAAAAGGCTACAAGCAGTCAATAATGCTCGAAGAGGCAATGCAATATTGTAAACAACTTATGAACAGAATGAGTTGTAAAAATGAAGTTATTATTTTGTCTTTGAGAGTATAAATATATCTTCTTCAGGGCAAACTTCTAAATTTAATCTCATTTTTTTCTTTTATCCCATCTCCTAGGTTCTGCAAACCGTAAGCAAACTCATGAGCTATACATACGAAGTTTAGATCAGAAAGTTTAGATTAACTGGAATAATTTGATGAGAAAAGAGTTCAAAAAGTCCAAAAACATCATCACAGAGTTCACTTGGTATAAACCATTTTGGCTTGTAACATGTACATGTGTAAAAGTTATTGAAGTCTGTTTGAATCACCATTATGGTGATTAGTGTTCGTGTTAGTTAAGCACTCGGCCATTGACTTTGGTTGAATTAATTCTCTTTTAGCAATTGTTGAAAGTTCATGCACTATTGTCTACAATATTTCATGCTCCTCACTGCAATGACATACCTTTTACTATGTGTACTTTTGGAACCAGTGTCTAACAGCTGACACGTATGAGTTCCCAAATGAGCATTAAAGTCTTTAAAAACAGCCGTTTTCAATTTTGAACTATATCAAGTTGCTATTAACTGTATTATTGAAAGAGCTCTTCTCATAACCCCTGTTATTAAATCAAACTGCTTATGATTATGCTTTTATTTGGCATTTTTCAATGTTTTCATATCTCTAAATGTTTTTGTTTTGAAATTTACACAAGCTGTTTTTAAATGATTTGTGTGTAGATTATTTGAAACAGGAGACAAATACTTTGATCCCTTGAAATGTTTCACCAGTTTGAATTTTTACTTTGTTATTCAAAACTTCAGATGACATTGATTAATAATATAATCATAACTAAAACAGCAAAAGAACGAGATTACTAAGTTATTATTATAATAAATGAATGGAATTCATGCTGGATTGTTTCTGCAGGGAAAATCTTTTGAACTTTATACTCATTAAAGAAAAATGAATTAATTAAGCAGCACAACTGTTTCCGACATTGATAAAAACAAGAAATAATTCTTGAAACATTTGAACACTATAGTGCATAAAACATCGCTTTTTAAAACTGATTAATAAAATAATTATTGATTAATTAAATTAATAAACAAAATAGTTTTTGGCACCAGCTATAGGCTTAAGCTATTAAAGGGATAAAATTTGTTATTGTTTTCTTTGCTTTGGGCAGAAGTACCGCAGTAAAAACGACTGTTTGTCCTATTAACTCTGTGTTTGAACTTGTTAGCATGCAGTTTAGTGTTGGGTAGTAATGGTGGCACTCAATCATTAGATCTATTATGGGCTCTGTTGAGACTGTCAGGGACATTTTATAAATGACTCCATGGAGTTTATCAATAAACTGCAGCAGTACCACTGCTTGCATTCAGCTGTGTGTTATAGGGGAGACTTTGAGGTAGTGATGATTGTGACCTGTAGATTGGCAAGGGAAGATTTCTAGATGAGCTAGTAATGATAACAGATGATCTCTGGTGCAGAAAGTGTCCGGGTGGAGGGCCGCGGAGCCCCGGCTCTTTAAGAGAGCAGAGCGGAGAACAGGACTGTCAGCAAAGCTCAAAGTAGAATTTATTACACTACCATCCGTTGACCTTGAGGAAAGTTTACCAATATTTCAAAGCAACAGGGCAAGAGAGACAGAGTTTGTGTTCGTATGTAAGAAGAAAGTCTCTCAGTCAGTTACCCCTCATTTAAACGTTCGCCATGAGAAGCGGAAAACAGCTTCCCTCAGCACTTACAGCAGCTCTCAGAGGTAATTATAACAACTGCTGTTGTCTCTTCGTTTTCTTCTTCATCCTTTGGTTGCAGGCATCCTGCCATGCGTCTCCAGCTGGGTTGGAATTCTGCCACTAGCTAAATAACACACTTTGTTCCTAAACTTCACATCCAAGTCCAAGAGAAGCCTGAGAAGTGTGGAAGACGTACTCCGTAACTGATATCTCAGACATACACACTTTGTGATGTGACATTCTAGGTGTGTGATTGATAGCGAGAGGTTGCATAAAAACCACGATTCTCCTTTCTCTGTTGAAATAAACAGTTTGATGTACAGTGTAGACATTCTCAATGCAAATCCCCCTCCAGTCCATATGGACAGTGATGAAAACCAATGTGTTCTGTAGTTCCAGTATGAAACATATTGAACACAAAAGTGGAAAGTATCTGGCAAGCTCAAATCTGATTGGCTGACTTTAAGCAATTTATAATGCATTTTACAAGCCAGTCACAATTTTTATTGTGATATCCACCATAACAAATAAACTCGACCCTGAATGTTAAAACAAACTGTGGTCGGTCATTTCCTGAAGTGGGGAGTTCTTGTATCAGAATATGTTGATTGTTTATATAGACTTTTATTAATTATCCATAAATAAATTATTTAGCCATTACAGGTTTATAATCAGTTTACACATTCTGGGATACATTGTACAGTTTGAGTCATTTAGTCAAAACTCTGGCTACTCAAGATTATCATGGTATTGACACCAGAACCTCTCTGATGAATGACAGAATGATGAATAATGAATGTGAACTATGTTGGTATACATATATTAGCCAATTATGACTAAGGTCATTTACTTGTAGACATTTTGAGGTGTTGTAGCAAAAACAGGCTCTACGTGTCAGAGAGAAGGTGAAAAATGCTTTTAGACTTGACTAATGTTATTTTCAGAAAGAAAATAGTGAAATGTGGCACCTTTAATCATGTCAGCTTTTAGCCCAGGCTTGCAGAAACAGTGCATATTGTAAACCTTTTCAATGGTGTATTACATTGCTGTTTCAGTGTTGCCATTGAACTGCAATAGGAGTGTGTGTGCAGGTGTTTGAACTATGTGAGTATCTGTGAAGAGGGACCCAGGGGTTTAGTTCAGTAAAGCACTGCTGCCACATCCAATATCTGCACCTCCATCACCCAGAACTGCCATCTAGTTCACACTAGGGCATCAAAGAAAAGACTCTCTCTCTCTGTCTCTCTCTCTCTCTTTCTACACACACACACACACACACACACACACACACACACACACACCTAGTCTCAGAATATCTGTTGTTGCATGGTAAATGGAAAAAAGGGACATAAAAAACACCTGGCATTCAAAATCTAATATAGAATTGGAAATAACAAAGGTTTTAGGAATTTTGAAAAATGGAAAGAAAGATACAAGATAAAATTAAAAACATGCTTACAGACATTTTCAAAACTTTGCCTCTTTTTTTCAAAACTTTACACAGAAATCCAAGAATTAAGAATTGACCATTAAGTTTAATTATCCTAAAATTAATATCAAACAAATTAAAACAAGTAATCCAGTGTAATTGATTAGTTTATTTAGTGAAAGCATTCAAGAACAATTTTCACATCTTTTACAAAATCTTTACTCTGTAAAGACTCTTATTGTTAGATGTTAGCCAGAAGATGGTTTTATTTCATCTATGGCATGCCCAAAATAATTGTTTTTATTATTAAAACAACTTTAACCCTTCAATGCATGACTGTTTCGCCAATCATTCTTACATATTCGGGTCTTTATCGACCCGGATCTATATCTAATACGGATGGATCTCTACGTGACGCGATAATATAAAACTCCTCTGATATTAGAGTAACAATTACAGAAGAATAAAATAAATAATATTTTGTTCCTTTTGGAGCTTGAAAGGGCTCAGTTTGAGCAGATGTTTTATGCCATCATCACTGTCCTCGTCAGAGCTCATTTCCCAGTAAATTCAGCAAATAATGGGCTAGTTTTATGTTTTATGTTTTGTATCTCAAACATATTCTCAAAACTATATAATTTTCAGCATCTTCAAAATCAATATTTCGATCGCTAACAGCTTCACCAGATCCATCCAGTGACAGTTACAGTCATATTTGATTGCGTTCAGTACTTGCTCTGCAGTAAATCGCTGAGCCATTTCATGTTTTGCTTTTTCTTTCGTTTTTTGTCTGAATGAATCATCACTTCATCATTGTGTATCAGACATTGCCACCTTGTGGAATAAAGGTGAATTGCACTTATTCCGTCATCTAAGATTCAATTATTGCTGTGCAGAAAAAAATATACGTACACTTATACACACCTCGGGTCGTTAGTGACCCTATATAATTTTTACAAAAAATGAATACAAAAACAGGCATTCTTTTATAATTTTATGATTTTTTTCTTGTTATATTCTTTAAAAAGAATTGATTGAGGAATACCAAGAAGGTTGATTTTTAACTTTAAAAAATGAACAAGGAGGAGAGTAGAGAATGACGTCCCGGGTCACTAAAGACCCGAGCTATGCATTTAAGGGTTAATTGTTGTTAGCAGGTCCTCAACCCAACCACATGTTCTACACTTCACCACAATGGTAACCCCAAAACTATTAACATAACATAAACTTTAAAATATAACATAATAGAACAGTAAACATTAAAAAGTCTCTCCATTTTCTCATGTTGCTAAAACTGCTTAAAATAACACTTTATTTCAACATTTACTCCCCCAGATCAGCCCCTTTGCAAAACATGATGGGAAGTGAAAGTCCTGTTTGATTGAGTCCTGATTGAGTTAACTTGATTGAAACATGTTATTTTAATATGAAAACATCAAGTTAACTCAAAAAGTAATCGTTTCAAGTCAATTTAACATGAAGCAATTCAATTTGAACCAGAAACATAACACAGTGGTGTTGAATCAAAATAAGTTGTTTAAATAAAATGAACAGCATAAAAAAAAAAAAAAAATTTTTTTTGAGTGCACGAAAGCAAGGCTGAAACCAAACTATTAATTTTTTTTACTGTAAGCATTTGTGGTTGTGAATACAGTATTACACAGTATGAAAGAAAAGAAATACATCAACCATGTGTAGTTGGACAGAAACAATAGTTGTGTTTGAAAAAGGAAATCAAGATACTTCCTGTTCAATTTTGTTTTGTGTTACATAGAGAATTTTGTGTTGTGTTTTGCAAAAAGTGTTTTATGAATTCGAAATCTGAGACGAAGGCCAAGAATTAGTGTGTGGTTTTGCAGATTTGGCGTGTGGTTCTGGTGTCTGAGTGTCAGGATTCAGAAATTGTATGACAAGTAAGGATTTGTGTGTAAGCAGTTGAAAAAACTGTAAGATTGTGCACTATTTCTAGGTTGCTAATCTACAAATATTTTCCAAAATTTTTGTGTTTGCTTTGAAATTTTCTGTTCACTCGTAAAACATTTGTGTTTCCCTGAGAAACATTGTGTTTGTTCGCAAAACTTTGGCCTTCTTTGAAACTTTGTGTTCGATAGCAATGAGCTCAAACGTTTTGCGAGCAAAATTTCTCAAGAGAACACAGACATTTTGCGAGCGAATGCAAAATAACAATAACACAAAAAAAAAACAACAACAACACTAAAATAATAAATAAATCCACCTTCTCAAGCATCTCAAATAAGATGCCAGTATATAAGCAGTACTATGCTCTACTGCTTCACACAATTCAGAAGCAGCCTTCTTATTTTTCCTACAAAAAGGTAAAAGCTTCCATCTGTATTTGACAAGGTCATACATTATGAGGTAGATTTGGATGGTGCCTGACAGAATAGGAGACTGGGCACTGTAAACCCTTTGTGTCGTTTTTACTTTCAAATCTTGATTTTTAAGCCTCAATGTCCTCAAGTTTAATGCAATTCCAAGTAATATATGAAGACTTTCAGTCAAAGTAAGTTCCAGTGGAGTTCCTTTTTAAACTTTTAGGACCCTTCTATTTGAGAGTCTTGATTGGATGGTAATGCATTGGGATGCTGCAAGTGGAATTTTAATGGGTCAAATGTTGAATGCTGAACCTTGTACGGTTTATTGTGATAGGCTGTTTTATGATTATGTCCGCTGTGATTACTCTTCCATTACTCTCGCTTTCAATTACCAAAACTCATAATGTTTCCCAGGATGCTTTTATTTCATTCTGATTTGTTTATTTTTCACTGCTTCCTGAAGGCCCAGACAAGGGCATCGTCTTAATCACAGAGTGTAAATACATGGGAGTATAATACAGTTTTTCAAAAATCCTTAAGTCCTTCTACTCTCACCTCCCTGATGATTTGACATCAGTAGTCATAAGGGATGACGCTTGATAAACGGAAGCCATTTGCGAGACAGGGACTAAAACTCCCCCCACCTGATGAGAAGCTTCAGTGTTGCTGCTGATTTATGATGTCACAGCACCATAAAGGGCACGCAGAAGCAGGAAGAGATTCATTAGGAAGCCTGTCCAGGTTTTTAGTGAAGTCCAACAGAGGCGCTTGGAATACTGATGGGCCTTCTGATCTGTGCCTGTCTTGTCCTTAAAATCTCACTTAAATGAAGCTTCCTAAAAACCACGCACAGGGGACGGATGCAAGTGATCGAGTACTCAAAAGTGACAGCGATGATCGATTGTGAAAACAGTAAATGTAAAACTTAAAAACATATAATACTGATCCAAGGACAACTACAGTATACACAAGTTTGCCAAAAAATGGCCTCGACCATCAATCTGTCTGTCTGTCTGTCTGAAATAATCTTGTTGTATTAACTCAAATTTTAGTTTCAATTACTTACTTATTTAAGTTAAACCAACAATCATTTTACTGTGCACTAATAGAAATAAATTAAAAGATTTAGATTTGCTTAACAAAACATCTGTATCTGCCTTGACAAGAATTTATTGGCTGAATTAGACCTTTTTTGCATTTACGAATTAATTCAAATTGACAAAACAAACTTTTGTTATGTAATGTTAATTAATAAAATGGCTTATATACAAATATTAAACTCTTAATGACAGGGGTGTAACAGTATTCGTCCAGAACCGTCATGGTACTGATGTCACGGTTCGGTGCATACAGTCAGATGACAAATACAGTCAGTCACAGGCGATCCACACTCCAATCCAGAAGGGGGCGCATGCGGTAATGCAATGCTGTTTGCTAACCACCAGAACAGGAAAAAGAGCAGAAGAAGAAGAGACAATCTATGCACCAACCTGAAACAAGAGATGGCATGCAAAAGCTTGCTTGTAGCCTATACGCTGAACTTCGATACATTTTTGTGACATGCTCCACAAGTTTCACGGAAAAAAATCTGTGACGGCAGAAAGCGGCATTCTGCTTGTTTTCTTTATTTTACAAAAGCACAATGTTTTGTTTTTATTGTGAGTGTATGCAAATAAAAATAGACCCAGTTTTGAATGATGTCTTGCTCTTATCTGCATGACCGTAAATGACGGTGAATTTTAAGCTGTTTCCGCTGTTATAATGAGACAAAATCATTTGGCATTGTGCTGATTTGTGTGGTGTAAGTCTCAATACTATAGTCCAGTGATGAAATATGCATGTCCTGGAAATGGGAAGCCTCAGGTGCCACTTCATTCGCTGTCTCATTGTGGAAAGGTGAAGTAGGCTCTTTTTCACCTTCCTGCTCATCTTTCCATGATTTCTTGAAAAAGCGTAATATTGAACTTTGTGCATCCGCCATTGTCACCGCATGTTAATGAACTCTCACACGCAAAGAAAATTACAGCGTAGGCTACACACAATATGTTAATCAAACCAATAAGTTTGAAAACATCTGTTGCATTTTACTGCACAGCATTGGTCAGTCTATCAATTACAGTAACATAGCAACAATTACTTTTTTTTTTTTCTTTTCAGTTCTTAATACTCTAAAGGAGGCTGTACTGTAACAGAGGGAACTAAATGCCACTAAATAAACGAAAAGAAACCTAGCATTGGGGATTTGTGTTTTTTCCTGTTGTACTGAACCGTGACTTCTGCGTACCATTACATCCCTACTTAATGTTCACGTTGCTATATATATATATATATATATATATATATACTCAATAACAAAATAGCTCAATTTCTACACCTAAAGACTAAAGGTGCAGTCAAACATGGGCAAAATCCAGTTAAAAAGTTTGTTGGCATAATCCAATCATTTTAGTGTAGGAATCAGCACAATCTGGAATTTTACATAAGGGCGAAACCATGCAGTTTTTGTATTGGGTTACTGACAGAATGCTGCTTGGTTTGAAAGTGACTTCTTTGTGAGTAGCATTTCATACATTGCTATTGAAAATGCACAATGGACCTTTTTTGCTGCCAAACAAAAAAAAAAGTTAAAAAAAGCTGAAAAATATGCAGGAATTTTGCAAATGTGACCTTGCCTTAATGCTTTTGCATATCAGAAATGTTATTCTTCCATCCCCTACAGAAATCTGAACAGCAACAAGTAAATTGACCAAACTTATGTGACCGCACTGATGTGTTGAACCTGTAAAAGCAGCTTTCAGTGAGACTAAGCAAAGGCAACTTGCCACGTTTTGTTTTGTAGATTAATGAACACATTACTCTTTTCCACAGTTCTAATTACAGTCCTACTGCAGTATGTTATTTTTCCTTTGTGTGTGTTCATGTTTCTTAATTTGCCTGAGTTTAGTGTAATTAAGTGGCTTCTATGAGCAGCCAGGCATCTGTAAGCTGCTGGTTGAGTATTAAAACCTGGTTTAATTACCCAGGTGATTTTCAGCATCACACACACATCATAACATCAGGGTCAGGTTCCAAAGTTTAAAGGACAGAGAAGGTCAGGACAAAAATTGACTAGTCAATCCCAGCTCGGTCATTCCAATAAAAAGTTCAGAAAGTAGCTGAGGCTGAAACAAGGAGGACTCATCGTGTGGTGTTTACTCCACAGTCGATGACTCTTTAAAGCTTAAAGACATCAGTGATGAACATTGATGACACAGATTCGCTCTGCGCCCGTATTAGTCCTTATTATCAGCACATGTCCTCTCTTTGAGAGGCCATTACTGAGCTGAAAACGAAGGCATCAGTGGGTGGGAGCTCTTAAAGGGAAGCAAGTGATGTAGGGAGCTCTAACGAGAAGGCTCTGCATAGCACTTCAGCTGCTCGGTGCCTCGAACGCAAATAACAGGCCACTCTAGATGGTGTTTAATGTACAGCACTCTGAAATGTGGACTTCCAAGCAGCTGTTTCAGAAAACGCTACGCTGATTCTTTTAACAAAATGTCCTGCGAGAGAGGTTGAAATATGATTAGTGCTAGCGTGGGGTGCCTCTAGGTAACACAAATAAGCTTAGCGTTGCCACTAGATTTCTTTAAAACTGTCGAGTTGGAGAAAAAAAGGACTTAGGAATACGTTTGTGATGTGTGCGAGTCTCAGCTTTTCACCTTGCAGTATTCTTGAGGGCTTTTTTTTTTATTTTATTTTTTTTTATAAAAGACCTCTAAAAGTGCCCAGCTTTGTAAATCATTAGTTCTGTGCAGTCTCTGTAGATGAACATACTCATTTTTCAATATCATTAATTTCTATGGGAACCCTAAACAGGCATAATGTTGTATTATATATTGATTCTCCTCACAGCTCCTAGCATACGTTTAACTGCCTTTCTGGCTGTTTTAAGACTAGCCCACATATATCATTCCTTAAATGATGCTTGTGAAAGCAAAAGCTCAATGAATTATTTTTGACAGGCCAGCACAAAGTCAATAGCCCTTATTAATTACAATTGATGTAATGTATGGCAAGAATAATACATTGGGACTTAGGGGAAAACAGCATAAGCCTATTGCTCTTATTTAAGAGAGAGTTTGGCTTTGAGATGAGCACTAGAGAGGTGTGCATGAACCATTGAGGCCCAAATAGGAATGGAAATCAGAGGAATTGAATAATTCTGGTTTTGTAATGTTTCCCCTAATGATCCTTATAGTACTTTTGAGGGATGCAATTCTTGTTGCATTAACTGCTCTCAGCAGTTTGTTGCCAAATGATTGGATCATTGCAAATTTCAACAAAAACTATATAGTGTTGAGCAAACTCTGTCCTGCAAGGCCACTGTCCTGCAGAGTTTAGCTCCAACCTTGATAAAACTCACCTGCCTGTAGCCTTATGGGCTGCGTTTAAGACCATTTTTTATGCCCTTCACTCGCTAACTTCCCTCTGTCTTATTCACTCGGAAGAACATCATTCCTTACGTTGCACGAGTGTCCACTACAGGCGGAATCCTCGCAATGTCTTTAAAAGGAACGCCCTTAGCCGTTGATCACTTGGAATCTGTAACTTGGAGTTTTGTTACTTACATTTTTTTATTTTTCCCTTATGAATTTGCTTTACACACCATTCTATAGGCCTGCATGTGCTTGGGCTGTTGGAGAAAATATAAAAAAAAATTACACAAACGAAAATTATAACAATACAATAAACTACAACAGTCAGCTTAAGGTAGCTACAAGTATTATGCGGTTAAATGCCAAAATATCTCCAAAATCATACACTAGAGTTGTGGATGTAAATTAAGCACAATCTGCTGTGACGTCACAATCATGTTGCATTGTGGTCTATGGATCTGCCTGAAGTGTACATAGTTCTGACATGAAATTCTAGATTGCGTAGGCTGATGGGCATTTGGTAGCAATCACATCATTATCTACATAGTGCAGCTGATTGGTTGCTGTTGCATCAGTGGCCAACGAACTGCGGCTCAACATTCACTGGTAGTGTTGTTGTTAGCAACCTGCAGCGTGCTTTCAGAAACCCTCCTACTTCTTTGGCTCCACCTGTATAGATCTGCTACGGGTTTTTTTTTTTTCATGTACAGTATGTTTCATGTGCAGCAGCAGCAAGATGTCTTACATGCTCACAGCAATGTCTGTGAATGTATTGGCAGTAGCAAGTTTCAGTACTTGCTCTGCAGCAGCAGCGTAGCAGATCTATTCTGCCAAGACCAAATACATTAACTTTGCTTTGTATATAGCTGTAAATAGGGATTTATTTTTGGTTGGTGTTTCCATTTGTGTAAACTTTTTAAACTTTGTGTAAAAATATTCCGTTGTAAATAAAGCGAACCACTTTTTGCTACATTGTTTGTCCTTGTGTCACTCACCCACAGTACTTCCCAGAGACCAAGATTATAGGTTGTTTACATTTTTATTATGTGCGTCTCCCTCATACCTCTACGCCACTAGGGGACGTAACAATTGCCATATCCATTACCATGCCAATCTCTATTACCATGCCAATCTCTCCCAAGAGTTGTCATGACAAAAATCAATGGGTCGAGGGTATGTCCAAATAAACTTCCCTTGTCCACTTGACAAAGTTGAGCGCACTTCAAAATGGCAGTGGGGATTCCCCGAGGGGAAGTGCTTAGGGAAGTTTGCGAGTGTATGTCTAAGAGTGTAGTTAAACACAGCCCTAGTAAGTGGCCCTCCAGGACTGAATTTGCCCATCCCTGCCAAATAACAAATCAGAAATAAATCCCTTCAAAAGGTTTGTTTAAAGATTTTTGAATGCACATAGAGGTGGTGTGGATGCAATACAATAATTAGTCTTATAATTACAGTTGCAAGAAAAAGTATGTAAACCACTTGGATAATCTGTGAAACGACGCATTAAGAGATGGGGGGTGAAAACTTTTGAATTTGAATATCAAGGTAAATTGTACTTAATTTTTCTTCCAGGAAACATGCAAGTATCTTCTGTTGCTTCAGAAGAGCAGAACTAAATGAAAAACAATGATATTTAAACAAAATAAGAAAAATTGGGACATCTTTATCCTGTTCAAATGTTTTCAGTCCCCGGCTCATTGTGTTTCCTTCTGGAGCATCAGTGAATGTTTGAACCTTTTTTAATAGTTGTGTTTGAGTCCCTCAGTTGTCCTCAGTCTGAAAAGATGGATCTCAAAATCATACAGTCACTGCTGGAAAGGGTTCAAATATGCAAAAAAATGCTTGAAAACTGAAGAATCAGCAGGACCTGGAGGATTTTTCTGAAGAACAGAGCTCAGTTTAACTGCTCAGAACAAACAAGAGACTCATGAACAACCGTCATAAAACAAACAAACAAACAAAAACAATCGTGGATCATCCAGGTATCCACACACAGTATTAAGAACTTTTGAATGGGGTTATTTTAATAAATTCAGCTTTTTTTTTTTGTCTTGTGGACTATATGTAAACATCTTGTAAACTATCTTACTCAGGACAGTACTAAATAAAAAATAACATGCATTTTGTGTGATCTCTCTTATTTTGTTAAAATTATTCACATTTTCACAGATTCTGCAAGCGGTTCACATACTTTTTCTTGGAACTGTATACACTATCATTCAAAAGTCTGGGCTAAGTAAAAAAATTTTTTTTTTTTAGTAAAATGAACCAACTCAGAGTCATTTGTTTAGGAAACAGGATACACTGGTTATGCGTATGTTTTTGATTCACTAAAAGGAATCAACACATCATTAGGGAATGTCATTCGTCAAGATACACTGGTTAAATCGTATGATTTTGATTCACCAAAAAGAACCTTAGAATCTCATGAACATATCTCTTTTTAAATGGAACTGATTCTTAATTGTTCTTGTCAGTTCCCAACCCTAGGCACAAGCCTAGAGTGAGAGCAAAGCATCGTGGGATTAGACAGTCCTCCAGAACTAAGCAGCCGATTCAACAGAAGAGCTCCTCATGGAGACAGGCCTGCTCCACTTCAATAAACACCTGACAACCACGCCGATTTCTCTCCCTCTCACCATACTTTATCTTCCCTCCATCTTCCTTTTATCTGTTTACTGGCCTTTAGTCTCTCTCTACCTACCTTGCCCTTTCCTTCTCATTCTCACACCTCTGTGACTCGCTCTCCAATCTCACCCTCTCACCACACTCTTTGACAGGCCACGGACAGGTTGACACTGCCTCCTGTAGCCTTACATATCATTAGGGCCGCTCTCGTCCACAGGCAGGCTAGGGGGCAGTGACTCTGAAAGCCCTCTCCAGCCCGGGCTGCTTTCCTCTAGACAGTCCTCCTGTCAGGCTTCCCTAATACCTTGTCCTGCTTGGGCAGTCAGAGGAAGACCTTCCCCTTGTCTGGAGCCTCTCTACAAGGGTCGACAAGCTGCTCATGTTGATCCATCAGCGTGACAGCAGTTTGGTTGAAGAGAAAGAGGCAAAAGGAACAGAAAAGCAGGCAGTGATGGTGATTGACAGGCGGAGGCTTTTTCTTGCCGTGTGCTTTTAAAAATAAGACATTGAAGTCATTCGTTTCAGTTTAATTTTTGCTCAGTGAAAATTTATTAATGGTTTGTTGTGATTGTTATGCTTCATAATAGAGCGGCAAAATTACAAACTCCATTCCTTTGTGCCTTGTTCACATGTGTGCTATCATAAAAAGCACACCCAGAAATTGTATATTTCATTATTGCTGAACTGAATGAAATGAAATTGACTTAAATTAAATAAGTGGCAAGAATTTGTGGACGTTTAGTGGCATTCAACTCCCATATTTCATTTTCTTTTTCAAATAAGTGTATCACTTTGTATTACGCACAGACTGAAATTACTGCCACACAGCACATTAAAGAGTTTCTGATTAATGACTTCCCTTTTCCGGGTTGCTGGTCATGTTCGTAATTTCATTTAAGCCTGGGCTCATTCATTACTTTCGCTAACAATTTCTCTCTTTTTTTGTAGCAAACATTCACAACTTCTTTGAATGGGCCACTCTAGAAATTAAACAAAGTCAACCGAGCTTGTAAGTCATAAATTAAAATTCGTAATGGTTTTTTGCCAAAGAAGACTGTGTGATGTTTTTCATATTGCAGACTGCTTGGGTTTTTCTACTTCCACGAGTAACCGTATGGAAATCTGGCCTGTGGTGTTTGCATATTGTGTTCTGTATGTAAACTAGCTATTAGCACTAAAATAACAGCCGGTAACATCTGGACTTGCATGGCAACATCTGTCAGCGGGTGTTGATTACTGACCAAGCATGCACTGTGTACTGTATGTAAGTTACCGCATCTAAAGCATGTGTATTGAGGATACGTCTTAAATTAACTGTGAAAATTTAATTTCTTTTGCCAAAACAAGCAAATAAATCTTGTAAACAGTGAAAATGAAGCCTGAAAAACTGTTTTTCTCTGTATTTCCCCTCAATCGCTTCAACGAATCACTTAGATTGTTTTGCAGTGACAAGATGTCCCCTTCAAAGCCCTTTTTTTCAGCCGTGCGTGTACAACCGTGCATGTGTGTGCATAGCCAATCCTCCTAAATGAGCAATTTATTCTTTCTGATTCACAAGCAGGTCATTCATTGCTGCATCCTTGGTCAAAACAGAGCACAGAAAGAGAGGAAAATAGCCTAATCAGAGCACAGAATGTTCTTCAGTTTAAAGGTCAAAGACAATCGATAATTAAGATGTGATGTTAAAACACTAGGTGGATAAAAAACAAAAGTAAGATGACATTTTGAAACTGGATTCAACTGCAGAAGTACTATAGTAATATTTCTTATTTTGACAGATTTTTATTTAGTATTTGTAGTAGTTGAAGTAATACATATATATATATATATAATCGAGTTCTCTGTCAATAACACACACAATAATCCCATCTCTGTCTGTTTTGTCAATGATCCTCATAAGAACAGCCTTGAATGAGTTAAATCAAGTCTTAAAAATGAAAGTAAAGAGCTGTGAGAAAGTGGGACGCGTGTGAGATCCGCGTCATGTGCAGCAGCGGCAGCTCTTAGAGGGACAGCAACCAGTGCTGTCTGTCATTGAAGATAATGAAAGAACAAAGGTAACAGAGAAAAATACTTATTGCTCTTGACTAAATAACTTTTGTAGCTTTAATAAGGATTTATATAATTTAGGCTATAAATTATGCAGTGCAGACTGTTTGGTAACTATTCAATTTCTGTTGCTGTTAGACAGGTAGGAAGGGCACAGGTATAATATGACATTTATTATGGGTTTGTGAGAGGATTGTTCTAAGTTCACCTAAATTAAAAGTTGTTATGTTTTTAAAGCCTAATATATGTAAAAAATTATAGTTTTCAATTACACTGTAATTTTGAATGGCTATAATTCATGTTTAAAAAGGAGGGGGGGAATCAATCTCATTAAGACATCAGTACAAGTATTAGTATCAGTGATACTACTGACCTTCATTCATAAAAAGATGCCATTAAACAAGTATTTAAAATATACTGTCTTTATGTTGTTTTAATTTGCAGATTAATTTTTACATTATAAAATGTATAAAAAAACGTAAGCGTTTTTAATTGCATTTAATCACGATTAAGATCTTGTCATATTTTATTACCATTTTTTTTAAACTATAGTGAATAAATTGTATTAATGAATGAAATGTTCAAGGTGTCTGAATAAATTTTGGTTTGACTGTATATAATATATTTATTATAGCAATCATAACAGGAAAAGAGTGTTTCAGAGTGCAATCAGAAATATGTTACATTTTAATGGATTAGATCAGGGCTGTCTATTGATTACTTTCTAAATAGCTGATTAATCCTTTGGTTAATTTAACAATAAATGTGAACCGTGCTGGCATAATGAGTTGCAATGAGCAAGTTTTCAAAAATGAGTTCTTTTCACATTCTCTCTATTAAAAAAAAACATTCAAAATGATGTATGATTTGTTGGAATCAGACAAAAAATGTCTGAGCTGCCCCTGTTTGAAGTCTACAGAGTCAAGAAAGTCAATTTTGAGAAAAATCAAGTTTTCTGAAGGTTCCAAAAAAAAAAAAAACACGTAGCAACCATACCTTAAAATCCCTGGTGATACCAGCAGATTTGGCACTAACCAAGCCATCTATAGGAAAACATATATATATATATATATATATATATATATATATATATATATATATATATATATATATATATATATATATATATATTCTTTTTCCATGATTCCAAAATTGTATCTAATATAAGATTATATGTACATCAGATGTTTTTCCCCAACAGTTGACCAAACGTTCACTTAAGACATAACAGTTATCAGTTATATGTTTGCGTGAATACTAACCAAGACAGTTTTTTGTGTAGCCTATATTTGTAGCCTATTTCGGGATTGCGCGCTGTCTGAGGCGTCTTTGAGTGCGCGCGCTTCAGATCTGTCAGTCAGCGCGACTAAGATCATTTTGTTTACATCAGCATGAGTTTGAAAATCACATTTCATTGGTTCAGACTTATGCCATCAAGAATTCGCCATGAATATTCACAAAGTTGGAATGCTGTGCTTGGTGCTCCTCGTTTGGGAGTCACACTTGTGCTCTTCGCCGTCAAAAGTAAAATTCTTTTTTTTTCTCCCTCAGCAAAACCAATGTAATTTATTTTTGTTCAATAATATTTGTACTTTTTTATTTTGTATTTTGAGAGAATTTCATGATACTAATTAATATTTATGTAATAATTATGATCAATTTTTCCCATTGAAAAAATACAAAAAAAAAATTCTAATATTTTTTCACTATTTTTCAATTAATGCAGTATTTCAGTTTAAAATAGAGTCTAGGCCTTTAAAGGAATAGTTCACCCAAAAATGAAAATTTTATGTTTATCTACTTACCCCCAGCGCATCCAAGATGTAGGTGACTTTGTTTCTTCAGTAGAACAGAAATGATGATTTTTATCTCCAACCGTTGCCGTCTGTCAGTCAAATAATGCGAGTGGGTGGGAACTTCTACTATAAGAGTAAATAAATCTTGGTTAGACAAGTCCAAATTAAACCCTGCGGCTCGTGACGACACATTGATGTCCTAAGACACGAAATGATCGGTTTGTGTGAGAAACCAAACAGTATTTATATCATTTTTTACCTCTAATACACCACTATGTCCAACTGCGTTCAGCACTCGCTTAGTGAGGTCTGATTGCACTCTGACAATGGCAGTGATGTCTAGCGCTCATTGAAGTATACGTGCGAGGCATCACTGCTGTTGTCAGAGCGCGATCAGACCTCACTAAGCGAATGCTGAACGCATATAAACTATCCCTTTAAAATATATATATATATTTTAAAAAAAATGTATAGTGCCATCTGGTGAGAGTATAAAAAGAAAAATGTGTAATACCATGGTGTAACCACTAGATACTTATACAGCTCTCTATGGAGAGGCTTGTGAATTCCATAGTTGTTTTTGGATACATTTACATTTAATTTTTTTAAAATTTAATTTCAATTAATTTCTTTAATTGAGGATATGAATATATATTTAGACATTCTCAAAAACTGTTTCTTATCAAGTTTTAGATATATTTTTGTAAGACATATTGATTTGAAGTGTTATTTGTTGCATTATGATTACAGTCAAACCTAAACATTGCATAAAAAATGAAACGTGACTTTTTTTTTTTTAACTTTTTATGCTCTTGACACATAGCTCCTGCAAAAAAAAAAAAAAAAAAAAAAAAAAGAGAAAAAAGCTCAGAACGATGCGAAGGTACAAGCCTGTACTTCTAAGTGCACAGTTCATAAGTGTGTATGTATAATGTGTGTTTGTTTGTGTGAGTGGGTGCGTCTATATCACACTCTTGATGTTTTAGAGTGTCATCCCTTTACTGCTGTGTACTTTTTTTCAAAATTGTGGCCGATTTGTAGATGGTACACATCAAAATTCTCCAAACTTTTGTGTTTTTGTCGATTTCCCATTCATTTCATTTCACTTTTGACCGAAGACAACAAGTGTGACTATTTCTTTTCACGACCACTTAGCATGCTCGAATCATATCATACATTTTTTTGTGTTACATTCCAAATGCCATAAAAGTCACCAAGTTTCATACCATTCCAATTTTTAACATTTCAAAAATTTTTCAGTCAAAAGTGACTGAAGAGCACCAAAGGGCTAAACAATACCAAAGTTGTGCTGAGGGAAGTGCCAGTAGTCCAGAAGCGAGCAGAAAAAACGGCACTTTTCATGGACAAAGGAAAGGTACTGCTCTCAGAAAACATACAAATAAAGATACTTTTAGATGTTTAATTACTATTTGGAGCAATGGGATCGCTAGACGAGGCCTCAATGAACTTTGTGAAAACCTCAATTTCGTCCAAAATTGACATTTTTCACTTGTTTTGCCTGTGGCTCGAAATTTCCACAATTTAGATCAGGCTTGATATTTTTTGTTATAAGGGCTGATTTTCAGCATGCCCAGGTTGAGCCACCATCATTGGGGATCATAAACAGCGCAACGAATCAACACATTCCACGCAAACAACTAATTTACATAATCAGTGTAATTGATTACGTCGATGTGTCATTTCAATCCGAGATTGGATTCAGGTTTGGTTCATGAAGATTGTGTTTTGGTTGAAAATATTTCCCAGAACAGTGACACGGTTGTTATAAATAATGGGTCATACGTTCACCCTCACTCACAGATAAAAAAAAAAAAAAAATGAGTGCCTATATGTGTCTATTTTGGTTTATGTCCACTTCTTCATATCAGAGTGTCTCATCAGTCTCCATATTACTTTCTGTCTGTGAGGTGAAATCGATGTTTCTGCTGGAGGCTTTGCTATTGAGGTTATGATAGCATGCCACAGCCAGTGCTGTCTACCAGAAACAGCGAGGGAGATATCACATAGGATACAAGCAGTGCCTGCTCTGGAAATAACTTTGGCGCTTCTTATATGATGCAATAGGTTTCAGAAAAAAAGTGAAAAGGCTGAACTTCTATGAAACTATAATCAGATGTCTGTCAGCTGAAGTGAGGTGGTCATTAAAGTTTTCATGTTCAAATGTTACTTTCAGTGTCATTTTGTGTCAGTAGATCCATAGTCTCCCAATCTCACACACATAAAACTGTAAAATCTATGGTTTGGGGGAAAAAAATGGAATGGTTTGAAAATGAAAATAGAACATAATGTTTCTGTGTAGATAGAGCAAATTTTGGAATAACCAACAATTGTTTTCGAGATTAATCAGTCTCTTTAAGGCAAGTCAGTTCACTGGGCAGCTATTTTCTATGCAGTAGGCATACTGTAATTACAGCTCCTATCTGCTTGAATTCAGAAAGACTGAGACCTCTGTAATGTGTTTGTCAAGATTACATTTCACTTATATATCTCAAATCACCAATAAAATCTAACAACAGTGTTATCATAAATTGCTTCTTTAGCTTGTGTACATTCATTAGCTGGTCCAGTTACTATTGGTTTCTAGAGCAAACATAGGGATCCAAATAAGAGATTTTTTTTTTTATTGTATAATTAAATTGTATACTTAATTGTTCTTGCTCATTTCCTATTTTTACATTTAGATGACCTTTGCTGTCATTTTATAGACACTTACAATTAGTGTAATAACATTTGTTAAAGGCACACTATGTAAATTTTCACCACTAGAGGTAGCTTATTTAAAACAAAGGTGTAACTTGATGACGCCTTGATTTCGCTGAATAATGGGAGGCGTTGTTTTCTATGGAGCCCCGCATATGACATGCAAGAAAAACAAATAAATCATGTGCACGATTTACTAATTCGTCCACTCAATTTACTAAATCATACGCACGATTTACTAAAATGTGCGTACGATTAACTATTTTGCTCCCTTGATTTATAAATCTTGCGCATAATTTATAAATCGAGGGAACGCATTAGTAAATTGTGCGCATGATTTAGCCTACTGTTTTTTTCCTGCATGTCATGACCGGGGCTCCGTAGTCTTCACGTCTACAGCCGTTGGAAAAGAATCCGACAGGACTTGGGTAGAAGTCATGCTCATGGATGAGATTTATTAACGTTACTGTAGTATGAAGCAGAGCAGGGCAGAGTGCTGTGCGAGCAAAAACGAGGACGCTGGAGCGATTGCTAATGAGAGACGAGCACGACACACGTCTCGAGAGCAGCGGAACTTTTATTATGCCGCAATCGCCATTTCCGTTTCTTCTGGTCAAACATATGTGGGGTAAGGATTCGCTCGGCAGTTGCAATGAGACACTTAATGCACACTGCAGTAAGCTAGATCGATATTAGGCATGGTAAAACATGGTACTCGCTGTAAATCAAGAAAACAAGATTTAAACAATAAGACTTACTGTGTTGAGCTATATAACATGATTCGTTTTCTGTCGATTGAATGTATCCATCCAAACAGTTGCTCAGCTGTCTAATAAAACACATAATATATTAAAGCGTCTTTGGTGTTTCCATGGTTTAAAAATGAAACAAAATAAAACCGGAAATTGAGGGTATGTTGTGGGTATGACTGATAGGCGACGGTTAAAATTGCTCATTTCTCTGGATTTAAACTTTCTTGGAAACATTTGAGATAATGTAAGTACACAAGTCAACAAAATATATAACATTGTTGGTCCGTGAACTTTTGCATCCATTCCTTTTTCGTTTTTTAACCACGTCAAGAAAAAAACAAAAAACGAATGGTTGTTTTATTTTTAAATGCTATGGTGAATACCAAAATTTAAATTAAAACTGAATACACAAATTTCATGTGCACAAAATAAACATTGACTTCTTTTCAGATTTTTGTTTATTACGTTTTGTATCTTTATAAACCAAAATTAAAAAAAGGACAGATTAAAGTTGAAGAAATGTCAATTTACAAGTTTTCTTTTGTAAAATTGTTGTTTCTCCCACACTTTCGAGATCCATGTCTCTGAAAAATGATAATACTTGACTTGATTTCCACCCCATTCTCACTCATGAGGGGTCCGATACTACTGCATATCCAAGAGAATGATATACTGGCGGCAAACGCGTCCAGCGAAGCGGGACATTCAAGCGTTTAACATGAAAAATAAGTGCTTAATGTGGCTTAATATGATATTGGAGGAGCAAATTCAATACACCTTATATTATAAGCACTCCACTATGACCACAATTAATAACACGTTAAGCATTTTCCTAGAAAATAAAACACAGTTATGAAGAAAACGTTTAATGCATTAAGACACTGATATTAAATTACCAATAAAGATATGCAGACAAGCAGGTCAGGCCGAATAAGAAGGCAACGCACTTTCAATGTTCAGTGTTTTCCACTAAGAAAATGCTTAACTTAAAAATATTGTCCTTCCACTTTGTTTACCATTGTCTTAGCAGATTATGTTAATGACAAGAAAATGCGCGAGAAAATAGTTTCTCCCTGGTTGTTGTTTTAGTAGGATTAATCCACGTAAAGCGTTAATGTCCAGTGACACGGCCGTAACGCATTGCTTTCAATGAGAATTGAGAAATATTTCATGTCAAACCTCCATTGAGGCAAAGGGCATGGGAATTTTATCCTCATAAAAATCACATATTGGGGTATAATTTTGTCATCATATGTTGGTATATTTTCAATTTGAACAGCACAGCATAGCTATAAAGTGACTCCTAATCCCAAACAATTTCTCAATATAAAACACCTAACAGAGCCAGACGAAAAAGTCACAGTAATTTAGATGTCGTTTTGGCCTTTATTCATATAAAACTAAATAACGGGATTGAGTCCACAAGGGGTAACTCGATCATGTTAGAGCGCTAAACAAGAGGCTATAAGGTTTAGAAATTTAATGTTTAGGTTAAAATATAAATGTAAAAATAATAATAATAGTAATTTAACAAATTAAAATTAATGTCTCTTGAAGCGAGTCATTCTATTGACGCCAGAGGAAAAGGCACTAGAGGGTGCTTTAGCGTCTGTGTGTATGACGCAAAACACTGGAAATTAAATTTTGCATTTTTACATATTAAAAAACAAGTTGTATATAGCTGCATTTACATCACCTCGTATTTACCGGAATCTTGAAATGACAACACGTGACGTTATATTCGGAGCTGTTCACGTCCTTTTGGTCCTTGGACTGGGAATTATGCGTTTCCATGGCACCAGCGGTCAGGTGGTACAGCTGCCACGTGGTACATCTGGGAGCTTTCAGAAAACTCCCAGCTTACAAGCTGTAATTATGAGCTCTACGAGGACGTGAACGCTTTTTACAAGCTAGAATCTTGTAACTACAGGAATTACGAGGCCGCGTGAACGCACCTTATCATTTATATTATTTTTCACAAAATAATAATCTTGCATAAAGAAAATTAGCTTGTATCTGCTAATTCTATTCATCAGTGTTAAAATAAAAAACATTTTCCGCATTTTATTTCTGGTTTAAAAAAGGAAAAACAAATGGACGCAAAAGTACACAGACCATTGTTCTAGTGGTTTTTGGATATTTTAATTCAAAAACCTTACATATTGTGCCTTTAAATTGAATCTTTATCAGCTCTAATAATGAATATCCATTTTCATTCTGTACATTATAATGCTGTGATTCATCTGTAGCTTTTAAAATTCATTTAGTTTTTAGTGTTTTAATTTGTATAGACAAAATAGTACAGCATAATATTAGCCATTTATAAGTTATCATCATGAACATGAAAAATAATGATCAACTTCTTGGTATCAGTCAGAAATGTAATATTCTGTGCACCTTTCCTCTCAAAATACACACACCTGAAGACCCACATGTAACTATTCCACCTGGTTCTGACACCTCTTTCCTTTTCTATGTCAGTTACAGACTGTCGTATCCTGGAGAATCTTCAGCGCTATGCCTCCCCTACTTACCTGCCTGTCAACTACCAGCTCCTCAACACAGAGTCCTCCTTCTTTCTTAAGGAGGCCACCCAGGACTTCATGCGCAACTCTAGTTTTCTCTCAAGAACAGAACTGTTCTTCATCCACCAGGCCAGGAAACCTCCCATCATCAATGCCACGTATGGAACTCTTGCGGTGGAAGAGCCTGTTCCATTGGATCTCCTTCAGATGCCTGGCTCCTTTGTAGCCTCCTCAACCCTCTTCACCTTCAACTGGAAAGTGCAGACCTTTGTTCTCAATGAAAGGATTTACCTGAACAAACCCAAAGTTCAGGTCTTGTTCTACATCGCTGGGAGGGATTGGGACGACTACAGCGCAGTGGACAAACTCCCCTGCGTACGGATGTTCGCCTTCCACGAAACCCAGGAGGTCCGTGGAAGCTGCAGGTTAAGAGGGGACATGGGTGTTTGCGTCGCTGAGCTTGAGCCTCTTCCTGGGTGGTTTGCACCTCCTAGCGTTGTCCCAGGACGGCAGAGGAGTCCGGAAATGTCTGAAGGAACACCTGTAGAGCTGTACTACAGCCTTCGGGCCGTAGAAGCAGGGGGTTGTCTTTCCAGAGGAGTTAGGGGACAAGAGCGCCGCTCACTCTGATCAAGAGGGATTGTTTGGGTCACCGACCATCTACACCCATGAGGCACATCGGGAGTGTAAGATTATTCCAGACTCCATCTTCTCCGGAATTATCAGAGCAGCGTTTGGATGGGAATTTTGCAGTGTTGGTACCATCCACGCCTGTTCGGCAAAGGGATACCGTGTCAGCATATGTTGCAGCTTCACCGTACTCACCTGTGGAAATGTTCACTCTAAGGTAAGATGACTTCATATGCAAGATGTGCAACTGCATTGAAACTGCTGCGTTAGCAAATAACTATCCACATGAGACCTTTTCCAGGGGCTTTCATGGCAGGAGTGAAGGTTTCTGTACTGAATGCCACAGGAAGCATTACTATTGACGTCACGCCATTCTATCAGCAGTTAAATAGCAATTTTCTTTGCAGCTTCAAAGATTCATTAAAGCCTTTTTGCTTTGTTTTCTACTCTGTTATTTGAATCCCAACTAATCATATTTTGCCCAGTTATCAGTCTACGCTTCACTTGGATCTCCATATTTGGTCACATTTTCTTTGGCATTATCATTTAGCTTTTGAAAATGGTTGTGATTAATTCCGGCTGGTGTGCCTGCGATGAATTTTCACTTCATGGTTACTTTACTTAATTTAACTGTTTTTTGTTTACCATTGCAGAGAGAAAGACATCTTCATTTTCAGGTGAAAACATCCAGCCGCACTGAATCTGCGGGTACTAATTAGAATTTGCAGATGCGGCTAAGTGATTTGGGTAATTAACACACAATGCAAATGAGGATGTCATCAATTAGAATGCGCCTCCATTAGCTTAATGACTGCAAGCTCGTCCGATTGTAATCACAGTGGGTGAGAACATTTATAAACCATATGAGACCCAACCAGACAAGAGGTCAAGCCAATTTGTCAGCCCTGCATGTGCACACAAGATAAGAGGCACTAGGAGACACGATAGCTGGTGTATTTTGAAGAAAATCAGCTAGTATATTGATGTAAGCTGGGGGGGCTTTGCTGACTTCATGACTATACTTGTATTTTTCTTGTAAAAAGAAGAGTGAAAGGACAAATCACTTGCTTTTTGAGGGTTTTGCGTGTATGTGGATGCATGTGTGAAATGAATATTTGGTTTGTCCAACGATGATTTGTGTGTGTGTGTGTGTGTGTGTGTGTGTGTGTGTGTGTGTGTGATCAACAACCACTCTACTTTGATGTGCTTATAGGACAAGACCCCTATTTATTGTCCCTGGTGGTGTGTGTGTGGTTACTCTATACTGTAATCATTGGAAAAATGATTCATGAATAAAATATTTATGTGTAGTTCTGTAATATGCATGTTGAAGGGGTCTAGCAAAATCATGCTTTCGTTTTATCAAGCATAACATTATCATCTGATGAATTATTGATTTACAGCGTGCTTTAAATTAAATCAGTATTAAATAGTCTACAGAGAATCATTAAAGAAACTTGAAAGAAACAAATGCACTAATTCTCAGTATTAATGATCCATTAAATGTTTTTCATGAGCTGCTGAGTATGAATGTCTCAATTGAGGCATGACATCATGACGTCTTTTTTCATTATGTTTTTGTGCAGAGGGATAGGGTCGTATATCTCTTCTGAAAATTAGATAGAGACTAATCAAAGTCTGCTTGAATTACCATAAATAATATTCATGTAGCAAATTATAAAACAAAAAAAAATTGATTTCATTATTTTGAGTTTATGTTGCTGCTAAATCTGCTTTACAATTAGACTTTTTTCTAATTAGTTCAAAATGAAGTCTTTTTTTTTTTTTTTTTAATCTATTTGGCTTATTTACATACTGCGTATTACTTAGCACTTAATCACTGCATTACCAAGTATGATTTTTTGATGAATTATTGTATGAATTACTGATTGTACACTGTAAAAAAGAACTGTTGGTTTAACTTAAAGGTGCCGTAGAACGTCTTTTTAAAAGATGTAATATAAGTCTAAGGTGTCCCCTGAATGTGTCTGTGAAGTTTCAGCTCAAAATACCCAATAGATTTTTTTTTTATTAATTTTTTTAACTGCCTATTTTGGGGCATCATTAAATATGAGCCAATTTAGGCTGCGGCCCCTTTAAATACTCCCGCTCCACGCCCACGGAGCTCGCGCTTGCCTTTAACAGCATAAACAAAGTTCACACAGCTAATATAACCCTCAAAATTGTTCTTTACAAAGTGTTCATCATGCAGCATGTCTAATCGCGTAAGTATGGTATTTATTTGGATGTTTACATTTGATTCTGAATGAGTTTGATGGTGCTCCGTGGCTAAAGCTAACATTACACACTGTTGGAGAGATTTATAAAGAATGAAGTTGTGTTTATGAATTATACAGACTGCAAGTGTTTAAAAAATGAAAATAACGACAGTCTTGTCTCTGTGAATACAGTAAGAAACGATGGTAACTTTAACCACATTTAACAGTACATTAGCAACATGCTTACGAAACATTTAGAAAGACAATTTACACATATCACTAAAAATATCATGATATCATGGATCATGTCAGTTATTATTGCTCCATCTGCCATTTTTCGCTGTTGTCCTTGCTTGCTTACCTAGTCTGATGATTCAGCTGTGCACATCCAGATGTCCTGCCCTTGTGTAATGCTTGAACATGAGCTGGCATATGCAAATATTGGGGGCGTACATATTAATGATCCCGACTGTTACGTAACAGTCGGTGTTATGTTGAGATTCGACTGTTCTTCGGAGGTCTTTTAAACAAATGAGATTTATATAAGAAGGAGGAAAGAAGGAGGTGTTTGAGACTCACTGTATGTCATTTCCTTGTACTGAACTCTGAATTGATCTTGGCATAGATAAATAACAAATTTTTAATTCTAGGGCACCTTTAAAGTAAGTTACCTGATTGCCTTGAAATTTTGAGTTCATTGAAATTAAAAATTTGAGTTAATACAATGAAGGCGATTGATTTAATAAACAGAAACTCAAAAAAGTTATGTTATTCTGAACCACATTAACTATCTAAGTTGAATTGACAAAAGAAAAAAGGCTTGTGAAAAAATGTTTTTACAGTGTACTTCATTTTTTTTTTTTTATTATTATTTTATTTTCTGATTTTAGATTTTCTCAGCAGCTAAAAAAAATAATAAATGCACCCAAATCTGGTTATAATGATCACTCTAGGCTGTGTGGAAAGCGTCCCACAGATGCTGTATTAAGTCATGCCGGTGGAACATCCACCGCCTAACTCCAAAATAAGCAATCAGCCTGTCCCAGAGTAAACAATCTTATTCCAGATGGAAGAGGGCTAATCTTCAGTAACTCCAAATCTACACACACATTGTTTTTATATCAATCATAGTTGGGAATTTTCATTCACTTTCGATCCACAATGTAGGTAAAAACTGACCCAACCATACACTGAGTGGATGAACATACAAAAAACAATTTTGCTAAAATGATTTTATTTTCTCAAGCATAATCATTTTTGTTCAATGGAGGTGTCGTTGTGTATTGCTTGTTCCAATTCAAAAGGTATCTACCTTTAAACTAAATTTGGCTGAACTTCAGCTGCAGGAAAAAAGCATTAGCTTTTCTTTTTTTTTTTAAATGGAAGAATATAATCAAATACCACTGCAGACTCAGAGTGTAATGCAAAGACTGCACCAACTACTGTACATAATTAGTGGAAGCCTGCAACTGTAAGACTTGGCATCTGTGAGTCATGCTGTGTTCAAAAATAGTGCTTTTATGTTGATATTGTTGCCATTGCACTAAACAGCTCTACTGTGATTGCTGCATACATCATTATGGTTGTCATTTCATGTTAGCTTACTTTAGAGTGATCAAATGTTAACCTCAATCACACCAGCTTCATGATATTTAATGATACACACCAGCTGTATTTGTTGTCAAATGATATGTGACCAGTGTTGGGAGTAACGCATTACAAGTAACTTGAGTTACATAATCAGATTACTTTTTTTTTTTCAAGTAACTAGTAAAGTAACGTTACTTTTAAATTTACAACAAAATATCTGTTATAAGTAATGCAAGTTACATTGTTTTCCCATATA
This sequence comes from Megalobrama amblycephala, assembly GCF_018812025.1. NCBI lineage: Eukaryota > Metazoa > Chordata > Actinopteri > Cypriniformes > Xenocyprididae > Megalobrama > Megalobrama amblycephala. The sequence goes on from NC_063055.1 coordinate 29,961,207, forward strand.
TTGACCGACACCTCTCCTGTCCCCAAACAAATATACTTTATGTATTTAATCTCACTTTATTAACCAATGTAACTGCTTACCTTCAACGATCCAATTCAACTGTTTTTTTTTCTTTTATTTAGCAAGAAAAAATTAAAAAAGTAAAGACTATACTGTACATTGATACAAAAAAACATTCTGTTCATTGAACTTTCTTTTCATCAAAACATCTTTACAAAAGTATCACGGTTTCCACAAAAATATTGAGCTGCATTGATACTAATAATGTTTTTTGAGCATCAAATCAGCATATTAGAATGATTTCTGAAGGATCATGTGACACTGAAGACTGGAGTAATGATGCTAAAAATTCAGTTTTGACATCACAGGAATACATTTTTAAGTAGAAAACAGTTCATTTTAATTATAACAATTTTACTGTTTTACTGTATTTTTACTCAAATAAATGTAACCTGATCGCAGGATCTTATGCAGGTGAGCACAAGAGTCTAAAATATCTTTAAAAAACACTTACAGACCACAAACTTTTGAACTGTAGTGTATATCAAATATGGATACGGACATCAGACTTACAGTCCTCTGAATTCACGGCTACTTTTTGCAGCTTCGGCTGGAGATAGTTGCTTTTGGCCATATAATGGTGTAGTTATGGCATCTACCAGCAGGAAAATACGCCCCATGTCTCTCATTATGGTGCATACATGGAAATCCAACTTTCTTAGTTCACCAAGAACACTGTTTTGATAATGCAATTGGCTGAATTGTAAAATTCAGTGCTTGAAATGTGTGGCAAGAATCATCTCCTCTGATAAAAGAGATAAGTAGATTTTCAATTTCAAGACCCTTTTAAGCAACTTATTATGCACCTTTCTGCTCTTGAACTGAAGTAATTGGTCCAGTTCGTGAGTCACAGATGGCATTGGAGTCTCTTGCAGTCTGATATGTAATCTTTTCTGGTTGAGTGAAGTTAGCATCCTTTAGGTAGCATCTGCTTATGCTATATATATCTTCTCCAGCACTGAGGTCTTGAAGATAGTGATTATTTTTTCCCAAGGCATTGTTAAGACAAAGCACTGCACACTTTGCAAGAATTTATTTCCCTCATCACAATCATTAGCTAAATCTTGCATCGCTCTATCTGTAATACACTTGCTTTGTTTGCAGGTGACTGGAGGAATTGCAGTAAGATGCTAAGTTGCTTTGATTTGCGTGTGTATCAACAATTTTTTTTTCATTTTCAGGTTTAAGATGAAAGCAGCAACTCTTATTCCCCATGTTTCATACACTGTTTCTATTCTCATGGCTGACTATAGAAAGTTCCTGACTTTTGGCAAGAAAACTTTTTAAATGATTCATTTGAGTTTAAAAATATTTAAGGGAAGAAGTGTTTGTTTATCAGTTCTGATCTGCTCTGGATCTGATTGTTTGCTCTTGTTTTTTTGTTTTTACATTGCACTATAATCTGTGTTCATCATCTATTTCACCTATGTCTACGGAGGCAACTGCACTGGCACTTTACCAGTTTTGAGAAAAAATATTCTTTTTTCCACTTAAGCTTCATACTATTTCAAAGCTTGAGTGTGAATTAAACATTATTCAGATATTCAAAAATGGCTGACATAAACAGAATTTTTCATCCTCAAAAGTAGGTTTTGTTCTAGACTGAAAATATACCATATACTGTATATGAAGAGGTGTATGATGAGAGATTATAAGTAAACTCATACAATTGCATGAAAAAGTATGGGAACTTGCAGAACTGTGAAAATGTCAATAATTTTAACAAAATAAGAGAGATCATCAAAATGTGATTTTTTATTTAGACTGTCCTGGAGATATTTTACATAAAAGATGTTTACATATAGTCCACAAGACAAAAAAAGCTGAATTTATTAAAATAACCCCATTCAAAAGTTTGTCAAAAGAACCCTTGATTCTTAATACTTTGTTTTGTGATGGTTGTTCATGAGTCCCTTGTTTGTTCTAAGCAGTTAAACTGCCCAACATTCTTCAGAAAAACCCTCCATGTCCTGCAGATTCTTCAGTTTTCTAGAACTTTTTTGCATATTTGAACCCTTTCCGGCAGTGACTGTATGATTTTGAGATCCATCTTTTCAGACTGAGAACAACTGAGGGACTCAAAAACAAAAAGATTCAAACATTCACTGATGCTCCAGAAAGAAACCAGGGGGCCAGGGGGTGAAAACTTTTTGAATTTGAAAATCAAAATAAATTGTATTCATTTGTCTTCTGGGAAACATGCAAACACCTTCTGTTAGGTCTATTTTGCTTCTGAACGGCAGTACAAAATGGAGAAAAAAAAAGGTATTTTCACAAAATATGAAAGTTTTCAAAAAGTTTTCACCCCCCAGCTCTTAATGCATTGCGTTTCCTTCTGTAGTAAATGTATAATTACACTGTAACAAGGACACCTAAAAAATAAAATGTAACCCTGTACTGTATATTGTGAAGTTCCCATGAAAAGATCCCTCTGTGATCCCTTGAACAAAGATTTTAGATCATGTATTGTACTTCAAGGGGTTCTGCTCAACTTGAACAACTTCCATTCAGAGAGAATGGAAGGGAACTTCCTTGATAAAGACTGGTTTTGTAAACTGGATCAGTTGATTCATGCAACCTGGACATCGCTAGAAAGGCAAATGGGTTTGGAATGACATGAGAGTATTTCCAATTTTCTGTGAACTATTCTTTCAAACAGTGCTTGATGATGTTCCCCAAAAATATTTAGAAATTCATTGCGGCGTTTAGTGCAGTCATCCAGATGATTTATCTATTATACACTGATTTCTGAAAAGCTGTCATGGCACCTACAGTCAAGTGTGATTTATGATGGAGTAGCAATAAATACTTTAAGAGGGGTACATATTTATGGCTGGAGCTCATAAAGTAGCCAGTCATAATGATTTCTTAGTTGAAAAAAGTACCTTATTGGGGTTTACTAGCTGAACATTTGTGTCATATTGCCCATCTTTTGCTGAACGCTGGATGCGCGCAAGAGCTGGCAGACTAAATTGTTTGCGCTTCTCAAACTGTTTTTGTTATTTTAATCATTCACCCCCACTAAGAACAATCTACAGAGCATTTGGATGCTGAACATTGGATTCAGAAGCTGTCAGCTGTGCTTAATAGAAAAGAGCGAGAGAGATTTGTTCTCGTATACATGAGTGTGTGTGTATGTGTGTGTTTCTATTTACATCAAGCAAGTGTATGAATACCAAAAGCAGAGCCTATTTAAAGGGAATCAATTTGTCCCATCTTTAAAAGGCAGTGCATCAGTGGGCACATTATCTGTGATTCTGCCTCATTATACACACTGATGGACAGCAGTAACTACTGCAGCCGCCTCACCCTCAGCTGGACCCGTCAACAGCTGGACTGCTCTGGCCACTACACAGACTGGCTGCTTTACAAATCAAAGTTACTTTTTATCATTTCATGATTTTCTCTTTGAATTTGAAACTTCAAAACACAAAAGATATGATTATTCATAACAAATGTCTGTCATCTATGCAAAAACAGATTCACATTATGCAACAACACCCAAACACACTTGAAACTAATAAAATGGATAAGTTCTGAGTCGAGCTAAAATTCATGAGCTTACCGTTATAGCAACATTCCTGTAGCACAAATAGTACAAAAACATGGTAATCACTGATTGCAGTATCGGACCAATACAGATCACAGATACCGATCACCGAAATAAATAATACTACATGATAAATAGAAGGCTTGAAGCCTTCAGTTCAGTTATTTATGTATCTAGCTATTCTTAACAACAATGTATAGGTCTATTAAGTATTCAAATAATTAAGAGATGAGAAAGTATCTTGAACTGACAACTCTTTGCAAATCTTTTAATGAACTGATAACTGTTTGTTGGCAAGCAACGTGCAACTCTCTTAGGTGTGATTAAGGAACAGCTTAGAGATTAACAAATATAGCATTCTTGTGAAATAAATAATTATGATTAAAAAAAGACATAGTACTGTGCATAGTCCTCACTGTATAAATTAAATATTAATCCTGCTAAATCTACTAAAAATCACTGAGTAATTTCCCTTTGTCTTGTGTTGTTTGATTAACATTAAGGACACAGCAAGTTTGTTAGGCTGCTGTCACTTTAAAGGCCTGTTCACACCAAGAAGGACAGCAGTTTGTTCATTCTAATCTCACGCGCTGCGGTTTCAAAGTGTGTGCAATATATTTTTGCAGTTCTTGTTCCATTATAACCAGCAGATGTCCTCAATGAGCTATGTTTTGAGTAAATAGCTAGTGTAATCGATGTAATCTAACAGTGAATCTAGCTTAATAAAGTCATTATAGTGGAATAAAAATAATGCCTAGTCTTTTTCACTGCAACTTCAAAGGAAGCAAGACAATGTTGTCAAAACTGAATACCTGAGGTAATTTTATGTTACACTGTTTGTTACCTCACCATAATTATCTCATCATTAATACTTCTCATCATTTATTCTGAGGGTATGTCCGATTGTTTTCCATATATCCATTTTCTTTAAAATATCCTTGAAAAGAGGTGACTTTTTTCTGGACTTCGGCGATTAATTTCTCCGCATTGTCGTCTTCCATTTTAAATGCGCAAGCCCTTAAATTAGAATAGATTCTGATTGGCTGTCAGTGTTTTATCATTCAACAGCTGGAAAAAAATCATTCTGAAAGTGAAAGATATTGTTTCTCTATATCGTTATCGTTATAGCTGTGGTGTGGACAATGCTATTCTTTTATATTTAGAACGATTTTTAGAACTATATCTTTATCGTTATCTTTATAGTTATCATTCTTGGTGAGAACGGGCCTTTAGACCCAATGCACAGATCAAATATACTAATAGCAGGGCTTGACATTAACTTTTTTGCTCACCAGCCAATGTGGCTAGTGGTTATCCAAAGTTACTAGCCACTCAGCATTTTCACTGGCCACAATTTTGCTGTTGGGAAATTACATTTTATATGATTAAAGTTGACTCTGGCATGCTTAAATTACTTGATTTTGAGTCATTTTACATGATTTACAAGATTTAAAACCCTTTCAAACTTACAAATGCAGATTGACCACCCAAATCAAGACTATACATTGTATATATCAGGTATGTATAGTTATTTTTATTAGACTATATAAAAAGGACAAAGAAGCAAATTACAAATATTAATTAATTAATTTATTTATTTTTTTTTCAGATACATATGTTTATTTAGCATACATGCATACATTTATTTAACATTTTTTGATGTTTGATTAACATTAATGACAGACAGGTATTTATTTGGGGGCTGCTGAATGCATGGACGTCATATACTGACACATATCCAGTTTTTACCCACTTAGCCGTAAGCCATAGCCGACTGTATTCACGCGAGATACTCCACACGATGCATTTTGACATCTGTGTGTGCGTGTATTCAGGCGCAAGGAGAACTGATCACGCGCGACAGAGAGAGCGCGCACGCGAGCGCTTCTGTTGTGTCATTTAGCGCGATTCCGCCTATCCCGCCTTCACTAACCGCAAGTTAATCGATAAAAAATTGTGACTGAATTGTAATTTTGTGCCTTTACGACGATCTTGGCTATTTTTCATTTGGCTGTAGGCTGAAATTATATTCAACCCGCCAAAGTGGCTAGTGGGAGTGGCTGTCTTACCCGCCACAGCTGAAATCTACCCGCATTTGGCGGGTTGGCGGGTGTTAATGTCAAGCCCTGAATACAAGTATGTATTATCTTTTTCAGACACGTGGTAGAATCTGGTACATTCACACTTGTGAATGGAGTTGAGCAATTTTAGTTGCACATAGAAAAATTGTCTTGCAGGTTTTGCGTCATCTGATCAGCTCTTCTGATCGGCCTTATAGAGACCACTTATCAAAATATATAAAATGATTATCGGCTGATAACAATCGGCAGCCAATTGATCAGAGCACCCTTAGTGCTAACAATGCCATGGTTATGGGTTCGAATCAGGGAATGCATGAGCTTTTAAAACATGCATGGCATCAGTACATTGTGAGCTGCTTGGAATAAAAGCATCTGCCAAACGCATGAAAATTTGGGGGGTCCACTTGAAAATTTTAGAGAGAGAGAGAGAGAGAGAGAGAATTGAATTTGAAAAAGCCATTTATTACTATAAATCACACTTTACTGTACACAGTTAACAAAACACAAAATTACCTAAAAGTACACAAAAGTACCAAAGAAATCAATAAAACATACAAATAAATAAATTACACCAAATGTGTAAAAAATAAATCCTCTTCAACAACAGTACATAATGCTCCATTACCACACCATTTCATTTCAAATGTTAAAAGATCCTTTGTAGACTTATAAAAACAAAAATCTATCAACACTCATGATTTCACAGAATTTAAAAACACCATTACTACATCTTCAGCAGAACATCTTTCAAACTTATTTTTCCTGCTCATATAAATGGCTGGTTTTGCCTGACCTAAAACAAAATTCAAAAGCTGACAAGTAAACCTTTTACCTCAGAAAAACTTAAATCCAAAAATAAAAATCCTTATGGAAAACAATTCGCTAAAAGAAATAAAAACATTTTCCAACATTGAAAATAAAGGTTTTAGTCTGTCACATTCCATAAAAGCATGAAAAACTGTTTCTCTTTTTGAGCAGAAAGGACAATCAGCATTAACTTCAGGATTAAGAACTGAAATAAAAGCATTAACAGCGATGGCACAGTGAAGAAGCCTCCACTGCATGTCCCCTGCCCTTTTAGATAACGGTGGCTTATACAGTGAGCTCCACTCAGGTTTCACATTCTCTTCAACACCCAATACTCTGCGCCACAGCGTGTCAACTTTATCATTCAGTATCTTTTTATTAAAAACTTTAACACATATTTTATAAAAATCTTTGCCAGTGGCTTTTAAAAAATCCAAACACAATGGTCTTTTAGCATATAAAAGAGGTCCACTACAACCATCTAACTTAGGTGACATGGTAATCATAGGAAAACACTTATTATTAGAAGGTGTATTATGAGTGTTAACTTCCCCATGTCTGTCCATCAGCAAACCTTTTTCTTCAATACTGAACAACAATTTCCAGTAACGACCTGGGGCTGTATTCAGAAAACATTTTATCTTACCACTAAGAGTTCTCCTAAAAAGCAGAAAAACTTCTTAGCTAAGAGTTTTCTCTTAAAACCTATTCACAAAGCTGCTGAGACAAACTTTTACCAAAGAATAGACTGAAGTCTTAAGCTAAGAGTAAGGGCGGGGTTGACCTCGTTGCTATGGACTATGCCCACAGTGATTGGCTGATGGGGGAGGAGTTTCTGTCAGCGATTTAATCATAGAAATATTGTAGAATGAGGTATCATGTTTCTATATTAAAATAAAGGTTTTAAAATAAAAATGTTGCCATATTCAATTAAAGGTTTTAAATGTAGGCTAAGTGTCACTAATTAAACTAGTACAAGTTCTGTTTGATCATTTGTAAGTGTGAACTAATTAAAAGAACTTCCACAGGCAATCAGGCATTATTTATTTATTTATTTATTAAAGATTTATTTTGGCGTTTTATCATAGATTCAAATCTATATGTAATATGTATTCCATTTATGAAGAAAAGGTTCAGCACCAAAGGCTCTATCGCTATTGACTCAATGATGTACAGTGTCTTTGGATTGTAGGATTGGATTGTAGGATTGTTTGTGATTTGGTCTTAGTGACTTAGGAATCCTCTTGACTACTCCTAACGTTTCACAGATTTAGGAGCTAGTTTTAGCACTAAAATGCTTTGTGAAATACTCTTAGAGCAAAAATTTAGGAGTCCTAAAATTAGGACTGACACGCCCATTATTTTTAAGAGTTTCTCCTAAATCGACAAGTTAGGAGCTACTTTTAGCCTTAAGATGTTTTGTGAATATGGCCCCAAAACTTTAGACAAAAGGGCCACATCTTCTGTTCTTTCAAAGTCCATTCCAGCTACATGACTCAAACATCCAAATGTGAAGATCTGTGAATTCCGCAACAGTACATTAAGTCCATGAAAGGAGCAATTGTCATTTGTTAAATCAAAACAAGCTCTGTTTATTAGTGGCTCCTCCAAAAGCCAGTGAAGAGAAGGTGTTGTCTCATTTCTCTGTGATTCAAAGAGACTCCAAACCTTAAAGAGACTGCAATAAAACACTGGCAGTCTATTCACGTTCACTTTAAGGGGGTCCATTAGAAACAGGGATTTGTCCAACCCCAGTCCTTCAGTTCTCTTAAATGGAGCATGTAACAGCCCACCACCCATTCACTAATGGTCCATACAGAAATCTTTGTAAAAATTGCAACCAAAAGGCTGCTATTCTACTTTTCAAATGTATAAAACCATGACCACCCTCCTCTTTAGGTAAATACAACACACTCTGTGGGACCCAGTGCAACTTATCCCCCCAAAAAATCAAACAAAATCCCTTGAACTTTTACTAGAAGTTGCGCTGGAGGATCCAAACATGCTAGGCTATGCCAAAGGCAGGAAGCTACTAAATTATTCACAATTAATGTCCTCCCTTTATATGACAATTTTGGTATTAACCATTTCCATCTATCAAGCCTGCCTTTTACCTTATCAGCTACCCCTTCCCAGTTTTTCTGAATGAATATTTCATCTCCCAGATACACTCCTAAGTACTTAAAACCACCTGCTCCCCACAGGTTAAACCGTCAGGAAGAATTGGTTTCCCTTTTGACCATTTTCCAATTAAGAGTGCTTCACTCTTGTTCCAATTCACTTTTGCTGATGATAAAATTTTAAAATCTTCTAAAACTTTCATTAAAACCTGCACATCATTTTGCCCATTAATTAAAACCACCACATCATCAGCATAGGCAGATGAAGAAATACTGTTTTCACAAATAGGTAGATTCAAACCACAAATATTTTCTCTTAATTTTTGCAACAAAGGTTCTATAGCAAGGGCATATAACATTACAGACTAAGAACAGCCCTGTCTAATACCCCTACAGACTTTAAAAGGTGTGCATAAGCTACCGTTTATCTTAAGCACACTCTCAATGTCACCATAGAGCACTTTCACTTTATCAATAAAATCCTGACAGAATCCAAAAGCTTCTAAAGTTCTCCACAAATAAGAGTGTTCAACCCTATCAAACACCTTTTCTTGATCTAGTGAGATAAGACCAGTATCAATGTTGAGCACCTTGGAGACATCAAAAATATCCAGTATAAGGACAACATTGTTGAAAATTGACCTACCCGGGACACAATAAGTCTGATCTGGATCTATTACACTAGCTAACCTATTGGCTAAAAGTTTTGAGAGCAATTTATAATCAGAGCAAAGTAGCGAAACGGGACGCCAATTCTTAATTTCTAAAAGATCTCCTTTTTGCCCATTCTTCTTTTCAAGGCTAAAAAAATATTTAGATGGTGCATCCATCTGTTTAATACTTAAAAAAATGAGAACGAACCAGAGCTCCTTGTGTTTTCAACCCGAGTAGATTTGCTAGCTGGGTTTTCTTATATGAGATCATCTCTGTGTAATTTTTACTTGTTGAATCAGCTAAACTCTATAATTTCATTATCTCTGCCTCCAAGGCCTTCATAGAACTATTTAACTCTTTGGTGACATTGCGGGTGTACTGTTGACAAAATTGTTTTATTTGGACCTTTCCAAAATCCCACCATTGCTGTAAGTCTTGAAATGAATCTTTTGTTTTTTTAAACTCTTCCCAAAATACTTTAAATACATCCTTAAAATCCTTACTACACAATAAGATAGTATTGAAATGCCAGTATGCACTATGTGGTTTAATTTGATTTGAAAAGAAAAAGCCCAATACCATATGATGATCAGAAAAGCTGACCGGTGAAATGACACAACATTTAAAAATAGCCATCTGATGTTTAAAACCATAAAAACGGTCTAATTTAGCAAGAGATAGAACATTGTCACGAACATGAGCCCATGTATACTGTCTCTGTCCGTCGTGAAAATGCCTCCAAACATCACATAAATCATTCACATTTATCATCTTAAAGGGATAGTTCACCCAAAAATGAAAATTTGATGTTTATCTGCTTAGCCCAAGCGCATCCAAGATGTAGATGTGACTTTGTTTCTTCAGTAGAACACAAATGATGATTTTTAACTCCAACCGCTGTCGTCTGTCAGTCAAATAATGGGAGTGAATGGGAACTCAATCAATAAGAGTCGAAAAAACTTGCTTAGACAAATCCAAATTAAATCCTGCGGCTCGTGACGACGCATTGATGTCCTAAGACACGAAACGATCGGTTTGTATGAGAAACCGAACAGTATTTATATAGTTTTTTACCTCTAATACACCACTATGTCCAACTGCGTTCAGCACTCGGTTAGTGAGGTCTGATCGCACTCTGACAGCGGCAGTGATGTCTCGCTCTCATTGAAGTGTATGCGCGAGACATCACTGCCGTTGTCAGAGCGTGATCAGACCTCACTAAGTGAGTGCTGAGCGCTGTTGGATATAGTGGTGTTTTAAAGGTAAATACTGTTTGGTTTCTCGCACAAACCGATCGTTTCGTGTCTTAGGACATCAATGCGTCGTCACGAGCCGCAGGGTTTAATTTGGATTTGTCTAAGCAAGATTTTTCCACTCATATTGTTCGAGTTCCCATTCACTCGCATTATTTGACTGACAGACGGCAGCGGTTGGAGTTAAAAATCATCATTTGTGTTCTACTGAAGAAACAAAATCACCTACATCTTGGATGTGCTTGGGGTAAGCAGATAAACATCAAATTTTCATTTTTGGGTGAACTATCCCTTTAATGAGATGGTCACGTGATGGCATATGGGGCTCAATATGACTTCTGTCAATATTATTTTCCGTACAATTAAAATCTCCTCCTAAAAATAAATATTCTTCAGTACTGCATTTTTGTAACATGGTACTAAGGGCATCTAAAAACACCAATCTTTCGACTGCTGCCGTTGGAGCATAGACACAAACAAAAACATATTTTTTTTAAATAGCTCTTATTTTTAAAATTCTTCCTTTTTACAATCTCATCAACTTGATAAGAGACTGGACAAAAACTCTTAGTAAATAAAATACCCACACCCCCTCTAAGTGTGGTGTTGTGACTGAGGACAGAAATACCATCCCACTCCTGCATCCAATCAGCAGCATTTTTAACATCACTGTGTGTTTCTTGGATAAAAATAATGTCTATTTTGTCTGTTTAATGACTTCAAACAATTCAGCTCTTTTTTTTTTACCATTTCTTGCACCATTCACATTTAATGATGCAATACACACTTCAGCCATACTCAAAAATAAAAAATAAAATCAGACTATGATTCATATTCATTGATTTAGGCTTTTTCACTGCCATCAATTAACTCCAAATAGACTTTTCGCACTATTTTCTTTAACCTGTACACCTCTTTGTTTGAAAAACAACCTTCAGCCATGTTTTTTCCACAAACTGTCCTACATCTGGGAAGTACTCATTGACCAACACCCCTCACTTGTTCTTCGTTGATTTGAGGAACAGTTTAATGTCATCTACATCATAATTACGACTGGAACACTCACTTTGTGACAACGTAACACTTGAGTCAGATAACTCAGTCACTCTCTGAATCAATTGGATCAACAACATCTTCAAGATCTAATTTCTTTAATTGTCTAAAATCATTAACTTTATCTGACTTCTTTTTCAAAGGCACTTTAAACAATGTTTGTTCTGAATCAATTTCATTAGGCCTACCGTCAACCTCCTGAACATCCCCCATAACCATTTCTGAATCTCTTTTATCGCTTGACTCCCCTTTGTCTCCCTCGTTCTCAACATCTTTAGCACTTTCGATGTTTTCCCCCACTGAAACCAAAGCATCCTTCGCAGTCGCAGCGCTCTAAGCTCCATAATGATTGCTTGCCCTCGCCACCGCGCTCTCTGCCCCAACTGAAGCTTCACTGGTCTCACCGGACTCCTCGGCCTCACCGGCTGGCTGCACAGTGCCGTTAGCTGCGCCTTCCGCATCAGCCAAACGATTGTCTTCCTCTTGTTTGCTGGGACAAGCTCGGACCTTTACCACAGCCAAAGCATTTGATTTTGTCAGTGGTAATGAAAACCACATAATCAAAATCATCCACACGGAAAGTCAGCGAGAGGTCTAAATCAGCATCATTGTTTACGATCATGTAAACGGAGCGTCTGAAAGACACAACATGTTTCAGTAAGGGAGAAACACGGCCAATTGGAATTTTTTTTTAATCGAGGAGACTAGTTTTCCGTAACAAGACAAGGCTTGCGTTAAAACAACATCGCTAATAAATGGCAGGACGTTCGAGAGAGTAACTCTTTTAGACAGTAATGAAAGTGGAAGAACGGGGATAAGAACACCTTCTAAAATAATTCCCCTCTGAACTACTTCGTTTGCTTTTTCTATTGTACTCAAGAAAATTACAATAGCTATATTCATCTTTGAGGCAGACAATACATTCTCATGTCCCACAATTTCCCCTACAGCTAAACAGCAACTCTCCACACTCGCAGTTGCCGCCACTTTTACACCGTGACGACGCGTGAGTGAACCAAAACCATGAGCACCCGGAACCGCCATGTCCCCACCCCCATCCAAAAACAAAATACCCAAAAAATGTGCCTAAACTACCAAAAAAAAATGAAAATACTTTCAACCATTCAAAACAGAAAAAAGATAGAAAAGAAAGAGAAACTACTCAAGCACGAGTCACCACTCACGCTCACACCGCACTCACTCCCAGCATGCAATCCGAGAGAGAGAGAGAGAGAGAGAGAGAGAGAGAGAGAAATAGTATATTTGAACCACTATTCATTTTGAAAAGGGCTATACAAATACATTGAATTGGGAAAAGAAAGATTTTTTTTTTTTTAAAGTTATATTTATGGGCTTTTTGTTACGGAAGAGGATTAGGGCCAAGCAATAATAAAAAAATAAAACCATCTCGAGATTAAAGTTGTTAAATTTCGAGAAAAAAATCATTACATTTCGAGAAAAAAGTCGAAATAAAATGTTGAGAATAAACTCGTTAAATTACGAGAAAAAAGTCATTAAATTTCAAGAAAAAAGTCAAGATAAAATGTTGAGAATAAACTCGTTAAATTACGAGAAAAAAAAACGTGTTAAATTTCGAGAAAAAAGTCAAGATAAAATGTTGAGAATAAAGTCATTAAATTATGAGAAAAAAGTCGTTAAATTACAAGAACAAATTTGTTAAATTATGAGAAAAATGTTGTTAAATTTCGAGAAAAAATAAATTAGTAATTTAACGAATTTGTTCTCATAATTTAACAACTTTTTTCTCGTAATTTAATGACTTTATTCTCAACATTTTATCTCGTCTTTTTTCTTGAAATTTAATGAGTTTTTTTCTCGTAATTTAACGAGTTTATTCTCAACATTTTATCTCGACTTTTTTCTTGAAATTTAACGAGTTTTTTCTCATAATTTAATGAGTTTATTCTCAACATTTTATCTCAACCTTTTTCCTCGACATTTAACAAGTTTTTTCTAGTAATTTAACGAGTTCATTCTCAACATTTTATTTCGACTTTTTTCTTGAAATTTAACGATTTTTTTCTCAAAATTTAACAACTTTAATCTCAAGATGGTTTTATTTTTTTTTTATTATTGCTTGGCCCTAATCCTCTTCCATATTTTGTGCCTTTATTTGGAGAGGACAGTAGAGAGCAGACAGGAAAGCACTGGACAGAGAGAGGGGGGCAGGATCGGCAAAGGACCTTGAGACAGGAATCGAACTCGGGTCGCCGTGAACGCATTTGCGCCATATGTCGGCACACTAACCACTAGGCTATCGGCCTAGAAAAGAAAGAATTTTTAATAATTATTTTGAATAAATAATATATATTTTTTTTTTATACAAACTTTTAAACAATGTTGTCATTATAATATTACACTAATTGTTTTCTCACACTAGAAGTCGTAGGAAAATTTTAGAATTTATTTTTTAGAAAGAAGGTCCTTAGCAAGGAGCTCATTATATTTGGGGGTCCTTGGCATCAAAAAGTTCGAAAACCTTGATGATCCAACTTTTGATGAAAATGTGTCAATAAAGTTTCATGAAAGCAGCAAGGAACTAAAAGTTATATATATTTTTTGTCTTTTTACTTTTTTTTTTTTTTTTTTTTTAAATAATTGGACTCTTTTGTTGCAGCCTAATTTAGAGTTGCTGAATATTTGCTGAATATTATATGTTTAAGGACAAGCAATAGAAATGTTGCTTGTCCTTAAACATAAGAAACTTGCCCTTCACAAACACATGCATGCAAACAAATGCAAACCTACCTAATAAAGCAACTGTTAATTAGCAGCCCTTTGCTCAGACACCACTCCACTGACCTCTCATTAACCTCTATTTCTTCTGCTTTCTCTTTTCAACTCAGCGTGGCTCAAAAACTCTTGTAATGCTTTCAAACTCCAGATCCATCTAATTAACAGACCAAGCAGAATCCAAACAGGCACCAGCTCAAGCACCTGCATATTTTGAACTGTTCCTTAACACTGATGAATACTTGATTACGCCTGGCTAGCGAGAGCTCATTATTTCTGTATGTTGAGTGATGTTTAGTCACATCCAAGTTTCTTTGGACATTTCTTCAACCGGTTTATATGGATAGTCTGGTTGCTAGGTAATTGTAGCTAGAGCTAAGAAGTATCTTAAGGATGAAAGCCAGAAATTAGTTTAATGAATGTGATGTAAGCACATTTTTCATGTTTTTCTTTTCAAACAGTTGTGGAACATAAAGAATGATGATGCTTACACACACACACACACACACACACACACACACACACACACACACACACACACACACACACACACACACACACACACACACACACACACACACACACACAGGTGTCCAAACTCAGTCCTGGAGGGCCACTGCTCCAACTTTGCTCCAACTTGCCTCAACACACCTGCCTGAAAGTTTCTCGTATGCTTGATTAGACCTTGATTAGCTGGTTCAGGTGTGTTTAATTGTAGTTGGAGCTAAACTGCAGTACAGTGGCCCTCTAGGACTGAATTTGGACACCCCTGCACTAGCCTAACAAGATAACAAGGGGGCGTGGTAAATGGAAACACATGGGGAACCTAATCAACATGAAAAACTACAAAATAAAGCATGACACAAGACAGGAAATAACAAAAGAATCCACAAACACACAGGGAATACATTACAACTACCCTTGTGCTGAAAGACAAAGCCAATACCAATGCCGATAATTATTTTGTTTTTTGTGTATGTTATGACCAATAACCAGTAAATTGCAAAAATGTATTAGCTTTTTCCAAATGTATGTTTTCCCAAAATTTATTTGATGTATTTGCCTATTTAAAATGTGTAAATGTACAAGGAAATCACAACATTGTGCAGCATAAAAAAGGATATTCATTTTGAGAGTGGCTAAAGAATACAATTAACAATTAGTAATTTATCATTTGTTTGAAGATTAACTTTAGGTGAGCGTTCGATTACAGAATTGGGGAAACGTACAGTTAAAAATTCAATAATAAGTATATTGTATATTTAAAGGATTAGTTCACTTTCAAGTGAAAATTAGCCCAAGCTTTACTCACCCTCAGTCCATCATATATGACTTTCTTCTTTCTGATGAACACAATTGGAGAAATATTAATAAATATCTGACGTATCCGAGCTTTATAATGGCAGTGGACAGGGTTCACGAGTATGAACTGAAGAAAGTGCATCCATTCACATCCATCCATCATAAACTTGTACTCCACACGGCTCTGGGGGGTTAATAAAGTCCTTCTGAAGTGAATCGATGCATTTGTGTAAAAAAAAAAAAAATCCTTATTTAACATGTTATGAAGTAAAATATCTAGCTTCCGCTAGACGTATGAAGAAAGTGTAAAACTCTCGCAGTTCAAAAATCTTACCCTACATACGCCTTCCCTATTCAACTTACGGAAAAAGTGTAAATGACGCGACGCCAGTATACACTTTCTTCGTAACTTGAGTATGGAAGGCGGTCTGGCAGAAGCTAGATATTTTACTTCATAACTTGTTAAATATGGATATTTTTTTTACACAAATGCATCGCTTTGCTTCAGAAGGCCTTTATTAACCCCCGGAGCCATGTGGAGTACACGTTTATGATGGATGAATGTGCATGGAAGCACTTTCTTCAGCTCATACTCCTGACCCCTGCTCACTGCCATCATAAAGCTTGGATGCGTCAGGATATTTATTAAAATATCTCCAATTATGTTCATCAGAAAAAAGAAAGTCATTTACACCTAGGATGGCTTGAGGGTGAGTAAAGCTTGGGGTAATTTTCATTTGAAAGTGAACTAATCTTTTAATAGACAATACAATATGCACCAATGCGCCAAAATATTATGACCACCAACCTAATATGCTGTTGGTCCTCCACGTGCTGCCTAAACAGTGCCGAACCACTGAGGCATTGACTCTACAAGACCCCTGAAAGTGTCATGTGGTATCTGGCACCAGGACATGATCCTTCAAGTCCTGAAGGTTGTGAGGTGGAGCCACTTGTTGGTCCGGCACATCCCACAGATGCTCAACTGGATTAAGATCTGGGGAATTTAGAGGCCAGGGCAACACCTTGAACTCTTCATCATGTTCCTCAAACCATTCCTGAACAATATGTGCAGTGTAGCAGGGTGCATTATCCTGCTAAGAAGAGGACACTTCCACGAGGGAACACCATTGCCATGAAGGGGTGTAGCTGGTCTGCAACGTTTAGGTAGGTGGCACATGCCAAATTTACGTCCACGTGAATGGCCGGATGCAGGATTTCCCAGCAGAACATTGCCCAGAACATCACACTCCCTCCACCGGCTTGTTTTCATCCCACAGTGCATCCCACTGTGCACATGTACACGGCCGTCCACATGATGTAAAAGAAAGCAGGACTCATCAGACCAGACGACCTTCTTCTACTGCTCTAAGGTCCAGTTCCGAGGCTCATGTGCCTGTTGTAGGCGCATTCGATGGTGGACAGTGGTCATTATAGGCATCTTACTGGTCTGCAGCTATGCAGCTTCATATGCAGCAGAGTGCAATGCACTGTGTGTTGTGACACTTCTCCCATATAACCATCATTAAAATCTTCTGTGACTTGTGCCACAGTGGAATTTCTGTTGGCTCAGACCAGACAGGATAGCCTTCGTTGCCCTTGTGCATCAATGAGCCTTGGTCGCCCAACACCATGCTGCCAGTTTGTGGTTTGTTCCTCCTCAGACCACTGTTGGTAAATTCTCACCACTGCTGACTGGGAGCAACCTACAAGCCTTGCCGTTTCAGAGATACTCTGACTCAGTCACCTTGCCATAACAATTTGGCTCTTGTTTAAGTCGCTCCGATCTTTATTCCTGTCCATTTCTTCTGCATCCAACATGTTGATTATGAAAACTGATTGTCTGCTTACCATCTAATCTACCCAGGCCCTAATATGTTACTTTGTTAGGAGATGATTAACAATATTCGCTTCACCTGACTGGTCATATTGTTTTGGTTCACTAGTGTATATGAAAAACAAAACTCCAAACTTGGATGATAAACAATATGGATCCAGTATTTTGTGCATCCCTGCATCCCTACTTTGAAATCACAAAATGTGTCTAAAAGCATCTGCCAGATTTCATAAATGTTAAATTAACCAGATGCAAGTGGCCTTAAAAAGAAGCCCTGCATCCCACAAATTGGTTAGCAATCCATCATATTAAATTTCAATCTGACAGAAAGAGGTGATGCAGATCCTTAATAATCTGTTAATGTAAATCTTATAACTCTCTCAATCTCTGGATGTAGTACATTAGAATGTCTTTCTCTCACGGCTTCCCACAGATGTGATGTGACAAACTAGTTTGCCAAACATTGTAACATTGTCATTTCCTAGCAACTGAGAAAGCCAAAACCAACAGATTAGCATCCTGCTGATGAGAATATCTCATGAGTGTTTGCACAGCCTCTCCGAGCGTTAGCCTTGGTTTTTCCCTCGGCGTAGAACAGAAAGATGCAACTCTGATTGAAGTATAGTAAGACTCTTCTCTTATCTGACTTATTATGTTGGACTTTTGCCATGAAGGGATCCCTTTTGATTACTGCAAATATTTTATGTCTTACAGTATCAGTATCACTATCTTTGGGTATTTTTAAGTTGTGTATGGCGACTCCAGCACTAACCGATATCAATTATGCTGGCTGGCTACATTTTTATAAGCACTTATTAAGCATTAAATACCTTTCATGTCAATGATTTGCATGATTAAAGAATGTTTAATGAGCTTCCTTTTATTAGGACAGAATATTCATGGCAGCATTTTCCTTATTTTTGTTAAATCCAGTAAATGACTCTAAAGCATGTTGATGTAGCCCACATATTCAGGAGATTATAATTTCATTATTAGTAGGATCAACCAGCCTTCACTATTACCAATTAGTGTTTAAAGGCATAATTGGAAATGCAAATCATCATTACTTTGTGTTTTATCACACTGTATTAAATCCTGTTTTAATGCATGCTTGCTTGTCTGATGGATTCATCAAGTATCTAGATGATCTGACATTATATGAATAAAAAATCTGATTTGTGTGGTGCAAGAAAAATACATTGAAAAAACTGATTTTACTATTTTATGACATGACAAGGTTAGTTTAAGTGAAATGTCAAGTGTTGCAACTCCCTAAAAATTTAATATTTATGAATTAATAATTTATTTTTATACAGAAATTGATTTTTGTGTTTTTTTTTTTTTTTTTTGTTTTTTAATTATCTTTTACTTTACATTTTTAGGGACACTCTATCCCATATGCTGCTTGTGGACAAATTCAAAAAATAAGAAAATTACTTTTGCTTCTGGGGCTTGTGGAAATTAAAATGATGTTGTTCATAACAGGAGACAACACATCAGACCAGTCTTCCGCCAGTTGGACCCAGGTTTTGCTCATGTATCTTCCTAACTGAAATCAATCTATCCACAATCTCCGCTCTTTTAGGCTTTACTCATAATAACCTCATTTTTTGATTCAGTCAGTTTTACCAGCATTAGACATGTCTGGCCAAGTCTTTTATTTTTATCCTGCCTTCATTCCCCTCACGTATCTAATAACATGCTGCCATAGTTCTGGGTCAAGAGGTGAAGCAAGACGGCTGTGTCTTTATGCTGAGTTCGCTTGTTGGACTTAAGCCTAATACATTCTTACATTTTTATTAGGAAGCAGATTGGATAACACAAGCGGCAGATTTGTTTCTGAGCCAATATGTCACTTGTGTCTTTATCGGATGATTCCGAGGCTGGAAGATTTAGAACAAGAATCCTGATAATTAAATCTAAGATACGCATGCTTTAGGAAAGGTTAGCATCATTGCTTAACCGTGGACATTTCACTATAAATGGAATCAATAGGACAAATACAGCGTTAGTTCTTCTACGCTATAGTACTTACTGTCTTTCTGCTAAACAAGAAATTACAAGCAAATATTACCATATTACTTGTCTTGTCTTGTTTTGTTTATTTATATAGCACTATTTAAAATACAACCAAGGTTCAACCAAAATGCTTTACATAAAAAGTACAAGAAATAGGGACAAACATCAACAACATATAAAACACCACATTTAATCATTGTACGCTACCAACATTAAATGTGCTTTGAACAGATTCTTGAAGATTGACAGTGATTTGGCAGACCTGATAGGCAAGGGCAACTTATTCCAAAGTCTCGGCCCTATCGCAGCGAAGGCCCGATCGCCTTTATAGGCGATTGTTCTTGGCACTACAAGTAATTTTTGATTCTCTGAGAATAGTGTTCTGGGAGGATTATATGGGATTAAAAGGTTTGCCAAATACAAGAGGGCCTGGTTGTTTAAAGATTTGTACACGAACAATAAAATTTTGTATTTAATTCTAAAATGGACCAGGAACCAATTTAGAGAAACTAATACAGGAGTAATTGGTTCATATTTCTTTACGTTCTTTAAAAGCCTCGCCGCAGCGTTTTGCACTGATTGTAATCGAGACAAAGATGTGGCGATGATGCCAGAATACAAAGAGTTACAGAAATCCAGCTGTGATAGCATAAAGGTATGGATTACTCTTTCAAAGTCTGAGTTTGTTAAGAACGGTTTAGTTTTGACTAACAAACACAAATTATAAAAACAAGCCCGGACCATTGAGTTAATTTTAGGTTATTATCGATTAGGAAGCCTAAATCTCTTACGGTTGTTTTCAAATACGATGCTAGAGGATTCGAATCTAATACATCATCTAAGTTATTTGGGTGGCTAAAAACAATAACCTCTGAGATACTGATTCTGATTGGTCAATTGAGACTTTCTGTTAAAATATTTCCTCATAATAACACCAAAATGTATAATTTTACTGTTGTGACTGGCAACTAATTACCTAAACTGTGTAAGTTTCATGTCTCTCGTATCACTCTGTGGATTCTTTCATTTCAGAGAATACAATTATTTAAACTTAATTAATATTTCATGTCCATTATGCCTTAAAAATATCAGAGCCGTGGTGTCACAAATTTATCCAGGGTGCTAATGTGGGAAATTTGAGTTTGAATCTGGGCTACTTCATCTCCTGAGCTCATCCTTCTCTCTTGTCTTCACATAATTTCTCTCTACTTTGACTTATATTATATTACACTTTTTGTTATACTGGTTGAAACATCCTGATAGCAATCATAATTAATAATACAAGTGATCTACATATAAAAAAAATTACATATATCTTCTATTGAAGTCTCAGGACCAAAAACAGTTCATCCAATCATTACATTCGGTCTGACTTCAATATCCTATCTGCCTGTCAACATATGTATTTCCACACCTCCACGCACCCTGCTCAGCATGTTCAGTAAGGCTATGCAGAGTTGTAGACAGACAGTCACCGAGTGCCACAAACAGCAGCCGCATTTTACAGTTCCTCCTGAACCAAAACAACAAGCTGCGTTCATGCCATGTTGTAACCGTAATTACAAGATGACAACCCATGACATTCTACCCTGAGCTGCTCACATTCTCAGACTCAGATTTATGTGTTTCTAAAAACACTATCAATGTTGAAATTAATCTGCAGCAGTCAGGTTGTACAAGTAAGAGCCATGTAAGTTGTTTATGTTCATTATTATTGTAATGTTATGTGCTTTGAGACATGAGGTAATTTAACACCATCTCTCATGATGCTTTGCTGACTCTGCCGTGCACGTTCATATCTTTTGGAGGATGCGTGGCTTAGGAGATGCTCTGATGGGAGGGTGGTCTCATGCTTTCAAAGCTACTGTAGCATGCTATTGCTAGCCTCTCTGAAATTGTCTACCCTACCTTTAAGTTAGCAATCTAACTGGTATGAAAATGAGAGACATTTCGACCTCTCAAATAGACTCTTCATGTTATGCAGTGTTAGAGAGAAAACAGTGGTGCGCTAAACCTAGATTTGCACTGAAAAATCCTACACTTCAGCCTTATAGCATGTTCATCTGGCTGTATTCCATATTTATTTTATTTTATTTCGTTTTGTTTATTTATTTATTTATTTTGATACTCCTTGGGATGTCAGATGTATTCTCAGTATGCCCCATATCTGCGACACAGATTCAGGAAAGAAAACAGAAACACCGGGGGGCTATGCTATGCTATAATTCCTGTTCTTGGCTCAGAAGAGAATGAGTCACAACGGTGCCTTACAATCTCAAGAAAAGAACCAAATGACAATCTCTTTGTGGAAAAGTACAGAGTCATTTACTCTGTAACTGTGCCAGTGAAACTAAATTGCAGTGGTAACTTAATCTGTTGCAGTCTGAATGTGTGATTTTATTGTGTTTGATATTTCATTGTATTTTTTAAAAGGATAAACACCTTTTAAAGAATCCATAAAATCGAAATTGAACATTTGCTTTCTCGGTGGTAATATACTCCTAAAAAAAAAAAAGATTACAAAAGTCTTCCATTTGGGGAAAAAGGACTATTGGAATATTGACATTGTATCTTTCACTCAGGGGTTTGTATATATTTGCGTCCAATCAAATGCTTTCAAGAATTAGACTGTCCCTCCCACTAATTATCCTCCATTAATTACAGTAGCAATATCAAATGGTTGTCCATATAGCTATGATGTAACAAAAGCCTATTGGTTATTTTAAAGGAGACACAATCCCCAACTTTCTGTTTCAATTGGAAATAAGTTGAATTCATACAACTTCATTTTCCATTTTATGAACTACACCACCCATGAATCCTGAAGAGAAATATCCACCAATCAGAGAAACAAATCCCCAAACAGCAAAGCAAACCACACTATATTATATTATATTATATTATATTATATTATATTATATTATATTATATTATATTATATTATATTATATTATATTATATTATATTATATTATATTATATTATATTATATTATATAAAGGGCACTGATCAGGGAATCAGCCACATTCATTTACACAATATACTGATTCACGACCTAGGGAGCTAGGGAGCTGATTGAGACGCAGGGTTAGTCTCTCTAAACTCTTCCTTTCCAAGATCCTAGTCTGCTCTGATTGGTCAGATGGCCCAGTCTGTTGGCCCATACATCGCTTGTCGGAAACTAAACACCCATATCTGAATTTCAGCTCCGGAGGCTTGAAATTGTGTTTCCTCATAGAACATGCTTTTACACAACCACTTACCCATAAAGACCCCTACACTCTCCCCTTCTCTCAGTTTCAGTCCACCTTTTGTGGTCTAAGAGGCCTGTCTGAAATATTAGATCAGTGGATTATCTCTTCTAACCTGGGTGATGTTATCTTACCCCACGTACTGTGTGTTTAACCCCACTGGCATGCTTCTCAAACCCTTCCACCATATTTCACGTCCTCCTGCCTCGGCCGAGATTAGTCAAAGATGAAGCACCTCACCACCTCCCCTGTTTTATCTGAGATGTGTTGCATGAGAGTCTGGCTTCACCCTGTGTTTAAACTGGATTTGGTGCACTTGACTCCACTCAAGTCTAGATCGCAGAGATCTGGGATTATGGATACCTGTACATGTGACCTATTTCAGACTTTACTGCTGATACTTGAAAAAATAAAAAATAAAAAGCTGTTTGTAACAAATGCGGTGATGGCACCATTTATATTACATTATATTATATTATTCTTGCAATTTATTTGATGTCTTTACCATGGTAACATCATAATGCATTAGGCTTAATGTCACCTTGAAAAATAACAATATAAAATAAATTCTAATGCAGCAGTCTCTTTAAATAGGAGTTTATCGCTGTTTAATACCCAGACTGATTCTCTAATATTTCCATTGTATTATATTTTCATTCTTCATAGATTAGATTTTCTTTTTTTCACAGTGATATATTGTTTATTAGTGTAAATGTTTCTGTTTTCCAGTATTTTTTGCCTTTTAAACAGCCATGTTGCTAATATTTTCTTGTTAAACACTAAAGCTGAAACCAGCCTCATTAGTCTTACTCACAGAGATGAACTTCCATGCTGATGTGAGATGACACAATTTTGCTAATATCATATTGTGCTCGGCCCACCTTTGATATCTGTATTACTTTCATGATGGGAAAATAGGCCATTTCAATGATTTGTTCTTTTATAATGCCAAAACGATTTCTCATTTAATAGCACAGAGAGAATCTCACAAAAGCTGCTCTTATCATTCACGTTTCAACCACCCTGACCTTGAGTAGAGACTATTCATGATGTTTGGAATGCTTATTAATGTTTTACATCTTGAATCCTGAATGACCTTGTCATGAAAACCCTAAAAAGCTTGATATTTACTTTATAGAGTTTTGTAAAGAGTTTGATGAAGGGTAATCAGACTTCCCTTCATCTAATTTTAGTCACGTTATTTGTTGACAGTACTGTAGTTTCTATTCGTGATTTGGAAATCAAAGAATTAGTTTAAAAACATGTTTTTGATCAAAGCGCCTTTGTTTGAGCAGTTTATTTGACATTAGAGCATTATATCACACTTTCACATCATGTGTATTAAATAGATCATTACAGGCTGTCAAATTGATCCGAGTTGTTTTCACTTAATTTATAGTGGGCAGATTTAATTAACCTTGCCCTCCCTTTGGGTTCCTTTCATCCCAGGCTTTGTTTTATCTTTTTTCCACAGTGACAATCATGGATAAATGTGATTAAAATTAACATTTAATTCTCCTGTTTCAGTGGAAAGCAAATTAAGGCATAATATTTTCACAGGGAATAGAGTTCATAAAATTATAATGTCTGACTGAGAATAAAAGGTGCCACGTGTGATTTCTGCACCACCACTGTCACTGAATGGAATTGTTTTCTAAATTCCAATTCCCTTTCGAATGGAAATCAATGCTATATCATTGCGGACACATAAAGTTGCTCTAATCATGGGCATCCCCTCTCAGTGAGTCCCCAATTGATTGTGTTCGGTTGTTCCCTTCCAGCAAACTGTTTCAGGACACCCAACAAACCAATTCCCCTCACCCCCCTTTATGACCGGAAGTTCCCACAGGTTTGCTTTTAAGAACAAAGCATACTTGTATTGGGTTCTTCGTTTTGACTTAGCCTTATCACCTCATATCTTCAAGAGGTGCATGGATCTGGCTCCTTTGTGACTCTGGGGCATCTTTGTACTGAATTACATTGACTGGCTGATCTTAGCCCGGTCAGAGGAGTTTGTGGCTCCACATCAAGGTTTTGTTCTCGCCCATATACGTTGCATATGTCTATGTCTGAACCTCAAGAAAAGTGTGCTCCAAGTCAGAAAACCAGGGCATGCAAATCCAGGTGCGGGCATCCTGTCGAGTCCAAGAAAGGGGCAGGGGCTGAGGCACGGAGGTGCCACGGAGGTCCACAGGTGGTGGAGTCCATATGGCAGATGTATGGCCAAGCTGAAGTGGTCTTGTTTGCCTAAGAGAAGGCGACCCACTGTCCCCTCTGGTTCACCCTTACACCTCCAGCTTCTATGGGGCTGGACGCCATGGTACAGATGTGGCCAAGGCTTTGTCTGCATGCCTTTCCTCAGATAGCTCCGCTCCTGGGAATTATAGTGAGGGTTTTCCTAGACCGAGTCCACCTGTTATTAGTTGCCCCATTCTGGCCAGCCTGAGTCTGCTTCTACGATTTCTTGTCTCTCCTGGACGGCACTCTTTGGGAGATTCTCATCCAGAGAAACCTCCTGTCTCAAGTGCAGGGGTTGATCTATAACCCCTGGCCAGAGATCTGGAAACTTTGGGTCTGGCCAGCTCATAAATTGAGATCTATTAACTGAGGTTGTTGCGCTCCTTTCACAAGGAAACTGTCTACCCTAATATGGCGGCTCTTTGAGTCATGGTGTGAACAACGCCACTTGAACCCAGTCCACTGCCAAGTTGGTACAGTGCTGGAGTTTTTCTAAGAGAGCTTTTCTCTTAGTTAGCCCCTGCTACCCTTAATGTATATGTGGACACTCTTTCCACTAGCATTTTTCACTATACCTTTTGTTAGAGCTTCTGTGGGGAGGCACCCCTTGGTGTCTCCATTTTTGCACAGTGCCAGATGCCTGAGGCATATCTGCAGGCAGCAATTTCCTTTTGGGACCTTTCTGTGGCCCTGGAAGGTTTATCAGAGGCTCCATTTGAACCCTTAGAGTAAGCTTCACAGTAGTCACTGACTCTTTAAGTGGCTATACTATTAGCAATGACTTCATCTAGCAGAGCAGGAGATCTGCTGGCCCTTTCAGAATAGCCTCCTATTGCTTGGATTTTGTACCCCAGATGGATTACATTCAAAAACAAGGAATGGCAGTCAGGCTTCTGCACCCCAAGGTTCGGGAGGCAGCACGGCAGCTTAGATCATGGGGGTCGCAGGTGGAGTTGGAGGAAGAGCTTGAACAGACCGATACTATCGAAAAATTATTCCTCTGTCAGATTTAGTGGCTGTGTGGCAACTTCTACCCAACATTTCTCAGTGGGTCCTGAAAGGACACGTTGATGAATGTGTTGCAACAGACTGGTCCTCTCTGCACACATTCATAACATTTTAAAGTCTGGACATTCAACCCCATGATCACAGGTCTTTCTGGGTTATCCAGACTTTCTGCTCAACAAATGTCTGTTCCAGTGTTTCACAGCCTTGATTGACAGACATCTTCCCTCAGAGTGGCGGCATTGGTATTAGTGTTTCCATAACGTAAACGCTATAAGGCAGCGCCAAGTTCCATTCAAAAGGGAAAGTCTCAGGTTACGTATGTAACTTGCTTCCCTTAGAGGGGAACCAGCTTCCTTCCAACAATTAGAAACTGAAGATTCCTTGACACTAGCTATGTTTCCATCCAAAGTTGCGAATTAATTTGTGCGCAAATTTGGAATATCGCATAAAACATTTGCGAATAAAGCACTGTTTCCATCCAGAGAACAAAACTTTGCCAGTTCCTGATAAACTGGCGCTAAATATCACTAAGAAAAATGAAAGTTTCTGCAGTAGAAGCCACTGTATATAATACTTTTTGTATATAATAAATGACTTGCGCCTCAGAGCGCACAGACGAAACCCAATAAACGCTGTCATGTTATCTTGCATTCGGATGGCTGGTGTTTGTGCACACAATTGTGTGAGGCACTTCTGGGGACAGACTTTGCTCAGCATTTCAGATGCTGTGCAATGAGATCGGTCTGGGATCTTCCCAGTTCATGATTATCTGGCCTCAGTAAAGGATCATAGACCTGTTTCCCTTGTGAATACTTACCTGATGCTTACCTGCACTATTGTTTCTGTGATTTTCTGGATATCCAGCCTGTTTTCCTGATAATTATACTTACCTGGATTCTTACCTGTGTGACCTCTTTTACCGTGCAAGTTTTGTTTATATTTGATTTAGAGCTTCTCAGAAGCTTTTTTGTTGCCTGCTTTGTTTCTCAACTTCCTTTATTGAAATCTGGTGTGCTTTTGCACTTTATGTACTTACTTTCCTGTTAAGTCTGATTATTATGCATATGTTGAATTACTTGAATTATATTACCTGAATATGTACCTGTTTAGACTAGTTGGAAGAATAAACTCCTGCACCTGAGTCCTTAAAACTCCCTTTGTTATCTATATTGTTACAGACGTACTGCAGGTTCAAAAGCTTGGAATAATTAAGATTTCTAATGCTCACGAAAGCTGTATTTTTGATGTGTCTTTGATGACACCCTTGGCTAAGGTATTCCAGAATGACCAAACAACATTTCAGATGCTGTGCAGTGAAATCAGTCTGCTGGTTAGTCCAGTTAGGTCATCCCATCATGCACTTTTTTGATGCGCATCGAGAAATTTATTTGGTAAATGTGTTTCCATCATAGTTTATGCACATGTCTTTTTATCGGATAAAAAGTATCAGACTCAACTGAGTGCATAAGTTCCTTGTGTGCATTTTTAGAATTTATGCACATCTTTGCTGTTTTTTTTTTTTTTTTTTTTTTTTTTTTTTTTTTTAATTTGGTGATATCCCGAAATTTGCACACAAATAGGTGGATGGAAACATGGCTACTGAAGACTGAGGTAATGGCTTTTTCCTGAAATGGAGGTCTCTGTACTTTTATCTCTGAGGTTCTGGTTTCCAATTTCAATATACTTTGTATTAAGATTATATATTTGAAGTCTCCCAAATCATGTCTTAATGTCAGTGGATGCTGCTATCAACTGGACGCTGCAGATGAAGCCGCTACCCTTTTAATTGAATGAGAATGAGCACACAGACTTGTAACTCTTTAAGCAAGTCAAGTCAAATTCCCACACTTTGGTGAATTAACAATGAAAAAGACATGCCGTACAATGCTGTGGCATTTTACATACACGTCCACATTTCTGTGGATTATTTAATAGGCTGACATTTTGCTAAAGGTCTTGGCCTTTCTGGACTGAGTCGTTTCCTCCAATGTCAATTTTTCAGCTGTTAAAAATCCAGCCACCAGGAAGAGGGGCCAAAGGGCATGCCAGGAGAGGATGGCTTATCAGCCAGAGCAATTGATTCACATTGGGTTGGTCCTTCTGTGTGCCACTCTTCACCCTGATCTTTCAGGCCTAATCAATGGATCCTCACTAGGGAGGCACAATCTGCCAAATGCTTAGGTCTTCAAATACCTGACCCTGAATGCCCCAGGAGATCAAAGCTTGGCTGGTTATAATGGCCCAGTTTGCCCCTGATCGTAGATTCTGTAACCCAGCCAAACAACTACAATTGAGGCTACATCTAGATTAATCTTGACACATTTGAAAAAAGCATTTTAGTTTCAAAACAGCAGCATTTTCAAGCGTTTTCCAAAAATCTAAAATCATCTTGTGCTTTAAAATGTAATAAAACCTCACTGAGATGTTACCAAAAGACCAAACAAGTTCTTACGCTATTCTTCTGGCACGATCATTCAAAATATCTTGGCACTTACTGGTGTGTCCAGGTCGCACTCAATCACCACTCCATATATGGTCTAAAACTTAATTTCCCTAATGCTGGACAGCAATTATGAGTACATTTTCTGTCATCGTTGTAGGTACGAGACCACCTGAATATTGTACAAAGTAACATTTGTAACAAGTAAATTTATCTTTATAAAAACTGTGAAAGTGAATAACATAGCAGGCACATTCCAGTATAAACATAGATCTATCGATACAATATGTTTCACATGACTAAACGTGTCATCAATTTAAAAATTGGCTACCTCTGTTTTCACAGTACACACTACAACACGGAAATGTCATTTTCAAATTTAGTCACTTGGGAGAGCGTCTTCAAAAAGCTTGGTATTCACAGGACAAAAATGTCAAATGTAGAGAAAAAGATGCATTTTCAAATGTATCTGGAGTAGATTCATGGGAATTCTAAGCTTTCTCCGGGTATTATATAGACCTCCTTTGCAAGGCATGTACAGTAAAAAATATTTTGTTAATCAGTATTATGAAACTATGAAAAAACAATGAAACATCCTGATGAAAAGATAAATATAATTAAAATATATTAAGACTTGTTTTCAGAGAAAATATCTTGAATTAATGTCCTTCAAGTAGAGTCAGAAATATAATTACGGGTTCTGAGCACATGAAGGACCAAACAAAGTCATATTATTAAGTGGGAAACTCAGAATTTTAGATGATACATGAGTTGAGTTGTGATGTCATAAGGGGTGTATTCATTTGAAACATAGCAGAAAGCAATTTTGTTGTGAATGGTAATGAATGATTTTGCAAAGTTTTTTCAATGTTACAGTATTTCAGTCATGTTAAAGGCATGGAACAACTTATAGTGTAAGTGAATCACTTATATTAACTGTTTGCTAAATGAAAACTAATTATTTTTTATTTATTTTTAAGTGATGTCAATTAAATATTTCCATTATTTTAAATTCAGATGCAGGTATTTAAGTTTATTGTTCACAAAAGAAACAATGTTTTGAGTGACAATTTGAGTGAAATTTTGAGTGAATTAAAAACTCAATATGTAGATCAGAATATCTTTGTTTCATTTTTGCTTTAAAGGCACAGTATGTAAGTTTCGCCACTAGAGGTCGCTTATTCAAATCGAAAACAAAAGCGTAGCTTGATGATGCCGTGAATGAATGTGAAATCATGGGAGTTGTCATCTTCACCTCCACAACCGATGGAAAGCAATCCAACTGGACTCAAGGCAGAAATCATATTCATGGATGAGCTAATGTATTAAAGTTTTATTAAAGGGATAGTTCATCCAAAAATGAAAATGATCCCATGATTTACTCACCCTCAAGCCATCCTAGGTGTATATGACTATCTTCTTTCAGATGAACACAATCAGAGATATATTTAAAAAATATCCTTAGTCCTCCAAGGTTTATAATGCTTGTGAATGGGGGGCCGCATTTTGAAGTAAACAATAATGCATCCATCCATAAAAAAAGTAATCATATGGATCCAGGGGGTTAATAAAGGCCTTCTGAAGTGAAGCGATGAATTTTTGTAAGAAAAATATCATATTTAAAACTTAATATTTAAAACAAATAACTAGCTTCCGGTGAACGACCATACGCCGAAGGCGCAAATTGATTTGCGGCAGAAGAGTATCCTTTGACCTGACGCACAACGTAATGATGAACGCGGAAGCGCAGTGGATATAGCAAAAAAAATCACCGGTCATACATTATAAGTCTAAAAAGATCATTTTTACAGAGAAATTTCAGAAGATTTCAATATAAGAGAAGAGGAGCTTAAATTTGTTGCACATACCTATTTGTTTGAATTGCGAGAGGCGTCTAAACTTACAATACCCCTATATCCTGTGCCATACATTATCAAATCGACTTGTGCATTCTGCGTGCAGTCGTCTGCTTGAAGCTAGTTATTTGAATTTATAAAGTTTTAATTATGGATATTTTTCTTACAAAAACGCATTGCTTCGCCGCGTGTATTAAGAGCACCACCATTACTGTTTACAATGCATGGAATGGTGCGCTGTGATTGGTTGAGCGGATATATCGCGTTCTGCAGAGAAGGGAGAGTGGCGTTTGTCGCATTTTGGAAAGAAAGGGAGAAAACATAACAGAATAACATGACGGATATTGCATTTTGCGCAAAATTAATAAATGACTTTTCAATACCGACCAGATACAATACTGATTTTGGCCATTTTTAAAATGGCGTTTAGCGCGTTTTGGAACCAAACTCTTCATATATAACACTGTGCTAGTGGGTTTTGGATATTTTAATGTTAAATCTTACATATTGTGCCTTTAATAGCAGCAGCACTCAAGCTGCATGAACTCCACAAGTTTGCATAAAACCTGATGATTGTGTTCTCCAGCATGATTTGAGATGATCCTAAGAGTTGCACTGGAAGCAAGAATATGACTGTCTGTACAGAGTGTCACAAGTTCAATGTCACAAATTTATTTGATTAGTGACCTAGAAATAGTGGAGAATAATTTATTTGTCATAACATTTCTTTTATTTAAATCACAGATTTCAATGTGGTCTCAACTTCTCTGTATACTGATCTAAGTGTGCTTTCTATATCTATACCCTTCTCAATATGTATTCTGATAATGACTTCTTATTTGGATCAATAGATTATGCTCATTATATCAGATGATTCTTTCATTCATAAAATATTGACATTGTAGGACTTGAGAACATTATCTGCAGCAGATATGATGAGACCTGCACGTTCTCTCTCTCCCTCTTACTCCCTCTCTCTTGATCTGATCTCCTCCAGCCCATCCTCTGTTCCTCTCACTTGGTCTCTTTGTTTCTTTTGCCTTTCTTCTTTGCTTGCTGCATAATCCAAACACGTTCTGAGAGAAGAGATCATTTTCTCTGGCATTAGTCACAACAAAGAAAACAAGATGCTGGGATCTTTTAGGCTGGCCTATATGTGTCTTTCACCTTTCTTCTTTCTACGCTATCATTAAAGCAAAGGAAGCCACACATCATAAAAATAAAAACTGAAAGGGTTTCTAGAGAGAAAGGACCTTTATACATGAGTTATTTATGAACCTTTAAGACAATTCTCATGACGACAAGGACAGAATTGAGATAATGAGTTTAGCCGCTGGCTCCTTTTTATCATATCAACGCCTGTAAAACGCAGAAGACTATTTGCATATGAATGAGCTGATTCATAAAACTCACTGTTGCATACATTGTTTGCTCAGAGATGTTTAATCCATCGCAAAATGAGGAGATTTATTGTATATCAAGTTCAAATATTGGTCATCCACTTTCTTGAGATTATTTATTTTACAATAAGCAGTAGCTTCACAAGGACCTAAAGGACAATTTTTGCTGCCCTTCACAGTTGTTTGTTGTCAGAAAATAAAGAGTATTTGTGGTTGGTCAAGGCTGGACATCAGAGAGAGAGGACATCATGGTAACAGTAGGTCTTTTTATGAAATGTAAAATTGTTTTTTATATAGCAAACTCCAAATATAGCACTCTCCAAAAAGATTGCCATGCCCAACATGTTGAAGATTAGCAGCAAACCATGTTGAAGATTAGCGAAGATTAGCACAGCAAATTGTTTCAACACAAAAGCAGTACTGAGTACTGAGGCATCTCTTCCATTGACTTCCCTTCAAACTAAACAGCCTCCGGTTTCCCTGTTGGGCATTACGCCTTTTTGAGAATTCAATATTTTGCTGAGGTTGGTTGTAGTCGATAAGCTGATTATGTCATCATTTGTTGCACTCCTATTGGTTCTTCATTAGAGAGAAAATTCAGACATTTCAGTGCATTCAATAATTCATTCAATTCAATTAAAAAAAATATTAGTATTATTATTTTGTTGTATTTTTAATGTCTTTTCCATGTGGAATTGCGAAATCCGTTCATAAAAATGGAATTTACTGTATAATGCAAAATCTCCAGTAATTTGGAAAAATTTGAATGAAGAAATCAAAAGTGGAGCTGTACATTTATTCAAATTGCTATATGGATTTAGTGTCCGTGAGCTGGGATGGTTCTAGGATTTCATCCTCAGGGGGGTTTAGCTCTCAGTGAGAATGTGTAGCAAGAGACCATCACCTAAGAGGTGCCTCTTTGTAAATTGGCACCACTATATTACTCTATGGTAAGCCAAAAGTAGCCTACCGGTACTTAAATTGGCGCCAAGTCAATACAAAAATCTTATGAATGATATAATGACACCAGTCTTTCTGCAGTACAGTTCAAATCATGTGTAGGCTACTGTTAACAGACTAACAGAAAATTCATTTTATTAGTAATTAGTCATCATATCATTATTATGAACAAGTATTACGATTAACTAGCTAAAAAAAATATTGACTGAGGGCTCAACACTAAGGATATTTTTTTTTCTACTCAAAAGTACTGATAGTCTCTAAGTTGATCATAGAGACTATTGGTGGCAGTGGTTCTCCGATCTACTTAGGCCTATACAATGCTTTTGTAAAACACAGTCCTGGTCAAGCCAGTAGACCAGATATTTACTTGCCCTGCCAAAACATTCACTGGCCCTGCCTAAACAGTAAACATTCAATAATAAAAGTAGACAAGTAAACAAATTACAAGCAATAGCATGCATCAATACAATAAGATACAAAGAACGTTCAAACTGTCAACTCAATGCGAACAAACAAGTGTATTCTGACAAAGATTGGTTCAGTCACTCCGTATGTACTTTAAATAATGTTTAAATTGTGTAATATTTATGAATTTTGCTAAGTACTTGCCCATTTCATTGTGTCCGCTGTGCTCTTGCCGAGAGAGCCCGCCCACACTCTCTTCGGATTGGCTGTGGTTTTTGATCGATTTTATCGCTTCTCATTTTCGCGTCACGTCTAGTGTGTACAGTCAAATTGCTCGTCGCTGGAATCTTATCGTATCGTGTCTGGTTAGGACACGGTGTAAAACGTCAGGCGTAGCAAAATTATGGGTTTTAAAATTAAAACGCACTTGTGTAAACGGGGCCTTAATGCACAAATCTGTTATATTGACACACATTCAATATTTTCTTAACTGTTCTTGTTCACTTAATCAATTGTGTTTACGTGGATACTTGTCAAGACGGGCATTTTGAAATAATGTTGTGTGTATTTGCTGAAGAAGACACAAAAGAGAACCCAGATCAGTACTCACGTGCTGACTTTCCGTGTGCACACTTTAGATGTGTGCGTGCACAGAAATGATCTATCACAGCATGTGAGTACCGCAATGAGTTCTCTTTCTCGGCATCTTGCGCTTTTTAAATCACTTGAAAGTTTAAAATGACTTAAAAGACTTAAAAACGTGAAAATTATAAACTTTCTTGAGGAAGCAGCGGTGGCTGAGACGACAGCCAAAAGAACCTAGAACTGCCCCTGTCCTTGAGTATTAAACTGCAAAATATGAAGTCTGTTTGTTTTGCATGTCACTGTGTGAATGAGCAGCACAGTTTAATCTACTACACTTACTCAAGCACTATTGATGTTTGCAGTGTTTTCAGCTTCTGCCATCTCACACTACAAGTACACTACACATAAACTTCATCTCCAGAGCCCTTCAGAAAGTAAATTCACAAGCATTTGACAATTTTTATTTGATAAAAATATTGAAAATCAAATTCTTCACTATAACTCTGCAAAATAAAATTTCAGTCTAACTTGATAATCATAGAAAAGCTACATTCAAGTTACCCTGCTATAGTTTACTTCAGCGTTCCAAACCCGTAAATGTAACCCAAGATCTAGAGTTACATTAAAATGACATTCCTCATAAATGCAATAAAGTCTGTCCATCTACTAATGAGTTCCACAATATAATTACACAGTAACATAATACTCAAAGTTCTCAGTACTTATTGTAAATACACAGTAGTGCTTTAATAAGAAGTGTGAGCAATATGTGTTCTGTATGTACAGTGCGTTTGTGTGTGTCAGTGTCCTCTGCTCTCTGAAATGGAGACTAATGGGTGGCTCGTCTGGGCCTGACAAGCCCTGAGGACCAGTGTTCATACTCCTTGCGTCTGTCAT
The DNA here is from genome assembly GCF_018812025.1 of Megalobrama amblycephala. Lineage (NCBI taxonomy): Eukaryota > Metazoa > Chordata > Actinopteri > Cypriniformes > Xenocyprididae > Megalobrama > Megalobrama amblycephala. Next base: position 29,995,739 of record NC_063055.1, read on the forward strand.
CCATCATATATCATGTGCTCTGATGTGAGGAAATGGTGCTAAGCTAAGCGCCGTTGGGACAAGACCCCACTCCACTGACAGTTTCTGCACATCTACACCTTCACCGGAGCTACAGGAAACACAACATTAAGAGTCACTCCCAAGGACCATTACCCTTATGTACCTAAAGACGGCCAGTTATTCACAGACTAACACAATAGACATTGTTGCATACAAAAATAATATTGTCTATTATTGTGGTAAGAGGCGATTATATACTTTCCTGTTCAACTATCATGTTTCTAAACACTTCTGTTTATATGAAATCGAATTTACCACAGGCCGTGTGGTGTAAGGATTTTATATCTTTTATATTTTAATTTGATCTCTGTAAAGCCTGCAGAACCTAAAATAGCAAATGAAGATAATATTACATACCATAGGTATAGAAGAATATGATATTCAATAACCTGAGATTCAATAACCCATCATCCCTCTGGACATTAAACATGCATATTACATATAGGCTACAGGTGTTTCTTCAACTTCAGGCACTTTTATGTCCCAGGAGATGATTTTTTATTAAAACTAAGAAATTTTTTTTTTCTCTTTTGTCATATGAATGCCACATCCCATCATGCCAAATGTCATCATCCTTCAACATTTATTTTTCAAATAGCTTTTATGTATAGATTTTATTGTTGTTTCTTTTTTTTCAGACATACAGCGTTTACTGCATTTAAAACTATGACTATGATTAAAACGAAGAGTGAAATAAAAATGTGAAAATGATTTCTAATTTTTTTTTTTAAAAAGTCAGTTGATTTACACCATAAAAATTTTTACCATTTTTTCATAAGTTTTCATATGTTTGCAAAGAGTCCTTGTCAGTGAAGAGAAAAATTAAGACTTTTGATGTGTGAAAGAAAATTAAGACAAATAGAAGTTGTGAGAAGAATATCTTTATACATATACAGTACAGTCCAAAAGTTTGGAACCACTAAGATTTTTAATGTTTTTAAAAGAAGTTTCGTCTGCTCACCAAGGCTACATTTATTTAATTAAAAATACAGTAAAAAACAGTAATATTGTGAAATATTATTACAATTTAAAATAACTGTGTACTATTTAAATATATTTGACAAAGTAATTTATTCCTGTGATGGCAAAGCTGAATTTTCAGCATCGTTACTCCAGTCTTCAGTGTCACATGATCCTTCAGAAATCATTCTAATATGCTGATCTGCTGCTCAAGAAACATTTAAAGTGTACAATTGTACAAAATATTTGTGTACAATATTTTTTTTTCAGGATTATTTGATGAATAGAAAGTTCAAAAGAACAGTGTTTATCTGAAATCTAATCTTTTGTAACATTATAAATGTCTTTACTGCCACTTTTGATTGATTTAATGCATCCTTGCTGAATAAAAGTATTCATTTCTTTAATTTCTTTTCAAAAAAATAAAAGTAAAAATTCTTACTGACCCCAAACTTTTGAACGGTAGTGTATAATGCTACAGAAGCTTTGTATTTCAGATAAATGGTATTCTTTTGAACTTTCTATTCATCAAGGAATCCTGAAAAAAAAGTACACAACTGTTTTCAACATTGAAAATAATCATAAATGTTTATTGAGCAGCAAATCAGCATATTAGAATGATTTCTGAAGGATCATGTGACACTGAAGACTGGAGTAACGATGCTGAAAATTCAGCTTTGCCATCACAGGAATAAATTACTTTGTCAAATATATTTAAATAGTACACAGTTATTTTAAATTGTAATAATATTTCACAATATTACTGTTTTTTACTGTATTTTTAATTAAATAAATGTAGCCTTGGTGAGCAGACGAAACTTCTTTTAAAAACATTAAAAATCTTAGTGGTTCCAAACTTTTGGACTGTACTGTATGTATGTATATATATATAGTAAAGTGATGCAAGAATTTGTGGGGGGGGGGGAAATTGTGTGTATTTAGGATAAGTAACTGCTCTCATAGAAAAAAGGAACAAAAAGTATTATAAAATTATTAGAAACTACATTACATTCAACATATTACAGTCTGTAAGATTTATTTATTGCACCAAAGCAACATTTATTTGATCAAAAATACAGTAAAACAGTGATATTGGGAAATATTGTAATTTAAAACAACAACCGTTTTCTATTTTATACAGAAAATATGCTTATATTCTGATATGCTGATTTAGTGCTCAAGAAACATTTCTTATTGTAGACAGTGATATATGTTTTTTTTTTTTTCTAGGATTCTTTGATAAATAGAAATTTATTTAACATGTATTTGAAATAGAAATATTTTTAACATTATAAATGGCTTTACTGTCACTTTTGATCAATTTAATGCATCTTCTCTTTGCTGAATAAAAAGTATTAATTTCTTTCAGGGAAAAAAAAAAAAAAAAGTCTTACTAACCCCAAACATTTATATTTAAATTATTATATAAAAGTAAACTATTTATTTTCTACAAGTCCAAAGGCTTGTAGCTGAAGTTTGGAATAGGCTACACACACGTTTTGGCTGTATCACCTTAAGGGGTAATGGAAAGCCCTGCAGCCATTAGGAACTGCTGTTGCTCTTGAAATGTGCACCCAGGGGTCTAAAGAGAAATGTGCTGATTCATGATGTCTGATCGAGTGGTAAAGACAACAGGAAAGTGCACAAACTCCTACCTCCCAGGTGCAATTCATTTCCAAATGGCTGAGAACAGGGATGGGCAACAATTCTGAAAAGAACATACTGTTTTGGTGCCTTTTACATGATAGACTCTTGACACTCAAATTTGCTGTCAGAGATCGTGTAGCATATTCAACAACGTCTACCACGGCAACTTTTCTGTAAACTGTAACTGTTTCTGTAAACTGTAACTGTTTAAGCAAATTTCCTGAAATCTTGTAAGAGCTGTGTCCACTGAATCAACATCGCAATTCACCTCATTTGACAAATGCCGCTTGGCAGACGTTTCATGAGTGGACTTTGCTGTTGCTGCAGAAATGAGGCACTTAGTGTCTCGAATTTACAAGAGCTTCATCAGTCTTAAGTCAACACTAGCTCCTATTTCGGGTTTGTTGCTAAGGAATGGGATTTGTGTTGCCAATTTGTAATTGAGTTGACTCTGTAACAAGAGTGTAGGAGGAACGAGCAGAGAACAGCCCCGTTTACTCTGGGAATATGAGTCTGCCTATATGCAGCTACTAAGAGTGCCTGGATTTCATTAATAGTACTTTTTCATGATAATTAATCAACATCTTAATTATCTATCTATATTTATCTTTAGGTGTACTGCCATATGCCTCACACTTCCTTCAAAGGGGACATACCTGTACAGCATCACCATTTTGTTTTTCCTCGAAGCCCTCTTATAATGTTAGTTCATTGCTGCTGCTGCTGCATTGAATACGTCTTTGTTATACTGCATGAAAAGAGCAGTATTACAAAGGATAGAAATATAAAGTTCTAACACGCTGAATGCAACTGTAAGCTTACATGCAATGGCCATTTGTTGCCATTATGATTTTAAATTAGTTCCTGCCTCAGCTCAATCACACCAGCTTGGACTACCTGATCCACTTGGTCAGCTGTAAACGCTAGACAATGGCAAGTGAACATTGGTTTAATTCAGCTATATATGATTCAGAAGAAGAAGAGGTAGCGCAAATAATGCAGGGTCATCGACAAGTCAATGTATCAGAATGGTAATGTGTTTTATGTATGGCTTTCTACAACGTTGAGACACATAACGGCAATTGATATGATTAGCCTTTGGCTTGACTATGTTATCAAACAGATAATTATCTATTGCTAATGTTACATAAACCATGTTCCTATTAACCACCTTAGAGTCAGACAGCTGCCTTCTAAAAATCAGCATCCTTAGAAATGCTTTGAACATCATAGAAAGTCAGTGGAGAAGGACATAGTTCATCATAACATCATAATATACATCATATGCATAATTCACTTGCTATATTGCTAAATGTACCCGGTTTTTCCTATCCCTACCTAAAGGTATTTTTGTGCTCACTGTGTTAAAATGCCTACAGAGCATGATAGAAATGTTAGGAAAACCCCACCTTGCATATGTTTGTGACGGTAGGAAACAGAGGCGGTTACAAACCACATTTTTGAGACTGTGTTCGGTAAACAGCTGTTTTAAGAAGAAAATACTCAGCAATGGTGTTGACTTATGTATTTGCAAATGGTTTGTCATAAAGCATATTAAAAACACCACACAGACATATAAACAACAATTGAAACTTTATTTTCACAACAGATGATTTTTTTTTTTTTTATTTAAAATGGACAGTTAATTTGTCTATTGTTGCTAACTTCAAACTTCACCACAGTACTGAGCGACACACAATAGTTCTTGAATAATTCAGTGTTTTGAACAAATTGGTTAAGTAAATGATTCAATGACAGAATTTAATTCATGCATGAATCAACATTTTAAATAAATTGGTTTTATAAGACAATGATGCTAAAAATTTAGCTTTGCCATCACAGGAATAAATTACATTTTTAAATTTATTAAAATAGAAAACAGTGGTAATACTAAATTTGAATGATATTTCACAATATTACTGTTTTTACTGTATTTTTGTACTATATTTTACAAATAAATCCAGCCTTAGCATAAAAGACTTCTTTACAAAACAACTAACCAATCCCAAACTTTTATATGCATATGAAACATTCACAAAACAATATGTACAAAACAAACAACAACAACAACAAACCTACTGAAACAGTTAAAGGGTTAGTTCACCCAAAAATGAAATTTCTGTCATTAAGTACTCACCCTCATGTCGTTCCAAACCCGTAAGACCTTTGTTCATCAGGGTGAGTAATTAATGAAATTTCATTTTTGGGTGAACTAACCATTTAAGCTGAACATTGAACATACTTTTTTTTTTTAAATGTGTCTGTCATGTGTTCATATTTCCATCTAACTGACGTCAGAAACATCAAAACAAACAGTTTTTGCTGCTTTTTTCTTTTTCTTTTTTTCTTTTTTTTTTTTTGGTAAATGCTCTTTTTGAAATGGGGAGCATTTTGTATGCTTTTATTTTAAAACTTCAAGGAAATTTTGATCTCTCATGGCCCCTTAGCTACATTCAGTTTCTCTGTCAGCCACAGTGTGATGCTTGAACAATGAATATTTAATGCACTTAACACTGTTTTATTAAATGCGACCATAGGCTTTCTCACAGGAAGGAGTAGTTTTACTGTATGTGACATCCTGTGCAGGGTGATTTGAAGTACTCTGGACACACACCCACAAAGACCAAGAGCACATATTGAGTTCACCTTCCTTTCAGTAAGGTCCTGAGCTCATCAACAACCTATTGTTTTGGAACAAGAAAGAAACGTGGAGGGAGAGATTGTATCGGCTATAAAGCTGTTGGTTATGAAGGGATTTTGTGGAACCCTCTGGAGTCACAAGCTCTCATGGGATTGATTCCACTTTCAACTTACAAACACTACAAGGACAGCACTCCACCACTCACAACACAAGTCTCCTTTGTGCTCTGTATGAGGTTGTTTCATTTTCGTATAAATCCTCACTCGTCTATGGTTGGAGAAAGACCCCATAAAATCAAAATTGGGGTTTTGTGACATTTAGTCCATGATAGATATACCATAAATGTATATAACAGGTCTGGAGGTGTAGGAGAAGGTAGTGCCAAGCCCTAAATTTAATGCATGGTTTCTTCATTGTTTTCATCCATGATACAAGCTGTCATGTAACTAAACCAAAGGCTATTGGTTATTTTCAATATGTTTCTGAATGATCATTTTGTTGCAATAGGAAGTCAGTCAGTACAGGCAAGACTAATTGTATTCATCAGATAAAGGCTTTTTCACTTTATCTAGTAAAAATCCAAATGTCAAGTTATGCTTTTAGTGCAATTTGGCACCACTAAGTGGCTCGTAGCTGTGTCACAGTGGCCTTTTCATTCTTTTCAGAAACATATTGATGTACTGTAAATAAGCATGAATGTTTACCTTCACCATGGCTTTTCTTTTGTGGAGTAGAGAGCTTTACAATATCCTTCTTAAAATGACCTCTGGCTAAGTTCCGATTTCAAAAGTAGGTCTCCACTTCTAAAAAAATGACTTGGGTAGGAGTGCAACCTATTAACGTCTCATAAGTGGCTAATTGTGAAAAGTTGCCTCTTAAAGATTTTTTCTGTATTACTAAACATTTTACAGGCCCAGAGCATGGATGACACTATTTCATAAATTACTGATAGATCTAGGTCAGTCTAGCTGGTTAAAACTCTAATTAACCACTGGAGGACTACCAAACTGCCCTGGGATTCAAGACTGTGTGGATGACCAATAAAGTTATCTGTGCACTCAGTTTTAAAACAATCATTAAAGTCAACTGTATCTGAAAGGTTTGGGGAAATAATAATAATAGCAATAAATCTGTCTTTTCATGCATTCAGTGTCAGCAATTGATATTGATGTATTTTCATAAGACATATCAGGTTATGGCAAACTGACATTAGTATTATAGTATTAGGACCACCTACAGTCATACTAGCTGACCCCTCCTTTGTACAGATCTGATACTGATCTATTTTTTGAATTCTATTCTAGAATTCCCTGCACTGATAACTGAACAGTCTTTACATTCATTAGAGGATCAGTAAATGGCTTATTTAGAATCATTTGTTTGCTTTTGGGGAATGAGACTCATTCATTGGGGCCAGAAAGGCTCTTTATCATTCCATTGGCCCTCTTGCTACTATTTGTACTATTGTAATTAGTCATAGTGTGCATTTGGAAGGCTTGATTTTAACTGGCCTCAAATCATGACATCATACCTTTAGACAGTATATAGAGAAATGAGTGAAAGATTATTTGAGGATTGAAAAACATCTCACAAAGTTCATTACATCATCCTATGAAGTATGTGGCTGGAGATTGTGTATTTATTTTGTGGTCATAAAAGGAGGAACATGGTTGACATAATCTCAGTGGAGATAACTAATTTAATTGTGAAGGGAATGTTTCAGGGCTCATATGCCTTTGCGTCTCACCACACTCCTCCACTCCACTCATCCTCCACTGCTACTGTATGAGGTCTCTGTTTTAAATCTCATATTTCATAACCTATATCTCATAGCTAAGATCGCATATATCTTAAATCTCATATATAAAAATCTCATATCTCATACAGTCTCATATCTCAGATCTCATAGTTTATATTTTAAATCTAATTTCTCAAATCTCCTATCTTATATCTTAAATTTCGTATCTCAAATCTCATTGCTTATATCTCAAATCTCAAATCCCAAATCTTATACCTCATATATTTTATCTTGAATCTTTTATCTTAAATCTAATACTTCAAAACTAATTTTTATATCTGAAATCTCATATTTTATATCTTAAATCTCATTCATGGTCTGGTAACAGAATGCTAGATCTAAAGCACTGGGTACACTTCGTTATTTTTAGATGTACGCTAGCGTATGCGCACAGTCAAATGCATAGCCTTGCAAAGTATACTTCACGTGACTCGTACGCGTATACAGGTGTTCGATGCATACACAGTTTTGAGCAATCTCTCGCCACGAGTTACAACCCATGTAAATATATTTGTATTCTTTCATGCTAGATTTGTACAAATGAGGGTACTCTCTAACCCCTTTGCACAATCTGTCATCTATACAGGACTCCATTGTTGCTGTAGCTTGCATGCATACTGGTCTGTTCTGTTTATGCAGGTTTTATTTGACTATCTTGTAAATTGACGTCCCCACGTGCAGCATAACCTGATTTTGCTGAGTTCAACATGTTCCTGGGTCAACATTTTTGTTGATCCTGGAACAACATTCAAATCAGCAATCAGATTTGAGCGACAAGTTTACAGATTTTGTCAAATTTAGGCTTAAAATCATGAATTGGTGCTTCTACATCAGTGTTATTCATCTATCATTTCCCTCCGATTTTTGGGATAACTTATGGGTAGGGTTAGGTTTAGGGGTAGGAATGGGGTTAAGACTAAATTTTCAGACTGGAATGTTGTTCCAGGATCAACAAAAATGTTGACCCAGGAACGCATCTAACTCAGCAAAATCAGGACGTGCTCACGGGCATTGTACGCTTACCCTCGCGTACGCGTAAAAATTTAAGTATCCTTTGGGCTTAATAAGTCGTAGAAGACAAAAATAACCATCATTTCCATCATTTCCATCATTAATAACAGATTTAAATTGTCAATGTGTTGTCAATGCTTCACGTTGGGTTGTTCTTTGCCTCCACATCGTGCATTAAATTATCCCTTACATATAATAGATTTATTTTTTTATCTTAAATCTCTTATCTGAAATATCATGTCTTGTATCTCAAATCTCATCACTGAAATCTCATGCCGTGTATCTCAAATCTCATATCTAAAATCTCAAATTTTATATCTCATATCTTATATCTCATATTTCAAATCGCATATCTTATTTTTCAAATCTTTCTCCTGGTGGGAACAGAAATAGGATCTTCACGTATAACCCTTAAACTCGGGTCTTTAGTAACCCAGGACATCATTCACTACTCTCCTCCTGATTTATTTAGAGTTAGAATATCAACCTTATTAGTATTCCTCAATCAATTCATTATAAACAATATAACAAGAAAAAAATAATAAAAATATAAAAGAATGCCTGTAAAAATTGTATAGGGCGCTAATGACCTGAGGTGTCTAACAGTGTAAGCATATTTTTTTCTGCACAACAATCATTGATGACTGAATAAGTGCAAGTCACCTGTATTCCATAAGGTGGCAATGTCTGATACACAATGATGAAGTGACGTTTCACTCATAGTTACCTCAGGCAGAAAACAAAAGAAGAGGAAGCATCAGCAAAACTTGAAATGTCTCAGAGATTTATTACAGAGCAAGTACTGAACGCAATCAAATAGTAGTGTCACTGTCACTTTATGGTGGATCTGGAAAGAAGCTCTCAGCGATCAAAATATTGATTTTGCAGATGTTGAAAATGAAAGTTTTGAGCATATGTTTGAGATCTGACAAGGACAGTGATGATGGCATAAAACATCTGCACAAACGTCTCAGGTTATGACTAGCTCCCTGAGAAGGGAACGAGGACCAGGATGCTTTGGGAACGCCTCAGTGTGATTGCGTCTGATGCACGTATGTCAACTCATCCAATGGCGAGAGTAAACGTCACAGGCAGGTGACGTCATGATCAGGAAAGGATAAAAACACATCTGGTAAGACCAGTCTTTAGCTTCAATAGCCAAAGCAAATTGATCACAGGGATGCAGGGAGTATGGCAAAGCAACACAGTGTTTCGTTCCCTTCTCAGGGAACTATGGTTACAGTCATAACCTGAGACATTCCCTTTTGAGGGAACTCGTGCTGTGTCTGTCAGGACGCTTTGGGAAAGATATACCAAAACGGTGTACTACAAAATGCCTATCCATGTGAAACTGTGGCACACTAAGACGAGAGCACCGAAGAACTTGGAGCTGCGTCCAGGTCGAGATCATAATATCTCACAAACGTGAGTGGCAAGGACCTGCCCGCCGCATCACAGACCTCTTTGAGTGAAACCCCCGACAGCAAGGACTTGGAGGCTGCCATACTCCTAGTAGAGTGAGCTCTGACAGACAGAGGAAACTGCTGACCAGAGACCTCATAAGCAAGTGTTATAGCCTTGACTATCCACTTGCTAACTGTCTGTTTGGACACAGGCCGTCCCCTATTGCGCAGTCCATAACCAACTTGCTCACACTGGACACACAAGATTCAACTTTTCCTGGTCTGGATCTGAGAACGGAGGAGGACAGAAAGCTTGCAGCATTATAAGCCATGGAATATGGGCCAGAACCTTAGGTATATAACCCGGTTTAGGGTAAAGGAAAGCTTTGACCATTCCTAGTGCAAACTCAAGGCACGTAGCGGGTGCAGATAGGGCCTGAAGGTCTTCTACTCTTTTTAGGGAAGAAATGGCAAGGAGTAAAACAGTTTTCAATATCAGAAATTTTTCTGAGACAGAATCAAGCAGCTTAAATGGAGCTGCAGATAAGCCTTCCAACACAATGGCCAAATCTCAAGCAGGAACCCTAGTGCTTGTTGCAGGTCTCAGCCACAGAGTGCCACGAAGGAGGCTTTGGGTTCTTCCCTAAAGTTGTACCATCCACAGGGACATGGAATGCAGAAATAGCTGATACGTAGACCTTTAGGATGGATGAGGATAGCCCTGAAGAAAAGTGTACCAATTGGGCAGTTAACCCTTTAAAACCGGATGGAGCGCCCATGCTCCCATTTGTGTGTCTCTCTTTAAGAGCCAATAAAAACTGAACTGAATAGGTAGCACAAAAGTTCTTTTTGCATACAAAACCAGAGACTTTACAGATCAAGTTCAGATCAAGCCTCCAACATGCTTCTGTTGCATTGTTTTCACCCTCTAATGAGTCTGAGTAATATGTGTTTAGAACAAAAACAGCACAGCCGCTAACTGAATGCAAATATGTAGAATTCACGTGCTCATAACTTCAGGAAAAATGCACAGATCATTGAAAATGGCACATCATTATTTGAAGCAGATTCCCACGATTAAAATGAACCCAAAATCAACATAATATATTGTGTTGATCACAAGATATTACTCACGGAATGATTTAACATACTTGGTTAAAAAGATGTCTCTCATCTTTCCGGGATGCAGTGTGTATCCAATGTTCCCGGACCCATCCATGTTCATTTTCCAACGTGGAATAATACAAAATAGGTATCATCTTAAAGCTTAGAATCATTCAATCAACCATTTTGAAAAACTCCTAATGGGTGCTGAGAAGTGCCTCTAAACCGGAGTTTACCACCCATGGGCACCATCTGACTGTGAAAAAATGAATAATAATTTACTCAACTATACTTTATGCTATCACCACAAAATTTGAACCAGATACAGCTCCCATGTAAGAGAGCATCACCAAAAAGATTTTTTCTCTGATCTTATTGCCTTCCTAAATTATTCCATGTCAAATAAAAAAAAGAAAAATATATATATATATATATATATATATATATATATATATATATATATATATATATATAACCCTTTTGTTAACCCTAGGGGTTAATTTCAATGCTGTGTTAAAAAAGAAAACCTGGGTTCCCGGCAGTTGAATGGGGAATTTAGCCGGTGTTTCTTTTCTTTAAAATTAAAACAGTTGTAATTTAGCTTTTCTCCTGTACCAATAATTACACAATAAAATTAAAGTAGGAAAAACCCTTATTTATATTTTTCTTAGAAATTTGTAAATGTGTTAAATGAATTAACTATCTAAAAGAACAATGAAATGCCAGATAACAATTTAGGAAAAAGGATTAGCAATGATTTATTTATTTTTTTACACTAATAAAATGACTTTGTTTTGTTTCAAAGAAAGCACTGAATGACGAAACAAATAATTAAGTTGTATAGAGAACAGCAAATAACACAAATTATTTTACCCAAAAATCTGTGAATTATTTGTTTTCCAGCAAATAAAAGATTTATACAACCTCTCAGAATTCTTTTTTCAGATACTTAATTTCTTAAACCTGTATTCTTAAATTTTAACCTCAAATTAAAATATGAGATAAAATGTCAAACCCTTGATAAAGTTAAACACTTCAAAAATAATAAAACAATACCAAAATCACGTTCTTTCAAGATCTTTTACACACTTCCAAAGGAAAAGAAAAACACTGAGATTATGTTTCTGTCCCATATGAAAATTTTGGTATGAGTCAGTAACACGCGTCAAAAATGTACGCGTACCGTTGGTGCACATACAAAACTGAAGAGTTCTGTGCGATCTCTCTCACAGTCAACAAGTCTCAATAAATGAACTCACCCACGTCCATCCAATGATAATGACGAGGCAATGTTGGAATCACTCACGACCCAAACTCACTTTCTCCAGTCCCGTTCAATCCACACGAAACAAAGTCCAGTCGAGCTGCATCCAGTGATGAAATGCAAGAGGTGTCCAGTCCCAAATGAATTTAGAACAAGTTCACAACGAACTTCTTCACACCAGTCACTGTTTGCAAATGTAAATGTCTCTATCTGATAAGAAATCAGCACACACGGAGTTCTCAAACAATCGCGAATAGACTAACAGGAAAAATAAATCACTTTAAGCAGTAAAGCAAAATAAAATGAATAAAACGTTTCCTATAAACGTTTTCCTTTGCACTTTGGGCCTTATATTATATACAGATAATATAACTGGTCTCCAAAATGACGACATATCTCACGCGAACGATTCACATGCCGCTGCTTCTCTCCATGTGCGATGCTCAAGACACGAAACGATCGGTTTATGTGAGAAACCGAACAGTATTTATATAATTTTTTACCTCTAATACACCACTATGTCCAACTGCGTTAGGCACTCAGTTAGTGAGGTCTGATCGTGCTCTGACAACGGAAGTGATGTCTAGCACTCATTGAAGTGTAAGTGCGAGACATCACTGCTGTTGTCAGAGTGCATTCAGACCTCACTAACTGAGTGCTGAACGCAGTTGGACATAGTCCAGCAGCATCATATAAGCCACAGATGGGTGCCATGATCTAGCTGTATTTGATAACTGAAATAGAATGTATACGTACAAGTTATGTAACTGAAAGAGCACAAATGACGGCTAAGAGATTAAATCTCCTATGAAAATTTGCAGTGCTACATATCAAAGAGGCTGAGAAAAGAACAACACAGACAAATGCGACAAGTAAATGCCGTTAACATTAGCTTTCTGTTTTCTTTATGTCTTGTAACTCTTCTGTGTTTAATATCTACGCATAAATTCATGTACACTTACATCACTGTCATTTCTTTTGTGCTGGTTTAGACCCTACTCTGAAGTAAGAGCTAATTTAGTCCCCCAAAATGCCTTCCTATAACTAAAATCATTTCTGCAGTGCAAACACGGCAAAATATGGGTAATTCCGCCATTAGGTATTTGAACTATAAAAACATTTATGATGTTCAATGTATGGAGAAAACAAGGTGCAATGAAAGTCAATGGTGTCTGAGGCTGAAGCTTTTGTGTTCCAGTGAAGAATGAAAGTCATACGGGTTGGAAACAACATGATGGTGAGGAAATTATGACAGAATTGTAATTTTTTTATTCTATTCCTTTAAAAAATGCAGTTAAACTTGTAGATTTCTATAGCTTGATCCACGGCGAGAAGGCGAGAGAAGACAAAGGCGTTCAGTCTCCGTGTTCAGTGAAAAGAAGCACCGTCGCTGAAGGAGACAGATCTGATTTACTATGGCGAAATGCTTGCTTATTTAGCCAGACGCTCTGCCCATTTTGGCGGGCTTTGGCGTGCTGCATCGCCATAGGCTCGTGCAGCTCCGCTGCGCCATCAGTGGTTCAAAAATGGCTTCAGTGAATCAGAGAAAAAGGAGTTTTTTCCCATCCGCAGTATGAGTGAAGTATCAAAAGGGAACATGTTTTTTTGTTTGTTTTTTGTCTTTTTTGTGCATTCAAAGCAATATCAATAAAACTGCAGTTGGGTTGTTTTTATTAAGTAATAATAACAAAAAATGCAGGTAACTTACAAAATTAAAGTTCAATTAAATTATTTATTTATACATATTAAAAGCTTGTTTCTTAGCAAAAGCTGATAACTTCAACAGTAGTTTTTTTTAGCAAAAGCAGATAACTCCACATTTCAGTTAAACAAAACCAAATAATTGCTTTGTAAATGGCCAGCGGCTGTGTGACAGACAGCTGACAGTTGACGTTTGTGCGTGCATTTTAAAGTTGTATGACTTTCTATTGGGTTTTGACATGCTTCACTGTAGGCGACGATGGGACGCTGGACAATATGAACAGGTAAAATATGTATGGTTAAACTGTGTTAGTTTTATATTGTTAGCAACCAGGGCGGACTGGGACAAAAATTCAGCCCTGGCACTGTAGTCACCCAAGCCCACATTACCTTACCAACACAGCCCCACCCACAGACACGCACATTCCCAGGTAAAAAAAGTAAACTTCCATAATGTACTTAACCCTCAGAGGTCTGAGGATTTTTGGGACCCTGGAGAAGTTTTGACATGCCCTGACATTTGTTCTTTTTTCAGTTGTTCATAAACATATTAATGGAAAAAGTGTCATTACACTGTATTCAGCACAAACTAGGCTACAATAATATGTGAGGAACATGTATGTACATGTTTGTGTTTTTGAAGGAATAACGTTTATGCGTGGTTATTGAAAAAACAAAAAACTTAAGTCACTGAAATAAAGCCAAAAAATATATATTAAATCTGTGTTCACAAGACTTCTGGGTATTTGAGGTTGTAGACTAGAGTTTTTGCTTCAAAATGAGGTAATAATTATGATGCCTGCTTGTTCATATAAAACAATAGAGAGATTTAAATTTTCTAAAACATCTTTGGTCAAGAAACACAGTATGCATGGAGGTGTGAATCCTCATGTATAATGGGTGATTCTCACCTGAGAAGACAAAAGAATCACATAATAATGAACTGAAATGACTTGCATATTAATGAGGCCTTTCAGTCAGGTAGGCTGTGAAAAAACCCTCTGTGATCATGATTCAAATCACATCATGTTGTAAATTAAACATACAGAAAAAACAGCAATACTGTGAAAAATTATTACAATTTAAAATAATGGTATTCTATTATATTCTTTAAAATATAATGTATTTCTGTGATGCAAAGTGTCTGAACAATTATGTTACCTCTATGGCATTTCATATAGCCTTTTAGCTTAAAAGCATGCACATGTTGAGAAATATTGATGGATTCTCATGTTTATGTCAATTTTCTATACACAGGAGTAATATTTATTGTCATCACTATGAGTGCTGGATACTGTGTTTTTAATTCATACTTGCAGCTGGAGGGCGCTCTGTACACCTTTAGTCCACAAATGCCTGAGCACTAAAGAAGAATAGGCAATCCAGGAACTAACCGAACTAACAGAGGCCAGAGATTGCTAACTGTGGCTATTCAAAACACTTTTCAAGACGATAAATACACGATTGAGACGATGTATGCATGTATTGACTCAGAATTTGCGTCTGAATAGCGCTGGCTCCGTGGGCGTGGCCGCATTAGCGGATAATGAGCTGAATCAAGGACTTCTGACATGGCTCTCTTTTCATACAGATTACATAAACACAGAATGTTTGTTTTCGATTTGACTTACACGATTTAAAACCTGACATTTCAACATTTTTTTAGACACAAGTCTAATTTTTTTGTGATTAGTATTCACTAAGTTACAGTTAATTTTCTGAGAACTTTCAGATTGGACTTCGTTCAGAGGGAGACGAGAGATCACGCATCATGTTAGTTTTCTTTATTTTACAAAAAGCACAACATTTTGTTTTTACTCTGAGTGTACACAAATAAAAGAAGATATTCCACAGATTAAAATGGTGTATAACTCTTAATTGTATGTGCAACATTAACGGAGTATTTTGAGTGTCTTTCACACTGGTAAGAAAAAAACCGTGGTGGTATCGCCGGCGATTCCCTCAGACCTCAGAGTGTTAAAGTGTTCTATTTTCACACACTAATTTTGCACTTTAAAGACCCCCTGTGGTGAAAATCACGTTTTTAATGTTGTTTATATGTCTATGTAGGGTTTTTAATATGCTTTAAGACAAACCACGTGCAAATTCATAAGTCAGCAACATTGCTGAGTATTTTATGTTTGAAACTGCAGTAAACCAAAAACCTGGGTGTTTGTGATGTCACAGGCTACCTTATAACCAATCACAACAACGTGCTGGCAGGCTTTAGCATATCATTAACTACGACTGCTCTGAAGAAGGAAAGTGTCGAGAGAAGCCAGGTTATCCCGGTAAATTTTCTATATGCCTTTCTCCGCTGACGTTCTGAGTTGTTCAAAGCATTTGTAAGGATACTAATTGTTAGAAGCCAGCTGTCTGACTCTGAGATAAAGAACAGGAATGGTGTGTGTAACATTAGTAACATATTATTAGCTGTTTGGAAAAAAAAAAAAAAAAAAAAAGCTGTTTGATAACATAGTCAAGCAAAAGGCTAATCCTATTAATTTATATTAATTAATGACAGAACGGTGCAAGGGCTGTGCCAAATGTGTGAGTGCATAGGGGCTCGTGCCAAAGTAAAGTGACAGCTGACTTGAAGTAAAGCCAATCAAGTTCATGTTTTTGTCCTTCGAAATATTTTAATACTATAAAACATAGCTAAAACAATATTGCTCTGAGCGTGTGCGTGTGACCGTGATTCATGTGCATACTCAGTCAGTGTGTCCTCACACGCCAAGTTCTGAGAGCTATTCAGTCCATTAGAAATTCTGATTTTGGCCGCCTCTGGAATGGATCAAACCATAGATATTAGCCTACCTGATAAGTTCAAGTAAATACGCTGGAAATCAGTGCTCATTCAAGTATGTGCATTTATTTCATGTAGCCACAACACAAACAACAAATTGCTTGTCACTGCAGCAACAGTAGGCTATACTCTCCAAGCTGGCCTGAGTGAGTGGAGGCGGGGCTAATTTGCATATTCATTGATCCATGTATATTAAATGAGGCAAGATTGTAGAGTTACATTCAAGCTATTTTAAGGCATGAAGAATTTTTTTCATGTTTATGCTGTTTTTTGACATATATGGTAGCTTACTTTTTAGGCTATGTACTGCAAAATTACTCAACTACACCATTAGTTTGCTTATTAAATAATCTCTTTTTTCTCATAAAAAAATTAATATCTAAATTAAAGCTGCTGTCCGTAACTTTTTTTGTTCAAAATTGACAAAAATTATATAATTAAAATTAACAACATGAATCCATTTTCCAAACCATGTTTTTGTCTAACCCTGAATCATTATGGTACACTTATAATAAGTGTTTATATTCAGACTATTTCAGACCGGACTGGTAGGACCCGCAGCAGAGTATCACAGTAACTGCGTGACTCGCCATAGACATACACAGAGAAAAGTAGCTCCGGCTACAATGTTCTTCCGTAAGACGTGTGCAGTTCTGTTTATTAACAGCTAGAGGGCCAAAAATCACGGACTGCAGCTTTAAATAAATAAAGTTTCTGGATCTAGGTGCTAGGGGCAGAATTCTGCCATCTGCTGGTTAGAGAAAAACCTGTAGGAATTACAGTTACAGAAAAAATGTCTATTGACCATATATCCAGCAGAAGCCCAAAGAAATCCATTCATTTTTTCTGGATGTGGCCAACTGCTCCTCACAACTTTTGTGATACATATTTTATGAATATATTTAAAGCTGCTGTCCGTAACTTTTTTTTTTGTTCAAAATTTACAAAAATTATATAATGAGAATGTACAACATTAATCCATTTTCCAAACTGTGTTTTTGTCTGTTTATATTCTGACTATTTCAGATCGGACTGGTAGGACCCGCCGCAGAGTGTCACAGTAACTGTGTGACTCGCCATAGACATACATGGAGAAAAGTAGCTCCGGCTACAATGTTATTCCGCAAGACGCTTGCAGTTATGTTTATTAACCGCTAGAGGGCCAAAAATTGTGGACTTCAGCTGCATTAAAATCAGTATTTTTTTTCAAAGGTTAGAAATTGTAGTTTATTGATTTATTTTGAAATGTTTGTTTTTGCATTGTACTAGCAAACTCTTTAAGTCAACAGGTTATAGGTATATACTAGAGTCTGCTATTTAATCTGCACACTAACATGATTGTAGTTGTCATTTCCCATGACAAACCATTGAGTTCCTCTTGGGCCGCCCCTCAGTCTGCTCGTCACCAAGGGTGTCGTCCCCTGCAAAAAAACTCCGGCCCAGCCTGCTCTACTGTGTCTGTTGCGGGGAGATGACACCTCCCGTCTCTGCTGCTGTTTAAGTGGTTGGTGAGAAAATCACCCCTGAGACGAGTGACCCAGAGATGGGTGGGGCTGCTCTTTCCACCCCCCGGAGGAGGGCCAGGTGGTAAATCCTTTTATTGGGTTTATTTCTGTTCCCAAATTACCAATTTAGATTGGTAGTTGAAATCATTCTTATAACTCTACCCTCCAAACAGAAGCATAAAGTTATCTTTGACAAACAGCAAATAAAGTCTCGGTTACATAGGTAACCCTCGTTCCCTGAAGGAGGGAATGGAGACGTATGTCGGACAGACCGACAAATAGGAATCTCGCTAGAGAGGCCAGTCTACTTAGAGTGTAACTAAAACGAGCCAATGCACATTGGCATGCAATCGTAGCATCAGCTGCTCGAGACAGCCTACGCTCCAACCCTTGCTGCAAAAAGGAAAGCACGACTCCGATCGAGCATCTTCGGGGGACTTCTCGGCGAGAAGAGCACCACTCGACGAACAGGTTCCACTTCGAGGCGTAAGCACGTCTCGTAGACGGTGCATGTGCCGAAGTGATGGTGTTAAGTACCTAGGTGGGTAAGTCACCTAGAACCTCTGCATCCCATCCAGGGACCAGACATGGAGTTTCCAGAGGTCTGGACGCGGGTGCCAAAGAGTGCTCTTCCTCAGAGGAATGGGCCAGGGAGGGGCTGTCGCGAGGAGTGAGAGTTCTGGGAACCAGGTCCGGTTGGGCCAATAGGGCGCAACTAACAGGACCTGTTCCTCGTCCTCCCTGACTTTGCACAGAGTCTGTGCAAGTAGGCTCACTGGGGGAAACACATATTTGCGAAGGCCCCGGGGCCAGCTGTGTGCCAGTGCATCTGTCCCGAGTGTTCCCTCGGACAGGGAGTAAAACAACTGGCAGTGGGAGGTTTCTGGTGAGGCAAACAGGTCTACCTGAGCCTCTCCGAACTCTCTCCAAATCAGCTGGACCACCTGGGGGTGGAGTCGCCACTCTCCCGGCAACGAGCACACCGGGAACATGAATGGCGCTAAGCGACCTCAGATGCTTCCGACTCCACAGGAGGAGATGGCGGGCGAGTCGCGACATGCGACGGGAGCGTAGACCACCTTGACGGTTGATGTACAGTCGCAGTGTTGTCCGTACGGACCAGTACATGCTTGCCCCGTAGCGGCCCTTTGAGGTGGCTCAGAGCAAGGCGTACTGCTAGCAACTCGAGGCAGTTGATGTGCCAATGCAGATGGGGGCCTGTCCAAACCCCTGACACTGCATGCCCGTTGTACGTGGCACCCCAGACGGTGGCAGAGGCATCTGTGAATACCACAGCATGCCGGGACACTTGTTCTAGGGGCACTCCTGCCAGGAGAAACAAAGGGTCCGACCACGGGCTGAAGGCTTGGTGGCACTCCTCAGCGATTGCCACCCGGAACGTGCCGCGTTGCCACGCCCATCTCTGGACTCGGCCGTGAAGCCAGTGTTGAAGCGGTTTCATATGAAGCAGACCGAGCGGTTTTTGGTTACTGCCGCTGCGGCAGCCATATGCCCCAGGAGCCTCTGAAAGAATTTCAGTGGGACCGCTGTCCTGCCGTTGAACGTATTCAGGCAGTTCAACACCGACTGAGCACATGCTCATTTCTGTGTGAGCATTTTGAACGGTAGCTTGTGAAGGCTCAGAATCAAAACTCACAGGTCCAGGATAGGTCGTAATCCACCGCTCTTCTTGGGTACAATGAAGTAGGGACTGTAGAACCCTGACCTCATATCAGCTGGAGGAACCGGCTCTATCACATCCTTCGCCAGTAGGACCGCGATCTCCACACGCAAGAAATGGGCATTGACTGCTTTCACTATATACCAATAAATTGGTAATTTGGGAAAAGAAATAAACCCAATAAAAGGATTTACCACCTGGCCCTCCTCCGGGGGGTGTAAAGAGCAGCCCCACCCATCTCTGGGTCACTCGTCTCAGGGGTGATTTTCTCACCAACCACTTAAACAGCAGCAGAGACGGGAGGTGTCATCTCCCCGCAACAGACACAGTAGAGCAGGCTGGGCCGGAGTTTTTTTGCAGGGGACGACACCCTTGGTGACGAGCAGACTGAGGGGCGGCCCAAGAGGAACTCAATGGTTTGTCATGGGAAGCTCCCCGGTCTGCTACTAACTGAGGAGAACTGCTGGGCTCAGTCCTCGACAGTGTCACTGAAAAGGCCACCTTTATATGAAAACATAAACCCCCCACGAGCATCGTTTCAGCACTCGCCCACACATGTGAAACAGTGATCGTGGCCGTCAGTGAGGACAGGAAATGACCGCATTCAGAAGCACACAAGTAGAATGTCATCTTTAAAAAGATGCAAGCTCTACTTGTGTAAGCTCTTTTAGGGACTTTACTCTTTTTAAAGTTCTGAAGAACGCAGGGGAACGGCCGTCGCAACACAGACAGGGATTGTGTGCAGCCTGTCATGTGCTCTCTCTCTCTCTTTGAAGGCGCTCACTCTTACCAGCCGTAAAAACAGCTTTTCAGTGCTCAAAAGCGCACCGTACCGGCCATGAGAACAGCCTGACACTGTCAAAACAGCCATTTGCTCAATAATGACAAACGAAACAAAAAGCAGAAAATAAAGAGAGGACTTCGACCCCACTGCTGTGCTGTTCGCCCACACTCGGAAAAAAAGAGAAGTTCAACCAAAAAGCTTGACTAGTCTTCTAGCAGACACTTGCTTGCAGAGAACAGGAACAAACACCGCTCGGCTCCGCAGTGAAAAGCTGAAGATGCAACGCACCTGCTACTCATTATATACCCGCGCTGCGAGGCGAGCAGCTATGATTGCATGCCAATGTGCATTGGCTTGTTTTAGTTACACTCTAAGTAGATTGGCCTCTCTAGCGAGATTCCTATTCGTCGGTCTGTCCGACGTACGTCGAACGTGAGCGACTGAATGGGAACTATATTTTGAATGACTGGTGGCTTTATACCAACTTTATTGTATTTACCAAAAAGTTTGAGAATGCTATAATTTATATATTACACACAAAAAAGTGAAAAAAGTGGCCAAAATGTCAACATGAACTGATAATGAAACATGGAAACTGCTGATAAATAGAATTGCAACATGGGCATGGGTTAAGGCTGATTTATACTTCTGCGTCAAGTGTACGCCGTAGCTACGGCGTAGGCTGTTTTGCACCTCTTCAAAAATGTAACAACGTGTCAATTCTATGCTGACCGCAAGCGCTGTGAATGGTCTGCTAGAACCCCTCCCTCAGGTTAAAAAACTGGCGCGGAGCAATAGGAAAAGAGCGAGCGCTTTCAACTTCCATAGGAATGAAAAACACTTGACACATACAGTCAAACTGCAACAAAAGTCATTACCTATTTGCCACTTCTCTGACGTTTTTTTTTTATGTAAGCTTCTCTGACAACGTACATGACAAGCTGCTTCTTCTTCGGCTTTTGTTTTGATACTCAACATGACCACGGACACTGCCTACTAGTGGTCTGCATGCACATCGATGCGGACAACGATGCAGAAGTATAAATGAAAACAGGCGCATAGCCTATGGTGCAGAGGCTCCGGCGTAGGTCCAACGCAGAAGAATAAATCAGCCTTTACAGTTAACTTCAGTCTTTACCCAGCGCTGTTTCTTGGGTTCTTGGTTTTGTTCTGTCAATTGGTTTATCACTGCTGTATGGAGGACACTGACAAGGAGCTCTGGTGATAACATTTTATTGAACATTGAGACAAATGTGAACTGGCCACACCTGATTAACCCTTTCAAGCATGAGTTTAAAATATTCTAACTGACCCCCCAGAGTGAGTTTTTTTTTAAGGCGACCGTTATTTAAGAACGTTTGCCCTTATTGTTTCCTTGGCAACACATCTTGTGTGTCACGAGCGCTGAACACAGCCACAATAACACTGTATGACAGATGGATCGCTATTATTTAGTTTTTCCTTTTTTATTTAAAATATTTGCAAAATATAATGGAAAATGGAAAATATTGTTGGAATGTGTGATGATTTTTGACAAATAAAATTGTTGTTAAAAAAAAAAAAATAAATAAAAATTTGCAAAATTGCTCACCATGTCATCAATTATATGTTATTCCGATTCTCAAATATGTCTAAGTGAGTGTGTTTTGTCATTTTAAAACCTTTATAAATGATCTTTATCTTGATCTATAATGCGAGATGGGCGCCGCCATCTTAGTTTGTGCTGAGTCCTATCAGTCGGATTTACAGCAGGTGAATTCATCAGTTTCTCCCAAAATATATGCAAGTAAGTGGCTGGTGAACTGGAAGAATAATAGAGTAAACTTATAGTTACTTAGGCCCATTATGTGTGTCTGATATGAATAAATGTCAGCAAATTATATTTGAATTCACCGTTATTGCTGCTTCTACTGATGTCTGACATCAGTGTGTATTTTATAAACTCTGAATGTATTGTTTTAATGGTGCTTATGCGTATTTAAATGTATGAAACCTTAAAAAAAAACATTATGTGGCTGAAAACACTGCATAGCTGTTATATATGACAAGAGCTGCATGTGTCCATCTCACAGCCAAAGCGCAAAAGCACAGTTTGAATCTGGCAGTTATGTAACGTCGTTGAACGTTCAAAATCCCATATGTGGGACCGTACGCCCAGGGGCACAGAAATAAAAATCCCATATGTGGGACCGTATGCCCAGGGGCACAGAAATAAAAATTCCATATGTGGGACCGTACTGCTCAAAGGGTTAAACTGCACATCTCATCTCCCTCTCTGCTATAAACACTGCCACCAAAAACTATTTGATGTTGTTCATATCGTTTTCTTTCGTGATTGGTAGGGCGCTGTTCTTGCAATATTATATCCCAAATACTACTCAAAGTCAGAACATTTCTAACCTTAAATTTCACTCCCCACAGAATCATACCTTCATGAAAATCCTTCCCAGCTCACATGATTTAGTTGTACTTCATTAACTTCATGACTTGCTAATTGACAACATAACTAATTTCTCTTCTCACATTAGCTGCATCCTAAATTTAACTTCTGGTAGTTTAGTTCACTGGAGGCTCGGCTGGTTCAGCGGCAGGCTTCACTGGAGGCTTGGGCGGTCGGCGGCAGGCTTCACTGGAGGCTTGGCCGGTTCGGTGATAGGCTTCACTGGAGGCTCGGCTGGTTCAGCAGCAAGCTTCACTGGATGCTTGGGCGGTTCGGCGGCAGGCTTCACTGGAAGCCTGGCAGCAGTCTTCACTGGAGGCTTGAACAGTCTGGCAACAAGCCTCACTGGAGATTTGGCGGTAGACGTCACCGGAGGCTCGGGTAGTTTGGCAGCAGACCTTTATGCCATCTATGCTATTAGGACTGTGCAGTTACACTGCATTATTGAAAAGGCTTCAGTGAATCTGAGAAAAAGGAGTTCCCTTTCAGTTAGTCACTTTGACGTTACGTCAGAGACTGACGAATGGGGTCTCGCCCCGAGAGCCCAATCACCTTCGGATGTTACAAGCCAGTGGTACGCAGAGTACCTTGGTCTGCGATATTTGCATCGTGAACTCCGCCTACCAGTGTGGGTATATAAGGAGCAGCGCAAGCAACTCGCATTCAAGCTTTCGCCTCGGAGCCAAGCACATCTCTGCTTGTCACCGAGTGTTTTCAATGTATCTTCAGTTGGTGTTGGTGTTATGGCACATTTCAGCAGATCGTCTCGCTTCCTGCTTCCTGTTTGGCCTGGCGTTTCCCCTTCAGCGCCTCTGAAAGAGCATTTTTCCTTTCTAAAAGAGCTTCGGGTTGTGTTTATGTCTTTTTAAAGATGTCTTGCCTCACGTGTTTGGGCTTCCAGCACGCTGAGGCGGCTTTTGTGCATGTTTCATGTTCTCCCTGTCGGAATATGACCGTTGTTGACCAGTGATTAGATCGTGACTTGATTACTGGAAACAGTATAAAGTCCCCTCTGCCACACCCCAATCTAGTTCCTCTTTTAATGAGAAGACTATTTTGGCTGGTGGCCAGGGTGATCTGATGATTACGCTGTGGGCTTCCCCAACGAATCACACCACCCTCACAAACACTGCAGTCGGTGGACCCAGTGTTTCATACGGGGCTCCAGGGGTCAACCAAATGTCGATCACTGCATCACAGGGCAGGCTCGAGTCCTCAGGAAATGAGGATTTGGCTGCGTTGCCTCCCCTTGGGACGCTAGCGTTGTCCGAGTCGGATCATGAGCTGATGGCCATGCTTTCCCGGGCAGCTCAGAGCAACGGCTCAAGTGGATTTCTCCACCCTGCCTTGAGCACTCAAAGCTGGATGATTGGTTCTCGGGGGCTGCACGCGCTGATCTTCAGCGCCCCCCACTGGTTCCTTTCTTCGCAGAGGTGCACCAGGAAGTCACTAGTTCATGGAAGGCAACTTTGTCTGCCCAGAATTGTTCTAGTGCTTCCTCTGCCTTCACCACCCTCGACGGCGGAGCAGCTAAAAGGTATGCAGGCGTCCCCTCAGTGGAGCGTTCGGTTACATTGCAACTGTATTCTCAGAATCCTTCCACTTGGTGCAGTGATCCCAGGCTGCCTTCCGAAGCCTGTGAGTTTTTGTCCACCCTTGTGGGCAGAGCTTATAGAGCCATGGGTCAGGCTGCTTCCGCTTTGCACGCTATGGCGACGCTTCAGGTCTATCAGGCCAAGTTGCTGAAGCAGTTGCACGAGGGTGGTGCTGACCCCAGAATCCTTCAGGAAGCGTGCACTGCGATGAAGGTCACTGCACGCTCCTCGGGTCAGGTGATGTCCACATATGTGACCCGTCACGGAAACCAGGGACACAAGTCGGCAGCACAACTCTCGAGCAAAATGAGAAAGAAGCATTTTTTTTCAAAATTGGTGATTTTGGTTTTTTTGCAGAATCTGTTAGTTGAGATCATGAAGAAACCTTTCCGTGTTTGAGATAGCAGTATTGGTATATTTAAAAGCGTACATTTTGAGGTTGAAATCGGCTTGTTTTTCGGAGACTCTAGTACGCAGTAGGGGCGTGTCATTGTCTGTGTGTATTTCCATACTGGGAAGCGTGGCTACTTACTATGCAGCGCTCTGGCCGGCTCTAGCTGATATCAAAATTCAATGAATGTTTTGAAGTACTTCTTCGACAAGCCGGATGCTTATGAACAAGCGCTCACTGATTCTGAAGACGATCTGAGCGACGATGAAAGCGGCATAATAAGACATTACCTCTCTGGAGTCGGGTAACGCGCCGGCGCATTTTGCAGGATTTTTTTCACATTGCAGCAAAACAGACTTAAAATACTCCGTCATTTTTTGTCATAGAGACATAAGTAATATATCAATTGAAACTATAGAATGTCTTTTATTTGTGTACACTCAGAGTAAAAACAAAATGTTGTGCTTTTTGAAAAATAAAGAAAACTAACATTATGCGTGATCTCTCGTCTCCCTCTGAACGAAGTCCAATCTGATAGTTCTCAGAAAATGAACTGTAACTTAGTGAATACTAATCATAAAAAAATTATACTTAGCCTATGTCTGAAAAAACGTTGAAATGTCAAGTGTTAAAATGTGTAAGTCAAATCGAAAACAAACCTTCTGTGTTTATGTAATCTGTATGAAAGAGAGCCATGTCAGAAGTCCGTGATTCAGCTCATTATCTGCTAATGCGGCCACGCCCACGGAGCCAGCGCTATTCAGACGCAAATTCTGAGTCAATGCATGCATTCATCGTCTCAATCGTGTATTTATTGACTTGAAAAGTGTTTTGAATAGCCATAGTTAGCGATCTCTGGCCTCTCTGTTAGTCCAGTTATTTCCTGGATTGCCTATTCTTCTTTAACAGGCTTCTCAGGTGAGAACATTTCATTTCATGATTATAGTGACCAAAATGATCACGGTTATCACAGAATCCTGTTCAAAAAGTCAATTCACCAAGTTTTATGTGGAAAACCAGCAAATAAAAAATAAAATTAGCATCAATATGTACTTTTTCTTTACATAAACATTAAAATAATAACATTAAAAATGATGGGCAGATTTTAAAGGAGTGTCTTGCAACATGTTATCTACAATGCACAAGTTCAAATAGAGTTTTGACAAAAAAGTCACATATTTCAGCCTCTAAATAATTTTTATAAAAGTCAAAAAAGATAAATTACTGACATTTACAATGCACATTAACCTTTATTATTAATAGTATGCGGTCCATGCAGCTTTACAGGGGGTATGGCTTATCTAAATGAGATGTAAATGAGCCCTATTGTCACTCCCAGCAGGTGAGAACAGGCGAGAACTGCAACTTTAGAGGCGTTTTTCTCCCTATAGAGCTTTCTTGATTGCCTACCTTCAAATGGCCACAACTTCTCCAAATATTATCAGATTTCCATGTGTCACACATCGTTGGAAAGCTTGGAGACTGCACTTTCAGAATCTGTGAATAACTCAAAATGCCCCAAAACCGACTTGTGTCCCTACTTTCCGTGACTGGTCACATATGTGGTCCAGGAGCGCCATCTGTGGCTAAGTCTGACAGACAGGGAGTCGGACCAGATTTGGTTCCTTAACTCCCTGGTCTCTCAGGTTGGCCTTTTTGGGAACAGCTCTCCAGGAGAGGATAGCAGGACCTCTCCTTTCCCCGACGGAGGGCCGGGGGAGAATATTTTGGTTTCCGCCACTGGTTCCAGGGCCACTGGTACCCCATTATTCACTAGAATTGCTGTTTCCTCTACCTCCGGGTTCCAAGAGGGTGTGGATGACAGTGTGCATTGCTTTACCACGCCGCTCTCTTCCCCCTCTTTTCTTGCCACCTTCACAGAGCCAGCCCGAGAACAAGCTGCCTTCTCACAGAGCCCCCTCTGTCACCCCTTGGAACCAGACGAGTGCACGCACTCAGCCCGCGTAAGGGATGCTATGCCTCCCATACCAGGGCCGTCTGTTCTGTCTTGCTGCTCCACCGTGGGTATGTAGTTCTTCTGACCCCGCTGGTTTGGGTTCTGGGAGCCTGGCTAGAGCCAGGCTCGGCTATGCGATTCAATTCACCCAGTGTCCCCCCCCGATTTTGGGGGCATCTATGCTATGATGACGGGCTAAGCTGCTTCTGTCATGAGTGTGGAGATCGCCACCCTGATGGCAAAGGGTGCGATCGAGCCGGTCCCTCTAGTCGACATGAAGTCAGGCTTCTTCAGCCCTTACTTCATAGTACCCAGGAAAATAGGTTGGTTACGGCCAATTCTGGATATGAGTCTTGAACTAGGTACTTCTCTGCCTCCTGTTCAGGATACTGATGCCTAAGAGCATTCTCAAAGGGATTTGTCCATTGGAATGGTTTGCAGCCATCGACCTGAAGAACACATACTGTCATGTCCCTCTTCTCCCTCGACCCCTTCTTCGGTTTGTTTCCAAGGGGTAGACATATCAGTACAAAGCTCTCCCGTGCGGGTTGGCCCTGTCTCCCCGCATCTTTATGAAGGTTGTGGAGGGAGCTCTCGCTTACCTCAGGGTCCAAGGTGTCCGTTTCCCCAACCACTTTGACGACTGGTTGATTCTAGCCCACTCTCGAGATCAGTTGTGTGAGCACAGGGACCTTGTGCTCAGACACCTCCCCCGTCTGGGTCTTCGGGTCAACTGGGAAAAGAGCAAACTCTCCCCTGTGCAGAGGACCTCTTTTCTCGGTATGGAAATAGACTCGGTTGTCATGTACACGCAGCTTACGAGCGAGCATGTGTGGTCTCTGCTGATTTGCCATTTGCCATTTGAGTCAGTTCCTCAGCAAGAAAACGGTCCCACAGAAACTATTTCAGATGCTCCTGAGGCATATGGCTTCCGTAGCAGTTATCTTTTCACTGGGGTTGCTCCATGAGTCCACTTCAGCACTGATTCATGGCCGAGTCCCAAGATGGGCATGGCAAAAGCAGGGCACGTTTCAGGTGAATATCACTCTGGCCTGCCGTCAAGCTCTCACTCTTTGGTGGGACCTATCGTTTCTACGGGCTATGTTCCCCCTAGAACCAATATCAAAGCATGTGGTTGGGTCAACCCATGCATCAGCCAAGAGTCGGGCTGCCATGTGCAACAGACATGCTGTGTCAGGCTCCTGGATAGGACCCTGACTTCTGTGGCATGTCAATTGCTTCGAGTTGCTAGCAGTACGGCTTGCTCTGCACCGCCTCAGGGCCCTGCTGTGAGACAAGCATGTTCTGGTCCATTCGGACAACACAGCGACCACAGTGTACATCAGCCGTCAAGGTGGTCTATGCTCACGCCGCAGGTTGCAACTCGCTTGCCATCTCCTTTTATGGAGTCAGAAGCATGTGAGGTCGCTTCGTGCCATTCACATCCTGGGCGTACAGCCCTCGAGCTCTTACGATAGCAGTCCCGCCCCGGGGAATGATGGGTCCATCCCCAGTTGGTTTGGGAACACTTTGGAGATGCTCAGGTACTCCTGGTTGCCTCTCCAGACAATTCCTACATCCAGTTGTTTTATCCCCTGACCTAGAGCATTCTCGGCTCATATACACTGCCGCACAGCTGGCCGCAGGGCCTAAGCAAGTATGCTTCTCCCCCACTGAGCCTTCTTGCACTGACTCTGTGCAAGATCAGGGAGGACGAGGAGCAGGTTCCCCGGCCAGATTGGGTTCTTCGAACTGATGCTCCTCATGACAGCCCCTCCTTGGCCTATCCCTCTGAGGAAGGACCTTCTTTCTCAGAGATGTCTGGATCTGTGGAATCTACATGTGTGGTTTCTAGACAGGACACGGAAGGTTTAGGTAATCTACCACCTCAGGTGGCAGCTACCATCACTTCGGCAAGAGCCTTGTCTACCAGACGAGTGTACGCCTTGAAGTGGAACCTCTTCGTCACTTGGTGTTCTTCTCATCAAGAGAACCCCTGGAAATGCCCGATCGGCTCAGTGCTTTCCATTCTCCAAGAAGGGTTGGACTGAGGGCTGTCTCCTTCCACCCTTAAGGTTTATGTGGTTGCGATTGCATCTTACCATGACCTTGTTGAGGGTAAGTCCCTTGGGAAGCACGACCTGGTCCACAAGTTCCCTCTTGGGACCTCTCGGTGGTTCTATCCGCTCTTCAGAGAGCTCCCTTCGAACCTTTGCTTTCAGTTGAGCTGAAGTTTTTATCATTGAAAACTGCACTCCTGGTGGGTTTGGCTTCAATTAAGAGGGTCAGGGACGTTCAGGCTTTTTCCATAGACGAAGTGTGCCTGGAATTTGGGCCGGCTGACTCTCACGTTATCTTGAGACCCTGGCCTGGATACGTGCCCAAAGTTCCCACCACTCCGTTCAGGGATCAGGTGGTGAACTTGCAAGCGCTGCCACTGGAGGAGGCAGACCCAGCCCTGGTGCTGCTTTGTCCAGTACATGCTCTACACACTTACTTAGACAGAACTCAGTGCTTCAGGACCTCAGACCAGCTCTTTGCCTGTTATGGAGGCCAGCAGAAGGGGAAGGCTGTCTCCAAGTAGAGGTTAGCCCACTGGTTAGTGGATGCTATTGTCTTAGCCTACCAGGCTCAAGACTTGCCATGTCCCCTGGGGGTGAGAGCTCACTCGACTAGGAGTGTAGCCTCCTCCTGGGCATTGGCACATGGCACCTCGCTAACAGATATTTGTAAAGCTGTTGGCTGAGCGACACCTAACACATTTGCGAGATTTTATAATCTCCGTGTAGAGCTGGTATCCTCCCGTATACTCGCCCTTCAGGCCAGTAGCTGGATCTGCTCAGTGTCATTTGCTTGCTGCGCCATTCCACTCTACGGATTGGATGCGTGCGCTAATTCCTCAGTTGAGTTCCACTGTTCAGAACCCTGGGTTCCTCCAGCACTGTTGATGTCTACACTTGCGTGCATGCCCCTTTACGTTACATCCCCCTTTACGTTACATCCCCTTGCCACAATGGCTGTTCCGCTGAAATGCTAGGTCGATTAGCTCGGCTCCTCAGAGAAGAATTGAATGCGAGTTGCTTGCGCTGCTCCTTATATACCCACACTGGTGGGCGGAGTTCACAATGCAAATATCGCAGACCAAGGTACTCTGCGTACCATTGGCTTGTTTTTCGACGTAACGTCAAAGTGACTAACTGAAAGGGAACTCCTTTTTCTCAGATTCACTGAAGCCTTTTCAATAATGCAGTGTAACTGACGTAATGTCTCTGTTCCCTCCATGTCCATGTTTATTATTATTATTATTATTATTATTATTATTATTATTATTATTGTGCATTCAAAGTAATATCAATAAAACTTCAGTTGGGTTGTTTTTATTACATGACAAAAAAAATACAGGTAACTTACAAAATTAAAGTTCACCGAAAGTATGTGTTTTATAGATATTAAAAGCTTGTTTCTTAGCAAAACCAGAGAACTCCACATTTCAGTTAAACAAAATCAAATAATTGCTTTGTAAATGCATTTAAAACACACTCAAACACACGTGCGCACACACATAAGCTGTATGTCCCAATTCAGGGGCTGTGCACTTCAGAGTGCATGAAACGGGTGGGGCATTGGAGTGAAGGGGTTGTCAGGTCTGTGCAAAACCCTCCCAAAAGTAGCGTAATCACAGCACAAGTGTAAAAGTATACCAATCTCAGACATGGCAACAATGAGCCAAGCGTCATTGCATGGCTAGCGGCTGTGTGACAGACAGCTGACAGTTAATGTTTGAGTGTGCATTTTAAAGTTATGACTTTCTATTGGGTTTTGACATGCTTCACTGCCTGTGATGATGGGACACTGGACCATATGAACAGGTAAAATATGTATGGTTAAACCAGAGGTCGCGTTAGACTTTCGCACTATCCGTCATTTTGACGGACAGGATAGTAAAATTTCCGTCATAATAAATTATTTCCTGTCATTTTTAATTTTTAGACTTTAATGATAAGATGTTTAATAGTTTCTTTTTTCATCCACATTTTCATTTTTATTCACAAGCGTACAGGATAAGCAAATGGGCCTAGGCTATACATTTATTTATATTATGAAAAGAAAGTTGTACAAAGACTCACTTTTCATCTTTAACAGTTGTCGCAGATCGTGAGTGAACTACCTTCCTCTTTACAGAAGGAAACAAACATGAACATCAGAAAATGTTGCAAGATACAGTAGCTTACCAAAATCTGTATTACGTCAGTTCAGTCAGTGTTGCAAATAATGTCACGTAACATTATACCTCAGAAAAGCCATTCGTTGACCATAAATAGTCAGCAACATAAACCAAATAAAACAAAAACTGGATTAGAAACTTAAGCATTATAACTCATAAAATGGACTTAAATTGGGTGCTCATCTGTGTGTATTCAAACCATAGAATCAAGTGCATCATTTTCATTTTATTCTGGAGACTGAACTCACACTCTGCTGCCACACTGGAGTGCACTCACCACCAACTGGGCAGGGGTGGGAATTAGTTACTTCATCCTCAGTGTAATCTGTCAAAATGACAGACAGCCTTCAGATTTTTCCATCACTGCACAAAAAAAAAAATAAAAAATTCAAAAGGTCAATGGAAAATTCAGTTAATGTGACCTCTGGGTTAAACTATGTTTTATGTTGTTAGCAACCATTAGTTAACCTTTTGTTTGTTAAATGAAAGGTTAAATGTTTACATTCATATTTATACATTTACTCTGCATTTAAGCTGTAGTTAAGTCTAAATATAAATTACAGTACTTTAGGATTTTATTGAACTGCACTCCATCTCAGGGACAATTTATGAAAAACTGACATTTGGGACATCATGGATATTAGTTTTAGATATTACATATTGGAGAATACACCATTGAAAAATGTTTAGTCCCAGACTAAAATTCATGTTTCAGTCGTTTTAACTAAAAGATACTTGCACTGACATCTTAATATACCTGCTGAGCATGACTATTTGTAACAGGCAAGAATTTTGAAGCTATGATGACCAAGACAAAATCTGAATGGACCATAGGTCTGTTTTGGCATGATAGCCCTTCGTAGCCAACACCAATTACATAATTTAGTACTTTAACGTCATGTGTTTGGTTCTTTGGGAACCCTGGCATAAAAACACCTGCTTTAAAGCATTTAAAAAAAAAAAAAAAAAAAAAAAAAAAAAAAAAACCACAGAGAAAGATGTCTTATTAAAATTTATTTGGTAAGAGGGAAGTGCCATTGCTTGGCCGCAGGCCTCACTTGAGGCTTGGGTGGTTCAGCGACAGGCTTCACCGGAGTCTTGAGCAATCTGGCAATAAGCTTCACCGGAGGCTTGGCGGCAACCATCACCGCAGGCTTGGGAGGCACAGCGGCAGGCATCACTGGAGGCTTGGCTGGTTCGATGACAGGCTTTACTGGAGGCTCGGCAGCAGCCATCACTGAAGGCTTGGCGGCAACCATCAGCGGAGGCTTGGCGGCAGGCATCACTGGAGGCTTGGGAGGCTCAGCGGCAGGCATCACTGGAGGCTTGGCTGGTTCGACTACAGGCTTCACTAGAGGCTCAGCAGCAGCCATCACCGGAGGCTTGGGAGGCTCGGCAGCAGGCATCACTGGAGGCTTGGCTGGTTCGACTACAGGCTTCACTGGAGGCTCGGCAGCAGCCATCACTGGAGGCTTGGCGGCAACCATCACCGGAGGCTTGGGAGGCTCGGTGGCAGGCGTCACTGGAGGCTTGGCTGGTTGGACTACAGGCTTCACTGAAGGCTCGGCAGCAGCCATCACCGGAGGCTTGGCGGCTGGCATCACTGGAGGCTTGGCTGGTTCGACTACAGGCTTCACTGGAGGCTCGGCAGCAGCCATCACTGGAGACTCGGCAGCAGCCATCACTGGAGGCTTGGCGGCAACCATCACCGGAGGCTTGGGAGGCTCAGCGGCAGGCATCACTGGAGGCTTGGCTGGTTCGACTACAGGCTTCACTGGAGGCTCGGCAACAGCCATCACCGGAGGCTTGGCGGCAACCATCACCAGAGGCTTGGGAGGCTCAGCGGCAGGCATCACTGGAGGCTTGGCTGGTTCGACTACAGGCTTCACTGGAGGCTCGGGAGCAGCCATCACTGGAGGCTTGGCAGATTCGACTACAGGCTTCAGTGGAGGCTCAGCAGCTGCCATCACCGGAGGCTTGGGAGGCTCAGCGGCAGGCATCACTGGAGGCTTGGATGGTTCGACTACAGGCTTCACTGGAGGCTCGGCAGCAGCCATCACCGGAGGCTTGGCGGCAACCATCACCAGAGGCTTGGGAGGCTCAGCGGCAGGCATCACTGGAGGCTTGGCTGGTTCGACTACAGGCTTCACTGGAGGCTCAGCAGCCGCCATCACTGGAGGCTTGGGAGGCTCGGCAGCAGGCTTTACTGGGGGCCTGGTGGCAGTCACCACTGGAGGTTTGAACAGTCTGGCAACAAGCTTCACTGGAGGCTTTGCAGCAGCCATCACAGAAGACTCGGGCAGTTTGGCAGCAGGCTTCACTGCATGGATACAGATAGTTAGCAGTCAGTCTCATTTACACAGCACAGATCATGTATGGCAAGTTTTACTTTACAGAGTGAATTGTATTTAAGTATTAGTTTATCATGTAAAGGCATCCTATGCTTGAAAAACCATGCCGAATTGGCTGAATACTGGACATTAAGAATAAATTAAAAAAAAAAAAAATTAAAAAAAAACCCACAAGGCTTAAATACTTGATAAGAAATAAGCTTGTTTACACTTTTTGTAGTAGATATATTTGAAAAATTATGGGTAAGAGTTTACTGCAAGTCTCCTCTGTATAAACACCATTTTCAGGTTTCACAGTACACAATGTGGCATAATCAAAACAGCCCAGTACAAATGAAGCGATACTCAAAGTGAGATCGTTATAAGTGGCTTTAAAATGTCTGAATACGAGTGAAAAACCAAAACCTGTGAAGAACTATTTTAACTAGAAGAATGACAACATTATTATAACCCACATAGGACCACTCACAGGCTCACAGTTGACACCAACCTATGCATGAGGAAAAAAAAAAACAAAAAAAAAAAACCCTTGAACAAAAACCACACACTAGAACATATAGCTCATAAAATACAGACTACAGAAGCTTAAATAATCCACACACTGCACAGTAACTGAAGTGTCACCCACTCTAAAAGGTTAAAATTTTACAATATAAATTGTCCTAAAGTTGTTATAAAGTTTGTTTTTATTTGGGGGTTAATTTATTTTTTTTTTTGGCCCTACATGAAACACAAAAGTTCTGTTACGAACATCAGTTAACATAAAATTTACTCTAAAAGGTACATTATGTAAAAAAAAAAATTGGCCGCTAGAAGCCTATTCAAAACAAAGGCGTAGCTTGATGATGCCACATTTTAGAGCGGAATCTTGGGACATGTGGTCTCCATCTCAACAGACGGTGCAAAAGAATAAGGATAGGACTCGGGAAAAAACCATTTTCATGGATGCGATTAACGTTACTGTATGAAGCTGAACGAGGCCGCTGGAGCGATTGCGCAACGCAAGCAGCGGAGCTTTTATTATGAAACAGTCGCCGGCGCCGCTTCCACTTTCCTGGTCATGAGTATGAGGTAACAGTTTTGTTTATTACATTTGAGAGTGTTGAAAATATGACGTTATTCTGTCCGCTCTGCAGCTGCTGTTGCTGTGAGACTTGTTTGAGACACTGCAGTAAGAGATCGATTTTAGAATCTCATTAAGTGGCTTGAGTTGATAAATGGCATGCAATTAATTTTAAAACTTGATGTATGGAGAAAATTATGTGTTACTGTTGATAAAAATAAAGCTGCATCTGGTTATGCCATGTTAGCTATGACAAAAGCGTTTTTCTGAGGCATGGTACCTGCAAAAAAAAAAAAAAAAAAAAAAAAAAACACACCCTCTAAGACTAAATGTGTTGAGCTATATGACATCATTTTCTGTCTATAAATATCAAAACAGTTGTTCCCTTATCTATTAAAACGTGTAATATATTAAAGCGTCTTTGGGGTTTCCATGGTTTCTACAATATAAAACCGGGAACCAAGGCAGACTGAGGGGTAATGCAGGTATGATGCAATTGCGACTCGTCACACGTCCCGGCCCTTGGTTAAAATTGCAGTTTTCCCTCACGATTTACAAATAGTTGGAAACATTTGGGATATTGTAAGTACACAAGTGAACAAAATATATAAACACTGGCCTAGTGGTTTCTGGATATTTTACTGCAAATATATTACATATTGTACCTTTAAGTGCGCTGTACGGTTTGTTTGTTTTGTTGTTTTTTTAGAGGGACGTTTAAGGCACATAATTCATGCATTTCTTCGGACTTTGTGATGAAGCTAAAATATCTCACCTGCAACTCCAGCGTCTGCTGTGCTCAAACATGCACATAGATACAATAAAACAGCACTCGACCAGTACACTCGAGCTGTCATCCTCTCGACCAAAGATCTCTCACTGAAGTCTCCTGGAAAACGCGCTGAATTAGTGAGTAAAAGGGGCAGGCAACGAAGCACACAAAGCTACAACGAAAACTGTTAGGTTACTGCATCAAAACATCTGCTGAATTGCACAACAAACGCTGTAAAGACGAGTCAAAGCGCACGCGTTTTTAAAGATCCAAGGAGGTATGGACCACTCCAACCCTGATGAAACTCGCCTGCTTGTAGGTAATCTTGAAGACCTTGATTTTGTTCAGGTGTTTAATCATTAGGGTTTGAGGAGCGGGTCGCTGCGTTCACGCTGTACACAAAAGGTTCATTGGAGTTCAATTTGACCCCAAAATTTTACATAGCCTAGCTTTTCTTTTTCTTTTCTTTTTTTTTTAAATACAGGCCTACATTTTTAATAATACAAATGATTATATATATATATATATATATATATATATATATATATATATATATGGTAGCCTACTTTTTAGTCTATGTACTGCAAAATTACTCAACTACACCATTAGTTTGCTTATTAAATATCACATTTTTATGAGAAAAAAAAAATCACTTTAGAGATTATCTAAATTAAATAAATAGTTTCTGGATCTAGGTGCTAGGGGCAGAATTCTGCCATCTGCTGTTTAGAGAAAAACCTGTAGGAATTAGAGTTACAGAAAAAATGTCTATTGACCATATATATCCAGCAGAAGCCCAAAGAAATCCATTCATTTTTATGGATGTGGCCAACTGCCCCTCACAACTTTTGTGATACATATTTAGTGAATATATTTAAGCATTATAAAATACATAAAATCAGTCCCCCCCCAAAGGTTAGAATTTGTAGTCATTTGATTTTGAAGTGTTTGTTTTTGCATTGTACTAGCAAACTCATTAAGACAACAGGTTATAGGTATATATACATTTAGCAGATGCTTTTCTCCAAAGCAACTCACAAATGAGAATAGCAGAAGCAATCAAATCAACATGAGAACAACAATATGTAAGTACACAAATAGATGGAAAAAGTATAAATAAAAAAAAAATAAAAAAAAAAGTGCTACTATTACTGGGTCAAGTGTTGACAAAAGTTTTTTTTTTTGTTTTTTTTTTTTAAAATGGCTAAGGACTCAGCTGCTCAGATAAAGCATAGCAGATCATTCCACCAGCCAGGAACAGATATATACTATATATTTATGTATATACACTAGAGTCTGCTATTTAATCTGCACACTAACATGATTGCAAGTTCTTCAGTTGTCATGGAACATGCCATACAGCTCTTATATTGACAAGCAACATGCTCATGTCTTGTTTCAAAGTTTCATTCAGATTGTGAAAGTCTATTCTTAACTGTAACTGAATGCTATAAATATATTACACACACAAAAAAAAAAAAAAAAAAAAAAAAAAAAAGACCAAAATGTCAACATGAACTGATAATGTAAACAGGACACATGGAAACTGCTGATAAATAGAATTGCAACATGGGCATGGGTTACCATTAACTTCAGTCTTCACCCAGCTGTTTCTTGGGTTCTTGGTTTTGTTCTGTCAATCGGTTTAATCACTGCTGTTTGGAGGACACTGACAAGGAGCTCTGGTGATTACGTTTTATTGAACAGAGGCAAACATGAACCTGCCACAGCTGATTAAACTGCACGTCTCATCTCCCTCTCTGCTATGATCACTACCACCAAAAACTATTTGATGCTGCACATACGGTTCTCTCATGATCGGTAGGGCACTGTTCTTGCAAGATTATACCCCAAAATACTACCCAGAGTCAGAACATTTCTAACCTTAAATTTCACTCCCCACAGAATCGTACCTGCATGAAAATCCTTCCCAGCTAACATGAATTTAGTAGTACTTTGTTAACTTCATGACTTGCTAATTGACAACATTCTCACATTAGCAGCACCCTACATTTAACTTTGGGTAGTTTAGTACAAAGCTTTCCCCTCAAGGTCATGTTTTTGCTGAAAAGAGTTTTGAACCTTTTGCTGCCAAGCTCCTGGAAAGGATTTAAAAAAAAAAAAAAAAAAAAAAAAAAAAAAAAGTCACCACAGAAAGAGGTCTGATTAAGTTTATTTGGTGAGAAGAGGGAAATGTTGCCATGGCTCGGTGGCAGGCTTCAATGGAGGCTTGGGCAGTTCGGCGACATTACACCGGAAGCTTGGCAGCAGGCCTCACTGGAGGCTTGGGTGGTTCAGCGACAGGCTTCACCGGAAGCTTGAACAGTCTGGCAACAAGCTTCACCGGAGGCATGGGGGCAGCCATATTCACCGGAGCCTTGGGGGCAGCCATATTCACCAGAGGCCTGGGGGCAGCCATATTCACCGGAGGTCTGGGGGCAGCGATATTCACCGGAGGCATAGGGGCAGCCATATTCACCGGAGGCCTGGGGGCAGCCATATTCACCGGGGGCCTGGGGGCAGCCATATTCACCGGGGGCCTGGGGGCAGCCATATTCACCGGAGCCTTGGGAAGCTCAGCGGCAGGAATCACTGGAGGCTTGGCTGGTTCAAAGACAGGCTTCACTGGAGGCTTGGCAACAGCCGTCACCAGAGGATTGGCAGCAGGCTTCACCAGAGGCTTGGCCGGTTCGGTGACAGGCTTCACCGGAGGCTCGGCCGGTTCAGCGGCAGGCGTCACCGGAGGCTCGGCCGGTTCGGCGGCAGGCGTCACCGGAGGCTCGGCCGGTTCGGCGGCAGGCGTCACCGGAGGCTCGGCCGGTTCGGCGGCAGGCGTCACCGGAGGCTCGGCCGGTTCGGCGGCAGGCGTCACCGGAGGCTCGGCCGGTTCGGCGGCAGGCGTCACCGGAGGCTCGGCCGGTTCAGCGGCAGGCGTCACCAAATGCTCGGCCGGTTCAGCGGCAGGCGTCACCGGAGGCTTGGCTGGTTCAGCGGCAGGTGTCACTGGAGGCTTGGCTGGTTCAGCAGCAGGTGTCACTGGAGGCCTGGCAGCAGTCTTCACTGGAGGCTTGAATAGTCTGGAAACAAGCAACACTGGAGGCTTGGCAGCAGACATCACCAGAGGTTCGGGCGGTTTGGCAGCAGACTTCACTGCATGGATACAGATAGTTAGCATTAGTATGTCCTTCAAAGCATTCAATCTCATATATACAGCACAGATCATGAATGGCACATTTTACTTTACATTTACTTTACGGAGTAAATTGTACGCACTACTTTTGTAAAGGCAACCTGTGAGAAAGCTGACCCAAACACTAATATAAATATAACTTCAAGCAGCAATTAATGGGGTTCAAGCATTTTAAGACCTTTATGCCATCTAAGCTATTAGGGTTTGACCTAAAGTGTAAGGTTGACAGAAGGATTGAACAATACTTGATAAGAAATAAGCATGTTTGCACAAATACATTTTTTTGTAGATGCAGATTCACATTACACAATGTGGCACAATTATCAAAATAGAGCTCAGTACAAATGAAGTTATACTCACAAAAAGTGATTGATACGACAATCCCTGGTCTCCCCTAATTTTATTATACATTTTAAATATGTTTGACATTAATACTGACAAGTACTCGAAAAACACCGTTTGTAAAATATACACAGACTACAGAAGTGCATAATTCTTTCAAATTAATCTGACTACGCGTTTTATTGATATCCGATAGGCCTATATAGTTTACTCTAATATAAAAACAATGTACAAAATGATTAGTGTCCTAATATTTGTTTTTGTTTGAGGGTTGGTTGGACATTGTGATGAAGTTAAAAGATCTTCTCACCTGCTACTCCATCTGCTGTGCTCAAACATCCACACAGACACAATAAAACAGCACTCGACCAGTACACTCGAGCTGTCATCCTCTCGACCAGCGATCTCTCACTGAAGTCTCCTGGAAAAAGTGCTGACTTAGTGAGTAGAAGGGACAGGCAACGAGGCACACAAAACTACAATGAAAACTGTTAGGCTACTGTATCAAAACATCTGAATCCCACAACAAACACTATAAAGACGAGTCAAAGCGCACGTGTTTTTAAAGATCCAAGGAGGTACGAACCACTCCAACCCTGATGAAACTCACCTGATGTAGGTAATCTTGAAGACCTTGATTTTGTTCAGGTGAGTTTAATCATTAGGGTTTGAGGAGTGGGTCGCTGTGTTCAAATTTTACACATAGCCTGTAGCAAATGTATATATTTATATATATTTGCTATAGGCTATGTAAAATTTGAACACAGCGACCCGCTCCTCAAACCCTAATTTTATATATATATATATATATATATATATATATATATATATATATATATATATATATATATATATATATAATTACTTCTTAACTATACATGTATGCTATGTTTTGTTGACATATGTGGTAGCCTACTTTTTACAGGCTATTTACTACTTATGAACTATTACATTTTTATGGAAAAAAATCACTTTATCTAAATAAAATATAAGTTGTTTCTGGATTTAGGTGCTAGGTATGGAAGCCCGTTTCCGCCACTAAAAAAAAAAAAAAACATCACTAAAAAAATAAAATAAATAAAAAGCCACTAAAAAAAAAAAAAGATGAATTGCGACTTTTTATCTCAGAATTCTGACTTTTTAACTCACAATTGCGAGTTATAAAGTCAGAATTCTGAGATATAAAGTCGCAATTGCGTGATATAAAGTCAGAATTCTGAGATATAAAGTCGCAATTGCGAGTTATAAAGTCAGAATTCTGAGA
Organism: Megalobrama amblycephala; assembly: GCF_018812025.1. Classification (NCBI taxonomy): domain Eukaryota; kingdom Metazoa; phylum Chordata; class Actinopteri; order Cypriniformes; family Xenocyprididae; genus Megalobrama; species Megalobrama amblycephala. The sequence continues at coordinate 30,035,694 of NC_063055.1, forward strand.
TATAAAGTCGCAATTGCGTGATATAAAGTCAGAATTCTGAGATATAAAGTCGCAATTGCGTGATATAAAGTTAGAATTGCGAGATATAAAGTCGCAATTGCGTGATATAAAGTCAGAATTCTGAGATATAAAGTCGCAATTGCGAGTTATAAAGTCAGAATTCTGAGATAAAAAGTCGCAATTGCGTGATAAAAAGTCAGAATCGTGAGATATAAAGTCGCAATTGCGTGATAAAAAGTCAGAATTCTGAGATATAAAGTCGCAATTGCGTGATAAAAAGTCAGAATTCTGACTTTTTTTCTCGCAATTAACTGATGGTCAGTATCTCTGTCTATAACAGTGCATCCAACGATAGCCGTGCTGCCGTGAAGTCTGAAGCTGTTGGTGTATAAAATGTGCCACTTCAGCTTTGTCTGATTTATTGCACCTCTGCCACAGCTGATTCTTCTTCTTATTATGATTATTATTATATTGTTATTATTGTGCAAAATTCATTAGTGTATCCATTCTGTTAAAAACAACTTTTACTGTCCAAATACCTCGACTGTAATTTGCAGAATTGCATGATTCTACCCTTGAGTTGCAAAGTTAATGAAACATGATAGGTATTGGTTGTTTTAGAATTAAGCCCACTAGATGGCAGTAAAAGCTGTTTTTTCTCCTTGAAACGCTGTGTACAAGGTTACCGTGGAAACATTCTATATGCATATTCCTGCATAATGCATATGTCCGGAGACTAATCTTTATGTGTCTCCTCCAGTAAAATCAATATTTCTTTATTGGTAAATCGGCGCTAAAAATAATCCTTTATGATGTCCTCTATTTTATGTATAAAAATAACAAAGCAGCAATCCTGATGGTCTATTTAATGTATAATAATAACAAAGCAGTAATCCTGATGGTCAGTCGCAATGAAAGGAAACGCAAGCAAAGTAAGAACTGTGAGAAATAACGTTTCACAGTAGTGAGAAAAAGTCAGAATTCTGAGATATAAAGTCGCAATTGCGAGAAATAAAGTCAGAATTCTGACTTTTTATCACACAATTGCGACTTTATATCTCAGAATTCTGACTTTTTATCACACAATTGCGACTTTATATCTCAGAATTCTGACTTTTTATTACGCAATTGCGAGTTTATATCTCAGAATTCTGCCTTTTTATCACGCAATTGCGACTTTATATCTCAGAATTCTGACTTTTTATCACACAATTGCGACTTTATATCTCAGAATTCTGACTTTATAACTCGCAATTGCGACTTTATATCTCAGAATTCTGACTTTTTATCACGCAATTGCGACTTTATATCTCAGAATTCTGACTTTATATCACGCAATTGCGACTTTATATCTCAGAATTCTGACTTTATAACTGGCAATTGCGACTTTATATCTCGCAATTCTGACTTTATATCACGCAATTGCGACTTTATATCTCAGAATTCTGACTTTTTATTACGCAATTGCGACTTTATATCTCAGAATTCTGACTTTTTATCACGCAATTGCGACTTTATAACTCGCAATTGTGAGTTAAAAAGTCAGAATTCTGAGATAAAAAGTCGCAATTCATCTTTTTTTTTTTTTTTTTAGTGGCTTTTTATTTATTTATTTTTTTAGTGGAGGTTTTTTTTTTTTTTAGTGGCGGAAACGGGCTTCCATAGCTAGGGGCAGAATTCTGCCATCTGCTGGTTAGAGAAAAACCTGTAGGAATTACAGTTACAGATTACAAATTCTTAAAGACAAAGGGTTGATGTGCAGAATATAAGAAAACCTTAAAGGTGCCCTAGATTCAAAAATTGAATTTACATCAGCATAGTTAAATAACAAGAGTTCAGTACATGGAAAAGACATACAGTGAGTCTCAAACTCCATTGTTTCCTCCTTCTTTTATAAATCTCATTTGTTTAAAAGACCTCAGAAGAACAGGCGAATCTCAACATAACACCGACTGTTACGTAACAGTCGGGGTGTACGCCCCCAATATTTGCATATGCCAGCCCATGTTCCCAACATTATGAAAGGCATTACACAAGGGCAGCCAGTATTAACGTCTGGATGTGCACAGCTGAATCAACAGACTAGGTAAGCAAGCAAGGACAACAGCGAAAAATGGCAGATGGAGTAATAATAACTGACATGATTCATGATAACATGATATTTTTAGTGATATTTGTAAATTGTCTTTCTAAATGTTTCGTTAACATGTTGCTAATGTACTGTTAAATGTGGTTAAAGTTACCATCGTTTCTTACTATATTCACAGAGACAAGAGCTGTCGCTATTTTCATTTTTAAACACTTGCAGTCTGTATAATGCATAAACACAACTTCATTCTTTATAAATCTCTCCAACAGTGTATCATTAGCCATTAGCCACGGAGCATAGCCTCAAACTCATTCAGAATCAAAATGTAAACATCAAAATAAACACTGTACTTACGCGATTAGACATGCTGCATGACGAACACTTTGTAAAGATCCATTTTGAGGGTTATATTAGCTGTTTGAACTTTTTTTATTTTGTTTAAGGCAAGCGCGAGCTCTTGGGGCATGGAGCACGAGATTTAAAGGGCCACACACCCTGAATCGGCTCATTTTTAATTATGCCCCAAAATAGGCAGTTAAAAAAATGAATTAAAAAAAATCCATGGGGTATTTTGAGCTGAAACTTCACAGACACATTCAGGGGACACCTTAGACTTATATTATATCTTTTTTTTTTAAAGTTCTAGGGCACCTTTAAATGACATGATATTACACACTCCTGTACAGTGGGTGGTGGTATGCACCTAAAAGTTGTTTGCAATCTGCCAATAACCAAGAGAAGAATAAGATACAGAAAAATGTCTATCATGACCATATATCAGAGGCCCATAGGCTAAACGTTCACACTGCTAAATGTGGCCCAAAACCGTTTTTTTTTTTTGTTTTTTTTCCCACACGTGACTCAGATCTGTTTTTCCCATGACAGTATGAACAGAATCGTACTTGGTTACTACTAATGTAACCTTGGTTCCCTTAGATAACAGAACAGAATACTGCATCGTCTGCCATTTAGGCAAGACGCAACAGGGGAAACTCCTGTTTTCACCAATTCTGAAGCCTTTTTTAGTCACGCAGTGAAAACTGCACGGACATTGGTTTGTGGAGTTTAATCCTCTGGGGTCTGAGGATTTTCGGGGCCCTGGAGAAGTTTTGACATGCCCTGACATTTGTGCTTTTTTCAGTTGTTCATAAACATATTAATGGAAAAAGTGTCATTACACTGTATTCAGCACAAACTAGGCTACAATAATATATGAGAAACATGTATGTACATGTTTGTATATTTGAAGGAATAACATTTATGCATGGTTATTGAAAAAACAAAAAACTTAAGTCACTGAAATAAGGACAAAAAATAATATATATGTGTTCACAAGACTTCTGGGTATAGGAGGTTGTAGATTAGAGTTTTTGCTTCAGAATGATGTAAAAAAATTATGCTGCCTACTCGTTCATGTAAAACAATAGAGAGATTTACATTTTGTAAGACATTTTTTGTCAAGAAACACAGTATGCGTGGAGGCGTGAATCATCATGAATAATGGTTGATTCTCACCTGAGAAGACAAAAGATTCACATAATAATGACCTGAAATGATTTGCATAATAATGAGCTCTTTCAGTCAGGTAGGCTGTGAAAAAACCCTCTGTGATCATGTCTCAAGCTCATCATATGGTGTATATCAAACATACAGAAAAAACAGCAATACTGAGAAATATTATTACAATTTAAAATAATGGTATTCTATTATATTCTTTAAAATATAATGTATTTCTGTGATGCAAAGTGTCTTAACAATTATGTTACCTCTGTGGCATTTCATATACGCTTTTAGCTTAAAAGCATGCACATTTGGAGAAATATTGATGGATTCTCATATGTTTGTCAATTTTCTATACAGAGGAGTAATATTTATTCAATATTTATTGTCATCACTATGAGCGCTGGATACTGTGTTTTCAATTCATACTTGCAGCCGGAGGGCGCTCTGTACACCTTTAGTCCACAAATTTATCTAAAGAAGAACAGGTCATGTGACTCTCCAGGAACTGAACTAACAGAGGCCAGAGATCGCTAACTATGGCTATTCAAAACACTTTTGAAGACAATAAATACACGATTGAGACGATGTATGCATGTATTGACTGAATTTGCCTCAGAATAGCGCTTGCTCCGCGGGCGTGGCCACATTAGCAGATAATGAGCTGAATCACAGACTTCTGACATGGCTCTCTTTTCATACAGATTATATAAACAGAGAATATTTGTTTTCGATTTGACTTACACGATTTAAAACCTGACATTTCAACATTTTTTTAGACACAAGTCTCATTTTTGTGTCATTAGTATTCAGTAAGTTACAGTTCATTTTCTGAGAACTATCAGATTGGACTTCATTCAGAGGGAGATGACAGATCACGCTTCAGGTTAGTTTTCTTTATTTTACAAAAAGCACAACATTTTGTTTTTACTCTGAGTGTATACAAATAAAAGAAGATATTCAACAGATTCAAATGGTGTATAACTCTTAATTGTATGTGCAGCATTGACAGAGTATTTTGAGTCTCCTTCACACTGGTAAGAAAAAAAGACCTCAGAGTGTTAAAAAAACAAACCAATGATGGCGTGGTAGAGCCGTGCGAGCTAATGGCAAGTGAGCCTGCCAAAATGGGCGGGGTCTCAATATAATATAAACGGCCGTCTCGCCTTGGCAAACTGATTTCATTCGACTGAAGTGACGGCATGAGGCGTCTTACGAATAGCACAGCAAGTTATGCAGTACTCTGTTCTGTATCTAAGGGAACCGAGGTTATGTTAGTAGTCGAGTATGTTCCCTTTTGATACTACACTCCGTCGTCCTCCCGTTTCTATATATTCTAGGAGCCCCTTGGGGCCTAGAGCATATATAGGAAATGGGAAAAAATTTGACTTTTTGGTCAGGGCCATAAACGAGTACTCATAAGCTGATCACATTGGTGAGGCTTATACAGAGAGAAACTGCGTTTGTAATGCAGGGATGTCTAGATAATAAAATCTGACAAAGGTGGACAGCGAGGCCCAGCCAGCCGCCTCACAAATTTCTGCAAAGGACATGCCAGTGGACAATGCCCAAGAAGAGCCATGCCCCTTGTGGAGTGTGCTCTAACACCTATGGGGCATTTAAAACCCAAAGAGGAGTAAGCGAGCGCTATAGCATCAACTATCCATCGGGATAACCTGGGCTTTCGTACGGCCACCAAAGCAGACAAAGAGTTGATGAAAAGAGGCGGAACGATCGATGTAAGTCCTCAGGGCCCTGACTGGACAGAGTAGGTTCAGCTCCTGATCATCCTGATAAGGAGGAAGTGCAGAGAGAATGACCATCTGTGCCCTAAAGGGTGTGGATAGGACTTTCAGGACATATCCATGTCTCGGTTTCAGGACAACTTTAGAGTCGTTAGGCCCAAACTCAAGACAGGAGGTGCTCACGCAGAGTGCCTGTAAATCTCCCACTCACTTTACAGATGCCAAAGCTAGCAATAAGGCGTTTTTTAGCATTAGAGGAGTGGTTCAAAGGGAGGGCCCTTAAGGCCCCTGAAAACCAAAGATAGGTCCCATGTGGGAACTGTGCGGTGGCAGGGAGGATTCAGCCTCCTAGCCCCTTTTAGGAAACGAACAACAAGGTTGTTTCTCCCTATTGACTATCCTGCTATGGGAGCATGGGAGGCTGCTATAGCTGCGAGATAGACTTTAAGTGTAGAGGGAGTACGGCCCCTATCCATTAAGTCTTGAAGGAAAGACAATATCAGAGATATGTCACAAGTAAATGGGTCTTCGTCCCGGGCTGTACACCAGGCAGCAAAGACTGACCATTTTAGGGAGTAGAGACGTCTCGTTGGCAGAGCTCTGGCTTGTGAGATAGTGTCTAGAAGTCATACATGTAGATCCCACAGCTCGGGTTTAGGGTGCCAAGTCGTCCCTCCCATTTGGGAGAGGACGTCTCGCCTCAGGTGAATCGGCCATGGCTCCATGGACGATAGCTGAGACAGGTCAGAGAATCATGGTTGGCTGTTCCATAGGCGAGCCACCAGGAGGACTTTGTGGGCACCTTCCTTGATTTGTCTGTTAACCTGGGGAATCAGAGCAACCGGGGGAAAAGCATACAGGAGGAGGCTGGGCCAGTCGTGGGCCAGAGCATCCTTGGTCAGCACTGTCATATTGTCTGATCTGACCAAGATGTGGTGTCCTGCCAAGAGAGGGAGGAAAGATTGGAGAGCTATATACATCGCCATCATTTCCAGGTGGTTGATATGAAGCTTGCTTTCTTGGCTCAGCCAAGCACCGAAGGCTGGGTGACCATCGCACAGAGCTCCCCAGCCCATTTTGGAAGCGTCTGTGAAAACAAATTTCCTCTTGCACCTCGTCCCTATAGCCACACCCTGCTCAAACCAGCGGGGGTCATCCAAGGAGCCAGGGTTGCAACGCACGCCTGATTCACTTTGAGCGAGCAGCGACTGTGCTGCCAGGCTTGGGGCGGGACTCGCGGTTTCAGCCAGAACTGTAGTGGGCACATATGAAGTAGGCCCAACTGCAGGGCTGGTGATGCTGAGCCCATGAGACCTAGCATCCTCTGAAACATTCTAAGCGGCAGAGAGGACCCGGGCGTGAAAGTTTCCGTGAGCTGTTGAATGGCCAGCGATCACTCTGGCAAGACTACGGCCCTCATGCAGGACGAGTCGAGTATAATCACCAGGAACGAGATATGTTGGCTGGGAGATAAAGAGATCTTTGGAAAATTGACCCTGAGCCAAGCACTCCAAATGGCTGAGGAGAAAGGACCTGTGTGCCACTAGCTACACCTCCGACTGGGCCAGGATGAGCCAGTTGTTGATGTAGTTGAGTATGCCTAGCAGAACGTGAGTGCTGTCTGTGCTCAGGCTGTGGTGCGGGCGGAGTAGTGGATGGCGCAGATTTAGGAGGCTGCTGTGTTGCCACAGGCTTTGGGCAGCTTGAAGAGGAGGAGCTGGCGCATTTTGGCAAGAAGTGTCACATGGCCTGGGATGACTTCTGTGCAGCTGTGAAGTGTTCAGCAAACCCATCGACTGCAGGGCCAAAGAGACCAGTGGGAGAGACAGGCGAGTCAAGGAAGACGGCCGCATCCTTGATCTCAGTCAAATTCAGCCACAAGTGACACTCCAGCACCACCAGACTGGCCATCGAACGCCCAATCGCCTGGACCGTGGTCTTAGTGGCTCGCAGAGCCAGGTCTGTGGCGCAGCACAGCTCCTTGAAGGCGGGCGAGTCATGCCCAGGCTGGTCTAGGTCACGCAGAAGTTTGGCCTGGTAAACCTGCAACACCGCCATTGAGTGCAGGCCGGAAGCAGCTTGGCCGGTCGAGGTGTAAGCCCGTCCAGTGAGGGTCGACGTGGAACGACATGGCTTGGATGGGTGGGTGACTTTGGTTTTCCAGCCAATGGCGGCAGGCGGACACAGGTGTGCGGCCACAGCTTCATCCAGAGGCAGCAGTTTGTCATAATCCTTCTGCTCTGTGCCGTCAACCGAGGTGAGAGCGTGAGAGGCAGAAGAGCGAAGGCGGGCAGAGTACGGGGCGCACCACGATTTCATGAGCTCCTCGTGCACCTCAGGAAAAAAGGGAGCTGCCCGCTGGGAAGGAGCCTGGCAACGTCCGGGCAGAAACCATTCGTCTTGGCGCTGCGTGTTGGTTCCTCAGGTGCAGACCACTGGCAGAGGGGTGATGGTCCGGGTGGGAGAAGTGGACGGGGCAAGGCTCTCTTTGTGGAGAAAGTGAGGCATGCGGGACCTGAGCCGACGTGAGCTCACTTTCATCTGAGCACTGAGATCCTCTGCCCTGCTGTTTTTTCCTCACTGGGAGGAAATTGGGAGGGCGCGAGGGGCGGAGTCGCTTTTTGAAAAGCTATCCGCGAGTGCAAAGAGGCGAGGCTCATACTCTCACAATGAGAGCAGGTTGATTCAGTGAGCACGGCTTCTGTTTATGAGACAACTCCAAATACGTAACTACTTAAAGAGGCCATATTTTGTTTCTATGGGTTCATCATATCCCAAATCTTATCTTATATTTTACATTTTATATCTCAAATCTCATCTTATATTTCATATCTTATATCTTAAATTTCAAAACTCATTTCTTAAATTTCTTATCTTAAATCTTAAAGCCCATATATCAAATTTAATATCTTATACCCTTAATCTTGTATCTGAAATCTCATATCTTATGTTTTAAATCTCATATATTGTATCTTGAATCTTTTATCTGAAATCTTGTATCTGAAATCTCATATCTTGTATTTTAAATCTCATTTATGGTCTGGTAACAGAATGCTAGATCTAATGAGCTGTAGATGATGATAATAACCGTCATTTTAACCCTTCCCTTCACTTCAGCTTTAACTTGTCGATGCTTTGTCAATGCTTCATGATCGTTCTTTGCCTCCACGTTGTGCATTAAATTTTGCCTTACATATTATTAATTTTAAATCTATTTTGATCTTAAATCTAATATCTGAAAATCTCATGTCTTGTTTCTCAAATCTTATATCTGGTAGTCCAATAGACATCATCCAGAACAGGCAAGGGTTAAACTCCACAAAACAGTCCATAATAAACAAAAGAAACAGAAACAAAAGCCAGTAACAAAAACGGAAGCAGGTGACATGAAATGAAACCACGATGACAAAAGCAAAAACGAACCAAGTATAAATAGACAGAAACTAATGAGCAAACAGAAAACAGCTGGGTGCAATGAAACAGGATAATGAGTCCGGGAAGTGTGTTATGGGAAATGCAGTCCACGGGGTGAAAACAAGAGTCCGGGTAGGAGTGCCCTCTAGTGGCCGATAGGGCACTCTCACAAGTGAACATGACACTACCCCCCCTCAAAGGAGCGGCTACCAGACGCTCCACCAGACGGCCTGGGCGGTGGCGGCGGCAGGGCAGACCAAGGGAGCTCAGAGACCATATCATGGAGAGCTGGGTGCTTGGTAATGGCCTCCGTGGCCATATCAGGGAGAGCGGGCAGCTCTGGGACGACTACGGGCTGCTCTGGGACGGCAGCGGACTGCTCTGGGACGGCAGTGGCCTTGGGCTGGCTGACTGGTCCTTGAGTGCATCCTCCAGGCACGTAAGAACGCCAAAATGTAGAAGGTTAAGACCGCCCTCTTGGCCATGACAGGACTGACAGGGAGAGCGGGTTGCTCTGGGGCGACAGCAGGCTCGGGCTGCTCCGGGACGGCAACGGGCTCGGGCTGGCAGACTGGTTCACGATCCAAGGAACTGGAATGAATCCTCCAGGCCTGCAAGACAGCCAGAACATAGAATGTGAGAAGTCCTTCTGGCCATGACGGGACTGACAGGAAGCGCATTCGGGGCTGGAGCAGACTCTGAAAAGGCCTCCGGGCCTTGAGGGATGGAGGAAGCCTTCCTTCTCCTCTTCCTCCGCTTCCGTGGATGAGACGGTGGTTCTAAGCCCACCTCCTCTGTGGGCTCTGGAGCGAACTCACGGACTGGAGCAGACTCACTGGCTGGAGCGGATTCTGGAGCGGACTCACAGACTGGAGCTGGCTTTGGAGCGGACACACGGGCTGGAGCTGGCTCTGGCGTGGACTGATGGGCTGGAGCGGGTGCTGGAGGTAATCGAATCTGCCCATTCTTACGCAGATATAGGTAATTGGTGAAATTCCAAAAATTTAACCTCCCCACCAGCTCCATCTCCCACTGCGGCAGAGGGTCATCCAAACAGTTATTAAATGTGTCCTTAAGGACCGTATCAGGGAGGCTAAACCTCTCCGCCCGTGACCAGAACCTTTGGGTGAATGCCCGCACCTCCATACCTCTCTGGAGAAGTTTATTCAGATCCTGGGGACCGCTCTGACCTCCCCGGGCGCTAGCCGCTGACCGGAGTCTCCTGCTGCTGGATCTCTGCATGATCGTGGTTTCTGTCACGTTAGCACAGAGACAAGAAGGTAAGATCCAAGTGCAGCTTTAATGGGGTAGTCCAATAAACATAATCCAGAACAGGCAAGGGTTAAACTCCACAAAACAGTCCATAATAAACAAAAGAAACAGAAACAAAAGCCAGTGACAAAAACGGAAGCAGGTGACATGAAATGAAACCACGATAACAAAAGCAAAAACAAACCAAGTATAAATAGACAGACAATAATGAGCAAACACAAAACAGCTGGGTGCAATGAAACAGGATAATGAGTCCGGGAAGTGTGTTATGGGAAATGCAGTCCAAGGGGTGAAAACAAGAGTCCGGGTAGGAGTTCCTTTTAGTGGCCGATAGGGCACTCTCACTAGTGATCATGACAAAGACATAGTCCCGGAGCGATTTCACTGTTTTATATGATTTTACTGTACATACATGGATATAATAAAATGATGCGTGGAAAAGAAACTGTTGGCAGTCTTGTGAGTTTGATTCATACATTGATAGTTTGTGTGTTGTTAATTATATGATGCTGTGAGCAGTTTAGCACTGCTGCAGTTCATATTACAGTTTCCCCTGCATTGTGTTGATTATTAGGGACAAGAAAATTGATTATTTGTCAAATTCGAATGACGTTTTAGTATTTTTTGACAGTATAAGTGAGTTTAATTTGTTGATAGACCAATTGTTAATCTAGTTAATGATTTAATGCACTGAGCTCTACAGTCACAACACTCCACAAAAGCAGAATGTTACTTTTAATTATTTTAAACCTAATTCCTAGTCAAATTAAAATGATTTCTTAGTTTTATATATCATTTGTGATTGCATTTTCTACAGATATGATCAGATGTGCAGTCTACCAATGACATTAGAGCGACAGCACTAGGAACGCCCACAAGCGACTTCACAGTAGGAGACTAGCGTCATGCAGCGAAAAAGTCGCTGGCGGTGTGAACGGGGCTTTACACACAAAGGCATAGCATGGGTCTATTATATGTATACTTTCACACATTATTTGTCCCTATTTTAGAAAAAAAAAACTGAAATCGAATACATTTCTGATTTGTTATGTTTCTGTCGCTGCATGATGAGAATACAGTTTAAATATGCAACTTCGCTGGATAACGAATGCATAACAGTGAAGGAATGGATATAAACTAATGCAAATGAATGGTAATAATAGTGACATTAAACAGTTGGTGTTTTTGTCACATTGTTTTAACCGCTTGTTTTACTTCTAATGTTAGCATCCTCTCAGCCTCGACAGCAAACTACTATTATCCACTATTACAGCATCTAGTCAGCGAACTAAATACTTTATAATGATATGAAAACATGTACTGTAGTGTACACTGTATAACATACCATTTTGTTGTCCATTTTAAATCCGTTTTTGAAGTGTCCCGCTCTGTGCCGCACGCAGCCTCACGTCATGTGTCAAAACAAACTCTAAGAGGCATCAGTGATAGTTTTTATTTCGCCTCTAGAAGCCGCTCTCGTACTGTATAATGACAGCACACTCTTCTCAGCTGCTCCAGCAACGGACACAACCCGGAAAATTAAATCAACTGTGGTTGTGCAAGCACTTGTTTGCACATGCTTGCTTGCAGTCTGTGTTCTTCCTACTTTATTTTGCAGTAAGTAATGAAAATGCTTTGGGAAAATGTAACAGAGTAAAAGTATACATTTTATTTAGGAAATGTAGTGGAGTAAAAGTGGATTTATTAGGGGAAACTGCGAAAACGCGAGTAAAACAAACTATTACAATAAAGGTTGGGCTCAAAAGTGTTCCTTATAACATGTCAAAGAAACCTAATCCACGGATACTGACATGCAGCCAGGAATCGTGTTTCCTGACATTTATATGTGCCTGATTTTGACGCCGGGGAAAAGCAAATCTGCCTGTGAATGCTTTATATAACTACAATATAGGTAGGTCTAAATTGGAGTGATCACTTATATCAGTGTTATATATCGTCATATCGCCCAGCACTAGAACTTGTATAGTTTCTGTCAGTGTTTATTTAAAAACACCCAATTATGCAGAATAGAAGATGGTAAATATTTAATTGATGAGTTGTCAACACAATATATATAATAATACAACAGGGTATGATTTTTGACGCTGAAAACCAATGCCACTCAGTCTTTTTACCACTCAGTGGGCATAACCGCAGTCATAACGGCCGACAGAGACGTCATGTGCATACCCTCTATTATCAGCAAGGTTGTCTAACCATGCTGAATCGTGCTGATAGAATCCGTGAAGTGACGTCGCCACTGTGACATAAATTTGCACAGGCCCCTCCCACGACTCTTGACGGACACTGCTGTTTTAGCATAGACCCGTCCTGAGTGAGCTGTAAACAATCCACCATGTTTCGAAGCCATGCAGGTGTAGACAAGAATGTCTCCAAAGCAACTGAGGCGTTTTGTTTTTAGATCTAAGAATGAACATAGCATTTGTCCTTTATTCTCAACATCTAAGCTGCTCAAGACGCAGTGGATTAATTTTGTTTTTGAAGGGAATGCACCGCCGGATCTACCTATATGTGTTTATGTCTGCACTAAAAAGTTTATGTTTTGCTAAAAAGTTCCTGAAGGATGGATCAGTACCTCCAGAAGACTTAAGCAACATTATAGGTTTTTTTTTTTTTAATCTTTGCAAATCGGCTGTCCTAATAATGTGCTAGTTAACAAGTGAGATCTAAATGAGATCTAAAGGGTTTTGAGTTTGTCCACTTTCAACCACTTCCAGAGGCAGTTGAAAATGCATTCGGACTGGTTTCATAGTGTAGAGGCTCATGTGGTCGAAATGACCAAAGTATTATCAAAGATGTTGACGCCAATAAACCAGCAAAGTCTTATCACATTTGACACGACAAGGGTCCGGTAGAGAACAGTGACTGGATCAGATCCCAGACAGCAACATGGTGTAGCCTAGATCCGCTCACATCTGGTGGAGTACACACAGACCAGATGTGGGCCGGATCTGGACCGACACTATGTTGCTGTCAGGGATGGCACACAGCTCATTTCTCCATCACTAGCTATGTTCTCATCCACCTATTTTTATGCGCATTTTGGGATATCACATACAAAAAAAAAAAAATAGATGGAAACACCAGAATGCGCATTAATTTTAAAAGTGTGCATAAAAAAAACATATGCGCTCAAATGAGTTGGATAACTTTTAAGAAAACATGCGCATAAACCACGATGGAAACACTTTTATCGAATAAATCTCCAGATACGCATCAAAAAAAGTCATGTGACTGCAGGCAATCGACAGCATAGCTGGACAAACCAGAGGACTGATCTCTTTGCACAGCATCTGAAATGCAGTTTTCATAATCCTGAAACAACTGAATAAAGTCTGTCGTCAAAGTGGTTCGGTATAATTACCTTCCAGAACTGTCTTGACTACGTTCCCAAACAGTATCTGCCTTCGAAAGTAAGATATTGGTTTTATTGCATTTCTTCTGCATCCTCTGAGGCACATGTAATTTATTATGATAATGACAATGATAATATACAGTGGGTTCTCCTTGCTTTTCAAAGTGATGTTTAGAGCGAGTTTAATCAGGGAGTGATGATTTTGTTCTCTTCGACTCACTGGATGGAAACGCTGCTTTATTTGCAAATGTTTTATGAGATATTCCAAATTTGCACACAAGTTTAATTCGCAACTACTGTCAGTTACTGTAAGTGAAACCATACACAAAACCCTTTAGCAGACCGGCTCACCCGCACTGTATGGTGTGACAGACAAGCCCTGCGTTCCATTCGGAAGGGCTTATATGCACTAATCTCTTCAATGTGTTTACACTCCCGAATGAGAGCTTCGAAGGGATAAAGGGTATAGGGATCAAAAAACTCTTTTTTTGGAATGCACTTCTGCGTCATCTTAACCAGACAATCAAGGAGGCACCTTCATCTTTTTTCCCCTGGTGTACTCTTTGTATTAATACCCATTCTGTGATGTCAAACAACTTCCCTGTGCAAAGGATCATGGGGGCCTGAAGTGTCCATCGGTTGTACCCTTCAAAATTCTTCATTCCGAAGGGCCCTTTGAAGTGACCAGTTTTGAGCACTTCACTTTGGAACAACCCTTCAATATGGCAGCCATTATTGTTTTCACTCCAAAGTGCCCTTCGGAGAGTGATATATCCCGTTTGGAATGCACTGAAGTTGTCGTCCTATTAATCTTGAAGACCTTGATTTTGTTCACGTGTGTTTAATCATTAGGGTTGGAGGAGCAGGCCGCTGCATTCACCCTGTACACAAAAGGTTCATGTTCAATTTGACCCCAAAATTTTACATAGCCTAGCAATTGTTTTTTTTGTTGTTTTTTTTTTTTTTTTTTTTTTTTTGGTAGGTGCTAGGGGCATCTGCTGGTTAGAGAAAAACCTGTAGGAATTACAGTTACAGAAAAATGTCTATTGACCATATATCCAGCAGACTCCCAAAGAGATCCATTAATTTTTCTGGATGTAGCTAACTGATCCTCAACTTTTGTGATACATATTTTGTGAATATATTTAAGCATTATAAAATACATTAAAATTTGTATTTTTTCCAAAGGTTAGAATTTGTAGTTGTTTGATTTCTTTTGAAGTGTTTTGCATTGTACTAGCAAACTCTTTAAGTCAACAGTTTATAGGTATATGCTATAGTCTGCTATTTAATCTGCACACTAACATGATTACAAGTTCTTCAGTTGTCATGGAACATGCTATAGCCTACAGACCTTATATTGACTAACAACAGGCTCATGTCGTGTTGTTTAAAATTTCATTTAGATTGTGAAAGTCTCATAACACAACCCTCCAAACAGAAGCATAAAATTATCTTTGACATAAAAAGCAAATAACTATTTTGAATGACTGTGGTGGCTCATACCAACTTACTAACTTTGTTGAGACTGCTATATATATATATATATATATATATATATATATATATATATATATATATATATATATATATATAAAATGTATTATATTTATTTATTTTATTTATTTATTCACACACACGCCCAAAATAAAGTGAAAAGGGTGGCCTTTTGAGGTTATGAAAACCATTACAATAGTAAAACCAAAATGTCAACATGAACCGTTAATGAAACATGGAAACTGCTCCTGATTAATAGAATTGCAATGTAGGCATGGGCTACACTTAACTTCATGTTTTACCCAGCACTGTTTTGTGGGTTCTTGGTTTTTCTGTCAATCGCTTTATCACCGCTGTATGGAGGACACTGACAAGGAGCTCTGGTGATCACATTTTATTGAACATTTGGAGGAAAACATGAACTGGCCATAGCTGATTAAACGGCTCATCTCCCTCTCCGCTATGAAACCAAAGACTATTTGATGCTGCACATACTGTTCTATCTCGTGATCATTAGGGTGCTGTTCTTGTGATATTATCTCCTAAATACTATTTAAAGTCATAGAACATTTGAATAGTTTATTTGCAAAAACAGATAACTTCATTTTTATTAATTCTCACAAATCGTACTCGGTTACAAACGTAACCTCGGTTCCTTGAGATACAGGAATGAGTACTGCAGATGGGGGAAAACTCCTTTTCTCCGATTCACTGAAGTCTTTTCAATAATGCAGTGTAACTACACAGCCATTGGATCGAGCAATGTAACTTTTTGAATGGACGGGACGTCCAAGTTATAAAACCTGACAAATGTGGACGGTGAGGACCAGCCGGCCGCCTCACAGATGTCCTTAATAGAGACACCACTAGACCATGCAACAAAGAGGCCATTCCTCTAGTGGAGTGGGCTTGTACTCCTATGGGGCAACTTAGGCCTATAGAGGAGTATCAAAGAGCGATAGCGTCGACAATCCAATGCGAGAGCCTCTGCTTTGTGACCGGAAGCCTCTTGGTGCTGACACCAAAGCAAAGTAAACCCAACTTACGCTCGTTTTCAGAGGGAGGTAGCACTGTGAGAGTGATAACCTGTGCTCTGAATGGAGTCAAGAGCACTTTAAGTATGTAGCCATGCCTGGGTTTCAGGACGACCTTTGAGTCTTGGGGTCGAAGGTCAGCTGACCTTAGCAATTCAAAGGGCAGGCCTTTGAGCACTCCGAGGACTGTGGAGAGGTGCGAGGGGGATTCCACCTCCTAGAGCCTCTCAAGAAACGAATGACTAAGCCGTTTTTCCCCACTGACTGGCCAGTGATGGGAGCATGAAATGCTGCAATCGCTGCTATGTAGACCTTGAGCGTGGAGGGTGTGAGGCCTTTGTCCAGACGCTCTTGGAGAAATGACAATATCGAAGATATGTCACACTCAAACGGATCTTCGTTCCGGGTTTCGCACCAGGCGATGAAGACCGACCACTTTTGGGTGTAGAGGCGTCTAGTAGACGGAGTTCTAGCCTGAGAAATGGTGTTCAGTACATCCTCAGAGAGGTTGACAGGCTCCCATCGAGGGACCAGTGGTGCAGAGCCCACAACTCAAGGTGGGGGTGCCACATTGTTCTCTTTGCCTGAGAGAGGAGGTCCCATCTCAGGGGAATTGGCCACAGGGCTGCGATTGACAGCCCAAACAGCTTGGAGGACCAAAGCTGGTTCCTCCAGAGCAGGGCCACTAGGAGAACTCTGTGATTGCCTTCCCTGACGCGTCTGATGACCTGAGGGATCAGGGCGACTGGAGGAAAAGCATAGAGGAGGAGGCTGAGCCAGTCGTGGGCCAGCGCATCCCTGTCCTTTGAAAAAAAGATTGGGCAGTGAGAGTTGTCTTCTTAGGCGAAGAGGTCGACCTCTGTCTTCCCGAAGATCTCCCAAATCTTGAGAACCGTCTGGGGGTGGAACGTCCACTCGTCTGAGGGGACATTGCTCCAGGACAGCATGTCTGCTCCTTGGTTAAACTAGCCCAGAATGCGTGATGCCCTCAGAGACTGCAGGTTGGGCCGTGCCCACACCAAGAGCCCCTTTGTCAGCGTGAAGAGGCGTTTGGTCCACCCTGGTGATTTATGTAGGACACCACTGTCATGCTGTCCGATCAGACTAGGACATGGTATTCCGACAGGACCGGTAAGAAAACCTGGAGGGCCCAACAAACTGTTAGCATCTCTAAGCAGTTGATGTGTAGACAGCTCCCATCTCTCGACCAAGAGCCAAAGGCTGGTCTGCCCTCACACAGAGCACCCCAACCCATGTTGGATCCATCTGTCGATACCATCATCCTTCTGGACACCACCCCTAGGTGAACCCCACAGTTGAACCCCTCTGTATTTAAAAAATGTATTTAGATATCACTTACAGTACATCTGAACCCATAGTGTACTACAAGTAATAACTAAATTTTTTTAATATACTATCTCTGTATTTAAAGCACATTTTAGTTCATATTTCATGATGTCTCAAAATAGCACAGTTGAGTACACTTAGATGTTAAGATTATCTTAAGAAGTACTAAAGAAGAATTTTGAACAAATTTAGTGTGCCAAAATAGAGGACTTTAAGTACATTATAGAAGTGTACTTTTTTTTCACCTGGGTGCACACTAACATGACTGCAAGTTTTTCAGTTGTCATGAAACATGACATACAGCTCTTATACTGTCCAGCAACATGCTCATGTTGTTTCATTTAGATTGTGAAAGTCTATTCTTATAACTCAACCCTCCAAACAGAAGCATAAAGTTATCTTTGACAAACAGCAAATAACTATATTTTGAATGACTGTGGTGGCTCATACCAACTGTATTAACCAAAAAGTTTGAGAATGCTGTAATATAATAAAATATATCATGCACAAAATAAAGTGAAGTGTGGCCAAAATGTTAACATGAACTGTTAATGAAACATGGAAACTGCTCCTGGGGGTGTATTACAGAAAATTTCTATCTTAGGTCTTAAGACACTTAATGTAGACAGTTAATGTCGGATTTTTCACAAATTCGTATTACAGAAGCAAATCGTAACTTGATTTAGGATTCTTATCCTATCTTACACAATCTCATCTGCTGTAGTTAGGAAATCTTAAACCGCTCCATTGAGTTCTGTAATCAACGCTCCACTGAGTTCTGTAATCAACCGTCAGGTCTGTTACCAAGCAACCAAATACGCGCAAACTGCTTCTGATGTAAACCTAAAATCAAAATGGAGAAACAACAGCGCGCTTTTAATTCCAATGTGGCAGAGACTCAAATTTCCATTGAAAAGGTAACGTTACGGTGCATTCACACGGGGTGCTGGCGTTAATGCTTCTCATTTACTTTGAATGGGTGACATCATGCGTTGCCGAACTGAATAGAGTGCCCCAGGGATGACGCGTTTTTGTAGGCAAAACCTGGAAGCGAGTTAGCATTTTAGGGCTTCCAGTTCCAATGCCGTAAAGTCTATGGGTTTTTTAATGGGTTTTTGCTAAATCGCCTGAAATAAGGTCTGTGGTTAACAAAGCCTCTAATTATTTTCACGTTTTTATCTATGACATAAAACACACCAGTTATAACCCGCTTGTGATTTTTTAAACCTTTACTGTGTCTTAATAACGGCGGTTGCTAACAAATTGCTAAAAGGGACTACTTCCTTTGGCAGGGACTTTAGACGTCATCATGACAAACAGGACATTTGGACTGCATTTCTCATGAAAAAGTGGATACGTATTCATACACAGCACAGATCATAATCAGCGAGCATGTTTTTAAATAACGTTGTTTTTTAAATACAGTTTGAGGAAGCTTGGTGGTGACGACGTTGATCCGCGACCATGGTGTGCTGTAGTCGGTGTGCTGTAGTACTGTAGTCAGCATGTGACCAGTCGATGAATCGCAGTTTAAGTTACTTCCGTATTGGCTTCACGAGAAACTGGGGGAGGTTGCCGCTTGGTTCCGTCGCGTCGCTTCACTCGCGTTGCAAGCGGCAGAAGTTGAAGATTTCTCAACTTTTCAAGCGCCAACGCAGGCGTCATTCAATCAGATCGCCCTATGCAAATATCCTAGAGCAGTCGCTAGCCAATTGCATTCGTGCAACACCGTAAAGTAATGTGACTGGCTGGTATCACTATAACGGTCGCGTCAACACAAGCTTCAGACACGCCCTCTGTCAAGCGTTGCCGCTGACGCCCCGTGTGAATGCAGCGTTAATGTGACGAGCAGGGCGGGCTAGAGCCCTGAGAGAACGGCGGTGCAAGCGCAGATGAGCTGACGCTCATTATCACTCGTGCCACCGGCCTCGCGCTGTTCTCACGGCTCTCGCCCGCCCTGCTCGTCACAGTTAAAGCCTTCAGCAAGTTTTCACATTCGCTCACTCACGAAGATAAGGAAATATTTCATTAAAATTGCAGCACATCTTCTGGGTCCTCCAAAAGTTTCTCCACTATTAAACGTCATTCCTCTTTGTCTTGTATTAATAAATGTAACGGCATTCTCGAAAAGGCTTTTGTACAGTGATTTTTACCGTTGGATTTCAGATAGGCCTAGGTTTGAAGTTTAGGACAACCTGGTGTCCTAAGATAACTTTTAGGATTTTTTGTCGAGTTAGTGATGCTTCTGTAATACCCGTTTCCTATCCATAGTTAAGATTATGCACATAAGAAATGTCATTCTGTAATAGCTTTTGTCCTAAATGAGGTCCTAACTGAAATTACCATGGTTACCAAATAGATAAGATACTTAAGTTACACTTAACTTCAGGTTTTAACCAGCGCCATTTCTTGGGGTCTTGGTCGTTCTGTCAATCAGTTTATCACCGCTGTATGGAGGACACTGACAATGAGCTCTGGTGATCACATTTTATTGAACATTGAGGCAAACATGAACTGGCCATAGCTGATTAAACTGCACGTCTCATCTCCCTCTCTGCTATAACCACTGCCATCAAAGACTATTTGATGCTGCACATACGGTTCTCTCAGGATTGTTAGGGTGCTGTTCTTGCATTATTATCCCCTAAATACTATTTAAAGTCATAGAACACGTCTAAACTTAAAGGTGCCCTAGAATGCTTTTTCAAAAGATGTAATATAAGTCTAAGGTGTCCACTGAATGTGTCTGTGAAGTTTCAGCTCAAAATACCCCATAGATTTTTTTTAATTAATTTTTGTAACTGCCTATTTTGGGACATCATTAAATATGCACCGATTCAGGCTGCTTCCCCTTTAAATCCTCGCGCTCCCCACCCCGAGCTCGCAACTCTATAATACCTTGCATAAACAAAGTTCACACAGCTAATAAAACCCTCAAAATGGACCTTTACAAAATGTTTGTCATGCATGCTGCATGCTGCATGCATGGATCAGATCATGTAAGTATAGTATTTATTTGGATGTTTACATTTGATTCTGAATGAGTTTGTGGCTATGGTCCGTGGCTAAAGCTAACATTACACACTGTTGGAGAGATTTATAAAGAATGAAGTTGTTTATGAATTATACAGACTGCAAGTGTTTAAAAATGAAAATAGCGACGTGTCTCCGTAACTCTTGTCTCTGTGAATACAGTAAGAAACGACGGTAACTTTAACCACATTTAACAGTACATTAGAAACATGCTAACGAAATATTTAGAAAGACAATTTACAAATATCACTAAAAATATGGATCATGTCAGTTGTTATTGCTCCATCTGCCATTTTTTGCTATTCACCTGTTCTTCTGAAGTCTTTTAAACAAATTAAATTTACATGGAGGAAACAATGGTGTTTGAGACTCACTGTATGTCATTTCCATGTACTGAACTCTTGATATTCAACTATGCCAAAGTAAATTCAATTTTCAATTCTATGGCACCTCTCCCCACAGAATGAACATCATACCTGCATGAAAATCCTTCCCAGCTAAGACAAATTATAGTTTAGTAGTACTTTGTAAACTTCATGACTTGCTAATTGACAACATAACTAATTTCTCTCCTCACATTAGCGTCACCTTACATTTAACTCCTGGTAGTTCAGTACATTGCTTTCCCATCAAGGTCATGTTTTTTGCTGACAACTGTTTTGAACCTTTTGCTGCCAAGCTCCTGAAGAGGATTGAAAACAGGTCTTTCATTAGGTTGTGTATGTTTGGGTCTTCGGGAACCCTCCCAGGTGGAGAAAAAAAAAAAAAAATTTCAATAAAGTACTTAAAGTGCTCTATTTTTGTGCACTAATTTTGTACTTAGGATTCTTAATATACTAAAAATTCTTCTTTAGTACTTAAGTACAAAATTAGTGCACAAAAAGAGCACTTTAAGTACTTTATTGAAATGTACATTTTTTTTTTTTTTAAGTATATTAAGAATCCTAAGTGTACTCAAGAACACCTAAGTGTACTCAACTGTGCTATTTTGGAGACACCATGAAATATGAACTAAAAAGTGCTTTTAATATACGATCTCTGTATTTAATATATTTAGTTACCACTTGTAGTACACTATACTATGAATAGTATCCAAATATTTTTTTTTTTTTAAATACAGAGATAGTACATTAAAAGCACATTTAAGTTCATATTTCATGGTGTCTCAAAATAGCACAGTTGAGTACACTTAGATGTTAAGATTATCTTAAGTACTAAAGAAGAATTTTTAGTATATTAAGTATAAAATTAGTGCACAAAAATAGAGGACTTTAAGTACATTATAGAAATGTACTTTTTTTTTCTTCACCTGGGTGGCATAACAAAAACACTAGCTGTTCAATAAAGCATTTATTGGAAAAAAGTAACCACACACAGAAAGATGTCTTATTACAATTTGGTGAGAAGAGGGAAACGATGCCATGGTTTGGTTACAGGCTTCACTGGAGGCTCGGCAGTAGCCGTCACCAGAGGCTTGGCAGCAGGCATCACCGGAGGCTTGGCCAGTTTGGTGACAGGCTTCACTGGAGGCTCGGCAGCAGCCGTCACCAGAGGCTTGGCAGCAGGCATCACCGGAGGCTTGGCCAGTTTGGTGACAGGCTTCACTGGAGGCTCGGCAGCAGCCGTCACCAGAGGCTTGGCAGCAGGCATCACCGGAGGCTTGGCCAGTTTGGTGACAGGCTTCACTGGAGGCTCGGCGGCAGCAGTCACCAGAGGCTTGGCAGCAGGCATCACCGGAGGCTTGGCCAGTTTGGTGACAGGCTTCACTGGAGGCTCGGCAGCAGCCGTCACCAGAGGCTTGGCAGCAGGCATCACCGGAGGCTTGGCCAGTTTGGTGACAGGCTTCACTGGAGGCTCGGCGGCAGCAGTCACCGGAGGCTTGGCCGGTTCGGTGACAGGCTTCACCGGAGGCTTGGGCGGTTCGGTGACAGGCTTCACAGGAGGCTTGGCAGCAGGCGTCACCAGAGGCTTGGACGGTTCAGTGACAGGCTTCACCGGAGGCTTGGGCGGTTCAGTGACAGGCTTCACCGGAGGCTTGGGCGGTTCAGTGACAGGCTTCACCGGAGGCTTGGGCGGTTCAGTGACAGGCTTCACCGGAGGCTTGGGTGGTTCGGTGACAGGCTTCACAGGAGGCTTGGCAGCAGGCGTCACCAGAGGCTTGTACGGTTCGGTGACAGGCTGTACCGGAGGCTTGGGCGGTTCGGTGACAGGCTTCACCGGAGGCTTGGGCGGTCTGGCAACAAGCTTCACTAGAGGCTTGTGCAATTTGGCAGCAGGCTTCACTGGAGGTTTGGCCAGTTTGGTGACAGGCTTCACTGGAGGCTCGGCAGCAGCCGTCACCAGAGGCTTGGCAGCAGGCATCACCGGAGGCTTGGCCAGTTTGGTGACAGGCTTCACTGGAGGCTCGGCGGCAGCAGTCACCGGAGGCTTGGCCGGTTCGGTGACAGGCTTCACCGGAGGCTTGGGCGGTTCGGTGACAGGCTTCACAGGAGGCTTGGCAGCAGGCGTCACCAGAGGCTTGGACGGTTCAGTGACAGGCTTCACCGGAGGCTTGGGCGGTTCAGTGACAGGCTTCACCGGAGGCTTGGGCGGTTCAGTGACAGGCTTCACCGGAGGCTTGGGCGGTTCAGTGACAGGCTTCACCGGAGGCTTGGGTGGTTCGGTGACAGGCTTCACAGGAGGCTTGGCAGCAGGCGTCACCAGAGGCTTGTACGGTTCGGTGACAGGCTGTACCGGAGGCTTGGGCGGTTCGGTGACAGGCTTCACCGGAGGCTTGGGCGGTCTGGCAACAAGCTTCACTAGAGGCTTGTGCAATTTGGCAGCAGGCTTCACTGGAGGTTTGGGCGGTTCAGCGGCAGGCTTTACTGTAGGCTTGTGCAGTTTGGCAGCAGGCTTCACTGGAGGTTTGGGCGGTTCAGCGGCAGGCTTTACTGTAGGCTTGTGCAGTCTGGAAGCAGGCTTCACTGGAGGCTTGTGCAATCTGGCAAAAAGCTTCACTGGATGCTTGGTGGCAGACATCAACGGAGGCTCTGGCAGTTTGGCAGCAGGTGTCACTGGAGACTTGGGCGGTTCAGCGGCAGGCTTCACTGCATGGATATAGATAGTTAGCATTAGTCTGTCCTTAGCAGCATTCAGTCTCATAAACAGCACAGATCATGAATGGCAAGTTTTACTTTACATTTACCTTATAGAGTGAATTGTATTTAAAAGTCCCCCTGTAGTCAATTATTTTATCCCTTAAAACTCATCTTTGATCACCAAAATGACAAAAAAAAAAAAAAAAAAACACACATGCATGCCTTAAAGGTCCCGTTCTTCGTGATTCCATGTTTCAAACTTTAGTTAGTGTGTAATGTTGTTGTTAGAGTATAAATAAAATCTGTAAAATTTTAAAGCTCAAAGTTCAATGCCAAGCGAGATATTTTATTTAACAGAAGTCGCCTACATCGAACGGCCAGTTTGGACTACATCCCTCTACTTCCTTCTTTAATGACATCACTAAAACAGTTTTTTGACTAACCTCCGCCCACAGGAATACACAAGAGTTGCGTTTGTAGAGTGTGTTTGTCGCCATGTCGTCGAAACGCTGTTATTTTCCTCCCGCTGTCCAATCACCAGGTCTGATTCCGGCTCAAATTGATAGGGTAAAATTAAAGACATGTTTACAATAACACTGAGCGCGTGCATCTCCACGTTATGGTAAGAGGCGTGACCTTTCCGGGCAAGGAGCGCTAAACTGCTGTCGAATCACAACACAGGAACCGCTGGCACAATCAGAACTCGTTACGTATTTCTGAAGGAGGGACTTCATAGAACAAGGAAGTCATCAGCCCGTTTTTATGACAGTGGAAACAGCGGTATACAGATAAGTAAATTATGTGAAAAATACTGTGTTTTTTTACACGCGAAACATGAACATATATTGCACACTATAAACACAATCAAAGCTTCAAAAAAACACGAAAAACAGGACCTTTAAAATAGCTTGAATGTAACTCTACAACCTTGCCTCAGAGACAGAGCGACACGTGTCATAATCTGAATACCACGCCCACCAGGACAAAAGTGGATACAGGCAGTGAGACGGAGCATAACGGGTCATATTACTATAAGAAATACACTGGAGGGGAACGTAATCGGCGACAGGTGAAATAATTCTTTGACATGGTTAAAAATAATGAATGATTTGTTTTTGTTTATTTAGCATGTTGTCGCCGATTGTGTTCACCTCCAGTGTATTTCTTAATATGACCCGTTGCGCTCTGTCTCGCTGCCTGTATCCACTTGTGTCCTTAAAGGTTCTCTAAGCAATCCTGAGCGGAGTAACTTCCTGTTGACGTTCGAAGTGTTGTCAAACAAAACAGAGGTTAGCTAGACCCTCCCTCCCTCCGCCTCCTCCTCCCCTCCCATCCGTGCTTCCTGAAACAGTCATGAACGCACATTTAAAATCATTCCTGTCGGTTATTGGCTGGAGCGTGTTTATTATGATTCGTGGTCCAGGCTGCACCATTTTGTTTTTGCTGCCGTTTTTGGAGCTTGTGGCGACTACAGAGACCACGTTTTTTTACAGTGTGTTCAGGGGACAGGCAGCTAGCAGATAGTGAGGAGCAGTGTTGGGGGTAACGCATTACAAGTAACTTGAGTTACGTAATCAGATTACTTTTTTCAAGTAACTAGTAAAGTAACACATTACTTTTTCAATTTACAACAAAATATCTAAGTTACTTTTTCAAATAAGTAACGCAAGTTACTTTTCACATTTATTGACTGACAGATCTCCTGTCCCCATATTGAGAGAAATAAAGTGCAGAGGTGTTGTGTGCGCTGTGTAAGCATGATGGTTATTGTAGTTTTAGACTAAATGTGAACATGCATGCACTCATCTCACTTGCACGAAAACATTCAGTATTCCTCAAAATGAATAAAAACAGTGAAATGCAATCTCAGAATTTTTGCAAACCTGTAATAATAAACTATATTAAATTACACAAATATACTTTATGTATTTAATCTCAATTATTAACCAATGTCTTTGCGGCTGACCTTCAATGTACCTAATTCAACCATACTAATAAGCAAAAATACTTTAGATTAGATTTAGAAATAAGAACTAGAACTTCCTTCTTCTGTATCCTATTCTTCTTTAATCCAGAATGGCAGCACAGCTGAAAGGTTTGTTTGAGCTGCGCCCTCTACTGTACAGGTGTAAATATGCATTACCTTCAGCCTGAGGCTTATTCATTTCACTTTTGGTGTGAAAGGGCCTTTTTGCCAAAAATATAACTTTTTTGTTGTTATTAAAAAACAAACAAGCAAGCTCAGCCCCAGTGAAAAAAAGTAACGCAAAAGTAATGTAACGCATTACTTTTCATAAAAAGTAACGAAGTAATGCATTTAGTTACTTTTTTAGGGAGTAACGCAATATTGTAATGCATTACTTTTAAAAGTAACTTTCCCCAACACTGGTGAGGAGATGTTTGCTGTATGTGACAAAAAATGTTTTGGCCTAAAAATGCGTGACATCACTTAGAGGACCTTTAAACATTCGTTTTTTGGGGTTGACAGCTTATAAAAACTTATTTCTGGGTTTTTTAGCATGTTAGCTGTACACCTTATTACAAAAAAAAAAAAAAAAACAGAACAATGCCTAAAAGCTGCTTTGTGACAAGTCAGAAAAGACAAGGAAGCAGCGTCACGCTATACAAAGTCAGTGGAGACGGTTGGATTGTGGATTGAAATCATGCAGGCGCCCGTGCCTTCTCCGTACATGAAATAAATGCACATCCTTGAATGAGCGCGTATTTACTTGAAGTTATCAGGTAGGCTAATATCTATGTTTTGATCCATTCAAGAGGCGGCCAAAAAATCAGAATTTATAATGGACTGAATAGCTCTCAGAACTTGGCGTGCGATTCCACACTGACTGAATATGCACACGAATCACGGTCACATGCACACGCTCAGAGCAATATTGTTTTAGCTACGTTTTATAGTTTTAAAATATTTAAAAGGACAAAAACAAACTTTATTGGCTTTACTTCAAGTCAGCAGTCACTTTAGTTTGGCGCAAGCTCCCATGTGCTGGTTTTAGAGTGTCTTTGGTTTACCGCGGTTTCAAACATAAAATACTCAGCAATGTTGCCGACTTCTGAATTTGCACATGGTTTGTCTTAAAGCATATTAAAAACACTACATAAACAGCATCAACTTGATTTTCACCACAGGGGGTCTTTAAGTATTTGTAAATTTTGTAAAGGCATCCTGTGCTTGAGAAACATGCTAAATCGGCTTAATACTTGACATTAAGAGTGATAAGACAAACAGAAGAAAAAAAAAGGGGGGGAAAAAAGTGAGAAAGCTGACACAAACACTAATATAAATATAACTGCAAGAAGCAAATAATGGGGTTCAAGCATTTAAAGAGCTTTATGCCATCTATGCTGTTAGGGTTTGAAAACTTGATAAGAAATACGCATGTTTACACAAATACATTGTTTTAGATATGGATATTTGAAAAAATGATGGGCAATAAAGAGTTTACTGCAAGTCTCCTCTGTATAACACCATTTTCAGGTTTCACATTACACAATGTGGCACAATCATCAACTGAGAGCTCAGTACAAATGAAATGATAATCACAAAATGTGACTTTATAAATGTCTAAATAATGAATGCAAAAGAAAAACCTGTGGGAAAATAATATTCCTGTCACTTTATAATATTAAGGTAGAATCAATGAACTCACATGAACTGATTTGGTGTTTTTAGTACCTTTATGGATCTTGAGAGCAAGTAGAATTGCCATCTATGCAGGCCTCACTGAGCCATTGGATTTAATTAAATATCTTAATTTGTGTTCCTAAGATGAACGAAGGTCTTAGGGATGGAGAATGACATGAGGGTGAGTAAATGACATTTTTGGGTGAACTAACCCTTTAAAAGAGTGTATCCTGCTTGTCCCTTTAGTGGAGAACAGTAGAAATTGCTGATAGTTTAGAATTTACTGTGAGCCCTCTGAGCATCAGAAATTCATGAAACTATGCATGTTTCTTCAAAAATGACTTGTTCTCCATATGTAGGGGAGACCAGGGATGATTGTAAAATTTGACATTTGTCTGTAGCCATGAACTAGCTCACCTTACAGCTAAAACATTAAACACACAAATAAAAAAAAAAAATTTAATAAAATGAATTATAATAACTTTGAGTTTAACTAAAGCAGGAATTGCCATATCAAAAAAAGAAGAAAAAAAGGCTATTATATCAAAATTAGTTTGTCCTGCTCTGAAATCTGCTGTGGCTGCCACATAGCTCTACTTTCTCACATGTGGAATAAGGACTAAACCAGGCACGCGTGTCTCAGGTGATTTGCAACTTGATTTGAGAAATTGTAAGTGTTACAAGTTACAACCGACCCAGATAACGACAATCCCCGGTCTCCCATAATAATAATAATAATTATATCATCATCATCATTAGTTTCTGACATTTATACTGACATAGGCCTACTAGAACAACACGTAGTTTGTAAAATATACACCGAGAGGCGTAAATAATCCTTTCAAAAGAATTTGACCGTGTTTTATGGATACCCAATAGGCCTACACATTACGTAGTAGCCTAACTATAAAGTTCAGTCTAAATGAATGGTCTCCTGAAGTTATAAACTTATTATAAATATTTGTTTTTATTTGAGGGTTGTTGTTTGTTTGTTTTTCTCCCCACATGAAACACGAAACAGTTTTGTCACGAGCATTAGGCCTACTTTATCATAAATTTACTTTAAGTGTAATACGTTTTTTTTTTTTTTTAGCACATAATTTATGCATTTCTTCGGACTTTGTGATGAAGCTAAAAGATCTTTTCACCTGCAACTTCAGCGTCTGCTGTGCTCAAACATGCACACAGACACAATAAAACAGCACTCGAGCTGTCATCCTCTCGACCAGCGATCTTCACACTGAAGTCTCCTGACTTATTAGTGAGTAAGAAGGGACAGGCAACGAGGCACACAAAACTATAACAAAAACTCTTAGGTTACTGCATCAAAACATCTGCTAAATCCCACAACAAACGCTGTAAAGACGAGTCAAAGAGCACGCGTGATGAAACTCACCTGTAATCTTGAAGACCTTGACTTTGTTCAGGTGTGTTTAATAATTAGGGTTTGAGGAGCGGGTGGCTGCGTTCACGCTGTACATTGGGGTTCAATTTGACCCCAGCTTATATATATATATATATATATATATATATATATATATATATATATATATATATATAAGAAGAAAGAAAAACCTGTAGGAATTACAGTTACAGAAAAATTCTTAAAGACACGCTCCTGTACAGTAGGTGGTGGTATGCACCTAAAAGTTGTTTACAATCTGGCAATAACCAAGATAAGAAGAAGTAGTTACAGAAAAATGTCTATTTATCATAAACAAAGAATATACTCTAACAAGAAGCGATATCAGCTGCTTTGTTAAAAAAAAACAACAACAACATAAAAAAACCGTACATTAAAGCTGAAATCCAACGTGAATGATAAAATACTATCACCAACACAGAATAAAATACTATCACTAGTGATCATCAAATCCTTTTTACAGTTTATTGTACACACTTTAAGTGTTTAAGTCTTTAAGTCCACTTTTTTCACAAAACCTTTGCTCTCTAGAAACCCAGTCAGTTTGGGTTAAATTTTTTTAAAAGCCTTATAAACACTGAATTATTACCAACATAAGGACATGCATCAGAAAAACTGAGAATGTTGGACAATAAATATATGAATATAACAGCTTGTTTTAGCAGTGTTGTCTGATATCCGTTAAAGCAAATGTGTCCAAAAGTGGGAATTATATGATAAAGGACACAGCAATGCATCATGTAGCCTATTAAGATCATTATGTTTGTAGCGTGATCCATTAAAATGTACAATATAGCCTATTTCAATTCAGACATTATTACTATTACTCCACTAGGTCTGAAATATATTGTTCGCTGCAAACATGATGATCTTAAATTTATTAATTATTAATTTACTATTAATAAGTGTGTAAAGTTGCATAAAATAGAAATACTCAATAAATAGGCTAACTACATTACCTCAGATGGTTGAATGGTTGGGTTCCACAACTGGTAAAATAAAACATATATAAGACAAAACAACATTTACTGTAGGATACAATTACTGCCATACAATTTACTGGTGACTTAATTTAAAAAAAAAAAAAAGCTGTTCTATTGCGCTTCTGATTTGGCAGTGAAATTTGCCAATTTTGGGTGCATAAGATGTGAAGGAGTCTATGGTCCATTTAGTATTTTCACCCTTTCTTTTTTTACATCCGAAAACTGGAAAATGCTGCCTTCTGAGGACACATTTCAAGTTAGTAAGGCATCAAGGCACATCTGAATCCAATGTTAGCTTCAATTCCTGTCTCATGAGATACCTTCCTCAGATCGATTTTTGAAGGAAGCATGGATGTATCCTTAGCTGCCTTTGATATCCCACAATCCTGTGCTTTCCATTCTGTGACAGTTGAGCTAGAAAAATAAAGATGGCGTCCGAAAGTTGTGTTTGCTGCTCATTTTGTGTATAAATGTACGATTTTGACCAACATATTTCAATTTTGATATAATTTCTATCGAGAAATTACTAGAATTAAATATTTGTTTAGTTCTCACCAAAGCTCGCGCTATATTGCTGTAGATCATTAAACTGTTACGCTGCCTCAGAAGTCTGTCCGAAATCAGTTTCGTGAGGTGCCTTAATGCACAAACGCTGCCGTACAAGTCATTCTCTTATAAGACAGTGAAGCAGCAAGACAGCTACCTAGGTTTTCGGACGCAGCCTATGTTTTTACCCCATAATGGCGGCCGCGCTACCAGAGCACCATCTAGTGACTGTTACCCAAAAAGTATTAAAGTGTCACCTCTCAGGTTCTAAGCTCTTTGCCATAAATCAGAGGCACATAGGCTACGTTTGCACTGCTAAATGTGGCCCAAAACCGTTTTTTTTTTCTTTTTTCTTTTCCCCCACAGTGCCCACACGTGACTCAGATCTATGAACAGTATAACCACATAGAATCTGATCTTGTGCCATTTCCATATGTGGTACCTAATCCAATACAGGTCAGATGTTTTGTAATGTGATCGCAGTGTGAACAGTAATATCGGCATGTGATTTTTACGTCACTCGAGATAAACATTCGTCATGATTCTGTGCTCATGGGAGTCTATTCAAAGATGTGTCAGAACACAAAAGTAGGCTAAAGGCCTGTACACACCAGGACGAATATCGCACGCGTTTATCGCCAGCATTTTTCGAGATGTTTTTTGTGTTCACACCCAAGCAATTTTCACTGGCGATGCGCAGAGTGAATGTGCAAATTCACTCCCTGACAGTATGTGGCGCTAGTGCTGAACGATAGTGCAAATACACATATGATATATGACATTAATACAGTTAAAGAAGATAAAAAAAAATGCAGATATTAAATGGCATATACAGGTCCTTCTCAAAAAATTAGCATATTGTGATAAAGTTCATTATTTTCCATAATGTAATGAAAAAAATTAAACTTTCATACATTTTAGATTCATTGCACACCAACTGAAATATTTCAGGTCTTTTATTGTTTTAATACTGATGATTTTGGCATACAGCTCATGAAAACCCAAAATTCCTATCTCAAAAAATTAGCATATCATGAAAAGGTTCTCTAAACGAGCTATTAACCTAATCATCTGAATCAACTAATTAACTCTAAACACCTGCAAAAGATTCCTGAGGCTTTTAAAAACTCCCAGCCTGGTTCATTACTCAAAACCGCAACCATGGGTAAGACTGCCGACCTGACTGCTGTCCAGAAGGCCATCATTGACACCCTCAAGCGAGAGGGTAAGACACAGAAAGAAATTTCTGAACGAATAGGCTGTTCCCAGAGTGCTGTATCAAGGCACCTCAGTGGGAAGTCTGTGGGAAGGAAAAAGTGTGGCAAAAAACGCTGCACAACGAGAAGAGGTGACCGGACCCTGAGGAAGATTGTGGAGAAGGACCGATTCCAGACCTTGGGGGACCTGCGGAAGCAGTGGACTGAGTCTGGAGTAGAAACATCCAGAGCCACCGTGCACAGGCGTGTGCAGGAAATGGGCTACAGGTGCCGCATTCCCCAGGTCAAGCCACTTTTGAACCAGAAACAGCGGCAGAAGCGCCTGACCTGGGCTACAGAGAAGCAGCACTGGACTGTTGCTCAGTTTTGCATGTCATTCGGAAATCAAGGTGCCAGAGTCTGGAGGAAGACTGGGGAGAAGGAAATGGCAAAATGCCTGAAGTCCAGTGTCAAGTACCCACAGTCAGTGATGGTCTGGGGTGCCATGTCAGCTGCTGGTGTTGGTCCACTGTGTTTTATCAAGGGCAGGGTCAATGCAGCTAGCTATCAGGAGATTTTGGAGCACTTCATGCTTCCATCTGCTGAAAAGCTTTATGGAGATGAAGATTTCGTTTTTCAGCACGACCTGGCGCCTGCTCACAGTGCCAAAACCACTGGTAAATGGTTTACTGACCATGGTATTACTGTGCTCAATTGGCCTTCCAACTCTCCTGACCTGAACCCCATAGAGAATCTGTGGGATATTGTGAAGAGAAAGTTGAGAGACGCAAGACCCAACACTCTGGATGAGCTTAAGGCCGCTATCGAAGCATCCTGGGCCTCCATAACACCTCAGCAGTGCCACAAGCTGATTGCCTCCATGCCACGCCGCATTGAAGCAGTCATTTCTGCAAAAGGATTCCCGACCAAGTATTGAGTGCATAACTGAACATAATTATTTGAAGGTTGACTTTTTTTGTATTAAAAACACTTTTCTTTTATTGGTCGGATGAAATATGCTAATTTTTTGAGATTTTTTGAGAGGGTTTTCATGAGCTGTATGCCAAAATCATCAGTATTAAAACAATAAAAGACCTGAAATATTTCAGTTGGTGTGCAATGAATCTAAAATATATGAAAGTTTAATTTTTATCATTACATTATGGAAAATAATGAACTTTATCACAATATGCTAATTTTTTGAGAAGGACCTGTATATGAGAGATGGTAGTCAGAAACGGTAGTGCAAATTAACATTTATGAAATAGACATTCTCAACTATATTTCTTGAATGTAAAAGAAAAAAAAAAAAAAACAGCAAAAATACGATACACATCTATTGGTATGGCCAAGAAGTGGCAGAGCACTCATATAGTGTGCGTCTCAATTAGCTCACTAGTTCACTAGTCAGGGCACTGATCAGGGAGTCGGCCACATTCATTTACACGGTACACTGATACATGACCTAGGAAGCTAGGGAGCTGTTTGAGACGCAGGGATAGTTTGTAGGGGTCTTCCTTGTCTACTTACTTCCTCTTTGTCGTCTTGGTATCAATGTGTGCTCGGCAAGACTGTTTTATGCTTGAGCGCCACCAAGTCGTGTTTTACTGTAACTTCAGCAGCTCCAGACACGTGAACAAATGCGCCAATCTCATTGGTCGGCTAGTTTTTAACGTGGCGCGTCAAACCAAAAAAACGAACCCGAGGCGTTTTTTAAAAAATGACGCTTTTATGCCTCGCGTTTTTCGCGTCGGTGTGCACACTCACATTGGCGCCCGTTGTTTAGTCACGAGGCGTTAAACGTCGGCGAAAATCACGTGCGATATTCGTCCCGGTGTGAACAGGCCTTAATACAGAGATAGCTCTATGATACAAGCAAAACATGAGGGCTTGTATCATACAACTTTCAGACCTCTGCTCTCTTTTGTCACATCAATCTTTATTTTTCATATTGCCTGCTTATAATTTCACCGGCTTCCGTGATAAATCACACTTTAAATAAATGGGCAATAGCTTACTTTAACGTGCTCCCTGTTTACTTCCGTATGACAGCATGCTATGTGTGTGTGTGTTGCCAAGTCCACGATTTTCCAGCAGAATTGGGTTACTTTTTCACTTTTGACATGGGTTGTTTTGCAACTCGGTGGGATGAAGTGTACGGAGCCCGGGACGACATGCGGGAAAAAAATAGTAGGCTAAATCCTGCGCACGATTTACTCATTCGTTCCATCAATTTACTAAAACGCGCACATGATTTACTATTTCATTCCCTCGATTTATAAATCATGTGCAACATTCATAAATCGAGGGAATGCAAAATCGTGCACACGATTTAGTAAATCGAGGGAACGAATTAGTAAATCATGCACACAATTAAATATTTGTTCTTGTATTTCATGCCGTGGGGCTTTGTAGAATCAACCGCACTAATGTAATATTTAACCCCCAAAATGCGATTTTTACCGGATACCCCACGGAACGCAACTGGGCTAGTTTTGGACTATAGTTTTGAGAAGCAATTGAGTGGATTTTGTGGAAAAAACCTGGCAAACCCGTTTGTATTTTTCATTTGCACATGCAGGTCAGTTCAGAACCATGATCTGTTCACACTGGAAATCTGATATTGGCCAAATTCAAAACAACGTGAACACATACAAAAAAATCTGATCTAAAATCGGAAATGTGCATTAAGGCTCACAGTGTGAAAGTAGCCATAGAGATCTCTGGATGTGGCCAGCTGCTCCACTCACAACTTTTGTGATATATTTTGTGAATATATTTAAGCATTATAAAATACATTAAAATCAGTATTTATTTTCCCCCAAAGGTTAGAATTTGTAATTGTAGAATTTGTTGGTTGTTTGAGTTCTTTTGAAGTGTTTTTTTTTGCATTGTACTAGCAAACTCTTTAAGTCAGCAGCTTATAGGTATATACTAGAGCAGTGGTCTCAAACTGCCGGCCCGCGGGCCATTTACGGCCCGCCCTCCCCCTCTACCCGGCCCGCAACTGATCTCAAAAATAAAACATAATCCGGCCCGCTAAATTATTATTATTATTATTCACTAGTTGCTACCTGTCTGATATGCAAAGAAAAAGTCGCCGTTCTATGGGATCATTCACATATCGCGTCACATAAGCGGCCGAGCCGCATTCTCCTTCTTTCCAATGCGCTTTCGCTCCAGTGGCGTCTGTCGTTGCTATGCAACCATGAGCCGCGCTCTCAACCGCGTCGCTTCTATTATGAGCGCGCTTGCCTAAATTACAGTAAAAGCACTTGACTTTAAATCACGAGCGTCGATTTAAACCACCGAAACGCGTCCGATGCAACTATTAAACGTTACCGATGCTCAAACGGCATCTTGAACAATTGTGTCTCAGCTGTGTAAATGTTAAAAGCTAATAATGTATGTAACAATGAGAGATTTTTATTTTTTGGCAAAATAAAGTTGATATATATATATATAGCTCCAGTTTTTTGTTTATTTCTGACCCCTCCACGCAACAAGTGTTGCTGGTTTTGTTCCTAAATTACTAATTTTTTTATTCCATGCACCTTGTTGGATGTGAGAAGTTGCACCAGACTATTGCAATTAATAGTATTATATTAGTAGTGTTATATTAGTATATTAGTAGTATTATATTAGTAATAGTATTATATAATTATATTACTCTCTGTAACAATGAGAGAGACACTGTATGGTAAATAAAATATTTATAGTATAGGTATAACATTTTTTAGTAGGCCTAATGAAATTTGAAGTAAATGAGAAATAATGCAAAGGAAAGTAAATTTTCTGAAATTTTGCGCTTTCTTGCGCTTGAATGTTAATATGGCCCTCCTATGAGGGGTCAATCACAGAAATGGCCCCCTGCCAATTTGAGTTTGAGACCCCTGTACTAGAGTCTGCTATTTAATCTGCACACTAACATGATTGCAAGTTCTTCAGTTGTTATGAAACATGCCATACAGCTCTTAAACTGATAAGCAACATGCTCATATCGTGTAGCTTCAGTGTTTCATTTAGATTGTGAAAGTCTATTCTTATAACTCAACCATCCAAACAGATGCGTAAAGTTGACATAAACAGCAAATAACTTGAATGTTTTTTTCTATGCACTGATCAGTTTTGTCCCGTCTGCAAGCACTATTCAACCACAGCAAATGAGACAAGTGAGAGGAGGCGGGTGTGTATGTCACTTCGCCGTAGGAGAGAGTGAGAACGTACAACTGGTATTGGTGTATCAATACTGCAGAAGAGGTGTTTTGGAACCATTTCAGATATTTCAGTATGGATATGTATTCAAATATGTATATTTTTGACAACACTTGTGTATAGTTAGGTTAGTTGTTACAAATGTTTTTGTGGTGGTTCCCCCACTTTTACTTTGGCCTTACCAGTATTATAAATTGCAAACTTTGTGTCTTCTTCACTCACAGTGAAGAACTTTCATGCCAACGACATGCTTACATGCAGCTGTGAGTTTGAGCATGGCTGGGCATTATTGCCTGCGGCGCTGGCATCAAAACAGCCTGGGTCAGAATTGGAAAGATGTGAGACTGACCGGCCGGTCACCAGTCTGGGCCGTTCATGCAGAAAATCTGCTGATTCCAGTCCTTGGTCAATCGGTGCATATCTAGTTATAAGGGTTTTGGGGTAACACTTTAGAATACTGATCCTTCATTAATGAATAACTACACAGGAACAAATGAATAATGCATTATTAACACTCTAACTACTATTAACTAACAATAAACTCTGATTAATGAATTAGTAAGTAATAGTGCTCAGTTGTAGGTGGTAGTTCACTATTAACTAATCAGTAACTACTAAGAACTACTATATACAGGTTCATAATTAACATGAATGATGCATAGTGTATAATTAATTCTAAAGTAAAGGCCTTGGTAACCCACTAGTAATGACTGAAGTATTACTAAATACTTAAGAAAGAATTACTAATTATTTGGATCAGTATTCTAAAGTGAAAAACATGATAACTCTCTAGTAACTACTGAAGTCATTGTAAACTTTTGATGTTTTTGTATGTTTTTGTACAGTAATTCCTTATGATATATTTGGTAACACTTAAGTAAGTGGGTCAAGTGGGTTACTATGATCTTCAATTTAGAATACTGATCCAAATAATTAGTAGTTCCTTTAGAAGGATGTAGTAACACTTAAGTAATTACTAGTGGGTTACTATGATCTTCACTTTAGAATACTAATCCAAAAAAGAAGTAGTTACTTTAGAGTTATATAGTAACTCTTGAGTTATTACTATCCAATACTTTACAAAAACCTCAAAAGTTTACAATGACTACAGTAGTTACTACAGAGTTATCATGCTTTTCACTTTAGAATACTGATCCAAATAATTAGTAATATCTTCTTAAGTATTTGGTAATACTTCAGTCATTACTAGTGGGTTACCAAGGCCTTTACTCTAGAATTAATTATACATTATTCATTATTCACATTAATTACGAACCTGTATATAGTAGTTCTTAGTAGTTCTCTGGGAGGTATGAAAAAAACAGTAGTTACTGATTAGTTAATAGTGAACTACCACCTTTAACTGAGCACTATTACTTAATAATTAATTCATCAGTTATTGTTAGTTAATAGTAGTTACTAGAGTGTTAATAATGCATTACTCATTTGTTCCTGTGTAGTTATTCATTAATGAAGGATCAGTATTCTAAAGTGTTACCGGTTTTGGGTTTCTTCTCAAGATACAGTTGCAAGAAAAAGTATGTGAACCACTTAGCAGAATCTGTGAAAATGTGAATAATTTTAACAAAATAAGGGAGATAATTCAAAATGCTTGTTATTTTTTATTTAGTACTATCCTGAGTAAGATATTTAACATAAAAGATGTTTACATATAATCCACAAGACAAGAACAACCAATGAAACAGAGACATACAACACACTCATTATACACAATAATGAATATTAATATATGAGCACGGAGAAAAATGACAACAAACTCCCAAGCACAAGGGAGAAATGCAAAAGAATATTTAAAAGGACTAATAATACTTTCATTACGTTTACGAGCACAACAGTCTCATGATAAACGACACATAGTTTAACAGAGAAATAATAAAGACATAGGCTAGTTTACTTTTGTCCATTCTCTAAGTCTTTTGTTCATCAGAATAATCATGTCATCGCGTTCAGATACACGTACCAGTGTCCACTTTGCACATATATTTCATTTGAAGAAGACTTGATGAAATATGTATGCATACACCGTGCTGGTTCATGTTTGGTGCAGGAGAATGTGTGAAATATGTCTATAAAAACTTTAAACATGGATACTTTATTCTGTATGAGCTAGGATCCATGTGGCTAGTGTTGTTAAACTCATCACGGAGCTCCGCGCTGAAACTGATCATATGTGCGCTCCGCATGTATCATAACAATCATATTTTTCATGTGTTCATATTCAAACTCCAATTCTGACCGCATCACGGGCAAAATACAAACAACACTCATGTGCTGCTGTGCTGAGGGAAACATACAAACGGCTCGCGTGTTTGAACGCAGAGGTGAATGAACAGCACTTTTGTAACATTTGAATTCTCTGCTGTAATGCGATCTCAGGCAAACATATTTTCCATTTGTGCTGGTAGATCACAGCAAAACAAACCACATGCACCCAAACTTCTGCTTGCGTCGCAGGAAAACACATTTTTGTGTTGTAGCACTGAGGTGCACGAGCACCAGTGATATGTCTCTGAATGACAAGAGACTGAGGAAAGAGAAGTGATTTCCTCATGCATAATACCGCAATTATAATCTTATGCATACTACAGCATGAATGAGCTTTAAGTCATGAATAAATGCAGAAACTGTTGACGTCAGCATGTTCGACTAGCTCATACTTGGAGCCAACCAGCACTCCAGATCTTGCCGGTAGTACATGACGACGTCAGATTTTGTGACGTTGCTCCGACTTTGCTTTTCAAACCGGAAGACAGAAATCGCTCTGAAAAATGCAAAAATAACTAGTTTCAAAGTATAAATAAAATTAATGAGTACCTTTAGTGTTTTCAATGATGTGCAGCCTATGAAATCTGAAATCCATCATGAAATCTGTTCAAAGCTCAAAAAATGTGTTCTGGGGTTCATGACCCTTTAAGAGTCGGGGGATGAAATCTGAAATCTCATATCCCAAATCTTATCTCATATTTTACATTTTATCTTACAAGGGTTCTTGTGAACGTACAAGGGTAAATAAAGAACTGGTTGTTTCAGTAAGTACTGTACAGTGTTTCCTTTACTCTTTACTTTAAAATTACTATGTCTATAATGGGTAATATTTCATGTATTTGAGGTCTGAGATGTGGCAAACAGTATTGCCGTCTAATCAGCCAATATTGTCTTAAACATCCGGAATAGCACCTTATCTTTTATAACATGAGATTTTAAACAAATGTTGATTTTGGTAAAATGTTGCAACAATGTGTTACTTTTTTTCATGAAAAATTACAGTTTTGGACATATAGGGTAATAAAAAATAATTACAAATAAGCATGTAAAGCAAATAACTTAAAAAAAAAAAAATTAAAAATCCATGCCCGCCCCATGCAATGTTCTCACCTTTTTTCCCCCTTACCTGTTTGCATCCCTGTTCATTAGTTTGCTGTAAAATATCTCTATTACAGTGCAGCAAGTCAGTTGCACCTTTTTTGGTAAGTATTTATGCATTGCACTGCATTTAAAAGAAGCGCTGGCCTTAGATTTTTCACCGTATGTCCTTGATGTTTGATTCCTCTGCTTCAGCTGAGACTCCAGGAATGAGATGTTTGAATAGCTTTTTCTTTGGCCCATGTGTTTTCTGTGAACACACACACATAGGAGACACTCAGAGAGTAGAGCCTGAGCTTATGAGCTTGACTCCAAGAAAAACTGCACCATCTTATCCTGCTCAGACAATCTCCAGGATCAGAAATACATCAAT
The DNA here is from genome assembly GCF_018812025.1 of Megalobrama amblycephala. Taxonomy (NCBI): domain Eukaryota; kingdom Metazoa; phylum Chordata; class Actinopteri; order Cypriniformes; family Xenocyprididae; genus Megalobrama; species Megalobrama amblycephala. The sequence goes on from NC_063055.1 coordinate 30,074,841, forward strand.
GCAGTATTTTGTTTAGCAGTCCAACAGTGCTCTGACATTATGGGTGCTCTCTTTTTGCCCAAGAAAGTCAGGAATTCTATTAGGATTCTGTTAAAATGCATGGAATGCATTATTACTTGTTCAGCTGTAGGTTCTGTACAGGTGAAACATGTTCTGTCTGTAATACCTGGAGAAAGGTATCCATTAGCATTCCATATTAAATTGAATGTAATGATTTAAAAAGATAAGAAAAGTGTGAAAAGCAAATTTTGTAATGGTGGGTCATGTTTGTGGGCTGCATATTAATCCAGCATGATCAGTAGTCTGATTCACAAACAAGTGATTCCTAGTACTTTTAAAGGATTGTTTCACCCAAAAATGAAACCTCAACCTCATGTCGTTCTACACCCGTAAGACCTTCGTTCATCTTTGGAACACAAATTAAGATATTTTTTGATGAAATCTGAGAGGTATATAACTCCCCCATAAACTGCAATTTAACCACCATTTTCATGGTCCAGAAAGACATTGTTAAAACCGTGAACGTGACTGCTGAGGGTTAACCTTAATTTTATGAAGTGACAAGAATACTTTTTGTGTGCAAAAACAAAACAAAAATAACCAAAGACTAGAATACACAAGACACTCGTATTGTTTTGACTGGGAGAAAGGCCACGAACACACTGCAGCTAAATTCGGTTGTCAGTTCACCTTTTAGTGCTTAATCGCGTTCTGTACACAATAAAATAGTTCAATAAAATACAGGAGTGACAACTGCATTTACAGAAATTCTATGCAGTGTGTACGGAACCGAACTGAACAATTAGTTGTTAATGACGTTAACGTGCACCAGTGTACATGTGTCTCTCTTGTATGCGCGGCGAATCACAGGGAAAGCGAGAGCCTTGACTCATTTACTCATTGCCAGATCTTGCTAGAAAAATCAGCGAACAAGAATAAAACCATAATAAACCAAAATAAATCCAAATGCTTTATGCTGAAAATAAGACCAAAATATCGCGATTCATGTCTGCTCACTTTATAGCTCCATAAAACCGTTCGCTTTATGAGACGAGCTTAAACAACAAGCCGGAAAACGCTTAGGGGAGAGTGGGGTAATGTGAGACATCGGGTAATGTGAGACACCCCCTGTATCTCGACAAAGGAACACATTTGTGGTTATGTGACAATTATGTTTTCAAGCCCCTCACATTTCCCCTTGGCCATGAAGGAGAGGACCTCATGGTGCTGTGCTAAGCATGTTTTTTTCACAAAAATATATTTTTTGCATATAAAAGTAAATTTTCTTGCGGTCAACTTAATCAACTGTTGTGCCAAAGCAAACTGATTCAGGTAGAAAAACTTATATCATACATGTTGATGAACTATCAACATATAAAACCATGTGATGATGCAAGCTGAAGAGTAGCCTGAATTGCTAAGAGTGATCATTTTTTTCTAAAATGTAGTGGTGAGGTAAAGTGAGACAAATGCTTTGGGGTAAAGTGAGACATAAGGCACAAGTTAAATTTAGTCTTAAACATATTTTAATGTAATATTACATTACATATGTTTTATTTTTAATGTCATAAACATTGTAGAAAAGCCATCATGCCTAAGCAAAACACCAGGAAGACAACCTCTGGGGCAAAACACCCCTCGAGGAGAATGATGTGGCACATGTTCCTAAAAGTGATGTGGTAAAGAAGCTGCCTCAACCTAAAAGGCCTGGAGAGATGGAGAGAGCATCTCCTCATCTTTCCCTGTAACCTTCAGGGCTGGAATGTAGAGTAGGCCTAGTTGTAGAGTATAACAGTAGGCTGATGTTCTAATACAGGTGGGTCTAGTCCTGTGTTCTGAGTCCCAGGCTGTTCTAGCTGGTTCTGATTGTGCTTTGCTCTGACCTCCAGACACTAGCTGGCTCTAAGGGTGCTTTCACACTTGTAGTTCGGTTCGTTTGGTTTATTTGGTCCGGACCAAAGAAGAAAAAAAAACATTTAGTCCCGGTCCAATTAGCGTTCAGATTGGCAATTTTATCACCAAACCAAAAGATACCGAACCTTGAGTTCATTACGTTCAATACATTCACAACGTGATTGGTCAGATTTTATGATGTATTGCCTATTTTGAATTGGAACTTAAAGGTACAATCTGTAAGATATTCGCAGTAAAATATCCAAAAACCACTAGGCTAGTGTTATATATTTTGTCCAGCTGATGACTAACAATATCTCTAATGTTTTCAACTCCTTGTAAATCATGAGAAAATTCCCATTCTAAACAGTGACACGGGGCAGTGCAGTCGCCTGTCAATGACGTTGGTTACCCTTTGTTACCGCCTTTACTGACGTAGAAACCACATGACAACAGTGTCGTGGACAAATGCGGAAGTAGTGTTTAGCGTCCAGCAAACCACTAGCTTGCTTCAAGCTGTTCCTTATTTACTTCTTGCACGTTTTATGGTGGATTGTGTTACTTATTTATGGAACATAATTACTGTTTACCGTCTGCCGCTGGTTCTGTCGACAAGGACAGCTCCCGTAAACTTCATACTCATGACTGGAAAAGCGGAAGCGGCGCCGGTGACTGTGTTATAATAAAAGTCCCGCTGCTCGTGAGGCGTGTGTTGATCAATCGCTCCAGCTCCTCGTTCAGCTCCACAACACTCGCTCCTGCTCTGCTTCATACTACAGTAACGTTAATAATCGCATCCATGAACATGAGTTCTTCCCGACTCCAATCCCTATTCTTTTGCACCGTCCGTTGAGATGGAGACCACATGTCCCAAGTTTCTGCTCTAAAACTTGGAGCCATCAAACTACGCCTTTGTTTTGAATAGGCTTCTAGCGACCTCTAGCGGAAAAAAATATTACAGATTGTACCTTTAACAAACATCCAAAACAATGCTGTGTGCTGAGGTAAATGCGCTTTTTGTGTGTGCGTAGCCTGCATGTGATGGTATTTTGACCAGCTGGGAACTCATGAAGAGCTCATAAAATGTGTAAAGTAGTCAAAATAGCGGCGGGAATCCATCCGTTACACACACAAACGAGACGCGCATCTGATGCCTGTGATGGGCAAACTTGCGACTATGACAAGAAAAACCAACATGTGTGAGGATTCTATCCTTTTTAGAGTTTCTTTTTAGGCAGCGTTCACATATGTTCAAATGAACCGCGCTAACTGAGCAATTGTACCAGGGTTTGTTTTAATCGAACCAAACATGACAAGTGTGAACGCACCCTAAGGGTCCTGTGTTCTGACCCCCAGACTGTGTTCTAATCTAACTGGTTCTATCTGTCATTTGAATGTTAATTAAAATATTTTGAATTATATTATGTTGTATTTGATTTTGTTCAAAGTTACTTTCAAGTGTTTAGGAAAAAAAGTGCTTAATTGACCAATCCCCATGATTTTGTTACTAGTCCGACATTAGTTCTGGAATGTGTGGTTGTCAGACTAGCTGTCAGGATTCAAACGGTTACAACAAGTGTTGTTATGGTAGTTTCACAGTGGAAAAAGTAAGTGGATCAGTTTACCCCCAGCTGGTTCACTTTACCCCCTTGATTTTTGTGGTCTGTCTCAGTTTACCCCTAAACTGGGGTAAAGTGAGACACAAGATGACTTTTTTAAAAACAATCATATTTTCATGGATCTTCATCCTGAATACATTCTGATCATTTCCATGGCTAGGAAACATCCTGAATTAATGGGAAAGGTATACATTTTACTGATATATCATTTTAGCTCGCTTAGAGGGGAGCAAATGTAAAAAATGTCCCACTTTACCCCACTCTCCTATAATGAGTGATCATGGCAACACAGAAAGAGCGCGCTCTGTGTGAAACAGCCTGTAGGCCTACAAGCATAAACAAAACACGGCGCCTCCATCACCTGTGTTACTGTGTTAAGTTAAATTGCTGAAAATAGCGAGTGTTTTGTCACTTTAATATTACTTTGGTAACAATAATGGATACCAAACATGAGAGACACCAGAGCGTCGCTATGGTTTCCAAGCTGTCAATCGTCGCATTTTCGAGAGTGAGTAGTGTCGTACATACATGTAACGATAATTTAGGGGATTCACTCCCGCATTTAAATGCGATTGTCACTCCTGAAACTTACAGTGTGTACGTGGCCAAAGTGAAACATGCAACATGGCGGAATAAGTCCCGCCTTCTAAATAAGAGCCAATCGCCGACTGGTGAAGTCATCGCGTCACTGTAGCGGCCGTTAGAAGCACCGGTTTCTATAGAAACAGTCAGACGCGCTCCTCCGAAATGAGGCACAGGAGACGCGCATTTACGTCTGCGCATGCGCATTAGCTTGATCCAGCCTAAAGCAAAGATGTTTTTGTCATGATTCGAGGTTTTGGGAAAAAAATATGAGACGTTGTTGTTAGATTTGATTGGTGATTACAAATATGAAATTTAATCGAAAGCTTGGCAAACAGCTATGGAGAATTTGATGTTTCCCCATTCAAAGAGATAGGAGTTGCACTTGCATGCCCGAGAGGTGTTTCAAAGATGGCCGCCGAGTGAAATGACTTGTCTTAAAGGGACTTTGAAATAACGACTTTATTCAACAATATCTTCTCCTCTGTGTCATTCTCTTACGCTGTTTACATTCAGAGCTTACAGTTTCTACGTCAGAACGCTGACTCATTATTGGCCAGCTCCAGCATCAGCATCAGCATCACATGCATGTGTCCTGCTGCTCACATGAACAGCGTCAGCCAGTACTGAGCCGGCATTCTGAACCTGGCAGAGGTGGAAGTAACGAATTACAACTACTCATGTTACTGTAATTAAGTAGTTTTTTTGGGTTTTTGTATAGAGTGCCTCAGGGATGACGCATTTTTGTAGGCAAAACCCAGAAGCGAGTTAGCATTTTAGGACTTCTAATGCCGGAAAGTCTATGGGTTTTTTGAATGGGTTTTTGCTAAATCGCCTGAAATAAGGTCTGTGGTTAACAAAGCCTCTAAATACTTTCACGTTTTGATCTATGACATAAAACACACCAGTTATAACCCACTTGTGATTTTTTAAATTCATAATCAGTGAGCATGTTTTTAATGGGATAGTTCACCCAAAAATGAAAATTTGATGTTTATCTGCTTACCCCCAGCGCATCCAAGATGTAGGTGACTTTGTTTCTTCAGTAGAACACAAATGATGATTTTTAACTCCAACCGTTGCCGTCTGTCAGTCAAATAATGCTAGTGGATGGGAACTTCTACTATAAGAGTAAATAAAACTTGCATAGACAAGTCCAAATTAAACCCTGCGGCTCGTGACGACACATTGATGTCTTAAGACACGAAACGATCGGTTTGTGTGAGAAACCGAACAGTATTTATATCATTTTTTAACTCTAATACACCACTATGTCCAACTGCATTCATCACTCGATTCGTTTGGTCTGATCGCGCTCTGACAGCGGCAGTGATGTCTCGCGCATATACTTCAATGAGAGCGAGACATCACTGCCGCTGTCAGAGCGCGATCAGACCTTACTAACGAGTGCTGCACGCGGTTGGACATAGTGGTGTATTAGAGTTAAAAAACGATATAAATACTGTTCGGTTTCTCGCACAAACCGATCGTTTCGTGTCTTAGGACATCAATGTGTCTTCACAAGCCGCAGGGTTTAATTTGGACTTGTCTATGCAAGTTTTATTTACTCTTATAGTAGAAGTTCCCATCCACTAGCATTATTTGACTGACAGACGGCAACGGTTGGAGTTAAAAATCATCATTTGTGTTCTACTGAAGAAACAAAGTCACCTACATCTTGGATGCTCTGGGGGTAAGCAGATAAACATCAAATTTTCATTTTTGGGTAAACTATCCCTTTAAATAGAGTTGTTTTCTAAATAAGTTTGAGGACGCTTGGTGGTGACGACGTTGATCCGCGACCATGGTGTGCTGTAGTCCGTTTATAGCCTACTGTTAGCCTTTTATATCTGACGACTTTATTTAGGCTTCAAAATCTATAAATGTTGTGTTAACTTGTAAAGATTATCTTGATAGACAAAACGTGTAAGTGTCATAACCCTTTGTTAAACACAGAGCTTATTTTCTGCTATTTTCCAAAAGTCTATGGGAAAAATGAATAGGCTTTCAGTCGAGGGAACCCGTGCGCTGCTAACTTCCGGGTTGGCCTACAAAAACACATCATCCCTGGGGCACTCTATTGAGTACATTTTTTAATCTGTAATTTTACTTGTACTTAAGTACAAATTAAGCTAAGTAATCTACTTCGCTACTTGTAAAATCACATTCCATTACTGAGTACGCCAACAATTTGAATTACTATTGAAACCTTTGACCAGCATATCGGTAGCCAATAAAGTTATCCAATCGTAAACGGACCAATGAAAACCCTGCATTTTACCAGCAGCGCGTTCTCATTCTCTCATCTCCCCGACAGTGAGTTTGACACACACCCGCCTCCTCCTGCTGTCACTCGTTTCAGTTACAGTGTAGGATTGCAGGTATTGCGCATAATTTTAATCATACCTGCAGGTTTGTGGAGAGCGCATTATTGTAACGCGACAACACATTCATGTAATGGAAGAAAACGAGATCTCAAATATACAAGTGAACTGCCTCTCCTCTCACTCAGATGAGTGTGCACTCTGTGTAGTGTGCAATCATGAATCTCTCTGTGCTCTTAAATTAAATGTTGTCAAAAGTTATCAAATAATCAGAATAGACTTCCATGCCTGGCCGATGAAAATGCTACAGGAAATCTAACTGGCTATAAGTGAAATGCACCAGAAAGTCTCAACAAATAAAGGTGGATCTTTAATTTCTTAACAATGTAGATATATGTTTCAGATTGGGGCATTTGTATGATTTTTACATATAAATAACCTAGTCTGTCTAACTGCTTCACTGCATTGTACATACATTACAGGTCAAACCATTCTGATGTTCTTTTTATCTAAATAAACAACATATTATATGGCTATTAAAGATTTAGTTCAACCAAAAAAATGAAATTTCTGTCATTAATTACTTATCCTCATGTTGTTCCAAACCCGTAAGACCTTCGTTCATCTTCAGAACACAAATGAAGATATTTTTGATAAAATCCGAAAGCTTTCTGACCCCAGACTGCAACGTAATTGCAACTTTTGCAGGCCCAGAAAGATAGTAAAGACATTGTTAAAATAGCTCATGTGACTACAGTGGTTCAACCTTAATGTTATAAAGCGACCAGAATACTTGTGCAAAAAACAAAAATAACGACTTTATTAAACAATTTCCTCTCTCTGTGTCACTCTCCGACGGTGTTCGTGTGAGCACCACAGCGCATGCATGTGATGTTGACCCAGAATCCGGCCAATAATGAGCCGACGTTCTGACGTAGAACCTGGAAGTGCTGCACTGTGTTTACTACGTCAACAGTGTCAGAGACTGACATGGAAGAGAAGAAATTGTTGAATAAAGTGTTTTTTTTTGTTTATTTTGTAACATTAGGGTTGAACCACTGTTGTCACATGACTGCTTTAACTATGCCTTTACTACCTTTCTGGGCCATAAAAAGTTGTAATAATGTTACAACTGCAGTAACATTATTATAAGTAACAGGGTCAGAAAGCGCTCATATTTCATCAAAAAGATCTGAATTTGTGTTCTGAAGATGAACGAAGGTCTTATGATTTTGAAACAACATGACAGTGAGTAATTAAGAATTTTCATTTTTGGGTGAAACTAACCCTTCAAGATACAGGGCATATAAAAATTCAGTGTTGTCATATTTCATATACCTCAACTGAATTGAGGTAATTTGTTTTTGTTCTTATTTTATTACTGACTGTTTACTTGTCTTTTTTGTAAATTCAGTTCAGTTTGAAATCAAGCTTTCTTGTGCTGCATATGAGCTATTGCAACAAAGTTACCCTATTGTAAAGACACAAATACACAGAGTGAGCAAATATTTAAGTGAGATTATTGTATTGGTAATTGATCAATGTTATTGGTATTTAAAATGATACTGAATATTGATCACTTGTATTGTATTGAAGTTAGAAATTCTAGTATTGTGACCACTAATTCATGCATTTCATGAATAAGGTGAAAGTGCTTTGTTGAAAGTAGCTATTTTCTACTGATTAATTGAATATTGTTTGACGATTAATTAAATATCGACGGCTGAAAAGTAACTAGTAATTTTAGTACTTTGAGTAGTTTTTGTGCAGAGTAATTTGTACTTTTGCTCGAGTACTTTTTTTGACACCAGTACTTTTACTTGTAATTGAGTATTATTTCAGCAATGTAACAGTCCTTGTACTTGAGTACAAATTTTCAGTACTCTTTCCACCACTGGAACCTGGAAGTGCTGAACTTAGCCTTAAGTCATGCTTGTGATGACACATTCCAAGTTTGGTCTGAATATGATGAAGCGTTGCGAAGATACAGCCTTATGTCTATTTTCGCAACCGCTACTTAAAATTCATTCATGCATTTTTCAAAAATTTGAAGTTGGCATGTCTGAAGATGATCTGGTTCAGTTTTCATGAAAATTGGAGCAACGGCCTAGGAGGAGTTCGAAAAAGTAGGTTTTTTTTTTAAATTCAAAATGTTGGAAAAATGTTCATGACGGAAATGAGGTGCACAGGATGCAATCGCCTTGAGGCAAGAGAGGTAAAAAGAATTTTGTTTCTTGCCCATGCAGTTCAAAAGTTATTAGCATAAATGTGAGTGCAAATTTGGACAGTTGCTGGTGCTACAGGTATTGAGTTTGCAAATTTGTTATGGTGACACTTCAGACTCTCCTCTATCTGTGTGCCAAATTTCATAACTTTCCCACAAGCAGTTCTATGGGCTGCCTTAGGCCGTGTGTCCACCAAAGCGTTTTTAGCCAGGTGCTCTGCTTAAAACACCTATCTGTGAGCTCTTGAGAGGGCTTTAGCTGGACAGCGTTTTTTTTTTTTTTTTTTCAGCTGAATACGGAATATCCGTTGCCTTGTTACTTCTAACTGATTTTGCAGGTAATTTGTTTCAGACTAAAAATGTCAACACAACGTGGAATACTTGCTATGTATGTTCGGAGACCAGCAATATTAATTTCTCATCCATTTTTGTTCCGTTCTCTGCTTATTGATGTTGTTGTACAGCAAGAATGTTGTGACAGTTGGCTGGTGTTGTATTTGTCCCGCCCCTCCTCAACTCTGATTGGACGGCTGACTAAAAAGTGACAGTGATGAGCGCAGCGTTTTACTCCAAGTTAAACATTCCTCAACTCGAGGCAACCATTAAAAAACGCTGAGCTGTCAGCGCTTGAGCGTGAAAAAGCCATCTCTTTTGCCATCTATGGGGCAATATTTATTTGCTGAATCCACAGGTGCTGCTGAATCAAAGAAAGAAAGAAAGAAAGAAAGAAAGAAAGAAAGAAAGAAAGAAAGAAAGAACACTTATTCAAGAGCTAGGTGCAGTCTCAGAGACCAATACCAAGATTATTCCTAAATGCTTATTACTTATTATTTGGGCTATCAATCAATTAAAATGATAATAAAATTAATTACATTATATCTTAAATAATTTATTGAATTAAATAAAATGCGCACATCCAGAAATTTATTGAATTAGTCACACTTATTTTGATATATAAATGCATTACACAATTGAGTCAGATAAATAAACCAGGAGTGGCTTTTATTTATTTATATTTTATTTTATTTTATTTTATTTTATTTTATTTTATTTTATTTTATTTTATTTTATTTTATTTTATTTTATTTTCAGTCCTACCAATCATGATAGGAAGCTAACAGAAATATTATTGCATTCAAAAATTCTTATGTGGCATAAAAACAATATTTGCAAGCATAAAACTGAGACAGGGAAAGACATCAGTGCTTTTCAGTGTGTATATCATATATCTGTTGTCACAGGTTAGTGGAGACATACTTTTGCTTGTTGACAGGAATGTTGTGGTAGACCTAATAAGGCCTATTTATGCACAGGTGCAACACAAGCTAAGAAATGAAAAATCCCTTCTTTTTTTTTCTTTTTCTTTTTTTTGAATGCAAGTTTTTCTGTCCTGAGAGTTCAGTATAGATTCTATCAGAAAAAAAAGGCTTGTCCACCATTCAACATGCCGATTTGAGTTGGAAAGGCAAAAGGGCTTGTTTGCGCTTTTATACAAAGATTCTCTGCATTTGGTAGCCCAGGAAACTCAGCAACATAAATGTGTCCTCAAATATGTGCAGAATGTTCATTCCGTGTACTATGACACTTTTGTGATCTCTAAGACTCCCGTCTGCTTTCAAAATTCACCTTTTTACTGCCTGTCTGTCAAATGCAATTACCTGGTCCCATTTCAGTAGAAATCACTGAACCCTTCTCTAGACTATGAGAGCAGATGAAATGAATTTAGATGAAATCTAAATGCTCTCTGTATGACGATCTCTCTATCTCTCAAACATTCACTGTTTACACAAAAAAGGGGATTTAATTGGCAAACCCTTCCATGCAGCAGCATATTTCTCACTCATTATAAATCAAATGTTTGAATTACCAGTAAGTTCAGACATCAAGGTTTCAGACCCTGAAGTTTGTTCTCAATAGTGAAAATCAGGAATCATAACAGAGTGTAGATATTTGAAAAGTCAATTATACTATAAATACAATATTTAAAGTCACCATGTAATCAAGACTGATCATTCTTAATTTTTTATGGAATATTGCATATTTATTATTATGTATCCGCACATTATTGTAATTTTTTAATTCATGAGCTCTCATAATCTTTAATACAAATATGTTCCCCTCCCACTTGCAGTGATATCTCTTCTCTTCTCTTCTCTAATGACGTGTTTACTGGTGAGGGCGGGACAACCTGTCACTCACATGACATCACAGAAATAGCAAACCACAATCAATTCCCATGTACAAAATCAAGTCCCATCCTACATTTTTTCTTGTTCAAGAAGCTGCTTCACTTATAAAGTGCTCAGTGTAAATGAGTACACCCCCTTCAAAAAGGAACATTTTAAACAATATCTCAATGAACACAAAAGAAAAAAAAAATCCAAAATGTTGACAAGACTAAGTTTAATATAATATCTGTTTAACTTATAACATTAAAGTAAGGTTAATAATATGACTTAAATTACACATTTTTCAGTTTTACTCAAATTAGGGTGATGCAAAAATGAGTACACCTCACAACAAAAACTACTACATCTAGTACTTCGTATGGCTTCCGTGATTTTTAATAACAGCACCAAGTCTTCTAGGCATGAAATGAACAAGTTGGCGACATTTTGCAACATCTATCTTTTTCCATTCTTCAAGAATGACCTCTATTAGAGACTGGATGCTGGATGGAGAGTGATGCTCAACTTGTCTCTTCAGAATTCCCCATAGGTGTTCGATTGGGTTCAGATTAGGAGCCACTGAATCACTTTCACCCTGTTCTTCTTCAGAAATCCAACAGTGGCCTTAGATGTGTGTTTAGGATCATTGTCATGTTGGAAAAGTGCACGACGACTAAGGGCACGGAGTGATGGTAGCATCTTCTCTTTCAGTATAGAGCAGTACATCTGTGAATTCATGATGCCATCAATGAAATGCAGCTCCCCGACACCAGCAGCACTCATGCAGCCCCACATAAGGACACTGCCACCACCATGTTTCACTTTAGGCACCATGCATTTTTCTTTGTATTCCTCACCTTTGCAACGCCATACAGTTTTGAAACCATCAATTCCAAAAACATTTATCTTGGTCTCATCACTCTAGAGTATAGAGTCCCAGTAGTCTTCATCTTTGTCAGCATGGGCCCTGGCAAACTCTAGGTGGGCTTTTTTGTGCCTGGGCTTTGGGAAAGGCTTCTTTTGTGGACGGAACCCATGCTTGCCATTCCTCTGCAGTGTACACCGTATTGTGTGACGGGAAATAATCACCTCAGTTTGGCTTTCTACTTCTTTAGATAACTGCAGTGAACTTGCATGCTGATTTTCTTCAACCCTTCTCATCAGAAGAAGCTCCTGTCGAGGTGTTAACTTCCGTGGATGACCTGGACATCTCTGCGAGATGGTTGCAGTTCCATCTTTTTTAAATTGTTGTACCACCTTTGCTACAGTATTCTGACTGATAAGTAAAGCTTTGCTGATCTTCTTGTAGCCTTCACCTTTCTGGTGTAAAGAAATTATTTTCTTTCTCAGGTCTTGTGACATTTCTCTTCCATGTGGTGCCATTGCTGACAGCATGAAATGGGAAGGGATTTTAACACCCTTTTATAGCCAACTGTCTGCTGGACACCTGTGTAATGAATAATTAGACTCACCTGTGGTTGAATTTTTGTTAAATTAGGCATTTGTAGTCTAAAATTTAGCTTTGATCCAGAGACTTTCAGTGGGGTGTACTAATTTTTCCATCACCCTAATTTGAGAAAAATTTTGTTCTCTAAGTTATATTATCAACCTTACTTTCATATTATAATTTAAACAGATGTTATATAAAACGCAGTGTTGTCAACATTTTGGAAATTGTTTTTGTGTTCATTGAGATGTTGTTAAAAATGTTACTTTTCAAAGGAGTGTACTCATTTACGCTGAGCACTGTACATCACAATGGGGAAGAAAAATACTGCAACTTCCATTTTGTGCTGATGTAACCCCTCCTGTTCGAACAGCCTGCTATAAGTGGAACTCGAACCCGGATCCACCAGCATGGGAGTGGGGCCCTCTAACAAGGAGCCTGAAGATCACAGTCTTAAAGTTACACTTTACACTTCTGTTACACTGATTTTAAAGAATGTTTTAATAATGACAGTCAAGGGGAACAAAACAACATTGAACTCCTTTGACTTTCATTGTATGTAAAAAACATTTTAAGAACAGATCTCTCCCGCTGTAGGTAAAAATGGAGGAATTGCTCTTCCTGAACACACTGTGCCTCTGTTGGGAGTACAACAGGTCCAGACAGTCAAGCTCCAATCAGACACTTGTGCTTCAATTTTAAACACGATACAACAGATATTTATGAAATACAGTAGAAAGGAGTGAATTATTGACTAAGTGCCACACTTCAGGGGTTCCAAGGGCCTTTGTGATAATCATTGGTGAAATGGATAGTTTCAAGGAGGGATACGTTGCTGAATTATTCATTCTTTATAGGCGGATTGGTATATTGCTCAGTGATTGAATGAAGCAGAATAATAATAATTTGTGTGTGTGTGTGTGTGTGTGTGTGTGTGTGTGTGTGTGTGTGTGTGTGTTGGGGGTTTGGACTCTAAAACCCGAATGAACCAGGCTTAATGAAAATGTAAAAATGCAAAAATGTCTCTGTGAGGATTAGGTTTAGGGTTTAGCCTTTTATGCTTACCAAGGCTGCAATTTTTTTGATTTATCAAAAATGCAGTAAAAACAGTAATATTGTGAAACATTATAACAATTTAAAATGACTGTTTTTTTTTTTTTTGTTTTTTTTTAAATATATATTTTTAAAATATTTTATTCCTGTTATGGAAAAGCAGAATTTTCAGCATCATTACTCCACTCTTCAGTGTCACATGATCCTTCAGAAATCATTCTAATGTTGATTTGCTGCCGAAACAAACTTCTGAAAGGTAGTGTATATAAGTATATAAACAATAGTGGTCAATGGAAACATCCACAGTATTCTCATCTGAAAGGTGCAATTTGTTGCTGTTTATGGTAATTATAATTTGATACATTGAATTGCAGTGATGATGGTGTCTAGGACAGTGACTCTGATCATCACCAAAAGTCACTCTGAAAAATTAAATTGTAAAAATGTCAAATGCCTGTTCACGCAGATTTTATTGCTGCACTTTTGACCACTAAAAGGCGTTCCTGTAAAAAAAAAAAAAAAAAAAAGTCAATGATCAATAAGTTATGTACGGAAGAGGATTAGGGCCAAGCAATAATAAAAAAATAAAACCATCTCGAGATTAAAGTTGTTAAATTTCAAGAAAAAAATCGTTAAATTTCGAGAAAAAAGTCGAAATAAAATGTTGAGAATAAACTCATTAAATTACGAGAAAGAAGTTGTTAAATTACGAGAACAAATTCATTAAATTATGAGAAAAAAGTCGTTACATTTCGAGAAAAAAGTCGAGATAAAATGTTGAGAATAAACTCATTAAATTACGAGAAAAAAGTTGTTAAATTACGAGAACAAATTCATTAAATTATGAGAATAAAGTCATTCAATTACGAGAAAAAAGTTGTTAAATTATGAGAACAATTCGTAATTTAACGAATTTGTTCTAGTAATTTAATTTTTTTCTCATAATTTAATGAGTTTATTCTCAACATTTTATTCGAAACTTAATGACATTTTTCTCATAATTTAACGAATTTGTTCTCGTAATTTAACGACTTTTTTCTCGTAATTTAATAACTTTATTCTCAACGTTTTATCTCGACTTTTTTCTCAAAATTTAACGTCATTTTTCTCATAATTTAACGAATTTGTTCTCGTAATTTAACGACTTTTTTCTCGTAATTTAACGAGTTTATTCTCAACATTTTATCTCGACTTTTTTCTCTAAATTTAATGATTTTTTTCTCGTAATTTAACAAGTTTATTCTCAACATTTTATTTCGACTTTTTTCTCGAAATGTAACGAGTTTTTTCTCGAAATTTAACAACTTTAATCTCGAGATGGTTTTATGTTTTTATTATTGCTTGGCCCTAATCCTCTTCCGTAGTTATGACAACATGTTTTTACATTGATTTAACTCATTAAAATAAGTTAAGCCATTTTCAACTTAAGTTATACAAGATTCAAGTCATTGTTAAAAGTCAGTTTAATGTAATTTATGTTGAAATTACTTAAACATCCAATTTGATTGTATTTAAAAATTGAAAGCAGCAGCTTTTTTACAGTGAAAATCTGATCAGAAATGATATATTTTACTGGTAAAAATAATGTCATTCTCTGATTAAGAATCTGTTTTTTTTTTTTTTTTTTGCTGCTTATATTGTCATTCAGCAGGGAAAGCGTTTGTGTATAAATTGCAGCAGTGCATAATACATCATAGTATGAACAAGATGAAATGATATCAATGCATGAATCATCACTTTCCACTTTCCATCTTTTTTTATAATTATATCCTGTATATGGGCTGAGAAAACCATATAGATGGTGAAATTGCTCACAGAAATATTAAGTTCCTCTCTGTCTTGCCTATATGGATCAGCTCCATGTCTTCACACTTATTTTTAGTCACTGCGTCTACAGTAACATACGGTACGCCACTATTACTTCATTATACTATAGTATAATCGATGTTTTACCAGTACCCTACTTTTTGGAGGCATGGAATAGATTTCCCAGTGTCTGCTGCTTTGACATCACAACAGATTTTCTTCAGGTTTATGGACCTTTTTGGGCTGCAGATGTGAGCGTCCCTTAAAATGCTTTTTTTTTAATCATTCTCAGCACTTCAGGGATCACGCTGTGTTTATGAGTGATACATTTATGGCATAGACAGCATAAATGAAGGAATCATCAACATTATGGAGTGGATTTCATATTGGGAAGTGATATATGTAGTGAAATGAACAAGTGATGTAAATGATAAATGTGTATGTTTAACCAACAATCTGTCCTGCAGTAGAGTGGAATGAGAGAGTGAGGGAGAGAGAGAAGATACAGCGAAACAGATTGACTTAACAAGATGTCGATTTACAGAGCAGACTGTGGAGTCACGCCCTGGGAACTCGGAGGCAGACAGAAGAAATGCGCGCACGCACAACTTCACCTCAGAAGTACACCAGCAAATCTAAGGAGTTATATTCCCTGATGAACATGCACATGCACAAAAACATCTGCCCTCAGCAAAATGGAGAAACAACAGGCACTTTGCCATAGATAGTACACTGACAACTACAAAGTAGAATCTTCCCCCGTTTAACGTCCTCAGTCACCCCTCGTTGCCCTTCTGTTGGCTTTCACAGATGTCACCACTGTTACAGAGCGTCTGCCAAGTGAGTGTCTCTCTGTCTGGTCTGACGGGAGACTGCGGGGGACCTCGGGTTGTTGTAATGTGTCTGGGGAGACGCATCACTGATTTTCCTAGATTTATCGGGGCTGCAAATGCTGACTTTCATAGATGCTTTGGATGAATTAACTTGAAATAGTTTTGTGAGGTCAGTGTGGGTCTGTGCAACTTTGAGATTTGTTTTGACCATTAAATGCATACTTTGGGACCTTTTATTGTACACCTCCTCTACCTCATCATTTTTTTTTTTTTTTTTTTTTTGAAGTTATGTCCCTGCCTTTTTTAAAAGTATTTTTAATGTTTATAAAATTAAAAAACTTAAAACTCCCAAAACTTAAAAACAAAAAATCTGATTTCTAAGTGTATGGGTTGTTAGTGAGCTTAAAGGGATAGTTCACCCAAAAATGGAAATAATCCCATGATTTACTCACCATCAAGCCATATAGGTGTATATAACTATATTCTTTCAGACGAACACAATCGGAGATATATTTAAAAATATTCTTAGTCTTCCAAGGTTTATGTGAATGGGGGGTCGCGTTTTGAAGTAAAAAATACTGCATCCGTCCAAAAAAAGAGTAATCCTTACGACTCCAGGGGGTTAATAAATGCCTTCTGAAGAGAAGCGATGCGTTTTTGTAATAAAAAATATCCATATTTAAAACTTTATGAATTCAAATAACTAGCTTCCAGCGGATGACCGTACACAGAATGCGCACGTCGATTTGCGGCGAAAGAGCATCATTTGACCTGACACGCAACGCAATGACGAACAAGGAAGCGCAGTGGATAGAGCAAAACAAAACAATTATAATTTTTGAAGAGAAATGTCGGAGGATTTCGATATAAGAGAAGAGGAACTTGAGTTTGTAGCACAGCACGACCCTATTTGTTTGAACTGCGTCATACATTGTGTCAGAGGATTACTCATTTGGTGCAAGTCGACTTGTGCATTCTGCGTATGGTTGTCTGCCGGAAGCTATAGCTGAATTTGAATTAATGAAGTTGTAAATATGGATATTTTTCTCACAAAAATGCATCGCTTCGCTTCAGAAGGCCTTTATTAACCCCCTTATTAAGTCGAATGGATTACTTTTTTTATTACTTATTTTTGTCTTCAAAACACGCCTCCCTGTTCACATAAACCTTGGAAGACTAATGATATTTTTAAATATATCTCTGATTGTGAAGATAGTAATATACACATAGGATGGCTTGATTGTTGATTGTGTTTTTTTGCAGATTAAATGGTTTATTGTTCCAGCAGTAGGTGGCGGGTCCGTGTACGTTTTGATAGTTTGTTTTCCAATTTGAAATGAAATACGCAGAAACGAGAAAACGGGCGTTTCCCGTTTTTTCGTTTGTTTAAAAAAAACGGGAAAACGAGATTTTGACTTGATTTTCGTTTTTTCGGGTCACGGATAGAAAACGGAAACACGACTTCAAAACTCGTTTTCCACATGTGGGCGGTCATTACACGCCCCTTTCAGCCGATTGGTCAATCAAATCTGAGCCAGTGACGTCATCTTCAGTTCGTTCAACAAAATAATAGTCCTCTGCCGCTATATCAGTAGATGTCATAAATCGGCTTTCTTCTGTGCAACCTTTTGTTTGCACAGATAAAAAAAAAAAAAAAAAGTTTTAAAAAACTACATAATTAAGTCTGTTTTTAAGCTGTCATTGTGTTTTTAAAATGTAAAATGTAAATGCCTCAACATCTGTTACCAAGCACATGACATCCTTTGGGCTACTACCACCGATCAATAGGCTATACATAGACTATTCTCTATAGATCAGTGGCTGCACTCATTTATTTTTTATTTTTTTTCTTATTTTAATGTTTTGTTTACATTTTATACATTTAAGTTCAATCATTTAGCGGACGCTTTAGACTATGCAGTACAAATAGGCTATCCACTAGGTGGCAACACCTAATAACGGTATCACCATCGGGGGCTTTTTAGTTTTCCTTAGCTTAAAAATGGTCATACAGATTTTATCTCTTAAACACTTTTATGAACACACTGAACATTATTATATGTCACAGTTTACTTGCTATCCTAACTTTTTCTGTCTTTCCTTCGCTTTTGAACGAATTAGCTATAAATGGCCCTGAACATTTTACTTTCAATTTCAATTTAACGGCTATTGGCGATTCTGCGTCAATTGCTTTAGTGGACAACAGCAAAACAAAAACTCTCGTATATTAAACATAGAACTTTTATTATCTTTGTAATTATTTTATTATCTTTTATCATTTTTGTAATTATTTTATTTTGTAAATATTCGTGGCTTAAACAGCGGGAAAATTTACTGTATGCAGTTCTGTGGATGTTTTGAAAAACTTAAACTAAACGAAAATTATTGTTGACTTGTCAATAATTTCTGTTTTTTCCCCCTGACTTTCAACTGATGCGATCATCATCATTTCATTAACCGACAAGATTATAGTAAATTAGAATTAAACGAAATTTGATAAATGTCTGTGAATCATTAAAAAAAATCCCAGGGATTTAGTTTTAGCCTACATGAACAAATAGCAGAATAAACAACAGAACATGAGGATTCATCATCATCACGCACCTGCAGCGCTTCTGTGAACCTAGAACAAATGATTCAATTATATAAAAGGAATAAATAGCCTATGTCTATGCGCGAAATTTATTTCACTTAATTAACATATTACCAAAATGAAAGGTTTCCTTTCTGTGAACTTCTCAAAAATGAACCGACACTCATATTGTCGCATTTTTTCCCTGAGACGGCAGAAAAAAATGTCTTTATTTTACGAACAATCTTTTGTTTTTATTATGAGTGTACAAAAATAATAGGCCTATTTAACCCTTCACAGATTCGAATGGTGTTACATATATTTGAACATAAATGTCTGAGTATTTTAAGTTGTTTCCGCTTTTATAAGAAAATTCAAGTGAACGCATCGGCGCCTCACGCACACACAACATCAGTTTTAGTAACATAACAGCCTGTTAACTGTCAAAATAACATACATTCAACCAAATATAAAAAGTTATACTGCTCATTTTAAGTAGTCTGTGTAGGCTACAATAAAAGCGTTTAAATAATAAATATAGTTTAGCCTCCAAATCGTGAATACTGAAACATTTGGATTTGTGTCAAATTAGAGAGGTATAGTTATAACGACGGTTTCTGTTTCAGTTCAGCTTTAAATTAATTCGTTTTGGCTTAACATTTATATATTATTTTTGTCATAACTAAAATAGCTATGTAGCTGTAATTTTGATCTTTAATGTTTGATCTTTACATATTCCCTCAATCTTTTAACCAGGGTTAACATTAGCCTATAATTCAGCAGGCAAAGTTAGGCTATATAAAATAAATAAATAAAGAGAGATGAGCAATTGTTCGTTTTTCCAAATTTCTTACACTACTTATTTATTGTGATTTATTCTATTTATTCAAAATTGAATAAAATAAAAACTGTAGTTTTTTTTTAATCTGTGCTTTTCATCCGCTCCTCTGTGTGGGTACTAGTGCAGTTTCACTATGCATATTAAACTACAAACAGCATTACAACAGTCTGTGTGCTGATTAACATTTCTGAAATAAATATTTCTGTGAAATACGCGTTAGGTTGCACAGAAGGAAGCCGATTTATGACATCTACTGATATAGCGGCAGAGGACTATTATTTTGTTGAACGAACTGAAGATGACGTCACTGGCTCAGAATTGATTGACCAATCGGCTGAAATGGGCGTGTAATGACCGCCCACATGTGGAAAACGAGTTTTGAAGTCGTGTTTCCATTTTCTATCCGTGACCCGAAAAAACGAAAATCGAGTCAAAATCTCGTTTTCCCGTTTTTTTTAACAAACGAATAAACGGGAAACGACCGTTTTCTCGTTTCTGCGTATTTCATTTCAAATTGGAAAACAAACTATCAAAACGTACACGGACCGTGGCGACAAGTGACTTTAAGAGTGAGTCAATAAAATAATTTATTCGACCTGTTCACCCTACAACAACGATTCTTTCGTTTTTATAATTCACTAAAGTGACTCGCCAATTGATTCAGGAACGAGTGAGCCATGGAATCATTCACTAAAGCAATTCGTTGAAAAAAGCCGATTCATCCAGGAACAAAGTGAACCATGGTACAGCGATTTGTTCAAAAACGCTGGTTCATTCAGAAACGATACGTGTGTTTTGTCGAAGACTCTCAATGGTTCTTCTGTGGTGTCGTTTGGAACAGTTTTCGTTGAGGAATAAAAAAACAAAATAACCGGTGTCTAAAACGTAAGTTACTCAATATTTATTTCTTGTTTATTGAACTGTACAAACAGTTGAGCTGAGTTAACTGTTGTGCAATCGTGTTGATATTCAGACCAAACAATACGCTTCCGAGTGTGACATTGCTAATTATAACTATTTAAGTTTATTTAAGTTTATAACAGTATGTATTGCTTTGTTTACCCCTTTCCCCCGTGCAAATAATTCGCTATTTCAGCGTAACACCAAACGTCAGTATCAAAATATGTAGTCTAATAATACTACATGCTGTTTGTTTCTCATACTAGGCTAAATTGCAATTTCCTCATTACAGTTTTCTAATTACAAACACATTTAAATAGATAACGTGTAAGTTTCAGAAATTACATTAAAGTTTTTTTTTTAACATAAATGCTTGTCTGTACATTCATCTGTACACAATAAAAAAAAATATCAAATTACATGTAAAGATGTACTAAAGCACTATTAAGTGGGTCAAAAACGCTCTCAAGTTCAACTAATTGCATTCAACATAAATGTAAACTATAATACATTTTCATTTATTTGTAAATAACAGTATGTAATGCACAATTGTTTTATTCCTTTGGCAAATTAAATTATTTAATTTTGAATAGTGACATAAAATGTCAAAATAAAACACTTAAATGTCCTGCAGAAGTATTTTTAATCATTTTATTAGATGTGCAGTATAGGTAAAGGTAAACCAATGATTGGATTTAGGTATGTCTCTCCCATCACTCTGCTGTCTCCCAAATAAAATGCATTTGGGGACCACTGAGGATGTTTGTTTTGGTTGATGTGGCCTTTTACAATCTGCACTGACTGTATATGTGTGTTTTGCAACCAAATTAGTCACAGATAAGAGAAGCGTGTGCATGTGTGTAGCGTGAGTCAGGCAGGGGGCCGCCAAAGAGGGACTCCCAGGAGCACTCAGACACAAGACTTATTGAATTTTATGCTGTTGTTTTTATTTTCTTATACTGCTACCTGGGGAGCAACTTCCCATCTCACTTATCTCATCATTATGTATGGAGGAATCCACCAGTGAGAGAGAGAGGGTAGCACAAATAGGTGAAACATTAATAATTCTGTAAAAGAAAGCTTTGTTAGGAGGGGTGCCTTAGCTTTCCATTGAGTTTAGTTCACACTGAGAAACACAAACATCTCTCAGATCAGATGTTTCAACCGCATGCTTTAACAGCAGTGATTCACTCTCTGAATGACCATTTCACTCTGCGTGTGTCAGCTCTGATGGGCTATTGAACCTTTTCTTTACACTTTCAATATGAAAAGGACACAGATCTTTCTGAATTGAACCGCTTATGCATAATCAAAGATAGAAAAGCCTGAATAAGTGAAAATACCACATAACATGAACTTTATATCTGTAATGGAGTTTTGAAAAGGACCTAATATGCTTTTTTTATTTTTTTACATTTTCAACTTTCTTCTTTAGTGTGTAATGTTTCTGTTTGAGCATGGAAAAGGTCTGCAAAGTTGCAAAGTTACAAAGCACAAAGTCCACTCCAAAGGGAGTTATTCTCTATATCAGGGATGGGTTGCAACCCAAAAGTGTGTTGTAAGACCGCTTTGAGTGGGTCATGGAGTGTGTAGTCAAAGAAACAAAATTAATTGTTCTGATATAGTCAGATGAGATATCAGAGGAGATGTTGTCAGGCTAGATGTCATTTCAGTGTCATTACTCTAACTTGTTACGAAATAAAAGGTCTTTCTCACCTCAGAAAAACAAATATGTCCTGTCAGACATTATACTGCACTTGTAGTGCTCTTCACGAATTTGGAAACAAGAGCCCATAAATTTGGAAGTCATATTGTATGTCTGCTTTATATTCCGTTGCGAGCTGCTCACCTAATTTTCCATGATTTTAACAATATTCCATTGGACTACACATGGAATCTCGTTTCTCTTCCCATTCTCACTCACGCCTTATTTTCTACCTTTCGTTTACTTTTAAAACCTATCCTTTAAAGGAACACACCACTATTTTTGAAAATAGACTCATTTTCCAACTCCCCTAGAGTTAAATAGTTGAGTTTTACCATTTTCTAATCCATTCAGCTGATTTCCGGGTCTGGTGGTAGCACTTTTAGCTGCAGCTTAGCATAGTTCATTGAATCTGATTGGACTGTTAGCATCTCGCTCAAAAATGACCAAAGAATTTTGATATTTTTCCTATTTAAACTTGACTCCTCTGTAGTTTCATCGTGTACTAAGACCGACGGAAAATGAAAAGTTGCGATTTTCTAGGCCTGTATGGCTGGGAGCTATATTCTCATTCCAGGATACACAATGTAACTACAGAAGAGTCAAGTTTAAATAGGAAAAATATCAAAACTCTTTGGGCATTTTTTTAGCGAGATGCTAACGGTCTAATCAGATTCAATGAACTATGCTAAGCTATGCTAAAAGTGAAAGGGGAGTTGGAAAATGAGCCTAGTTTCAAAAATAAAAATAGTTTCTTTAATGTAGTAAAGTAGAGCAGGCTGTAGATCAGATATATTTTGACTTGTCAATAGGGCTGGGCGATATATCGCATGCGATTGTCACGCGCATTTCGTCAGTAAAGCCGGTTCCCTGCCATTTAATAGACAGAGCCGTAGTTCACTGACAAGCTACGCAATATCGCGTTCATTATCGCAGATGAATCGCCTTCGATAATGAACGCGATATTGCGTAGCTTGTCAGTGAACTACGGCTCTGTCTATTAAATGCCGCTCCATTTGAAAGCAAGTGATGGCGATTTAGCGGTAATCAGGGAACCGGCTTTACTGACAAAATGCGCGTGACAATCACATGCAATATATCGCCCAGCCCTACTTGTCAATGATTATCTTATGCTTTTTGAATTTGGTAAATGGCTATAAATATCAGTCAATGCATATCATGTGTTGATGAATTAAACATTGGTACAGAAATATTTATACAATTAAAAATATACAATTAAACATTGTTACAGAAATATTGTATCTAGTGGGTTTCAGTTTTTATCTCCCCTCACATTCAACTTGAACACAGGTTTTGCTTGTTAGGCAAGGTACGAAACATCAAGCTTATTTGTATAGCGCATACACTGTAAAAAAAAAAAAAAGATGGATGACGCACCTTCAACTCTCTCCCATTGTAGTAACTGAAGCCGCTAGTGTGCCAATATTGCCAATAACCAAACTTATTTAAAGAATGAACACTTGAACTAACACCTGCATGATAAAAACTGCCTAAAATGACAGAAACCATCTTTGGAAAAAACTGTTTAAGTGTAAATTGATTGTTTAGTTTGTCTCACATTCCATTCCATTTCATGGAGAGGGTTTATGACCTATAGCTGCTTCCAGCCACCTGGGGGTGATCGAGATGTTTTGGCTTCACTTTTCAGGACTGTGCATGCTTGGTATAACGCTATTCCCACACAGGTCATTTTAAATTTAAGCTTGGTGTCTCCATAATAATAATATTATTTCAATCATGACAACTCACAAAATAGTTGATTATTGCTGCTGTTGCTGCAGAGCAAGTATGGACTTGCTACTGCTAACAGATACACAGACACACTGCTGTGAGCATGTAAGATATGCTGCTGCGGCATAAAAACACATGCATATATCCTGTTGCCGATCTGTAGGCAGGTGGAGCTGGGGGAGGTGGAGGGTTAAGAAGAACTCTGGACTACAGCAAACACTAAACCAGACTATTTAAATTAGGGCTGCACAATTAATCCTACGATTTGAAAAAACCCACTGAAATCACGCTTAAGCGATTTGTCTTAGTGCGATTATGAAATCGCATAGCTGCAATTTTTTTTTAATGCGTGGCTTGTCAATGAATTATGGCTCAATGCTAATCCATCTGAAAACATCTGAGAGTTTGAATCGCTTATAATGTGCATTTGAAAAAACAACACGCGTCAAACATCTTTCCAGACATGAGAAGCATTTATTAACATCTTGTCCAACAAAAGAACACAGAATATGGCAGTCGTGTGTTTATTAATCATGTTTAATCAATCAAAACGTTTCAATCTTCTGTTTATTCAGCTACAGCGATTGTATAGGATTTCCTGGAATGACGCGTGTTCTACTTCGGCAGCAAGGCATATTTGCAGTTTCTGCCCGAGAGCGCCCTCTGGCTTTCAGATGGAGAAGCGTTTACTACTGATCACAGAGCCGTACAACTCTGACAAGCTACGCATGAAATAAACGCAGCCTTTGCCAAATTGCGTGCGATAAATTTGCGATAAATCATGCAGCCCTAATTTAAATATTGAGCAAGAAATCTCATTGGCTGCAAGATCAGCAGAGGCCATTCAGCTTGTGCCATGCGATAATGATGTGATTGACAAAATTAGATATTTATAATGATTGTCACAATAATTTGTTTATTATATGCTTTATATTTTTAAACTTGTTCTGTGAAGGATTTTTGTGGAGTGAGGGGAACTCAAATATTTAAATGTTTATAGTGTTTAGAATTTGTTTTCTTTACCAGTATTTCACATAATTAATAAAATATGACATGTAATTATAAAATATGGCTTATCTGTGTTTTCTTTTTTTTCTCTCAACAATGTAGTTTTGACCAGGTGTGACTTGTATGCAATGAAATATGAAAATAGTCCTTTACAGTCTGCATACATTTAGCTTTTTCAGGCCATGGAAGTATATTGAGTGACTTTGTCTGTTTCTGTCTGTTGTTGTACTGTAATAATATGTGAGCTGCAGAGTCATAGAGTTTGCAAAGAGCATCAGCTGCACACTTAGGTTCGGCCACAGGGGAATTATGCTTCTGAGGAGAATACATTACTCTTGTAATGAGTTGATGTACTGTGACACCACAATCTGCCACCCTTTAAACTTTCACCATGTTGGTCAGAGACCAACTGCACTTTTAGGGGCAGTTGTCCTTTGTCCTAGTCCTTCGAGACTGGAGAGTAAAGACAAGCAAACTATAGGAAGATATTTGTTGATATTTTCCGTTCTCATACCTGCTCTGCCATCACTCAGCTCGTTACTCTCCGTCTGACCACATCTGTTCAGAGACCAGCTCTAACAAATTTAATGAAGCACTGTGTGCTTGAACAAACACGCATTGACATCCAATGGTGAAACCAATTATGAATCGTAGGGCCGGTCTACAAGGATCAGAGGAGGCTAGTAATGAGGGATGTGTGGCCAAGCTAGACCTCTCTCATTTCGGGTCCCTCTCCATCTGTTATTTCCCCTGGGTCAATTATGGCCCCCTGTCACATGCTAATGCGGTCCAACCCCCGACTGAGCCTTTTGATTGGCTGTTTGCCGGCCATTTGTCATCCTATTACCGGCTTGTGGTGGGCCTGTACCTCTCTTGCTCTCTACCTCTGCTGGCCTTGAGTGGTTCAGAGCGCGGGGAGAATGGAATCTATTCAAGCTCACATCCACTCCGCTTTTTCATTACCGATGACACGCTAGTGTGTCTGGTTGAATTGGCCTAAATTCTACTCCTTTCTCTCCAGTAGCTCTTTCAGTTAGACTATTATTCCTTTGTATGTTTTTTTTTTATGTGTGTGTGTGTGTACGTGCACAGTATTGTATTATAGGATCCTAATAGTCCCTATAGAGTCTCTTAAAGCTGTTACGGTACATGATAACCACGAGTTCCCATTGTGAATGTTAACCTTCACTGGGAAAAGAAGTGGCTCACACTAGCAAGTAGCAACACATATGGCACAAAAAACAAAACAACAAAAATCATTTATAATGTTGCTAAATATTTCTATTTCAAATACATACTGTTCTATTCATCAAATAACCCTAAAAAAAATACAGTTTCCATAAAACTCTTAAGCGGCACAACTGTTTTCAACATCGATAATAATAAGAAATCATTCTCGAGCATCAAATCTTGGCTAAATAAAAGCCATTTACTTTTATTACTTATCTCATTCAGAGACGCTTCAAGTTTTTGCTTGCTAGCATTGAGCGCAAACATTCGCAGGCATCATTAAAAACTGCTGTACACGAAATTTTGCAAAATCACAAGTCATGTATCTGTGGTGACCTATGTAAAATGCCGTTTAGAACTTAGATATGTGGATTTTATGTAGACAGTTTGTTTGAGGTATAAAGCATTTGGAAATCGTTTTACTATATGATTTGAAAACTGAATCTTCAGACTTGAAAATCTCTCATTGAAGTAATGTATTTCAAGTGCTTAAAGCAGCCCATTTTTCAACTTTTTTATATTAGCCATTTATAGATCTGAGTAGATTATCCACAACTCAGGTATTAGGTACAAAACCTGCTACAGGCTCTACTTAACTATGAGAGCTCTTGAGCTGACAAAAATGAAAGCTTATAACAGTTTTAATCAGGTGTGTGGTTAAATGCTCTATACAAATGTGGATTGTTCTCCAGTAGGTCAAGTGTAAGCCATAGAGGAGATACACAGAGAGACTAAAGCACTTCAACAGTTGCAGGACTCAATCAGCTCTATATAAATCTCTCATTTAGTGTAATTCTGGGATTGATGACAGAGAGCGATAGGTCCTGTGGAGAATGATCCATACGAGTACTGCGTTATTGTGTTAATCTGTTGCCATGAATGAATTCCTATGGCAGTGGAAAGTGTTGGGTAATAACTGCATAGATGTTTTAAATGATTATTTTAGGGGTTCATGCGCATAGCGCTGAAAGGCAGACAAAACCGCAAGTCGTAGAGACTTGAAACTTTGAGGGCTGGTAGTACTCACACCGTCTACAACGTCACCAAGGCTCACCCCGATCGTCCTGACTGGGGCGCTACAGTGGTCAAAATAACGAAATGGCTAATAACTCCTGAACTGTTAGGCCTAGTGTCTCAATTGTCTTATATCGTTGGAATCCTTGACTCAAGCCGGACAAGATGGACATGCCTCGATTTCGCTCATCGTTTTGGCAAAATTTTCGGGTATTTTGGATTATTTTTGAAAATTAGTCTTGCAAACTAGTCTTAGGTTTTTGACCCGATCGGAACCAAACCAGTGCAGCGAGATTCTCTGGAGTCTGATTGTAACTGATAGTTATAAAAAAAAAAAAATAAAAAAATAATCCAATTCACAATCCCTAAGGGCCACCAAAACGTTGGAAGTGGGTGGAGCCATTTTACTAAAATGGCTATAACTTGTGAACGGAATGAGATATTTTCACCAAACTCACCACACCTATGTAAGAGCTCATTCTGTGGTCGTGTGAAAAAGGACACAGCAACTGGCCACTTGGTGTCGCTATAATAGGAAAAAAACAAAGTTCTGGCATGAAACTCTAATGGGCAGGCTAATAAGTCCTTAACTCAACCTGCTAATAACCACATCATTATCTATAGGTCACAGATGATTGGTTCCTGCTGTATTAGTAGCCAATGAGTTGCGTGCTTAATCTTTAAATACATGAGTTAGCATTTGCAGCCCAGCATGCTTCAGAAACCCTCCACCTTCCCCAGCTCCACCTGTATAGATCTGCTACGGTAATTCATGTACGCTATATTTTATAGCATCAGCATGTCTTGTTCACAGCAGCGTGTTGTGTATGTATTGGCAGTAGCAAGTCCCGTACTTGCTCTGCAGCAGCAGCATAGCAGATCTATTCCGCCAAGACCAAACATATCTACATTGTCATATCCATTACCATACCAGACACTCCGAGAGTTGTCATGACAGAACTACTTCACTGTTAGTCTGATCGACTTGAAAATTGTCTGTCTATGAGGACATTGTCGCATCTCGAAAAACATGTCCGCTGTAGGTCACTGAAGTTTGAGCAGCTTTCAGATAACATTAACGGAGGCCGATCAGAACAAAACTCGGCGGGCCTGTTTGACTCACGGCCCTAGTGGTCTGTGAGAAATTCGAAAGAAATCGGCCTCCGGGGGGCGCCTTCACGTTTTTCATGTGTATCACATGATTTTTCACGCACACTCATGATATTCGTACCACATGGTAGAACTCCTTATTCTGAGCAACTTTGCCTCCAGGACCGCCGCTGTCCATCAAATCGTTTGTTAAATATTGGCGACTGTTTCTAAAACCAACTTTGGAGAGCTAGTCCTAGATTTTTGGCTCAACCTTGATAACTGTTAAAAAGCTTTAAAAGACATTTCCTATGTTAAATTGCCTGTATTGGTTGTAAATGTTTTTTTTTTTTTTTTATTAAAGCTATTTTTATTTATTATTTATTTTTTTTGTCGTTGTCATTTTGTTTTTTGCATTGGCCCTTATGTACATCAAGATTATGCCTGAATCAACCAATCTGTAATGTCAAAACTGCTTAAAGTTACATACAACTTTCTAAATAATATGGCCTTCTGTGATACATTTACATTTGCATTGATTGATGTTTGTCTCTCTTTCTGTCTTTTTCAACACTGCAGGGTGAAGTTAAAAGATGGAGTGGCGTTCCTTGGTGCCCGACCCAGTAACCCCACGCTCTGGATGGTTAGTCAAGATGTCAGAACAGAAGGTCACAGGGTTGTGACCCTGCATTGTCGCCGCAAGGAGTCCAGCTATGGACAAAGGTCAGTTACCATAAGCTAGCTCAACCTCAGGGTGCTCTGGTAATTTACTTACTGTATGCAGTGGTCTATAAATTATAGACCAGCATTCTCTATGAGTGCTTTGTAAAGTGTTGTTGGTCTGTATGCTCATTGGCATTAAAAAAATATATATATTTCACTGCAGACACAGCAGGACCTTTGTGATGTTATGCGGTCATATACAGCCTCCCTAAAAATTTATTAGGACACTGTGCTTAAAATGTAGGAAGGGTCTTTCTTCAAATAAGGCAACAAAAAAAAAAAAAAAAAAAAAAAACACACTTTTCACACTCTCACTAGTTTATTTACTATTAAACAATTGCTAACTTTTGGAGAAAAAAACAAATATTAGACCAAAATCAAAGGGCAGCCACAGTTTGTTAAAAATTTATACAAATAATTTGTATGCAATAAATATTGAAATGGTTTACGTTTATTTCACAGTTTGTTTGATCATCATAGTTAATAATTCATATTTTTATAATGAATTTTCATATTTTAAGATTGAAAGTCTGGCTCTAGGACAAGGGTAAAACAATAATAATAATGAATAAAATAATAAAAATCAACTACTGGGAAGTAAAAGTGTCCAAAATTGGAGAAACACAGATGATCTTTCATTACAGAGCACAATAATGGCCTTTATTTTTAATGGACTTCACACATCTTCCAAAATGACCTGGAGCTTCATTGAAAAGTGAAGTTAGTTCTGAGCATTTGTTGACAGATGCCTTTTGGTTTAATGTTTTGCATGTTTGATGTTTTACATCTTTGATTTAAGTTTTCAAAAGTGTCCAAATACTTTTTTTGGGTCACTGTACATGTTTAATGTGTTTAAATAAAGATTTTCCTCAACTCATCAAATAGTAATATTGGGATTAGGATAACTGGACATCAACAGAAATATTAAAGGAAGGATTTTAATTCCATGTGACGGATTTAAGAGTGTGCTTTGGAACATACTTTACTTTGAAGTAGTTAAAAGCTGAACAGAAATATATCCAGTGGATAATTAAAGCCGAAGTGCTTCATTTACATTCTGTTAGTGTGACCAAGCGGAAATGAAAAAATAATGACTGTTTTCATATAGGTTTCTCCAATAGGAAAAGGACAGAGTATTGTAACATTAAAAAATAATACTCTTTAGCTTTAAACATCACTCTTTTTTTCTTCTTCTTCTTTTTTGGTATCATTTGCTTTTTAAGCTAAACTTAAATAATGGCTTTTCAGCCATGCTACGCCTGCCTGTGTATATTAATCTTGCCCGATAGGAACTAGTTTACAATGCATCTCCCTTTTTCCTTCCTATTACAATATTGAATCAGTAATCCAAGGGGGTCTTCGTCCAAAAGTTGATTTATCCATTTACAGATCTTATTTGCATGCTTAAATTAATCTGGAAAATAGGAAACCATGTTGATTGATGCGGAAGAAAAAAAAACACACTGGTCGTAATTAAGTGTGGATTTGCAGTCTTTGTGTGTCATCATGCTCTTAATCGCATTTCTCCACAGATCTGGAAATAGTGTTAATGAACTGGGCTCTGTACTGACAGGTGTAATTTTCCGCATTAAATGCAGTTTGGTGGAAGTCTATAAACTTGAAAGATTAAGCCCAGCATTATCATGAAGCTCAGCTTGGCATTGCAGAAATAAAATGCCCTAGTAAACAGGCCTTTTGCATTGCAGTATGCACCTTGTATGCATCAGAAATTAATATACGATATGCATGTATGTATGCATGTTCTAAAGTTTGGGTCAGTAAGATTTTCTTTTTTTCTTTTGATGCACGGAACGAGCTGTTGTTGCTGTTGAATTTAGTGTCATAAATGACTGTTGTGACAGTCTAAAATTCTCCTTCCTCTCATTGTCTGTGAAGTGCTGCTGCACAGTGGTGTCCTGCTTTGGACCCTCATCCACAGAGGCCTTGTTTTGGGCGAGGGAAAGGGCGTTTATAAAGCTTGATAAACATAAGCAGCACGACACAAAGCTTCTTGTGCTCGTCGTCTTCTAATTAGGACCTGAAATAGATACATATTAAGTCTGCTTTTTAAAAGAAAGAAAAAAGTTAAGGTATAGGAAGATGGTTAATATGCGGCAACAGCTGGAAACTAAGTGGGAAGTATATTCATGCAGTGTGCGCATGTCAAAAGATCAATTCTGATTTGAAACTTCATGAAAACAGAGATCTCTTTATTTAGAGTTAATGTAAACACTATGTTCGGCCTAATCAGGCAAAATGATTACAGCTAGAATTAGTGACATAAATTTCAAAGTTTTTTTGTCCTCTCACACTTCTCTGTAAGCTATTTAGAGGTTGAATTAAAGGTGCCCTAGATTCAAAAATTGAATTTACCTGGGCAGAGTTGAATAACAAGAGTTCAGTACATGGAAAAGACATACATTGAGTTTCAAACTCCATTGCTTTCTCTTTCTTGTACATGTAATGTAAACATGCAACATGTAAATCTAATTTGTTTAAAAGACTTCCGGAAAACACGCGGATCTCAACATAACACCGACTGTTAAGTAACAGTCGGGGTGTACGCCCCCAATATTTGCATATGCCAGCCCATGTTCCCAACATTATGAAAGGCATTAGACAAGGGCAGGCAGTAACGTCTGGATCTGCACAGGTGAATCAACAGACTAGGTAAGCAAGAACAACAGCGAAAATGCCAGATGGAGCAATAAAAACTGACATGATCCATGATAGCATGATATTTTTTGTGATATTTGTAAATTGTCTATCTAAATGTTTCATTAGCATGTTGCTAATGTACTGTTAAATGAGGTTAAAGTTACCATCGTTTCTTACTGAATTCGCGGAGACAAGAGCCGTCGCTATTTTAATTTTTAAACACTTGCAGTCTGTATAATTCAGAAACACAACTTCATTCTTTATAAATCTCTCCAACAGTGTAGCATTAGCCATTAGTCACGGAGCACAGCCTCAAACTCATAAAGAATCAAATATACACATCAAAATAAATACTTTACTCAACTAATTCGAAGAATGCATGCAGCATGCATGACGGACATCTTGTAAAGATCCATTTGAGGGTTATATTAGCTGTGTGATTAACTTTGTAAATGTGCTGTAATATAATTGAGAGCTTGTGTGGCAGGGAGCACACGAATTAAAGGGGCGGCGCGCTGAAAAAATCAGTGCATAGTTAATGATGCCCCAAAATAGGCAGTTAAAAAAATTTATTAAAAAAAATCTATGGGGTATTTTGAGCTGAAACTTCACAGTCACATTCAGGGGACACCTTAGACTTATATTACATCTTGTGAAAAAGCATTCTTGGGCACCTTTAAAGTAAATGGCTGAACTTAAATAGAAAGCTATTTTTGAACAAAACCAGCAACACTTGTGGCGTGGAGGGATCAGAAATGAACAAAAAATAGAGCTAAAAGATCAAAACTTTATTTTGCCAACGTGTTTCGGCACACAGGCCTTCGTCAGGGCTAAAAGTTTACAGGTGTGTGTGGAGGTTCCTTTAAGTGCAAACAGAGACAAAATTCAAACTTACAATGAACCAATGAAAAAAAATGCATATAATAACATCCACCAATCACAAAACTTATAGTAAATAATCATGCATCAACAAATGGTTTCCTTGCATTGAACACTACTTAAAAAGGACTTAGTATAGATTATTTTTAATATATGCAAATAACACCAATCGCATATATAGTTTTGGTGAACATATACAATATATACCCCTATTACATATACATAAAATTACATATATATCATCCACCAGTCACAAAACTTAGCTTTTTCTTCATTTACTATAAGTTTTGTGACTGGTGGATGATATATATGTAATTTTATGTATATGTAATAGGGGTATATATTGTATATGTTCACCAAAACTATATATGCGATTGGTGTTATTTGTTATCTACATATTATGTAGATAACAACAATCACAAATAGTTTTAGTGAGCATATACAGTATATACCCTTAAAATAAAACATTTAAAGTATTACGTTTAAGTATAAAACATTTCTATAAAAATTCTTTTAAGACAAATTCCTCATTAATCCCAGTAGGAAACAGACTTTTTAATTAAAAAATCCAAAAAGCCTCCCTTCTTTTTCTAATTAAGTCAATGTTACCTCCTCTTAGTGGAATTTTTATATGCTCAATACCAAAGAATAAAAAGGAGGACATAGGATGATTACATTCTTTAAAATGTTTTGCTACTGGTTTTACTGGAACTTAAATAGAGACACAACAAACTCAGGCCATGCACTGAAAAAAGGTTAAGGCATCTTAATTATTAAAATATGCCATCCAGTAATTTATAAAAATGTGGTATTGTGCATCACACCTTATTATGGTAATCTTAAAAACATGTCATTTATTTACACCATTTTAATCCAAATGTGTGACTTTCTTTCTTCCATGTAAAGAATATGCTGGCAGCTCGTTTACATATAAACTTTAAATATAACTATTTTTACTTTTATGGTGCTGCTTCTATCATTTCGGAGTTTGACAGCCCCAGTCATCATTCACTTTTTATATGGAAAATAGCAGCCAATATATTCTCTGCAAATTCTCCTTTTGTGTTCCACAGAAGAAAAAAAAAGAAAGAAAGAAAGTCATACTGGTTTGGAACAACATGAGGGTGAGTAAATTATAGCAAAAAGATTTCCTTAATGTAAGATTATCAAATTAGAAAATTGTTGCTTGTACAAACTATGTAGTATCCGTAAAACAAATTAACTTTTTCTTCACGTTTTTGCATATAAAGTCACAAGATTTCAAGTAGCTGTTAAACATGCTTAATCAATTCTTTGATGCCAAAGTCTAATCAATCCAGAAAAAGCTGAAAGTAAAAATCACAAGGACAAAAAGAAATTTGCTTTCTCTTAATCTGATATTGTGGAATTGAATGGAATATTAACCGAGTTACCCAGCTGCCTTTGTAATAGGGAGTCCCTAGTCATGTCACATGACAAATTTCTGTTTAATCCAGTCTGGCATTGATCTAAGACCAAGAGTTTAGGACTAAATAAAGCATGTTAGCTTTAATCTAGGTCTTTGGGGACGTCCAGAGCTCTAATCTCTCCAGCTGGCGCAGGCACTTCTTAAAGACAAAGGAAGCACCACTGAGCTTACTGTGTATGATCCATTTCCCTCCTTCATCTGGCTCCTTTTTCACTTTCCCTCATTGCTTGAGCTTTTTCTCTCTATCTACGTCTTGTTTTTTTCCTTTCTACTATTATATTCTCTTTTAAATTCCAGCACATTTTGTAGACATCCAGGGGTGAATTTACTAAACAGTTGCTTCACCTGTGTTTTATTCATTAACCACCCACAATGCAGTTTAACCAGGCACTTTCTGCATCAGTATGATACTGTACTGTACCTATTAAAATGAAATCATTTTCTTTTTAGCGCAAACCCATTTAAAAGAGATTTTCTTTAGATCATGGCAGCAGTAATCAGTCACTTTGGACATTTTTTGCCATATAAAGCTGTATGTATCATATTTGATGCATGGCTCAAAACATTATTAACACGATCAATATTTTGTATACAATCTTATATACATCTTATACTTGTGGTGTCTTTGTTGTAAGGTATACATTCAAAATGATCATCAAATAATTTGATAAATTAAATTAATTATTGAATATTTTATCAAGATATATTAAGTGCTAATTATTATTTGTATTTTTAAGCCTGCTCTGGCATAAAAAGATTTCGACAATAATAATGTTTTTGCTTCTTTAATTTTGTTGATATAAAATAAAATATTTATAGTATTTTTCATGTGATTATATTACATATACTACCATTCAAATGTTTGGAGGTTATTTATTTATATATTTATTTTAATGTTTTGAAAGAAGTCTCTTATACTCAGCAAGGCTTTTATTTGGTCAGAAATACAGTAAAACCATTTAAAAGTAAAACAACAGTCTTCAGTGTCACATGATCCTTCAGAAATCATTCTAAAATGATGATTTGCTCCAATAAAATATTCTTGTAATTATCAAAAACAGTTACATTTTTTTTGTTTGTTTGTTTGTTAATATTTTTGTGGAAACTGTGATACAATTCTTTTCAAGATTCTTTGAATAGAGTTGAAGCGTTTATTTTGAAATAGGAGTCTGTTGTAACATTATAAATATCATTGTTGTCGCTTTTGATCTTGCTGAATCCGTTGTATTTCCACAATGCTTATACATATAATATATAATGCAAAATGCATATAACAGTCCAGTGAATGCAGTGAAAAATGTATTTTAGTGTTTTAGATGTTATGATAGCACTTTAGTTTAGGGTCCAATTCTCACTGTTAACTAGTTGCGTATCAGCATGCATATTACTAGGATATTGGCTGTTTATTAGTACTTATAAAGCACATATTAATGTCTAATGTCTAATCCTACCCAATACCTAAACTTAACAACAATCTAACTTTTAATATGCAGTAATTATGAGTTTATTGTGGCAAAAGTCATAGTTGGTGAGTAGTTAATAGTGAGATTTGGACTCTAATCTAAAGTGTAACCGATCTTATATTTAGTAAATTACCATAAAAGCCTGATGTATAAAGATGAAAATTAACCTAAGACTCCAGATCGACTCACAAAATTGGGAATAACAGTGTGCAAATTGCATTTTGCACAGTTTTTGTGATCACGTTTGTGTAATTTTCTTTAGCGAACCAGGTGCTAAAACAGCACAGCACGTCCAAGTAAATTACGCTATCAGCAGAGACAATTTTTTGTGAATTCCCCCTGTCATTCTCTCGTTCCGTTTTCTCACTTCTCTCTCATCTCTTCTGTTTCTCATTACTCCAGTGTTGGATCGGTTTCCATCACCATGCCACAGCTGTCATCCAGTTTCTGCTTTCTTCAATATTCTCTTGCATTTTTCATTCTCTTCATCACTGATGGAGGGACAAGGTCCTGGTTTGGATGGACGACGGGGCAGGTTGATCCACTCCAGTTCGCTCCTCTTTCCTTTATTACATTCTCCTGTTCTTTTCTCTGTGGGGGAAATTTGATTAGGTGTGCTATTACCTTCAGTGGGCACCTTTCACCCTGCCATTTATGAAAGGTGTTACTGGAGAATACTGACAGACGGAGACAGAAAGAGAGAGAGAAATACTGGGAAGAAATGAGATTGCATCATGTATACATAGACAAAAAGAATGGATGACATCAAGAAAAGGAAGAGAGAAGGGAAGCAGGATGTGGTTGTGTGTTTGTGTACAGTCAGCATCTTTTGCTGCTGTACAGGGTGTAGTGTGCCGTGTACGTTTGTTGAATCTGTCTCTTGCATGGCAGCTTTTGTTTGTGTGAAGAAGGTCAGAGCATTATTGAGTTTTGAACAAGAGTTCACCGTCTCTTTTACTGCTGAAGATTGCCAGGGGCGTCTTGCAGACATGTGAAAGCTCACACATGCGTAGCATAGAAAGAGTTTCACTTTGGTGAATCAGAAGCAGCATGCATGTGTACCAAAGAAAGCTGGATTTACACAGACCTTTGAAGCTCGATGGCGAAGTTTGAGACGGTTTAAAAGTTCTTAAGGTAGAATAAGAATCGTGGGAAAAAAGACACGTGATGATCATAACAGTGGCCAAGTGCAAAAGCACAGTGACATTGAGGTTAGTTATTGAATATTAGTGTAGTTGTGTAATGGGTCGGGACCACCAGTGTGGACCTGTTAAAGGCAATTTTAATAAATATTATTATTATGGAATATATAATATATATATATATATATATATATATATACATATACAGTACAGTCCAAAAGTTTGGAACCACTAAGATTTTTAATGTTTTTAAAAGAAGTTTTGTCTGCTCACCAAGTCTACATTTATTTAATTAAAAATACAGTAAAAAACAGTAATATTGTGAAATATTATTACAATTTAAAATAACTGTGTACTATTTAAATATATTTGACAAAGTAATTTATTCCTGTGATGCAAAGCTGAATTTTCAGCATCGTTACTCCAGTCTTCAGTGTCACATGATCCTTCAGAAATCATTCTAATATGCTGATTTGCTGCTCAATAAACATTTATGATTATTTTCAATGTTGAAAACAGTTGTGTACTTTTTTTTTCAGGATTCCTTGATGAATAGAAAGTTCAAAAGAACAGCATTTATCTGAAATACAAAGCTTCTGTAGCATTATACACTACTGTTCAAAAGTTTGGGGTCAGTAAGAATTTTTATTTTTATTTTTTTGAAAAGAAATGAAAGAAATGAATACTTTTATTCAGCAAGGATGCATTAAATTAATCAAAAGTGGCAGTAAAGACATTTATAATGTTACAAAAGATTAGATTTCAGATAAACACTGTTATTTTGAACTTTCTATTCATCAAATAATCCTGAAAAAAAATATTGTACACAAATATTTTGTACAATTGTACACATTAAATGTTTCTTGAGCAGCAGATCAGCATATTAGAATGATTTCTGAAGGATCATGTGACACTGAAGACTGGAGTAATGATGCTGAAAATTCAGCTTTGCATCACAGGAATAAATTACTTTGTGAAATATATTCAAATAGAAAACAGTTATTTTAAATTGTAATAATATTTCACAATATTACTGTTTTTTACTGTATTTTTAATTAAATAAATGTAGCCTTGGTGAGCAGACGAAACTTCTTTTAAAAACATTAAAAATCTTAGTGGTTCCAAACTTTTGGACTGTACTGTGTGTATATATATATATATATATATATATATATATATATATATATATATATATATATATATATATATATATATATATATATATATATATAATATAATATTTTAAATGAGTTATCTCTGTACTTTTTAAAAATATATGTCCCTTGGTAGTCATTAATCTTTAATTCTCATTCGAGAATCTGTTTCACTTGAATATATGTCACAATAGGAAAGAAAAAAAATTTCCGGTTCATACAGCCTTTAGAATTCGTCTGGGTGATATGGGACGAAAAATATGATCACAATATTTATTCCCATATTGATCGATATTGATATTTATCACCGTTTATAAATTGATAATGCTGACAACCTATAGAATATAGTTTATTAACAAAAATAGAATAGCTTAACGTAAACTTTTAACTGTGCAAACATGTTTTTTCTTTCTTAACCAATATATATATATATATATATATATATATATATATATATATATATATATATAATATTTATTTATTTTATTTTATTGTTAGTATCTTGTTATTAAAATAGTGACAGCAATCATCTAAAATATTTGAAGAGGTACAACCTATACTGTAGGGCTGCAACTAACTATTATTTTGATAATCGATTAGTTGGCCGATTATTTCTTCGATTAATCGAATAATCAGATTAAAATCCCAATTTTCTTTTTTTTTTTTTATGTTATTGACAAAACACACTATTCCACATCCTGCCCAATGCTGTTCTTCAAACAAATGTGCCAACTGAATGATATGTAAATATATATAGTGAATATATCCCTACATAAAATTGAAGATAATAATAAAGAAAAACAAAAACTCGTGTTAACAGATAAGAGGAATGTTATGCAGGAACACACCTTTCCTCAGGACACAGTAACCTGTTACTGTCATTTCTTTATCCTGTAAATGTAAGAAACATCTTACATTTATATTACACAATGTTATCCCTTTACAGTTACCACTCTCATAAAATACTTGAATTACATGTTGACTTTTAAACCTAAATTTAATGTCCAACAACAGATATTTCAGCAAAATTAATATTTTTGCACTGAATATTAATTGTCTCCCTCTCTAATGCATCCCGTTTGTTTGACACGCGTGCGTACGCCGGCGCTCATTCGGTAAAGTTTGAAGTTTAACGCAGACAGTCAGGATGAGCTTGTGTGAAATACTTTTGTGAATTTGTAACACTTACAGATAAGGATATAACCGTAATTAAAGTTTTGCACTGAGGAAACATATCACACATTAAACAGCACACGCATCTGTCAAAGCACATCACAGAGCAAGCCATGTTAAACATTACGCTAATTCATTAGCTTGGAGTTTAAAATAAAGAATTCTTATTTTTTCCCGCAGCAGCTCATCCTGTTTTCTCTACTATTTTAGGTCCATTTTCCCCATTGAAATAAGTATTCAGTGCTGTAATTTCACGTGACTGGTGGAAGTTTTCCGTGCATGGTGGGCAGACAGGACTAATCGATAATGACATTCGTTGTCGATGATTTCCATTATTGATTTTATAGATCAGTTGTTGCAGCCTTACTATACTGTACAAAAAAGCCATACTATACTGTGCAAAATGTAAACATTGTAAACCAGTCATTATGCTACACAGATTAAAGGATTAGTTCACTTTCAAATAAAATTTTCCTGATAATTTACTCACCCCCATGTCATCCAAGATGTTCATGTCTTTCTTTCTTCAGTCAAAAAGAAATTAAGGTTTTTGATGAAAACATTCCAGGATTATTCTCCTTATAGTGGACTTCAATGGACCCCAAACGGTTGAAGGTCAAAATTACAGTTTCAGTGCAGCTTCAAAGGGCTTTAAACGATACCAGACGAGGAATAAGGGTCTTATCTAGAGAAACCATCTGTCATTTTCAAAAAAAAATTAAAAGTATATGCTTTATATAAACAAATGATCGCCTTCCAAGTGGTTCCGCCAAAACTGCACTTTCGTATTCTTCAAAAAGCTTACGCTGTATGTCCTACACCTCCCCTATTCAACTTATGGAGTGAATGCAGCGCCAGTTCCATTTTCCGTAAGTAGAATAGGGAAGGCGGTTTTGGCGGAACCACTTGGAAGGCGATCATTTGTTTATATAAAGCATATACTTTTACATTTTTTTTCGAAAATGACCGATCGTTTCACTAGATAAGACCCTTATTCCTCGTCTGGTATCGTTTAAAACGCTTTGAAGCTGCACTGAAACTGTAATTTTGACCTTCAACCATTTGGAGGCCATTGACGTCCACTGCAAGGAGAATAATCCTGGAACGTTTTCATCAAAAACCTTAATTTCTTTTCGACTGAAGAAAGAAGGACATGGACATCTTGGATGACATGGGGGTGAGTAAATTATCAGGAACATTTTATTTGAAAGTGAACTAATCCTTTAACATGGAACTACATTTTCGTGTTGTCGCTGGGTTGGTACCTTTTCAGGTGATGGAAAAGATTTGTTGCGGTAGACAGACATTTTCTTTTATGAGCGAACACAATGTTTCTTTGAGTAACACAAATGTTTGGTGAGATAATGTAAAAGCATTGACATAATTTTTCCTCCCATCTCAATTTTTCTTCTGTTATCATGTCCCTTTAGGGGTTCCATGAAGTTCTGTTAATTTTATAATTATTTATTCAATTAAATAACTATCATTATGTCTTTTTACTGGTGTGCTGAACAGTCACTTTTAGAATATAATTGCAGGTATTTTAAGGTAACATTAACACTAGTAATCAGTCCATGATTCACTCAAATGAACCTGCCACAGACAATGTCAAGTTCATCACTGATTTGAGGTTAATCAAGTGAAATGACTTAACGTTCCAAAGAATGCTCAATTATGTTCTGATTGGTTAAAAAGCATGGGCTGGTCACCTGACTGGCTTTGATTTTTTTTTTTTCAGAACACCTATTTTAGTAATATCATCTGTCCGAAGAAGGAGGAATCTATTCTTTAAAGGGCACCTATTATGCAAAATTCACTTTTACATGGTGTCTGACCATAAATGTGTGTTGGCAGTGTGTGAGCAAAACCACCCTAGAATGAGAAAAATCCACCCAGTGGTTTTTTTACAATCTCAATAATTCATAAGCACTGTCTCAGAACGCCCTGTTCTAAGATTGCTCTCACTGTGACGTAGAATTGCGCTAAGCCCCACCCACGTGGTTTGATTGACAATCTGGTTTTGGCATAGACCCCGACCTCGGTGATCTGTCAACCATCCTCCATTGTTTCAACGACAGCCGGTAATGTCTCCTAAGAAAGTGTTCTGTTGTGGGATGTAATAATGAATATAGTAGTTTTCACTTACTTCCGACATCAGAGCCACTGAAAACGCAGTGGATGGATTTTATTTACGAAGGAAAGGCGCCACTCAAAATTCCAAAATACGTTTATGTTTGCGCGAATCATTTTTTGACTGACTGTTTTGAGAACGAGGGTCAATTCAAAGCAGGTCTTGCTTCAAAGTTAATCCTCAAGTGTAGATCGTTGCCTACTGTTCGCGATCCAACGTCACCTCCAGAAGAAGTAAGTGTATTTAATGTTTTTTGAGCAAATAGTCATTTCAGTCGATGTCAGCCAATTCAATAACAAATGCGTCTAAAGTTGTTGTCGTCGTCGTAGAATGTCTGTGTATATAATTTAAACCTTGTTTGTATAGTGTGTATCCACACGTATATATATATTTTTTTAAAGATATTGTATTAAATACTGTGTATGTTTACTTAGCAAACGTTATCACAGTGTGTGTGTGTGTGTGTTGCACATCCATAATTGCAAAGGGGACGCGATTAAAACTCTATAAGTACATAAATGTATCAAATAACCATTCAGAGACGTCCTGCTCCATTCTCAATTGTGTTTCTTCTGCCGGAGTCTCTTCATCATCTGGGTCTGATTCCGGTTCAAACATGTACGGCTGAATGCCATACAAAACAGCGGGTCTCTCACTCTCAGCCATTCTGCTTCTACCAACTGTTTATTGCCATAGGTATGCAAGTTACGCCCTCATCCAAAGGCAGGGCGGGGATATGCAGCTCATTTATATTTAAGGTGGTACACACCAAAACAGCTCTTTTTAAAACAGGCCCCAAAAATGACATTTTCAAATGGTTATAATAAATTAACTGTGGGGTATTTTGTGCTGAAACTTCACAAATACATTCTGGGGACACCCAAGGCCAATATTACATCTTGTAAAAAGGGGCATAATAGGTGCCCTTTAACATTCCCATAATCTTAAATTGTGGTCTGTTATCTATCATCTATTATCTATCATTTACCTTCCTAACACACAAGACATAGCACTCAAGTAGTCTTGTGCACACAAATTACTCTTATGGTGCTTTTCTGTGCTTTGGGGAGCTTGATGGTCTACTGGATGCTTTTGTTGTATGGGGAAATAACATTTTCTGCATCTCCCTTTTTTACTAAGGGGAAAAAGTCATGTGGGAATGACATTTCATTTTTTGGGGGGTGAACTATCCTTTTGTGATTCTGTAATATCTCTCTAATCGACAAAGGACTCAAGACGCAATTGCTTCATGTAGATGCTTCCACATGGGAGTGTCTCTGTGAGGACATGACTACCGTGACAACATTCTGGGTCATTAAGACCTCTCCGAGTAATTTAATGCGCTTATGAGATAGCGGGTCCTTTTTTATTCATCTTTATATGTAAGAAAACTACAGGACGTCACTCAGGCATAAAATGTCAGGTCAACTATTTTACTCTGTGTCCTAGAGAGAAATTAATAAGATTGGGTGGAGACGTCTTGTGTCGTTAAGGCTCCCAGCTCCAATCGTTAAATGAAACTATTTTCATCAACTCACTCCGTTTCCTCATCTGTCTCCATTAGCTCTGTGAGGTTATTGTGCCGTAATGTTCAGATAATTCACCGTGGACGGTCGAAAGACACAGACCTGCGATGGTGTGCTGGCTTATTTCACAGCCACCAAACAGCGCCACAGGGGATGATTACAGCAATCACGCTGCATTACAGTCGAATGAAAAGAGCACACAGCCTGGGCATATAATGCATCCTCAGGACAAAGAGTCGAGTTGTTGTCGTCTTTGCCTGAAACGAAGAAGTCGTGTTGTTCGTGATCAAGATTATGAGATAAGTTCCCAGTCATGATTAGCACAAAACTGTGGTATTTTCAGTCTTTTTCATTTAGGATGATTATTCGATTGGGGGTGGGGTATTCAGACCCCCTTAAATTTTCACTCTTTGTTATATTGCAGCCATTTGCCATCAACCATTTGCTATCATTTAAGTTCATTTTTTTCCTCATTAATGTACACACAGCACCCCATATTGACAGAAAAACACA
The DNA here is from genome assembly GCF_018812025.1 of Megalobrama amblycephala. Taxonomy (NCBI): domain Eukaryota; kingdom Metazoa; phylum Chordata; class Actinopteri; order Cypriniformes; family Xenocyprididae; genus Megalobrama; species Megalobrama amblycephala. The sequence goes on from NC_063055.1 coordinate 30,117,710, forward strand.
GAATTGTTGACATTTTTGCAGATTTATTAATAAAGAAAAACTGAAATATCACATGGTCCTAAGTTTTCAGACCCTTTGCTCAGTATTTAGTAGAAGCACCCTTTTGATCTAATACAGCCATGAGTCTTTTTGTGAAAGATGCAACAAGTTTTTCACACCTGGATTTGGGGATCCTCTGCCATTCCTCCTTGTAGATCCTCTCCAGTTCTGTCAGGTTGGATGGTAAACGTTGGTGGACAGCCATTTTTAGGTCTCTCCAGAGATGCTCAATTGGGTTTAAGTCAGGGCTCTGGCTGAGTTGTTGTGAAGCCACTCCTTCGTTATTTTAGCTGTGTGCTTAGGGTCATTGTCTTGTTGAACCTTCGGCCCAGTCTGAGGTCCTGAGCACTCTGGAGAAGGTTTTCGTCCAGGATATCCCTGTACTTGGCCGCATTCATCTTTCCCTCGATTGAAACCAGTCGTCCTGTCCCTGCAGCTGAAAAACACCCCCACAGCATGATGCTGCCACCACCATGCTTCACTGTTGGGACTGTATTAGACAGGTGATGAGCAGTGCCTGGTTTTCTCCACACATACCACTTAGAATTAAGGCCAACAAGTTCTATCTTGGTCTCATCAGACCAGAGAATCTTATTTCTCACCATCTTGGAGTCCTTCAGGTGTTTTTTAGCAAACTCCATGCAGGCTTTCGTGTGTCTTGCACTGAGGAGAGGCTTCCGTCGGGCCACTCTGCCATAAAGCCCCGACTGGTGGAGGGCTGCAGTGATTCGTTGACTTTCTACAACTTTCTCCCATCTCCCGACTGCATCTCTGGAGCTCAGCCACAGTGATCTTTGGGTTCTTCTTTACCTCTCTCACCAAGGCTCTTCTCCCCCGATAGCTCAGTTTGGCTGGACGGCCAGCTCTAGGAAGGGTTCTGGTCGTCCCAAACGTCTTCCATTTAGGGATTATGGAGGCCACTGTGCTCTTAGGAACCTTAAGTGCAGCAGAATTTTTTTTGTAACCTTGGCCAGATCTGTGCCTCGCCACAATTCTGTCTCTGAGCTCTTCAGGCAGTTCCTTTGACCTCATGATTCTCATTTGCTCTGACATGCACTGTGAGCTGTAAGGTCTTATATAGACAGGTGTGTGGCTTTCCTAATCAAGTCCAATCAGTATAATCAAACACAGCTGGTCTCAAATGAAGGTGTAGAACCATCTCAAGGATGATCAGAAGAAATGGACAGCACCTGAGTTAAATATATGAGTGTCACAGCAAAGGGTCTGAATACTTAGGACCATGTGATATTTCAGTTTTTCTTTTTTAATAAATCTGTCAATATGGGGTGCTGTGTGTACATTAATGAGGAAAAAAAATGAACTTAAATAATTTTAGCAAATGGCTGCAATATAACAAAGAGTGAAAAATTTAAGAGGGTCTGAATACTTTCCGGACCCACTGTATAAGAATTTAGTCTTAGGGGACCTTACTTGTGTATTAAAATGTACTGCATTACATTGCAGATACAGTAAAAAATACAGTAAAATGGTAATATTGTAAAATAATATTATAATTTTAAAAAAGTGTTTTCTATTTTAATATAATTTATTTCAGTAATGGCAAAGCTGAATTTCCAGCATCATTACTCCAGTCTTCAGTGTTTCATGGTCCTTCAGAAATCATTGCTGGTTTGCTGCTTAAGAAACATTTCTTTTTATTATCAACAGCTGAAAACAGTTGTGCTGCTTAATATTTTTGTGGTAACCGTGATACTTTCCTGATACTTTCTTTGGATGAATAGAAAATTAATTTAAAATCAATAAAGGGGACCTATTAGTTTTTCTTGCTGAATACATTTGGACAAAATCTCATGATATAATAGATGAAGCAGGATTTTTAAAACAGCATATTGGCTGCAACTAGACGGCGAATACCAGACTAAAGGCTGATTTATATGCTGTGTCGGACCTACGCGTTGTCTCTGCGCCGGTTTTCATTAATACTTCAGCGTTGTTTTTCGCATTGACGTGCAATTACAAATGCAGGGAGAGGTTCTAGCTGACCAATCACAGCGCTTGTGATCTGCATAGAATTGACATGATGTTACATATTTGGAGAGGTGCACGTCAGGCTACGGCGTAGGCTATGCATGCTACACAAAGCTTTCAACGTAACTACGGTGTAGTTTCGACACATGTATAAATCAGCCTTTAGACTCTTCTCTGCTCTTCAAATACACACACACACACACACACACACACACACACACACACACACACACACACACACACACACACACACACACACACACACACACACACACACACACACACACACACAAAAATTAGCCTTTATAGACATAGTGTTTCTTGAGTAAAGAAAATGCTGTACTCTTTCAAACATCAGTTCTTCCTTAACCTTTGGAATGCAAACAAGCAGAGATCTCCAAACTGCATCCAGCACTTCATTCACAAATGAGGCAGGTGGAGTTATGAGGTTTGACTGACAGTTTGAGGATCCAATGGAGTTACAAGCTTTAGTCACAAGCTCTTTTAAATCATTTTCATTGGTTAAATATTTGTAAAACCCACATACAGGCGTAAAGGATGACCAATAGCATTGATTAAAAAAAAAAAAAAAAAAAAAAAAAAAAAAGACTAAACATAGAGATATGAGGTTTCCGCCTGACACTGACGATATATTTTTAATTGTATATTATTTATTTTATTTTATTTATTTTTTGGCATTTAGTAATTTTTCATGGCACACGTGACAACCTGTCATGGCACACTAGTGGTTGGGAAACAGCCACCCTTTAATGATAAAAATCCACCCACTCCCTTTTTTTTAATCCCCATAAATCATAAGCAGTGTCTCAGAACAAACCGTTTGCAGATTCTGTACAAAGTGGCGTCACTTTGTACAGGCCCTGCCCACGACTGTTGATGGACACTGCCGTATTGGCATAGACCCCGCTCTGAGCAAGTTTATGAGCAGCATGTTTACTATTAGGCGGCTATTACTTTAAGGCCTGCATGCTAAAATACAGACACATATCAGATTTTCTCTCAACTGATTACTTTCACTTTAGACATAACCAACTATGTTTATGTAAACCTTGTGTGTATTTGACAGTATTAGTGCAATCAGACGTGAAAGATAAAGTCCACTATATTCAGGCGCTGTTTGACAGGCTTTTAGTGTGTGCGCCCGCTTTGGGTGTACTCGCTCAGAAAAAGCGCATGTCAGAATGAAATGAATGAAATGTTTAACCGGCAAGGCTTTGAAGCACATGCAAATAATGAACTTTTGTGATAGCGAATAAGTTTAGAGTCCCGTGAGTGTAACTCTACTGCTGCGTTAACGTGATGCAAATGTACGTCGTGTACGGTATTGCAACAGAGGCGGCAGAACGGCAACTGATAGAATAAGCGCTGTAAAAAGCTGTCGTTTTAATTTGCTCTTGTGGGCCTGCTGGTGGTGGCGGGGCCCTAAGCAGCTGCTTAGTTCACTTATAGGGAGGGCCGGCTCTCAGCGACAACAATGTCTGGTAAGCAATTGAGGTGATTTATTGTTGGATGTAAGAGTGAACATAACAGTCTTCATTTACTCCTGACATCTGAGCCGCTGAAGACGCAGTGGATTAGTTTTATTTAGGGAATGCGCCACAGATCTAATATACACAATTGATTTCTTTCCCTGCTGTTTACATTCATAGACATAACCGTCTGTGTTTGTTAACTTTGTAACTCACTAGACGTGCTGTCTGACAGCCAGCTTTCTGTGCTTGTGCTTCAGATGAAAACAACAAATTAGAAGTTTAAACTGATATAGCTTTAAAGGTGCCGTAGAAAGTCTTTTTAAAAGATGTAATATAAGTCTAAAGTGTCCCCTGAATGTGTCTGTGAAGTTTCAGCTCAAAATACCCCATAGATTTTTTTTTAATTCATTTTTTTAACTGCCTATTTTGGGACATCATTAAATATGCGCCGATTCAGGCTGCATGGCCCCTTTAAATTCTCGTGCTCCCCGACCATGGAGCTCGCGCTTGCCTTAAACAGCATAAACAAAGTTCACACAGCTAATATAACCCTCAAAATGCATCTTTACAAAGTGTTCGTCATGCAGCATGTCTAATCGCGAAAGTATGGTATTTATTTGGATGTTTACATTTGATTCTGAATGAGTTTGATAGTATGCTCCGTGGCTAAAGCTAACATTACACACTGTTGGAGAGATTTATAAAGAATGAAGTTGTGTTTATGAATTATACAGACTGCAAGTGTTTAAAAAATGAAAATAACGACAGTCTTGTCTCCGTGAATACAGTAAGAAACGATGGTAACTTTAACCACATTTAACAGTACATTAGCAACATGCTAACGAAACATTTAGAAAGACACTTTACAAATATCACTAAAAATATCATGATATCATGGATCATGTCAGTTATTATTGCTCCATCTGCCATTTTTCGCTGTTGTCCTTGCTTACTTACCTAGTCTGATGATTCAGCTGTGCACATCCAGATGTCCTGCCCTTGTCTAATGCCTTGAACATGAGCTGGCATATGCAAATATTGGGGGCGTACATATTAATGATCCCGACTGTTACGTAACAGTCGTTGTTATGTTGAGATTCGCCTGTTCTTCTGAGGTCTTTTAAACAAATGAGATTTATATAAGAAGGAGGAAACAATGGAGTTTGAGACTCACTGTATGTCATTTCCATGCAGAGATGGACACTCGAGTTAGAGACTCGGACTCGAGTTGCACTCGAGTCGCATTTTAACAGACTTCAGACTCGGACTCGGACTTGACCTGAAATGACTTCAGACTTGACTCGACTCGGCACAAAAGACTCAGAATATTTTAAAAACGACTCAAGTCTTTTACCCTTAACTACTGATATAATAAAGAAAGAATTTATTTTGTGTTTAAATGGTTTTATAATATCTGCGTCACATATATTTCCTTACGTGTCGTGGTAGATTGGACTCTATTTGATTACGTATGTCCGTGCGCATAAACTCCGAAATGCCATAATAAGAGTCCCATGTAACATGACAGGAGCCACCGTGCTATATGTTCTTTCGTTTGGGTTTATTATCACGTCAGATCAGCTAGATGCACAGAATGTGGGAAAACAATTAAAGACACCGGAACAACATCATCAAATTTTATGAGACATCGCATCCACAAAGGTTAGTCACATTAACTCACACAATTATTATACTGTGGTGTAGCTGCATGGCTCATTTGAATTGCCAGCGTGTTAAAATATGAACAAAAAAAATCTAGACTTTAAACCTAGCACTACGTTTTATCAATCTTCATATTTCTATTTCTTAATGCGTGTCCATAAGAGAGAGAGAGATGGAAAGAGATGTTAATCCATTTATTACTTAAAGCTCATATTTTAACGTATCACAATCAGCATGTGTAGAGTTTTATATTGACATTCTTAAACATTCCGAAGTTTGATATTTTCTGATAATGACTGTCGTCACTAACAACGAAGCTGTATAACAAATAGCTGTATAACAAACTCACTGGCGCCATCTTGTGTCCGTTTAGCGACTGTATTGAAAATGACTGCTCGTGTTGCCAGGACGACTGTTTTGTACATTGTAATGGATTATAAAGCAAAAAACTGGATGTACAATATCCCTTACATCATAGGACCTTAATTTCAAATAAAACAGATTATAGAAAGATCATATATTTTTTCTATATAATACAACTAGGATAAACTAGGATTTAATTATGAGAATTTTTTATTTTTTTTTTAATGACTTGAAACTCGACTCGGACTCGTGACAAAAGACTCTAGACTTGACTCAGACTCCAGTGATAAAGACTTCAGACTTGACTCGGACTCCAGATAAAAGACTCGTGAACATCTCTGTTTCCATGTACTGAACTCTTGTTATTTAACTATGCCAAGGTAAATTCAATTTTTAATTCTAGGGCACCTTTAAAACACATACAGAAAATAAACTTTCATGATAAAGAAGAACTGCAATGTCCCCCGAGCGTGATCGTGATATAGATGATCATCAAGTAGGCAGGCAAGTGCGAGAATTTGAAATAAAATACCTTTGTAATGTGGTGGATGCCATTACTGTCACTTTTGGTGAATTTAATGCGTCCTAATTGAATAAAAGCATTCATTTCTTTCAAAAAAGAAAATAAAAATTGTGCTGTCTCGCCCAGTCTTTTGAACGGTAGTGTATAAATGATGGGGAGAAATTGGTTTGATATAGCAAAGTGAACAAGAAAAATAAAAAATGGCACTTTGTGTCAAAAAGGTTTCTGACTCTTGTTTTCGAAGGACCGTTAACACTTCACACAACAACACCATGATAGTTCACACTTCAACAGCCAGAATTGTCCATCAGAGCCATGAGAACACAGACACACACACACATTCACTCTCTTAACAGGCTCTGCACATACTTCCTAGTCCATTTCTCCAGGACAACAGCAGCACCTGAACTGGAGCAGGGCTGATGTAAATTGTATCTGACAAAGCCAGTGCCGAGGGCCTAGAAATGGCTTCCCTATCTTCCTTCTCCTTTCCTCTCCCTAACCTTTCTGCTTTCTCTCATCTCTCTCCTCCAACTCCAAACCACCTGTTGCTCTCAGTAACGGCTTCCCATTTTCAGGGCTGTGCTTGTCTTCAAGGAGATTGCTTTATCCACAGGTCCCAGATAAAGTAAATTGCCTTTGTCTGCTTTTGAATGCATGGCATGAGAAACCCTGGAGGGGAATATGATCGGAAATGAGCACCGAAAGCAACACATGCAGATATGCAAACACATACACACACAGAGTGCAGACTACCGTGCATGCAAGCGTGCGTGCACCATGCTGGGTCCATTTTAATCAGCAGTTCATTTTGATGCCACATTGATAATACAGCTCACAGCAGGCACAAACAAACACACACGCAGGTGTTTTAAACATCTTTGATTGAAAAAGTGGATCAGTAATGAAAATGAGCTGGAAATTCTTTGACTAATAGCCTACATGTTTGCTATTGTTTGGATTCACATATATTTTAGAAATATGACTGAAACGGTCTGAACCACAACATGCCTGATGCACTGGGACAATGATTATTAGCATTCATATGAGGGACTTTTTTATTATGTATCATCTGTAGCGTGTACTGGTATGAATATTGTTACAATATAAGTGGGATTCTGTGAATAAGGAATCTTTTCTGTCCTCGGATGATTTTACAGAAAAAAAAGTTGAAAAAAACAAACATGCTAGTTTTAAAGGATGGATCTGAAAAGCTGTAAAATTGTATTGTTTTTTTTTTTTTTTGTAGTTTTTCCGTACTTTTTAGCTTAATCTCTGTAATAATTTTTTTTGTTGTTGTTGTTTATAAATCATGGAAATAATTTTTCCTTACATAAATGTTGTTAAATCATCTGATATTTTCACTACCGGTAGGATGTTTTGATGTTTTTGAAAGAATTCACTTATGTTCACCAAGGCTGCATTCATTTGATCAAACATACATACTAAAAACAGTAAATTAAACTGACTGTTTTCTGTTTTAATACATTTTAAAAGTACATAGTTTATTCCTGTAATGGTAAAGCTGAATTTTCAGCATCATTTCTAAAGTCTTCAGTGTCACATGATCCTTCAGAAATCATTCTAATATGCTGATTTGATGAATCATTTCTTCTTATTATTATCATCATCACTGTTGAAAACTGTTGTGCTGCTTAATATTTTTGTGGAAACTGTGATGCTTTTTTTTTTTTCTTTGTTGAAAAGAAAGTTCGAAAGGTCAGCATTTTGTAACATTATAAATGCCTTTGATGTCACCTTTTATTAATTTTATGCATCCTTTTTTAATAAATGTATCAAATAAAAGTCTGACCCCAAACTTTCGAACAGTAGTCTTTGTACAATTTTTAATAATATTTTTACATCAAATATTTATCGATTCATTACAATCACACGGTATCTCATGGAACAATATGTTTCTGCATAGACAATATGTTTCTTTTTGTTTATATGGTAGTCAACATTTGAAGTGAATCAAAACCTTTCATCAGAGTTGTCCTAAAACCTTCTACTTAGGACAACTTTGAACTTTTTTGATCCACTTAAAATGTTGACTACTGTAGTTATGTTGTAAATGAGAAGTGACATGAGATCATATCTCTGACAGTTTGAAGATTTGATTAATTTTAACATTTTACATTAAGATCTGAGACAGTGGCATTAGGCCTGCTATTATATTTGGAAATGTGTGTGGGTGTCTAAAATCAAAATGACAAGAAATACAATTAAAAAAATATTTTATATATATGTATATAACACCTTTGTTCATCTTCAGAACACAAATTAAGATATTTTTGTTGAAATCCGATGACTCAGTGAGGCCTCCATAGCCAGCAATGACATTTCTTCTCTCAAGATCCATTAATGTACTAAAAACATATTTAAATAAGTTCATGTGAGTACAGTGGTTCAATATTAATATTATAAAGCGACAAGAATATTTTTGGTGCGCCAAAAAAACAAAATAACGACTTATTTAGTGATGGCCGATTTCAAAACACTGCTTCAGGAAGATTCGGAGCATAAATGAATCAGTGTACTACTGTTATTTTGTAACCGAATGTTCTTTTAAGAGTTTAAGCGAAAATATAGTTGTTTAGACCTCAGATATGCGATTTATATGTAAACAGCGCCTATTTGAAAATTTGTTTAGACACTTTCGGAGATGCGAGCTCCAGGCCGCCAGAGACCGTTTTTGGCATTGAGAAAGAGTCCATTAGTGATTTTGACTTCAGTGAAAGTTATATCAGCACGGTGTGATTGCCTACAGCACTCAGCCTGTGGCCTTGTGCCTACGGCTGAATCACAGCTGTGCTGATATACAGTTATATGGCTACTTGTGTGATATATATATATATATATATATATATATATATATATATATATATATATATATATATATATATATATATATATATATATATATATATATTATATTTATTTATTTATATGATATGAGAGAGAGAGAGAGAGAGAGAGAGAGACATTTAAAAAATGCAATCATCACAATGCAAAATTGCTGAATACAAAAGAAGATTATAAAATAAGTTCAAAATTTCACCCAAGTTCAAATCTTTGTGATACACTGTTTGTTATCTTGTTTTCTATAGTAAATGAACCATAATGTGCCTAAAGCATAGATATTGATCCATATGAGAGGGAGAAGGTATCATCTGTAGCACATAGTGGTATGGTGTGCAATTCTTCGATAAAGGGAACTTTTCTGTTCTCAGAATGATTGTAATGAAAAATGTTTTTAATAAATGAACATAATTGTTTTTGTACTCTCACTGCACTGTGATGTGATCTGATGCATTTCACATTACAAGAAATGTTTTATATATGTATATATATATATATATATATATATATATATCAGAGGTTGCGTTAGACTTTAACATTGTCCGTCATTTTGACGGACAGGGTCGTAAAAATTACTACCCGTCATTTTAATTTTCATATTTTAATTATAATAACACATTTAATTGCTTTTATTTTTGTTCACAAATAAAATCAATTAAATGTGTTATTATAACATTTGAACAAAAATAAAAGCAATTAAATGTGTTATTATAATTAAAATATGAAAATTAAAATGACGGGTAATTCACACGTGAAATTTCTCTGTACTGTACTGGCTACGTGTTGGTAGCCATTAAAGAAAACGTAGTTTCATATTTATGTTTAAATGGTCCTATATTATATTTTAAATTCATCTATTTGATTATGAACAGCATGAGTAAGATGCATCAAGATGCGCAATATATCGGGAGACATGGAGTGGGTCAGACATGACTTTAAACACTTCATTAAGTTTTGTTTTGTAGAAAGCCTTTCTTTAAAGTGAATTTCGTTTTGTAAAAATTGTATCTTAATTTTAATCAATGTTTCATTAACCAATTGCCTGGATGTAATAAATAAGAAGCAAATATAGCAGACGATATAATCATAACATGGAGGCGCGGGCGCGATCACTGGCGCGTGAACTGGAGCGGTCTTACAGGCTAAATGAACCGAAACTCAGCGGCTGCTTGCCTCACAGACATGAGAAATATATCTACAGAAAGCTTTAAATAAAGCTTTAACGAAAATAAATAAAGCTTTAACGAAAACGAATTAATTCATAACGAAAAGAAATAGGCTACTCTGATTATGTAGACTAAACCGAATGAAGTGCATTCTCTCTGCATCCATGAGGAGATGATGAGAGTCAATATCAACTTCATCTTTGCAGCCGACACTGATTCAGAAAACATTACTTTATTAATAAACAATTAAAATGTCTCCTTGCTGTTTTGCGCATTCATGAGACCAATATCGATTCGTAAATCACAGTCGATCTCTTGGTAGGTTATATGCTGTTTTCAGTTGATGATTAAACAGTGCATTGTGCGCCTCCCATCCAATAAATCCGCTTTGTGTTGCTTTTGATATGGAACAAAAGTCTCAGATTTCAAATTCTGTCCATTTCATTAAGAAATTCAAGCAATAAATACCGTTTTGGCGCTCTTTAATGTGGCGTGATAGAGAGTTGTAGCTTCTGGGTACTCGCCTGTTCGTTATCAGTATCAAACGCATAGCAAAAGATTCGTGCCAGTTTTATTTTTGTTCTGGATCCAGTGCTCTGCTGCTACATTGGAGCGCACTCGCCACCAACAGAACAGGGGTGGGAATTACAGTTACAATTTACAGTAGATCACCCTGAGTGTAATCTGTCACCGTGACGGACGGCCTTCAGATTTTTCCGTCATTGATAAAAAAATTCTGTCAATGACGGAAAATTTTCGGTTAACGCGACCTCTGATATATATATATATATATAAACATAAACCAATTCTTCTCTCAATCTTATTATTTGTGCCAATGTTTGACCAATACATGAGGTTGCTATAAAAATGTCTTTACTATGTCTGGACATACAGATGAAAACACACACACCCCCTCACAAATATCCGATTACTTTTGCCTTAATGCTGATGTATTTAGACTCTGCTGATTTTCCATTCGGTTTCGGCGGGTGCAGATTGTGATTAATGCCCGCTGGTGGAGCAGGCTAACTCGCAGGAAGAATATGTAAATGTTTGTCATTAAGTTCACTTTCTTTAATTAGTCCACAGATTTCATGACCGAATGCCTCCAATTACAAATCAATGTCTCATTTCTGTGGCAAGCCTCCCGGGTACAACGTGTGCGTGTCTTTGGTTGTTCCGCTGTGTGTGTGAGCGCCTATCTGGAGACATCAAAGTCTTTTCTGTTCTCATTCCGATCAGTCAAAATGATACATTTACCCTCTTTTACATGCTAATAGTTGGTACATATGTTTATTTGAAGGAAAATGTCTGAACATTTTCCTCTTATAGCTGACAAACAAACCTTTGTGTGTGTAATTAAATCAGTAGTAATTTGTAGGGAAACTCATTAGCGTTAAAAGCAGGAGAAAGTAAAAGTGCTTTGCACACACTCACCTTCACAGACGAAAGGCTTCTGAGGGAGAGAAAAGGATGAAAAAGCAATAGGATGAGTCACACTAAGAATAAGAGAGCTGACATATGTCAACTTTAGATGTGTCCGTTTACCCCGCTAATACGAATCTTAACTACATGATCTAACCAGCCTCCTCCAGTTGTTCCTCAGGTTTTAGCAGCAGTTGTTAGGTGTGTGTTGTTCACACTGAGCTTGAACAAACTGGCAGCTTTACAGGCCTCATGTGTGATTACTACAAGCTTGTAAACAAGAATGAAACAGCTTGTCTAATCGCAGGTCTTGCTGTTCATTGTGCTTTCAGACTTGTTAATGCTTTATTTGAATCATCCCTTGTGTCCTCTCAGTAGCCTGTTGCATTGCTACAGTTACAAGTGGGATCCTGAACAGTGGTTTATTGCCTCTAGGAGATGAAGAGATTCTGTTTATTTGTCCATATTTTAATGAACTAAACTGTAGTTAATAATCTTTTATCTTTTTAATGTCTTTTTGCAAGAATACTCGCCAATTGGGTAAGAAAAATAGGTAACTCTTTAATTTCATGGTCCACTTTAGACACTATTAACTATTCTGCTAACTTTCTACATCAACTAACTCTCATTAGAGTATCTGCTAACACTTTATTTGGTAACACTTTATTTTACAGTGTCATTGTTACACATTACATGCATAATTACATGCAATTAACCCTAAACCAAACCCTCACCCTAACCCTATAGTAAGTACTAAACAGGGCAAATTAGCGTGAGAGCGCAATTTCAGAAAAGTGCTGATGGGAGTGTAAAGTTCTGCCCGTGATCTACCGACGAAGTGCAAATTAAAGAACACAGACGCAGCCGGATCATTTCCATAATGACCAATGCTGTCTACTAAGAGCAGCACAATTTAGCATCTGGTTTAAGACATGCTTTTTAGGAGGTAAATAATGGCGCAAATGCCAGTAAATTGACTAGCGCAAACATTAGTAAATCACCTTGCATGATTCATTTAAATACTCTTCTCCCATAAATTTTGTCTGAAAGGGAAACTCCTACAAATACATATTCAATAAGGTCAGCCGCAAAAATTTCCATGCCCTTTCAGCACTAATTTTTCACTGTGTGTCTTTAGTAAATCCTGACAGTGTTTTTTTTAACGCCAAAAGAGGGTTTGCACTGCCGCAAGCTGTTATTAAATCTGGCACTTTGCAAAATGTCAATTTATTCTACTAACACAAATCCTAACACGTAACCCTAATCTAATAGACTACCAGTCTATTAATACTCTGAGAGTTAGTTGACATGTAGTTGCAAAATTACTCATAGCTAGTATGATGTCTAATGTGGACCATCAAAATAAAATGTAACCAAAAATAAGCTTGATTTTTTTTTTTTTTTTTTTTTTTTTTTTTTTGTGCGCGCATGTGCGTGCGTTTTCTGCTTAAGCTCTAGTCTAGATATATATTTCAGTTACAAGATTCAATATCAAGACTTATTTTAGAAACAAGAATTTATTAGTCATTTTGCTTCTCAAATAAATGTGCAAAACATTTCAAATGCTTGGGGTCCAGAAATATTTATTTTTTATTTTTTAAAGAATTTACTTTTATTGAGCATGTACACATTCAACTAATGTATCATGGTTTTTCAACATTGATGATAATAAGAAATGTTTTCTGAGCACCAAATCAGCATATTAGAATGATTTCTGAAGGATCATGTGACACTGAAAACTGTAGTGTATCTTTTTTGGGAGGACTTTTTGCAATGTTTTGGGCACTTTTTTTACCTTCATAAATAGATTTCTAAGTCCTTACGATGGTTAATTGACTTGTTGTGGTGTATTTAAGGCGAGCACTAACCCCCTCTGGCACATCTACGCCAGAATACAGCACTCGCAACTTGAGCTGCACCGACCCGAAACAATCTCGCCTCATGTTCACGTTCACGCGAGAGTGACAAAATGCTTTACGGTAATTCAAAAACAATGTATATATTATGACTTTATTGGACAATTTCGAAAATTACCCACCTACATCGAGTGTACTGTATTTGCAAATTACCCACCTCCTCTTTCTTGTACTGTATTTGCAAAACTACTGCGCTGGTGAGCGTTGTAGTCGTTGTAGTCCAGAGCTGCGCTTGGAGTATTTACGACAGTGTGATTCACTGAAGGAAACTGTAGGGGGAGCTTCGCAAATCTTACTGAGTTCCGCTTTAAAACTGATAGGAATCCTATCAAATACAGCATTCCTGTAGAACAAAAAGTGGAGCGTGGTGATAATGGCAAGATCATTGGTTTGATCACTGTTTGCTGATAAAATGTGAACCTTTCTGCAATAGGCTAAATGTATCTATTTAAAATAGTTTAACATTGTAACCATCTCTTTAACCTAATTGGGGTGTTTACTTGAAGGCTTTTCGGGTGACTGACAGTAACTGACTGACAGTATATTATCTCACATATTACACGAATGCTTATCAAAATAAAAAAATAAATTTACATAAAATATTGATTTTTGAAAATATTATTAGATTGTTGTGAGATGAGAAATGAGAAATATGGAACCAACGTTATGTACTTTGGAACAGAACTACAGTATAGAACATGGAACACATAGAACAGAACTAATGTGCTGTAGGAGATTCTTTGTCAGGGACGACAGTCAGTTATTCAAAAATGTATGGAACACAACATTTATTAAGTGTCGTTCACTGTTTGTTATTGTGTTCTTTTTTGACTGTTGTATCCTGTTTCAGGAGTCTTTGCCTCTATATTGGTCACTGTATCACATAGTTGTGCATTTGCATATAATTAAACGCAACTTTGTTGCATTGTCAATAGTCTCAGTCACTCATGACGCCTCAAATCGACAATTCTTAATGAAAATGAATGACTTCCGGGCCTTTAAGTTTGCTCTCTAACAACATGTCAACTAACTTTTTAGCCACTGCTATAGACTTTGCCAACACAGTGACATAAGCCTTGATTGCAGTTCATTGATTTAAAACCTGAAAAAAAAAACCCTCATGATTATTCTGTTATTCAGTTGTTGTTTTTCCCTCTTTCTTTCTCATTCTTTGTACTCGCACAATGCTGACTAGTAACTACCATAATGCTGTGTGCTAGATTAATACTTATTTGTCATGTTTCTCAGTGTAAGACCCAATTACGCTTGAACAGCCATTAGTCAAAAAAAGGAAAAAAAGAAAAATCATACATTCAAATATCAAAGATCTATAGCTTGTATAATGCAAATATGGAGATACACAGTGTCAGTCATATTCTATTAAAGGCCTCCCAAAAAAGTCATTATTTCAGGTTTATATATATATATATAAATTCGCAATAAACAGGCATGTAAACACCTTAACCGCATTATTGCCTCTCTGATCAAAATTTGCATGTGCTTGGTTCACACAACTTCAGGAATGAACTCCGTGACATCATTCTGAAGTTTTCTCTTTTTCCAAATTGTTAAACTCTGTAATCACAACTAGGGCTGGGCGATATATCGCATGCGATTGTCACGTGCATTTCGTCAGTAAAGCCGGTTCCCTGATTACCGCTAAATCGCCATCACCTGCTTTCAAATGGAGCGGCATTTAATAGACAGAGCCGTAGTTCACTGACAAGCTACGCAATATCGCGTTCATTATCGCAGATGAATCGCCTTCGATAATGAACGCGCTATTGCGTAGCTTGTCAGTGATCTACGGTTCTGTCTATTAAATGCCGCTCCATTTGAAAGCAGGTGATGGAGATTTAGCGGTAATCAGGGATTACTGTCAACACAACAGTCTCTGCTCTGTATCTTCATCCAGATGGCGCGAAGAACGCGATAGCAGCATAGGCAAACTGGGCAATGTTAATCACAGCGCTGAATAATATCCAGTATGTCCATAAAAATGGATTTTGAATTGGGGGGTGCACTGACTATTCGACTAATCGACTAATCGACTAGTTACTTGTCGACTTTAATGGTCTGCCTTGACAATTTAAGCATGACATTGACTAGTCGCTGGTCATGGCCTATAGAGGGCACAACAGGAAAATAAATCTTTATGCTCCGTATCCAACAGTTAAAGGTGCCCTCGAATGAAAAATTGAATTTATCTTGGCATAGTTAAACAACAAGAGTTCAGTACATGGAAATGACATACAGTGAGTCTCAAACTCCATTGTTTCCTCCTTCTTATATAAATCTCATTTGTTTAAAAGACCTCCGGAAAACAGGCGAATCTCAACATAACACAGACTGTTACGTAACAGTCGGGGTGTACGCCCCCAATATTTGCATATGCCAGCCCACGTTCCCAACATTATGAAAGGCATTAGACAAGGGCAGAACGTCTGGATGTGCATAGCTGAATCAACAAACTAGGTAAGCAAGAACAACAGCGAAAAATGGTATCCATGGTAGACATGATCCATGATATCATGATATTTTTAGTGATATTTGTAAATTGTCTTTCTAAATGTTTCGTTAGCATGTTGCTAATGTACTGTTAAATGTGGTTAAAGTTACCATCGTTTCTTACTGTATTCACGGAGACAAGAGTCGTCGCTATTTTCATTTTTAAACACTTGCAGTCTGTATAATGCATAAACACAACTTCATTCTTAATAAATCTCTCCAACAGTGTGTAATGTTAGCTTTAGCCACACAGCATAGCCTCAAACTCTTTCAGAATCAATGTAAACAATATAACAGTATACAATACTCACATAATCCGACGCATGCATGCCGCATGCATGACGAACACTTTGTAAAGATCCATTTTGAGGGTTATATTAGCTGTGTAAACTTTGTTAAGGCACTGTTTAAGGCAAGCGCGAGCTCTGTGGGCGGAGAGCACGGGATTTAAAGGGGCCACAGCATAAATCGGCGCGTTTATAATGATGCCCCAAAATAGGCAGTTAAAAAAATTCATAAAAAAAAAACTATGGGGTATTTTGAGCTGAAACTTCAGACACATTCAGGGGACACCTTAGACTTATATTACATCTTTTAAAAACATAATCTAGGGCACCTTTAATGACAAACAAATGCATACTCCGAGAGCGCCCCCCCAAGATATGTTTGATTATACCATCTGGATGCTCAATATTGATCTGGTGAATGCACGTTTTAAATAGCTTATAGTACAGTTAAGTTAGTCGCCGTTCTAAACTGCATAGCTACATAACGCACACACGCACACACACACACACACACACACACACACACACACAGACAGTAGCGTGTAGATAATGTGCAGATAGATTGCGTGCATACAGAAGCATTATTGTCAAAACTGTTTAGCTTAGAAACTGAAAAGTTCTAGCATATATTTCTTAGTAACTAAAGGCAGGAACACACCAAGCCGACGGTCGGCCAACTAAGTTTTCTCAGTGTGTTCCGCACCGTCAGCTGAAGTTGGTCCTCGTCGGCATTTTATCGGCCAATTCGACATGTTGAATCGGCGTCGGAGCACGTCGGTCCGGCGGGCCATCTGATCATTCTGATTGGCTGTTCAGCTACTGCCACCTGCTGGTTCGGACAAGCATTTCAACTTACGCAGAACGGACGTGCTACTTGGCCGTCGGCTGTCGAGCGTCGGTTTGGTGTGTCAGGGCAACTTTGGACACAGACGCCTCCGACGTGAGCCAACCCCTCAGTCTGCTTTCGTCGCCACTAGTTCGTCGACGTCGGCTTGGTGTGTTCCTGCCTTAAGACACACAGCTTCACTATCAGTAGAAAGACGCTGATAGAATTCACATGCAATCGCTCTCTCACTAATGCATTCATAAATAAATGTAATCTATACTGTGCTACTTTATCTGTATCTGATTTACATAGAACGAGCAGAAATCTGTGAGAAATATAACGACCCAAAGAGAAAAGAACTGATAAAAATAAAATAAAATAAACTTATGGGAGCAATAGGCTTGTCAAGGCAACCTGCGTTCCAGTCTCAGCTTGAGGTCGTTCGCACAGAGTGTAGAATTGCAGAAAAACCCAAGGTCTTGAGACACATTTTTTAAAAGTTGAACTGATTTGAACTTGAGCTCTGCGTTTTTAGAACGCGGTATCATGCGCGAGACGCTGCAAAAGACGCAACACGCAAGCGCAAAGGTCATATACACGTCCATATAGCGCATATTTACATAGAAAAACAATCGAACAGGACCGCGTTTGAATGGAAATCGTGTTCTGGGTGAACGGCCCCTTATTTGTTCTTTAACAAACTGCGGAGTCGTGAACGCGGATTGACAACAGCCCCGGAAGAGAAGACAATGCTGAATAAAGTCATAGTTTTTGTTATTTTTGGACCAAAATGTATTTTCGATGCTTCAACAAATTCTAACTAACCCACTGATGTCACATGGACTACTTTGATGATGTTTTTATTACCTTTCTGGACATGGACAGTCTACCGTACATACATTTTCAATGGAGGGACAGAAAGCTCTCAGACTAAATCTAAAATATCTTAAACTGCGTTCCGAAGATGAACGGAGGTCTTACAGGTTTGAAACGACATGAGGGTGAGTCATTAATGACATAATTTTCATTTATGGGTGAACTAACCCTTTAATTGCTCAAGGAAAACTGTGTTGACTCAATTTAAATATCCATTGTCTTGAACTAGCCTAGAATTTGCCATTGCAGTACAAAAACCTGCATTTTATTCACTAACCAAACCACACAGAATATTTAGTGAATAAAATGCAGGTATTTGTACTGCAATGTCTCACACAACAGTGGCACAACTGCTTAGTCGTTTTTGCTAGCAGCACACTCCATAATCATGGGATGTGTGACTTTGCATTAACAATGAGACAACATGCACACTCCCTGCATGATGTCAAGACACACCAAGGTCATCACAGTCAGTTTTTATAACTATCATTACTATCTGTAATAAAAGGAACTGTAATCTGTCTGTGTGATGAAGACAACGATGAACAAACCTCCCCGACGAATCTCTGCCAAGGCAATTTCAGTCTGATTGGTTACCTTGCTGGCTACTGAGAATGCAGCATCTAATTGGCTATTATTACTGGATAAATTACATGTTCAGCTGTGCTGTTCTTCTTTTTACAGTTTATCCCCTCCTGAAATGGGCCGCCCGCTCAAACAGAGGCCCGAACCACCCAATCTCCGGTTTATTTGACAGGGCGATAGTTAACCTTCCCCTGCTATTCACTTTGTGCTTTTAGTTCTTTTCTCTCCATTCTTGCCGTCTGTGGTGCAGTCATTGATTTGATGCTCAGGAGGGCCCCAGTCAATGAGGCCTTGTGCATGCCCTCTCGCTGCTGTTTCCATGCCAACTGAGGTTGAATTCTGACGCGCTCTGTCATTAAGGATGGATACACTTTTCTCTCTCTTTGTCTTTCTTAACCCAACTGTTTTTCTTCTACCATAATCTGTCAACTATCATATAATTTTCTTCTCTGTCTCTCTCTTTCAAGGAATTGGCAGGACGTTTCCATCGGCTGTGTTTGAGAAACAAAGGTGTCTTCTTCAAAGGGGATGCATACTGTAGGACTTTATTTATTTAATTTTTTTTTAATCTTACTGGAAACTAGAGGTCGACTGATAGTGGGTTTTACTGATGATGACAACTGGGTTGGACCATGGCTGGCCTAGTATAACCGATTAATCAACCGATAGTTTTTTTTTTTTTTTTTTCTGTAAATGGATACTGAATGGAAACAAACATAACATACTTTATTACAAAAACTGAAAAATGGTACTGAACCATGTAAATGTATACTCTTTGAATATAAATAAATATTAATGTATTAATTATAGCTTGATCATTCATGTTAGTTCATAGTGCAGTAACTAATGTTAAGAGATACATATTTACAGTTTAAAATTGTATAAGTAAATGTTGAAATGAACAGTGAACAATACTTTTTATTAACCTTAATTAATATTACAAATGGACTCTCATTGTAAAGTGTTACCATAAATCCAAACAGTCATGTTTGGAGATGGCCATCTTTAAATATCTACACAAAGGCCATAGCATTGAAAATAGATACATAGGTATTGCAGACCTGCCAACATGTACGCATTTTGCGTAGCGGGGACGCATTTTGACCTCAAAGTACGCTGGTACGATTTGTCACTCTATACTACGCAAAAACCCGGTGACTCCTCTGTGCACGCGTAGAGTTCGACCAATCATAGCACTGTGTTCATTTCCCCAAATAGCAAGCGGGGATGATTGACAAATACGAACGACCTATCAAAAAAAAGAGACTGCAAATCGACAGCAACACAAAATCCCACTCGATCCCTCCTTCCACTCCTGCTGTCTCAGTGACTGAATTCTCAAGCGAGGACAAGATCATTGTAAAATTAAAATTGCCGTGCTTGGTTTAAAATTTGTTCTTGCTTGTGTTATTTGTTTGTCAGAAAACATTTAGAATTATCCATCCGTGTTTTTAAGATTCGGTAAATGATGGATGCTTTAGTTAACACATCTCCTCGTTATATGTTGGACTAACTTCTACTTGATATTCTTGAATACTCAATATGTTTTGCTCTTGTTGGTCCTTTCTATTCATTGTCAACTGTTTTCTATAAATATGTTTGTATTGGCTAACCTTTTATTCAGCGAATGTTTGTCTTGTTCAAAGACAGCACGTTACAAATAGAAACCCTTTTTTTCTGTGGGATTTACTATCATATTTGGATATTGGAATAATAAATTAAGTATTTTAAATGAATCACATGTAAACTCAATGTTTACTGTTTTCTAAGGGTTTCTTAATTTTAGACTAGTTTTCATTACAAAACCTGTATAAAAGACTCGAATGTCAGGTTAGTTGTATGTAAATATAGCCTACTTGAAATTGCAAACAAAATTTTTTAGTCCATATTAAATATATCAATGCGATTCACTTGTGGTTGTCAGTTTGTATAAGCACACATTATGCAATGCAATTATAATCATGAATTTAAAAAATGCTTTGTAAGGTGTAGTGACATTTTTATTGTGACATTTGACATTTTAAATCAAATCAAATAAAAAAAAAA
Organism: Megalobrama amblycephala; assembly: GCF_018812025.1. Lineage (NCBI taxonomy): Eukaryota > Metazoa > Chordata > Actinopteri > Cypriniformes > Xenocyprididae > Megalobrama > Megalobrama amblycephala. Next base: position 30,138,276 of record NC_063055.1, read on the forward strand.
AAAAAAACTTTAACAGTCAAAATTAGATTAACGAAGATGGGTGTGTGTGGTGAGAAAAAAAAAACAAAAAAAAAAACGTGTCCCGTCCCATCACACTGGTACTCGAAAAAATTTTCCAAGGTTGGCAGGTCTGGTATTGTATGTATACTCTCACGCTTCTATTTTAGAACACTTGATGATTACTAATCAAAGTTACAAAATATCTATTACAGTGATGATAAAACAAAATGCTTGAAACTGAAATTGAATGCATTTCTGATTTGTTTATATGTTTCTCTTGGCTGCATGACGATATATGTAGTTTATGCTTTCTCTGCAACTGCAACTTCGCTGCATAACGGATGCATAAAAGCAACCAGCTGGATATAAACTAATGCAAACAGATGGTAGCGTTACATTAAACACTTGGGTCTGGCTTTGGCTTGTGCGTTTTTGTCACATTTTTTTTTAACCGTTTTGAGGTTCTACTAATGGCTAGATTACTGTAATGCTGGGTGGTTGTTGCGCTCTCCTGTTAAACAAACTACAGCTGGTCCAAAACTCAGCAGCTAGAGTTCTTACTAGAACCAGGAAGTATGACCATATTAGCCCGGTTCTGTCAACACTGCATTGGCTCCCTATTAAACATCGTATAGATTTTAAAATCTTGCTACTTACTTACAAAGCACTAAATGGTTTAGCTCCCCAGTACCTGAGCGAGCTCTTAATGCATTATAGTCCTTCACGTCTATTAAGATCTCAGAATTCTGGCCAGTTGATAATACCTAGAATATCAAAATCAACTGCAGGCATTAGATCTTTTCCTATTTAGCACCTAAACTTTGGAACAGTCTTCCTATCACTGTTCGGGAAGCAGACACACTCTGTCAGTTTAAATCTAGACTAAAAACACATCTGTTTAAACTTGCATACACATAACACATTATCTACTTCTATAATTTAAATCATGTAAATTGTTAGGCTGCATACAGGTGCATCTCAATAAATTAGAATGTTGTGGAAAAGTTAATTTATTTCATTAATTCAACTCAAATTGTGGAACTCGTGTATTAAATAAATTCAGTGCACACAGACTGAAGTACTTTAAGTCCTTGGTTCTTTTAATTGTGATGATTTTGGCTCACATTTAACAAAAACCCACCAATTCACTATCTCAACAAATTAGAATACTTCATAAGACCAATAAAAAAAAACATTTTTAGTGAATTGTTGGCCTTCTGGAAAGTATGTTAATTTACTGTATATGTACTCAATACTTGGTAGGGGCTCCTTTTGCTTTAATTAATGCGGCGTGGCATGGAGGCGATCAGTCTGTGGCACTGCTCAGGTGTAATGGAAGCCCAGGTTTCTTTGACAGTGGCCTTCAGCTCATCTACATTGTTGGGTCTGGTGTCTCATCTTCCTCTTGACAATGCCCCATAGATTCTCAATGGGGTTCAGGTCTGGTGAGTTTGATGGCCAGTCAAGCACAGTAATACTATGGTCATTGAACCAGCTTTTGGTACCTTTGGCAGTGTGTGCAGGTGCCAAGTCCTGCTGGAAAATGAAATCAGCATCTCCATAAAGCTTGTCAGCTTGTCAGTGCTCATAAAATTCTTGGTAGATGGCTGCATTGACTGTGGACTTCAGAAAACACTGTGGACCAACACCAGCAGATGACATGATGACAGCCCAAATCATCACTGACTGTGGAAACTTCACACTGGACTTCAAACAACATGGTTTCTGTGCCTCTCCACTCTTCCTCCAGACTCTGGGACCGTAATTTATAAATTAAATGCAACATTTACTTTCATCTGAAAAGAGGACTTTAGACCACTGAGCAACAGTCCAGTTCTTTTTCTCCTTAGCCGAGGTAAGATGCTTCTGACCTTGTCTTTGGTTCAGAAATGGCTTGGTACGTGGAATGTGACAGTTGTAGCCCATTTCCTGAAGACGTGTGCAGTGGCTCTTGATGCACTGACTCCAGCTTCAGTCCACTCCTTTTGAAGTTCTTAAATCTGCTTCGCCTGACAATCTTCTCAAGCCTGCGGTCATTCCATTCACTTGTATACCTTTTCCTACTACACTTTTTCCTTCCAGTCAACTTTCCATGAATATGCTTTGGCACAGCACTCTGCGAACAGCCAACTCTTTCAGCAATGACCCTCTGTGGTCTTGATGATCGCCTTCTGGACAACTGTCAAGTCAGCAGACTTCCCCATGACTGCTGTTGGGATTACTGACCTAAACCCAGTATTTATAACCTGAGAATGGTAATTTAATAGAACCTGAAATTAAATATTCTAATAATTTTAGATACTGATTTTTTATTTTTTTTTATTTTGATGAGCAGCAAGCTGTAACCATCAAAAAGAAAACAAGTCTGGAAATATTCCAGTTCGCATAGATCCGCGGACACAACTAATTTTTCTGTATTATGCGGACCTGACAAGTAATTTGGCAAAATTACTTGTCAAGAATTTTTTTTAAAAGACCAAGTTTCTGAGCACATACACACTCAAACACACAAACCTATAGACTAAACACGTAAATGAACAGCAAGAAAGCATTAAAGGTATTTGGTTTTTAGTAGGAAAGGTATCATTTAAGCAGTCCCTAAAGTAATAATTAACAATTTTTACAACGAAAGTGATTCAATCAAAAACCAACTTTAGCTCGATATGAATTTTCCTATTGTCACTGTGAAGCTGCTTTGAAACACTATGTATTGTGAAAAGCGCTATATAAATGAAGATGACTTGACTTGACTAATGCTAGCGTCCTCTCAACGACTGAGCTCCACTTAATGCAGCATCTAGTCTACAAATTAATTACTTTATAATGGCATGAAAATACATACGGTTTTAAATCTGCATCTAAAGTGTCCCGCTCTTTGCAGCGCACCGGTCTCATGTGTCAAAACAAACCCCACGATGTGTCAGTGATTTCTCCTCTAGAGGCCGCTCTCGTAATGTATAATGACAGTCAACCCTTCTCAGATGCTCCAGCAACAGACACCACCCAGAAAAACTATCGGTATGGATTTTTGCAGATAACCGATTGTTCCAGCCAGGGGCGTAAATTTCATCTAACAGTTGGGGGGGACAATTAACATACAATTTCTCAAGAGCAATTTTTGAATGGGACACAAATAATAATACAGCCAAAATGTCCATTTTTCTTTTCTCTGTCATTTTATCTGGCCATCAACACAAAGTGATAGTTGTTTAAATACGAATTAGGTTCATAGGTTCACCACGTGGTCATATTATAATTAAATTATCTTGTGCCCTCCACATAGTATTTTAGGTTTTGTCTGGGACAGAGAACATCTCTTTCTTACTATATTCAATTGCAGCAAGCCTACTGATCTGCCACTTAACATCATATTAAGCAAAACCCAACACAAAGGTAGAACTACAATATTAGCCTAATGTTGTTATTATCACTTATTGTAAACAATGTAAGGCCTACTTTAGATCCAATCGCTGCTTATCGACTGGACATCAGTGGGCGGGGACAACGATGCGACGATGCAAAAGTAGGCGTTGTTGTCTTGCTCCAGAGGCTGTCGTATGCAAATGATTGTTCCCCTGTGACGTCACATGCCACCTCAGATCCAAACGAAGATTTTTTACAGCTTGATTATATAAATGCTTTAGTATTGATGACGAGGACATTTTGAGTTATGGAATTTGCAGGATGTAATAATGATACAAAGACCTCTTCTATGCCAAAAGACCAAGGAAAATTTGATTTCTCATGTCATGACCCCTTTAATGACCAATTTTCCAGTCCTAGAGAGCACATGGTAAATGAGAGAAAATGTAAAATCTGGTTGTGCTGGAAAATGCTTTCTTTTAAATGTTCTTGTTCATTGAAAAACACATAAGTTATGTTTTGACACATAAGACAAGTATTTTGAATTTAAGCATACATTGAATTTAAGCTGTTTAATCTCGCTGCGACTCAGTGACGCTGTCTTGTGTTGGTGGTTGGAATTGGAATTAAGTGCTCATATGTTTGCATTGCAAACTACAGCACACAGCAATTATTTTGATTTTGTTTTAGAAATGTTGAAACTTCTTGCATCTCCATGACAAACTGTACATTTCACATTTATATTTTAGACAAACTATTTAGTTCTCTTTCGAAAGGGAACTCTACACTGTGTTTGAAACGCATATGGGGAACGCCTCCACGTGAACCGGTGTCTGAAAAACAATATCAACTCACGACAATCCTATTGGCCGGCAACAACCTATGACGTCATCATAGCGCGACCTGGAAGTATATAAGGAGTGCCTACAGAACCAGTCAGTATCTTTTTGTCTTCAGGGACTGTTTTGTTTGAAATGATATCAAACCGATATTAAGGTAAGACAATTTATGTCTGACAAACGTTTCAGGAAGTGTGTGTTGATATCTGATCACACACATAACTTATAACGTTGTCTTTTATGAGAGCAAAACAGCATGTGCAGGCAGTTCTTGTGGGATCTGTCTGTTTGTTATTGTGAGTGTGTTTTACTTGTAAAATGCTCCACTCTCTTCTGGTCTTTTCCTCGAGAGGAGAAGGACCGGCAGCTGCACCTAATGGTTCAGGTCTTACTCTTGCTAAGGCAGAATAGAGACTAGATCATGGGGTTCTCAGCAGGAGCTTGTTGAAGAGTTGAAGGGGTGAAATTCCCCACAACCTTCGAAGGCTGACGGGAGAGAGCTGTGTGATTATGATGATGTGTTGTCTATGACATCAATAGATCCAGCAGCAGTTGCTGCTCTTGTTCTAAGCCAAACAAGAGAGCAGGTGATGGCTGATGAGGATGAAGATGATACTTACGACTGATTATGCCCAAATGCGCAGAGTCAGAGTCAGAGCCAAGTTGCGTTCAGTCGGTGTTTATAGTTAGCATTTAAGATCATATAGTGTGTTGAGTTCAGTCTTAGAATGTTTCAGCTAGTCATTAAGTGTGTCCCCAGCTTTAAGGGAGCCATATATGAAAACCAAACTTTGTTAGCTTTATAAACTCAGCCTTAGGTTTTACATTCCAACAGGCAATATACTCAGTAAAAACAAAGGAACTGAATCCTCAAAGCCACCCTGCTCCCGCGTATGTACAGCTGTGTGAGATTATGGAACGCAACTCTGGCAGACTGCAGCTGCAATTGGAGCAGGTTAAGAAAGAAAACGCTTGCGGATTGTTCGTCGAATGGTTCCTTTTTTGCCATAATCCTCCAGCCACCGTAAGCTTTCCATTCCTTCTTGATCTTCATACTGAGACCGAGAAGGCACGGAAGGACCTGTATTCAGCTCCCATTCATCAACATCAGCAGGTTAATTTCGCTGGTGGTGATGGAGTGAGTATGGGTACGTGTCGATACCTCCTACTGATTGTATCTGTTTTTGGTGAGAATTTCTGATGTGAAGTACCCACCCTGTATTTTTCAGGCTTGGATTAATAGTACTCCCTTGTTGTTCAAGGTTTGTACTTTTAATATGTTAGTTCTGATTCCTGCCCTACACTTTGTGAGCTCAGTAACTCTAATACTACCACAGGCTAGCACCCGTGTTTTCTGGAGTAGTAGGCCTGACTTTGGCCTCCTTTAGAGTATGGTGACGTAGTTTGTACTTCCCTTGCTGAAAGGGTAAAAAGTGTTTTTACTGAGTATATTGCCTGTTGGAATGTATAAGCTAAGGTTGAGTTTATAAAGCTAACCTCACTACAAAGTTTGGTTTTCATATATGGCTCCCTTAAAGCCGGGGACACACTTAATGACTAGCTGAAACATTCTAAGACTGAACTCAACACACTATATGATCTTAAATGCTAGCTATAAACACCAGACTTAATGCAACTGGCTCTGACTCTGCGCGTTTGGGCATGATCAGTCGTAAGTATCAAATTACATTCATAATCGGCCTTACAATCGTTAAGTGTGTCCCCGGCTTTAGAGCTTGAACACTGCCATAAGCTGACACTTGTGTTGTTTGAAGTAGAAGGCTCTGTTTGGGCCTCCTTCAGAGCACAATAGTTTGTTGTATTACAAGGCTTGTTGGTAGATGTTTCAGTTAGAGTTTGCTAACTTGGAAACTAGCACTGCCACAGGTTGACGCCCGTGTCATTCTGAAGTCTCAGGTCCTGTTTGGACCTCCCTCAGGGCATGATGGCATAAGTTTGTACTCCTTTTACTTAAAGAGTAAAAAGTGTTTTTCCTGAGTACATTGCCTGTTGGAATGTGTGGATAAAATTGAGCTCAGATTGAGCTAAACTAGTTAACCTCACTGGACAGTTTGGTTCTCGGATTTGGCTCCCTTAGAGCTTAGACACTGCCACTAGCTGACGCCACATATCATTCTGAAGTCGCAGGCCCTGTTTTGCTTCTGAATTAATGTACAAATCTTTCAAAAGAAGAAAAGACAATATACAATGACTGAATACGGTGTATAATATATAGTAAATAATAATAATAATAATAATAATAAAAACAATTTAATCCCTTTTTTGCCCCTAAATTGACCGCACCTTAAGTGTCTTCCACTTGACATGTCTGCCATTCCCTTCTCTTGTTACCTTCCTCTGTTCTGACTTTCCACATTATAATGGCTGGATGAATGCAACCTGATGACACAAGCAGGATTGTAATGCACAGATCAGTCCTTACAAAAGCAACATAGGGCAACTCAAGTCAAGTCACCTTTATTTATATAGAGCTTTTTACAATGCAGATTGTGTCAAAGCAGCTTTACATTGATAACTGGTACATAATTTTATTCTTCAAGAATAGTGTCAGTGCAGGCAGATCAAAGCACTGTTGAATAAATGTCAAGAATACTGTTGAATATCAAATGTCAAATCAAATGTCAAGTGTCCCCAACTAAGCAAGCCAAAGGCGACAGCGGCAAGGAACCCAAACTCCAACAGGGGATATCAGGTGGCAAACAAGTGGCAAATAGGTGTTAAAATGGAGAAAAAAACCTTGGGAGAAACCAGGCTTAGTCGGGGGGCCGGTTCTCCTCTGGCGAACAGTGCTTTGTTACGATTCAGGTTGCTATCATAAGTCTGATAGGATCGCAACAATCAAAGTATTTATTTCAGTTCCATCCAGTTGAGGATCGTATTCATCACGCCGGTATGGACGGTTTGTTGAGGAACTGTGGCACTTGCTGTCGTGTTGATGATGTCTTCACAATGGATGATCTAGTCGACTCGATCTCTGCTGATACTTCAGGGCTGCGTTGTGGTCGTGTCATGGTACCGGTCCTTGGTCTCAGCTGGATACGGCCTGGATCCGGTTGACTACGGTAAACCTCGGGATAAACAGAAAGACTAATATTAGCGTAGATGCCATTCTTTTTCTGATGTAACGAGTACATCTGGTGTTATTGGAAGTGTTCTCGGTTCCGGCTGACCTAATTTATGCAGCCTAATAATCCTTTAACGGATTTGAAAATATACAGGTCCTTCTCAAAAAATTAGCATATTGTGATAAAGTTCATTATTTTCCATAATGTAATGATAAAAATTAAACTTTCATATATTTTAGATTCATTGCACACCAACTGAAATATTTCAGGTCTTTTATTGTTTTAATACTGATGATTTTGGCATACAGCTCATGAAAACCCAAAATTCCTATCTCAAAAAATTTGCATATCATGAAAAGGTTCTCTAAACGAGCTATTAACCTAATCATCTGAATCAACTAATTAACTCTAAACACCTGCAAAAGATTCCTGAGGCTTTTAAAAACTCCCAGCCTGGTTCATTACTCAAAACCGCAATCATGGGTAAGACTGCCGACCAGAAGGCCATCATTGACACCCTCAAGCGAGAGGGTAAGACACAGAAAGAAATTTCTGAACGAATAGGCTGTTCCCAGAGTGCTGTATCAAGGCACCTCAGTGGGAAGTCTGTGGGAAGGAAAAAGTGTGGCAAAAAACGCTGCACAACGAGAAGAGGTGGCCGGACCCTGAGGAAGATTGTGGAGAAGGACCGATTCCAGACCTTGGGGGACCTGCGGAAGCAGTGGACTGAGTCTGGAGTAGAAACATCCAGAGCTACCGTGCACAGGCGTGTGCAGGAAATGGGCTACAGGTGCCGCATTCCCAGGTCAAGCCACTTTTGAACAGCACTGGACTGTTGCTCAGTGGTCCAAAGTACTTTTTTCGGATGAAAGCAAATTTTGCATGTCATTCGGAAATCAAGGTGCCAGAGTCTGGAGGAAGACTGGGGAGAAGGAAATGCCAAAATGCCTGAAGTCCAGTGTCAAGTACCCACAGTCAGTGATGGTCTGGGGTGCCATGTCAGCTGCTGGTGTTGGTCCACTGTGTTTTATCAAGGGCAGGGTCAATGCAGCTAGCTATCAGGAGATTTTGGAGCACTTCATGCTTCCATCTGCTGAAAAGCTTTATGGAGATGAAGATTTCGTTTTTCAGCACGACCTGGCACCTGCTCACAGTGCCAAAACCACTGGTAAATGGTTTACTGACCATGGTATTACTGTGCTCAATTGGCCTGCCAACTCTCCTGACCTGAACCCATAGAGAATCTGTGGGATATTGTGAAGAGAAAGTTGAGAGACGCAAGACCGAACACTCTGGATGAGCTTAAGGCCGCTATCGAAGCATCCTGGGCCTCCATAACACCTCAGCAGTGCCACAGGCTGATTGCCTCCATGCCACGCCGCATTGAAGCAGTCATTTCTGCAAAAGGATTCCCGACCAAGTATTGAGTGCATAACTGAACATAATTATTTGAAGGTTGACTTTTTTTGTATTAAAAACACTTTTCTTTTATTGGTCGGATGAAATATGCTAATTTTTTGAGATTTTGGGTTTTCATGAGCTGTATGCCAAAATCATCAGTATTAAAACAATAAAAGACCTGAAATATTTCAGTTGGTGTGCAATGAATCTAAAATATATGAAAGTTTAATTTTTATCATTACATTATGGAAAATAATGAACTTTATCACAATATGCTAATTTTTTGAGAAGGACCTGTAAATTGATAATGTGTTATGTGTATGCCAGAGTTAAAGAGATGTGTTTTTAGTCTAGATTTAAACTGACAGAGTGTGTCTGCATCCCGAACAATGCTAGGAAGATTGTTCCAGAGTTTAGGTGCCAAATAGGAAGAAGGATCTACCGCCTTGCAGTTGATTTTGATATTCTAGGTATTATCAAGCTGGCCTGAATTCTGAGATCGCAATAAACGTGAAGAACTATAATGCATTAAGAGCTCGCTTAGGTACTGGGGAGCTAAACCATTTAGTGCTTTGTAAGTAATTAGCAAGATTTTAAAATCTATACGATGTTTAACAGGGAAGCCAATGTAAGTGTTGACAGAACTGGGCTAATATGGTCATACTTCCTAAGTTCTAGTAAGAACTCTAGCTGCTGCATTTTGTACGAGCTGTAATTTATTTATTCAAGCGGGAGGAACAACCACCCAGTAGAGCGTTACAGTAATCTAGCCTTGAGGTCATGAACGCATGAACTAACTGTTCTGCATTTTTCATTAAGAGCATATGTTGTAGTTTAGATATATTTTTTAAGATGGAAGAATGCAGTTTTACAGATGCTAGTAACATGGCCTTCAAATGAAAGATTGGTATCAAAGAGCACACCCAGGTTCCTAACTGACGACAAAGACTTAACAGAGCAGCCATCAAGTGTTAGACAGTATTCTAGGATTATTGCGTGAAGAAGTTTTCGGTCCAAAAATTAGAATCTCTGTTTTTTCTGAATTTAGTAGTAGGAAATTACTGGTTATCCAGTTTTTTTTATATCAGCTATACATTCTGCTAATTTAGCGAATTGGTAAGTTTCGTCAGGGTGCGAAGAAATATAGAGCTGAGTATCATCAGCGTAACAATGAAAACTAACACCATGCTTCTTAATGATATCTCCCAAGGGTAGCATGCACAGAGTGAAAAGCAACGGTCCTAGTACTGAGCCTTGCGGTACTCCATATTTAACTTGTGATTGATATGACATCTCATCGTTTACTACTACAAACTGATAACGGTCAGATAAGTATGATTTGAACCATGCCAATGCAATTCCACTAATGCCAACATAGTTTTCGAGTCCATTTAGAAGAATATTGTGATCAATAGTGTCAAATGCAGCACTAAGACCCAGTAACACTAATAGAGAGATACAACCACGATCTGATGATAAGAGTAGATCGTTTGTAACTCTAATGAGAGCAGTCTCAGTACTATGGTACGGTCTAAATCCTGACTGGAAATCCTCACAGATACTATTTCTTTCTAAAAAGGAACATAGTTATGATGAAACTGCCTTTTCTAGTATTTTTGACAGAAAAGTGAGATTTGAAATCGGCCTGTAATTGACTAATTCTCTAGGATCAAGTTGTGGTTTTTTAATAAGAGGTTTAATAACAGCCAGCTTAAAAGTTGTTGGTACGTATCCTAGTGATAAAGATGAATTACCAATATTGAGAAGAGGATCTATGACCTCTGGAAGCATCTCTTTCAATAGCTTAGTTGGTATAGGGTCTAACATACATGTTGTTGATTTTGATGATTTAACAAGTTTAGACAATTCTTCCTCTCCTAAAGCAGCAATATCGTTCAGTATCACTAACTAAAGGAAGCTTTGTGTTTATATACCCAGTAGAGTAATAGAGCATAACATTCTAAAAGCAAATCTCATTCATTTTCTCCAAAGAGAAATTATTTTTTAGTAACAATAAACCTTTTAAGGCAGACCTACCAGACCTACCCTCTCTCATTAACTATTTCAGTTGTATCCAACTCTTAGTGATTCTATGGCCATCTCTTGCCATATGTGAGAGACTGTCCATGAATTTTCTTCGCATTGTTTTTTCTGGGAGTAGGCTCCCAGGTCTTTCCCCAACTCTCTCCATTACATGGCTTGGGACTCTCTCTCTTTCACACACACACACAAACACACATGTTTGTTTTTGTGAAATGTGGGGACATCCCATATACGTAATGGTTTTTATACTGTACAAACCGTATTTACTATCCCCCTACACTACCCCTAACCCTAAACCTAACCATCACAGGAAACTGTGCACATTTTTACTTTCTCAAAAAAACTCATTCTGTATGATTTATAAGCCATTTGAAAAGTGGGGACATGGGGAATGTCCTCATAAGTCACCTCTTTTTGTAATACCTATGTCATACCCATGTCATTATACACATTTGTGTCCTGATATGTCACAAAAACGTGCACACACACGCACGCACACACACGTATGCATTCACACCTATGGACAATTTAGAGTCTACAAACCAGGAGCTTTGAAGTTGTTAAATGATGATATATGCTGATATATGATATACCTGTAGAAGTCACAAGTCAGTGTGAGTTTTATTTCACCTTAAAATAATAATAATAATAATAAAAATTGGCCTAAAACCTACATTCCTAAGACTTACATCACCCACACTACATCATCCACCAATCAGGGAAGTCGCTGTGTCAAAAGATCTCAGCAACTGTCCACTCCCATGAAGTATGACATAATATATTCTTAAGTGTTAATTTACTATTATTCTTATAATATTGTAGTATTTAGTAATATTTTGATATTGCGTTTACTTTTGTTTTCAGTTTTAGTTTTAGTAATTTTTTTTCCCATCTTATATATTGTATTTTATTTCATTCTTATTTCTATTAACGATAGATATATATATATATATATAGATATAATCTAATATTATATTATTATTATTATCGATAATGATATAATGTTTCTTAATCATATACATGTATTTCTATATATTATGAATTTTTCATTACATAAAATGTCTTATATTTTTGTTTAATAGTTATAAATCAGTATGTTTAAATTTTACCATTATTTTTTTAATCATTACATCATTTGCTCTTTTTTTTTTTTTTTTTTTTTTTGCAGAAAAGAAGACACAGTCTTGTACCTTTATTCCAGCTTTCCCCCCTTTTTTGCCTTCAAATCAAAGTTTTTCAGAATATCACATTAAAATGTTCAGCACATTTCTCTCAGCTGTTTAGTGAATATTCAAATAGACAATGCCACACTAAGGGCCTCTTATATCCAGATAAGTGGTTTTATTCTGTCTGCTTTACTTAGGCGGCTTCTAGCCTGAAGTCAGAGCCACCTCTCAGTGAATATCTGCTGAATAGGTGATGTGTGTAGATGAAGCTCATGCTTGCATACATGCATAATGATCTGAACATCAGGTTGTCTCTGAATGTTTTTTGTGAGCTTGAGGTGCATTTCTGGGATCTCACTGTGATCTGCAAAAGCCCCATGTGAGAACGGCTTTGGTTTGTGCCCTGGGTTCGTTATGGTAGTATAATTAATAGTGCTCAACTCGCTCTCAGTAAGCGCTGCTAGAAAAGGTTTTATAATAAATTAATCATTTAACACAATCTGATGAATATTAATACAAGGCTTTTATTTAACTTCTCCAACATATTCGGAGGCTAATTGGAGATTCTACTTTACACGTCCTAGTAGAATACATAAATAGGTAAGGGTTTTTACTGTGGGTGAAAGGCACAAGCTTAAGAGTGGGGTGACATACAGATACTGTATTTTAAATGGTCACTATAGTTTGTGCTAAAATACTTAGCTGACTAAAATAATTGTTACTCTAAATAACTGTGGTAACTTGTTTCCCTTTATGACCACTTCTGTTGTCAGACAAATGACAAAAAAGTCATTTAGAGGAACACTTTTGTGAGTGTATTTGGAATGAGATGAATGGTAGTGTAGGTTGTGCATTCACTTACAGCATGCTTAACGGGGCTCTATGTAAGATTTTTACTTTAATAAAGAATAAAAATACCCCGATATGTTTGCAGATATTTAGGAAACATGCTAAGTTCACCTACTTGTTTCTCTGAAAAACAATGCTACAGCCAGATATTCTACTTTGAAATGTGCGTTCAATGTCGTAATGTCTTTGTTTTGGTCTGTGCGAAACCGTGTGCTGCAGTTTATCCAATAGTATTTCGACATCACAGGTTGCCAGTTGGCGGAAAACAGCGCGTATTGCAACCATGGAAACCAGCAAACAAACTGGGTCAGAGAATCACAGATTCTACCTGACCTAAAAAGCCTCTGAATCCATCTAAATATCTCTATGAACAACAGCATATTAAAACAGATAAATCAACTCATCAGCTTACAGTGTGCAAGTCTCCGCAGCTTTCATTGTCAATTGCGCTCCCTATTGTTGCTGGCAACCCGCGTCTTTGAACGAGGGGGTGGGGCAAACAATATTTTGAATTTGGACTGCAGTACCTATTTTGAACACTGGATGTCATTATTACATAGAGCCCCTTTAAAGTGGCTCTATTATGGCTCTGTTAGGCTCTATTATGGTTCTTAATTTTGTTTTTCTCCTAAAACAGGTTTACATGGATTAAAGTTCAAAAAACACTTCGATTTTTTTCAGAATATACATTGCACATCAACTTCTTTCTCAAAGACTCGAAAACAACTCATCCTTTGATTGTCTCTCGAAACCCCTCCTTTCTGTGAGTCTTCTCTGCTCTGATTGGCCAGATGGCCCAATCTGTTGAGATTGGTCTACTGCTTACAGCACGTGTCAGAAACGAAATGCCCATTACCATAACTGAATTTCAGCTCTGGAGGCTTCCTAAAGCCCAGTAATTGTACACACTGTAAGGACAGTAACAATGGTGTCGATTTTATCATATAATTTCGAGCACGAGTCTGATGATGAAACATTGGAAGAACTAGATATTCACTCAGTTTGTCTTACATTATGGAATGTGGCAACTTCCTCACCATCAGCATTAACAAGTGTTTGTCCATCAACAAACCGATGTGTATATTTTTAATTTATTGAGGTTCACATGTGGGAACTGTATTATTAACTGTATTATTAACTGTATCAATGCAGATGTTAACCGAGCACTATCATGAATGACCGATAAAGTTTAAAACAAATCTTGCTCCATCCTTTATCATTACTCAAAGTAGTAAGAATGACAGACAGTCTGCATTAATTGACACAGTTTTAGGTAATAGTGGGCCCACAGCTAATTAGCAGAATTATTTCAGAAAAATTATGTGAGTTAGCCGGTTAGCTTGAGAACTACACAATATAAAACCCAAAACTACGTATTTTGAACACCTGTTAGAAAATATATACATCAATAATTAATCATACTTACAGGTTGTGATTCAGAGGAGCAAGTTGGTCCAAATAAAGTGGGTACTGTCCCATCTTTAATGGATAAGTGTTTTGTAAATCCCATTTAAGCAATCATGAAAATATTATTCTGCTGTTGTATCGCTGTGGTAATTTTAACCACTGACTCCTAACATCCTCATCCTTTGGAAGTATATTCAAATAAAATTTGCTTTTGCGGCGCAGAAAACAGCGTCTTCTCAACATCTACACAACACGGACCAGCTACAGCATTTGAGGGCGGGTCAAAGTAGACGTTGTTCACGGGTAGCCAATGAAGACCATAGGCTGGCATTATGCAAATGTCTTACATTGTTACATAGGTTTGTAACAGGAAGTGAGACTGGAATTGCTAACGACTGTTAAGAATCGATTCTTTCTTTTAAAAAGAACTTTATTTGTTGTGCACTTTGATCTTTAAAACTATGCAGACCTTTTTCATTCACAAACAGCTATATTACACTGCATGAAAGGTATATGTGAAAAAGCATAATAGGGGCACTTTAACTTCTGCTGCAAGTGTTAGTCAGGTCATCTGTTTTTAAGTGTTTTCATAGCCTTAAAATATTTACCTTGAAATATTTCCAATTCCAAATGTAATTATGTGGAGGATGCTTGAAGCAATGAGGTTGGAGTACACACTTTTTTTTACTGGTCACTGTGATCGCAGATCCATTTTCTCAAAAAACACGAAAACAGAGTTGCTTGATTTGTAAAGCAATTTACGTCTCAGTAAATAAAGGTGGACTGCTTCATTCTTCCTTTTCTAAATTCATCCTGCTTCTTCCATCCCTTGAGGGAGGCAGGCTCTCTAAATCTGTCTGTCTAACAATAGTTGAGCCAGCATTGTTTGTGGTCAGGATGTAGTGGCTGACCGTGCTCTATCACACTGACATTTATCACTATTATTTTGTCTTCCCACCCTCTTTTATTTGACAAGGGCTCATGGGGGTCCTGCATCAGCTTCTTTGTCCTTTCTGCCTTTCTCGTTCTCGTTCTCTCATTTTCTGTCTCTCTCGTCTCATTCATACTTTTTTCTGAATCCTTAGCTCTCAGACCAGGTGAAATTGAAAGTCTCCAATGGGAACATGCTGCAAAAGAGCTCTCAAACCTGTTTTCTCCTTTCCTTTCCTTTTCTTTCCTTTCCTTTCCTTTCCTTTCCTTTCCTTTCCTTTCCTTTCCTTTCCTTTCCTTTCCTTTCCTTTCCTTTCCTTTCCTTTGATTTTATTTTTTATTTTTTGTACCTGTAGTGCTCTTCTTGTTTTATTTCTGTCTTTGATTTGTTCACGTTTTGTTAGCTTCTCATTCCTGTCTTGGGCATACCTTCTCTAACATCTCTTCTCCTTCCATGAGTGCATTTCACAGTCATTTTTGCACACATTTAAAAACTATCTTGAAGACTCTCTCTGAAGACTCTCTCTAAAGCCCCGTTCACACCGCCAGCGACTTTGTCGCTGCATATCGCTAGTCTCTGTACTGTGAAGTCTGTCGCTCCAAAGTCATTGGTAGACTGCACATCTGACCATATCTATAGAAAATGCAATCACAAATGATATATAAAATGAATATATCATTCTAATTTGACAAGGAATTAAGCTTAAAAGAATTAAAAGTAACATTCTGCTGTTGTGGAGTGTTGTGACTGCGGAGCTTAGTGCATTAAATCATTAACTGGATTAACGATTGATTTATCAACAAATTAAACTCACTCATACTGTCAAAAATTACTAAAACGTCATTCGAATTTGACAAATAATCAATTTTCTTGTCCCTAATAATCAACACAATGCAGGGGAAACTGTAATATGAACTGCAGCAGTGCACTTTTGTCACGTGTCTCCCGTCACTTGACATGCCTACATCTGTCGGCAACGGTCACTGTCGCTCATGTCGCCAGAAGTCGCCAGCACTCCATTGAAATGAATGAGATCATATCGCTTTGTCGCTGCGTGTCGCTGTCGGTGTGCACAGGGCTTAAGTGTAGGCTTTTTGTTAACTACACATAAAGGGAAAAGACCTCATAAGTGCAGACATGTACAGCTGATTTCTTACTTCTTATTCTTTGATTGATCATTCCTGTATTAAAATAGAAAGGAGAAATCCTACATAGCTCTCAGTTATTTCTCATAGGCAATATTGTGATTAAATGAAGAACAAATGAAGACTTCAGATGCAAAAGCCTCTAAATGCCATCTGAAATTTTCTTCTAAAATGAGCATTTTTATCAAGCTTGTATGTTTATGTTCAGTTATTTCACTTTAATAGCAATGAAAATTACCTATTCATTGCCATTAAAGTGAAATTACTGAACCTAAACATATGAGCTTGATAAAAATGCTCATTTTAGAAGTATTCAAATGGAGAATATGTTTGAAAGAAATTGTTCAGCCAAAAATAAAAAAAGTCTGAAGTTCATTGCAATGGCTGTACATAGTGACTTGACTTGAATGCGTAAAATAATTAAACATTTTTGGATGAACTAACCATTTACAGTTTGGGAAAAGTCATTCCGACATGCATTCTTGCAGTTAGAACTGCAATTGATTGCATTGATCATCTGAAGCGCATACGATAGCACTTCTCAAAGTGAAAGCACAAACATCATAATTTAAATCATATCACATTTAGTTTTAGTAGTATGATTATTCAAAGGGTTTATTCTTATGTATAGTGCATTAAAGGCACAATATGTAAGATTTTTATATTAAAATATCCCAAAAACTACTTGCACAGTGTTATATATTTCGTTCAATTGTGTATAGACATTATTCTAAATATTTCCAAGAATTTGTAAATTCAGAGAAATGTCACAATTTTAAATAGTGCCTGTCCCTTGTCACTTGTCGCCTGTCAATGACGTAATATCTGCATTATCCCTGGTTTCCGCTTATACTCCCACAGTAACCATGGCAACTGAAGTGGACAGCTGCGTATCGTCTAGCGGCATGCTGTTGTTGTTTTGTTCAAACATTATGTACCATGGCAAGCAAACTTTGGGACAAAAGAAGAAACAAAACAAGGATAAATATCAGCGTGGCATTTTCGAGATGGCGAGAGCTTTGTGACAAACTCTGACTGGACAGAGACGCAAGGATAAAACAAGGATAAATATCAGCGTTGCATGTTATTAGACAGGTGAGCAAATGTAACTTACATAAGACTAATCAATGTTATATAGCTCAACACGATGAAATGTTAGAATCATCAGTATGATATTCTAATGTTGATCTAGCTTATACAGCCAACAAACTCATACATAGAATAACAATACAACGTTCAACATACTCAAATGCAGTTTAGTATGACCAAGTAAAACTGACCTGAATGAGCTGTATTTCAGCACTTGCAAGTATTTCGGTAGAATGAAATGTCCTCATTTCTTTATATCCCCCGGGACTCACGTGTGACACTGATATCCGTCTCTTATTAGCAGTGTTGGGCACGTTACTTTAAAAAAGTAATTAGTTATAGTTACTAGTTACTTCTCACAAATAGTAACTGAGTTAGTAACGGAGTTACATCATTATAAAAGTGACTAATTACCAGGGAAAGTAACTATTGCGTTACATTAAAAAAATAAATAAATAAATAAAATGTTAAATAACTTGGATGCCCCTAATATTAAATATAAGTCTAAAAATAAATTATTCTTGATCCGACTCGTGACTCATGATCCGCTCTTGCTCACAACATGAAATTTCTCTGTAGTGTACTACGTGTTGGTAGCCATTAAAGAAAACATAGTTTCATATTTATGTTTAAATAGTCCTATGTTATGTTTTAAATTCATCTATTTGATTATGAAAAGTGAACAGCATGAGTAAGGTGCATCATAACATGCGCAATATATCAGGAGACATGAAGTGTGTCAGACATGATTTTGACCACTTCATTAAGTTTTGTTTTGTAGAAAGCCTTTCTTTTAAAGTGAATTTCATTTTGTAAAAATTGTATCTTAATTTTAATCAATGTTTCATCAACCAATTGCCTGGATTTAATAAATAAGAAGCAAATATAGCAGACAATATAATCATGACATGGAGGTGCCGGCGCGATCACATGCACGTGAACTGGAGCTCATCTTACAGGCTAAATGAACCGAAACTCAGCGTATAGGCTGCTTGCCTCACAGACATGAGAAAAATATCTATAGAAAGCTTGAAATATCTACTTTAAAACGAAAAGAAATAGGCTACTCTGATTATGTAATCTGAATGAAATGTGCATCCTTTCTCTAGGCGTGTCCAGTATATGTGGAGATGATGAGAGTCAGTAATGTCAACTTCATCTTTGCAGCCGACACTGATTCAGAAAGCATTTCTTTATTAATAAACAATTAAAATGTCTCCTTGCTGTTTTTGTCAAATTCATAATCATTACTTTTGCCGGTTCTTTATGGCAAGCTTTATGCATGCGCTTTATGACTGCTATAGACCACTTTGGAGCAGACGTCACAATTACGTCACTTGCAGCTGCGCGCGCATACTGGTTGCAGAAAAATAGTGGTAGCAATTGAAGGAAAATGTGCAAAATCCACAGAATAAGAGAAAAATATTTTGTTGTGCCTCTGGATGTTGGAATCGGAATGCAAAAAATATAGTCTTCATTTTTAAAGAAAACCATCGTTGAAAACGTCCTTTGAAGATAAACAGAGACGTTTCACAGCCTGGACTGATGACACCTGCAAGGATTAGTCTACTATTAAAGCAGGAATTTGATGTAAACAGTAAGTCTACATAATATTCACATATGCAGTTCAGAGGACATACATAGATAGCAGTTACAGCATGAAATAATTATAATTTAAATAATTTAAACCTATAATATTTTACATAGATAACTTTTAAACATAATAATTTTATTTCACAATTCTGACTTTTTTTTTCTTGCATTTGCATGTTTATTACTCCCAGTTCGGACTTTATAACTCGCAATTGTGAGTTTATTTCACAATTCTGAGGGGGAAAAAGTCAGAATTGCGGGATAAATTGCAATTCAAAAAAGACAGAATAACGAGTATCTCTCACAATTCTGTTTTTCTTTGTAAGAAATGTGAGATGTAAACTCAGATTTGCGAGAAATAAAAGTCAGAATTGTGAGATATAAACTCGAAATTAACTTTTTTTATTCTTTTATTTCGTGGCTTCCATAGACTTCTACTGCTCAACTGTCATTTTCTGCAACCAGCTAGGCTCCGCCCACAAAAAACGTCATCGCTGTTTGCAAACACCAAATTGGTCTATATAGCCTATATTATGTAAACGCTCATTATTATGGTTTATTCTCTCCAGTATTTAAGAAATGAATAAATAAATATAAATGTGATTAGTTCAACTAATGGCCTTAAATGAACAACTACTAGAAAAAAACTTATTTCACATTTTCGATCCAGCATATCACAAAGGGTATTCTGGTTTGAGCCTCGTGCTCCACTCACATCCTCACAGACACACACACAGAGCATCATACATTATTATCAGTTTAAAATTATATTTGTGTATGACTAACCCCAACACACACCAGAGAAAAAACTTTGCAGGTCCTATGGCTGAGAGAGAGCCAACTTGGATGAAAACCGCTTCAGTGAGCTCAATTATAGTAACGCAGAATTTTTTTTGTCAGTAACAGTAACGGCGTTGTAACGGGAGAAAAAGCAATTTGTTTGATTACTCGTTACTGAAAAAAGTAACGCAGTTAGTAACACCATTTATTTATAACGCCGTTATTCCCATCACTGCTTATTAGCATTCACACCTGCGATTCTTGTATTATTTTGCATTAAAAAATATTATTAATCAATTTTTAATAATAAATAATATATATATATTTTTAATAATTTACTTGATTTTTGTCAATGTCTTTCATAAAGCAAACGTTCAGCTACATTTCATTTCCCTGCGTCTCTCACTCACGCGTCTCTCTCACATACTCGCGCGCGCACAGCCCCTCCCCTCAGCGATGAGAGCTCTACTTCAACATGCTCTGATAACACTATTTAACCTTAATTTATTTCTTAATATTTCTCTTGTGGCCCATACATAGTGAAAAAAAATGAGAAGTGATGTACGAGTTAAATTTTGTTTTTTTGTTTTTTTTTTTAAATGAGGAGTTAGCTAATCTTATTACAGCGCGTCGGTTATGCGTGATGCGCTATAGATTATTGCGGGGCAAATTAAAATATTAATTTAATTCTAAAAGTAGTCTCATCATCATCATCAGCATCATCATTCAGATCATCGCAGAAGGGGCTTGAGATCATTTTTGTAAAAAAATTAATCAAAGATAAATCATATCAGAACTTTTGCACCGTAATGTAAAAAATACAACATATGCAATGCCACTAAAAACTTAAGTGACACATTTCCAGGGATGTGCACAGGAATTTTGAGGGGCAGTTGCTCTGACCTAAAAAAAGGGCAATCCCTACCAACACCCCCCCCCCCCCCCCCCCCCAAAAAAAAACTTACGGGCTATATGAGGGACTGAGAATAACCGTGGTATAAGCGGAATAATTGACTCCGCTTCGAGTCGTGACCGAATCACCACCTCAGGTGTGCATTATTTTCTAATAATTCAACGTCCCGTCGTCAATTATTCCTTACTTGAATCACAGCTTAAATAGTGTTTTGACATCGACAACCCAAGTGCATTTTACTTCAAACTTGCGTGTAGTTAACTTTCTAAAGTAGCAATCGCTTCTCGGGTCGACATTAACACACTGACAAAATTATATTCAGAATTAAAAATATTTTTATACCACTTTTTAATGTGTGATTGTGTAAAGGTTTTCAGGAGACACCAACCTTTCGCGAACTTGCTTCCAACACTCGTTCTCATGGAGGCGCGGTGTGCACGGAGGGGAGGGGCTGTGCGCGCGCGAGTATGTGAGAGAGACGCGTGAGTGAGAGACGCAGGGAAATGAAATGTAGCTGAACGTTTGCTTTATGAAAGACATTGACAAAAACGAAAACTAAGGACATTTAATCTATAATTTTATTTTATTTTAGTTAGTTTTGCCAAACACACATTACAGTTTTGGTTAGTTATCGTTTTTTTGTAATGCCTCGTTTTTATTTTTATTTCAGTTAACAACAATGTTTTTTTCCCATCTAGTTTTCATTTTTTCGTTCGTTTTTGTTAACAATTATAACCTTACTCACCTTTCCGACAACGTTAAGTCATCTCACCCGACAACCGCGACAATCTCCTTCTAGTGCCGCTCATGCAGACTCAGCTCAGGTGCCGGTCGCGTGCAGCGCTGCAGCCACGTAAACAGAGTTTGCCCTTCCCCTACTGACTTTCACTTTCAGACGGGTGCCCGAATATGGAAGTGAATAAGGCTATTGCGATTTTTTTTATTTTTTTTTTTTATCTAGGCCTACGTGAAATTCTGCATCCATTGTACGATTTTTTTATTTATTTTTTTCCACCTCGGAATTGCAACGTGAGTCGAGAAAGGCATATGGGCAGTTGCCCGGGCAACCTGAGCAACCCCCCTGTGCACGTCCCTGCACATTTCAGACTAAAAAGATAAAAACTTAAAATAACCTGCATGTAATACTAATGTAATATGGTTATACAGTATGTGTAACCACTGTATTAAATAGACAGTACATATGCTGGTCACAGAAAACTTGCTGCTTTAAAATGATCATTTATGTGTGTAAATCTGAAATATGCAGACATTTCTGCAATCTAATTAACAGTATTGAATATACAAGAAACATCATGTCCTCCAGATACCTCGACTGCCAGTAATACTGAACCGAATCTTATTAGCTTGGGCTTCTCTGAGGAAACAACTACTTAAAGATTACAGTGCCACTATCAAGAAAAGGTTTATCAGATTCTGTTTATTGTATTTTATTGTGAATTTGACAATCAGTACCAGCACTAAATGAGAAAGAAATCGAAAGAACAACATCAGACCAGTCAGATAAGACTAATAAACAAGTTTTAATAAAACATTCTTGAAAAAAAATGTTTTTTTTGGGGGGTTTTTTTTATATATACAGTATATAATTAAAGGAGTGCTATCAATGTGCAATATACTATAAAATATAACTGTGACTTTCCGAACTTCCGAAACAAAACTTCCTCCCTACTGATAAAGTATCTGTTGAAAATAAGTTACGAAAATGGCTTATCACAAACCTTTGCAGATTTCGTAAATCAAGAAGATGAATACATAAACACTACCGTACACATTTACCCAAAAGAACCTACATTTTACGACATTTCAGCAGTGGAACTCACTAAAAGAACTCATGTTTTACCTTAGTTGTGAATGTGAGATTGCAGTCTGAATTGAATGTGGTGAGATAAAAAGGCAATGTACTCCAGAATAATATAAAAACAAACCAAAAAAAACGCTTAGTATTAAGTTGACCTCACAGGCAGGACACAAAAACAAATCGACAGCACAAGCAGTACAGTCAGGTTCATTAGAAAAAAATGACTCATGTGCTGGTTCTTTTAATACATCATTTAAAAAAGACTCATTGTCAAAAAATAAACTCAAGTTTGAATCATTCTGATGACTCATTCACTGAATGAACTCACTGAACTTCAATTTACGTGTGTTTTGTGTACTTAAAGCTCATACAACTTTTTCACTTGGTTCACATGACAATGTTTAGTTTAAAAAAAAAACTTTAGATATAAAATTTTTGACACCTAAAAAGAGTAAGATATAAGTTTACATCAGGTGGAAAGTATATAAAAAAGCAGTATATGCTCCCTTGAAAGTTATAGGCCACCATACTCACTAAACATTTCATTTTCCCTGTTAGAAATACACCAAATGTCCTCAAGTAATATATTGAATGTACAGCAAGTCATTGTGTATGTGTGTTGTAAAACCCTGAATCAGCCACATCAGATGAAAATTACAGTTTGGTCTCCAAAAGAGCCCTGAGAAAGGAAAAGGACAAGAAAGAGAGCAGTTTGACATCTGAAAGTATGCTTTCCTCAAGGTCAATCAACCTGCCCTCACTGACATTCACACACACAAAGAGTATGGAGCATTTAAAAAGCATACAAGCAGTGTACGTACCACGCACAAGGCCTGAGAGGGCCAAACTGCTTTACTTTCTGTCAGTACGTAGCTGAATAACTACAAAGGAAAAACATTTCTCAATAGGCATAGTTCTAAAATTATATGGCGCTATGCAAGGCTGTTTTCTTGTCCCAGTTAAACACTCACTCACTCGCTTTTGATGGACCGAATGGCTTCCTATCAGAGACGCACAAACACGCAGACCTGTTGAGAAATGTTCCGCCAGGTTGTTTATTTGGCAGTCCGTAACAACTCTCCTGCTTTCTTGGACGCACACACGCAGAAAGACACATGGGTACACAGGCGCAGTGATAAATACCTGTGACAGACAGTGTGTTCAGTGGTAGTGTCGCTGCACGGCATCAGGCTTGACTAGAAGAAAACCCGACGGCCATCATACATATTCAAACACCCCACAGCCAGAAAGAAACTACTCAATTTTCTCCTCACATACATCACATAAGTGTGTGTGTGTGTGTGTGTGTGTGTGTCAACTCCCACTGCATAACAAAAAGAAGTGGAAAAAAGAGCAATGATGGACACTGAAAATCCAACAAGTCAACTCCAGAAGCAGAAAGAATTATAATAACAAAGAAAGTCAAAACCACCAAATGCATTGGACTTGAATGCTGCTAGGAACGAAGAGTACGTATGTAACTTTCTACTTCAAAACCGTGAGTTTTTCTTGTAATTTTTACTTTATTTGATATGAGATATAGTCACATTGTGAGACAAAGTTGCAGTTGCATGATATTAAAGGGATAGTTCACACACAATTGAAAATTGTGAGAAACAAACTCATAAATGCGAGATATTACGTCACATCACGAGAAATGCTCCAATTTAATTTTTTATTTTTTTTGTTTGCAAAGTTATTTCTTGTATTGGTAACTATTTCTTGTCAATGCTACTGCATATTTCACAATATGACAAAACCTCACAATTTTGATTATTTTTCCCGGGTTTCATAGACCAGGCTTAAGCCTAGTCCCAGACTAATATGCATGTTTGAGCTGTTAAAAAGGTGCCCTATAACGTCTTTTTAAAAGATGTAATATACGTCTAAGGTGTCCCCTGAATGTGTCTGTGAAGTTTCAGCTCAAAATACCCCATATATATTTTTTTATTCATTTTTTTTAACTGCCTATTTTGGGGCATCATTAACTATGCACCGATATATAGGTTGCGGCCCCTTTAATTCTCGTGCTCTCCGCCCACGGAGCTCGCGCTTGCCTTAAACAGCATAAACAGTTCACACAGCTAATATAAGCCTCAAAATGGATCTTTACAAAGTGTTCGTCATGCATGCTGCATGCATACGTCAGATCATGTGAGTATAGTATTTATTTGGATGTTTACATTTGATTCTGAATGAGTTTGATAGTGCTCCGTGGCTAAAGCTAACATTATAAAGCTGCAGATTTATAAAGAATGAAGTTGTGTTTATGAACGGCTCTTGTCTTATACAGACTGTAACTTTAACCAATTTAACAGTACATTAGCAACATGCTAACAAAACATTTAGAAAGACAATTTACAAATATCACTAAAAATATCATGATATCATGAATCATGTCAGTTATTATTGCTCTATTATAAATCTGCCATTTTTCGCTGTTGTCCTTGCTTGCTTACCTAGTCTGATGATTCAGCTGTGCACAGATCCAGACGTTCTGCCCTTGTCTAATGCTTGAACATGGGCTGGCATATGCAAATATTGGGGGCGTACATATTAATGATACCGACTGTTACGTAACAGTTGGTGTTATGTTGAGATTCGCCTGTTCTTCGGAGGTCTTTTAAACAAATGTGATTTATATAAGAAGGAGGAAACAATGGAGTTTGAAACTCACTGTATATCTTTTCCATGTACTGAACTCTTGTTATTCAACTATGCCGAGGTAAATTCAATATTTAATTCTAGGGCACCTTTAACTGAAAGCAACTTGCATTGACACATCTTAAAATATACCTATAAAAATAGCAGTTTGACTTTATATCTCACAGAGTGCCTTTACATTTTACTGATTTCAGATTCTCAAAAGTTTTATTTATATGAACACTAAAGTTTGCAATCCAGTTCACAAATTTGTTTAGATGTGTATTTTATGTATTCCAAACAAAACTTCAGCTCAGTTGCCATGTTCAGCGAACCGGAGAAAGCCAACCTGATGATGTCACCAGAGCTATCCTGAGTATAACTGGCATTTTTTGCCTTGGTGACGCATCTAAATCCATTTTCAGACTTGTAGATCTTTTTTTTTCTTCCTGAAACGGGTATTAAAATAGTGTTTGCACTTTATTTCGATGGTCCATTTTAGACGTTCCACTAAAAATAACTTTGCAGCTACATGTCAACTAACTCTCATAAGGTATTAGTAGATTGTAGTAGACTGGTAGTTTAGGGCAGTGGTTCTCAAACTTTTTTGGTCAAGTAAGAGAGAATAATAGATAAGAACATAACTTTTAATTTAAATAAGCAAAAAAAAAAAAAAAGAAAATATTTTATTGATGCTTTGTATGTACAATACTGTATAATCCGTGGTTGCCATGAGCTCTTTTGATGGCACCACACGAGTTCATCTTCTTGTATGCCTTCTTCCCAGAACACTGCAGCACATTCACAGTAGCAGCCTGTAATGCCATCCGCTGAAGAGGTGCTGTTCTACAGCGAGGAACTTCTTGGGCTTATTCAGATGGTGCAAAGTCAATAGTCTGAAGAAGAAAGATTCAGTGGATTTGGCTTTCTGTGCCACTATTCACATACTTGAACGGCAGTTTTTTTTTTTTTTTTTTTTTTTTCTGCTGATCTCCAATGTTGGTACATCCTGGTTGCTTTGTTTGAAAATTTTTATGAATTCATACAATTCAATTTAATTATGTACATCATAAAATATTCACAAATTGGGTTGGATTTACATGCTTAATTTTTTTTTTTTTTGTTGATCAGATTATTTAAATCTGATAATTTTATTCAGATCTGTCTGTTAGATTGATTGACATGAAGGCTTTTTTTAGTCCATTGAGCCATCAATCCGACTACTAACTGATAATTTGGATGTATGTAACGTAGCTAATGTAACTTAGGGCCAGATTTTCTAACAGCTTGCGCCAACGCAAACCCTCTTTTGGAGTTAAACTACTGTCTGGATTTACTAAAGACACGCAGTGCAAAATTAGCCTTGAAAAGGCGTGGACTGAGTTGTTTTTGTGGCTGACCTTATTGCATATTCATTTGTAGGAGTTTCCCTTTCAGATGCAAAATTTATATGAGGAGAGAATTTAAATGAATCACACAACGATTTACTAATGTTTGCGCTAGTCAATTTACTGGTATTTGCGCCATTATTTAACACCCAAAAAAAAAGCATCTCAACCCATTTTGCGATATGGCTTCAATTGTTGCTGCTAGGAGGAGACACTGCAGAGAACAGAGAGTGCGTGGTAGAAGGGAGAAAATATTTTCCACTCATATTAATTTATTTGGAATGCCAGAAAAAGATGTTATCCGTATATTACATGTAACAAGTTGTGCCTGTGTCGACCCGCACCTGATTAGCATCAGCTCTGCTTATTTGTGACCCTACGCTAATTTGCACTGCTCTTGGTAGTTTGCGTTGGTCATTATGCAAATGATTTGACTGCATCTGTGTTCTTTAATTTGTGCGTCAGCAGTAGATCACGCTTAAAAC
Organism: Megalobrama amblycephala; assembly: GCF_018812025.1. NCBI lineage: Eukaryota > Metazoa > Chordata > Actinopteri > Cypriniformes > Xenocyprididae > Megalobrama > Megalobrama amblycephala. The sequence continues at coordinate 30,165,216 of NC_063055.1, forward strand.
TTGCCACTCCCATCGGTGCATTTGTGGAATTGCACTCTCACGCTAATTTAGCAAATCTGGCCCTTATTATTTTAAACTTTGACAATCACCTTTTCATTTTTCATTCTGAGGTGGAAACAGACCTCCATATGTGTATATTTATAAGCCATACCATTATAAGTGTTTGTGTGTAAGCTTCGCTCCCATGCACAAATATAAGATGGGGTTTGTATTGTTACCTCTGTGCTCTGTCTTTTTGAGTGGGGTGGCAATTTGGTTAGCTGTGACAATAATAATACATCAAAGCGGAGAATCAATTCCACTACAAAGGCTTTGTAGCCTAAACCTACAACTAGGGGAGACAGCTCGAGCATTGTGTGTGTGTGTGGCGCACACTTTGCAAATGCATCTGTGTGCCCTCCTGTGTGTGTGGCTTCTTTAGTATTCAGTTTGTGCATCTAATGTACTAAATCTGTTTTTCTACTGGCAAATGCGGGTATGTTTGCAGTGTACATGTGACTATTACGGCATTGCTGGTATGATCAGGAGGAATTTCATTTCACAGGTGAAGAGGGAACTCCGTCTAAAGTGACTGGAGCGTGTCCACGCTTTTGCTCCTCTAGCCGTGGCGCCCCTGGGGTGGGCGGTTAAGGGCAACAGAGTGCAACAGGATACAAGCATCTGACACACCACGACCGAGCATTCAGCTGGCAAACCGCCACTATGCAGAGAAAGAGAGAGGGGGAGAGAGAGACTGGCTGAAAAAAGGGCAAAGAAGTGCATCATATAGAAAATGGCAGAGCAATACAAATGAAAGAGAACCAACGTCATTGATCTGTGAAGTGTATCATGGAAATGGCAATGCTTCTCTTCAAGAATAAAGCGCCAGCCGTAGGTGCTTCCTAACGGAAAACTCACAATGGCATTCAGAAAGATGACAAGCAACTCAGAAGGAAATGTTATTGCTCTGAGGTTTCTTTTTTACATAGCTGAGCAGTCCTGATGAGGATCAAGTAAATTTGTCTCAGATGTTTCTCCTATTATTCTGTATAAGTGATTAAAATTAAACACAAATGAGAAAATTAAGAATATAGAATATATATATATATATATATATATATATATGCCCCAATTATGCCTTTTTTAAGGTTCCTAATATTGTTTTGGAAGTCTCCTACAACAGGTTTACATGCATGCAAGGTTGAAAAACACTATACAGTTATACAGTTAATTTCACCTCAGTTCTCAATGATTCGTAAACGATCTGTTAACAGTTTGAAGAATCAGTCTCTCTAAACCCCTCCTTTCCGTGAGCCTAAACTGCTCTGATTGGTCAGATGGCCCAATCCCTGTGATTGATTTACTGTACGCACCGTGTGCCCATTGCCATAACTGAATGACATCTATTAATTTGCAAGACATTGTATACAATGCATGGACAGAAAAAATGGCATTGATTTTACTGTATCAATTCGAGCCCGAGTCGACTGAAGTAGTCGATCAACCAGAAACTGATTCGCAATCACGACTGGAGCAGGACGTTTCTCTAGTGTCACCTTAGTTTGCGTCATTTATAAGAAGTGATAGCAGCGTCACTGTTATACTTTATGTAGGCGCACCTGTGGGAACTGTATCAGAATGCCAAGTGAAGCTGAAAACCTCTAACATAAGATAAACATTTAGGCCAGATGTGTACACAGACTTTTTTGCAATAACTATTAAAAAAGTAAAGAAATGGCTATATCATTGTTTGACATTACAATGGGTGTTTACTGTTTACAGAGAGAATACTTCAACTAGTTAGTGCGAACTAGCACTCTACTGTAATAATAAAAAAGCAGAGGAAAAAACAGTTTGTTTTACAGTTATGTAAGTGAACCGGGCCCACAGCTATGTTGTAAACTCCTACGTTAGCTGAGCACAAACATGACTAGCTGATAATGCATTACACTTTGTAAACAAAAGTCGTGCTCCATCCTTGATCATTACTCCAAGTAATAAGACAGACAAGCTGCATTAATCAGCAAATTTTCAGTTAAAGGTGATAGAGAGGATTTTTTCGTCAACTGAGAATCCAAAGACTGTTACTGAGTTTTTGAAATGAGCGCATGCGTAAGAACAGCCCCCCTCCTTCACAGCTCATTTCAAAGGAACGCCTCCCAAAACTCGTGCACGAGTATTGGAACACGAGTGTTTACCACCGGCATTCGCTGTGTCGTGCTTTTTGGATTCATTATGTCGGACTCACCGCAGGTAACTCATAATCTGCAGTTGTTACTCCTGTCTCCTGACAAAAACATTGCATGCGGCTCCTGTGGAGTGTGGAAAGTTACTGGAGCGCGCAGCCGCGCTCGTCTCTCACAAGGAACGTCACGGCAGTGATTGACAAGCCAGAGGGCCAATCGTTTACGCGATGATCGCGTAAACGATTGGCTGATGTTTTTAAGGCCCTACCTCGTGCACAGATGATGTATATTAATATTATTCCTTTCAGTGCACCTAATAAATAGTCTTTTATCAGTTAGTAAAGACAGTTTCAAGTAATATTGCAAAAATGTATAAAACAAAACATCCTCTTTAGCACCTTTAATATTGGACCCACATCTGAATAGCAGAACTACAGAAATGTGAGTTAGCCGGTTAGCAGGAGACATACAGAGTAGGGTGTACGTTACACAACATTCAAAACTGCGAATTTTGAATGATCGCTAGAAAATATAAACATCAATTATTAATAATAGTTACAGGTTGAGATTCAGAGGAGCAAGCTGGTCCAAATAAACTGGGCATTGATCCATATTTTAAGACCAAGTGTTTTGTGAATCCTGCGTTAAAGGATTTTCACTTTCAAATAAAATTTTCCTGATAATTTACTCACCCTCATGTCATCCAAGATGTCCATGTCGTTCTTTGTTCTATCGAAAAGAAATGAAGGTTTTGGATGAAAACATTCCAGGATTATTATCCTTATAGTGGACTTCAATGGCCTCCAAACGGTTGAAGGTCAAAATTACAGTTTCAGTGCAGCTTCAAAGGGCTTTAAACAATACCATACATTTAATTTTTTTTAGAAAATGACGATCATTTCGCTAGATAAGACCCTTATTCCTCGTCTGATATCGTTTAAAGCCCTTTGAAGCTGCACTGAAACTGTAATTTTGACCTTCAACCGTTTGGGCTCCTTTGAAGTCCACTCTAAGGAGAATAATCCTGGAATGTTTTCATCAAAAACCTTAATTTCTTTTCAACTGAAGAAAGAAGGACATGGACATCTTGGATGACATGGGGGTGAGTAAATTATCAGGAAAATTTTATTTGAAAGTGAACTAATCCTTTAAACTCCCTGAGGTTTGAGAAGCAGTCATCAGTAAAATGACGGGAACACAACAAAATATTGTACTGCTGTGGTATTGTTGAAAAAATTAATTTTCCCTGGTGTCTGCGCATGCAATAATTGGGCAGGCAATATGCTAATGTTTCGTTTCATTCGTTTCGACATCACAATGAAACGGCTTAGGATTTGTTTTAGAAATGACTCGTTTAATTGACTCAGTCGACTCTTATTTTTGAGAGACACTAACTTTAAATACGGTGCTTTTTCAGATTTAAAACTTTGCAGCATGTTTTCATTCACTTCGAGCTATGTTACACACTACATGAAAGGTAGTTTTCAAAAATCCATAATAGGGGCTCTTTAATGATAAATGAAATAAATGATTTATACTGAGATATCTGACTTGATTACAGACATTGGTGTTTTTGTGAGATTTTGAGGATTTTTTTTTTTTTTTTTTTTTTCAGATAAAAAATGCAAAGGTGTTTTTGTATTAGAAAAGTGACAATAAAAAATATTTTTTTTTTCAGAAGAAAAATCTGAGAAGTAAAAGAACAATTATTAAAGTAAAAGAACAATAAAACTATTGCACTCCATTAATCAAGTTGCTGCATAAAAGAACCAAATGAGACGTTAAAGGGATTTAATTTACTATTCATTTATTTTAGTTGGATGAATTCTATACAATTGTAGTCAATTTAACACTTTAAAGTAACACTTTCCAAAACTGTCAGCAAAAATGTTAATCACTTGTCATTTTCCATGTGCTCCAATTGTTTTTTTTTTTTAAAAATACAAAAAAAACAACAACAAAAAAACAGTATTTAAGATGCTCTCGCCGGACCACTTTATTAGATAAACCTGTTCAAATGCTTGTCCGCACAAATATAAATTCAGCTAAGTACAGAGCAGCAACTAGTGCATTTAGGCATGTAGACATGGTCATGACAAACTGCTGAATTTAAAGCCGACCATCAGAATGAAAAAAAAAAAAAAAAAAGGTGATTTCAGTGACTGAACGTGGCATGGATGTTGGTGGTCTGAGTATTTCAGAAACAGCTGATCTACTCACACAGCCATCTCTAGGGTTTACAGAGAATGGTTTGAAATAGAGAAAATATCCAGTGAGGGACAGCAAAAATGCCTTGCTGATGCCAGAGAGAGAGAGGGGGAAATTACCAGACTGGTTCGGGGCAGTAGTAACTCAAATAACCACTTAATTACAACCAAGGTATGCAGAAGAGCATCTGTGAATGCACAGCACATCCAACCTTGAAGCAGATGGGCTAAGAACAGGAAACGGAGGCTACAATTTGCACAGGCTTACCAAAATTGGACAGTAGAAGATTGGAAAAATGTTGCCTGGTCTGATAAGTCTCGATTTCTGCTGCAACATTCAGATGGTAGGGTCAACATGAATGTATGGATCCATCCTTGTACCAACGGTTCAGGCTGGTGGTGGTGTAATGGTGTGGGGGATATTTTCTTGGCACACTTTGGGCCTCTTAGTACCAACTGAGGTAGCCACAGCCTACCTGATTATTGTTGCTGACTATGTGCACTTTTTCCCTTTATGACCGCAGTGTACCCATCTTTTGATGGCTACTTCTAGCAGGATAACATGCCGTGTCACAAATATCAAATCATCTCAAACTGACTTCTTGAACATGACAATGAGTTTATTCAAATGGCCAGATCTCAATCCAATAAAGCACCTTTGAAATGTGGTGGAACGAGAGATTAGTGTGCTGGATGTGCAGCAGACAGATCTGCAGCAACTGCATGATGCTATCATGTCAATATGGACCAAAACCTCTGAGGAATGTTTCTAGCACTTTATTCAATCTATGCCATGAAGAATTAAGGCAGTTCTGAAGGCAAATTGTATTGGATCTGAAGGCAAATCCTTTTGCATTCATAGAAAAGCAAGTAAGTAAAATAAAATCCACCCAAATTTTACTGTTTCTCCAAAGCCCACTTGGAAAATAATCAGTGATCTAAATGTAGTATTTTACTGAAACTCTTGGGTTCTTCTCACTCTCATGTTGTTTCTGCGCATCACGCAAGCATTTAAATGTCCGTGTTTACTACAGTATGCTCATCACTGTAAATCTATTCACCATTAAAAAAAAAAAAAAATCACATCTCTTCAGCAGTGTTGGGCACGTTACTTTAAAAAAGCAATTAGTCATAGTTACTAGTTACTTCTCACAAATAGTAACTGAGTTAGTAACAGCAAAAGTGAACAGCATGAGTAAGATGCATCATAAGGGAGACATGAAGTGTGTCAGACATGATTTTGACCACTTCATTAAGTTTTGTTTTGTAGAAAGCCTTTCTTTAAAGTGAATTTCGTTTTGTAAAAATTGTATCTTAATTTTAATCAGTGTTTTATCAACCAATTGCCTGGATTTAATAAATAAGAAGCAAATATAGCAGAAAATATAATCATGACATTGAGGCGCCGGCGCGATCACATTTAGTGAACTGGAGCACGTCTTATAGGCTAAATGAACCGAAACTCAGCGTATAGGCTGCTTGCCTCACAGACATGAGAAAAATATCTATAGAAAGCTTGAAATGTCTACTTTTAAACGAAATAATTCAAAACGAAAAGAAATATGCTACTCTTTGATTATGTAATCCGAATGAAATGTGCATTTTCTCTCTAAGCGCGTCCACAGAGATGATGAGAGTCAGCAATGTCAACTTCATCTTTGCAGCTGACACTGATTAAGGAAACATTAGTTTATTAATAAACAATTAAAATGTCTCCTTGCTGTTTTTGTCACATTCATAATCATTACTTTTTCCGGTTCTTTATGGCAAGATTTATGTGCGCTTGAGTGCTATAGCCTATATTACGAAAATGCTCATTATTATGGTTTATTCTCTCCAGTATTTAAGAAATCAAATTAATATAAATGTGATTACTCAACTAATGGCTTAAATGAACAACTACTAGTCAACTAGAAAAATTTATTTATTTCACATATTTTCAATCCAGCATGTCACAAAGGGTATTCTGGTTTGAGCTTGTGCTCCGCTCGCATGCTCTGACACACACACACACACACACACGGAGCATCAAACATTATTATCAGTTTAAAATTGTAGTTGGAATTATAGTAACGCCGCATTTTTTTTTTTTGTCAGTAACGGTAACGCCGTTGTAACGTGGAAAAAGTCATTTGTTTGATTACTCGTTACTGAAAAAAGTAACGCCGTTAGTAACACAGTTTATTTATAACAGTTTATTTATTTATTTATTTATTCCCATCACTGCTCTTCAGGAGTCTTGGATTTATATTAGACCAATCATCTGATTATTGTTCCGATGCCTTTATGACATTTTTTGGATCTTTTAAGTTTTAGAGAAATGGATTTTAAATAGACGGACAAATCGCTCAGGTTTCGTAAAAAATATATTCATTTGTGTTTGGAGGTTAACTAAAATCTTATAGGTTTGAAACGACATGAGGGTGGTGAGTACATGATGACAGAATTTACATTTTTGGGTGTATTATACCCTATAAATACAGTAAGCTGAATCTTGGATAAAACTAAATCTGTATCACTAATCATATTGTTTACATCACTGATACATATCGTCGCATTTTTATATCTCGATATAATGATGTATTGTTACATCCCTAGTGTGTGGACTTTTTATATCCGCTTTATAAGACATTGACAGAGTGGACATAAATAAATAACTTAAACTTAAAACTTTAATGTAATTTTGTTGGGGAAAAGGATAGGAGATATACACAGGCACACACTTCAGACTGAAACATTTACTCTGATAACTGGATAATGCAGCCGCTTTCAATTATGTCCATCCCTGGAGACCTGGCACTGAAATAAATCACCTCAGTGAGGAAATTGTTTATTTGCTCTGTCACTTGACTCTCCCTGGCATTTAAATGTGGTCCCAGCAGACACTTACCAGAAGCTCATCTGACCTGCTGTGTCTAGAGTCCTCCTCTGGGATGAGGATCTGTAAACTGCTAGGAACAGAATACAAGAAAAAGGCATTGTTATCATTTCAGTTTGGTTTTGCTAACTTGAAATTGACTACTCATGACAGGGAATACTATAAGCCATTTACTCTGTTCCCTTATAAGCTTCCTATATAAAGGAAACTTTTATTTTTTGGTATGATTTCATATTGTATTTATCTATACCTACTTTCTTGTCTACTCTTTATTTTACTGTAGACCAGAAATTGTATATATTTGTGTAATAATACACACAATCAATAGAAACTTTTTTTGAACTTGGAAAAACAGTAAACAAAAAAGTGTGGGCAGAATTCACGAAACAGTCTGCTGTTTCACCACAAAACCCAGCGTCTTATTTACATTAAATATACTCGATTTATTCATCGTGCATTGTTGTTTTTTTTCTGGGCAAACACGCCTCCTTTCTATGCAAATGAGGCTCATTAAACAAACACAAACAACATTTCTCTGTTACCACCCACTGAAAACTGGTGTTAAATGTAGTTTTATTTTAAAATATTGTTTTCTAGTTGTGGCGGCAGTAAATTATAGGTAGGCAGAGATTTATTTTATTTCATTTTTCATATTTATTTTATTTTTTTAACCTTGTGATAACCTCAATTTCTGCACCTTACCTGATTGCATAATTCCGTTACTGAATGGGATGCAAAAAAAAGAACACGGACAAATAAATGATGCTATCAGTTAAAAATGTCTATTTGCTCAGGGTTCAGAAATGTGGTTTAACTGGACATGTTTATAAATATTCAGTCTCTCTTCTGGGTACATATTAGGGTACATATTAATGAAGAAGGCTTTTTTTGTGAGTGCTGCAAACTCTATTCTACTAGTGATTGCTCACAAGAAAAAGAGCCTGTCCTTTAAAAAAAAAAGTGACGTTTAACCACAAATGCCATTATACACGTGTTTATGCATACATCTTTACCCTGAAGGAGAGATTGTACAGCGTTTGTCCTTGTATTGTGTCTCTGTCCATGATGCTGAAACATTCACAGCCTTAAAAGGTGCCATCGAACGTTTTTTTACAAGATGTAATATAAATCTAAGGTGTCCCCTGAATGTGTCTGTGAAGTTTCAGCTCAAAATACTCCATAGATTTTTTTTAAATAATTTTTTTAACTGCCTATTTTGGGACATAATTAGAACTGCGCCGATTCAGGCTGCTGCCCCTTTAATTGCTCGCGCTCTCCGCCCCCCCAGAGCTCTCGACTCTATCACTGCATAAACAAAGTTCACACAGCTAATTTAACCCTCAAAATGGATCTTTACAAAGTGTTCCTCATGAGCATGTCTAATTGTGTAAGTATGATATTTATTTGGATGTTTACATTTGATTCTGAATGAGTTTGATAGTGCTCTGTGGCTAACGGCTAATGCTACACTGTTGGAGAGATTTATAAAAAATGAAGTTGTGTTTATGAATTATACAGACTGCAAGTGTTAAAAATGAAAATAGCGACGGCTCTTGTCTCCGTGAATACAGTAAGAAACGATGGTAACTTTAACCACATTTAACAGTACATTAGCAACATGTTAACGAAACATTTAGAAAGACAATTTACAAATATCACTAAAATATCATGATATTATGGATCATGTCAGTTATTATTGCTCCATCTGCCATTTTTCGCTGTTGTCCTTGCTTGCTTACCTAGTCTGATGATTCGGCTGTGCACATCCAGACGTTAATACTGCCTGCCCTTGTGTAATGCCTTTCATAATGTTGGGAACATGGGCTGGCATATGCAAATATTGGGGGCGTACACCCCGACTGTTACATAACAGTCGGTGTTATGTTGAGATTCGCCTGTTCTTCGGAGGTCTTTTAAACAAATGAGATTTATATAAGAAGGAGGAAACAATGGAGTTTGAGACTCACTGTATGTCATTTCCATGTACTGAACTCTTGTTATTCAACTATGCCGAGGTAAATTCAATTTTCAATTCGATGACACCTTTAACTAATATGAAAGTCTGTTGACAGAAAGAAATGTTATGTCAGTAAATTGTATGATTCTTTATTATGACAAATCCACCAGTGTACATTAGTGATCCAAGTTAACTGTATCTTAAAGGATTAGTTCACTTTCAAATGAAAATTAGCCCAAGCTTTACTCACCCTCAACTCGCCATTCTAGGTGTATGACTTTCTTCTTTCTGATAAACTTAATCAGAGATATTTTAATAAATATCCTGATGTATCCAAGCTTTATAATGGCAGTGAATGATACCAATGAGTATGAGCTGAAGAAAGTGCTTCCATTCACATCCATCCATCATAAACGTACTCCACACAGCTCCGGGGGGTTAATAAAGGCCTTCTGAAGTGAAGTGATGTGTTTGTGTAGAAATATCCATATTTAACAAGTTTTGAAGTAAAATATCTAGCTTCTGCCAGACTGCCATCCGTATTCAGCGTTCCTTATTGTGCACTACCTTTAACTGTATCTAGTAATGATCAATTTTGGTTTCATGATGACTTTAAACTGTGTCAATACCATTTGTGGAATGCTGTAGATTACCACAGAAAATTGATAAAAATACTAAAGAAGTCTTTTTTGCATTATGTGATCAAAAATGCAGTAAAATTTGTAATATTGTGAAATATTATTGCAATTTAAAATAACGTTTTTCTATTTTAATATATTTCAATTATTTTTTTTTGCTATAATGGGAGTGTCACATGATCCTTCAGAAATCATTCTAATATGCTGATTTGATGCTCAAGAAACATGAGTTGAAAATGTTGAAAACAGTTGTGCTGCTTAATATTTTTGTGGAAACGATGATATATATAATGGTATTTGAATTACCATCAAAAAAATCCTGATAAATCCTGATAAATCCTGAAAAAAAACTTCCAGTCTGTATATTGAAGTCGTGCATTGAAATGTTGATCAAAATAGAATCTGACTTTCTATCTTGCTCCTTTTACACTTGAATTTGTCTTTTTCCTTCCCATCATTCCCCTCCTTCTATTATTTGTGACTTTTGACCATTTCTTCTCTCGTCTATAATAAGTATGACATAAAATATTGTATGACTACAAATTTGCATACATTTTTCGTCACACTTGCATTTCCAATAGCTTTTTCTGCCACATCAATTCATTTATTTATTTTTTTCTCCCCAAGAAAAGCAAAACTGCCAGAGTTGTGGGATGGTTTTAAATGTGCTCAGTGTCTATCTCTCTTTTTATTTCTCTCTTCTCTTCTCGCTCACTATCGCTCCTTTGCTGTCGCTCCCGAAAGACTGCTGTCACCCTCTATTCTGTCGTCCCTTTCCTGCTGCTGTACCTGCCGGAGCAGCTTTCATATCTCTGCAAATCCCTAAAGACACTTTCTGTCTTCCTCTCTCTAATTTTCTTTCGCTCTCTCGTTCTCTCAAACAGACACACACTGTATTCCTGCACATGGACTTCAAAGAGAGAGGGGCAGTGCAAAATTTGCTGAAGGATACTCACTTTTTATGATGATTCAGATGCAGTTTTTCATGATATGTGAAATTACGTCAGGGTAATGTAATGTTTAGGTGTTATTGTTATACTTTCGAATACTGTGTGAAAGTTGCATATGTTAAACATTTTTAAACATTTTCCTTTTGTTTTTACAAACAAGACAAGTTTAATAGTGTCGAGTTGGTAAAAAAGTCGATTGATTTTTTTTTTTTTGTTAATTTAAATAAAGTTTAAATAAAATATAAATATTAGATGGAAAAAAATGTTTTTTTTTTATTTTAAATTCTAAAAGTATTAAAACTAAAGCAAAAAAAAATTTTAATCCATATTTTTTAAAAAGTAATAATATATCAAATATTAGGGCTGTCACGATCCCTCGATTAAATTTGAGTACTCGATTGAAAAAAAAAAAAAAATTCTTCATTACACTCATTGAACAGTTGATCTTCGCGATTTCAAAATAAAACTTTAATCCCTCACTTTGAGTTTGAATATTTGGATGTCCACATGTTCATGTTCAAGAAATTACAGTGGCTGTAACAAGAAGTGGCCAAAAATTAAAGATTAAGTGGACATTTCAATGAAGTGTTGTTTGGCCAGTATTAAACAAGGGTGATCATGCTATAAAGTGTAACAACAACAATCACCAGACCATTGGTGCCATCTGCAGGCATTTGTTATATGTAATGTACATAAGTTGATTGTGTTTATATTATGTATATTACATTTTGTATTTTAAAGGATTAGTTCATCTTCAAATGAAAATTACCCCAAGCTTTACTTATCCTCAAGCCATCCTAGGTGAATATGACTTTCCTCTTTCTGATGAACACAATCTGAGATACAGGTGCTGGTCATATAATTAAAATATCAAAAAGTTGATTTATTTCACTAATTCCATTCAAAAAGTGAAACTTGTATACTATATTCATTCATTACACACAGACTGATATATTTCAAATGTTTATTTCTTTTAATTTTGATGATTATAACTGACAACTAAGGAAAATCCGAAATTCAGTATCTCAGAAAAATTGAATATTGTGAAAAAGTTCAATATTGAAGACACCTGGTGCCACACTCTAATCAGCTAATTAACTCAAAACACCTGCAAAGGCCTTTAAATGGTCTCTCAGTCTAGTTCTGTAGGCTACACAATCATGGGGAAGACTGCTGACTTGACAGTTGTCCAAAAGACGGCCATTGACACCGTGCACAAGGAGGGCAAGGCACAAAAGGTCATTGCAGAAGAGGCTGGCTGTTCACAGAGCTCTGTGTCCAAGCACATTAATAGAGAGGCGAAGGGAAGGAAAAGATGTGGTAGAAAAAAGTGTACAAGCAATAGGGATAACCGCACCCTGGAGAGGATTGTGAAACAAAACCCATTCAAAAATGTGGGGGAGATTCACAAAGAGAGGACTGCAGCTGGAGTCAGTGCTTCAAGAACCATTACGCACAGACATACGCAAGACATGGGTTTCAGCTGTCGCATTCCTTGTGTCAGGCCACTCTTGAACATCAGACAGCGTCAGAAGCGTCTAAAGACAAAAAGGACTGGACTGCTGCTGAGTGGTCCAAAATTATGTTCTCTGATGAAAGTAAATTTTGCATTTCCTTTCGAAATCAGGGTCCCAGAGTCTGGAGGAAGAGAGGAGAGGCACACAATCCACGTTGCTTGAGGTCCAGTGTAAAGTTTCCACAGTCAGTGATGGTTTGGGGTGCCGTGTCATCTGCTGGTGTTGGTCCACTGTGTTTTCTGGGTCCAAGGTCAACGCAGCCATATACCAGGAAGTTTTAGAGCACTTCATGCTTCCAGCTGCTGACCAACTTTATGGAGATGCAGATTTCATTTTCCAACAGGACTTGGCACCTGCACACAGTGCCAAAGCTACCAGTACCTGGTTTAAGGACCATGGTATCCCTGTTCTTAATTGGCCAGCAAACTCACCTGACCTTAACCCCATAGAAAATCGATGGGGTATTGTGAAGAGGAATATGCGATATGCCAGACCCAACAATGCAGAAGAGCTGAAGGCCACTATCAGAGCAACCTGGGCTCTCATAACACCTGAGCAGTGCCACAGACTGATCGACTCCATGCCACGCCCCATTGCTGCAGTAATTCAGGCAAAAGGAGCCCCAACTAAGTATTGAGTGCTGTACATGCTCATACTTTTCATTTTCATACTTTTCAGTTGGCCAAGATTTCTAAAAATCCTTTCTCTGTATTGGTCTTAAGTAATATTCTAATTTTCTGAGATACTGAATTTGGGATTTTCCTTAGTTGTCAGTTATAATCATCAAAATTAAAAGAAATAAACATTTGAAATATATCAGTCTGTGTGTAATGAATGAATATAATATACAAGTTTCACTTTTTGAATGGAATTAGTAAAATAAATCAACTTTTTGATGATATTCTAATTATATGACCAGCACCTATATATTAATAAATATCCTGACTAGGGCTGTCAAAGCGTTAACGCATGCGTTTAATTAAAAAAAATAATTATTTAATGATAAATAAAATAATTTGACGCATTTAACGCAAAAATATTATGGAAGCATGTGAAATTGCATCATAATGTAATTTACATCACGCAGTTAGATGATCTTAAAAGTCCATGCTGATTATATCAGGTATGGCAGAGAGAACTATTCATTCCAGTGTCTGTTTCGCTTTAAAACACGAAATCTCTGTCATATTGTGTCATTGTATGTGAAGAGCGCGAGCCCTCCCGCATCGTGCTGTTCCTGCCTTAACGGAACATCGAAACATCCCCCTTTATGGCCAGATGATATGAAAACTGTTTCTCGGCTGGATAAAGCAAACCAGCTTCTTGCTATGAAAGTTGCTATGAAAGAAGGACGCATGAGTCCGTTATATTGATGGGCAAACAAATCATGTATGAGAGCTCTTGACGCACTGATCACACATTGTATTAATGCACACATTTTCAGTACATTCACGTTGTTTTCACACACATTCAGGATAATGTTTGGATTTGTCCTGTGTATGTTTCTGTGTACTTTAGTATAAATGCAGGTCACGGCGGTTGTTTTTTTTTTTTTTTTTTTGGCTTCTCCATGTGGTCAGTATCGCAACTTGACATGTCTAAAATGTAAACAAGCTCTTTGCTGTTGCACATTCTATACACTGTGAATTGTGGTTTACATTGGTTTACATAAATGTATGAATTATATGAAATCATATCATTTGGTTATTTGGTGTCCTTTTTTGGAAAGGCATCTCAATTTAACTTGAAAAATACAGTTTTGTGAAAATCACACTTCAATCAGATGGTTTACTTTGCTGCATATAGGCAATGATGGCAAAATAGACGTGTTAAACGACATATATGCTTAATTTCACGATAATTGTGCAATTAATCGGGATTAAGGGTGCATGATTAATCGCGATTTAAAAAAAAAAAAAAAATAATCTATTGACAGCCCTAATCCTGACGCATCTGAGCTTTATAAAGGCAGTGAGCGGGATCAACAAGTAGCTATGAGCTGAAGAAAGTGAATCCATCCACATCCATCCATCATAAACGTGTACTCCACTTGGCTCCAGGGGGTTAATAAAGGCCTTCTGAAGCGAAGCGATGCGTTTGTGTAAAAAAAACCCACCTTCCGTATTGAAGTTACGGAAAAAACGGAACTGGCTTCACGTCAGTTAAGCTTTTTCTGGAAGTTGAATAGGGAAGGCGTAGGACATAGTGTAAGCATTTTGAACTGCGAGAGTTTTACACTGTCTTCGTAAGTAAAATACAGAAGGCAGTCTGGCTGAAGCTAGATATTTTGCTTCATAACTTGTTAAATATGGCGTAGAGTGCATTTATGATGGATGTGGATAGAGACACATTCTTCAGCTCATACTCTTTGATCCTGCTCTCTGCCATTATAAAGCTTGGATGCGTCAGGATATTTATTAATACATCTCCGATTGTATTCATCAGAAAGAAAGTCATATACACCTAGGATGGCTTGAGGGCGAGTAAAGCTTGGGCTAATTATTATTTGAAAGTGAACTAATCCTTTAACATTGCTGTTCAGTAAAATTATAGGATTACTTGCGTTTGAACCAATTATTATCATTGTTATTATACATATGTATTTTAAGTAATTTTACTAGTTATTGTTCACTTAGGTCTAGTTTTATTATCTAAAAAAAAAAAAAAAATTGGATCACTAGATTAATCGTCAAAATAATCGACCGATTACTTGATTACCAAAATAATCGTCCTATGAAATATAAAAGCTAATTCAAAATATTAATAAATATTATATAAATAATACTCACACCATTATCAGTATAAAGTCAAGACGAGCACATAGAAAGAGTTTGAAAAACTGTCAATATTTGTGTTTTCAAGATGGCTCACTTTAAAGGGATAAATAATGAGGGGTTTTAAGGTGAATTTGTAAGTGAACTGTCTCTTTAAGGTATAACTCAGTAGACTGTGCCACATTTTGTTTTTAACATAAAATTCAATTAAAATCCTCAGCTGCACAGCATTAACCATATTATAATCAAATTTAACTAGTGATGTTTTGCAAGACAATAAAAATTCAATCAAGTATTCATTTACAACAGGAAGTGTATGATTCTTCTCTGGGACTCTGATTGTGACTTTCCAATTGTGTTGGTCCTCAGAACAACTCGGCGTCTGTTTTGACAGGCTGTTGTGAAACTTTGAGGATGTGTGTGCCATGAGACCAGTGAAACGAGCGGAGTCGGTGTTCCTGAAATGAAACGCATTTCCTCCATTTTCATTTGCCATTCACTGCACCTCTGTTTTGTCAGGAAAATTGGGTTGTTGATTCACAACTGGGATGTTTCTTTTCATACCCAGTGTCTGACTCTCTCTTGCCGTTCCAGGAGAGGATGTTAATTTGTATGAAAGATGCTCTCAAGAGATGCAGCTGTCGAAATGAAACTGGATTTGGGGTGCTGTTTTCATTTTCATTCTTTCTGTAAATGTGTAATCAGGAAACTTATATGCACTCTGAGTGTAGAAGCTTCTGTTTCCTTTGTCTAACAACAGAACACAAGTAAAGCCTTAGAAAAGATTATTTTTCAAATAACCTCAAATGGGCTTTATGTAGTACATTTGTAAAACAATTGGCTTTATTATAGTCAACTATATTATTTAACATGCTGCATGCTTGCTTTTATGCACCTCTTAGTAACAGAGTAAATCTGATCAGTAATTCTGTAAATTCTGATTCATTCTAGTAAATTTGTTGGTTCAGATACATTGGAAAGTCTGATTCGGTTCATGAAAGTAAGTCTGTTTGTGCAGATAGTACTCACTCTCATTTATAGGGCCTGTCAGAATACCCACAATTTGTAAGTGGACAAGACTGTCCCAGGCATGAAAAATGCCAAAGCGCAGTGCACTTAATGCACACTAAATCTCTAATACTCCTTCAGAGTGGTCTTTGAAGCTAAGCGCATCCCGTCACGTTCAGGAACTTATACGTACCCTGATTTCAGGTCATGTCTCTAAAAACTTTCCAGTGTAAGTTAAATTAATTAGATGTTACATATAATTTGTTTGTAAAATGTAAAGAGTTGCACATTTTATTGGTGCAGAGAATGCAGAGATTATATGTAGTTTGTAAAACGTTTGAATATGAAGCACCACAATTGCCACAAAAAAGTATGTGCCATTGAGTAAATAAAAATATTTAAAACTCTTGCGGTCTTTATGCCCACTTGAACACTTTGGCCAAACTCTGAAAATACGTCATGTAAGAAGAGACATGGTCAAGTGAAAAAACCAGAAGTGTAGGCATTTGGACTGGCCCATAGCATTAGAAAGTCTCAATTTAGTCTAGTAAATCAGTTCATTCAGGCAGTTCTCTAGTATATGTTGCATTGAAATCACTAGAAAACTTCTTCTAGTGATTCAGTTCCTGAGGACAGTCCTCTCTTTATTTTGTAGCATTTAAAAATGTAATTCATTCTAGCGATTCAGTTCATTCGGACAGTCTTCTTTCTCATTTATAGCTTTGGAAAGTCTGATTCATTCTAGTGAATCAGTTAGTTGGGACAATTGTTTTTCTCATATGTAGCACTGAAAAGTCCGATTCATTCTAGTGAATCAGTTCATTGAGACAATACTTTCTCTCATGTTTTGCATTGGAAAGTCTGATTCATTCTAGTGAATCAGTTCGTTGAGACAATACTTTCTCTCATATTTTACATTGGAAAGTCTGATTCATTCTAGTGAATCAGTTCACTAGACATTTCTTATATGTAGTGTCAAAAATCTGATTCATTCTACTCAGTCTACATCCTTTCTATTGAATTGGTTCATTCAGAAAATCCTCTCTCTCATTGGAAAGTCCCATTCATTACCAAATCACTTTGGTACCTATGTTTTGACTGGAACTACAGTATGTTTTTAGGAGAAATTTAGCCTGTACATCTTAATATTTTTTAAAATGTCAGACTAACTGGGATTATTCAATCATTCAAAACCCCTCATTCTTTCGTTTCAGAAGAAAACCTCTGGATGGTATGGTTCTATTATTTTTATTATGAAAACATACTGCCTCCTTCAGTGTAACTTCAGCGTAGCTATTTATTTATTTATTTTTGTAGTTTGTAATGAAGCTATAATTTTTTCAGAGTAGCAGCTCAACTTTACTTCAAGCTGGTAGCTTGACAAACTAAAATTAGCTTCTCAACACTGCTGTCTGGATCCATCCTGGCCACATGCTTGAAAAGTTCAGGAGTCACTGATGTAAAGCCAAAGAAAAACATTAGAAAGAGTGTTGTTGTTCTTCAACTCTGCATGCAATTTGAGGCAAGGTGATCACCACCTCAGGCAGAAAATGAAGTTTCTGTTTTATTTGTTTCTTTTTCATGCTCTCTCTCTCTGTCTGTTTCTCTCTCTCATTCGTTCTTCTGTTCCTGTCAGCTGTAGTCTCTGTATGTGTCTACCTCCATCTGTTCCCTGTCTCTCCATATCACTTCTTTCTTATACCTCCTGCCTTACTTTTCCCCTCTGTTGGGTTTCTCCTCTCTATCCTTCTTTTAATGTGTTGCGGTGCGGTAATCGCTGAGAGCTGTGTCATTGCACTCGGCAACTCTTTTATGATGCTTCTCACTTGTGCATCTCCTTTTTCCTCGATCGGCTTGTGACGGTAAACTCTATGTGACTTGACGTGGCTTCAAACCTGCTTCCTCTGGAGACTTGTTACATCACACAATTTGTTGTTTTCAACTCTATCTACAGTATGTGTTCACGTGTCAGGTGCATTGTTTTTGAATTGTTTTTATTTTTCTCAACATGGTTCTTGATGTCATGACCTCTCTGTCAACATCACACACAGGATTCTATGTATTCTGTTTTATTTTTCCCTAAATATATATAAATAATTTTTTTATGGTTAAATTAAACATTAGTAATCGAAAAGCATATCAAATTAATTGAAATCATGAAACTTGTACAACAATTTGTTAAAATATGTTTAACAAAATATAACAAAAATACATTTTTAGGGCCCTATGAAATGTTTCGTTTTTTTCTCATGGATTCCATTTTAATGGTTTAGCTTATCTAATCAATTCAACTAATAAAACTATCTATCTATCTATCTATCTATCTATCTATCTATCTATCTATCTATCTATCTATCTATCTATCTATCTATCTATCATCGTGGAGAATTAATTATTGGCACCCTTGGTAAATATGATCAAAGATGACTGTAAAAATAAATCTGCATTGTTTATCTTTTTGATCTTTAATTCATAAAATTAGCAAAAATCTAAACTTTCATTGAAGGAAATGAATTGAAAGTGGGGGGAAAATAACATTATGAAATAAATGTTTATGTCCAAAACACATTGGCCACAATTATTGGCACCCTTTTATTCAATACTTTTTGCAACCTCCTTTTGCCAAGATAACAGCTCTGAGTCTTCACCTATAATGCCTGATGAGTTTGGAGAACACCTGACAAGAGATCAGAGACCATTCCTTCATGCAGAATCTCTCCAGATCCTTCAGATTCCCAGCTCCATGTTGGTGCTTCTTCTCTTCAGTTCACTCCACTAATTTTCTTTAGGGTTCAGGTCAGAGACTGGGATGGCCATGGCAGAAGCTTCATTTTGGGCTCAGTGACACATTTTTGTGTTGGTTTTGATGTTTGTTTTGGATCATTGTCCTGATGGAATTGCCCATTATTGGATTTCTAGCAGAAGCGGTCAGGTTTTGATTTTTTTTTTAATCTGTTAGTATTTGATAGAATCCATGATACCATATATCTAAACAAGATGTCCAGGACCTCCAGCAGAAAAATAGGCTCACAGCATTAAAGATCCAGCAGTATATTTAACCGTGGGCATGGGGTACTTTTTATCCATGTGTGCACCAAACCCATCTGATGGGTTTGCTGCCAAAAAGCTCTTTTTTTTAGTTTCATCTGACCATAGAAGCCGGTCCTGTTTGAAGGTCCAGTCATGTCTGACAGATTGATTCTGGATGAGAGCAGAGAATTTTTCTTGAAACCCTCCCGAACAACTTGTGGGGATGTTGGTGCTGTTTGATCTTTTTTTTTTTTTTTTTTTTTTTTTTTTTTTTTTAGACTTTCTGAGACTCAAGACTCAACTAATCTGTGCAATTCTCCAGCTGTGATCCTTGGAGAGTCTTTGGCCACTCAAACTCTCCTCCTCAGCACGCATTAGGACGATTTAGACACACGTCCTCTTCCAGGCAGATTTGTAACATCTTTAGTTGTTTGGAACTTCTTAATGCCCTGATGGTGGAAATGGGGATTTTCAATGCTTTAGCTATTTTCTTACAGCCATTTTCTATTTTGTGAAGCTCAACAATCTTTTGCTGCACATCAGAACTATATTCTTTGGTTTTACACATTGTGATGAATGATTAAGGGAATTTGGCCTTTGTGTTTCCCCATGTTTTGTCCATGGCTGGACAATTTCATGTTCATGATCACCTATCACAAATCAAGTCTCTGTGGCTCCCTCCAATCACCGCATCATCACCCGTGTATTGATCTCCCCCCTAGGACTCCATTTCCCATCATCCCGTACCTGGCGCTGATTACACACACACCTGTAGCCAATCCCGTGGACAATTTAACCAGCACGCTCACGCTCACTCACTGCGAAGTTTGGTTTTGCCGTGGCTAACAACTCTGAGCATTTATTCCTGTTTATGATATCCCTGTGTATGACCCTGGACTGTTTTCCCCGTTTACGATACATCGCTGCCTGCCTTGACCATTGTTCTCTGTCTGCCTGGATTGTGTGTATACTGTTTGCTGTCTGTCCTGATCTACTGCCTGGTTTAAGACTTTGTGTCTGCTTTGCCCTGTTTGTACCTGACGCTGTTGATCGACCCCTGCCTGTTTGTACTACAAAATATCTTTTAATAAAGCTGCAAATGGATTCCAACTCTGTTGACTCAGCGTTACATCACCCTTGTGTGCAAAAAAAAAATGTAAATATGAATGGGAATATACTTCAGAGATAATTTACTCATAAAAAATTCTAGGGGTGCCAATAATTGTGGCCAACGTGTTTTGGAGAAAAACATTTATTTCATAATGTGATTTCCCACCCACTTTCAATTCTTTTCCTTGAAACTTTCTAGTGGAGCATGCCCATCTGTCATGTCCAAAGCAGGATGCAACCCATAGCAATGTGTTATGGCAACAACGTCTTAGATAGTCTTGATGGCAGAGAAAAATAAACAGTAAATAAATGAGGGATTCATTACAAAAGTGTGCATCAAATATGCAAAACACAGAAGCTTGAACATGCATGTGTGACATACTAGAATGGACCTTATTGGTCCTCGTACATTTGAGCTTCTTCTTTTCCTTTTAATGGCGGTTGGCAAACCCACTTGAAGGTGCATATCACCACCTACTGCACGACACCTGTATGACAGCTGATGTAAAATAAAGGATCGGGCTTTGGATAGCTAATATCGGTTGGTTAAAAATACTTAATCTGCCCCTATACTGATCCTTGAGATCGGCTCGAGACGTCCTTATTGTATATGATATGATTTGTTATACTGTAAATTACATTTTCATGACTGGATTCCATGTTTCCGTCAGCATTTTCGGCATTGCGGAAATCATAATCACGACATGTATTATTAGAAAACTCTAATAATACATTTTCTCTCTCTTTCTTCAGCGTGGAGCCGGGCTGGCAGAGGGTCGTTCAGGTGGATCTGGAGGTGGATGGTGTTGGCAGCACGGTAGGCAGCAGGTCCATTTCCTGGGCGGTGGAATACCCAGGCATCAGGGCCGGCAATGAGGAGACAGAGACGCACATCCACCTGGCACAGAAAGACCTAGTTGGCATCGTGCCATTGGCTATGGTGAGTACAACGTCATTTCAGCAGTCTCTCAGGGAGGTGCTGGGTCTCTTCGGGGAGTGCTGGGACGGAAAGATAAAAGAGGCAGGCGGTCATGCTTTTTAAGCCACTTTGATATAACGTAAAATGAACCGTCTGGGTTGTCATGACCATTTTTAGTTTAGCATAATCTCATATTTTAGGAACCAATGGTCCAGTAAAAATCTATAAGACACGAGTGACCAGAATCAAACATGTTAAATTGCAGCTGAGTTCTAAATAAATAAATTAATAAACAAGCTTAAAGGATAAAAATTTACTGATAATTTACACACCCCCTTGTCATCCAATATGTTTATGTCTTTCTTTCTTCAGTCAAAAAGAAATTAAGTTTTTGAGTAGAACATTCTAGGATTTTTATCCATTATAGTGGACTTCAGCGGGGTACAACAGGTTGAAGGTCCAAATTTCAGTTTCAGTGCAGCTTCAAAGGGCTTTACACAATCCCAGCCAAGGAATAATGGCCTTGTCTAGCAAAATGATCAGTCATTTTCAAAAAAAAAAAAAAAATTATATACTTTTTAACCACAAATGCTCTTCTTGAACTAGCTCTGTGATGCGGCACGCATTACGTAATCACATTGAAAAGGTCACATGTGATGTAGGCGGAAGTACCGATCCAGTGTCTACAAAGCGAATGTGCAAAGACTAAGTCAAACTACAAGAAAAGTCAAACGATTTTGAAGTTGGAGGAGAAAATGAGATGTATGGGATGGGAAGTATGGGATCATGTAGAGCCCTTTGAAGCTGCATTGAAACGGCAGTTTGGACCTTCAGCTTATCGGTAGCTGTCGAAGTCCACTATATGGAGAAAAAGACTGGAATGGAAAGACTGAAGAAAGAAAGACATAAACATCTTGGATGACATGGGGGTGAGTAAACTATCAGGAAATTTTAATTCTGAAGTGAACTAATTTGTCCTCCAGATTTTAACTACCTCAAGAGAAACCTGAATAGTTTTGTTTGTTTGTTTCTTTGTTTTTAGTCAAATAAAATTTAGGTGTGAACCTCTTGTCATGTGCCATTCCAGACTAGAACATTATTGACACTTACAAATTTAGTGAACAATGTTCGATTAATTAGAAACTTGAACAAATCACATGTAAAATATTTGCATGTTTTTAGGTGGTCTACTCTTTTATGTTGGCTGATTAAATGTTATGCATTCAGTTTTAAATCACTATAATGAAGAATTAATTTTCCAGTCTAAGGCTCTTGAAGCACATACAGTATACAAAGTTCTGTCATGAAACTCTAGATAGTGCAGGCTAATAGGTCCTTTAACTCAACCTGCTCATAATCACATCATTATCTATAGGGCACAGCAGATTGGTTTCTGCTGTATCACTAGCCAATAAGCTTGCGTGCTCAACCTTCAAAGTACTTTGGTAGCATTGCCTTAGCAGTGCAGTGTGCTTCAGAAACCCTCCACCTTCCCCAGCTCCACCTGTATAGATCTGCTACAGGTAATTCATGTACTCTATATTTTATAGCATCAGCATGTCTTGCTCTGCAGCAGCAGCAGCAATAAAAGCAACAGCAGCGTAGCAGATCTGTTCCACCAAGACCAAACATACCCATTACCATGCCAAAAACTCAGAGAGTTGTCATGACAACTTACTCAGCAATATCTAAAAAACATTTTAATTCACAAAAGTTTAACATTAGTCTCTTATAATGATTATAAATCAGAATAATCATTGCTGACTTAGACTGTTTTAAG
This sequence comes from Megalobrama amblycephala, assembly GCF_018812025.1. Classification (NCBI taxonomy): domain Eukaryota; kingdom Metazoa; phylum Chordata; class Actinopteri; order Cypriniformes; family Xenocyprididae; genus Megalobrama; species Megalobrama amblycephala. The sequence continues at coordinate 30,188,149 of NC_063055.1, forward strand.
GACAGCTTGCAAGAAGAAAATGTACTTATTGATGTGATATCTTATTATTTTTCTTTGATTACGAACACATTGTAGCCTTGACTGTGTGGAAGAGTATTCAGGCTCAACGGTCGCTCTACTATTGCTTCAGCTACGTGTTATTGAGAAGTTCCAGAGTAATTGCATTTGATTATTTTATTGTAATCTTGTTATTTTGCTTGAATTGAATTGGCTTTAAGCAGTCAGTTTTTAAAGAATGTTATTTGAGTCATTTTAAATAATTGCAGTCTTGTGTAGATAATTTTCGTGCGTGTGCATATGTATACAGCATCAGTAATTACTTCCTTTCTTTACTTACTTCCTTACTTCTAATTCCTGCGTAGTAATTATCCATCACACTGAAAAAAATCAATGTGAAAATGCAGTCTCAAATGAGATTTTCACAAACATCAACTGGCCTGTTATTGAGAATGACAATATAATAATTACATACTGTAGCAATTAGATATTTCACTTAAACTCCCACTTAAAGGTTAAGAGTGCTGTAATGTTAAGGCTCTTACGAAATGTTTACATTTTTCTAAAGACAGCAGATCAATTTCCATCTCTCTTTAACACATACTTCTTACATTTGTCAATGCAGCGATGGAATCAATTTGCTGCGGTCACATGATTCTTTGAGTTTTCTCCAGTATTTTCTCTATCTCCAGTAGTTTTGTTTAATAACTTAAAGGGTTAGTTCACCCAAAAATTAAAATTCTGTCATTAATTACTCACCCTCATGTCGTTCAACACCTGTAAGACCTTTGTTCATCTTCGGAACACAAATTAAGCTATTTTAGATGAAATCGAGAGGCCTCCATTGACAGCAATGCCATTCACGCTCTGAAGATCCATAAAGGTACTAAAGACGTTGTTAAAACAGTCGACGTGACTACAGTGGTTCTACAATAATTTTATGAAGCGACGAGAATACTTTTTGTGCCCAAAAAAAATATAAATAACGACTTTGTTCAACAAGTTCTTCTCTTCCTTCTTGGGCCTCTGACGAGAGCTCACGAAAGCACCACAACGCATGTGCGGGAAGATCTTAATTTGTGTTCCGAAGATGAACGAAGGTCTTATGGGTGTGGAACGACATGAGGGTGAGTCGTTGTTTCCCTCTATCAAAAGGATTGCATAAAACATAACTCTCTAAGTACCACAAATCCACTGAAATGGTCAAGTTGAGGCACATTAACTTGCTCTCAAAAGTGTATTTATAAGAATCTATATTTGGATCAGTTTTAGGGATATTTGGAAGATTGGATTTTGTTCATTTTAACAGCTTCTGAAGCAACCAAGATTTCAAATACACAGTATCGTAACACATTACCGCACTGGCATCCCTATATCTATGGGATTGAACCATATAGGGCCTTAAAAATGAAGATTGTAAAGGAAAAGTTCCATAAGAACAAGAATCTAAAATGACATTAAGATATCTTTAACACTTATGGAAGGTGTTTAAAAAGTTACCTACATTTGGTTCTTGACCATTGAAAATGGGTAAAATTCAACAATTTGGACATGGAGTCAATATTGGGGTGAAATATCTATGGGACTGAACCAAATAGGGCGTTAAAAATGAAGATGTAATAAAAGAAGAAATTAGGATTTAATGAAGATTTAATAAAAGAAAAGTTTATTAAGAATGAGAATCTAGAAGGATATTACAATATCTTTAATACTTGTAGAGTTACAGGCATGCAAACTTTGAAAAAAGCCAATTTATGGCTCTCAGGCCAGGTATGTTCTATGTAAATGAGCTGATAGAAAAAAAATGAGATACATTTCTAGTTTTAACTTTATTTATTCTTTAGATATTCCTCTTTAAAAGAAAAAAAAAGTATCAGCTGTTTAAAAAGTGACCCCCATTTGGATTTTGACAACTGAAAATGTGCAAAATTAACAAATTTACTCATGGAGCCGTATTAAGATCTCCATATCTCTGGGATTGAACCATCGAGGGCCATTAAAATGAAGATACCAAAAGAAAAGTTAGCTAAGAACCAGAATCTAAAAGGATATTGAAGTGCTTTTTGCCATTTTTGAACTGTCATTGTTGGCATATAATGAAACAAAGATTGCTAAAGTCAACAGATTTTACTGATAGACCTACCAATCTTTGTGTAAAAATAAAATTATTGAGCCAGGGACCTCTGGTTGAGTTGACACGGAATGACCCTATTAACATTTTACCAAAATCAAGCTCAAAGGGAGTTACAAGGTTTTTCACCAGCGAATGTCGGACATGCATGCTTTGTCATACAATAGAAGAGCTGCATCTGAGGTAGTACGTTTTTTTTTTTTGAGTAAAGAAAATGCTGTACTTATTCAAGCAAACAGTTCTTTATTTACCATTGCATAGCAAACAAGCAGAGACAGTCCAAACTGTGCGCGGCACTTAATTCAAGATTGAGGCAGGGTGGAGTTATGAGGTTTAACCGATAGTTAGTGTAACCAATGAGTTTCGAGGTTTAGTCACAAACTATTTTTAATACTTTTCATAGATTGCAAAACCCACAGACAGATTTAAAGTGTGACCAATAGTAAGGATTCCTGTAAAAAAAAAAAAAATGAAAATGAATAAAGAAATATGGAGATTTGAAGAGGTTTCTGCCCAACAAAGACGATATGATGCCAAAACATTTGCATTTTTGATGAGGTATTAGTGAAATACAAACCCTGTGACGGCGTAGTAATTAATCACCCTCATGTTCCTGTGATCTGAGACCCTGTTTGGCAATCTGGCGGACTTTTGAAGTCTTCAGCAGCTGGGATTCAATGCTGTAGTGCTTGCTGTCACACTTGACTGTCCCCTCGCTAATCATTTGGCAGAGGTTTTGGCTCTGCTAGACAAGGTTCCTGTGCCACTTGCTGCTTGTTGGTTCACCCCATAATTGTCTGGCACGTCGTTGTGGTATTTGCGGTCTAACGGGAGAGTTTTGGCGAGGACGGGGCTCTTGCTCCAGACTCTTTAGGGCAGAGTGAGTGGTTTGGCTATCGCTTAGCTCCAGACGAGGTCTCAAGTGGAGGAGCGCAGGGAGTCATGCGTGAGCAAGCAGAAGGATTTCTTCTTTTTTTTGAAGAGGCATCAGCTCTCTGTTTGCTGTTTTTCTATGAGCTAAATTGTTGGAGTTGAGCTGAGGTCCTGACAGTAACATTTTATATGTAAAAAGGATACTAAGGCCTAATGCAAATTATTTTTAGATATAATTACATAATATGTTGATTATATAAATACATTATTTACATATATGAGTACTTACTGATAAAAAATCCTTAACACAAAAGTGCTCTCAGTGAAAGGAAAATGATGCATTAAAGAATTTATGCACTAGTTATGAGATATAAATTGTTAATTTGTGTTAATCTTGTCGTAATGCATTATTAATTGTAATAAATAATGTGCTAAATAATTGGCATCCTTGAAAAATGCTGCATAATACTCATTTTCAAATGAAGAAAAGAACTCCATGAACTAAAAAAGCTTGAGCTCATTTTATAAGCTACAAGATCTGTAAATTTAAAGATGTTAATTGAATGAATTATTGTTAACCAATTAATAAAGCATATTAAATGCATATATGCACTGTTGTTCAAACGTTTTGAAAGAAATTATTTTATCTATCCAGGAATGGTTCATTAAATTGATTAAAAGTGACTGTAAACAAAGATTATTGTGGCACACAAAACTGGTCCTGAAGATAGGAAACTTGCGTATCATGGAATTTACATATGGCTCAAATAATATGAAGTGTTAATGTTGTGTTAATGCATTACTTTGTTATGCAATTCAGTGTGCTAATTTAGCAAGTTAATTCATTGACTGTCCTAATTAGGACTGGGTTAATGATATCAGTTCATCGATTTTAATCCATCTTCATTTTGATGAACTGATATTGATTCTTAAAGCTCAACATCGATCTTTCAGTCTATGCTGTTTTCTGTTGATGTGTGAAGAAAATGTCACTAAACGTTACAATGCACCTGCTATCAAATAAATAAACTTTGCGGTTTGTTACTTTTGAAATGAAGCAGTCTCAACTTTCAAATTGTTGCATTTGTCAGTTGTATCACAAAATTCATATTATACATGTCATCTTTGATGTGGTTTCAATACCCAGCCCTAGTCCTAATATACTCCACATATATACCTAATATATATAGTCATTATCAAATGCAAAGCAAACCTGAACTTTAGTGTTAAAAGGTGTTGTAGCTGGATGACTTCCAGCCATTACTTCTGCCTCCTAGGCAAACATCTAATTAAACTCCACTTCATGTCCTTTCATGGGTTTTCAATCCTTTGAAAAATGCTGTTCAATTGCTGTTCATTTCGTGAATCAGCACATTAAAGAGAAAATCACACAGCTGCATCACTGCTCAAACAGTGCTGCTTTTTCACCTGAACACTATTTTAGATATCAATAGTCAGTAATACTCAACATTAAAGCCACAGATATTTCTTCATTTGATAATCCAGATCTGTCTTTTCTCACTTTTCTTAAAGGTGAAGTTTAGCTAAAAATAAAAGTTTTATCATTTTGGGTGAACTTTTTTTTTTTAAGGTGTCTATGTAGGTAGAGAATAGCTGGTGGTCAAACACTCCTCACAGCTTCCTGATCTTGCTGACATTGGTGTTGTTGAGGTCAGTCGATAGCCGGCTGATGATGGAGAGTTTGCAAGATGACCGGGAGATTGCGTACTCAGAAAAAGTTTTTTGCAGAGATTGTAAGGAAGCAGGAGAAGCTGTGTGCCTGTATGATTGGGCTCAGGACAGTGCAGAATACAATTACACTTACTTTACAGATAACAATATACTATACACAATATATATATATACAATATACACAATAAATATACAAAATGTGCAGACTATACATACACATAATATTCATTACAAGCATACACATAATACACATAATACAGCTGCAGATGTACAGTGGGTAGATAAGTAGGTGATGGTAGAGTTGATTGTGTGCAGTTCACAGCATAAGATATTTCAGTTCACTGTAATGGAATGTGTGCATATACAGGATTCTAGGTAAATCATGAAAGAACTCATTTAATTATATTCTGTTTTTAATTGCAACTTTTTTAATCCAAAAGACATGATTATTCATAACATAGCTCTGGCATCACTGGAAAAACTCTGTATAACTCTTAAGTAAAAAAACAAATACTCAAATGAAACATTCATTTGAAAAGCCAACATGCCCTCCAACTAATACGACCATATAGGTCGTTTGTCACTTCCCTGAAATATGACCCATAGGAGCGTTTACTAAAGTTGCGCCCCTATCGACAACAGGACACTTTCATTTTAAGTCACGAAATATGACCCATAGGAGCGTTTGCTAAAGTTGCGGACACTTTCATTTTAATGCATTGTTCCCTTTTATCTGCGTGATATTTTGGGTTTCGTGTTGCTCAATTGGCAGAGCATTGCAATAACAATATGCAATCATGTGATCATGTGATCGTGGGTTCAATCACTAAGGGTAGGTTTAGGGGTGGGGTCAGTGTAGTCGTTAATAAAAAAATGAGTTTTGCTAAATGGAAATAGGACAAATGGTGTAAAAATTCCACACATTGCATTTAAATGAACATGCATTTTGATTGGTAATGACAGTCATACGTCATTTCATGACGACAGATGTAACACGACACTGTCATTATTTGGCTAGATGGCGCATGACTTTAAAATGTAAATATAGGTCGTAATAAGGTGCTTGAAGGTGCACAGTCTCTGGAGGACAGTCTAAGTTAACCTTGGGTCATTCTAAACCCTGGGCAAATGGGATCCTGTGTTATCCTGCTTCGTTTCACACTGCTCATAATTTACCCAGTGTTAACAATTAATCCTGGGTATTCATAAGCTGATGTTTCACATTGTACATTCCTAAACCCTGGGTTAACATTCTTATTTGCATATTTGCGGTGTCAGTGTCATTGATTGGATAAACGCAGCACGCGACTTGTTTACATAGCTCTAACATTGCGTATTCCAACTGTACTATCGAGTAGGGCTGGGCGATAAAACGATAACGATATGTATCGTGATAGACACGTGATCGATATCAATAGAAAATGTGTTCGATAAAACGTTCGATATTTTTTATTCTTCGTCGGAAGAAAACAGGTTGCGAAGCAAGTTTGGTTGCATTAACAAAGGCACTCGCTCTCTGGTAACCTAGCAACGTAGGGAGTGATACGCTAACAGCCAATCATGTAACGGTATCAAGTTTGGTTGCGCCATATCGTTGTCTCGTGCTGGTCTGCTGGATTCCTCTTCAGTAACCGGCGACTTACATTTCTTACATTTTCTTTCATTTTGCACCTTAAATGTAAAGTGTTCATTGTGACTTTAGACTTATGTTTACATTTTAATTATTTGAGTTTTCCATGGTTGTTGACATTTCTGTCTTAATAACTGAGGGGATTATGATCAGAGGAAGGTTAAGTTTAAAATAAAAATGTTTAAATGTAATATATTTTTCTCCTGTTCCCTATTTTAAATGGGTCATAAAAAATATCAGTAATTATCGATATTGACCGATATGAAACACTGATATCGTGATACAGTTTTCAGCCATATCGCCCAGCCCTACTATCGAGTTTATACTGAATGGACATTTCGGACTATAAAGGTAAGAATGAAACAGTCTCTTCTTCTTCTAAATTGTCACGTTTTCTGTCAGCACTTGACATTTTTCGTCTCAAACACTCAATTTACTGTTTATATACAATGCGCAGTGTTTCCGTGACTGTCCAAAGCAGGCAAATGTAAGTACAATATGAGCGTTTGGTTGTCTGTTGCTAAGTGTCTATCTGTGACATTCTAACACCGTGTCCTAACCAGACGCGATGCGATAAGATTCCAGCAATGAATTAACTTCCAGCGAGACTGTTCACACTAGACGCGACACGACAATGAGAAGCGATAAAATCAATCAAAAACCACAGCCAATCAGAAGAGAGTGTGGGCGGGCTCTCAATGAAATGGGCAAGTACTTAGTAAAATGAATAAATATTACACAATTTAAACATTATTTAAAGTACATAGTGAGTGACTGAACCAATCTTTGTCATAGAATACACTTGTTTTGTTCACATTGATTTGACCGTTTGAACGTCCTTGTGCCCATTTATTTATTTTCAAGTTCTCAGGTGAATTAGCCAGTGTTGTTTTCATTACAGCTAAATAACTGGGAACACAGAATATTCAAACTCACTTTAGACGCTTTTAACATTAAATAAAACACATAAACAGTACCTGATATTATCATTGCCATACTTTGTGTTGCTGTTCCAGCCGCAACATCGCGGAGAATTAGAAATAGTTTCTAAAATACAATATTCACGTGTCGCGGCTGGTTAGGACAAAAACTCAGAATAACATGGAAAGATACCTTTTATCGCATGTCACAGCATCACGTCGTGTCTGGTTAGGACATGGTGTAACACTACATTGTTTCACACTGTACAAGTTTGGCACCTCAATGCGGGGTTAACACCACAAAAGCAGTGTTACACATCCATCCATCCATCCTTTCAGCATTCATTTCAACCTGTCAGATTTTAGTGCTTGAAGCAGAGTGATTGGCATTCATCGTAATCCATCATTTTCCTCAAATTTTTGCAGTAGATATTATGTTGATCCAGTAATGTGTTCCACCAGCAAAATCACTGCTCCTGTTAAGCCTTTCTCTGAGGCAGGCATCCTGAGGCCAGTGTCTTGACGTTGAAGGACCGGTACTGTCTGGGTGATTGTGTAATGAGAATAAACCTGTTCTTCACTCCAGTGAATCATTTAATCATTAAAGTCCTGGATTCCCATCATAAGAAATCTGGCCCCTGGAACCAGTAATTCATTTTAATATGCTCTAGGCGGAAACCATAGAGGTGAACATGAGAACCAAAAGCCATTGTACTGAGACAGTCACCTCAGTTAAAATGCTAATCCACTCACGGGCCAGTGTGGGAGTTTCCCCCTGAGCCAAGTGCTCCGGCGGTTGGATGTCAGATGAGGCGCGGTGATGTACTGCTACCGACCTTTCCTCAAACACACTTCCTGGAGGAGGTTACAAGCCCCCCTGTAGGAGCTGATCTTTGGAGCCCGATGACATGAATTAAGCGGAGCGTGAAGAGCCCAGCGCAGCGAGGCAGTGCGATTTTGCCACGGCCCAAGTGAGTCCCACACCAAGGGTCACTGTAATCTCGATTAATCACCTCCAACAGATGGCCTCCACTGAGAGAGAGAGAGACAGCTCAGGGCTGTGTTGACAAGAGTGTCGCCCCAGCTTTGCTTTACATCAAGCTTTCATCAGTAATTAGTTTTAATTAGGCTAACAGGCCACATTGTCTTTGAGCCGTGATACGGAGCTAATAGGGTTATGAGGGGTAGAAATAATCCTTTTAAACGCAGTAATCTAAGAGTGACCTCTGCACAGGTCGTGGGTTTTGAACGTAAATAATCAGGAATGATTCATAGCTCCGGTTCTGTCGGTCCATATTTATGGATTATTAGCTTTCTTGGCTCGTATCTGTCTTTTCTCACTTTCTTTCTTTTAATTTGGTGCATATTTTTCAATTAATGGTGTCCTTGCTGTTAATCAATTTGAACAAAAGGACGTTTAATAGCTTCTCTAAAGCTCAGTAGCTCAGCTGCGCTGCAACAGACCTCTGGGACAAACCGAGAAAGAGAGAGAGGAGAGCATCAAGGGACAGATGAAGAGAGCTGAAGTTTTATGAGAAAATTTTCCACTTTGAAAAACATACTGTGAGAGAGGTGGAAAGGCTCTCAGGTGTACATCGGCTGCCTGACAGAGACTGAATTTGTCATCTATTTCAATACCGTGTGGCAGAAATGACTCGGAGGAGAGGAATGGAACGAGGGATGAAAAAGAGAGAAAAATCAGCCGAGCCTTATGAGTGAAGGAAGGTGGAGATGAAAGATTTCCTTCCAATATGTGTGTGTCTCCCGTCCAGTGTGTGTGTGTGTGTGCGTGCGTGTGTGTGTAAAATGATGTGTTATGTGGGTCATGTGAAGATAGATCTGCCGCTCGGTAATTGAGGCAGATCAGATTTGTCAGCACAGCAGGAGGCTGTTCTTTGAGCTGACTCTCTCTCTCTCTCATACACTCACACAGTCATGCAGTGATTTTAGCATTGATTAGACCAGTGCCTTCATCATTACAAATGCATCAGAGACAAAAAAAAAAGTGGAAGAGGACACTATTACACACTCCATCGAAAAAGAAACATGACATGGAAATTAATCCAACAAGATGTCTTTCTAATACCCACACACATTTGTAACTGATTGAAGATTACATGGGAAACACAGAACTGCATCAAAATACACTATTGTTCAGATTTTTAAAAAATACTTTTTTTGAAAAGATTTTTTTGAAAGACATTACCAAGACTGTATTTATTTGTTAAAAAATGCAGTAAAACAGTAATATTGTGAAATGTTACTAACATGTAAAATAACTGTTTTCTCATTGAATATATTTTGAAATGTAATTTATTCCTGTTATTGCAAAGAAACAGTTGCTTTTAAAGAAATAGATTCTTTGATGAATAGAATTTTTAAAAGCAGCATTTATTTGAAGTAAATTCTTGCAACATTCTATGTCTTAAAGGTGCCATCGAACATTTTTTTACAAGATGTAATATAAGTCTAAGGTGTCCCATGAAAGTGTCTGTGACGTTGCAGCTCAAAATACCCCATAGATTTTTTTTAAAGGATTAGTTCACTTTTAGATAAACTTTTGCTTATAATTTACTCACCCCCATGTCATCCAAGATGTCCATGTCCTTCTTTCTTCAGTCGAAAAGAAATTAAGGTTTTTGATGAAAACATTCCAGGATTTTTCTCCATACAATGGGCTTGAATGGGCACCAGACGGTTCAAGGTCCAAATGACAGTTTCAGTGCAGCTTCAAAAGGCTTTAAATGATACCAGACAATACCAGACGATGAATAAGGGTCTTATCTAGCGAAACGATCAGTCATTTTTAAAAAAAAAAAAAATTAAAAAATAAAGTTTTATAAGCTCAAATGTTCTCCTTGCTCTGTTCTCGGATGTGCGTTTGTGACGTCACGTAATACGCAATTACGTTGAAAAGGTCACGCTTGACGTAGGTGGAAGTACAGATTCAGTGTTTACAACTTGAACGTGCAAATACTAAGTTAAACGCCGTTTACAAAAAAAGGTAAAACAACAATGTCGAATGAGGAGAAGATGAGTTTTTCGCCCTGCCCTACCTTTTGAACCGGAATACACAGAGGAAGAAATTAGTCAGATGGAAGAGACTGCTGCGGCGACACACACCTTTCAAGCATTGGGCAGACGAAGATCTAACGAGACGTGGTGGTGCACATGTGGCAAATGCCAACAGAGGAAGAATCTAGATGCTGCCACGACTGGACCATTTCAATCCTGCCATTAGAATCAGTCGGTGAGTCCCTGTTTCCATCTCGCTGCATTACCGGACAAAATGGATTTCCACCATTACTGAGCAACAGCGTTTTAAGGGGCTCGCACACCGGATGCGAAGCTCAGCGCCGCGCCATGTCTTTAAAATTCGAACGCATTGTTTCCTATGAGTGTACGCACACCAGCGGCGACATTCGGTGCCTGTTCACGGCGCCCAGGAAGTTGTTCAAAATCCTGCTGCGCCACAGAGCGCCATGTACATTGTTTACATTAAATGTATATTATATTTCTCTCAAATCGTCGTTACATACTGACTTCACCCTGTGCTGCAAGATACATCAGTTTTACATTCTTAGTTTAACAGCTTGAATAAAGTCTAAAAATGTATAATAAACGTAGCCTTTTCTTTCCTTTTGCTTTGTTGTGCCATTTTTCCATGTACACTAACCTCAGTGCGAAATATTAAAGCGTATGTAATGTTTCCCTGTTGATGTAAAACACTCCCATTGTGCTGCTCTTCTATCAGGAGTCGATTCAAAATTGAGCTTGCGCGTATATAATGTGCGCGGCCGGTGTGCGACCCCCTTTAGAGGTGTTTTTGTTCTGATGGAGAAGGGTATGACAGTCTGATGGCACTGACAACACAGGATGGAAGAACCATTAACGTTAGTTGTTTTACCTTTTTTTGTAAACGGCGTGCGTCTCAATCAGCTCCCTAGTTCAGTAGTCAGGGCACTGATCAGGGAATCAAGCGTGACCTTTTCAACGTAATTGCGTATTACGTGACGTCACGAATGCGCATCCGAGAACAGAGCAACGTTTGTGCTTATAAAACTTAAACTTTTTTATTTTTTTTTTAAATTACTGATCGTTTCGCTAGATAAGACCCTTATTCATCGTCTGGTATCGTTTAAAGCCTTTTGAAGCTGCACTGAAACTGTCATTTGGACCTTGAACCGTCTGGTGCCCATTGAAGCCCATTATAAGGAGAAAAATCCTGGAATGTTTTCATCAAAAACCTTAATTTCTTTTCGACTGAAGAAAGAAGGACATGGACATCTTGGATGACATGGGGGTGAGTAAATTATAAGCAAAAGTTTATTTAAAAGTGAACTAATCCTTTAATTATTTTTTTTTAACTGCCTATTTTGAGGCATAATTAGAAATGTGCCGATTCAGGCTGCGGTCCCTTTAAATCTCTCGCTCCCTGCCCTCCCGAGCTCTCGACTCTATCACTGCATAAACAAAGTTCACACAGCTAATATAACCCTCAAAATGGATCTTTACAAAGTGTTCATCATGCAGCATGTCTAATCGTGTAAGTATAGTGTTTATTTGGATGTTTACATTTGATTCTGAATGAGTTTGATGGTGCTCCGTGGCTAACAGCTAATGCTACACTGTTGGAGAGATTTATAAAGAATGAAGTTGTGTTTATGAATTATACAGACTGCAAGTGTTTAAAAATGAAAATAGCGACGGCTCTTGTCTCCGTGAATACAGTAAGAAACGATGGTAACTTTAACCACATTTAACAGTACATTAGCAACATGCTAACGAAACATTTAGAAAGACAATTTACAAATATCACTAAAAATATCATGTTATCATGGATCATGTCAGTTATTATTGCTCCATCTGCCATTTTTCGCTATTGTCCTTGCTTGTTTACCTAGTCTGTTGATTCAGCTGTGCACAGATCCAGACGTTAATACTGGCTGCCCTTGTGTAATGCCTTGAACATGGGCTGGCATATGCAAATATTGGGGGCGTACATATTAATGATCCCGACTGTTACGTAACAGTCGGTGTTATGTTGAGATTCGCCTGTTCTTCGGAGGTCTTTTAAACAAATGAGATTTATATAAGAAGGAGGAAACAATGGAGTTTGAGACTCACTGTATGTCTTTTCCATGTACTGAACTCTTGTTATTCAACTATGCCGAGGTAAATTCAATTTTCAATTCGATGGCACCTTTAATGCATCTTGCTGATTAAAGTTTTAAAAAATAAAATCTCACTGTACCTAAACTTTTGATAGAGTACTCGTATATTGAATGTACAATACTGTGAAAAGATTTAGGCACTTAAAGTGAGGAGTTATTTAAAAAAAATAACTATAATACCTATAATAGTTTTTTATAAATAATCATTATATTTATGTAATAACAGTACACAAACATGACAGTCCCGTACCTACCTCGGTATTGAAGTCCCGGTTCGGTATGGGGGGAGAAAACTAAACACAAAATTGCTTTTTTTGTTTATTAAACAGTGGTTTATTGGACAAATTGTGTGTCTCTCTCTAAATAGATTAAATTATAATTATCTTAAGGATAAAAGAAAAATCTGTATTACACTACAGGGAGCCCTTACAAACACATTTCTATAATATTAAAAGTTACAATTAACAACAGAGCCCAAACTATGCCCAAACTATTCAGTTATTTATTAAAATTTATTTTTAGATATAATAATCAACACACACACACACACGAAAGTAAATTGCACAGGTTTTGCATTGACTTCTAAATCTAATTATAACATTTTTCAATTATTTTTCTACTCTAATTAATTTTTGAAATATAATCATTTGCATAGTTACTGTCATAACTTGTTTTCATTACAAATTTATTTAAACATAAATTAAATAATTAAGACATTACTAACAGCTAAAGTAATGAATATACAGTACAGTCCAAAAGTTTGGAACCACTAAGATTTTTAATGTTTTTAAAAGAAGTTTCGTCTGCTCACCAAGGCTACATTTATTTAATTAAAAATACAGTAAAAAAGAGTAATATTGTGAAATATTATTACAATTTAAAATAACTGTGTACTATTTAAATATATTTGACAAAGTAATTTATTCCTGTGATGCAAAGCTGAATTTTCAGCATCGTTACTCCAGTCTTCAGTGTCACATGATCCTTCAGAAATCATTCTAATATGCTGATTTGCTGCTCAATAAACATTTATGATTATCTTCAATGTTGAAAACAGTTGTGTACTTTTTTTTTCAGGATTCCTTGATGAATAGAAAGTTCAAAAGAACAGCATTTATCTGAAATACAAAGCTTCTGTAGCATTATACACTACCGTTCAAAAGTTTGGGGTCAGTAAGAATTTTTATTTTTATTTTTTGAAAAGAAATTAAAGAAATGAATACTTTTATTCAGCAAGGATGCATTAAATCAATCAAAAGTGGCAGTAAAGACATTTATAATGTTACAAAAGATTAGATTTCAGATAAACACTGTTCTTTTGAACTTTCTATTCATAAAATAATCCTGAAAAAAAATATTGTACACAAATATTTTGATATAAACATACAGTCACTTTTGAAAGTAATAAATACACATTAAATGTTTCTTGAGGAGCAGATCAGCATATTAGAATGATTTCTGAAGGATCATGTGACACTGAAGACTGGAGTAATGATGCTGAAAATTCAGCTTTGCCATCACAGGAATAAATTACTTTGTGAAATATATTCAAATAGAAAACAATTATTTTAAATTGTAATAATATTTCACAATATTACTGTTTTTTACTGTATTTTTAATTAAATAAATGTAGCCTTGGTGAGCAGACGAAACTTCTTTTAAAAACATTAAAAATCTTAGTGGTTCCAAACTTTTGGACTGTACTGTATAAGCTAATATAATGCATATATTTAGTGAAATGCTCCCCTCTAGAGTTAATTTCTCTAGTGAACTAACATGCCGACACTAAATGATTTGCCTGAGGTAAATGTAATGTTATGTGAGATATTATTCTCAAGCTGCTTTATTCATGTTTTCCGCAGTTGAAACACCATTTGAGAGATATCTAGATCATCTGTTCTTCTTCTGCGCTTTTACCTGTTGTGGCAAACAGCATCATAAGTGATATTTGCATTGGACATTCACCTTTCAAATTTTCGTCCTCTCTGTTGTATTAATTCACTCGGATTTTGAGCTAAAGAGATAAAGTTGAACTCGCACAAACACTCTTTAGTAACTGAAAAACCGTGACTGTTCACCACTCACTCATTTTTTTAACTCTGTGTTTAAAAAGCCTGTTGCAGAGCAGCAGAAGTTCCTGCCCTCGATTTGATGGTCCACTCTCATGAAAGTCATTTTGCTCTTGGCTCAACGTCCAGTTCTGCCAGCTGCACATTAATAACCAGTAAAGATAACATGTGTTTCCAGCTCAGTGCAATCACACAAACACCCCCTTCCACCCCTACTGCATATTCAGACACTAGCATACAAAAAATAGAATGTGTTTGCTGCCTTTTCAGAACAGATGTGCTATGAAGCATATAAATGCAGTTTGAAGCGGATGTTCTCTGGAAAGCATAGCATGTGGTTTGGCATTTAAATGCACCAGTTATGTGGTGTGGTTTGGGTTGTGTGGAGGTCTTCAGGGTGTTGGTCCACTGTTGTGGTTCAAAGATGTATTTGAGGTGTAAATAAACAGAAACTAGGGAACTTTGCATTCACTAAGCAATTTATAAGTGAACAACATGGAGGATAAAGATGTTCTTTTTAGTTTTAGTACCTCCTTTCCTTTCCTTTCCTTTCCTTTCCTTTCCTTTCCTTTCCTTTCCTTCCTTCCTTCCTTCCTTCCTTCCTTCCTTCCTTCCTTCCTTCCTTCCTTCCTTCCTTTCCTTCTTTTTATTCATTTCCTGTCCATGTCCTCTTCCTTTTCCTTTCCCTTTCCACTTTTTTCTGTATTTCATTTATTTCCCCCCTTACTTCCCCTTTCCTTTTCACTTCCTTTTGATTCATCATATGATTTCATTTCACTTCCTCCTCCAATTTATCTTCTCTTTCTTTAATCTCCCTTTCCATTCCATTTCTTAATTTCCATTTCTTATTTTATTTTGCCCTCCTTTCCTTATTTACTTGCATTCCCTGCCACTTCCCATTTCCTTTCCTTTCCTTTCCTTTCCTTTCCTTTCCTTTCCTTTCCTTTCCTTTCCTTTCCTTTCCTTTCCTTTCCTTTCCTTTCCTTTCCTTCATTCCTTCCTTCCTTCCTTCCTTCCTTCCCTTCTTTTTCCCCTGCTTCTTACTTCTCCCTTCCTTTCCTTGTCTTTACTTTTATTGCCTGCCACTTCATCTTTGCCTTTACTTCTTTTTCCTTTTCTTTATTTAATTTCCTTTATTTCTTTTGCTTATTTTGCCTTTCTTTTCACTTCATTTTCTTTCCTATTATTTTCACCTACACATCTTTTCCCTTTCAACTCCCTCTTTTATTTCTCTCCATTTCCATTCTGCTTTCTTTCCTTCTTATATTCATTTCCTGTCCATGTCCTCTTCCTTTTCCTTTCCCTTTCCACTTTTTTCTATATTTCATTTATTCCCCCCCCCTTACTTCCCCTTTCCTTTTCACTTCCTTTTGATTCATCATATGATTTCATTTCACTTCCTCCTCCAATTTATCTTCTCTTTCTTTAATCTCCCTTTCCATTCCATTTCTTAATTTCCTTTTCTTATTTTATTTTGCCCTCCTTTCCTTGTTTACTTGCATTCCCTGCCACTTCCCCTTTCCTTTCCTTTCCTTTCCTTTCCTTTCCTTTCCTTTCCTTTCCTTTCCTTTCCTTTCCTTTCCTTTCCTTTCCCATCTTTGCCTTTACTTCTTTTTCATTTCCTTTATTTCCTTTGCTTAATTGGCCTTTTCCCCCCCACTTCATTTTATTTACTTTTATTTTCACCTACTCCCCATTTTCCTTTCAACTCCCTCTTCTATTTCTCTCCCTTTCCATTCTGCTTTCTTTTCTTCTTTTCATTTCCTGTCCATGTCCTCTTCCTTTTCCTTTCTGTTTCCACTTTTCTGTATTTCATTTCTTTTCTCCCTTCCTTCCCCTTTCCTTTTCACTTCCTTTTGATTCATTTTATGATTTAATTTTCACTTCCTCCTCAAATTTGTCTTCCCTTTCTTTAATCTCCCTTTCCATTCCATTTCTTAATTTCTTTTCTTACTTTGTCTTCCCTTCCTTTCCTTGTTTTTACTTACATTCCCTGCCTCCTTTCCTTTCCTTTCCTTTCCTTTCCTTTCCTTTCCTTTCCTTTCCTTTCCTTTCCTTTCCTTTCCTTTCCTTTCCTTTCCTTTCCTGCTCTCCTTTTCCCGTAGGCTTTGATTTAGACTATGCAAGTGTATCATATTCCATTTCTTAGCATGCTGTGACACACATTCTCTTCACAATGACAGTTCTGAAATATGAATCCCTAGTGCCTAATCCATTAGTCTTTCTCTCCTCCTCTCTTTCTTCCCTCTCGATCACTTGCTCTCTAGTTGAATTAGCATGATAAAGTGCAGTAGTTAATTGGAGCAGCCATGGAGTTCATATGTGCCATAACACAGGTAATTTTAATGAATAAGGCTCTCAAGCGCTGATGAATAATGTCCTATTCACACACATTTCTTATACTCAGTTCATCTAAATTGTAGCATGCAATTTACAAACATTTCAGTGTTCATTTGTTTGTTTGTTTGTTTTCCATTTTCATTTTTAAAGAAGTCTGTGTCCCAGAGAGCATTGTCACATACTCATCAGTGTTTGTCTCTGTGTGTGTAAGTCAGTCAAAAACACTCTTTTGTGTGTCAGGTGCTTGGTGCTCCATTAGTTTCTATGATGAGTACTTCAGAAATCTTAAGCAAATTGAATGAAAAGACTAACTCAAAGATGCACATTGATTCAAAACTCCTTCAAGCTTAATAGAGCTGCAGTTTAGCTGTTTCATCCTTTGATCATAATACAATTCATGTTGTCTAAAATCATATCCTGTTTCCTGCATATAAAAGTGCACAAATAATCCAAACAGGAAATGATTTTCCCCTCCGTCAAAGAGCGAGAGACAGCTAGAGAGAAAGGCCTCAGTAAATCTGCTACCGTAGCATCTAAATCTGCCCTCTATTTAGTTCTCATTTGTTTGTTTGATTATTTATTTATGCATTTATTTGTGTTCGCACTGTGCTTTCGCCAACATCTCGAGTGACGGACTGAAGAAAAAGGAGCTGACAGCCGCGCCAGAGGCAACAAGATACGATATTACGGCATGCATGTGTATGTGTGTGTGTGTGTGGACGTGGACCAATTGTGGCAGAATATGTGAAAGGATGAAAAGAGAATGACAGCAATTATTCCAGCCCACACAGCTCACTGGTCCCCTCCTAATGCGATCCAGTCGCAGAGCTCCTGTTCCGCTGTTGCACCTCTCTGAATGCCAGACCAAGACACACACAGAATATTAACATCGCTTATACTGAGTGAGATTTCAGATGCAATTTCAGATCTGTTTAGTGGCTGGAACATCAGAACACAACTGGGAAGGCATATTCATTTTAGCTACGGTTTTTTCAGTCAACTGAAAAAAAAAACTGATTCATTCGAGGTTTCACTCAGTGGTATTCAGACAGTCCATACAATCTTGTCTTCATCTTGGACTTTAAAAGAAGTGTTACAAGTGCAATGAACAGAATATGAATAAAATCAATAATTGAGTCACTCATATCTGCATTTTATCACAGCAAGTAAATAAACAAGATTATATATATATATATATTTTTAAAGTATGCTTAACTGTTACTATGCTGGGGCTTAAAACGGTAAAAACAGTAAGTTCACACAGTCGGTTCACAGAATCAGTATTTTAAAGTTTCTGTTCATGTGTTCCTTCTGTAACATTACTGTTCCGAAAACAGTTTGATTAGAAAACATGCCGGTTAATAATGTTAATTTTTATTTATTCATTTATTTTTTACATATAATTTATACAAGACCTTGAATAGAACTTCATACTAAGAGTTTGTGACTAAACTTCGTAACTCCTGCCTCAATCGTGAATGAAGTGCTGCACACATTTTGGAGACTGTATATGCTTGTTTGATGTACAAGGATAAATAAAGAACTGGTTCTTTAAATAAGTACAGCATTTTCTTACTCAGAAAACACAATGTTTGTAAAGGCTAATGTTTTATGTATTTGAGGAGTGGAGAAGAGTGTCTTAGTCTAAGTGTATTTATTTGCCATCTAGTCATAGCCAATACAGCCTGTGCATTGCACTTCATCTTTTATAACACAAGACTTTGGCCAAATGTATTAAACGACAGGAAAAATTGAGTGCCCACGTAGCTACAATAAACTTTATAAGCTGTATGTTGATGAAAATGTAATGCGAACTGCCTCAGACGTGGCCGTTCTGATGACTGATAAAACACAAATCTCCAACATTTGCTGGTAAAAAACCTCATAATTCCATTTGAGCTTGATTTTGGTAATATATTAATAATATAATGTCACATGTACGTGTCTGATCACATACAAAGCCACAATACTAGCTTTGACAAGTTAGTGTTTAATTATTTTTAAAATACAGCGGTTCTATGCTACACTGCAATTGTCGCTGGTTTCGAAACACACACTACGTTGGATATTACCTGTCATTCATTTTCACTTAAATGTAATGCTTTAACGGTTGGTGACATATCCTTGGAAAAACTCCTAATATCCAAATGCCAGCGCATCGCCATTGTAACTTACCTATGACTTGACAACTGAGCTTTGGCATTTCACTCACATTTTTAATTTTGTTGTAAAATGCTGTATTTTACGAACACATTAGAATATTGTTACGAAACCCTATCAATGGGACCATGCCCTGGAGGTAACTAGGCTTGATAGTGTCACCAAGTTCACCCTGTTTGGACTTCTGTTTTGCACCATTTCCCATCACTAATCTGTCACCACTGATCACCTTCATCATCACTATCAGCTGTGTTCCATTAACCACCTCGTTTGTCTGTGTATTCGTATCGCATTTTTTCTTTTTCGTCACCATGTATTCTCCCTCTTACCTGTTAATCTGCCTTGAGCAGGAAAATTGCTCCCTCGAGGCACATACATGTATAGCAGAATATCTCGACCTTGCACATCAGTCGAACTTCCCGGACAACTGCCTTTGTTCATTTCTCTTCGTTGGACTACCGCGATGCAGGAGCCAGCGACCAACGTAACGACTGAGCGAAACATCGCCACGGAGCCAGAGCACTGCGAGTCTGACCAGGTGTGCGAGTTTGCTGCTACATCCATCGCTGAGGGAGTTTGTGATGAGCGGGAGGGTTTGGAATGGAGCCCCGCCCACACTCCCGCCACTGAGAGTGAGTTCCAGGCAGACACCATGAACTCTCTCTTTGATTTTGGAGAGGATTCCCTACCCCCTTTAATCCCTCCCAAACCTGTCTATTCTATTTTGGATGAGCTGGTCCCACCCAACCTCCCTCTCCCACCTCCTCTCCATGCTTCCACCCAGAATTTTTTTCTCCAGTCCCTCTGTTCTTCACCAGTCCCTTCTCCAGCCCTCAGCCATGCCTGCTACCCAGCCCTCGCTGTCTCCCATCATTCCCTCAGTTCCACATCAGCCTCCTCTCAGTGGCGTAGCTACACCTGCTGTGAGCCAGCTTCTGCCGTCTGTGGAGATCCTGCAGCTCCGCCCCCGTCCTCAGATCCCGTCGTGCCACCTCAGTGCATCGTCCTGACTCCTCTGCCTTTGCTCCTTCGTCCCTTGACTTCAGCAGCTACCATCGAGCTTTCAGCTCCACTGGACTCCCTCGGACCCTCGACTCCACCTGGGTCAGACATCGCCATCTCATCGCCACGGACTTGTGGGTCGCTCTCCAACCCTCCACCCCTTCGGCTCCGTTTGGCTCCACCTTCCCTCAAGCTCCGCCTCAGTCGTTCCATTTCCACCTCAGCCCTCTGGTACACTGCTTCTGTCTCGGGGGGTCGACGCTGCGACTCCGTTGCGGACTCAGAGACCTTCATCATCACTCCACTCCTTCGGCTCTCTGTCTACGTCCAGAGCGCCACCTCCATTGGCTCTGTCACTTCCTCTCGTCCCCAGGGTGGCGTGGAGGCCCTCACCACCATGGCTCCTCCCTCCAGCAACGCCGCCATGGGACACCGTCCTGGCTGTGGCCTGGAGCTACATCAAGACCTTTACTGTTCAAGGCAACCTCCTGGATTTACACCACCATCTACACCTCCCTGGACTTCCCTCTATTCCAGCCCTCTCCCGGACCTGCATCCTCCACTGAAGCCTCCTCCATCCATCTGCCGGCGCGAGGACGTGCCTTTCTGGGAGGGGGCAATATGTCACCAGTTCACCCTGTTTGAACTTCTGTTTTGCACTATTTACCACCACTAATCTGTCACCATAGCTACTGATCACCTTCATCATCACTATCAGCTGTGTTCCATTAACCACCTTGTTTGTCTGTGTATTTAAGCCTTGTGTTTTCAGTTCATCATTGTCCAGTACCGTTCTATGTAAGGTTGTGTCTCATGTTTGCCAGTTTGTAGATTTACTTGCCTGTGGATTTATTAAACACTGTTCTACCCTTTATCTTCCTCTTCATTCGTATTCTTAGAACCAAGCTATAACAGAGTCCTTGAGATACAGAGAACAATGATACCAGTCATAGGTGCCGATCCTGTGTGTTTTCCTCAGGAAAAAATTGGGTAACACTTTACAATAAGGTTCATTAGTTAACATTAGTTAACTACATTAGTTAACATGAACTAATAATGAACTGCACTTTTACAGCATTTATTAATCTTTGTTAATGTTAATTTCAACATTTACTAGTACATTATTATAATCTTGTTAATATTAGTTAATGCACTGTGAACTAACATGAACAAACAATGAACATCTGTTTTTTTATTAACTAACATTAACGAAGATCAGTAAATATGGTAACAAATGTATTGCTTATGGTTAGTTCATGTTAGTTAATATATCAACCAAGTGTTATTTAAAAAATTGAGATATTCTCCATTCATTTTAACCAAAAAAATAAAAATATTGCAGCTTTCAGACATGACTTTCTTCTCATTTTTATTGTTCATTTTTTGAGGCCATTTATATGGTGTTATTTTAATGACAGATGTTGAGAGGGCATTATTGTAACGCAAGAGCGCACCCATGTAACCAACCTCTCTGCTCGCAGGCAAATTTCTTACACTCTGGCATAAAACTGGATGCTCGCTTTCAAATATACAGTGGTCTCATGGCCCTGTACTCTCTCAGATATTAGTTTTGAACGTAATTTCTGTACACCCGTGAATCTCTCCTTGCTCTTTCTCTAAAATTGTCTTCTGTCCTGAATTTAATGTTGCCAGAAGCTTTCAACCACCAGACTTTCACGATTCACTGATGAAACAGTGTACCTTTAAATTGTAAAGAAATTATGGATTCACCTTTGTTTCATGAGATAGCATTTTCAAGCTGATTTTAGTCAGCACGTTCTCTAGTTATTTTATTATTTAATAATTATTTGTGCTTATTGTGTTAAGTGCTTATTGTAATAAATAGGTATTTATTTAATTTTATTTAGTGAACTGCTACTGGTAGTAGGCTATATCAATGAGAGCGCGACTTGCTACAACACTCATGGATAGAATGTGCGTTTGTTTGGTTGGTAATAACCTACTCTTGAAAAACGAACAGTAGGCTACACTATATAATAAATTACTTTTAAAGGGAAACGTTGTTATTGTAGAGTGTTGTTGCCATGCCATTTTTTTTTTTTTTTTTTTTTACGCCGGACTGCTTCACAAATGAGTGAACGCTGGATTTGCACAAAAGATTAACATGACGGCACATGCTAGTCAATGAGCTGAATCAACTCCACAGCAACTACATAAATTTATCCACTAACCATTCAGAAACGTCCAGTTGCATTCTAAAAGTTGTAACTTTTAGAAGTCTCTCCATCAGTGTCCGACGGTTTGAACACTGTAAGGCTGAACACCGTTACTGACAATCTTCATTTTGGCTGTGTGAGATTCTCCAGCTTTGTTGTTATTGAGCAACCGAAGCACGAGCTGTTAAAGTTCTGCCCTCTTTTGGAAAGTGGGCCAGGAGCAGCAGCTCATTTGCATTTAAAGGGACACACACAAAAGGTGTGTTTTTGCTCACACCCAAATTGGGGCAAATTTGACAAGATATTATAAATGATCTGTGGGGTATTTTAAGCTGAAACTTCACAGACACATTCTGGGTACAAAAGAGACTTATATTACATCTTGTAAAAGGGGCATTATAGGTCCCCTTTAAAAGCTTTTTGATTAAAGCTTTTAGACCAAACCATTCTCATTGTTGGTATGATGCCAAGCTGATTCTAAGGCTGTAATCTGCAGTGCTTTGGCATATTGACACCAAACTTTGTATGCCATCATCACCTCGCACTGACCACAACATATTGGTAAAAAGTGATAAGCGATTAAATCGTATTACTGGTGATTGTATTTATGATTTTTCAGCCATTTTGCATAAAATAATCTAAAAATGTCTTAAATTACTCATTGTTGCAGTTGGTCTGATGTTCCCAGCCATGCTTTCATAATTTTGTGCTTGGCCCCTTAATTGTTGCCTGCAGCTATATTTGACAATAAATAAATTCAAAGCAATGGTTCATTTGCAGTTTGAATATCACTACAAAATGCTCCTGTTTGTAGAATAGCCCATCTTCTAATAGAATATATGATTTTTGTTGCTGTGCCCTCTGGTAGTGACTCTATTTTGAGTGTTACCATCAAATCTTGTATGTCCAGTCTGAGTGTGTGTGGTTCAGGTTCTTGCTGGATGAGCTTGGTTGAGCTGCAACAGTATAGATTTAAACAGAGCCGAAAGCTGAAAAGGAAGAAGAGCAGTGGCATGGATCAGAGGCCAGAGGCAGAGAGGTTAGGTCCCATCGGAGGCAGCCCTGCCATAGGTGACAGGCCTGGCTTCGATCTGTCTGTTTAAACTCACAGATTCCACTTCCTCCTGACACTTACTTTTTCAACAGCGTGTTAACTTGTGAAAGGGATTGTTTTCCAACCATTCTCTTTTCACAACTTGTTATCCATCCATTTAATCCATAATTTAATCAGTTAATCCATAATTCATTCAGTAAAGGATGAGATCACTGCTTATTCAATGTGAAGCACAAATTGCTGGTTCTAGACTGCAATGGGTCATTTGTATCTAAAAAGCTTGAAAGGAAGAAAATTGAATCTTTTGTGTAGTGGGATGAAGAGCGGAATGGAAAAAATGGAAGAGGAGAGGGTTTAAAGGGGAAAGAAAAAAATGTCTTTGTTGCATTCAATATAAAATAACACAGGGAAAACAAACCAGGATAGCAGAAAAGCGAAGATGAGATGTTTGGAAAGGCCATGGCCTGAATGCACATGCTAAAGCTGAGATCATGACCTGGGATTGATCCTGTGGAGATGGTCAAGATGCAAGAGAGGAGAATTGTTTTTCATCTGACCTCTGACTGTTTCTTACACGTAACATTGTGGATTTTCCCCCCAAAGTTTGCTATATTCAACATATTCTTCTCAGTTCAGTGTATTGACCCAAAACCTTTTGCAGAGTATAGATTAATTCTGAAGAAAAAAAAAAACATGACATACCAACCTAAAGTGGTCAAGCTGATCAACCAGTTTATTTTACATCTGATATTTTTAAGAAAAGCATAAAAGGAGAATTTTTTTAATCTTCTCACAGGTCTTTTTCATTTCAAATTCCAAATAAGCATAATTAAATTGTCATAAAAAGATCCCCACAATGTCTTTTGAAGCCATGATTGCTTTGTGTGAAGAACAGACTGAAAAAAGTTGTTATTCACTGATAATCCTCACAAAATAATTAGGTGTGTTGTTGACGTAATGACATTTGGTTTTGTGACACTCAGGAATCAATGATGTTTGATGTCTAACCTGTGCCATACAGTAGGTGCCATATTTGATTTGAGAGATAATGGGCCCTATTTTAATGATCTACAGTAAGGGCATGGTCTAAAGTGCACTGTGCAAGTTCACTTAGCCGTGTCCAAATCCACTTTTGCTAGTTTAAGGATGGGAAAAATGGTCTGCGCACCCGGCGCACAGTCTAAAAGGGTTGTCCCTATTCTCTTAATGAGTAATGGGTGTGTTTTGGGCGTAACATGCAATAAACCAATCAGAGTGTCATCTTCCATTCCCTTTAAAAGCCAGTTGCGTTCACGCCATTGCGCATTCGCTATTTACTGAACATGGCGGTATTTGCGAGCGAAAAAAATGAATGCTTCTCTAGCAAGGAAGCGGACCATCTACGGGAAAAGCTAGATTCCACCAAAGCATTTTTATCTTTATTCACACAATAATAATCTTTTACATTGTAATCATTTTATTTTTAATATTTGTCATGTTTGTCTGCTGCTGCGCCTCCCTGTGTGTGTAATAATCAGAGTGTATGCACGTTGTGCACCCGTATAATGCACTCTTAAATAAAAAAAAAAACAAATAGCGCGTCATTGACTTCAGACCAGGTTTCAGTTGGTAAATTTCAGTTGCCTCAAAATAGTAATGTGCCAACAATGCGCCTGAACACACCTGGTTTTCAGACCAACATGCCCATGGACGCAAATGCATTTGCTATTTAAACAAAGTGGCGTAGGATGTGAAAATGATAACTGCGTCGGACTGAAACTAGCAAAAAAACACTTGCATTGCGCCGGGTGTACGATAGGGCCCATAGACTTAACTATTTCCCTCTTTTTTTATCATCACACAAGGTTTTTATGGCTTGAGATTGCTTGCATTATAGTGCATGAGTTGTAAAAGTTATTTTAAAGTAGTTCTTTTTGATAAATTTGCATTTTTGGGGGGCAAACTATTCCTTTATGTAGGGCCCTATAATTTCCGTGATCACGAATCGAGGAATCCATTCATAAAAACGGAATTTACTATATAACGCGGAATGTCACGGAATTTGTCAAATTTTTGATGAATGAATTAAAAGCAGGTCAGTACACTTCAATTAAATCGCGATATAGACTAGTGTCTGTGAATATTAAACCGCAAAAAGACTATTTAAACATGAATCCTGCATGCCTGTGTGCCTCTGAAATGAATGATGCGGAAGCGCAATTCATTTACCTCACACACACTCGCGCGGGGGCGTGTGCACGCTGAAGCACATGCGACGCTTGCGGTGTCCTCTGTCGCCTCACTATATGAACGCACAAATTCATCTCCAGAGCTGCTCTGAAAGTCACTTCATCAGCATTTAACCGCTTCGTTTGAGAAAACTACCGTCATAAACACAGAGAAACTCAAAAATGTAGGCAAACCGTCAAAATAAAAGTTCGATTTAACTTGACAGAAACATATTACTGTTGTACAGTAGAATTTAGATAAATTAAACAATAAATTATTAAAATATATTTTTAAACAATGATCTCAGTGTTTCTTCCATGTTTTAATTTTAACAGTAAAGCTCTGTTGTGCAGCACATTGTTTGGCAAAAGTTTAATTTCATGATTAAAAGCTAAATTAAATGGTATGCGTTCATTTGATTGCCAGAAAAATTTAAATACACAACAGAACTTCTGAAAAAAAAAAAAAAAAAAAAATCATAAAAATATATTTTTTAATTCATAAATATTGTTGTTTTTAGGAATTTAATTAATTAGACATGCTTTTTGATGATTAAAATGGAATTAAACCATTAAAATGGAATCCAGAAAACAGAATTTGGTAAAAATAAAATTTGAGGGGAAAGAATAAAACTTTTATCATAGGACCCTAAAAATTTTTAATTTTTTTGTTAAACTTTTATTAAATTGTTGGTAAATTGGACAAGATTCATTATTTCAATGAATTAGACATGCTTTTTCATTACTAAAATTTAATTTAATCATTCAAAAGAGTCAAAAAATAAATAAAACGGAAAAAACGGAATCCAGAAAAATTAAAACGGAAAAAATGGAATTTGGGAAAAAATAAAACGGAATTTGGGAAAAAATAAAACGGATTTCATAGGTCCCTATTTATGGTGTGTTTTGGAGCTTAGTTAAAGGTTAAAGGTTTGTTTTTATTGCCGTTTTTGGAGCTTGTGGCGACTACAGAGACCGCGTTTTTTTACAGTGTGTTCAGGGGACAGGCAGCCAGCGGATAGTGAGGAGATGTTTGCTGTATGTGACAAAAAATGTTTTGGCCTAAAAACGCGTGACATCGCTTAGAGCACCTTTAATTAGCTCAAGGTCCCAGCTAGCCTAACCAAAGAGGTATGCTGATGAAAAGAAAGTCTTTTTCCCACTCAGAGAAAAAAAGTGACTCTTATATATCACGATTGCATCTTTGCTTCCAGTAGTTGCAACTTTATATCTGACAATGTAACTTTATATCTCAAAATTGCAACTTTATATAAAGTGAATTCACTTTTTCACATATATACCCATAGACAGTAAAAGAAATGGACACAGCGACCCCATTGGAACTCAATTGAGAGAAGTGAAGCCCATTTTTAGCGATTTTTAGCACTTCCGTTTCTGACGCGCAGACTCAAACTAAGCTTGATGACGTCCGCAACCTGTCTGACAGATGTAAATCTTCTAGTAGCTGTGCGTGCAAACTGCCATCGTTAATCTTGCAGAGACGGCGAGCTTGAGCGGGGAGTTCTTTGGCGTGAGTAAGCAGGAGTAAGTATTCTGATTAATTATTTTGTATAGTATTTTAAAATGTAACGCCAGTACGCCATCTCTCTTGACATCTCCCCGATTGCCTGTGAGCTTCTCCTCCTGTCTGTACGGTAATTTCTCTATTGTGCGACAGAGAGTCGAGTGGTTATGACGCAATCGTTAGCCTATTTTTACAAAAATTGTATCTACGGGGCCATAATGTAACATAGAAGGTAATGGAGCCCTTTATACATTGTCGTGTATCTTTAGAAATAAATAATGGACAAATGGTGTCTTTAAACGCCTCAGATGTAAAGTTATTCACTGTCAAAGTGACGCCAAAATGAATGGGAGTCAATGGGGATGCTAACGCAAGTGAAGTTCTGCTACAAGATGGCGGCACCCGGCCGACTTCAACTTCCGGTCGACTTCCTTGGGCACTGTATATACCCTTTATTTTTTTACTCTTAGGCAGAAAGGGCCTCCTATTCATGTAACAAACTAATCAAACACTAGATCAGTTGAAAATGATATATTAGCACTACCTGAGATCTCTAATCATTAATAACTAGTGAGACACCCCATCCATCCAACAGAGAAAACAGAGGTCTGACATTCCCTCTCTCTCTCACACGCACAAACGTTCTTGTCTGCCCCGTTGGCTCCCTGAGTCTGACCTTGACTGCTTGGCTCTTGGTAACTGCAAAAAGTAGTCTCGTTTAAATTCACCAGGGTTGCCAGGCCCTCCCACCTGACCCATTGATCTGGGTGGATTGCAGGTGCGGTATTCATGAGCGCGGCTGGGGATTTGTCCTATAAAGTTAAAATATAGTCCTGCTACGGCTGCCATGTTTTATTCAAAAGCTCTTCTCCCTCAACTCCACCGATCGGGTACCAAAACTATTCAAAGTCTTATTTTCATCTTATTGTCTCTATTTCGGTCTCTCACTTTCTCTTTTTACTGTTACACAAAGCAGCAAAGCACAAAATGTACCACACTTTAAAGGGATCGTTCACCCCAAAATGTAATTCTGTCATTATTTACTCACCCTCATGTTGTTTCAAACCTGTATGACTTTCTGTCTTCTCTGGTACACAAAAGCTGAATTTCTGAATATTCACACATATGGACAGCTTTTATGATACTTTTATGCTGATTTGTTCTCTCACTTTCATTACATAGAAAATATTGCAGATATATATATCAAGTCATAGAATAGCTTCGGTTAACAAAAAGCCCTTTTTTGTACTCTGAGCAGGTTTTTAAATGGCTTCTACTCAGGACTGAAGATGAAACATACTGTTGGTATTTCATCAAATCAGTCACTCAGCTCGGATGGCAAATAAAGCCTTAATCAGGTCTCAGCTTTTTGTCTTTCCACACTCTTTTTCACACAAAGAATTAAAGATCAAATTATATGCAATTTGTCTCAAAGCAGTCAAATCCAAAGAACATGTGCTTTCTGAGTTAATGTTGGCAGTAAGGATTGCAGTAACGTTTTTATACAGGTAATAACCTAAAGCGAATGCTTTGCTTGTCGGGTGCAATGTGCCACATCAGCTGTCAAATAAACAAATATACAAGCCTGTGATGACTGTCCACATTCACTTTACAAGCATAAACCTGAAGTATTCTCACACAAAATGCTCTTGCTGGTCATTACAAGCTTCTGTGTCCACCTCGTTTTTAGGCATATGCACATTTCTGTCCTTTCCACTCATGCCCACATTGTATTAGCATCATTTTATGAATTTACAGTAAATGCAGAAATAAAAACACCACTCAAAAATGAAGAAATCTGACTCCTGGAGTAAGTTGATGACTTTGAAGTTGCCCCCACCCCCAGAATTACAGTACAAACAAGATCTAATTGAGCAAACTCAGAAGAAAAAAACACACCGACAAACCAAACAGGCAGATTTAGTTTCAGTCTTTCTCGCTCATTAGATGCCCAACAAAGCTGCATAAGGTCTATTAAAGGCAACATTGCTTAGAGAGTAATTGCTTGTACAGTAATCTGTGTAACTGCAAATGTGTGCTAGAACTTGAAAATTATATTAAACTCATTTGTGTAATTTTGTTCCTGAGATGAGGAGGATGTGAAATTGAAGTCCAGTGTGAGAGATGTCTTCATTAAAGAACAAACTCTGGCTGACATGCAGTGTGACTCCATGTTGTAATACTTGCGCACGGTTACACTAGAACATGCTCTCACATGTATACGTACACACACACACATTCAGTAGTTCTTCTTTCTAGTCATTGATCTTTCTCACACACATACACACACACACACACACAGCGCACCTCTGAACCCCTTTAATAAGATTGTGAGGTAGTTCTTGCATCTCTTTGCACGCGTATTTATGTGTGTCAGGAAGGGATTATCAGAAGAGTCTCTGAGTTTTAATTTTGCTTCAAAACTTTTTCAATTTTAGAGTTTGAATTTGATCAGAAATATAGTGAAAGTTATTGTTGTGGTTACATTATGTGAAAGAAATTAGATTGTTTCTTGATTTTTGTGGAAATGTTAGTGCTGTGTAAGGTTATACAAATATGATTGCTATACTCTATAATGAATTAATTTAAAATACACTGTAAAAAAAATCCCAGTAAAATTTACGGTAAAAAAACGGCAGCTGTGGTTGCCAGAACTTTACCGTAAAAAATACAGTAGCAACGTAAAAAAAAAAAAATCTGTTAAATTTACGGTAAAATAACGTATTTCATTAACTGATATAATGTTAATTTACCAACCTAATGAAGTACTAATATCTGTTTTGTACCTTTATAATACACTGACAGTCACCAAACACAGTGGTGATAAGAGTCAAATGATGAATCAAAGTTCATCACAAGCAGCTTTTCCACAAGCTGAGATGGACAACACTAACATATCGTTAGCCTCATAGCATAATTGCCTAAGTATCATTTGAAAATGAATGACTTAGGCAATTATGCTATGAGGCTAACGATATAGAAGGTGCACACAGTGTCATTCACACACACACTAAACACCATCATGGTAACATGCATGAAATTTTAAAAATGCAATAAACATTAATTTAACAACATTAGATGTAACATAAAACCCTAATGTACATAACTGATTAGAAAAAAATGAAAAAAAGCTAAGAAGAAACAGTTATTTCAACGAAAATATATCAAATGTGAAGTGTCACGCAGGGAATTGTGGGAATGTCAATTTACGGTTTTTCACTGTAAATTTTACAATGAATTGTTATTTTTCACTTCCAAAAACTGTGAATTTAATGGTATTTTACCGTAAAATTACATTAAATGTACCGTTAGATCTATTACAGTTATTCACCGTATATAGTACGGAAACTTTCTGTAAAACAATTGACAGTTTTTCACCGCAGCATTTTTACAGTCTTTTACTGTTAAAATCACGGTACTTTTTTACAGTGTAGGAAATAATTGACAGATCATATATAACACTGTAAATGCCATCTTAAAATTAAAGTCAATAAATAATACATTTTATTTTGTTTAAAGACAAGGAAGTTTTTAGGACCATCATATGATATTTTGTTTTTATTTATTTATTTATTTATTGAAATTATGACTTTATTTTAATGACAACTAAGCACATGCCTCTGCCCTTCAATTTACAGTACTGTAATGTGAAAAAGTTATATATATATACTCATATTCATGGTAGGAATTATAATTACCTTATAATTCCAAGGAGACGAAGTGACAGCATCATTGAAATAATAGGGTGTTCACAAAAAATATATATAATAAATAAATAAATAAAATGTCTGAATGGAAATATAATTAAGGTAAATGTGTTTCTTTCTCTTTTTTTTTTCTGTTTACTGGGAAATGTTACCAGGACTTACTGGCTTAAATTAGCATGAATTTGAATACTAAACCATGAGGTACAGGAAATCCAACATGGTGAAAGTGTTAATAGTAGAAAGAAAAATGAATAAGATGAGATTAATTGTGAGAAACAGACAACTTCATTATGCCTCATGAATCGGTTCATTTATTAGCTCCACATCTTTTAGTTCTAAATCACATTGTAATATCAGATCGTTTCCCCCTTTTTATTCAGTATAGCTAGCAAGACCCAATTAAAGACAGCTCCATTGAGCGAGAGGAGAATGTCACCAGTGCTCAGCTTGTTCACTGGTTCTCCGGATCTCCCTCCCGCTGGGAGTAAAGCGGACCAGATGAGGGGACATGTCACTGGCTCTCTCAACCTGCTTGTTAGCACAGTATCTCAGCTTGAAGGGCATTTACGGTAGTAGTTTTTTTTCCCCTCTTTCCTTTTTGGGTGCACTTAATGACTCTCAGGCCTCTTTTTTTAGTGCTCTCAAATGAAGAAGTCAGTTAACATAGAGGTTCTCAGCAGGCCACCTCCACCTGCTCTTCTATCACAGTTCAGACTACAATATTTCTTGCTATTTATTTATTGCTTGGTTTAATTAAAAGGAAAAAGTTCAAAGAAGAGAAGTTGATGACTATCTTCAGTTTAAAGCCAATGTTAGTGTATCTCAATTGAACTTAACAAAAAACTTATGACATACCAAAGTTGATACCAAGAATGATAACTATACGCATGTGTGGCAGTTATGTAAGTCTGATGCTTTAAATATTCAAGCTGGTTAAAGGATTGCTCCACTTTTAAATAAACTTTTGCTGATAATTTACTCACCCCTATGTCATCCAAGATGTCCATGTCTTTCTTTCTTCAGTCGAAAAGAAATTAAGGTTTTTGATGTAAACATTCTAGGATTTTTCTCCATATCATTCATTTCAATGGGCACCAAACGGTTGAAGGTCCAAATGGCAGTTTCAGTGCAGCTTCAAAGGGCTTTAAACGACACCAGACGATATCAGACGATGAATAAGGGTCTTATCTAGCGAAACGATTGGTCATTTAAAAAAAAAAAAAAAAAAGTTTAAGTTTTATAAGCACAAATGCTGGCCTTGCTCTTTTCTCCGATGCGCGTTCGTGACGTCACGTAATACGCAATTACGTTGAAAAGGTCACGGTTGACGTAGGCGGAAGTATCGAGTCAGTGTTTACATTACAAGGAGGATCGTATACACATATTCATATGTCTTTGTATCAGTTTATTGTTTAACCCTTTGAGCGGTACGTTCACACATATGGGATGTTTATTTCTGTGCCCCTGGACGTACGGTTCCACATATGGGATTTAGAACGTTCAGCGATGTCACATAACTGCCAGATTCAAACTCTGCTTTCATGCTCTGGCTGCGAGACAGACGCGCGCTCTCTTGTCATCACAGCTATGCAGTGTTTTCAGCCACATAATGTTTATTTTAAGGTTTCAGACATTTAAATATGCATAAGCACCATTTAACAATACATTTGGAGTTTATAAAATACACACTGATGTCAGACGTTAGTGGAAGCATCAATAAACAGTGAATTCAAATATAATTTGCCGACATTTATTCATATCAGACTCACATAATGGGTCTAAGTAACTATAAAGTTTACTCTCTTATTCTTCCAGTTCACCAGCCACTTACTTGCATATATTTCAGGAGAAACTGATGTATTCACCTGCTGTAAATCACTCTGGCGGTCAGTTAGAATATTTTAAACTCACGCTTGAAAGGTGTGCGTATCCTGGGTGTTTTAATATTAGAAAGCCTAAAAGAAAAAAATTTTGTCAGGACAGAAATTTGTGACTTTTCATAGATTTCCTATACACAATCCTGAGCGAATGAAACTGTGGTTGCTACGCCTACGTCAACCGTGACCTTTTCAACATAGTTGCGTATTACGTGACGTCACGAACGCGCATCGGAGAAAAGAGCAAGGCCAGCATTTGTGCTTATAAAACTTAAACTTTAAAAAAAAAAAATTAAATGACCGATCATTTCGCTAGATAAGACCCTTATTCATCGTTTGGTATCGTCTGGTGTCGTTTAAAGCCCTTTGAAGCTGCACTGAAGCTGCCATTTGGACCTTCAACCGTTTGGTGCCCATTGAAATGAATGATATGGAGAAATATCCTAGAATGTTTACATCAAAAACCTTCATTTCTTTTCGACTGAAGAAAGAAAGACATGGACATCTTGGATGACATGGGGGTGAGTAAATTATCAGCAAAAGTTTATTTAAAAGTGAACTAATCCTTTAACCCTTAAATGCATGAATGTTTCACCAATCTACATATTTGGGTCTTTAGCAACCTGGATCTATATCTAACAGAGATGGATCTCTACCTGTCGTGATGGAATAAAACATCCCTGATATTAGAGTAACAATAAAATAAGGCATAGTTGTTACTTTTTGGAGCTTGTTCGGGCAGATGTTTTATACCATCAGAACTCATTTCCCAGTACATTCAGCATCAGGCTCAAATTTATGATCTCAAACATAATCTTAAAATTATAATTTTCAACATCTTCAAAAAAATATTTTGATCACTGACAGCTTCTTCACCAGATCCACCAACAAGTCGTCCCCTTGGAAGTATAAGGTTTTATCTGCATTCTGAGCAGTTCTGAGATATTGAGCTTCAAAGTTTTTGCAATCCATTTAGCAAAAACTATATGGGGAACAAGTTTCTTTCAAACATGAAAATGACAGGGACCCTAAATGTATTCTAAATGTACAATATCAAAATCCTCTCAAATTTGTAAAGGGAGTTTTTAGGAACGGGTCAAACGCAGATAGAACCTTCTAATTCTAAAAAAAAAAAAACACTTTTTGCTTGGAATTATAAGGTTCTATCTGCAATAATTTTCAAGAAACACAAACAGTTTACTTATAATTTGTTTTAAAACACAAAATTAGTGTTGTGACAATGTGTTGACATGCATGAGAAAGTTAAATTTAATGGTTTTTATGACATTTATTTCATATTTCATACGAGTTTTTTCTTGTTCAAGTTAAGCATAAAAGGTAGTGCTAAATCTTTTGTCCAGTGCAGATGTTAAATTTAGTTTGGAATATGGTGGGTAATTTAACACATTATTGAAGGTACCATTTAAGTTTAATTTTCCTTTTGCTTAGACAGAAAGCAGCTACTGTAATACATCTGAGCAGGACTTTATTCCACAGAAAGTGGGACAGGTAAAACGGCTTTCTCTCTAGACATCAGTATTTCTGAAATAACATGATAATGTTTAATGTGGTAATTAAGACCCCATCAATTAAATTATTGACTATTTGACCTTTAAGGCTTAATATTGTAAAATTTAAGACATTTTAAGACTGCTTCAGCAAAGGTGTTTAACAAAGTTTAATAAACATATAATATATAATTCTATATAATTATATAATACTCTATATAATTAAAAATGTTTCACATTTAAAACATTTAAATTACTTAAACTATGCAATAACTCAATTTTTACCAACAATGTAAAATCTAACTTTAATCCAGTGTGCCATAGTGTAGAGCTTTATAGCTACATAGTACATACAGCTCAGTACAAGTACACAGGATGGATCAATGTTAAAACATAACCTAATATATACATAACTTAACCTCGTATGAAAATGACAAAATTGGAATTAAGCAAAGACTGCAAAACCCAAATCTATCCTCTTAATAGCGCTGCTGGCTAATGTGGTGTCTAACTGAAAATAACTCCTCAGCAATCAGATACCACAAAACACACAAAAAGACTGAAATTCCCTGGAATTTGGGCTGCTGTCATTGACAATATCATAAATAAAATAGTCCATCATAAGTTTCCAAAAAACATCGTGTTGTGTGAAATTTAGTCTTCTCTTCACCGATTTAGCATTTTAAACTGATTGTTTCCGCTAATTCGGCGACATGACAAAGAACACTGATCCTTATTGGTCCTCGTGTCTGCATTCGAAGTGCTGATTGGCTCACGCAGATAGAACCTTATAGAGCCAAGTTAGAGTGCGACTTTGTAGATAGAACCTTTTTGTATTCTAAAAAAAAGTACCAAATGTACACAACTTAATGTAAATAAGATGTCACAGAATATGAATATGTGAATAACTCAATTTTGACAAAAATGTCAGATTAGAACCTTATAATTCCAAGGGGACGAAGTGACAGTGACATTAATATTTGATTGCGTTCAGTTCTCTGCAGTGAATCACTGAGCCGTTTCAAGTTTTGCTAATTATACTTCCTATTATTTTGTTTTCTGCCTGCAGTGACTATGAGTGAAACATCTCTTTATCATTGTGTACCACACATTGCCATCTTGTGGAATAAAGGTTAATTGCACTTATTCAGTCATCAAAGATTCAGTTATTGTTGTGCAGAAAAAATATACTTACACTCATACACACCTCGGGTCATTAGTGACCCTATACAATTTTTACCAACCAAAAATGAATGGGAAAACAGGCATTCTTTTATAATTTTCTTATTTTGTCCCTGTTATATTGTTTATAATGAATTTATTTGAGGAATACTAAGAAAGTTGATGTCTAACTTTAAAGAAGAAATGAGGAAGAGGGTAGTGAATGATGTCCCGGGTCACTAAAGACCCGAGGTATGCATTTAAGTTTTAAAGTCGGTAGATTCTAAATGGGTGTCAGTGTTTTTATCATTCACAACTTGAAAAATTATGAGTGATTACAATGATATTGTTTCTCTTTGACGTTATTGTTAGTTGTGGTGTGGACTTCCTTGCTCTCAAAGAATTACAATGATTGTTAAAACTTTATAGATATCATTATAGTTATCCTTGGTGTGAACGGCCCTTTACAGCAACTTGTTTTATTGAAGTTCAAATCCATGGCTCAAACAAATTGAAGGGGACATGTGAATGGGCATGACACTTTTAGCTGTAGTCTTTCAAACCCTTATAATAAAACAAGTCTTCCTTTCTCTTCAAACAAACTCTCCAGCGTTCATCTCAAATTAATAAACTGAAGGGAGTGGAAAAGTTAATTAAATGGGAATGTCCATGTCTACGTCCAGGCTAACATGGAGGAATAGTGGAGATGTTTTTCATTCCATGTTCCTGAGTACATACAACATTGACTGTGAATTGAAGCCAGTTGCGAAGAGGATAGCTATAAAAAGAATTGCATGCAACAATGCTCTGAGAACACTGCACAGCATGAAAGGAGCACACCGCAAAAATTTGCCCCAATAATTCAATTATTCCTTTGAACAAAGAAACGGGAGAGTGAGACAGCTAATTCTCTGCTGCAGTACGAGAAAATCCCTCTGCTTTGTGGTGAATTAAGATCGTCACATTAGATCGCTTTTTAATACACTGCATTTCTGTAATTATGTTATATTTCATGGTCTCGTATTTCATTATAGCAGGATTTATATGTCATAACAAAGCAGAGATAGCCATGAAGTGGCCGGGATGAAGGAACGATGGACAAATGGAGGGTAGCAAAGAGAGATGAAAAGGAAGATAGAGCATCTGTTTTTCATGCCGGTCAGATTACAGGGGCTGACAGCATAAATCTTACTTATTCTCAGATGGAGAAAAGGAGGAGGGCAGGGAGACACTCACAATGCTCTCCTGAATTTCAACATGTTCAGTTGGCAGGGAAACCAGTCTAGCAGGCTCAGAGGAAGTGAACACGGTGACATTCAGGCTGTGGGTCAATTTGAGAAATTCAGTTCTGACTCAAATATCTGTACTTACTTAAGTTATTTCTGGACATCACAGACCTCAGAACTACTAGTTTAGCTCAGTTTCAAAAATGTGCTTCCTTTTTTAGGAGAATTGTTGAAATGCCCATGGATTAAAACCTGAATGAGTGAAATCCTAATCCTGATGCCTTTTAATAAATCTTTTGGTCACGTCATCATCATCATCATCATCATCATCATCATCGTCATCATCATCATCATCATCATCATCTACTTTACATTTATTAAGCAGTCCAGTAGAGTTGGACAAAATTCTACATTTCAAAATGTTTTTTTATTATTATTATTATTATTATTATTATTTTTGTTATTATTTTTCTTATGATTGTGAATTTGAATTGGCCAAAAACTGCATGATGGATGGATGGATGGATGGATGGATGGATGGGTGGATGCCAACAAGTAATTAAACTTCTATTTTACATACACTGTAAACCCAAATAAGTTGGGCTAACTCAAAAAAATTTGAGGTAATCAGTTACATCAAATTTTTTGAGTTATAATGTTCCCAAATTTAAGTAAGCAGAACTATCATGTGTTGAGTTTGTAGTGCTCACGCATGTTAATTGTTCCTAAATTAGCTAACGCATACATTTTGATAGCAATTAATAAAGTTTTAGTTAATTATCTTTTTCTTTTTTTTATCTAATTCAGAAGATTTCTTGACATATGTCAGTGCTGTGAACTCAAAAGTACTCAAATACTCAAAATAGTCAATTAAACTGAACTAATTTGTTTAAGTTTGTCTTACTCAAACCAATTAAGTAATTTGAGCGTTAGGGATTACAGTGTATTTATGTGGATTGTAAATGTTTTATGAATTCAAAGTGTTATATTAGCTACAGTAATTTAATAAAGTGAATTGAACAAACATCAAAATTGTTCAATAAATAATACATTTATTCAGCAAGGATCCATTAAATTGATCAAAAGTGACAGTAAAAACATGTACACATATATTGTAACGTATAATGTTACAAAAGTTTTCTATTACAAATAAATTCTGTTCTTTTGATTTTTTTTTTTGTACTGACCCCAAACTTTTGAACGACAGTGTAGATAGGTGGATAGATACAGTACATACATACTGTAGATATACATACATACATATATAGATACACAAATAGATGCTTACATAGATGCATAGATGGGGAACAATAAAAATAATTTAAAACACTGATAATGAACAACGATTGATTGCTCATCCAATTGATTACCCTAAATAATGTGTTTGATACTATCAAATTACAATTTAGCATTCTGTTTGCTCCAATTATCAGTCAGTCCATTAATGTAAAAGGCTCTTTCAATTAAATGATGAAAGGTGTATAACCCTACCCTGGTATTTTATTATATTCAGTGGAATATGACAGTCCTGTGTGCTCAGTCTTGAAGGACCGTCCACATTTACAAACGGGGTGTGCTTATTATGTTGCTCTCCATTTGTCATGAAGAACCCCATTTTTTACCATAAAATGACAAATGGGACACCCTACACTCTCGTGGATTTCACAGAGATGTACGAAGGAAGACCACAAGCCCCCATAAAGTTTGCCATTTGGGGCAAGTCGGGACAACTTTTATTGAAAATGCTGTTTCTTAGCTGTCATATGTGTTGTTTTTCAGTCCGTTGTGATTTATAAATGAAACCTACATAAGGAAAGATTGATTATATGTGGACAAATGCAACACTAGGTTAGTCACTAAGAAAGCCTGCCTCAAGAAATGTAAATGTATACAGGGATTGATGTTTTCTGTCTGCAACACATAAACACAAATTGCATCTCCCGTCTCTTATTAAGTTTTCCAGCTACAGTACAATGAACATCCACTCTACTAGAGCACTAGACATCAGGTGCTTTGACTGGCAAATTTGGCAAGCGAATGATAATACTCAAGCACTTTGACTATTATAGAGCTACATCTCAGAAGCAAAGATTACCGCACTCATCATTTTTTGTGATGGCTTTTACCTTAACAGTTGGGACTGAATGAATACCTTTGGTGGGTTGGAAGTTGAAAGACACGTCTCTCTGCCAAAGATGTAATTTTCTTCCTTTTTTTCATCCCTTCACATTTGAAAAGAGACTCCAAATTTCGAATTCAAAGGCTGAGCCATTTTCAGAGATTTCATTAATCTCCATCATATTATTTGGTAGGCCTTAGATCTTTTGTACAAGCAAAGTTTTCAGTTCATGGCTTACTAATCTTTTGGGTTTGTTTAGTTACTGGGACTTTCAAAATGAATTTCAGCATATTTACATGTTTGGTACTACCCAGTGCCCCTCAAGTAATTGAGCAAGCAGATTTGAGGTAATGAGATACAAGATACAAGTTACAAGATATTGGCAGCAAGATGCGGCCTGTTTGAAAGCATTTTAGTCAATTAATTGTAGGGTCTGCGCAAAGCAACTTGCCCGGTCTGGTTGAAATTGGCCTTGCTATTACTTGCAAGTTTACAGAGCTGGTGTTGGGAATTTTCATTTTTTTGCTTTCATCTTGTGGTCTGCATTTCAATAGGATGTATGACCTTTCCACAACATTTCCACTGCGTTTCAGCTATGTGTGCACACAGGATAGAACTTAAGAATCAGGTTTGATGGCTTGATGGTTTGAATCCCAGTTCTGACAGGCACTCATGAATGAGCAAACAGTGGTATGACTATCCATAGTCCTGCTGGGTGCTTTGGCTCAAGATGTCTCCAGAGCTTTATAATGCAGTGGCTTTGACTCTCACCTTTCTGTGTGTGTGTGTGTGTGTGTGTGAGGATCTTCTCTAGTGAACAGCATCAGAACACACACACAGTGTCCACAGTCATTCTATTTTATATTACCATTTAAAGTTTAATAGTGCTGCTGAATTTTAATCATGAATTAGTCTTAATGAAGACAGAATTGGGCTTCCGAAAGACAGAAAAGGGTGAAAGATTGCCTGTGTTGTGCAAATTAAAACAAAGAAGAGAAAGAAAAGAGTCTCTCACAGAACAAAGAAATTTCAAGTACTTCCTGTTGTAGATGTAAGTGGAGATACCTGAATCACCAAATAGCAAGGTATTTAAAAGGAAAATTTCCGTTTCGGATGTTAAGATTAAAATCTAGTTTAAAATAATCAAGACATGTTTTCCGAAAATGTATGTTTTTTACTAAATGAACACATTTATATACATCAATATAACAATACATAGTAGGGGTGCAACAATACCCTCATGTCACAATTCAGTACATATCACGATACTGAACTCACGATATACTCCAAGACACATGGTAAAAGGATAACAAAAAAAAGTACTGTTGTTTAAAATGCTAAATTTGGTATTATCACATTGAGAGTGGAAATGAATAGGCTTGGACTTGGTGCTGGTAACCAAATGCACGGGACAATGTTGACACCAATAAAAATATCCATCATTCTAATGCTGAAACACAGATTTATTTTAGATGTTAGCACTCTGTCACTGACTGGATATATTTAAAATAATGTTTTACCAGTAACATAAGACATTTGACATTATCAGGACCCACAAATATTCCCTTATTGCATTATTATACATTATATTCAACATTATACACAGTAATTTTCAATTTGGGTGAACTATCCACGATACATGTTGTCACTATCCACGATACAATATTGTTGCAGTTTTGTATTGCGATATATTGTGACAATATATTGTTACACCCCTAATACATAGTATATTATAAAAGTGTGTGTGTGTGTGTATGTATATATATATATATATATATATATATATAAATAAATAATATGCATTATTTAACAAGTGCATTTATGTTAAACTTGTTAAACTTTACCTGCATTTTATTTTATTGTTTTAAGTCATTTATAAGCAACATACAGGGCCCTATAATATACCCGGCGCAATGCGACGCAAGGCGCAGCGCAAGTGTGTTTGCTATTTTGCGTCCGGCGCTATTCGCGTTTTCCCGTTCAGCGCCACGTCCTTAAATTAGTAAATGCATTTGCGCCAGTTAGTGCGCCCATGGGCGTGCTGGTCTAAAAAAGAGGTGTGTTCAGGCGCATTGCCGGCGCATTGCTATTTTAAGGAGCTGAAAATAGACTGCGCTATAGACCAACTCAAACCTGGTCTAAAGTCTAAAGTCAATGGCGCAATATTTTTTTGTTAGAGCGTGTTGGTAGAAACTGCACCTCTGGGCGCGTCCACAGTGCGCGTTGACTTTGCTTATTACACACAGGGATGCGCATCACACAAACATGCCAAATATTAAAAACAAAAGGATTACACTGTAAAAGAATATTATTGTGTACATAAATATAAAAATGTAATGGTGAATAGTCATTGCGTGTATTAGAATTAGGCTACCTATTTTCAATTCAGCCTATTACTACTTATAATGATGAACGAAATTGGCTAATTAATTGAACAATCGTGCCAATACACACACATATATATTAACTGACTCATCGCGTGTACACCATGTAAATAGCAATCCTCTTAAAGGGAATGGGAGATGA
This sequence comes from Megalobrama amblycephala, assembly GCF_018812025.1. Classification (NCBI taxonomy): domain Eukaryota; kingdom Metazoa; phylum Chordata; class Actinopteri; order Cypriniformes; family Xenocyprididae; genus Megalobrama; species Megalobrama amblycephala. Next base: position 30,229,224 of record NC_063055.1, read on the forward strand.
CTCTCTGATTGGTTTATTGAACGTTACGCCCATTACTCATTAAGAGAATAGGGACAACCCATTTCAAAAATGCGCCCCGGCGCACGGACCGTTTTTCCGTCGTTAAAATAGCAAAAGTGGATTTGGACACGGCCTGAGTGCACCTGCGCCGTGCGCTTTACACTTTGCGTTTAGATCATTAAAATAGGGCCCACAGTGTTTGCATTTACATTTATAAACATTTCTTATATATAAAACAAGTAAATATGTAATATGTAAAATTGCATTAATTGCAAATTGCAAATTAATTGCAAAATTAATTGCATTTATAAATAAGTTGTATTTACCTACATATACCTACACTATTTTTATCTATTTACTTGGAATAGAGAGAAATAAAAAATGTCTTTACTGTCACATTTGATCAATTTAATGTCCTTGCCGAATAAAAGTGTTAATTAAAAAAACATTTAATTACTGTAAATTGTTTGAACAATTTGCAAATGCATTTTACACATTCATAAAAATTACCTAAATTATAAACATTATTTATTTATTTATTTATAAACATTTTAATACAGTAGAGATTGTCCATAAATGTTTTAGTGTGGACATTGAGAAAAACTTAATGAATTTGATGAATTTGAATTAATAAATAAATAAATAAATAAATAAATAAATAAATAAATAAATAAATAATAAAAAAAACAAAACAGTCTAAGCTGATTTGCGTGAAGGAATGATCGTACCGATTGTTACGTAGCTGTCCTAATGTCCTCATAATAAAAAGTACACCAAAATAAAATCATCACAACTTTTAAACTGTAATTTTTTTTCTTATTTTCAACCCACTTTGTATTGTTACAATATCGGTAGTATATGTAAATGAACAGTTTACTCAATCTCTGGGTTACCTGGACCAAGAAATTCACATTTATTTGTCAGCAAAAGTCTGCCTAATGATGCAAATGCTTCATCTGGCGGACTTTTGACAGCTCCAGGGCTTTCGAGAAAATACAGATAATACTTCCACATGGTTGTATCCTCAACCAAGGACAATTGATTGACAATCCATAGAGGGTTATTAACAGAACAGATAGTGTAAGGATAAGTTTATCACTGAAAATTGTATTGTACTATGTCTACTCATTAAACAGCATTATGGTAAAAGTGGAACACTATGGCAGCAACTTTCTTACCTGTACGCAACAGGCTTTTGCTTCAGGGGTTGGGCGGAACTGACAGAACGAAAGTTCTTTTAGATTTGCCATTGCGGCATTCTCTCCATTTTACGATCTCTCCATTTTACGATTCTTTGCAGTCTTTAGCCACTGCCTACAATGCGCTGGATCCTTCACTGGAAACCAAAAGTAACTCACTCACACTAGATCTTAACTTCTTGAATTGTACCCAGGAACGATACATGTCAACACCATTGAAAGTTTGCTAAGAAGTATTTCCTACTAAAGCAAGGTGGTATTTGACTCTGGTCAAGCACATCTATAGCAGACTGGTGGGAGTGGCCTTTTTTCTCTGTTTTCTGTCAGGTAGCACCAATTTCCAATTTTATTTTTTATTTTATTTGCCATTCTACTGCATTTATTGAAAAGCCATTTTTTCTAACAGTGAAGTACACCTTTAATTGTACATTTCCAACACAATGTCCAGAATACTTTGAATGTAATTTTCAATACACTTGTGTACTGCTCAGCCTTATTTAGATTTAGATTATGTAGTTTCTGTCATAGTGTAGTCTCAGGTCATTGACATTAACCTTTCAGGCAACTGGCCAGAAAAGCCTCTTAGTCTAGTCAAGGTCCCTAAAATGAACAAAAGCAGCCATAAGAGGCAGAACTCAGCATCTGGCTGTGATGTCCTTGAGAGTGAGCTTGTTTCATAAATTCCTCCATTAGCTCCTGGGCTTCCCCTGCAGCATGCTTTCTATCTAGCCCATTAAAACCCAACGGGGGACAGGCCTGTAAACAGTCCAGCCCCACAACTTTGATAATGGCCGTGTCTGTGTCTGTATCCAATTGCAGTAGCCGTCTCAGTCCTCTCCCCTCTCTACGGACGTCCCACTGTGGCTTATTACCAGCATGCAGTGATCTCGTTCTTGCTAGCAGCTAATGTCCTGCTGCTCACATTTATCCTGCTGTGAGGCTCCTAACCCCAAACACGCAGACTTGCGATACACACGCACATAGACATGTCCACATGCTCTGGCTCTCTCCCAAGGTCCACAGCCATTTAGCCCATCAAGTACAATGATCTTAGCGGGAGGGCAGACAGAGGTTTGTCGGCATTCAGGGCAGAGAGCATAAAGGGAGAGAGGGGCTGTGGATGAAGCGTTTAGTAATGTATGAGTCAGGGATTTCCCTCAAAGTGTTCACATTGTGGGCTAAATTGTAATGAACAGAACAGAGGCTGTTTTAAAGGGTTTAATCTCCTTAAAGCGTTAGTTCACCCAAAAATGAAAATTCTGTCATTTATTACTTACCCTCATGCCGTTCCACACCCGTAAGACTTTCATTAATCTTCAGAACACAAATTAAGATATTTTAGTTGAAATCCGATGGTTCAGTGAGGCCTCCATAGGGAGCAATGACATTTCCTCTCTCAAGATCCATTAATGTACTAAAAACATATTTAAATCAGTTCATGTGAGTACAGTGGTTCAATATTAATATTATAAAGTGACACGAATATTTTTGGTGCGGCAATAAAAAACGACTTATTTAGAGATGACCGATTTCAAAACACTGATTCGGGAAGCTTCAGAGCATTATGAATCAAGTGTGTCGAATCAGCGGTTCGGAGTGCCAAAGTCACGTGATTTCAGCAGTTTGGCGGTTTGACACGCGATCCGAATCATGATTCAATACGCTGATTCATTATGCTCCGAAGCAGTGTTTTGAAATCGGCCATCAAAAATATTCTCGTCGCTTTATAATATTAATATTGAGCCACTGTACTCACAAGAACTGATTTAAATATGTTTTTAGTACATTAATGGATCTTGAGAGAGGAAATGTCATTGCTCCCTATGAAGGCCTCACGGAGCCATCGGATTTCAACAAAAATATCTTAATTTGTGTTCCGAAGATTAACAAATGTCTTACGGGTGTGGACGAGTGTGTGTTTGTGTGTGGGTATAGTATACAGTATTTACTGTATATTTATTTTTATGACAAGGCAAGGTTAGTTCAGGTTGAAAAATATAATAATATTCAAAAGGTTAGGGGTCAGTACAATTTTTTTTTTAATGTTTTTGAAATAAGCCTCTTATGCTCATGAATGCTGCATTTCTTAGATTAAAAAATACAGTAAAAACAGCAATACTGTAAAATATTTTTACAATTTAAAGTGAATGTGTTCTATTTTAATATATTTTATTATGTCATTTATTCCTGTGATGTCAGCGCTGATTTTTTTAACATCATTTCTCCAGTCTTCAGTGTCACATGATCCTTCAAAAATCATTCTAATATTGTTGCTGTCGGGTAGAAACCTTCTATCTTGATATTTTGTAATTTTTATTTTTATTTTTCCATTATTCATTACTAACTGGTCACACTTTACGTCTACATGTGGGGTTTTGCAAATATTTAACCAATGAAAAGCACTGAAAAGAGTGCCTCTTGCTGATTCCTCTATCATGAATGAAGTGCTGCACACAGTTTGGACCATCTCTGCTTGTTTCAAATGGAAGGTTAAATAAAGAACTGGTTCTTTGTATAAGTACAGTGTTTTCTTTACTCAAGAAACACTATATATAAAGGCTAATGTTTTATGTATTCAAGGAGCAAAGAAGAGTCTCTTAGTCTAGCATTTGTCTCTGAATCATTGCCAATACTGTCCTAAATAGCCAGTGTGAAGCAAAAGTGAGTGCTCACAGAGCTAAAGTAAATTTTGTAACCTATGTTGATGAAAACATGTTGTGATGCCTCAGATATGGCCTGACAAAAACACTCATGTTTGACATTTGCTGGTCAAAAACCTTGTAACCTTTTTTTTGCTGTAAAATGTTAATATAATTACACATGCAAGTGTTTGATCACATATAAAGCCACAATATCAACTTTGACAATGCAGAGTGTTTAATTATTTAAAACATACACTTCTTCCCTTATTTCCTGAAAATAAAATATTTTTAACTGTATTTTTCTGTTTTATTATCCAAGAAGAAAGAGACTATGGAGTAATACAAGACATTAAACTGATCAGACTCAAGCATTCTAAAGAGCCATTTTGTGTGTGTGTGTGTGTGTGTGTGTGTGTGTGTGTGTGTGTGTGTGTGTGTGTGTGTGTGTACATGTTCAGCTATTCTTATGAGAGCCACATTTTTTTTAATTATCCTCAAAAATATAGTAAAACAAATAAAAGGAGGACATTTGAAGTTGTCCTCCCTAGTTGAAATGCTCATAAATCAGCCAAATCTTGTTTTACTTTAAATCCAATAATGTCACAAGGTTACGTTTGATAGTAGGGTATGGTGAACACCATTGCATTTTGAGAGAGGTCCTCACTGATAAAATCTGAGGTCTCTCTGTGTGCATCTAAACTTACTTAGCCATACCCTAAGGACAGATTTGCTAAAAAAAATGTCACCAAATGTTAGCTAAATATGACAAAACCTCCTTTTGGGATGCCCTAAAAGAGATAAAGTCTATAGTGGCTCATACATAAACTAAATAATTCTTTATTTTAAATGCAAAAAGTTTTCTTTTAGCAAAAGAGATATTGCATACATTTTCCATTTGCGTCCACATATAAACATTTATTTACTCTGAGCCAAATTCTGTCTCAAGTAAAATGCCTTCACAGATTTCACTGCTCTCTTTCACTGTCTTTAAATTATTCAGCACACAAAAACATCTCAAACATTTATAAGCCCATTCTTAGAGGGATGCATGAGAAGTGTGACCTCCCTGTTTGCCATAAAGGACTGGCTCAAACCGAATCAAGATAGTGGATCAAAGCATGAAGACACCACAGTCTCTTTAACCGGGGATACACACTGACATGATCCAGGAATTAAACAGAAAAAGAGAGTCTTCCAGTAATAGCATTACAGAAATGACAGGGAATCAAGCCTGTAAAGAGCAGATCAGCTTTAAAAATATATAATATGGGGGAAAAATGCAGAGCTGTCAGGACAAATTCATTTTTTCCTCATTCTTTTCCTCCCTTTTCACATACAAAAAATATGAAAAGGAAGAACTATCGAAGACAAGATAGAGATACAGAAAGTGGTGCTCGTGGTAATGAGAATAATAAGGCAGAGAGTTGGTAAGATGGCGGTAAGATGAGCATGTCATTACGCATTCATTGAGATTAGGTTATGTCATATCTTGCTCTCTTATAAAAGAGTGAAATAAAGAGAAAGAAATGAGGATGGAAAGACGGCGCTTACAGTGAATGAATACCGTCTGATTGCAGTAACTGCGCTGCCGCTGTTGGACATTGAGGGCAAGCAGATTGGTTAATTGAAAGTGATCTGCTAATGAGGTAAATTGACTACATTACCAATGTCTGCCTGTCTCTCAGGGATGGCACAATGGGGGCTGAGTTTCTCATGCTGACTGTAATGGTCTCAATTATGTGGTTGTCTGAAACAGTGTGTCTCTGTGGCTGAAAGGTTAAGGACTCGGGCTGTTTCTCTTCTAATGAACCCCTCCCCGAACTGTCAAACCCAATGCCCCTCTGCCTCCTTCCTCTGCTCTTTGACTTCCTCTTCTTTTCCTTTTGTAAGCTGAGTGAGTGAGTGAGTGAGTGAGTGAGTGAGTGAGTGAGTGAGTGAGTGAGTGAGTGAGTGAGTGAGTGAGTGAGTGAGTAAATGAGGCTGATGGGTGGGTGGTGGATGGGAATGAAAGAAAATGGAAAAGAATGAATGAAATGAATGAGAAAAAAACAAATGAATGAGAAAAGGAAGGATGGAGGAGTCACGGACGGAAGGAAAGGAGTGAATGAAAGAACAAATGAATGAGAGAAGAAAGTAGGGAGTCAGGGATGGAAAAGAAAAAGAGTGAATGAAAAATTAAAATGAGGTAAAGAAGAATGGAGGAAGGATATAAAGAAAGAAGGAAAAAAGAGGGAGTAAAGATGGGATGTGGGGAAGGATTGAAACAATGAATGAAGTATAGATGAAAAGGAAAAAAAATGAGTGAATGAGAGAATGAATTTGAATGGAAAGAAAGAAGGAAAGAACAGACAAATGAATGAAATTAAAGGATTAGTCCACTTTTAAATACACTTTTCCTGATAAATTTACTCACCCCCATGTCATCCAAGATGTTCATGTCTTTCTTTCGTCAGTCGAAAAGAAATGAAGGTTTTTGAGGAAAACATTCCAGGATTTTTCTCCTTACAGTGGATTTCAATGGCTACCAACAGGTTGAAGGTCAAAATTACAGTTTCAGTGCAGCTTCAAGGGCTTTAAACGATACCAGATGAGGAATAAGGGCCTTATCTAGCGAATCGGTCGGTCATTTTCGAAAAAAATACAACCGTTTATGCTTTATAAACAAAATATCTCCTTGAACGTACTTTCCGCTTCCGCATTCTTCATAACGCTTACGCTGAATGTTCTACGCCTTCCCTATTCTACTTACGGAACGAACGCGGCGCCAGTTTCGTTTTTTTCCGTAACTTGAATAGGGAAGGCGTAGGATATTCAGCGTAAGCGTTATGAAGAATGCGGAAGCGGAAAGTACGTTCAAGGCGATATTTTGTTTATAAAGCATAAACGGTTGTATTTTTTTCGAAAATGACCGATCGATTATGAATAGATAAGACCCTTATTACTCATCTGGTATCGTTTAAAGCCTTTGAAGCTGCACTGAAACTGTAATTTTGACCTTCAACCTGTTGGTAGCCATTGAAATCCACTGTAAGGACAGTAATCCTGGAATGTTTTCCTCAAAAACCTTCATTTCTTTTCGACTGAAGAGAGAAAGACATGAACATCTTGGATGACATGGGGGTGAGTAAATTTATCAGGAAAAGTGTATTTAAAAGTGGACTAATCCTTTAATAAATGAAGGAAGAATAAAAATGAAAAAAGGTGAAGGAAGGAATGACTGAACCTGAAATGGGTGAGTGAATATATGACAGAAATAATGAGAGAAGGAAAAAAGAATGAATAACTGAAAGGAGGAATGAACAAACATGAAGAAAGGATTGAACCAATGAATGAAAATAGTAAGTATGAATGAATGAAAGTCTGGTACAATGAAAGAAGAAAGGACTGAATGAAAGAATAAATGAAGGAATGAATAATGGACAGATAAATAACCTATTGAAGTAGGAATGGAGAAAAGAAGGAAATGGGAATGAATGAATGATGAGAGATAGGAGTGAGTGAAAAAAAGAATGAATAAATAATGACAGGAAAGGAAGGAGAAAGAATGGAAAGAATGAACAGGTGAATGAAACAACCAAAAAAAAACTAAAAAAGGAACAAGGAAGGATGAGGAATAAATGAAAGAAGGAAGGAACCGATAAGAGAATTAATTATAGAAGGAGTAAGGATGGATGGAAATCAAGGAAGAAGACAGGAATATAAATGAATGAAGGATAGGATTGAATCAATGAATGAATGATGAGTGGGTGGAAAGAAAAAAGAAGTGTCTGAAAGAACAAATGAATGAATGGAAAGAAGGAAAGAATGATTGAAGAAAGGAAGGAGGGGGAATAAATGATGGAAATAAGGATGAAAAGAACAGATGAATGAACTAAATAAATTTATGAAGGAAGGATTAAAAGAAAAGAAAAATAAAGGAATGACTGTACTAACAAACAAGTCAATGATTGACGTATGAAAAGAATGAAGGAATGAACAAATTGACAACTAAATGAAGGCTTTGAACCAATGAAGAAAGACAGTCAGAATTAATAGAGGCATAAATGAAGGAAGGAAAGCCTGAGCCGGATCATTGAGTGATGGAAGGAATGAAGTAAGGATGTTTGTTGTGTCTGTGCTCACAGGAAACAGAGATCCTGAACACTGCAGTGCTGAACGGGAAGACGGTGGCAGTGCCAGTGAAGGTGGTGACGGTGGGCACAGACGGGACGGTTACGGACGTGTCAGACGCTGTGCAGTGCCAGTCCACTGATGAAGACGTGGTTAAGGTCAGTGTCTTCTTGCCTCCTTCAATTATAATGATTCACTCAAATGAACAGCTGAACCAAAGCATGCTGTGGCATGTTGACTTTTAATCAACATGATAGTATTCAAATGAAGCTCACAATCAATTTCATTCATACTTAATGAAGTTTTTCCAGTGATTAATAGAGGTGATAATTATTCATCATGTAGGGACACGGACACTAATTACAAATGCTTCAAGAATCAATCTGAACTTGAATGGAAAATTTCTTTTCCTATCTTGACTGAATTAAAATGTTCTCCACCTGTCTGTTCTCACTCTGACACTCATTCAATGGAGATCCATTTCTCACTTTTTTTTAATTACCACGTTGCAAAAAGCTGACAAGATGTCATGTGATGTCCTTTGTGAAAAAGTACACTTCAGCATACTTTTAAAAACATTACTTATAATGGAAATAATATACTTTAAAATTATATAATTACAGTAAGTACAAACTGAATGTAATGTTTTCATACACTTAAGTTGCATGTTAATTGCTATTGATTGCTATGAAATGCAATTAGCTGAACTTTGGAGTGCTTGTTGACCCACTTAAGGGGATAGTTCACTCAAAAATGAAAATTAGTCCATGATTTAATCACACTGAAGCCATCTTAGGTGTATCTTCTTTCAGACAAACACAATCGGAGATGAAGATGGGGCTCAAGATTCAATTAAATCCCAAAAAAAGTGTATCCATCCATAATAAGGCCACGTTCACACAGCAGCAGAATATGGTTGTCAGTCCTGTATTTGAGTCCCTAAAGGTGCTAAATAGGATGTTTTGTTTTATACATTTTTGCAATGTTACTTGAAACTGTCTTTACTAACTGATAAAAGACTATTTATTAGGTGCACTGAAAGTAATAATATTAATATACATCATCTGTGCATGAGGTAGGGCCTTAAAAACATCAGCCATACGCGATCATCGCGTAAACGATTGGCCCTCTGGCTTGTCAATCACTGCCGTGACGTTCCATGTGAGAGACGTGCGCGGCTGCGCTCTCCAGTAACTTTCCACACTCTACAGGCGCCGCATGCAATGTTTTTGTCAGGAGACAGGAGTAACAACTGCAGATTATGAGTTACCTGCGGTGAGTCCGACATAATGAATCCACTAACACGACACAGCGAATGCCGGTGGTAAACACTCGTGTTCCAATGCTCGTGCATGGGTTTTGGGAGGCGTTCCTTTTAAGTGAGCTGTGAAGGAGGGGGGTTGTTCTTACGCATGCGCCCATTTCAAAACTCATAACAGCTTTGGCCAGTTGACGAAAAAAATTTCAAACGGTTAACAGTTATTTCAGTAACAGTCTTTGGATTCTCAGTCGACGAAGCCCCGAAAATCCTCTGTATCACCTATGTAAACCCCCGAAATTAGTTTCTTTATTTCATTGCGCTTTGGCTTTGCATATACTGTGCCCTAGATTAGGTGCCCTGTTTTTAAAAGATGTAATATAAGTCTAAGGTGTCCCCTGAATGTGTCTGTGAAGTTTCAGATCAAAATACCCCATAGATTTTTTTTAATTAATTTTTTTAACTGCCTATTTTGGGGCATCATTATAAACGTGCCGATTTTAGGGTGCTGCGGCCCCTTTAAATCCCGTGGTCCAGGCCCACAGAGCTTGCGCTTGCCTTAAACAGTGCCTTAACAAAGTTTACACAGCTAATATAACCCTCAAAATGCATCTTTACAAAGTGTTCGTCATGCATGCGTCGGATTATGTGAGTATTGTATACTGTTATATTGTTTACTTCTGATTTTGAATGAGTTTGAGGCTTGTGCTCCGTGGCTAACGGCTAATGCTACACTGTTGGAGAGATTTATAAAGAATGAAGTTGTGTTTATGCATTATACAGACTACAAGTGTTTAATAATGAAAATAGCGACAGCTCTTGTCTCCGTGAATACAGTAATAACCGATGGTAACTTTAACCACATTTAACAGTACATTAGCAACATGCTAACGAAACATTTAGAAAGACAGTTTACAAATATCACTAAAAATATCATGTTATCATGAATCATGTCAGTTATTATTGCTCCATCTGCCATTTTTCGCTGTTGTTCTTGCTTGCTTACCTAGTCTGCACATCCAGATTTGGTTGTGCATGCCTTTCATCCAGACGTTAATACTGGCTGCCCTTGTCTAATGCCTTTTATAATGTTGGAAACGTGGGCTGGCATATGCAAATATTGGGGGCGCACACCCCGACTGTTACGTAACAGTCGGTGTTATGTTGAGATTCGCCTGTTCTTCGGAGGTCTTTTAAAGGTCTTTTTAAAATGAGATTTATATAAAAAGGAGGAAACAATGGAGTTTGAGACTCACTGTATGTCATTTCCATGTACTGAACTCTTGTTATTTAACTATGCCAAGATAAATTAAATTTTTCATTCGAGGGCACCTTTAATACGGTTGCGTTCACACGCAGTACAGTTATTTACGGGAGTGACAACCGCATTTTATACCCGAACTCACACCCATAAATTTTCAGGACTCACAACCGCATTCTCGGAATCAGGGGCGGCGCCAGCCGATTTTGCCGGGGCTTCAGCCCCGAATGTTTTAAGTCAAGCCCCGAATGTAATGACTGTCACTGAGCAAATATGAAACTGGACAATAGCCTATGTAAACCCCTGAAATCATAAGTTGCTTTATTTCATTGCGCTTTGGCTTTGCATATACTGCATACAGCCTGTAAAAATAGACCTTAAAAATAATCTAGGCTATAGAATACATTTCTTTGCTGTCGGTAGCCTATGGGCTATGGGCGTGTTTTAAAGAGAAGTAAGCACATTTGCGCACACGATCAGCTGGTGATCTGGTGGTGATCAAAATGAAAGCTCAAGGATTTATCTTTTAAAAAGAAATGAGTACAAAAGTATAGTAAAAAAGATGTTTGAACCCTTTTTAATGTCCAGGTACAGGTCAATGCTGTTTCTTTGTTCAATTTGCACACTGTACATGGGTTGAAGCTCTTAATTTTGAGTTTCCAAAGTGCACCAGATTGATGCATTTAACCTTAAAATGTACAAAATTTTCTTACGGGGGACCATGCCCCCGGACCCCCCTAGAGGAGCTACATCCAACAAAGTTTTACAAATTACAGTGTCAAATAATGTAAATTTTCTGAACAAGAATATGACAACAAAAGCTCCTTTCATGTCAGTAAAGCTGTTAATAGAAAATTAAATTGTCTTTGGACAAATATATTTGGGCTAAGCCCCGAATGTTTACAATGTCTGGCTCCGCCCCTGCTCAGAATATTCGCGCTGTGTGAACGGAACCGCACAGGACAACTAACGTTAGTTGTCTGTCACGTCATACAGTGCAAGAGTGCCGGTGTTTTGTGTGTGGTTTCGCTTTTGGTAACTTACTGCGACAGAGATATGAGCTGTGCGTCATCTCAAGGTTTTAGATCCAGTAACTGTTCTCCATCGGAGCGGCTCATGTCAGTTTTGTGTTTCTTTTCAAATGCCGTGTCATGCGCGAGACATCGCAAAGGACGTGACGCGCGTGTGCGTCAGTTACAGACTCCGGTTAGCGCGTGTTTACATGCTGCTGTTGGTTAATGAAGTTTTGATGGATGAACTCGCGGTTCAGTTATTCTCTTGTCATGTGAAAAGCGATAATACTTTTCAGTTTTATGGACGTCGCCATCTTTAATATTACGTTGATCACAGTCGTCATAGAGACAGAGCGCAACGCGTCATAGTCTGAAGACCACGCCCACCGGGGGGGAAAACAAACCAACCGTCTCCATTGACTTTGTATTGCGTGAGGCTGCCTCTTTGTCTTTTCTGACTTATTACAAAAAACAGAACAATGTCTAAAAGCTGCTGTGTGACAAGGTGCACAGCTAACAAGCTAAAAAACCCAGAAATAAGTTTTTATAAGCTGTCGATCCCAAAAAATGAATGTTTAAGGACATAAAAGTGGATACAGGCAGTGAGACAGAGCGCAAATGGTCTTAATTACTTTAAGAAATACACTGGAGGGGGTCGTAATCGGCGACAACATATGCTAAACAAACCAACAAAAACAAACCATTCATTATTTTTTACCATGTCAAAGAATTATTTCACCTGTCGCCGATTACGTTCCCCTCCAATGCATTTCTTATAGTAATATGACCCGTTGCTCTCTGTCTCACTGCCTGTATCCACTTTTATGTCCTTAAACATTCGTTTTTGGGGGTCGACAGCTTATAAAAACTTATTTCTGGGTTTTTTAAGTTTGTTAGCTGTACACCTTGTCACACAGCAGCTTTTAGACATTTTTCTGTTTTTTGTAATAAGTCAGAAAAGACAAGGAGGCAGCCTCACGCAATACAAACTCAATGGAGACGGTTGGATTGTTTTCCCCCCCGGTGGGCGTGGCTTTCAGATTAACATAAATGCGCTCTGTCTCTATGGTTACTAGTAAGAGAATACAGGCTTGACACTCGCTGCACGTTTATACAGACAGTGTTCCAAACGTTACTGAAAGTTGCTGTGTGAACGAGACATTTCGAGACTGACACCTGTTAAGTAAATACGGTTGTCAATCCCAAAAATTGACTAAAAGTAATCCATATGGCTCCAGGGGGTTAATAGATGCCTTCTGAAGTGAAGCAATTGGTTTTTTGTAAGAAAAATATATAAAATGTATTATATATAACATATTAAATATTACTTCCATATATAAAACTTTATGAACTATAATAACTGGCTTCCAGCAATGGCCTATGCGAGTCTAGTTCCGGTGGAAGAGTGACCTCTGACCCGACGCATGATGTATTGCAAAACAAAACACTGTTCACAAATTTAGAAGTCTAAAACAAGATTTTCTAAAGAGAAATGTCGGAGGATCTTGAGTTTGTTGTCCAGCCCTATTAGTTTGAACCACGAGAGGTGTCTATACGCTACTACTAAACCCTACATCATACGTCGGGTCAGAGGTCACTCTTTCACCGGAACTTGACTTGCGTCCGGCCGTTACTTGAAGCAAGTTGTTATAGTTTTTTAAAGTTTTAAATATAGATATTTTTCTTACAAAAACCCATTGCTTCGCTTCAGAAGGCCTTTATTAACCCCTGGAGCCGTATGGATTATTTTTATTAGGGATGCATCAATACCATTTTTTAAGGAGCAAGTATGAGTACCGATACTTTTTTCTAATACTTGCCGATACCGATACATTTATTAATTTCTCTCTCTCTCTCTCTCTCTCTTTTTTTTTTTGATGTTGCAGTTTTCCAAGCACAACACAGTGAGACTAATGAATGTATGACAGCTCTCATTATTCTCTCTCTCTCTCTCTCATATAAAAAGAAATTTACAAACAAATTACAAACAATACAACAAATGCTATATACACGATATACAATATTGTATGATATACAAATTAAATAAACTTGTTTTTCAGATACAGTAGGTTTATTTAACATGTACACATTTATTTAACATATTTTGTTGTTCTATTAACATTAATGACAAATATAGGCTACGGTCCCTTTAACACCGAATCCATGGATACTGACACACATATCTTGTTTTCACCCAAATGTTTATGTCCACTTAATCCATAACCAGACTGTATTTATGTGAGATACTCCACACGATGGACATTTTGACAACTATGTGTGCTTTTGACCATTCAGGCGCAAGGAGAACTGATCACGCACATGTCTGAGAACTGGGATTTCGCCTATCCTGCCTTCGCTAATCGATAACGAATTTTGATTGAAAGCATGCAGTTCACAATGTGTGTGTTGTCATCATTAATTTCTGAAGTATTTCCACACCTCTGAGGCTGATATTGTTTCTGTGCACGGACAGTTCTGTCAGTTACGTCACGTGAGGTATCGGCCTTTGGTATCGGGTGTGTTTTTACGAGTACGAGTACAAGTACAAGAGCTTGGTATCGGTGCATCCCTAACTTTTATGATGGATGAATGTGCTTTTTTGGGCTTCAGACTCTTGAGCCCCATTCACTACCATTATAAAGTTTGGAAGATCCAGGATTTTTTTTTTTTTTTTTTATAATATAACTCTGATTATGTTTGGCAGAAAGAAGAAAGTCATATACTCCTAGGATGGCTTGAGGGTGAATAAATCATGGGGTACTTTTCATTTTTCTGTGAAGTGTCACTTTAAGTAGAACTTAAGTACATCTTTAAATGTAAATTTATAATTCTGTTGGCTTTGAAATATGGTTAAAGTGTACTGTTGAATGTACTGACAAGCATTTATGGTAACTAGAATATACTTCAATGTCATTTCTGAATGTGTATGTGTATGTCATGTATTTAAATATATTTGTAATTAATCAATTGTATGATGATGTTGCAATTTATTACATTTAAAATACAATAAAATTACATTAAATATTAAATATATTAATATTACGTGCAGTGCATTTTTTTTTTTTTTTAAATATACTTTTAAGATTTAAAGAAGTGCACGTTCAGTAAAATGAGGCACATTACTTTTTCAAAATGGAAGTTCACTGACCATTTTGTTCTTTTCTGTAAATTTTTCTCTTTTGGTGTTACTTTTCAATGCCTCCAGCTGCATCTCGGTCACGTATGAGCTCAAATTCAATCATAGCGTATATAATTATGATATGTTTGATTACGCATGAGGCGAAATCTGCTGAAGCTTGTTTCTAAACAAGATTGGATTGTATGATTTCTTTTCTGGAGATGATAATTTGTGTTTGACAGGCCTATTAAGTTGAGGTTGTTTAGACATGAAATTCTCTCATTTTAAATGACCCAAAAGACTTAAATGCAATCAGCTTCCACTGTGGGAGTGATTTAATGCCAGCGACATTCGTAAGAATGTTTTTAATTGCTAATTTCTATGTGTTTTTTCAAAGTTAAAAACACAGCTGTGCTTCAGCTAAAACGCTCTCTTAAAAGCATTAAAGGCTTTGGTGGTATGCAAATGATCAAAACGCTGTATATGTTTACATAGACCGCAGTAATCCAACTTTCAGCCTAACATTTCATTTATATTCATGAGTAAAAGTTTTAGCTTATCCCAATTCATACTGTAGCTGAAGATGTGCAAATTCTTCAGATACGCTGTGCAAATGAAATGTGTGCAGTTATTACCTTAAGGAGCTATCTTCTGTCAGATATGACCCTTTAAAAGACTTCCGTTGGCTTAATATAATGTAGATTCACTCATTAAATAACTAGGTAATAAAACCAGGTAATTTAGTTGTCACCACATGAAGCACATATTTAGGCTTCAGTCAGAGTGTTCCTCCAGTTTAACACTTAACTTTGAACTGTTAACTTTACCAGTGGCATACGGGGGAGTGTTTGTGAAACCGGTCATTATATAGTGACGCTTTAGGTAAAGAAATTACATACTGCAGCTTCAGAGTGTCTCTTATATTTGGCCTGACTAGAACAATGCAAGGCAGTAAATTATTTATTACCTGCACTGTAAAAATGCTTTTACATTACTACATTTTTTTTTTTTTTTTTTTTACCGGATTGGACCCCCTTTTGCCTTCAAAATTGCCTTAATTATTTGTGGCATAGATTCAACAAGGTGCTGGAAACATTTCTCAGAGACTTTGGTCCATATTGACATGATAGCATCATACAGTTGCTGCAGATCTGTCAGCTGTACATCCATGATGTGAATCTCTCATTCCACCACATCCCAAAGGTGCTTTATTGGATTGGGATCTGGTGACTGTGGAGGCCATTTGAGTACAGTGAATGCATTGTCACGTTCAAGATTGATTTCAGCTCTTAAATGATGCTTAAAGGTGATAAAGAGGATCTTTTCGTCGACTGAGAAACCAAAGACTGTTACTGAGTTTTTGAAATGAGCGCATGCGTAAGAACAACCCCCCTTCCTTTTGAGGGAACGCCTCCCAAAATTCGTGCACGAGTATTGGAACACGAGTGTTTACCACCGGCATTCGCTGTGTCGTGTTAGTGGATTCATTATGTCGGACTCACCGCAGGTAACTCATAATCTGCAGTTGTTACTCCTGTCTCCTAACAAAAACATTGCATGCGGCGCCTGTAGAGTGTGGAAAGTTACTGGAGCGCGCAGCCGCGCACGTCTCTCACAAGGAACGTCATGGCAGTGATTGACAAGCCAGAGGGCCAATCGTTTACGCGATGATCGCACAGATGATGTATATTAATATTATTCCTTTCAGTGCACCTAATAAATAGTCTTTTATCAGTTAGTAAAGACAGTTTCAAGTAATATTGCAAAAATGTATAAAACAAAACATCCTCTTTAGCACCTTATATATATATATAAATATAAAATACATACATACATACATACACCACCTGAACCGTTGATACAGGGATGGATTCATGTTTTCATGTTGACCCTACCATCTGAATGTCACAGCACAAATTGTGACTCATCAGACCAGACAAAGTTTTTTTTTCTGCTGTCCAGTTTTGGTGAGTTCATGTGAATTGTAGCCTCAGTTTCCTGTATGGTCTTCAGCTGATGTAGCCCATCTGCTTCAAGGTTTGGTGTGCCTTCAGAGATGCTGTTCTGCAGACCTCAGTTGTAATGAGTGGTTATTTGAGTTATTGTGCCTTCCTATCAGCTTGAACCAGTCTGGCTGTTCTCTTCTGACCTCTGGCCTCAACAAGGCATTTTCACCCACATAACTGCCACACACTGGATATTTTCTCTTTTTCGGACCAATCTCTGTAAACCCTAGAACAGGGCCGTTTCCTCCGTAGAGGCAAGGGAGGCAGTGCCTCCTCAAAAAAATAAAATAAAAAATAGGATGAGAAATAATCCATATTACATATAAAACAACAAAAATATTTCAAATTAAGACATTAAAAAGAGTGCAAGTCACTCGTATTTCTTAAGGAACACTGCCCAACAGCGACACCCACAGGTGAAGTTACAGCAGGAGTCATGCCTCCCTTTGCTCTCATAGAAAACCATAGAAAACTATTAGACCCCCGGCATGGGGGGTAATTGTGAATGAATGGGGGAAAGTCATGTGAAAGGAGGCAATCTCCATCACGCTATGATTGGATGTAATTGGTTATGATTGGATATGATTGTTTTGTGCGATAAATCCTGCCTCTTGTTGACGTGCGCGTTCTGCGCGTCAGTTTGGACTGAACATATGATGGTGTCAATGGGAAGACTAATTGAAAAGTAAGTAAACAGATCACCCAGTTAGATACCACTGCTTTATGTCACGTCAAAATCAAACTTGAAATGGACTGAAAACATGATGACTGCAGGGTTTTTTTTTTTTAATGCAATCAGCTTGGTGAAATTAAAACTACATCTTCGTGTCTGTGACAGATGGTGTTTACGGAGCATGACTGATGATCCAAAATAGCCTAAGTTGACTATTAAAAAAGAAAAACATCAGTACACAAATAAAATATATTGTTTAAATTATTATTGCCTTTAGCTATTATTTTGGAATGAATGTAGAAATGCTTAAAACACTAACTTGATAAATAGAACATTACATTGTTAATGTAAAATTACAAAATAGAATTGTCTCTGGTTTCTTTTTTTTCTTTTTTGATGTAAAGTAATGTTCATTTAACAAGGAAGATGTGTCAACGTTAAGAGTAATGCATATGAATTGACACTGATTCATAAATAAATAAAAAATGTGCCTCCTCATTTCAGAACACCACTGCACACCACTGCCCTAGAAATGGTTATGCATGAATGTCCAGTAGATCAGCAGTTTCTGAAACACTCAGACCAGCCCATCTGGCACCAACAACCATTCCTCATTTAAATCACATTTCTTCCCCATTCTGATGCTCAGTTTGAACTTCAGGAGCTCATCTTGACCATATCTACATGCTTAAAGCTGCAGTCCGTAACTTTTTTTGGTTAAAAATGATCTAAAATCAATTTTTGAGCAAGTACATAACCAGTCAGTGTTCAAAACTATCTCCTTACCTTAGCCTGATTCAACAATGGTAAGCTTGTAATAATATTTTCTAATAAAATCGGTACTGGTGGGTTTCCAAGGTAAATTCGAGTATGCTTGTTTACATAAAAAAGGAGTCCCAGCTAGTACGCTATATCATGTGAGGATGCTGCTGGTAGCAGATCATTTTTAGCCTTTTCTCACAGCAGCTGGAATAATTAAACGTATCATTTTGATGGCGGATTGTAATCCAGAAAGGTCCAAATGACAATAATCAGTGACAACTGGAGATTCACCCATAGTCAAAAGCAAAAGACTGCAAAGTGGCTACAGTAGTGTTGTCAAAAGTACCGACTTCGGTACCTAGTCGGTACTGAAATTTAAAAAATGTGACGCTTTGAGCACTGTTGAGTAGATTCGTAAACATCTCTGATTGGCCGTTGTTTTCACGGCTCATCGGATATGTCTGTGATATATCCGATGAGCGCGTCAACACAATGGCCAATCAGAGATGTTTACGAATCCGCTCAACAGCGCTCAAAGCGTCACGTTTTTAAAATTTCAGTACCGATAGGTACCGAAGTCGGTACTTTTGACAACACTAGGCTACAGAAATTGAAATCTACAGGTAATGCTAATACACTAAATACACAGAGTCACGCAATGCTGATGTTGTTAATAGGGGTGTAACGATATATCGCAGTACGATATTTTGTGATGCAAAAATTGTTACGATATGTATTGTAGAGTGATGGCGATACTTTTACGATATTGACGGCAGTCTAATTTTATTGGTTGAGCTGCCGACGTGACCTACTCTGCAACATGGAGATGGCAGTGAGAGAAGCTGGGTTGTCACCGCATATTAAGGGTGTGTCTCAATCAGCTCTCTAGTTCAGTAAGTGTTTTGAGCACACATCGAATTTTGCATATCGAATCTTGCAAGCAGGTTTAAACGTTTCTATGCAGTGCCACAGAAAAGTAAAAGATTCTTGCGATGCTTTGCTTTAAGAAGTTCTGTCTGTTAGGGGCCGTTCACATATTGCGTCTTTTCCACGTGCAAGTCAGTTATTTCAAATGTAGCAACGCGGCAGGCGCGCTCATAATGGAAGCAACGCAACACGCATGCGGTGTGTTTTCCAGCCGCATCAAGATGAAAGGCCATGTGACAAGAACCAACCGATCAGCTATGGCCTTTCTGTAACAAAACATCAAAATCTCAGCCGAACAGCTGATCGTAGCTGCACAGGGTGGTTTTTATACCTTATCTCCATAAATATATCTAGTAGTAAAGCTAATTGCAAGGGCTAGAAATCAATTTATCCTTTGCTGAAACTTCCTACTTCTCTTGGAGAACGCAGTTCATGGTTGCATAGCAACGACTCTCACCACGTGAGCGCAAGCACTTTGGAAATAAGTGTTTGTAGACGTGATATGTGAACGGTCCCTTAGGATTCTTAATTCTAAGTTCTTTTTTTTTTTTTTTTCAGTGACAGACAGACTTATTCAGCTGTTAATTTCAATACAGAAGGTTTTTATTAAACCTTGAAATGTGATCTTGTATGTACAACAAAGAAAGTTATTGAAATGTGTTAATGTTTTTTTTAATAAATCTGTTATTTGAATTTCAGTTTCATTTCGTTCAAAATATCGTGATACGTATCGTATCGTGAACCCAGTATCGTGATGCGTATCTTATCGTGACCTGAGCATATATTTACACCCCTAGTTGTTAACATTAACAATTTATATCAATAATATCAATAACAAGTATATCAATAATAATCATTTGCATGGTTTGACATGATCCGAGCTAATTAAGCGATCGTTAGATTTAATCACCATTGGTAGCGCGATTTATTGTAATGTTTTTTTTAACATTACAATGAAGTTCTGATCAACTAAATTTTTTAGTTGATCAGAACAAAAGTGGTAGACATGTTACTAACTTGTTCAGATGAAAATTCTTATTGGTCATACTTCCAAGATGTAGAATCTGTGATTCCAAAGTACAGTATCCACACCGATGTGGTGACTGACAGCAAACATTAGATTAATCCGCGCTGAGGAGAAGTTCGGAGGCACAACCCATGTAAAGATGATAATTCTGAAAATAATAATTCTATTGCAGGTTTCAAACAGAAAAAGAGGCAAAACTTACAGACTGCAACTTTAAATGAAGTTGCTGGCATGTGATCATCTGATTAGATATTTGTGTGTGTGTGTGTGTGTGTGTGTGTGTGTGTGTGTGTGTGTGTGTGTGTGTGTGTGTGTGTGTGTAACAAAGGCATGCTATGGAGACTGAGGCGTAGAATAAAACATTGCAATTACTCAATCAGACCTCAGCTGACCATGTGAAAATATCTCTATAAAACATGAGCAGAATGACAAATCATTTTACTGAAGGGGATTAATGTTAAGTACACAAGTGTGACATTGTGGCTAAATAATGGATCTCTGGGCGTACACACTAATGCATAATGGATTTGCTGGAACATAATCACTGTAGTGGGTTAGAAAGATAACCATTTTGATAGGAATTTTCTATTTCCTTGGAGAGGGATGTATGTGCGTGTTAAAGAACTTAATAATAAAAGTAGGAACTAGTTGATAAAAGGAGTGTGACAGATTTGAAAATATTTTGTTCCCCCAAAAATTAAAGTAAAAGCAAATTTCTTCCTATATCATGACAACCTATTTGGATACTGGACCAGTATGTACCATTTTGGATCATTTTCACCCAATTAATTTGAAACTGAAACCCATCAGCCTGCCAGTAGTTACAACAATAGATAATTAAAGAAAATAAATGTAATGCATAATGGACTAAATGACATCTCTTTTTTTTTCTAAAACAGCAGTGCCAAAATACTGAATGGCTATATTGTGCTGCATTATATCATGTCCTTACATGCTAAATAGACAATTTTTGCATTTTATCTTTATTAGCAGGGCTACAACTGCTGAAGGCACACTAGTTATGCATTCATGTGGTGCTGCTAATTGTTTATTTTTTTTTTTTTCCACTAAGCTATTTTAAAATGCTGACTAAAATACTAAGAGGAGATCTTTATTTATGAAGCAGTTGTTCGCTGACATGAGCTCACATTTATTGCATGTTTCCAGACATGCTGATGGCTTTGTTTGATCAGTTTTACTGATGTAATCTGCTTCAGTAGGAGTCTGTGACTCAATATGTGTGACTGTAAATACGTCAATTCTGCTTTTGTCACAATTTGTGAGAACGCTGGCAAGTAAGGTCATCCTGACAGCAAATTCAAATCAAAGCGCCTGAAGTTCTTTGAATCTTGTCACAAACAGCGGGATCAATTTCCAACTTCTGAGAACTTCAAGAGCATATAAGAGTGTTTGATAGTTGACCTTGATTAAAGTTTGTAATTCTCACTCAACATATTTCAGTTTCAAAATGCCTGAAAGCTATCTGCACTTGACATTTGTACTTGTACTAAGAAGAGTACTTCCTAAACTTCCAAAAAGAATGTGTTCAGAGCAGGTGCTTATTTTGAGACATTTTTTCCCTGCATTTTTTCCCTTCATAATAGCCTTGATTTTTTTTTTTTTTTTTTTTTTTTTTTTCAGAGATTCATCTCATCTATGATTTGTGTAGCATCACTTTTATCTGATATTGCTTATGGAAAAAAAAGAAGAAATAAAAAGGGAAAAAAATAACTTTGGTTGCAAATTTTTAGGATATGCAAAACAGTACAGTATTTTAATTACACTACCATTCAAATCTTTGGGGTCAGTACACTCTCTTATACTCACCAAGGCTGAATTTGTTTGATCAAAAATACAGTAAAACAGTAATATTGTTAAATATTATAGCAATTTAAAATATTTATATACATTTTATATATATATATATATATATATATATATATATATATATATATATATATATATATATATATATATATATATATATATATAAATGTAAACGTATTATAAATATATAGAAATATATTTATAATATATTCATGTAATGACGAAGCTGAATATTCAGCATCATTACTCCAGTCTTCAGTGTCACATGATCCTTCAGAAATCATTCTAATATGCAGATTTGGTGTTCAAGAAACATTTCTTATTATTATTATCAATGTTGAAAGCACTTAATATTTTTGTGGAAACCATTTTTTTTTTCAGGATTCTTTGATGGATAAAAAAAAAATATTGAAATTTGTAACATTACAAATGTATTTACTGACAGTTTTACAAGTAAAAATTGCAAAAATGTTGCATAAAAAGTAAATGTTGAAATGACAATATTGTATGTACTTTTCAGCAAGATGAGAAAGGGGAGAGACTTTTTGTGTTTAATGTTTAATGTTCTGTTATATTGGATTTTAGAAGAGTTTCTGTTATGGTGGAGTTTGGGGAGTTAATGTTGTGGTAAAGAGTGGAGCTTGTGCTCCATGATGGGTGGTTGAAGAGTTTGCTGTATGTTGCTTTTTCAATGAGCAATTACTCTGCAAATGTTGCTAGTAGCTGGTTTCCTCTTTGTTGTGCTGTACATTGCATAACTGTATAGTTAAAAATAATTGCATTCAGCATGTTAATGTGTGCTACTGCTAGCTACTAATAACTGCTGGAGGTTCATCTGAGTTACTTTGACACGTCTTAAATTATTGAAGTTCATGAATTTAATTTATTTGAGTTTAAAAGACACTTTCATGCTAAAAGGTATGTAAATTAGTAATGTATGTAATATGTAAATAATTAAATGTTCTAATAAATAATTATTTGTTGTTTAAGTTAGGCTACCTTATAATATACTATACTAATAGTCATTTTTAAAGCAGCCATATTATAATCTTCTCATTAGTACTATTTTACCTTCCAGAAGTCAATCAGATTACTAACGGGTTATTTGGTTGCATGTAAACATAGCCAGTGAGTAAAAAAGGTGGATTTCGCCTTGACCCTGACCGCACTGAATCAGTATTTATGCTGACTACTTTCATGTGACCAATCAATCTTTTATATGTAATTTGGAGTAACAAAAGATATTATAGGTTTGACTGTAATATAATGCAAAAACTGACATATGAATTCAACATTTCAAAAAAAAAAACAAAAAAAAACCTAAACATAGTCATTATATCTAAATATGTATCCAAATGCAAAACATAAAAGTATGTCTGAGAATAATGTCTTCGCAACTAGGAATTGCACAAACCTGTTTATATACAGTGTGTGTGTGTGTATATATATATATATATATATATATATATATATATATATATATATATATATATATATATATATATATATATATATACGGCTGTACATCTTGGCTACACAGTGGTTACTTTACAGTACCTTAGTTATATTGTAATTACTAAACTAAGTACTGAGTACTATTAATTAATACATGTACTTACTATAGAGTTACAGTTAGGGTTAGGTTTTGGTTTAGGGTTAGTTACTTGTAATTATGCATAATTTACTGTTAGTACTATAGTAAGTACATGCAGTAACGTTTAACTGCGGCACTGTAAAATAAAGTATTACAGATGATAAATGGGGCATAATTTATAGCTTTACAGTCAATGGGCTATATGCACAGATTGTTCTTTAGCGAATTTACGAAGCCAGCTCGAAAACATCTGTTCAGATGTCATTTGCTGGTGTTTAGCATAAGTACTGTAATACTTAGTTTATAATCAGAATATAATCACTTAAACAGTCAGGCATAGCATTAATTTAGTTATTCAAATGTAAGAAATTATTTAAAAAAATAAATAAATAAAGACATTGTTCCTCCTTGGCAGTTTCACACTTTTATGTGGGGGAAAAAAAGCTTCAAAAATTAAATATTTATTGTTAACTTTAGTTAGATTAATTGAATAAAATGTGTGTTTTTACAAGTGTGCGGAAATCATTGATCTTGCGCTGCACTTTCCTACAGCAAAAACTAAATGAAAAACAATTTGAGGAAATGGCTGATATATGTGCAAATAAATGCTACTTTAAAGTGGTTAAAGTGGTATTGTCCTTTTTATTTTTAAACAAGTGTTTTCTATCAAATGTTGAATTTCCTACATTTTTAAACGCTCGGTTTTACAATGGGGACAATCTCAAAAGGATGAACAAATAATGTTTGTGATCATCACATTAAAAATAACATTTGAAGTGCTTGGGAAAAAAATACGTGCATGTGTCTAATAACAGACACAGCGTTTTTAAACCATCCCAATAGTTTCGTCTTTATTGCAATCAATAAAACTGGTTCATTGGCGAATTAGGTAAATGTGATAACTGCATTAAAATATTAAAGGTGCCCTAGATTCAAAAATTGAATTTACCTTGGCATAGTTAAATAACAAGAGTTCAGTACATGGAAATGACCTCCGAAGAACAGGCGAATCACAACATAACACCGACTGTTACGTAACAGTCGGGGTGTACGCCCCCAATATTTGCATATGCCAGCTCATGATCGAGGCATTACACAAGGGCAGCCAGTATTAACGTCTGGATCTGTGCACAGCTGAATCATCAGACTAGGTAAGCAAGCAAGAACAATAGCGAAAAATGGCAGATGGAGCGATAATAACTGACATGATCCATGATAACATGATATTTTTAGTGATATTTGTAAATTGTCTTTCTAAATGTTTCGTTAGCATGTTGCTAATGTACTGTTAAATGTGGTTAAAGTTACCATCGTTTCTTACTGTATTCACGGAGACAAGAGCCGTCGCTATTTTCATTTTTAAACACTTGCAGTCTGTATAATTCATAAACACAACTTCATTCTTTATAAATCTCTCCAACAGTGTAGCATTAGCCGTTAGCCACGGAGCACTATCAAACTCATTCAGAATCAATGTAAACATCAAAATAAACACTGTACTTACACGATTAGACATGCTGCATGACGAACACTTTGTAAAGATCCATTTTGAGGGTTATATTAGCTGTTTGAACTTTTTTTATGTTGTTTAAGGCAAGCGCGAGCTCTTGGGGCGTGGAGCACGAGATTTAAAGGGCCACACACCCTGAATCGGCTCATTTCTAATTATGCCCCAAAATAGGCAGTTAAAAAATGTAAAAAAAATCTATGGGGTATTTTGAGCTGAAACTTCACAGACACATTCAGGGGACACCTTAGACTTATATTACATCTTTTAAAAAAAAGTTCTAGGGCACCTTTAATACAACATTAAAAAGTCAACCACTGATGGTTTTATGTCGATGTACAGAATGAAACAAAATGAACAGATAACAGTTCACCGGAAATGCCTGAGCTGGCTTAACGACAACCAGGAATTAACCGTGCATATAGCCTATTCACAACTAATGTATTTAGATTAGAAAACTGCATACACACTCCAGATCTGTGCAACTCACAATGCACTGAACCTCCACACATTAGTGTCGTTTCTAATGTGGATGTGCCAAGAAACTGCAGTCTGAACAGAAAAAAATAAAAAAAAATGTATAGGCTATGAAAGTTGGAGAATAATTGTAATCCTTATTATCAAATATAAAAAAATATAAATAATTTGGAAATGTATCATGTATACATGTTGCTATTTAAGATTTGAGTGTGTTTACATAATCAGTTTTCTGTTTATTTGTATGCAATCTGGTTTGGGAGGTGCCAATATGATTTTGATCATATTGGCACCTCATTTGAGTTTGCTTGGGTGTCAAAATGGCTAGAAATGACCCTGGCTTGTCCCATATGGTAATGATGTGATTGCTTGCAGCAAATGACTTACTGGCTCATTTGAAAGAATCCCAGATAACACTCCCCTGTGTGATTTATATTTGATTATAAATCAGTCTGCGCCCCCTAGAGTTTCATGACTGAACTAAATATTTCTGCTGCATAGTATCAGTAAATACTCTGGCGTACTGGGGGAAGGCATTTCAATATAGTATTACTATATTGAACTTCAAAAGAGAAGGAAAAAATATGAATAATATCTACTTCATTATAAATGTAGAAAAAGCCTCTTAAGCCAAGAATGCACTTGTGGGCATCACAACTTTATATAGAACCATGGCTGTTCAGATTTTGAGCAATGATGTGCATAATGCATGAATGTAAGTGATGTTAGTGGATGCACATACTGTAATGCACTCTGTGAATAAGCTAGTGAGAACTTGTGAAGGTTGTGTGCAGTGTTACATTGAGCACATAAAATATTAGGGTCCAATCAAATTGCATCTTTGTATACGTTCAAACCTGGAAGGCTGCAAAGGATCTGCAGTAAAAACTAAAATTTATTGACCAAACCTTTGCGTGAAAAGAGGATGTGTGTATTTTAGTGGGTTTGTGTGTGTATTAGGAATCGATGATTCTTGGGCCATATACCATGATGCTGTATAGAGTGTGAGAGAGAGCACACAGAGGAGTGTTATCTGGGATTCTTTCAAAGGAGCCAGTAAGTCGTTTGATGTAAAGCACTATTGGAAGCCAGTCAGGTAAAACTGATGACCGCATAAAAAGGTGAGTTTAGATTACCGGTTCTCCCGAAAGGAGTGACATGTGGAGCTACATTAATAGTCCAGCCGTGTCCACTAGAGCAGATGAAGTGTTTAATATAAATAGGAGGAAGTAAAAGTTGAATGTACTTTTCTTGGATGCATTTCACCTTTGATTATAAATAACTTCCTCCTTCACGAGGACCCACATAGTTGTAGTTTAAGTCTTGGTTAATTGTGCTGTCAGAACTGCTCAGTCCAACACATGTACGAGCCGCCGGACCGGCCCTCTCGTTCCTCAGATGGCTGCTTGATTGGATGTGTCTGACAGGTAGTTAATTTTCCAGACTGAATAGTCATGGCTGTAGCATTGTGGTTGGAGATTCCCCAGTCTATGGCAGTGATTAATGATGAAGGCCTATGTGTTGTGTGTTTGTGTGCCTCTGTGTGTCCGTAACAATAGATTTGAGTTAGTGATGTTGGAATAGTTGAAATGTACCTTATTAATCAAAGCATTTACGATGAACTTGCTGGAATTTGCTTGCAGTTTACTTTTTAGTAGAAAGCAAGTTGCAAAAAAGGCAATAATCGGCACATCAGACTGGATTTATTGGATAAAGAAAAAACAATAATAAAAACAGTAATATTGTGAAATATATCTGCTTCTATTGTAATATATTTTTAAAATTTTATTTAATCCTGTAAAGCTGTTACTGTCACATGATCCTCTAATATGCTGATATGCTGCTTATACAACATGTATTGTTATCAGTTTTGAAAAGTTATGATAGTCTCTATTGATGAATAGAGAGTTTATTTGAAATATACATGTTTTAAACATTGTAAAAGTATTTCACTCTATGTATATATACAGTATACTGTTTTAATGAGTTACAAATAATGTGCATACATTTCTCACTACCATTGACTGTGTGTGTTTATTAGGGCCGTCACTAATGATTATTTTTGTAACTGAGTAATCGGTTGATTATGACGAGTAATCAGATATGGCATTTTGACGTTATTATCAGGTATTATCATGGCAAATGGCTTGGTAATTTCTTGAGCAAGAACATTAGGACATCAAAACGTAAACTCAGAGTGAAGGTTTAAACTTTTATTTTGAAATTGTGATGAACAGTTTGCATATTTAGAAAGATATTGATGTATTCTCCTGTGTTAGCTTAGGTTTATAAAAGATTTACCTTACAAATCTGATGGACATTACAAGCAACCCAAACTCTCAGCATATGCAGACAAGGAGTTTGAGCTGCGCTTCACTCATGTAAATGATAACAGTTCATGTGAAAGAGCATTTACTGTGAACGGAGCCGCTCTGAGACACACCTAACCTGCACGCAAATAATTCAAGCGCATATATAGTAAACCCGCAGGGCATGTATTTATTTAACTGAATCACAGCCTTTGTGAATTCACAATAGCACTATGCTATAGTATGGCTTTAAAATGGTTTTAATACATCATGAATATTTAGAAAACGGTCTAATAACGCGGCTCATGGATTCCTGTCCGTGGAATGCAGCACTTCCGGTATTTTCCTGGTTACTCGGCATGGCTACATTTTGTTTTGTTTTTTTTGTTTTTTTTTAAATCTAGTATTTTAATAAAGGAATTGTGACAGTCCTGGTGTTTATATGTGGAACTTTTATGATATTGACAATATTGAATATTTGTAAAAAGTCCCATCTGGATTTGATTTATGAACAAGTTTAAGGCCCCGATATATTGATGGCGAAGTTGTTGTTTTTTCCGTTCTTTGTTTAGGAGTAAAAAGAACTTTGAAATGCGTGACCGATGACATCCACACTGCTGAGAGCGATGTTTAGATGAATATGAAAATATGTGCTACATGCTTTCTTTCAATAACAAAATAAACACAACAAAAATGACAGCGGTGAGAAAACAGAAGTAAAGAAAGCATCTGATCATATCGATGTGGATATGTTTGCACGAGTCGAGCTCTCCAGTAAAGTCACATCATGTTTATTTATAGAGCACTTTATACATTAGATTGTTTAAACACAAACAGCTTTACCGTTTTAAACATGAAAAGAAAAGAAAAAAAAAAAAAACAGTGTTCTGTGTCAATTACAATTACAATAGGAACCTCAATTTCTACTACAAAGTGGCTTTCCGATGTGTTTATGTTTTACTCGCGAACGTCTGACCTTGATGGACTGAACAGAAGATTTTCATGTCAAAGAAAGCAGGAACTTTTCTGGAAAGCTTGCTTTGGCAAGCTGTCTCAAACTCCTGAAACGAACATCAAACAAACTTTGCTTTGGCCTGATTTTGCTCAAAATGGTGTCACACCAGTTCATTTATTGATTTCACTTGAAGTATATCAGGCTTTTAGCAACTAAGAAGATCTTTTTTCTTCATTTACTGATAATTGTTTGTACAGGCTGAAACAGGGTCTAACATACCTGGGCACTTCAACTTGGAACTTATACACAAAATTGCATTTGATTGCTATTAAAATAATTACAAAAATGGCAATTGAATGCCTTTTTGAGTTGTTTTTTATTATTTTTTATTTATTTGTATTATTTTTTAGTGTGATTAAACAGGTTAACTTTGTCAGCCCAAGAAGCCCTAAGCATCTTTGCATTCAGACTTTGTTGAAGCAACAGAGATAAGGCTATAGAGACAGAGGAAACTCTGACAGCAGACAACTCTATCAATCAGACAAGCATGAAACAAACTCTCACAGCTCTAACAACCCTTAAGTGTAGAAAGCAACACACCATGATGTTCTGATACTGGATTAGATGTCTCACTCTGCTCTATGAGTGTGTGTAATGTTCAGCAAGAGCCAGGAATATGACTCTTGAATTTTTCAGAACGTATAATGACATTATTCAATAGTCTCTTCTGTGAGTGCTCTGGCACTTTCCATGAATAGGCAAGGTTACAAAACAAGGGCTGAAACTCTTCAAAATGAGTAGTTTTGTTTCTTTGTAACAAATGGTGAGTGAAAAAAAAAAAAAAATGTGCTTAACGTTAAGAAAATGTTGAAATATAATGAGATCAAAGTTAATTTATACATTTCATATGAAGTTTTCAGCTCACCTAAATACTGTTTAAATCATTTTTTAGCGTTAAACTTTTTTTTTTTTAAATGAATGAATGAATGAATGAATGAATGAATGAATTATAAAATAAATTAAAATCACTCTATAACTTGGATAACAGAGTTAAATTGTTGTTAAATTGAAATCAACACTAGGATATGGGTAAAAATTCAGAAAATGGATTTAGATAATTTACCAAGGCTTCATATGATTTTTATTCCTGTATCCCTGATATAGTTTTCCCCAATATGGTAATATCTTGGGATTTGTGTCTCTAATGCTTTTTAAAAACCTGTGTACTGTAAGCATCGAAAGTGGCCACTAGCTTTTTAATATTAGACGAGATCTGGATCTTCTAATTGCTCTACATGGAGCATGAAATGATTGCGCAGTTCTCAAACCCTGACAGACAGACCCTAATATTCCTTATGAGAAAAAAATAAAAATAAAATAGGAACATAAATGTTTTTACAAATAAAAAAGAGCCTAGGAGCTCTATTAATATG
Organism: Megalobrama amblycephala; assembly: GCF_018812025.1. Lineage (NCBI taxonomy): Eukaryota > Metazoa > Chordata > Actinopteri > Cypriniformes > Xenocyprididae > Megalobrama > Megalobrama amblycephala. The sequence continues at coordinate 30,259,322 of NC_063055.1, forward strand.
AAAGGGTTATGCACAAAATTTGGGTTTGCAGCCATGTGCCAGTGGTGTGTGTATGAGTATGTGTGCTCTTGCATGCTTTTATCTTTCTGCTGCTGGCCACACTTTGATGGTGTGTGTGTGTGTGTTGCTTCTGTAGTTTCCATCCCTGTCAGATCCTGGTTAGAGGAATCAAAGTCCAACCGAGCCAGTCATAGTGATTTGAGACCCGCAACAGAAGGGAACACAGCCAAGTAATTTCGACAACGTTTATGAAACGGATGGTTTTGGAATGTGGCCTCATAACTCCTCAGCAAGAGGATGAGATGGCCCTTCTGTCTTCTCTGTGAGTGTGCGTCTTATGATAGGTTGTTGTATTTACTCATCATTATTAACCAAAGTGGTGCCCATTTCTCCAGCAGCCATCTGGAAAGGAAAGGTGACTTTTGGTGCCTGGCTCAGCTTGTATGCTGCCAATTCATGCATACTTACACTAGTCAGTATTTCTGGTCAGTATTTTTGGGGTCAGTAAGATTTTTTTTTTTTTTTCTTAAAGGTGCAGTATGCGATTTCTGAGAATCATTGTTGAATACTGTTGATATCTGAAATCAACCCAAACAAACACACCCCTCCCTTCATTGCTCCGCCCCAAAAATGCATGAACACACAATGCAGTGGATATCTATTTATCATAGTTGAAGCGAAGCAATGTTTTGCGAAATTAAAGCTAAGATGGAAGATGAAATGAACAAGGAAGCACAAAAAAAAATTAACATATAATACAAAATAGGGCTGGACTATTGTGGCCTAAAATCAAAACCTCTATTAATTGAATATTTTACCTCGATTATGATTAATGACGATTATGAATATTTATTTTTTGTTTTGTTTTTTTGCCCTCATAGTTCACTGACAAGGTTTGTACTGTAAATATGATTGACTATTAAAGATGGGATATTTTTTTCCTATTGAAAGAGCGATCTGACATCATGGCTCACTATCAGCAGTTATTTTATCTATGGTTTGTAACATTTCTTACAGGTTTCTCCTCATTGTAAATCAGATAAAGATAAATTAGCACAGTACCAGAGTGATTGCGTGTGTGAATTAGTCGTACCGTCTCTCTATTAATTGTGAAGCTGTGGGTTGTAAATAGTTCCTTCAAAAGTAGAAAAATATATGCTATAACTTTTGAGTTTCTAAGCTACTTTAGTGATAAATCACAGGACAGCCGCTGACAACTAGTTTCTGCGTTCCTCTCAGTGCGCGCGATCTTCATGTTTTGCGCAGCTACTGTTTGTATGAGTGTTCGTGCCACGACGCAGCTGCGCGAGCGCGGTAGCTCGATATAATAATACACATCCGATCGTCTAATCGCTTGAATGTCCAAACCATAAAACAAATACAACTGACAAAGTTTAGTGAAGACGCAAGGCTCACCGCTCGCGTGCCATGTGTTGAACCGGCGTTCACCTCCAGTGTTTTGTTTTTATGCCACTGACTGGACGGGGCAGAGTTACGTGGCTACACACGTGGTAATGTTTTTAAGGGGACAGTAGGCCTATTAACAGGATTTAAAAAAACAAAATAACCGACATGGGAAAATTACGTCGGTTAGAGGTTCTGAATTTCGGTTTCGATTACTTTTCGATTAATCGTCCAACCCTAATACAAAAGAGTATATACAACCAAGAATTTGTTGTTAGTTGCCATCAGTACACCAGCTCCAGACAAACAATGACACTCAGAACTGTCCTGTTACTATAGCTAACATTTCAAAAACAGCATATCTTAATTCTGTGAAATATAGCACAAAACATATATTCACAAAACATTTTATCTTACCACTAAGAGTTCTCCTAAATAGCGGTAAAAGTTCTTAGCTAAGAGTTTTCTCTTAAAACGCAATTCTCAAAGCTGCTGAGACAAACTTTTACTAAGGAGTAGACTGAAGTCTTAAGCTAAGAGTATACACACAGTGATTGGCTGATGGGGAGGAGTCCGCAATTGAATCATAGAAATATTTTAGAAAGAGGTGTCATGTTTCCAAATTAAAATAAGGGTTTTAAAATACAAATGTTGCATTGATTCAAATAAATATTTTTTAATAATAATGTTGCCATAGTCAAAATAAAATGTTGCCATATTGTTGCCATAAAGGTTTTAAAATGTAGGCTAAGTGTCACTAATTAAACTAGTACATACAGTTAATTGTCCACCTCTTGGATGTTTTTATCTCAAAGGAATGCAGAATTCAAGCGACAAATTATATTATATTATTATATATATATATATATATATATATATTTTTTTTTTACTCTATTCAATGCAGTTGTAAGTGTGAACTCATGAAAACCACTGCCACAGGTAATCAGACAATATTTATTTATTTGTTAAAGTTTTTTTTTTTTTTTTGGCATCTCATTGTAGATTCAAATCTATAAATCAATGTATTGCATTTATGAAGAAAAGGTTCAGCAGCCAAGGCTCTATCGCTATTGCCTCAATGGTGTACAGTGTCTTTGGGTGGATTATAGGACTGTTTGTGATTTGGTCTTAGTGATTTAGGAGTCCTCTTGACTACTCCTAATGTTTCACAGACTTAGGAGCTAGTTTTAGCGCTAAAATGCTTTGTGAAATACTCTTAGAGCAAAAATTTAGGACTCCTAAAATTAGGACTGACACGCCCATTATTTTTAAGAGTTTCTCCTAAATCGGCAAGTTAGGAGCTACTTTTAGCCTTAAGATGTTTTGTGAATACGGCCCCAGGATTTTTGAAGTCGTCAACTGGTTGGTTAAATTCTACAGGATGTCCGGGATACGTGTGTCACGTTCTTTAATGTTCCGCCTAGAAACAAATGCTGTGATGCCAAATCCCCTTGTGGAAGAAGAACGCTGTTGTGTTTACAAACCGTGACAATTTGCACTTACCAGGATCAACTAAATGCTGCAATTTCAAAAATATGTGTATTCCGCGGCTCCATTGTTGCAGTAAACTTGCACCACAATGTTCTTGAATAAATAATTTACTAGATTTACATATGCCAGTCTATTATTGTAGGGACATTGACTTTACATTTCCATCCCCCTAAACATGATGCAGAACAAAACTAACTCTGATTGGTTGCTTTACATGTCAGTCAAACGTTCTCTTGGGCGGTCCTTGGCCAATGAAAGCTCCGACAGAGTCTAGACCATCTGCAGGTCTAGCTACGCAAGACTAATGCGTGCCTTACTGCTGATTGGCTACAAGTGTGTTGTGGTGCTCGGTCCAATCCACTTTTTAACAGCGTTTCTCAGAAATCACTTACTGAACCTTTAAGACATTTTATATGATTATCCTTGCAGGGACCTTTGGTTATTATCCATAACACAGACCAGAAAAGACACAGACACACTTAATTGAAGACATTCCATAGACTTTTGTTTATTTGAGGACATTCCCATGTGTGACATCAACAGGTGGTGTTGTCAGATCTAGCTTGTACTTTAACAAAGTAAAGTCAAACTCACATGCAGTTATACTTTCAATCTTTTCATCTTGGGAATCTGTAGTGCCCTGTTAAATGTGTGAGAGCCAGTACTGCTTTTATCTTTTCATTCAAAGGTATAAACCGATAGAACAACTGAAAGAGATGAGAAAGACTGTGGGGAAGAAGACTAAGAGATTGTGGGAGTCAGGATAAAAACACACCCCAGAAATCTTAAGACGGGGTATTTAACCATGACCTAAATCGGCGTGCATGAATCAAGATGATACTTATACCAAAACACTAACTTGTTACAGAGAGTCAAGACTGGCTCTTCAAAATAAAATATTTTCGTAATATATTGTCAGATTTCACTGTCAATCCATTTCAAATATACCTTATCTATTGCTCAGATGCATTGTATTGATTTTGGTAATGTGAAGTTCACTATGGTGTCTTGAAAATATCAATTCCCTGTTCTTTTCTCACCTCTCCATCACTGACATAATCTTTTTTCTTCTCTCAGGTATCAGACAGGTGCGATTACGTCTACGTGAATGGCAAAGAGATGAGGGGACGGGTCCGAATGCTGGTGAACTTCACGTACGGTTACCTGAGGGCTCAGTTGGAGGTGAAAGTCTGGATTCCCAAACTACCCCTGCACATCGAAGTTTCAGATACTGAACTCAGTCAGATAAAAGGCTGGAGGATTCCCGTAAACAGTAACGCTCAGAGGTACGAATCTTTGTGATGGATTTTGAAAATATTTAGTGATCGGCACCCACATTGAATCTGCATGCACATTGAAAACTCAGCAGATTTCCACAGAAATTAAAACACCTGTCACTCACGAAGTTCTACAAATCTAAACCTTTAGTGTGTTTGTGGGATTTTGCAATCTGTTGTTGCCAGGGTTTTCATCTAGGGTCTGTGAAGGTACAGGTGGTCTGTGGGAAGATATTTAAAACCTATATAATTTTCTGGGTGTGTATCAGTGTTCCTGCGGATCCTTAGTTTTAAATTAGATTTTTAAAATTTAAGGCCATAAAAAGTCTTATTTTTACCTTTGAGAGGTCTTAAATTGTAGATGACAATAGACATATCTAAATCATTTACCAAATTAAAACAATCTAATTAGCGCACATATTATTTTTATTTTATTGTTCTTTGTGGATTTGCTTGTTCACATGACCTTTGCGGGCCTCGCGGCATTTACGACAGCGTATAACGTAGGCTACTGTCTTCTGCACGCAAAAGGAAGAGAAAGCAGAAGAAAATGGGTAAAATGTGAGTTCAGTAACAGTTGTAAGTTCATTCTGTATTTGCGTAGGGGTTTGTGATAAGTATTGTCTATGATGATATTGTAATTATTATGTTTTAATGATCATGTGCGAGCTGACATTGAGTTTGTCACTCAAGCTTTCATTGCATGATGTATGCAGTTATATCCCCTCAAAATTAAAGATACATGAGCATTTTTGCTCCGATGAGTTTTTGTCTCATAAATATATCATATGTATATCATATGATGTAGTTATACAATATCACACAAGCAAGAGTGCCCTTTTACTCAAATCAGAAAGATTGCAAATGTGATATTTATTTTATACAATAGTTAAATGAACAGTAAGTTAGCATCGTGAGTTACATTTTAGACACAATGTTGTCAATATTGTTTGTTTGTTTTTTTTCTTCATCAACGAAAATTTCAAAATGAAGAACAGCAGAACAGTCTCCGTGCAACAGACAGACAATAAAGACAGTCACTTGCTTTGTTTCTGAATGAATCAGTCGTTTGAACAAATCGGTTGAATGAATGACCCACTCATTAAAACAGTGACTTGCTGCCCCCTACTGGCAGTTCAGTTTTTTTTAAAGTACATTTTAATTAAAAAGTTAAAATAATTTCATATTTAAATATTGAATTAAATGTATGCAGACAAATTGTAAATGCTGTGTAATGCCACTTCTCAAGCCGCTTCTGTCACCTCTGCATTGCAAAGATGGATTTTGTTGATATTGATTTCATTTGATTTAGTAACACCCCTATACTGTGCTTATGTTATATTTATTCTAATGGAATTTAATTTGAATCTTAGAATTTGACCTAAAAGGTGATACATACATCTAATAAGTTTATAAAAATGGAATTATGAAGGAAAAAATTGAAATGACTTTAAAAATATAGAGATACATTTTTTTGTCAATATTGCACTCCCCAATGTACACTATATTTCCAAAAGTTTTGGGACGCCTGCCTTTACATGCACATGAACTTTAATGACATCCCATTCTTAATCCGTAGGGTTTAATATGGAGTTGGCCCACCCTTTGCAGCTATAACAGCCTAAACTCTTCTGGGAAGGATTTCCATAAGGTTTAGGAGTGTGTTTATGGGAATTTTTGACCATTTTTCTAGAAGCGCATTTGTGAGGTCTGGCAGTGATGTTGGCGAGAAGGCCTGGCTCACAGTCTCTGCTCTAATTCATCCCAAAGGTGTTCTAATGTGTTCAGGCCAGTCAAGTTCCTCCTCACCAAACTCACTCATCCATGTCTTTATGGACCTTGCTTTGTGCACTTGTATGCTGAAGCATTAAGAGTTCCTTTCACTGGAACTAAGGGGTCAAGCCCAACCCCTGAAAAACAACCCCACACCATAATCCCCCCTCCACCAAACTTTGCACTTGGCACAATGCAGTCAGGCAAGTACCGTTCTCCTGGAAACCACCAAAACCAGACTAGACAGAGAAGCATGATTCATCACTCCAGAGAACACGTCTCCACTGCTCGAGTCCAGTGGTGGCGTGCTTTACACCACTGCATCTGACACTTTGCATTGCACTTGGTGATGTAAGGCTTGAATGCAGCTGCTCGGCCATGGAAACCCATTCCATGAAGCTCTCTACACACTGTTCTTGAGCTAATCTGAAGGCCACACAAAGTTTAGAGTTCTGTAGCTATTGACTCTGCAGAAAGTTGGCGACTTCTACGCACTCTGTGCCTCAGCATGCGCTGACCCCGCTCTGTGATTTTTCATGGCCTACCACTTCGTGGCTGAGTTGCTGTTGTTCCCAACTGCTTCCACTTTATGATACCACTAACAGTTGACCGTGGAATATTTAGTAGTGAGGAAATTTCATGAATGGACTTATTGCACAGGTGGCAACCTATCACAGTACCACGCTTGAATTCACTGAGCTCCTAGGAGCGAACCCATTCTTTCACAAAATGTTTGTAGAAGCAGTCTGCACGCCTAGGTGCTTGATTTTATACACCTGTGGCCATGGAAGTGATTGGAATGCCTGAATTCAATGATTTGGAGGGTTGTCCCAATACTTTTGGCAATATAGTGTAATAGTATTAATTTTTATTTCTTGGTCCCCATGATGAAAACAGCTTATAAATCACACTAAGTGATGTTTGAAAACGTAAAAATGTAGAACGTTTTCTGTGATGGGTAGGTTTAGTGTTAGGGGATGGAATATACAGTTTGTACTGTGTAAAAATCTATCTATGGAATGTTCCCGTAAAACATAAAAACGTATTACATATGTAACCCTGAGAGGGTAACGAGGCGCCGTGTCATGGCTTAACGCTATGGGAAGTGCTTTGTGTGAGCCATGACGTGGCTTTGAGTTCCACTCAAAAGGGAACTGAGGCTGAAAATCCTGCAGGTATAAACTTAAAGGAACTTAAAAATTAAGAAAATGCTCCAATGATTATTTTAAATATGTGTTTGGCACAGAATAGGAGATATCTGTCCCTCATGAGCATATTAAACTTTCAAAATGATCAGATAAATGAAGACAAATTACAGCAATTTTCAGTGTAAACCCACAGAGTATTTTAGGATAAAAATGTATTTTAAAAAACGTTAAAACTTTAAAGGGGAAAATGCACTAAAATCCTTTTATATCGATTTGTGCTGAGTTGTGCAGTGCAAAGAATGTGAGAATCCCCACACAATCACAGAGAAACAGATCTTACCAGCAGCTCTGAAGTGTGAAACCATTAAACAAACTCTCTGTCGGGCAGTACAGTAGTGTTGTGAATCCATGATAGCACAAAGGATGTGATACAAAAGAATGTGAATGTGAAATCTAGAGTGGACACTATTGAGCTCCACTGAGAAACAGTATACTACAATTTCCATTGATTTCATTAACAATCATTATGTAATCAGTAGTTTATATTAAGCATTCATATTAATTTCATTCGGATATAAGTTCATGTACATATCTGAGTATGAAAATACTGTATATGAACCATTATTCAAATTATTAATATGCATTATGTTAATCATTATATAATCTAATTAGGGTTGTTATAGTTATTGATTAAAGTTATCATAGTATTGATTTTGGGGGTCCTTGGGTTTGCTAAAAGTCTGTGTGGTGTGTCAGTGAATCTGTAAAAGAAAGAAATCCTTGAGTTATGAAACAAGCCACATTTGGGGGGTTGATCATTTTAAACCTATTGAAAATGCTCCTGGCTGCAATTTCCCAGCATGCACCTATAATATTTTGTTGTCATTCGAAACTGAAGTATAAGGATACATTTCACCTCTCTCCTTATAACCCACAGGGAGGCTTGGGCTTGTGAATTCAAAATAGAATAAAGTCAATATATACGGTTTCCCGGAGGTATGGAGGCAGTTTCCTCTATGTCTCCATTTTCGTATGTCCCATGTGGAATGATTCGCAATGCGTGTGAGAAGCTGAGAATACAGAATATAAAATATGAAGCTCTTCATAGGTGAAATTTGAAGTTCCCGACGGGTTGCTCTGGCTGTACATGTATTCGGTGGATTGTGAATCCAGTTTGAGGGAAGCTCTTGAGACGGTTACAATACTGATTCATTGAAAGTTTGAGCTAAATGGGAGGTCCCGTACATTGTGTGGTGGCATTCCTTCCTAAACTTCTCTACTCAACTTTTTGACAACATAAGTAAAGTACCTGACATGTACATTGTCGGCTTTACTTTAAAAAAGTACGTAGGAAAAATAGGCAGTTCAGCAGACTGACAGTGCAGCACTGGAAGGAAGAGTGTGGTGACAGTGATGAGTTCCTATCCGTTTAGTTCTGCAACATATCTTTTTTAAAAAGGTGCGTCCCTATTTTGACCTGACTTTTTTTTGCTGTGTAAGACTCCCAAATCCAGTAACGGGCGACCCTATGTTGCCCTTATGTTGTGGCCTCAACACTATGTTGCGGCCTCCTTATGCATGGTTTGCACCCTGGATTATCAGTACACCACTGGTTTACGGTACTATTACCAAAATAACTAACGGTATACCCGTTTGTTAGTTGAAGTGCATGTTTTCTTAATAGCTCATTTTGTGGTTTATGTTTGGATACACATCAAACAAAGCTGTTAACGCTAATGAGTTGCTCTATGTGTGTCCACAGAATGAATGTTAGATGCTAATTGCTTCACGCTTCTTTTTATTTTTACATCAACCTGCTCATTATGCTTTTCTATTTATGTCTTTCTAAGAAGAAGTAGGAGAAGAAAAGGTGTTTGTGTATGTAACTCTACATGAAATGTCAAGCACCAGTAAAGCTGAAGTGTGTATGTTTTTCAATGGTCTTTTAATTTAATTTTCGATGACCAGTTGGCCAGTGCAACTCTAGTTCCCGTACAATTTGTTTTGCAAATGATTCAGTTGCGGCTTTTTGAGGATTCTAAGTAATCAGATGATAAGTAATCAGATGTTCAGATTGTTTTCGATTTGACTTCCACGATTTAAAACCTGACATTTCAACGTTTCTTTAGACATAAGTCTAATTTTTTTGTGATTAGTATTCACTAAGTTACAGTTCATTTTCTGAGAACTATCAGATTGGACTTCTTTCAGAGGGAGACGAGAGATCACGCATCATGTTAGTTTTCTTTATTTTGCAAAAACCACAACATTTTGTTTTTACTCTGAGTGTACACAAATAAAAAAAAGATATTCCACAGATTAAAATGGTGTATAGCTCTTAATTGTATGTGCAACATTGACAGAGTATTTTGAGTCTCTTTCACACTGGTAAGAAAAAAACCGAGGTGGTATCGCCGGCGATACCTCTGACTCGAGGGAGTTAATTACTCACCCTCATGTTCGTTCCACACCCGTAAGACCTTCGTTCATCTTCGGAACACAAATTAAGATATTTTTGATAAAATCCGATGGCTCAGTGAGGCCTCCATTTGCCAACAAGACAATTAACACTTTCAATGCCCAGACAGCTACTAAATACATATTTAAAACGGTTCATGTGACTACAATGGTTCAACCTTATTGTTATGAAGTCACGAGAATATTTTTTGTGCACCAAAAAAAACACTGCTTCATGAAGCTTTGAAGCTTTACAAATCTTTTTTTTGTTCTTTTTTTTTTTTTTTTTTTTCTTCTCGAATCAGTGTTTTGGAGCGTGTATCAAACTGCCAAAGTCACACCCCCCAGTGGTGAACCATTGAAATTTTTAAACATTTCATTTACTGAAATCACATGACTTTGGCAATTTGATACACTCTAAACCAGTGGTTCCCAAACTGGGGTATGTGAGGTGACAAAAGGGGGGTACGTGAACAAAATGCTGAGCAGTTAATTTAATTCTACTTTAAAATAATTTTAAAACCGAGCATGTTTTTCTAACTGCCAAAATGCCGTAAATCCAGTACATTTAATCATATTACTTCATCATTTGCAGTCAAAAATTACTGTATCCACACATATGATAGATTGCGTGCAGCATGTTGCCTCATATTGTGCTAAATTACTGCCGTTCTTAACAGTGCACCTATGTAAAAGAGGGGATTTAGCACTTAATCGCATGAAGAACAAATAGACACAGATAGTGGATTAATTTCGATTTAAGACTAGAACTTTCTCCGATACAAAAACATACCTTGTGTGGGTTCTTGTATTTAATGATGATAACGAGCAAGAACACAATTGTTCCCAAATATCCACATGACTGTAAACGTGACATTATTATAGTACAACAGGTCAAAAAACAAAACATAATTTTTAAACACAGTACTGTCAGTATTTACTCTAATTTGCAATGAAATAATAGTTCTAACGAAAACCACAGCAGAACTACAACACAGTCTGTGTTTCGCAAACAATTCTGCGGCTTTGAGCGAATCGTGACGAGAGTCAATGATTCAAAGATTCATTCACAGTCACTTGTTTCGTTACTGAATGAATGACTCGATGACTCACTCATAAAAACAGTGACTGGCTGCCACCTACTGGTGGTTTTAGTTTAATATTTAAAAGTTTTATTTAGTTTTACCATCATTGCGTATTTCTCTATTGAACGTTTTTATTTAAAACATTATTTATTTTATAAAGTTATTCATAAAGGTAAAAAAATGCACTGGAAAATCAATTTGGGGGCAAATATTGTCCCTTAATGGTAAAGGTGTGACTGCAGTCGAAGTGGAAGAGAGGGGGTACGCAGAAGGATAGTGATCCCTTCAGGGGGTACTCAAATCTAAAACCTTTGGGAACCACTGCTCTAAACCACTGATTCGAAACAAAAGATTTATAAAGCTTCGTGAAGCAGTGTTTTGAAATCTCCCATCACTTGAATAAAGTCGGTTTTTTTTGGTGCACAAAAAATATTCTCGTCACTTCATAACAATAAGGTTGAACCATTGTAGTCACATGAACTGTTTTAAATATGTCTTTTAGTAGCTGTCTGAGCATTGAAAGTGTTAATTGTCTTGTTGCCAATGGAGGCCTCACTGAGCCACCGAATTTTATCAAAAATATCTTAATTTGTGTTCCGAAGATGAACGAAGGTCTTACGGGTGTGGAACGACATGAGGGTGAGTAATAAATTGCAGAATTTTTATTTTTGGGTGAACTAACCCTTTAAGGGTGGACCCTTTTAAGATTAATTAGCAAGTGACTGCCTAGCAACACCATAGCAACTACCCACAACACCCAAGCAATGCCCTAGAGACTGAACATCTTAGCAGTGAGTTAGTAAATTCACTGGGAAAGTTGTTAGGGTGACCTCCAACTTTTTTTAAAGAAAATGTAAAAATCAGTTTTCTGCTGGTAACCTCAATGTGTTTTGTGACTGAGCTATCTAATTTTTGTACTCATTTGAAATCCCTGTTCAAATTAAGGTGAATATGATCAGTATGTAATAATGATTGTTTGGACAACACTAGTCAAATTTAACTTAAATGAGGCAAGTGAGAAAGCCTTACACCAGCAGGATCTTCATAGAGCTGTTTCTCCAGTAGTAGGAGGTTGTCTGTCATGGTGGATCGAGTGGACTCTAATGAGGGGCTCGATTGCCGTCCTCCTGACAGCCTCAATCTCAGAGAGCACTAACAAGATGGCCACCTGACGCAATCATATTCTGATTCTGTGACAGAGCCCATTCTAAGATTCCAAGTCCATTCTAATGTCGCAGTCCTGTGGCAATAATGCACAATGCTGTGGTGACACCTTAAGAACCCACTCAACTCATGTTATAGTATTCTTTACACTAGTTACTTCAGCAGCACCCACATGCTGCTTGGTGTTGCTAGTTCAGTCAAACTTAGATTTAAAAACCCTACTTATAAATGATGATTAAACAGTCGGGTTCTGGAAGTAAAAACTCTATTTATTTTCTCCAAAGGGAAATTGATTTTGAATAGTAACTTATAAACCTTTTAAACCCACTGTGAGTTAGGAGGTTGTTAAAACAGTGGAATTCCTGGTGAAAAATTACATTATCCATTATGCTGTACAAAAAAATTATACCAGTCAGAGTCGAAAAAAGCAACACTCCTCTAAAGATCTTGTTAGCTCCATCCATCTATAGCCTATATATATATATATATATATATATATATATATATATATATATATATATATATATATATAATCAACATTTGTAAATAAGTAGTTTTATGTTTCCATCATTAAAGCTGTTAAAGGATTAGTTCACTTTCAAATTAAAATTTCCTGATAATTTACTCACCCCCCATGTCATCCAAGATGTTCATGTCCTTCTCTCTTCAGTTGAAAAGAAATGAAGGTTTTTGATGAAAACATTCCAGGATTATTCTCCTTATAGTGGACTTCAATGGCCTCCAAACGGTTGAAGGTCTTGTATTGTATTTTTGTCCAATTTTCAAATACTTTTTTTGCTTCAAATCAACATTTGCAGTGTTGTGATTCACCTCATAGCTGGTTGGCTTGGTTCATGGCTTTTAACTCTTTAACAAAGATTTTTTTTTTTTTTTTTTTTTAAATAAAAGTCAGCGGCTCTTCCATTGGAGAAAGTGTAAAGGCCAACTTTTATCACTTGTGCCTTGATAACTAATCACATTACAGCCTCAACGTCATTGAATTTCTTTCAGAGTTGTGCGACAATCAATCACTGGTTGCGGATACTGAAATGAATAAGAAGTGCAATAAAACTGAATACTACCTGTCACAAAATTTTTGTGACTTTGCGGATAAAACTGCCTTTTATTTTTTTAACAGATCTTGGAGGCATGCCTTAAAGCCACTTTATTCATAAATCAGTACACTAGTACTGTCAATGTTTTTGCCTGCAAAATTTTGCTGAAAATGTGGCCGCACCTTTAGATAACAAAATATCTAACCAAGTGCTATTTATTAGATAAATATAATATATAAAAATAGAACAAAAATACTTTTCAGTAACACTTTACAACAGGGGAATTCAATTAAATTATAGTTCCAAGAGGTCCGGTCTGTATATTTACTTCCGAGCAGAGGTCCGGACAATTTTTTTTGAATAATTTGGAACAGTGGGCAACAGTAGTGCTTTGTAAAAGAAAAGAAAAAAATCCTTAACAGTCAAAATAGTCATCAAACATGAGTATATTGGGCACTCAAAGCAATGGTGTCTGAAAATTAAAAACTCCATAAGTTTAGCTCATTTGGATATGAATATTAAATGGAAAGATCAGATGTTTTATCAAGCTATTATTATTTTTTACATTTAGATACCTATGTATGGCAGTAGGCCATGTGACTAAACAATACTGTATGGGGGTTTAGAGTTGTTCCTCTTGAAATCTGGACCATTTTATATTTTGTTTAAAAATAAAAACAAATAGACAACATGCATAATCAAAATGCCCTCATAATGAGCAGAAAAAAAGTTAACTAGTAATTAAAAATGGTGCTACCATTTCAAGGTCTAGTCCGGAACCGGACTGCGGTCCGATATTTGAAGATCCCTGCTTTACAATAAAGTGAGATCCCAAACACAGAATCCTATTCCCCTTTATCGATGTTCAAAATAAAGCTCGTTATTGTGTAGCTTGTTCTGATAATGTTATATGTAATTTAAAATATATTATCATATTTTGATGGTTAAGAATAAATGCCCTATAAACATTTTTTATCAGGCACCAAATATAGTACCTATAAAAAAGGTCAACTAATGAAGTAGCTTTGGGGTCCAAGAGATTTAGGATTCTGCAGAGGAACAGGATTCTGCACAACACCAATTTCGGAAAAAAAAATCAGCTGACTAAGTTTAGATCAGAGGCCTCACCAATTTCAGTGCCCCTGGTTAATGTTAATTTTGTTGTTGTTAGCAAGATTCTTTCGAGGTACCAGGACATGATTTTTTTTTTTTTTTTTTTTTACTCACTCAAATGGCTACATCTCCACATGTATCCACTAAAATGCATGCTGTTAAATGAAAGATTTCATCGTCAGCACATCACGACTAATTAGCATGCCTCCACTAGCCATGCTCACCTAGCGCTACAGAAAGTCAAGAGACTCTGTCAGCAGTTTATGAACACGTGTAAGGCCGGCCCAGACACTCATTAGCCAGTGGTAGAGTTGGCTCACACAACTGCAGTCTGGTCTACATAGCGCATGCCAAAGTACATTCATCCTTCCTGTGATTATCACAATGTGAACGTGTTTAGCAAGGATGAACGAGCATGTTAAAAATGGCAATGTCACCTCACATTTGTTTTATTTGACCCAGAGACATTTTTCATCCAAGAGAGGAGAAAATGTCAATTTTGGCTCACCTCAAAATATGGCAGAGTGTTTGTGTGTGTGTTTTGCATTCACCACTGATTTCCCTCTCCATACACTCTCATTTATCAGGGCATAACAGGCATGACCTTGCTGAAAACAGCATTACGGTTTGGTGCTAGTGGGCACTGATGATCCATTTGTTTACCGCTATATATTTGTATGCAAGTATGTAAGAGAGAATCGCAAAGCTCTTCAGCCTCTGTCAAACGCACTGCCAGTTGGTCCGTGTAGTGCGTGAGAGAGAAACTGACCCAAGAGAGCATTTTTGTGCTCGTGCCAAGCCTGTAGCGTGTAGAGTGCCAGACTCTCCCGCACTTTACGGACTGGTGTTAACAGTGTTCTCTCAACACCAGGCAGGCATGATAAAGTCCAACCGCTGGGAATGACTATTCTAGTATGTATCAAGGAATGATGCTGTGTGAGAGAGATATCTGGTGCTATTGAGGGAGGGCTGCCCCCTTTAAGGGACATCTGTCTGCTTTGTGGAAAATATTGTTTATTGAATCATCTTCAGACCTCCTGTGTAGGTAAATAACCGAGCGCTGCCACCGTGATCTCACCCAGAACAGCTGATGGCTAAATCACAAAAAGCAACATGTTAATATCCTATCCCTTCCCATGAAGACATTTTTAAAACTGTGGCTTTTTTGAAAGTCTATGGATGGATTTTTTACATCATAAAAAAATTGAACCATACTATTTTAAATAATAGCATGGTTGGGAACATTTTGCTCTTGTTCTTGACTAGCCAATGGGTTTTGACTACCTGGAGTTTGAGAAAAGCAGTTTTTGAATGTCACTGCCTTAAAGTCCATTACCATTGTTTGGCACATTTTCTTGGGTAAAATCCAGTCATTTTAATAGGAATCCATCAAGAATTCTGCAAGATTTCCCCATGCACATTTCATTCAAGTTCAATTTGGTCACACAAATTCGAAAAAAAAAAAAAAAAAAAAATGCTTGGTTTGAAATTGACTTCTGTATGAGCCATGCTTCATACATTTCATACATACACTATTGACAATAGACTATGGCTTTCACAAAATTTGGCCAAAAATGTGACCACCTTTTAGGTTTAGTTCACCCAAAAATGAAAATTCTGTCATTAAATTTTCACCCTCATGTCGTTCCACATCCGTAAGACCTTTGTTCATTTTCAGAACACAAATTAAGATATTTTTGATCAAATCTGATAGCTCAGTGAGGCCTCCATTGAGAGCAAGATAATTTACACTTTCAAGTATCTTTCAAGTTTTTAGTATCTTTCTGGGTCTTTGAAAGTGTAAATTATCTTGGTGTCAATGCAGGCCTCACTGAGCCATCGGATTTTATCCCCAAAAAAAATCTTAATGTGTGTTTTGAAGATGAACGAAGGTCTTACAGGTTTGGAACAACATGAAGGTGAAAAATCAATGACAGAATTTTCATTTTTGGGTGAACTAACGCTTTACGCTAACAAAATATCCAAACAAGTATAATAAATGCAATGTATAAAAATAACACCAGGAACACTGTACAATACGGTTCATTAGGTATCATAACTAACAACAAACAGCCATTTTACAGCATTTATTAATCTAAAATGTTTGTACTTTGTTTCTAAACACCTTTAAAGTGAATGAACTAATTACCTGTGAAAGAAGCCATACATTCATTCAGTAAAAGTATGATTTGTATTTGTACTGTCTTGAGTGTAATAAACAAAAGCAGTAAAATATGTTATATATTCAACAAATATGTATTTTATGTGTGGTAAGAGGGAGAAATAATTAATGAGGTGGAACAAAACAATTGTTCTGCATGTGAGTGGAGGATTTTTCCATGCTGTAATTGTTGGATGTGATTGCATTATGAAATGGGTTCAATTACAGTGCTGTGAAAGTCAATAAGCCACATTACCATACCTGCACACACTGTAATCTGAACCCGAGGACCTACACACACACACACACCCCTTCCTCACAGATAGCAAATGCTATGAATTTAGTGCAGTCTCTTTTCAATGTTCAAACACAACATGGAGGTTTTCTTTTGCTGTACCACGCAAAAAAAAAAAAAAAAAAAGTCTAAAAAGGACCATGACCATGACTTTATTTTTTCACCTATAGATTGTGCGTGGGTATACTTAAACATTCATGAAGTGATTTTGACTGGAATACTTGAACTGATCATTGATTACTAAAGCACATTAAGCTCTGTCTTTGAATATGAATATGTGATGTTTGTGAAACTCATTACCTTGATCCACCGGCCTCGAACATCAAAGCAGATAAAAAACGTCCTCAAAGAAATGAGTAGCTTCATTGGACTTACCGCTCTTGCTGTAAATGTCACTCAGTCATAGAGTATTAAATAAAACCGATTTGCTTAATTAGCCTCTCTTGATTAGATGCATCAGCCTAATGAAGCTTAATGGAGGCGTGTCAACAAACAGTTATTTCTGTCAAAAAAAAGAGGTTGTTTTGTGAAAAAAGGTTGTTTTTCTTTCATGAAACATGATTGGGTTAAATGCTAAATATTACAGAAAAAATTACTATCCTGGTGCAGATTTAGACATTTATCCTTTCCATTCTCAGGTCAACGCGGAACAGCGAAGATGATGATGATGAAGAGAGGAGAGGAAAGACGTGTACTCTACAGTACCAGAGGACCATGGTGCGTGTGCTCACACACTTTGTGGCCGAATCCTCTGAGACACGAGGACAGGTGGCCCACATGCTAGGCAGTGACTGGCAGGTGGATATTACGGAGCTAGTCTGGGACTTCCTGAAAGTAGAGAATCCACGAATCGCCAGGCTGAGAGAGGGACGTATTTTGGAGGGCATGGACACAGGCATGACCAGCATTCAGGTATGTGTATATTTTCAATATCTGAAAATGTTTTGCCTGCCATTTCAAAGTCATGTGGTGCGACCAAAATGAAACCAAAATGAAATGAAAACAAAAGTTCAGTATGAACAAATGTATTGCTCATGGTTAGTTCATGTTAGTTAATACATTAGTTAATGTTAACAAATTAACCTTATTGTGGTTTCATTTGATCATCATTAGTTAATTATAGTCGTTAACATGAACTAACAATGAACAGTACTTCTGCAGGATTATTAATGTTAGTCAGGTGTCATTTCAAAATTTACTAAGTAAGGGATAATGTACATCCAACCGGTTGTTATCTCAGAATAAACCCTGACAGGGTGATCAGGAGCCCGACACGAAGCGGAAGGGTCTTGCATCAGCCTGCTGGATGTACATTATCCTGCTTATTAAATGACTACTTGCCACATAATAAATAATTAGACATGAAATATTGATCTGAGTCTAAATATTTTATTAGCTCTTTAAACGCAAAGTTTCCACAGAGAGAGCAGTTGCTAGCGCTTCAAGTTCAAACTAGACGGACATTTAAGAGATACGCTACAGTCTTACAACATATTAAACAGCATTTCGCCACAAATAATTATGGGGATAAGCGATCTTTAGCATGAAAGTGTTTTACAATCGTACCTGTTTTTTTGTTTTGTTTTTTTTTTTAAATCTTATAATACAACAGTGTATAAAACAATAGTCGCAAAATGGCAGCAACTGCGTTTGTATGAAACAAGAGAGAGCGAGTCCATGGTACTGGATGACAATTAAAAAAAACTGTACAAAAAAATATTGATTTGACTGAGTTTTAATATTTTATTAGCTCATCAAATGCAAAAATTAAAAAAAAAAACATTCCTAGCAAGGTTTAGCGCTGCTGACTTCAGTAACCCGGATGAGCCTGTGTTATCTGTTTTCGGCGGCTGTTCAGCTGATTATGTGTGTGTGTGTGTATATATATATATATATATATATATATATATATATATATATATATATATATATATATATATATATATATATTAGGTCTGTCAAAATAACGCGTTAATTTCGATTAATTAATCTGAGAAAAAATAACGCGGTAAAAAAAATAACGCAGATTAATCCATTCCGTATTGACCTTTGAACCTGGAGCCGTTCTAGCCACCATTCGACTGTAAAATGAAGGAGGGAGATGACTGCTGCGCTGACGGACAGAATGAGCAGAGCTCCTCACTCTCTCTACCTCACACATAATAATCTAAATCAACTGACACAATGCTAAAAGTTCGTAAGACCGAATCCATGTTTCACAAGGCGCATTCGGAGAATGTTTTTCCTGAATAACCGTTGGGTGTGAATAGTGCTCAAAAGAACGTCACCTCATTTTCTCTGAAAGGTGCCCTGCACGTGCAGCTGACATAAACCTAGGGCTGCACGATTAATCGTATTTTAATCACGATAACAATTATCTGCTTCTCTCGATTGATTTCAAATAATCGTCACGATATTGGCCCGCTCATTATTTATCCTGAAAATGTGTTTTTCTTTGGGAATATGCTTGTGGTTGCCAGATACAAAGAGCTTAAATCCCCCAAATAGAGCTTTTCCCTTAAACGGATACTGTCTTCCCGGTGTTTTACTTAATATGTGCAATCCGGCAACTCTGTGCACGCGCTCCCACTAAATGAGGAAGAAGCGCTAAAGATCTGAAAACAAACGTGCGGTGGAGTTTAGCGATCTCCACAGAGAAATTCTGCTTCAATGAAAGTGAATACAGCCAGTATTTGTTTCTTCACATGCCACTTGTACTATTTGTGTGACTAAATCTGCCATGATCAAACCTTCAGTGATGAATTTCAACAAATGCAACACGTATCTCCACCTCACTTTTTGCAGAATGCACTTTTGCAACATTTGTGACAATTCAATCTGAAAAATGAACATAATTTGGAATTATTGGAAATAATATTAGGAGTTTTGTTGTTTTATTTTTTTGAAGTTCTTAAAGGTTTTACCAGTTTTCATAATGTTAATCATTTAAAAATGATACATAGCCAGGGATATAAAAGCATCGTTCTTTGCTTACGAATTTGCAGGGCAATCTGAATCTGTAGTTTGTCTCTTTTGCAAATGAATTGTGTTTCTTTAAAAATCTAATGTGAATACAGATTACAAAGCGCTCACCAAAACCATGTGTTTTGTATTGATTTACCATCTAACAAAGTTTTTATAGTTGGTTAAATGAAGTCGGTGTGCCACCTACAGGCCCTTTTGGGTGAAGTGTAGGTTGGTAAAGAACTTGCAAAATAGCCATAACTACATTACCCTTTTTGATAGAATAATCGTGATTAATAATCGTGATTTATAATTTTGAGCAAAATTATCGTGATTATCAGTTTTACCATTATCGTGCAGCCCTACATAAACCACACTTTCAGTAAACAAAAAGAAAATCCTATCCAGTGGTGAAGTGTTTTCTGTGTTGACAAATCTTTTGCGATGTCCTAATAACAGTCGCGATTCGTGCGTAACACGTCAACGTCCGCTAATGTCCAATTCTCAACCTAATGACTCATTTGAACAGATTCATTTTAATGAATCATGACAACAACTGATCTGTCCACACAGTCTATAATGAATCATTTACTCGAACAACTCTGAAATGAGAACATAAGTGTGCTTACCCCATTTAGCAAGCGTGGTTAGTAAAATTAGCCTTAATAATCCACAATATTTTCAGGTTATTTAAATGACAATGTGTAGTAAATTAGGCCTACCTATAAAATCAGTTAGTTTAGACTGGAGTGAGGTGAAACCAGAACAAAGCAAGTTGTTGTTAGCTAGGTTCATTCAATTGTATATGATAGAAAATTATATTATTAGTTAATATAACTTCTAAATGCTACTTTTTAATACTTTTCAGGTTTAGCAAAAAAGCATCTTCTCTTACAAAGCTATAAAATCAATTTTTTTTTTTTTTTGCAAAGAGGGCAAGAAAGAATTACAGTGAGAGTGACGGGTACTTTATTGTCAGTATCGGGCTCGCAGATCACGTAGGTATGGCATTTTTACTGTTTGTGTGGATGACCATGTCTGTCACCACCGAAGACCACCAAACCCTGCATTGATTCATTTGAATTGAAATATTTAATACTTTCACAGCAAAAATTATGTATGCGATTAATTTAGATTAATTAATCACAGAGTATGTAATTTAAATTTTTAATCGATTAACAGCCCTATATATATATATATATATATATATATATAGGCCACCACCAGCTTTGTTGTTTTAGCAATGTTTTAATGACAATCCATATTTATTTTTCAGTTTCTTTATTACAATACAAAAAAATATAAGACAGGAAATATGTACACAAAATGGAAGAAAAAAAAAAAAAAATCTGAACAAAATTGTTTCTTTTAGCAAAAATCTGTATTTAGTGTGACCTCCTGGACTAATTCCAGTTTCTCAAAGAAACTCTGAGAGCCAGTTTCCTGCTATTGCTCAAGTGTAAGGGGAGGTCACTAAATACTTTTTCCCGTCTGTTTAAATACCGCATACACATTTACTGTATTTTCTGGTTATGATCTAATAAAGGGACTGATAAATAATAATATATGGCCATTATATCATTGCTAAAACAACATCTAATGGTGGCCTAAGACTTTTGCGCATGCACACACACACACACACACACATTTTTATATATATGAAAAAAAAAATTCTAATAATTAAGATGTATACACTAACATGTATTCAAGATGTAAGGAAAATGTGGTGTAACTGTCAGGTAAAAAGTTAACTCTTTCCCTGCCAGCATTTTTTTTTAAAACAGTTGCCAGCCACTGCCAGCATATTTTGTTGGATGAATATCTGAACATGCAATATATCAAAAGAATAAAAAGTTTAATTCTAGCTTCATGCATTATTTTTCTATCAACACTTGAATGTGAAGTTTAATAAATAAATAAATAAATAACATTTTGAAGAAAAAAAAAGCTGAGAAAGTCTCTTTTTTTCCAAAGATTACAACATGCATAAGCAATGCTTTTATCACTTGTTTCTGCTTCATCACCTGTTTTGATCCAGAGATTCTGTACCCTTTCAGAAGATGCAGAATATCGCCCCCTAGGGTTTAACAGTAAAAACACAGAAAGATGGTAAACTGAGTCAATGGCGGGGAAGTTAAATTAAAACTTTAATTGGAAAAAAAAAACAAAACAAAAAAACACAGGAAACCAATGTTAATACAAAAAAGTACAGTTCTAAGAACTTGCCACATCTTTTTTAAACCAGATTTTTCCTTTTCTTTGTCATTGACTTGCACTGTAAATCAAAGTACTCCTCACTGTTCCATTGTACTTTTTCTGTAAGTCTGAACACAGCTAATACTAAGACGTTACCTTTTCCGCAGCCCACTTTTCTCTGTCTCCAGGAAAGTGGGCTGATATTGCAGCGAAAACATGTGTCTGAGGAGGTGTTAGTCATCTGGATTTATTTTGTTTTTCCTGTCTGCTTTGAGACCAGATACCTAATATGTGCTCGTCTGCAGTGAAAGTGTGGGCAGGCAGGAGACTGTCTGTAACACCTTTTTATTGCATCAATCACTAGATGGATTTACAGCTCTGTGTTTCTGATATTTCTCCCAGTAATTGGAAGTAATCCTTGTGGGCAGAGCTGTATCCACCAAGCCAGATTGCTTATGATGCTTGTATTTAATAATGCACTTTTGTGCGTATGCTCTGCTCTAGGTTCTGTCCCCGCTGTCAGACTCTATCCTGGCAGAGAAGACGGTGAGGGTTGTGGATGATCGAGTGACCATCACTGAACTGGGGCTGCAGTTGGTCAGTGGTCTCACACTCAGCCTGCAGCTCAGCACAGGAAGTAACCGAGCCATCAGCGCCACGGCAACCACACAGGAAGTGCTCAGCAATCCTAAACAGGTAATTTTGGAAAATCTACAAGGCAGAGTTAAATATGTGCTCAGATTCAATATGTGCTGTTTACTGCCAAACAAATACAGAAGGACAACAAATTAGGGACTGTGACTTACACCGAAGAAACAAGCATTCATGTAGCTTTAAAAAGAAAGAATCATTCAAAAGAGAATCTTTGCTTTATTTCTACTTTGTTGATAACAAATCTACTTATACACCGATCAGGCATAACATTATGACCACCTTCCTAATATTGTGTCGGTCCCCCTATTGCTGCTAAAACAGCCCTGACCCATCGAGGCATGGACAAGACCCCTGAAGGTGCTGCTGTGGTATCTGGCACCAAGATGTTAGCAGCAGATCCTTTAAGTCCTGTAAGTTGAGAGGTGGAGCCTCATGGATCAGACTTGTTTGTTCAGCACATCCCACAGATGCTCGACTGGATTGACATCTTGAGAATTTGGAGGCCAAGTCAACACCTCAAACTCGTTGTTCGTGCTCCTCAAACCATTCCTGAACCATTTTGCTTTGTGGCAGGATGCATTATCCTGCTGAAAGAGGTCACAGCCACCAGGGAATACTGTCTCCATGGTGTACATGCTATGCAACAAGGTAGGTGGTACGTGTCAAAGTAACATCCACATGGATGGCAAGGACCCAAGGTTTCCCAGCAGAACATTGCCCAAAGCATCACACTGCCTCCACCCGCTTGCCTTCTTCCCATAGTACATCCTGGTGCCATGTATTCCCCAGGTAAGGAATGCACACGCACCCGGCAATCCACGTGATGTAAAAGAAAACGTGGTTCATCAGACGAGTTCTGATGCTCACATGCCCACTGTTGGCACTTTCGGTGGTGGACAGGGGTCAGCATGGACACCCTGACTGGTCTGCGGCTATGCAGCCCCATACGCAACAAACTGTGATGCACTGTGTGTTCTGACACGTTTGTATCAGAACCAGCATTAACTTCTTGTGCAGTTTGAGCTACAGTAGCTGGTCTGTTGGATCGGACCACACGGGCCAGCCTTCGCTCCCCACGACCCTGTCGCCAGTTCACTACTGTTCCTTCCTTGGACCACTTTTGATAGATACGGACCACTGCAGACCAGGAACACTCCACAAGAGCTGCAGTTTTGGAGATGCTCTGATCCAGTCATCTAGCCATCACAATTTGGCCCATGTCAAACTCGCTCAAATCCTTACTCTTGCCCATTTTTCCTGCTTCTAACATATCAAACTTTGAGGACAAAATGTTCACTTGCTGCCTAATATATCACACCCACTAACAGGTGCCAATGATGAAGAGATAATCAGTGTTATTCACTTCACCTGTCAGCGCTCATAATGTTATGCCTGATAGCCATATAGAAGGACCAGGAACAATTAGGCAATTGTTAAAATTGTTTACATCAGCACAAGCAGGTATTTTGATGGATCATTAGTTCCTATGTTCTGTATAAGAAATAGCTTTTCTTAATTTCTTTGCAATACATGTAAAACAATATTATTTTGCATCTGATTATCATTAAGTTTGTGAATTAACTTGTGGGAAAAATTAATTTCAAAAGACAGTAGTTAAATGCTGCAAGTCAACACTGAAATCACAAACTTAATACTTAATCAGAATATAATGTTCAACAATATCTTGTTAAAGGAATCTTGAGATTCCTTTATTTCACAGTAAGATTTGTTAAGCTTTAGGCCCAATCCCAATTCTATTTTATACCCCTTCCCCTTGCCCCTTGAAACAGAGTGTCAAGGGGTAGGGCTGAAAATATTCCCCTAAGAAATGGGACACCACTACTAGACCGTTACACGTCATCATAAGTCGTCGCTAGCTCCTACGTCATGTTTATCACACAAGATGCCATCGATAGCTGTAGTGATCTCTGTTGCTTGGGCGACAGCTATTTTTACTATTAGTGCACATATCTCACAGTAATCAGGCACAAGCAACATAAACGTTTAACAGATGACTCACTCCCAAAGTTGTTTTGCTGTGTATTTCGATTTCAAGAAACACTGCTTGTTTTCTGCACGAAAACGTATGAGCCTGCGTGTTTCCTCAGGAGTCCCTACATACAATACTGACGAATAAGCACGCAAACTGAATGCACTTTTTGTTTATATAATGAAACGTACACGTATTTATGGACGTAACCACAACAAAACAATACATTAATCAGGCATGCGGCAAAAAGACAAGTTAGCTGCCACCGGATTTGAATTTATGTTGTCAAATCAACGCGGGTTTCAAAAAAATATAAAAAAATATGTTGTGGAACTATCATAAAGTAAAAAACATTAGCAACTTTTTTCATAGCGATTTTAACAAATCTTTTTTCGGAGAACATAACCGTATACATGAACTCAAGATTAAAGGCAACATAAAACAAGTGATTATTTATTGATAAAATACTGTTTACCGTAAGAAAATACTTACATTTATGGGTCTCTCTGCTCGCTCGGTCGGCCATGTTGGAAATTTATCATACCCCTTCGTCTGAAGCGTGGTCCCGAAAAATCTTCGTTTGAAGGGCTACCTGGCCCTTCCCCCTACCCCTTCCCCTCCAACCAAATGAGAATTGGGACACTCCTACCCCTTCACGTGAACGCGCGAAACAAAGGGGAAGGGGAAGGGGAAGGGGGAAGGGGAAGGGGAAAGGGAAGGGGAAAGGGAAAGGGAAAGGGAAAGGGAAAGGGGAAGGGGTAAGGGGAAGGGGTAAGGGGTAGAATTGGGATTGGGCCTTAGTCTCTTGGAAAACAGTTTGGTGTGCGTTTCTCTGGAAATACTTCCTGGAAAAATGCATTCACTAACAGCTGCCCATTATATAAAAACACCTTCAAAACTCACCGCAATTCCCTCTTTCTATAACAGCCTATTTAGGGAGCATTTTTCTACACTGGTCATTTGTTACACAATTATGATGTATAACCCAGGGATGAAAGTAACTATGGTTGCCTATGGTTACAGCTGTCATGCTTAATTATGTCTTTGTTAATGGAGGTTTATGTGCAGTGCCTCAGTACCTGGACTCAATATAATTATCTTCTAGTTGACAATCTTAATCAATATGACACACCTCAGTTTAGCAGCAGCGCAGTGCTGTTAGCCCAGTTCTCCCAATTAAGCAAGACATACGTGCGTGTTTGTGTATTTCAGAGGATTTAAGTCTGTTAATTCCTGTGGAACCTGGTGTGACAATACATATTAAGTACCAGAGAATGGAACCTGAATTTCAAGCAAGTCAACAGGATATTGAAAACATACAAAGATAATTGTATTCTTCCTCATATTTTATGCAGAATTACCACTAAAACTGAATGCCTCTGTTCAAAAACCTATTGAGCTGCCTGTTTCCTACAAAGGCAGCATCCTAAAGGGCATTTTATTGTGTGTGTGCAAGCTAGCAAGCCATCTCTCATGCGTACAGGCACTTTTTCACACACACGTGGACAACGAGCTGTAACGGTTATCTTTCGTGCTGTTCAGCACCGTCCCCAATCTGCAGTCTGCCACAGTCTCCTATTAAGAATGAACTGAGAACACACAGATGGTGTGCACCATGTTAAATGTGCTTAAAATGCCCATAGCTGAAATGGAGCCCCATAAATGACTGATTTGGAACACTCTACAAAGCAGCAACTCTGCTACAATCAGTAGTGCATCACATAAAACACTTTCTCATTTACACACGAGACACAACTAAGATAAGACTTTAATGTACTGTATGTGACATTAAGTAGCACTTGCAGCTCCGCGCACATAGTGGTTGCAGAAAAATAGCGGTAGCAAAATCGATATCGGAATGCAAAAAAATAGTCTTTATTTTTACAGAATACTGTCATTGAAAACGCCCTTTGAAGCTAAATGGAGATGTTTATGTTGCAAATCACACACTGAACTGATGAAACCTGCAATGATTAATCTACTATTTAAAGCTACAGTCCGCCATTTTTCCTCTTTGACGCCATCTGTTTGAAACATGCGATTGCAGTCATATGCGGAATAGTTATCGTTACGTGGGTTTTGCATCGGCACAGCTCAGTGCAGATGAATCTAATGTTTGCTGTCAATCACTAAACCGGTGTGGATACTGCACTTCAGAATCACAGATTCTACGTCTTGAAAGTATGACCAATATAAGAATTTTCACTGGAAAATATCATCTGAACAAGTAAGTAACATTTCTGCCACTTTTGTTCTGACCAACTGAGGAAAAAAGCATTAGGCCTACAATAAATCGCGCTGCTAATGATGATTAAATCTAACGATCGCTTAGCTCGGATCACGCCAAACCGTGCAAATTATTATTACCGTTATATTGTTCTCAAATTGTTAATGTTAACAACATCAGCATTGCGTGACTATCCCTGCGTCTCAATCAGCTCCCTAGCTCGTGAATCAGTATATCATGTAAATGTGGCCGATTCCCTGATCAGTGCCCTGACTACTGAACTAGGGAGCTGAATGAGACGCACGCTATGTGTATTTAGTGTATATTAGAGTTACCTGTAGATTTCAATTTCTGTAGCCACTCCACAGTCAAAAGTCTTTTGCTTTTTTGACTACAGGTGAATCTCCAGTTGTCACTGATGATTGTCAGTGTCAGACTGACGTTTAATTATTTCAGCTGCTGTGAGAACAGACTATATATGATCCACTACAAGCAGCATCCTCACATGATAAAACCGACTTGCCTGGACTCTTGTTTTCTGTTTACGGACGTGGCGTAATGATGCAAAGACAAACTGCTGCATGCTCGAATTTCCCGCGGAAATCCACCAGGTCGCTCTTATTTTAAAACATTATTACAAGTTTACCGTTGTGAATCGGGCTAAGATAAGGAGAGTTTTGAATACTGGCTAGTTATGTACTTGCTCAAAAATTGATTTTGGATCATTTTTAACCAAAAAAAGTTACGGACTGCAGCTTTAAGTAGGAATTTGATGTAAACAGTAAGTCTACATAATATTCACATATGCAGTTACAGCTAGGGGTGTAAGAAAATATCGATTCATGTGAATATCGTAATATTATGTTTGGCGGTACTCTATCGATATTTATTTATTTACACCCAAAATTTGTGGCTTTGTGTTCGGTATAAACCGTAAACTGTGTAAAACCTAACCACTAGATGTCCGTGTTATCTCAGAATGTAAACTGATGCAGAGCTGGAGAAGCGCGAGGTGCATACATCGTTAGCGTCAGCATTAGCAAACCCAGCTCAAAAGACAATAGAATTATTCCACTCCCACCGCGGTGTACGACACTGAAGTTTGGACTCATTTTGGCTTCAACTATAAAAAAAAACACTAAAGAGATCGACAAGAGTCATTGTGTTTGCAAAACAGGCCATGTTAAAATCCAATACTTGGGAAATGCATTGAATCTGAGAGCTCACTTAACATCCCGACGCCATCTGCACTGCTGAGAGAGGCGTTCGATAGAATATGTACTGCACACTTCCTCTCAAAAACAAAATAAACAACAAAAATGACAGTGGTGGCAGCAGAAAGAAAGCATCTGATCATAGCAATGTGGATATTTTCACCAGCCCTGTTCAGCACTTCAGTGAAGGCACATTTATTTAAGCACATTATTGTCACATTATTGCTTTTAAGCAGTCTATTATACAATAGACTGCTTAAAAGCAAGCAGCTTTACAGTATTAAATATATATACAGTCATGAAATGGACTATGCACTTTCTGTTGTTAAATAGTTCAGAAGTAAAAACTGCTATACTGTGAACCCTTAAAACACCTGCAGTCACTTTACTATTTTCCCTATACTTAGATTGCACAAAATAATGATTAATTATATAAATACAAATGATACGGTAGTATTGATTAAATAAAATAAAAAAAAATAAAAAATTCCAGGTTTTATGCATATGGTGGCATTCTTTTGTTTTCTAAAATTAGATCCTCTTTCAAAAAAAGAAATATCGCAATATATTACTTTTCTTACAGTATCATGAACATAAAATTTTACATAGATAACTTTTAAACAGCCTATAACATTTTTATTTCACAACTCTGACTTTTTTTTTTCCTTGCATTTGCATTTATATCTCCAAGTTCGAACTTTATAACTCACAATTGTGAGTTTATTTCACAATTCTGAGGGGGGAAAAAAATCAGAATTGCGGGATAAACTTGCAATTCTGAGGAAAAAAGAGAGTATATCTCAATTATTTTTGTTTTCCCTTCTAAGAAATGCGAGATATAAACATTTGCGAGAAATAAAAGTTAGAATTGTGTGATATAAACTCGAAATTAACCCTTTATTCTTTTATTCTGTGGCTTCCATAGACTGCTACTGCAGAACTGTCATTTTCACCAAATTGGTCTATAAAACAAACATAAATTACAGTGCCATTCATTATAAATGCTAAGCCTAAACAAATGTATGTAAAGCAAAACAGAAGCTACCAGCATGTCAAAAATGTGCTGTACAAATAAACTTGGGCTCATATACCTCTCATTCAGAACAAATCCAAATATAAATGTTTTGTGCATTATGCAAGTTGCTTTGAAATATGGAATAAATTGCAGCACATTTAAGATGATAAAAAAGTGACATATGTTACAGGCAATATGGTATTCTTTTTTTTTTTCCTTCAATTATTCTTTC
Organism: Megalobrama amblycephala; assembly: GCF_018812025.1. Classification (NCBI taxonomy): domain Eukaryota; kingdom Metazoa; phylum Chordata; class Actinopteri; order Cypriniformes; family Xenocyprididae; genus Megalobrama; species Megalobrama amblycephala. The sequence continues at coordinate 30,288,237 of NC_063055.1, forward strand.
AGTAAAACTTATTTTCTGTTGCAAAAATATCTGAGTTAAATGAGCTTGGATTCAATATGTGCCATTTTCTGCGACAGGATTTTTAAAATGAAATATTCACATAGAAGGCCAACAAATTAGAGAAAAATGTCTGTGATTTATCCTGAAGAAACAATCATTGTTGTGGCTTTAAAACGTGTCATTTCTGTTTTGTTGAGAACAAAGCTACAGAACCAAATTCTACTAACCGATCGCTTGTATCAAAATAACTTGCAACAGGATAAACTGGAATGCAATGATGGCCTTTGCACTAATGAATACCAATTAAGTCCATCTCGAAGAATGCTGGCCATTAGAAGGGTGAAAAAATCTAAATCAGATGTGTCAAAGAAAAGAAAAGAAAAAACAACAACTTTAAAACACATTGCAAATCCCGAATATATAAACGCACTACAAAATCCTTCTGGAGCTCACAGTATGCTTTTAAAGTATTACAGATATCATCATGAGCACCTCCCTCATTTGTGGTCTCACTGCATGATTAGAGTGCTCTGGGAGATTCCCCTCCCCTCTAGAAGGATTTGTAGCGTGTTATTCACGGACAGCGAGCACTGATGTCTTGGTAAGTGAAGAGCTTAAGACGCTTGTGTGTTGCAAATCCCTATATGCAGCCCCATATCCGTAATGGCACTGTTATCTCTTCATATCTTTTAATCTGACTCCTCCTGACCCTCCAAGTACAGCAGAGACCACTCTGATCTCATGGCCTACATTAAAGGATTGCTGTGTGGAGTCAGACACAGTATATTAGTAAAGTCACACGCAGTGACATGAGCTCCACCTCAATATGAGGGAGCAAACTCATTTTCTACTGCCAACACAGGCACTGTACATAGACAGCATTCTTTTGACAGACCTGGTGAAAAGCCTCACCTACACCATTGACAAAAAAATTACTTGTATTGTATTATTGACCATGAAACTATTTTGCTATATACACATCACCCATCAATGTACTATGGTTTAATAGTTAAAAGTATATGATTTCATAGTTTTGTCACTCACATCATCATGATACGAGATTAATCTCCATTTTTCAGAAATGGCAGCTGTGACCTGAAGACACAAATTGTCCTTGTACTGCATGAGATATATGTTGACAGTAAAGTTCTACTATTTTATCTAAAGAAGTTAATAATACAGGGTTGATGAAAGCTCTAAGGTGTGCCGTTATTTCCAGGGAAATGCACAGCTGAATTAGTTCAATGTCTTGAAATACAACATCTGAACGACGTCTTGAGGTGTGGTAACCATTTTATAAGTGGAATAATTGATTCTGGTCTGTTGAATTATTAGAAAATAATTATTTTCCAATAATTCAATGGCCTGCTGTCAATTATTTATTACTTAAAATATAAAAATAAAAAATAAAATCAATCATTTTAAGTGCAACAAGTAAATTTAGGCATCACAACATAATAATGTACAGTAAGAAAAAGGGATATTCATTTTGAAATCTGCTAATATATATATTTTTTAAGATTAACCTTAAGTGAGCACTGGATGACAGCAAAGTAATCTCAGGGGCTGTTTACATGGCAGTTTTCAACTAAAAATGAAAAACTTTATGCATTTACACTAGGGGTGGGGGAAAAATTTGATTCTTAGATGCATCACGATGTAAGATTCTGAATTGATTCACAAATGTCAAAAATCGATTTTCTAAATGTTAAATGATAACGTAATGTTGACGGAAGGTAAAAGGCAGAACTCTAAAGCGCGAAAGTGCAGTGCCCGGACAGTCTGTGGCATGCACATAACTCTGCGTGTCCACTGGCGTGGAGCGAGTGGAAAAGAGCGAGTTTTTTCAATTCATTTATGGAAGTTGAGATTCACGCTCACGTGCAAGCATGAAGCTCAACTTCCATAGGAATGAAGTATAAACGCTCGCTCTGCTCTGCTCACTTCGCGCCAGTGGATACACACCATAAGAGACCCACGATGGCTGAGCGAGAAATCCGACCTGCACTCTCTGCATTAAAAGCTAGCGTATGGAAGCACATTGGCTTAAATGAAGTTGAAGGGAAAAAGCACCTGGGTTGTGTTTCTCAAAAGCATTATAAGCCTAAGTTAGAGACCATTTGTAGCAATTGTTCTATAATCAACTTAGGCTTACAATGCTTTTGGGAAACGCTACTCTGGACAAGCCACACGCAAGTTATGTTATTGCTATATTGCTTATTGCACATAAGAGGAGGATGTTGGTTAGAAGTCTATTATTTTATTATAGTGATTCAGAATATGCTGAAGTATTAATTTACTATAAGTAACCTTCCAGTTGACTTGCCAAATCACTTCCATTTGTTCTATTGATAAAATGTATTATGATGGATCAATACAAATACTTTGCTAGTACCAAGTAGTTACACAGTGGCAAAAAAGAAAATCTGTTTTTGGGGGAAAAAAAACAAAAACAACATGCATTGATATAAACATTGTTTCTTTACAAAGTGACATTGCCAACTACTTGTCTGGGATGCGTAATACAGCTTTAGTCATTTTCGTGAATCATCTGTACAAAAAAAAACAATTTCCATTTTATTATATCGTTGTCATGTACAATTAAATACCGATTGATACAATAGATGATATGGTACAAATTAGGGCTGTCAAACGATTAATCGCGATTAATCGCATACAAAATAAAAGTTTGAGTTTGCCTAATATATGTGGGTGTACTGTGCATAATTATTATGTATATATAAATACAAACACATATATTTGAGAAATATTTATAAATATATGTATTTATTTATATTTTATATAATTTATATTATATATAAATAAAAATTATTTTGTACATAACATATTTCTCTTAAATATATACATTAATTTGTGTGTATTTATATATACATATTAATTACACACTGTACTCACACATATATCATGCAAACTCAAACTTTTATTTTGTATGCGATTAATCGCGATTAATCGTTTGACAGCCCTAGTACAAATACATATTTCGTTGCTGAAGCAGTCAAACATATCTCAATGTTCTTTTTGCTCTCTATAGGAGGCGCTAATCAGTGCTTGGCTGCAGTTCAGCGATGGCTCCATGGCTCCTCTGGACCTGTACAACCCTGAGCACTTTATTCTGACTGCTACCTCTCTGGATGAGGATGTAGTGTCCGTACGTCAGGACGCTGCAGGCCAGTGGCCGGTTATTTCTGCACGAGCCGAGGGGCAAGGTCTGCTGGTGCATGTAGAAATGACGGTATGTGAAGTGTGTCAGAAATTTAAGCGCCGAAGTGTCCTGGCGGCTGGAAACTGCAACATCCGTGTAAAGTTCGGTCATAGCGAAAGCGCCTTAAGACCGGGTGACTATGGCCAGGATGGAGAAGAAATGGACAATAGACCAGGTGACCGCAGACAGAACCCATCTCTCCCGGACAGGACCGGAATGGACAACCACTACTATGGAAGCTCCATCTCAGACATGGAGGATGGTAACATGAGACGAATCACCACCACGACCAAAACAGCCATCATCAGGAGACCAGGTGGAGACAAGCTCTCAGACGATGGGAGCCAGTTGCCCGGCATTCCAGTCGATTTCTCGGACTTCCCCGCTCAAGTGGACCTTCCCCGAGGACATAACGTGGATGAGGACGACCTTCAAATACCTCATGGACTTACTGACCTTGAAATTGGGATGTACGCTTTGTTAGGTGTCTTCTGCTTGGCTATTCTGGTCTTCCTCATCAATTGCATCTCATACACTCTCAAGTACCAACACAAGGAGATGTCAATTGAGGGCCAGGAGAGCATGAACCATGCTCACGACTGGGTGTGGCTGGGAAATGATGCCGAACTTCTGGAGAGCCACGTGAGTTTGTCTCCGCAGACCGATGAGCACATCACCATTATGGACTCTAGCTTAGGTGGGTTAGAAGAAGGAAGCCACCTTCTCAATGGTGGTTCTTTGCAGAAGAACGTTCATGGCCAGGTGCACAGAGGAGCCGACACCGCTACAGTCTGCACAGGGAAAGATAGCAAAGGCGATTCGCCGACGACCAAAAGGAAACGTGTGAAGTTTACCACATTCACCACCATCCCAGTGGAAAGTGTCAGTCCGGCAAAGGAAAATTTGGGAGTCGATCCTGACGATGACATTAAGTGGGTATGTCAGGATGTTGAACTTGGCGACTCTAAGGAACTTCGAAACTACATGGAACGGCTAAACGATACGGCTTTAAAGGAAGTGGCTTAGTTGAATCAATGTGTGCGAACTGAACTCACCCTTATGCCTTTGTAATAGAGACAAGTACGAGCCAGGGAACAACTGCTACATAAACCTTACTGAACACAACACATCAGCCATTGCATAAAGGATGTCTAAGCATTTTTGTGGTGTGACATGCCAATAGTGGGACAATGCTAAGACAGCGAGAACAGCAGACATATGGCAAAATATGACATTTTAACAAGATGAATCAAATCTTTTTTGTATGTTCATTTATATTCTGTTCTCTATTCTCTTCATTTTTTTAAATGATTTTATTTTAGCACCTTTTGTAGTTAAAAACAAAACAAAAACTAAACCGTATTTCCAGGCTTGCCAATGCTCTGCACTCACTTATGAGGCTACAGGACTGTATGCAGATGGTGACATGTAGATTAAAGATTGTAATATTAATGAATCATTGTAAATAAAGTGCACATAGAATGGTTTGGATTTTGGAGCCTTATGAGTTTTATTTCTGGCAGGTGTGCTTGCTGGATTCTGGATATATTTAGATTTACCAAGAGACCTTGAGTCACCAAGTTTGACATTTCTGTTTTGGTCGTTTTTTGTTGGTAAAGAATGTCACAAAACCTTTTCCTCAGCCTGAGATGTAAACATGTTATTCAGCCCAGTACTGCCTAACTAAATCAATTAAACAGTTCCTCAAGGCTCTGTTTAAATTATACTTTATTTCCCAAATCTCAGTTATAACCTTTTGTTGCTAGAAGCGTCAGAAACAAGCTGTTTCAACTGAGATAGGAACCTTATTAAATTACTAAAAGAAACTCTGCTCAAGTCATTTTTGACCATGGAAATTCTCTGGGTTTAAGAAATTAAATCAATTATAAATTCGAAAACATTAAAGAAATCAATTCTAGTCTAATTCGCAACAATAGCTCAAACATTGGAGGAAAAAAGGGCAGTCCAAAGATGCCAATATTTATGCAGCATATGATAAGAGTCTTGCTTGAAAAAGGCCAAATGAATTCTATAATGGTTGTACTACATGTTAATGTGACATTTTCACCGCAATCCTTCAAGCCAAAATATTGTAACCTTTCACTACACAAATGCCAATTATTGTCTAATTAACCTAGTAGATACTTCTTGCAAGTGCTCAATGGTATTTCCTTCTCAGTTTTATTAATGGGAAACTCTCAGTCTTCAGTGAAAATCATTAACAGCCTCAGACATCTGAGAGCCATTCAGAAAGGAAGAGATTCTGCACTTCTAACCAATTAAAGAAAGTGTTATTGACCGATTTCAGGTTTAACCAAGACAAACCGAGAGCAAATATTATCATTTACTGCACCCAAAATGGTTAAAGTATATTTTAATCAATTCCATCCATCCATCCTCCAAACCACTTTATCCTCTACATGTGCGGTGGGCAAACTATGGCATTGGCACAAGCACACTGAGTGATAATCACTGGCACTTGACAATAGAGGTGTTTGCTTTTAATTTAGATAAAGTTCCTTGAACTCGCATATGTACATTTTGAAATAATTATTCCTTAGTCACACAGCCTGTTTTTGTCAAGTCAGGAACAGTTATTAAAGTGAACAATACTATTAAAGTGAGAGATTTTAACCTGCGCTAGCACTCAGATCCAACATATGCTTCTGTGATTTTCCCTCTGCATGCCATAGGTTGCTAACCACTGCTCTAAAGGCCTGTTCACAACAGAATGATAACTATAAAGATAACGATAAAGATATAGTTCTAAAAATCATTCTAAATATAAAAGTCACTGTCCACACCACAGCTATAATGATGATAACAATATAGAGAAACAATATCGTCAGGATCACTTTCAGAACTATTTTTTTTTTCCAGCTGTTGAATGATAAAACACTGACAGCCAATCAGAATCCATTCTAATTTAAGGGCTCGCACATTTAAAATGGCAGACGACATGGCGGAGAAGTCAACTGCCGAGGTCCAGAAAAAGCCACATCTGTTAGACAAGTCAAACCCCCTTTTCAAGGATACTTTAAAGAAAATGGATATATGGAAAACAATCGGTCATACCCTCGGATTAAATGGTGAGAAGTAACGATGAGATAATTATGCCAAGCAAACAGTGTGAAATAAAATTACCTCAGGTATGCAGCGCTAATTTCGACAAAGACTAAGCGTTATTTTTATTCCACTATATTGACTAAATAAGCTTTAATCACTATATTGATTAAAGCTGTGTAAATGCAACAAAAACAGCAAAAACATGTTGTACACACTTTGAAATGACAGTTCGTGAGCTTAGAATAAATAGACCGTTATCGTTCGTTGGTAGTCAACCAAAACCTTCTTCTTAGGGAAACTTAGTTCTTAGGACAACTTGATGAACCTTTTTGATCCACTTCAAATGTTGACTACTGTAGTAATCCTTATAGTTATCTTTATAGTTATTGTTCTTGGTGTGAACGGGCCTTAAAGGGTCGCAGGGATACTGGATCCTATCCCAGTATCTCGGGCCACAGGCGGGGGACATCCTGGATGACCAGTATATCACAGGCAGCACCCAGAGGAAACACATGCAAACTCCACACGAAAGACCTCCTGACTCGACTGGGGACCTTCTTGCTATGAGGCAACTGAGCTACTGTATCGGCCATTTCAATAAATTAAACAATAAATGGAAATTGTTGAAAATTGTTCCAGTTCATTATATGGCAGATGATAAGTAACAAGACAAACACTGCATTTTATATGATATACAGTCAAACCAAAAATTACTCAGGCACTAGATATAATTTATATATTTTTTACTAGTGGGTGCAGGACACTATAGTTAATTTATGCAAGTGAGGATAGCAAAATAAACTGTGACATACTATACCCAAAAATTCTTCATACAGTGGACTACCAGTAAAAACTGATAAAAAAAAAATTGGGACCAAAAATTATTCAGACACATGTTTTGCTTTGCAGTGTTATCTGATATAATTAAGATAATTTTTTTCTGTTTAACTCTGAGATCTTGTCATATTTTATTACCTTTTTTTTTCTATAGTAAATAAACTGTATTAAAGGTGCTAAAGAGGATCTTTTCGTCGACTGAGAAACCAAAGACTGTTAGTGAGTTTTTGAAATGAGCGCATGCATAAGAACCCCCCTCCCTCCATCAAGGCAGTGATTGGCAAGCCAGAGGGCCAATCGTTTACGCGATGATCACATAAACGTTTGGCTGGTTTTTAAGGCCCTACCTCATGCACAGATGATGTATATTAATATTATTCCTTTGAGTGCACCTAATAAATAGTCTTTTATCAGTTAGTAAAGACAGTTTCAAGTAATATTGCAAAAATGTATAAAACAAAACATCCTCTTTAGCACCTTTAATGAATGAAATGTGCAAGGTGTCTGAATAAATTTTGGTTTGACTGTATAATTTGTTATTTATGAATCTGAAATCTAAGTTATATTTTTATTAATTGATTAGCTAACATATTTAGCTAAATAACTTATCTTCTATTAAGTTTTCAGCTTTTTGTGTCTTTTACTGATTCCTTGTTCTTTTCAGTAATGTTTTAATTTTCTTGCCTTAAGCCGGGCACACATTTAACGCCTAGCTAAAACATTCTAAGACTGTGCTCAACATACAACGATTGTTTCCTGCGACTGAAGCAGATTTAAATACTTACACATGGAATTTGAACACCGACTGTAATCGCAGACTGAACGCAACTGGCTCTGACTGGACGTGTTTGAGCACGATCAGACATAAGTATCAATTTACATTCATAATCGGCCTTACAATCGTTAAGTGTGTGCGCGGCTTTAGATGGGGACCTTTAGCCATGTACCAAAGTTGTTATGCTTAAGTTCCAGAATGCAGATACAAGTAACGGTGAAATATACCATTTAGGGGCTGTTTACATGACACTGTTCAACTGAGAACTTATGCATTTTGTCCGTTCATTTACACGACAACGTCATTTTGGTGGCCTGAAAATGCAAACTTTTGAAAATGGGTTTCAAAGTGCAAGTTGCCATCTAAACTACAAAAACGCAAATTTGTGAAAACGGTGACGTCATGCACATGCGTATTACATGTTTAGTCTAGCCGCTTTATTTTTCAACGTGCAGTAAACGGTAAAAATAAGTTGGATAGGCATGCACGTTAAAATAATGCGTATGCACAGAGGCGCAGTCTTTCTTTACAAAGTGAACACCAACTACTTGTCTGGGATATGTAATGCAGCGTTTGCCATTTTCACAGATCCGTGTGAATTGGGATAGTTTTGATAACATTGTCATCTGTACAAAGAAAAAAAAAAAAAAAAAAAAAAACTTTTTCATTTTTAGTACGTCGTTGTCGTGTAAATGTAGCCTTAGTGGCCATTACACAAGAATATTTCACCGGCACTCAATCCTGCCATTAACCAACAAAGACTGTATATACCAACGGTTCACTCGTATTACTATGAATGGGAGAAAGTGACATGCACAATATGGCATAGTAAAATGCCAATTGGCAATTTTAAAATCGCCTTATAATTAAAATAGCCAATTGGCAGTTGGTAAAGTACTATTAGAAGCTCATATTCCAGTCAGTGTCCTGAGCCTTGTGCACACTGTCTTTACCAACCTGAAATATATGCTTTTTAATCCTTTTTGAGCATAAGAAACAACATTTATGATTTTATTGCTAATTTGAAATATATTTAAAGGTTTAGTTCACCCAAAAATGAAAATAATGTAATTTATTACTCACCCTCATGTAGTTCTACACCTGTAAGACCTTTGTTCATCTTCTGAACACAAATTAAGATATTTTTGATGAAATCCGATGGCTCAGTGAGGCCTCTATTGACAGCAAAGCCATTGAAACTCTCAAGGTCCATAAAGGTACTAAAAACATATTTGAAACAGTTGAATGTGAGTTCAGTGGTTCTATCTTAATATTATAAAGTGACAAGAATACTTTTTGTGCACCAATAAAACAAAATAAAGACTTTTCAAGAATATCTATATGGGCCTATTTCAAAACAATGCGTCTGAGCTTTCTGAATCAAATCAGTGAATCTGAGCGCCAAAGTCACGTGATTTCACCAATTTAGCTATTTGACAGGAGATCCGAATCACTGATTTGAAACAAAAGATTCATAAAGTTCAGAAGCTTCACAAAGCAGTGTTTTGAAATCGGCCTATAGATATTGTTGAAAAGTCGTTATTTTGTTTTTCTGGCACACAAAAAGTATTCTTGTCGCTTTATGATATTAAGATAGAACCACTGAACTCACATGAACAGTTTTAAATATGTTTTTAGTACCTTTATGGACCTTGAAAGTTTCAATGGCTTTGCTCTCAATAGAGGCCTCACTGACCCATTGGATTTCATCAAAAATATCTTAATTTGTGTCCCGAAGATGAACGAAAGTCGTATGGGTGTGGAACGACATGAGGGCGAGTAATTAATGACAGAATTTTCATTTTTGGGTGAACTAACCCTTTAAATGTGAGCTTGGCAAGTGGGTTTTGAGATTCAGATATTTTGATGTAGTTTAGTAATGTACATAGGAGTTGATTTTGCATGCCCAAATTACCTGCTGGAGGTGATGCAAATATAGCAGCCAATCAGAATCAAGTATTCTAGAGAGCCGTGTAATAAGGAATAGATAATAAATAATGGATGGTTACCTTGATTTAAGATTAATTGATTTACTTTAATCGGTTTGATGCCATTACTAAAAACCCTGGTCACACTTAGGGTCCAATTCTCTCTATTAAAGTGATAGTTCACCCAAAAATGAAAATTCTGTCATCTTTTACTCAACCTCAAGTTGTTACAAACCTGTATGAATTTCTTTCTTCTTCTGAACACAAAAGAAGATATTTTGAAGGATGTCGGTAACCAAACAGTTGATGGGACCACTGGCTTCCATAGTATTTTTTTTCCCTACTATGGAAGTTAATGGTCCCGTCAACTGTTTGGTTGCCCATATTCTTCAACATATCTTCTTTTGTGTTCAGCAGAAGAAAGAAATTCATACAGGTTTGGAACAACTTGAGGGTGAGTAAATCATGACAGAAGTTTTATTTTTGGGTGAACTATCCCTTCAACTGACTATTAACTATGACTTTTGTCTCAAACACCTAATTATTGCTTATTAATAGTTTGTAAGGTTGTTAAATTTAAGTATTGGGAAGGATTAAGGCATGTAGAATATGGTGATGCAGAATATAAAAGTAAAAAAACAAAAAAAACAACTTGCCATTTCTTTGTAATTATTTCCTGAGTGATACACAAATTTAATTTAGTAAAAGCTATAACAGTTTTGTATGAGTGACAGTTTTAAGACAAACCTGGTGTGACCCATCTTCATGCACCAGGTGAACACTAATGATATGGAGCTAGAGCTTCAGACTTAGAATATAGCACTCAAACGTCTGCTATTTTCCAAATCTGCTTTTATAGTCTTTTTTTTTGTTGTTGTTGTTGTCATTTTAGAGCTTGGCATCTGTCCTCATTCGCTTTCAACGTATAGAGCAGCACACTTCCAGCCAAACATCTGCTTTTGTGTTCCACCGATGAAAAGTTCCTCGGGTTTTGAACGACATGAAAGGATAGTTCACTCTAAAAGTTTCATTTTTGGGTCAACTTACCCTTTAAAGACAGTCGAGTAAACTAACAGCCCACAACCGCAAAGTTGCTCAGAGTCCTAAATAAGATGACAACTTAAGTTGCAGAACCTGTTACTCAAGTCTTGCACGGAGCTCAGTAATTATTTATTAGTTATTCTGCTTTTGTTTTTCAGATTAGCTGAATACGCACCAGTAGCTTCATGTCTACACAATTACAGTTGCTGCTGGATTACTGATCTCCTGGTCTAAGCCTAATGAAAACAACATTATTGAATAAAGTCAAAGCGTACAACATTTCTAATCCCCGTTTCTCCTCCTCTGTCGTTCCGCTTCTCTCTTTTATCAGAAGCATCATATCAATCACATCCTCTTTCATAGCCTGAGGCTTCTCTTTTTTCCTGTATCCTGCCTGACATGATCGTGCCTTCTGTCTTTCCCTGACGCACACAGACAGTTTTGTTTTCTAGTATCCTGACAAATTACATTTTTTCTCTATTTTTTGTTCAGTTTCCCTGCCATTAAATTTGAATGCGTCTGTATCAGCAGCGAGATGGATATATCGGGAGCGTGTTGCACAGGGGTATTGTGAATGGAGGTGCAGTCTGTGATCTGTGAAGGGCACTTCAAGCTGAGCTGACTAGGGGAGGAATAATCTATGGCACAGAGAGGGAGAATGACTGATGGATCTCTGGCTGTAATTAACACATCTTTTATAATCACGTCTGCTCATTTTCTAGCATCATCAGCAGGGGGGAGCATTTCATTTCAGCATGACTTGTAACATAAAATCCTGTTCTCCATTTATATACTGCCCTTTTTTTCTTTTCTTAGGCATGGCATGTACATCTGTCTGCCTCTCACTAGGTGCAGGCTGAATATGTTGAACTCAGGATCATCAGTCACATGGTAAAGGGTCGAGGTCTGCTTGGTTAGCATGGTCAAGTTAGTCCCTGCAGGTTGATGCTGTAGCAACACCATCTGGCAACATAAATCATTTTAATCCACTGATGGTATGTGCTGTTTTCTGATCAAATATGTAAACAACAGTTTGTGAGATTTAGGACCATTTTATATTTAGTTGATGTAGTAACTTCTCCTCAAGTTCACAGAGTTAAATCGAGTATTTGAATTAAAAATCTATTGTTTTATCAATCAGACTGAAACAAACTTCTTTGATGTAGAATCTAAAGACTTTCATACTTTTTAAATGAGGTGTAAGAATTTCAGACATATAATCAATGTAATAATCAATCTCAGTTAAAAGGTGTGGTACTTATTAAAAGCCTACTTATTAAACTAAATAAATAATATACTTTAAATGCATGTTTTTGCCGTTAAATGAAAATGTATTGCAGAAAATGTATTGCAGTATTGCAAATTTATATTATATGTAATTGGTTGAACTTAAGAGTGCTTTTTTGACCCACTTAAGTAGGACTGAAGTACATCTTATATTAAATATCATAATTACTTCTATTGTCTTTCAAATGTGCTTAAATGCGGCCTTGTGTACTGATAAGCATTTATGGTAACTGAATTATACTTAAATGTCATTTCTATTGAAACTTCTATGTCATGTCATTACACATTTGTAATGAAGTTGCAATTTAGTACATTTAAAATATATTAACTTTAAATGTCATATTGAACAACTTATAATCAAGTACTTTACATGTAGGTACTTTTGTATGTTAGTCAACATCAAAATAAGTGTACTTTAAAGAACGACAAAAAGATTACTAAAAAAAGCATTTTAAATGATTTGGAATGTATTTTAAGGTAAAACTTTTAATTTGACATGATTACAGTGCTTTTTTAAAAAAAATAAAAAGTGTCATGAAAGTGCACTCACTTTAAGTATACTTAAGTGGCTTTTTATTTAATATTACATATTTATATTCATGTTTCATATTTCAGTATTCTCTGCAACATAAATGCACATTTAATACAACTAAGCACACTTTGGGCATGTATGGCTACCATTCTACTTAAACTATTTCTTACAGAGGATAAAATAGGGCGTTTTGGTCAAGTTAGGATGTCAAACTAAAGACAAATGCTGTTTAGTTTTACATTTTTTTTTTTTTACAATTTATATGAGATGTGCCGTTAAAACTCATTTGATTTCGATATTTTCTAGTAGTACACATTCTTACATCGGTATAATAAAATCCTAGGTTAAATATTGATTATGATATTGAATCAATATCACACGAGCAAGAGTCGGTCTTTGGTGAGAGTGCGTGGGCACGAGGCACATGTAGTCAAAGCGGCGCTATCCTAATGTTACATCATGTGTCTACTCAGCTAGACCAACACACTAATTACGATTACAAAACAGCTTTGGGAAGAAAATAGAATATATTCAGTAAAGTTAAGATTGAGTAACTCACTCAAATATAGTTCCAAACAAATCCACAGATGAACAGTCAACCGCGTAGCGTCTGCGCGCCAAACAGCGCTGACGTTCCTGAATGAACCGGAAGAATCAATGATGAAATGACTCACTCATGAAAACATCCACGTATTGCCTTTGTAGGAAACTTCTGGTGTACGTAGGCTACTTTTGAAACGCCGGTAAATCAGTTTTGTCTACAAACATACAAACAAAGGCCTTTTAAAGCAAGTTTAAAAAAAAACAAAAAAACAACAACAACAACAACAAAAAACTTGGTACTGGCAAGGATGGGACAGGTTGTTGTTGTCGTTTTTGATTGAATATAAGTAAAGAGCTTATCAGTTAAAAATCAACAGTACCACCATCTTCAACATATTTGCCATTAAACAGTCATTTTGAGTTTATACATTTTTAGAGAATAAATAGGCCTAGTTTTTAAGAGAAGCCACTGGCAATTTTTACAACAGATAGGATTCTTTTTCTATGGTGTCTGAAAACAATGGACCCTTTTCACATTTCTAAGTGTTATTATTATGTACATTTATATTAAAAAACTACACTAAATACCCCTTTGGAAAAGTCATAGAAATTGTGAAATTGTGGAAATTGTGCATTATCTTTTCTATTCAAGCAAATGGGAATGCAAAAATATTTGTCGTAGATTTTATTCACCACTTTAGATGTTCACCCAACTATGATGACTTCTGCTTCAGAGAATGACCAAAAATGTGATGAGGGTCCATTGTCTCATTTCGAAGGCTGTGGCCTTCAGAGATCGCGGACACATACGTCACTGTGCCTCAGTTCAGGAAAGTAACCTTTATAAACCTTTTTAACCGTTACTCGTTACTCCTTCTGGCCTTAAAATATATGTAAATAGTTACTTTTCTAAAATGAGGCAGCCTCAATAATTAAAGCCGCAGACAAAGGCGACCTCCAGAGGGCGCAGCATTCGAAATAAGACACAGCACACTGATTGACTGTTTTACAACCAAGCGGCAACCTCCCCCTTTCTCTCGTGAAGCCAATAAGGAAGTAACTTAAACTGCGATTCATCGACTGGCCGCTAGGGACAGGCTCCAAAAGAGAGCAGAATCTCATAGAGTCCCATGTTAAATTGGCCAAGTTTATAGCAGAAAAAAACATGTTTACAAGTTGGTTCAAATTGTGGTTTTGGTCTATACTGCTATTTTTGCCCTTCATGACAACTCTGAGGGGGTGAATTTTTTTATAACTTATCCGTTTAAATTATATTAAGCCTTAAAGTTCTGCATAATTAAGGGCGTGGTCACTTGAGTGACAGGTAGATTGCGCTGCTGTCTGTGAGCCGTCATGTTACCTCAGCTGCCGCTGAATTTGGCATCTCAGCCGTTTTTGTGCTTTTTTTCTCGATTATTTTATACAATTATAAAATATGGCTTGCTGCATAATATTCGAGACTGATGTGTGTCTGTGTAGATGTGCATGCATGGGGAAGAGACACAGAACACACGTTGTTGGATCGTGGCATTGGCTGAAAGTTTTGGTTGTGAGATTTACTACAATGACAATACCAGGAGGATATACAACTCTGACAGCACTGCTTGGATATTATAACTAAAACTGCTGCACTATTTTGAAAAAAATATACTTTGGACACGGTCTCATTTGTTTGTTAGATACGATCGTATACAGTTTTACAACATAAACGCTGCTCAGATTGCATCCTTTCTTGAAGAACGAAGACAGAGAGCAGATCATTCAGAAGAAATGTGAAATGTTTTTTTGCAATGGACACTCATATTTTACCCAAGTGCCACAGATTGGATTCATCTCGCGATCTCTATTTCATTATAAAGGTATGAAGTCCCATTTGATTTTCCATGTTGTTATTTGCACACCCAACACTATTGGTGTTGGAGCATCTATATCTTAAAGAAACACCGTAGATTGACAGTAAACCTTTAGAACGTTCTGATGATAAAACTTATCTTCATTAATATTTTAGATCGTATCTAGATAGATAGCTCCTTTGCTTGCTAACATGGTCACGTCGAGCGTGGTTTCAGCAACCAGTCATATCGGCTCAAACCACCTCCCCGCCTCTTTGCCCATTTTCAGTTATCCGGGAGTGACGTGCGGTGACGCGCAGCTAAGATGGCCGCGGCCTCATTTACGCTTCAAAACTGCTGTTCAGAACTCTATGGGTGACGTCACGGACGCTACGTCCATATTTTTTTACAGTCTATGTTTACAACACTGACAGCAATTCAATGACTATGTCAAGGCTGTAACATGATTGGTTATCAAGGCACATGTGAAGCTGACCACCACACTTTCTCCCATGGTAGAGCCGCTGATATAAATATGCCAGAATGAATAACAGGGTTGCATATTTAGCCAGAATTACGCTGTCACTCAGTAGGAGCTAGCTAGTTTGCTGCCAACCATTGGATTGTAGTTATTCTATTAATATGATAATCATACTTCTCATAAATTTAAGTGTAAGGATTGATTTAGGATCAATTAATATATCCTGTTTATGTCCTGTCATGTCACACACACCCTTGTACAGCAGTAGAAAGTGAGGACAGGTTTATTCAATCCCTGCTAATATGACACTGTTTCTTGAGCTCTTACCTTCGAGTACATGCACAATACTCACATTTACAGGATCCCACAGAGCAGCTTCATGGTTCACAAGCATGTGCACACATAAGAACTTATACTGTAAATGCACAGAGATCTGTGAGGTCAGTCTCAGTTTAAGTGTGAAATGCAGTCAACTATGCCAGATGTACTGTATGAAATGGAAGCACAGGTCAAACAAGCTAACATCGCAATCCCTCTCTATACATATCTATTTACAGTATACACATTGATGACACATAGTTTATGCATTATGGCAACCTGATTTATTTACATTTCATATTACATGTGTTGCAATTAAACTTTAATTTGTAAATAACATTCAATAATGTTCATCAAATTCATTCTTTAAGGCTAAAAGCAATGCACTGCACAGTAAACAAGCTATTAACAGTAAGAGCTCTCCACGCTGAATGACGTTTAAAAAGATATTTTCTATTAAAAGTGATAATTCAACAAAACAATTTACCCCATAATTTACACACCCTCAGCCAAACACAATCAGAGTTATATTAAAAATATCCTGGCTCTTCCAAGCTTTACAATGGGAGGGATTGGAGGATGAGATTTTTAAGGCCAAAAAAGTGCATCCATTGATCATAAAAAGTACTCCATGTGGCTCCAGGGGGTTAATAAAGGTCTTCTGAAGCTAATCGATGCGTTTGAATAAAACAAATCTCCCTTTTTCAAAACTTTATAAAGTAAAATAAGGAGCTTCCGGCGCGACATACGGATACGGATCCGACTTCTTTTATAAAACGGTTACCACATAATACAAATATTAAAACCAAAAATATTTATCAATGCAACTTTCATGAAGTAAACTTTCACTAAAAGCCTTCCTTTGCCGGAAAAAAAATAGTCCCTGACCGTGAACAGCAACAGAAGTTACATTATAACACCATTAGATGGCAGCAAAGACTGTCTTTATGAGTGTGTCAGTCAGTAGCAAAGACTTTTACATTGAAAATACTGAATTGTTGTGAACATGGAATAAGAAGCAACTGACAAATACTTTGACTAGTGCCGTCAGTCATGGAAAAACCCCTGAAACTGTTAAAAGGACAAGATAATACATTGGACATTTAAACAGATTTTTTATAATGAGCATAGGACAGACCTGAAGGAAAATGCTAAATCTTAGCACTTTTTAGATGCAAGTTGAATGTGTATGACCTTCATGCCGGTAGCTCGTTACACATCAATTCACTTCAGAAGGCTTTTATTAACCCCCCGGAGCAGCGTAGGATACATTTTATGATGGATGGATGGATGGATGGATGGATGAATTTTCCTTTTTTCGGCAAACTAGCTCTTTAAAATAAGGTACATCCTGTTTTGAGACATCTGCCTCTCTTACAAGACAAGAGGGGACATATTTAGGAACACTGGCCTTAGATTACTTAACAGAATCACATCACAGAAGCATCCATCATTGATATACTGTGCTTACACCTTCAGCTCTTCTGATTTTTAATAGAGCATAACACTGTAAAAAACATGGAGGCGGTAGAAATATATAGGCTGCGTCAACAGTCTGACTCAGAGTGAGAGGAAGAAAAAGAGCTGTGGAGTTCAAACAGCTCGCTGACGGTCACACTCTTAGGAAATGACTCGTCAGTCTAGATATGCTTGAGCAAAGAGCGATAATGTTCTGATTTCACGCTCATCTGATGAAATCAGACAAATGCAGTTAAATGTGAGAGATCACAAAGTTTGCATATGAGCAAGGAAAATGAAAGCGGAAATAAACGGGCGACTCATTTTCAAACTGCTCTCACAGACACAAACACTAAAGGTCGGATGCATTTTATTGAACAACAACAACAACAACAACAACAATACAAGAAAATTTAATTTAAAACAAGCATGAAAAAAATCACAATGTATATTTTCACTGCACAAACTCAAAATGTGTTTTAGAAAATGTTGAATTATATGATAACACTCTTTGGGGAAAACAGAATTATTTTACATGCTTAAAAAGCTTTAAAACAGTATTTTGATTATGCCCAGTTAAAATGAACGATGCCCTTTTCTCCAACCACACGTTTTTTTCTCCAAATTGATCACAGATTCGAACTGCTCTACTGTCAATACGATTTTGATCACTCTTGTTTTGAACTACCTAATGTAAAATGTAAGGATGAGAACAAACAAAAAATGCATCAGTTGCAACAGTCATGTGGAGCAACTTTGGCATTAAAGGCACAAGGTGTAACTGCTGAAAAAGTGCAACTCAAACTGCAAGATCTACTTGTTTGTGAAAACGCATTAAAACGGACCAGCATAGAAGCATAATTGGACTGTTGTTACTATTTTGTTAAGCTTGTGATCCTAGCGAAGACAGCAGGCTTAGTTAATTAGTTGGCAAAAACTGCAGCAAAAAGGGTTGTCGTTGCAAAATGTGCATAAAAATTACATCAGGCAAGACTCCCTCTACAGCATGATGATCTTATGAAGCTGAGGTATACATTTTTGTGAAGGATCTATCACAACAAGCCTGCATGTAAAATTCATTCGTAATTTTAAATCCTCAATTATTAATGTTATTTTTTACTAGAGATTAGTGCAAATGTGATTTCACTACATAACCTCATTGCGACAACAATCTGAGCTTGAGGTTTGTTGTTCATCAAAAAAAACTTTATACAATCTTAAAAAAAAGTTCATGAATCAGGTGTATTCATTTGCACATGCAGAGATATTCCTAATGTAAAGATGTCAGCTGAGCTGTGTGCATCATGATATCAGCACTCTTTGTGCAAATTCATAATTTCTCAGGTGATGCACTCATATCATAACCATTATAAAGGGCGATGAAGTGTCTTATGATCAAAATGATTAAAAACAAGCAAATGGAAACTAATGCCTGATGATAATATATATATATCTAAAAGTAAGAAACGCTTGTAATGCCACAGGTTTAGAAGTAAAGTTAAAAAGTTTAATCAATCTGTTAAGGGCAAAATTATGGATTTGATTAAAAAAATGTTCAAGTCTTTTGCACTGCAGCTTTTATCAACTACTTTACTGATGTTCAGACAATAACTGTATGGGCTCCGCCTCCTTGTGATTCATTGGCTACACATTTGAAAGGAGTATCCAACCATTTTTGCCATTTCAGACATCAGCCAATTATTATCAACAATATCTCAAAATACAACCAATTAGTATATATAAATAATTTAAAATGAAAAAAGTGACCAAATATACACCATGCACTACAAATTGTGCCTTTTTTTTCTCGTTAAAATTGTTTTTAAAAAGTTACCACAAAAAGAGACCATTTTAAATAAATTTGAACAGGAGTACAGTCTAACCTTGTTGAGCATAAACTATAAAAAAATAAAAGGTTCAATAAATATTCAATTTAAATTGGCAAATAGTTGTACAACCCGTCGTAAACAATCTAAAATCCACCTTCAATTTATAAATGAATTAAGTAATATTGTTGACAGTCAAAACAACAAAAATCCCAAATTGTGAATAAGTGTTGCTCAAACTACACACTACAATAAACCAGCATTTTTATAAACCAGTTCGCTGATGGAGTGAACAATCCTCATTTTCAACCATTTCATACAAAATATTTTAGTTGATTATTGCATAAGTTTTGTGTTTCGTTTTCCTTCAAATTTTCTCAGGATGGCCAGTTGTAGTAAACACAGGGGGCTTCAAGTTTTGAGTCAAATATTTTAAAATCCTACCTCATTTTTCGAAATACTAAGAGGCTTAAAGTTTGGCACATGGTTTGGAGGTTGAGGAATGGTGAAGGTGACAGTATGGCTGATGATGATGGGGGTCATGAGTTGGTCAGAGACGGCCTGTGGCTCCCTGCTCTGGGCTTCTGTTTGTCATACTTCACAGACACAATGAGGAAGACGAGGAGTGTGACTCCCTGAATGCCGGCCAGGAGGAAGAAGTAGTAATTCAGTGTGCACCCGTTGATGTTGCCTACAGAGAGAAGAAAAGGTGAGAAAAGGAATGTGTGTAAAAAAAAAAAAAAAAACTCACTTTGATGTGAATTTCACAATACCGAAATTCCAGCAGTATAACAACCACAGGCATGCTTTTGAACACAGAGATCATGCAACCTTCTGTATACCAGTTGAAATGATCAATGATTCTCATTTGATCAATAAAGTATTGAGTCTCTCTTTTTTCTTTATAACTGGATTTAAAAATAGCAAAGCAACAAAAACAAGGCAAGATATTGTTTTAATTATTTATTTTCTATAATTATTTTTAATGATGATAAATGCAATAAATAAATAAATAATGCAGTCACTGTTGGGCTGAAACATTTAAAAAAAAAAAAAAAAAAACATTTTTTAAACAATTAAACACATTACTGTACTAATTACTCTCTTTAAAAAGTATTGCAATATTTATTACTAATTACTTTCTAAATCCCACATCAACCTCTTTTTTTTTTTTTTTTTTTTTTAAATAAATAAATAATATAAAATTGCATACACTTTTCTTGAAATAACCAAAGTATTTAAAGGGAGAAATACATTTTGTCATTAGACTACATTTTGATGTTAAATCCACAATTGTTTTATATAGAACTTTTCTATAAGTCTATACAGAATTCAATGCACTTACAAAAGTAACTAAATAAACTACAGAAAAATTAAGAGTAATAACTTACTTTACTTACAGTAATTAACTACTTAGTAATGTATTACACCCAACATTGATCGAAAAGTTCACCGATCAGGCATAACATTATGACCACCTTCCCAAAATTGTGTTGGTCCCACTTTTGCTGCCAAAACAGCCCTGACCCATCGAGGCATGGACTCCACTAGAGCCCTGAAGGTGTGCTGTGGTATCTGACACCAAAATGTTAGCAGCAGATCATTTAAGTCCTGTAAGTTGTGAGGTGAGGCCTCCATGGATCTTTTTGAGGTGGGGCCTACATGAGATTTGTTCAGCACATCCCACAGATGCTCGATTGGATTGAGATCTGGGGAATTTGGAGGCCAAGTCAACACCTCAAACTCGTTGTTGTGCTCCTCAAACCATTCCTGACCCATTTTTGCTTTGTGGCAGGATGCATTATCCTGCTTAAGAGGCCACAGCCACCAGGAAATACATCAGCATGGTCACCCTGACTGGTCTGCAGCTATGCAGCCCCATACGCAAACAAAGTGTGATGCACTGTGTGTTCTGACACCTTTCCATCAGAACAAGCATTAACTTCTTGAGCAATCTGAGCTACAGTAGCTCGTCCGTTGGATCAGACCACACAGGCCAGCCTTCACTCCCCACGTGCATCAATGAGCCTTGGCCGCCCATGACCCTATCACCGGTTCACCACTGTTCCTTCCTTGGACCACCTTTGATAGATACTGACCACTGCAGACTGGGAACACTCCACAAGAGATGCAGTTTTGGAGATGCTCTGACCCAGTCGTCTAGTCGTCACAATTTGGCCCTTGTCAAACTTGCTCAAATCTTTAAGCTTGCCCATTTTTCCTGCTTCTAACACATCAACTTGCGGACAAAATATATGTATGCCTAATATATCCCACCAACTAACAGGTGCCATGATGAAGAGATAATCAGTGTTATTCACTTCACCTGTCAGTGCTCATAATGTTATGCCTGATCGGTGTATATCATAATGTATTGTTATCATCTAAAATAAGGAATATCACAATTTATTTTCTTTAACTGATACTACTTAACATCCTTCCTTTGTCCACTTGATCAGTGGACAGATTTCTGATTAATTATAAAGGCATATGTATACAGGTAGATGAAGAGAAACCGAACATCTGTGTACAAGCTGCATTCATATGTCAAAAGAAAGCAAAAAGCATATGTTTGTGCTTGTTGGATCCCCGAAAGCAACAGAGCGAACAGGCAATCTGCTCCCTTCATACTATCCTACAGCGGCAAAGAGCTTTAACTGATAGCATGTCGGTCCGCACTGCTTGTAAGCATCCATTGCAACCTGCAAACCCATCTGACTCTGGTTTATTCAAGCAAAACCTAAACAAGCATTCCTTCTCCATCCAATCTCTCTTTCATTTTCCCTCTCTATATAATGCTTGAGAGCAGATAGAGGGTTTACATCAATACTTACAGGGGAACCATAAACAAAAAGCCACATCTTCACAAGATGAAGAAAGAGCCTATAATTCACCATCTTGGGAGCTTAAGTGAAGCACACTCGCTCTGATTCTGCTGGCATTACAGACTCTGAGCCCTCAGCCCTGAACTAACTCTCCTGTTGTTTAAGCCTCTGACTGCTCAGGGCCATTATAGTCCTGGATGATGACTGTGTGTAGTATTAAATTCAACCCTCTACTTGAGCTAAATTCTGTACACAAACACACAAAATCGGTTCACAAATGTTTCCTGTATTATGAACCATAAATCTGAGCCTCTCTCTCTCACTATCTGAGCTGAGGAAAAAGCTGCTTAACACTTATGATCTGTTCAGAAGAGGTGGTCAAACCTCCAGGGTTGAGGACCATCAAAGAGAAACTCTTAATAAGTAGTTCTGCGAAGGGGCTGTCAACTCTCAGGAGTGTTTCAGAGCTGCTAAAGCAGGACCCTGTAGCGCTGCTTAGCATTACCTATTACGATGACTAAAAACGTATTTCCGTAGGAATGCATTAGCATTTAAATAGATGTATTCACATGAACACATCTTGCCGAAATAGGGTCATTGATTAGAACAAGGTACACTTTAGAGAGGATACTACATTAGTTTGAAGATGTCATTAGATGCGAACAAGATAAAGCACTTTTTCGTAGCAACCAACTGAAGGAAAGAAAGAAGAAAAAGGTCCGCTGACCCTCAGCAGACCCTTGAGGAACACCGTGAACAACTCCATGAGATATAATTATCCACGGCCTTAAAGAACATTACTGGCAGAAGATAAGAACTGCTTGAGATGAGGCAGTTGAAGACATAAACACTGATTCATAACACTATGAAGATGCAATGCATTGCCATCCCAAATGAAAATGAAGATCCAGAAGACAAAATTTCTAAACTGCATTACATCTAGGGCTGAGTAGGTTACTTTTAAAATGTATTTCACTACATATTATAAAAAACATGCTTTAAAAAGTAATTTGTAACATATTTTGTTAGATTACCAAAGTTTGTAACTTAATCTAAATAGAACACTTTGGAATACTTTGGGAAAAGTATGTATAAAAAAAAAAAAAGGTAATTGCGAGTTATCTCATCTCACAATTCTGACTTTTTTCTCAGAATTGCATGATATAAAGTTGCAACTGTTAGATATAAAATCAGAATTGTGAGATATCAACTCGTAATATTGAGAAAGGAAGTCAGAATTTTGCGATATAAACACTCAATTTTTAGAACAAATCAGAAGTCAGAATTGCAAGTTTTTAATCACACAATTCTGACTTTATAACTTGCAATTATGTGTTTATATATCTCCCAATTTTGACTTTATAAAATGCAACTGTGAGCTTAAATCTTGCAATTCTGGGGGAAAAAAGGCAGAATTGTCAGATAAAAACTCACAAACAACTATTGCAAAACATAAAAACAGTCGTGGGTCATCCAGGTAATGACAGGACAATTAAGATTCAAGAGTATGCCAATTTTTGAATTGGACAATTTTTATAAATGCAGTCATTTTGTCTTGTGGAGTGTATGTAAACATCTGTTATTTGAAATAGCTTATTCAGGACAGTACTAAATAAAAAATAGTATGCAATTTTTTTTTTTTTTTGATCACTCTTATTTTCTTAAAATTATTAAAATGTTGCATATTCTGCAAGAGGTTTGAAACTTATGAGCAAAAATGTAGCTTAGGATGCTTTTGCAGACTGTCAGAGTCGGAGAATCACCAACTGCTGTCACAGTTTATGTTAACATTTAAAGGTGCTAAAGAGGATGTTTTGTTTTATACATTTTTGCAATATTACTTGAAACTGTCTTTACTAACTGATAAAAGACTATTTATTAGGTGCACTGAAAGTAATAATATTAATATACATCATCTGTGCACGAGGTAGGGCCTTAAAAACATCAGCCAATCGTTTACGCGATCATTGCGTAAACGATTGGCCCTCTGGCTTGTCAATCACTGCCATGACGTTCCTTGTGAGAGACGTGCGCGGATTGGCCCTCTGGCTTGTCAATCACTGCCATGACAATCCATGTGAGAGACGTGCGCGGCTGCGCGCTCCAGTAACTTTCCACACTCCACAGGCGCTGCATGCAATGTTTTTGTCAGGAGACAGGAGTAACAACTGCAGATTATGAGTTACCTGCGGTGAGTCCGACATAATGAATCCACGGCTTTAAGTCGCGCACACACTTAACGATTGTAAGGCCGATTATGAATGTAAATTGATACTTATGACTGATCGCGCTCAAATGCGTCCAGTCAGAGCCAGTTGCTTTCAGTCTGCGATTACAGTCGGTGTTCAAATTCCATGTGAAAGTATATAAATCTGCTTCAGGAGCAGGAAACAATCGCTGTACAGTAGGTGGACAAACAAAATGGGTATTACCGCCACGCATACCGCCGCCGCAGGGCCGTTGCGTTAACTGAAATTCAGTCGCGTGTAAAAAACTACCGCCAGGTGGCGCAAAGGGACGGATTGGAAAGTGACTGTAATAATAAAATGTCGGTTTGTAAACGGAGATGAAAGGACGAAGTAAAACAACAATAACATTATAATATAACATTTTAACATCCTTAAAAACCATTAGAAAATATAAAGTGAGAGTTAATTTCAAAACGTGGGATAGTCTTAGGCTAGGCCTATCCATCAGAAATTAAAAGAAAGACCTTTACACAAAGTCTTACATGCTATTGTCATTAAACAGTCATTAGGCATATATATATATATATATATATATATATCGTCGCTGTCCGATGAAAACCACGTATGTCCATTTTGCCGATTTTGAGATTTTTCGACGGATTGAATGTCCAGGTTAATTTCCGTATATACAGTATGCTTCACATATCTAAATGGCCAATGAAAAGTTGTGAAATCATGTCATCTGATTTTCACGTATATCCATTTGGTGTCAAAGCTGTCAATCACGCAGCGGATCTCCCGCCCTGTGGAAGCATCTCGCCGGTCTCGTGAAGTTTCATCGAAGCTCAGCACTGGATAGCCGAATAACACTGTGAGGTAAAGTATCAGCAAACGTTTGTTTTTGACAACTGTTCTCAAGTAAACGTTTCCCCCCTGACGCCAGACGTACGTCTAGGAGTGACAAAATTACGGTAGGACTGTGCAAACAAAGTATCTGTCTAGCATTACCATGTCAGTGTATTGATTCATTGTCCCTTCATAGTTTGCAAGAGACATTTAATAAATTTATAATTAATATTAAATAAACTAAGCATATTTAATAAACTAAGACGTAGGCTATTTAATAAACTGAGCGTATTCATCTGTCAATATGAAACGCGACTTGGCCATTCTAATTAATGATCGGAAGAACGCGTATTGACCACCGTTACTGTAAAATATGCATGTATGTCCATTTAAACTCAATTTTGGTCAAATGTGGATTATATCATTACACTGGCAAGAATATGGTTACATGTAAAGATGCCGTACCAAGTATGACAACGCTACATTCAACTGCTTTTGAAATACAGTGTTTTTTTCACTTCCTGAAAAGTAACCGTTTTGGACATACGTGAGTTTCATCGGGCAGCGACGATATATATATATACACTCAGCGAATAATTGTACCTAAAAAGAAAGAAATATCTCAATTCGATAATAAATTCGTAGGTCTGTGTTAAATAAGAGGCGATCTATCCGCTGGAACGTGTTGTTTCTGAATTTGATATTTGATATTTTAAGGAATAGAATACATCCCTGCATTTAAATGCGGCTGCAGGAGTTGCAGTTTTTTTATGACGTTTTATTAATCCGTTCATTCTTTTTAGTTTCAATGATTTAGCTAATTCGCCTTAAAATGATTGAGCTAAATTGCCTTAATAATGGGAGCGAAATTATTCAGTGACTCACGTTTTACTAAAATAAAGGGATATAATTCATGAAACACGCAACAATTTATTAATCAGTGTCTAAACAGATAGGCTATATTTTTCCTAAGTAGTTATCTGTCAAATAAAGGATAGGTAACGAATAAGGAAGTAGCCTATGTGCGTGTCAAAAATCCATGTTGTTTTATTAAAGCAGTTTAAAATATAAATTAAAAAAAAATTATTTGTGATAAATATAGGCCTAATACGTGAGAAAAATTACGTTTTGCATAAAGATAAATGTGCTTTGATGCATTTGTTGGATAACATGTGGTTAAAGCGCCACTCAGCGGTCAAAAGCTGCAAATGCACTTTGCGACGCGGCGGCGGTGGCGGCATGCGCGGCGGTAGAAACACCGTTTTGGATGGCCACCTACTGTATGTTGAGCATAGTCAGAATGTTTTAGCTAGTTGTTAAATGTGTGCCCGGCTTAATAACACAGCGAATGCCGGTGGTAAACACTCGTGTTCCGATACTCATGCACGAGTTTTGGGAGGCGTTCCCTCTAAATGAGCTGTGAAGGAGGGGGTTGTTCTTACCCATGCGCTCATTTCAAAAACTCAGTCGACAAAAAGAACCTCTTTAGCACCTTTAAATGAAATAAATAACATTAAAATTCAAAGTAATCACTTTGGTAATCCAAAATACTTTTTTGGATTTAATTTGATTACAACCCATTATACAAAATACAGTTACTCAAACTTTTGTATTTTAAATGCGTAACTAAGTTACATGTATTTTGTTACACCCCAACCCAACATCGCTATGCTATTAAACTGGAAAACTGCAAGACACACGGAATGCAGAATTTAGGACAGGGCTCCAGTCTTGGATGGTCTGAAGTCTTGTTTGACAGTACCTGTTGTAGCAAAGTAGTAAGAACTTTCAGAGCCACGGCCTTGTGTTTACTGCAAATGTTGGGATGTTCACAAAGGTTTGAATCCAACCAGACCCTATCCCATCCCTTTCTCAATCCCCAATATGTCCCCTCCTTCTTCTTCAATGTCTCAATCCAATAAAAGTAGCAAGCCGTGTTATGGCTACAACAACCTCTTGATCAATTTCTCTGCTCCTTTAATATACTCTATAACAGCAGGCGCTCCCCAATGACAACAAGTGTTACAAGCAGGTGGACAGTTTGACTGAGAGAGCAATAGAGCTCAGGATCTTACTGCCCTCCAGCAAGGGGAAACAAATGCCCCTGTCTGCGAAAAATGCTGCATTTACAATACCCACATGCCAAAGTAGAGCTAAGAGCAAACCAACAATCAATACACACAAATGGTCCCCATTTACACCAGAGGCTATCCCAATTCATGGAAATAAGAAGAGTAAAATATTGAGTGCTATTGTGTTAAGTTTGGTCCCCCCACCCCCACCGCCACCCCCATTACATCCACAGTGCTTTGCGTTGGCGGGTGACGCGCCTGTTCTTCCTATGCTTCTGGGAGATGACATGATTTAACAGCAGCGCTTGGCAGAATATGGAGGTGCTCCCTGAAAGACAAGGCCGTAAAGAATACTCAGTCAAAGGACGGAGTGGGAGATATATCACGGCGACACACTTGGGGGAGATTGCTAGCACTTCCCACAAGAAAGTGGCAGCTGTCTCAGATTTGGTGGCGTTTGGGCAGTAATGGAAAAAATAAACATTACTGGAGCACAACTGCATGTTCCTGATGTGAATCTCAAACAGGAAAAGCAGTAAGGAAAGGAAGGATCAGAGAAAGTTCAGTTGTAGGATACAAAATGTTGTAGATCTTGCCCCAATAAGAAAGTTAAACACTGATCAAACTCACCCTGTCAAATCCTCATAAAATCCTCTGATGACTTATTTTAGAATAACAGTTTGAGTGGGCATATCCAAACCTTTGACTGGTAGTCATGTATTTTCCATTTGCCATACTGTAGCCCCAACACAGTTGTTTCATTTGCTCTCCAGCGTTAAGGTCTACATGCCCTCATTTCACGATACATTGCACATTCAGTCTTATATGGCAGCTACACCAAGATAACAGCAGGCACCTGGAAGTCTCACTCTATGAGGGCCAGCAACTGTATTTGTCTTGCTGCAGGCCCTCTGCAGTCCATCATGTAACGATTTTATTAACCTTTCCTTGGCATGTCATCCCGTATGACTTACATGATGCTCTTTGTGTTCATTTAACAAATATTGGTATTTATCATGTGTGCTTCAAAAGGGTAGACCTGTCACATGTGAGGGCTTATCAGGGGTAATTGGTGAAGCAGGAGAATTAAAGATGGAGGAGTAAAGAGGGATGTAAGGGAATGAACCTAGCCAGCACAACATTAAGTGTGGCAGCTCCATTAAGTCACCAGGCCAAACCAGTTTTTCAAATTAATCAACTGAGACCTTTTATCCCATTTAAAAAAGTGGAGGAAGTAAGGAGATGCAAGGGGCACAGATATGTGAACCGTGGAAACCATTAGTGTTTTTTGGAAAATCCCTTGGGGCTCCAAAAG
Source organism: Megalobrama amblycephala (assembly GCF_018812025.1). Lineage (NCBI taxonomy): Eukaryota > Metazoa > Chordata > Actinopteri > Cypriniformes > Xenocyprididae > Megalobrama > Megalobrama amblycephala. Next base: position 30,316,631 of record NC_063055.1, read on the forward strand.
TATGCTTGCTTCAAATATCTTTAGAGAGCAGTATTTTTATTTATTTATTTTTTTAATTTTTACCCAAAATAGGACGATGTGAGCATTATGTAATTTATGTTTTATTCATACTCAACGCCAGAGGGCACCCTCACGCAGAAAGTCCACAAGTGAGACTCATGAGTAACAAGTTCCAGGAAATCCCTTATATGGACAAAGACATCCAGCGATCATTGAAATTGCTGAATAAAATGCAAATAGAAACATTTTGACTGATTAAACATGAAAAGAACACACCACACACCATTGCAACAGCATTATGGTTTATCTGTGTTCTTCAAGCCCTCTTCGCTATTTTAATAAGGATAATGTATATGTATAATGCAATGCCAACTGACATTTTCATTTCAAATTTTCATTTCTACTTGACTTATAGCATAATTTATTTATTTTTTCATGATTTCTATAGATTATCACTATATATATATATATATATATATATATATATATATATATATATATATATATATATATAAAATCAGTGCTTCCCACACAAAGACTTTACTTGGGCGGGCCGCCCACGTATAATAACGGCCGCCCAAGTATATTTGGAGACACATTTTTGCTTTTATTATTTTTATCCTCTTATACTTTTATAATACTTTCCGCGCAAGATAATGAAACCATCCGCGATCGATAAACTAGTCGTTTCATACCTGCTCGTTACGTGTGCATCAGAACTGTTTACTCCCGCTAACATTCAAACGGGCGCTGCATTTTGCAAAGTCACAAAGTCACTTCAGTCTGCTTCAAAGTGATTCTCAATCAATGAAAAGCGCAGATTTATGCCAAGCGATTGCTAATGAACTCAAGTTGATGAATTATTACAAAGTCTACTTTATGGCCTTTATATAAAATGTTTTAGATGATTGTAAGAATCTGAAGGATCAGCCTGCAATAGTACAGACATTTCAAAATAAGAGTACCTGTGTATTTCGGGCTTGTTTATAATTAAAAGTCACACGTTAAGTTTTTTCTTTCTCTTTTGGGCATTATTGGTATTTTGGTTACACAATAAATTGTATTTAATTTGATTTCCATTGAATTCATAGTAAATTATTGTAGTCCACAGGAAGAAAAGACTAAGAACATGACAAATCTGATATAATTTTATTAGTGAGTAAAACCCACCTTTTCATTCTGCATTAAAAAAAGAAAAAGACAGACTTGAGAAAACAATGACTGCTTCCAAACAGGTTTTTCCAACACTATGTGTCAGCCATAAAGTGCGACCTAAGTGTTATTCCCATTCGTTTTTTTCTCAAGGGATTTTTAAAAAGTCTTTGTTAAAGAGTTATAAGCCATAAACCAAACCAACCAGCTATGAAGTAATTCACATTAAAAACTTTGATTTAAAGCAAAAAAGTATTTGAAAATCCTACTAAAAGACAAAAGTTCAAGACTGTGTACTTAACGACTTTACTGAGGGAAAGAACTACAATCCCATGAAGCATCTGAATAATGTAATCGACAATAAAAATTTAAAATGATGGAGAAATATAAAACTATTGATTTAATTGTTGATTATATATGTGTAAACTATACACAAACATACATACACATTTGTTTCAATATATTAGCAAGGAAATTGTATAGACATTCATTGATTCATATCAGGTTGATATTTTCTGACAAGCTCAAAACGTTTCACACCCCATTTATACCTGCGTCATTCACCTGTGATTCTATCGCCAAAACGCATAGGTACCAGGTGGAAACAGGGCCTCTGATTGGAGGAAATTTCTAGTGATGTAGAAAATAACTGTTAAACACAATTATTTAAAAAGTAATCTGAAATAATAAAGCCTGATGCATTTAACAAAATCGCATACCATCGATTAAAAACCTCATAGCTCAGACAAATAAAAGCCTCAGCCTAAACCTATACTTTTAACCATCCATTTCCACTGCTTTGTCCCTCAATGCTCTGTTTCTCTCTTAGACACAGAAAAAGCTCTTCCACTCAAAACACTACCACAATTACTTTCTATTGTCCAACACAGATTGGCCAGCACACAGACAGACTTGTGCTGCACTTGACCTGAGGGTTCAGGGATTGTCTGCTGTACTTCCTCACTCCTGCTGAATAATACATACTGCAGAAGTGAAACAATGTGCTCAGCAGGGCAGCCATAAGCTTAGAGGAGGAAGTGTGTCTGCTGATCAATAAACTCTACAAACACATTGCTACACAGCAGACTGAGGGGACAGATGTTGGTTTAATTAACGTAGAGGCATGGCTAGAGACAGGAAGAAAGGAAAGGAATATTTGTTAGAAAAAAAATCATGATTTTAACTTTTAGACTTTTTAGTTTTAGAAACTTTTAATGGTTTTAACTCTTCTAGAATTTAAAAGGACAGCTCACCCCTCACCCCTGATCATGAGCACACAGATCATACAACGCAGATCATAAATCATTTCAGATTATCGCAAACAGCAAAAACACTCAAAAGTCCATACTTTTTTTTTTTCTTTTGGAAGTACAGTAATGAAAGTGCCTAGTTAGTTTTGTTGTGATTTGTCTTAATTTATTTCTCAAAGCTTTTGCTGGCCACACACTCCTCATTAGAGACACAACTGGCTGCCAAACACTTTCCAATTACGTCCAAAAAAGACAAAACAAGAGCTGCCCATAAAAGACATTAACCGGCCACATAAATGTTTGGCAGTCTGAGAGAGAAATGTAGAGATTGAAAAAGTGCAGCTTGATTTGTTTAGGTGGAATCATGGAAGGAGACACTAGAGAAGAAAACAAGAACATATTTACTTTACATTTTCAGTTGCAATTGATTGGCTGTTTTGTATGCCAAACCTTTTCAATGCATCCCTTTTGTTACACTGAAAAAAGACTTCTAGTAGAAATACAATAGGGTAATTTAGGCTACGATCACAGTATCAGTCCAAATCTGATTATTTGTGTATTTGATTGGAATCTGATCTAAAATTATTGATATCCACATTGTGTATCACAACTGTTCAGATCCGATTTGCCTGCCGCTCTTTCGTTTTCTGGAATATCTTCATTGGTTTCAATGACATTGCATTGGTTGGCATATGCCAAAAATACGCTTTATTCCACACTGTCGTCTCCGCCGGTTTCAAAACCTGTCTCCGCAACATTTCTGCAGCGACTTTCAGTATGTGTCCTATAACAACTTCTGACGTTTACGTTTTACGTGACTTGAGAAAGTAACATAAGCCGCGCAAAATCCGATCAGAGAAGTCAGAATGAAATGGATTTCCAGAAATTCAATTTGATTAGGATTGCAAATCACATATGAATGTAGCTCAAAACGGATTTGTAAAAATATTCATGTTTTTTGCCATGATTTTTGGCCATTCACACTTGCTAAATCTGATCTGATTTCAATCAGATATGCACAAAAATCAGATTTGGACTGACAGTCTGAATGTAGCCTTAGTTACTTAGTTGAAGTCTCTTATTCTCGGCAATGCTGCAATTATTTGATCAAAAGTAGGTCATAATAAAACAGTAATATTGTAAAATATTATTACAATTTAAAATAACTTTTTATTTTAATGTATTTTAAAATCTAATTTATACTTGTGATGGCAAAGCTGAATTTTGAGCAGTAAATCTCTGTGATAAGTACGTCTCTCTGACGAGAACAGATTATGCGGGGAGACAGACTGAGGTCAAAGCAAACATCTTTGCTTTTGACACATGGAAACATGTCCTAACAAATAAGCATGATGCTCACATCTCAGCAGCCCTTTCACCTCTTGGCTGTATTTGTGTCTGTCAATCCCAACAACAATATTTCAGGGCTTCTCGTCCTAATGCCTTGACGGCTTTTCTACAGGAGATTACACGAGTCAGCACACAGAGTTCAATGCCATTTGTCAGGGTCTGCAAACACAGAGATGTTCATATTCTATGGCTCTCTCGTCTAGGGGGATCTCTGGGAGCAATGAATAAATGTAAATAAATGGTACTTGCGTAATGTAAACAAAAAAATGGCTTTCAAGTCATCCAAGTCAAATAGTAACATGAATACTATAAAATAAGGCTGCATTATATTGATCAAAAATGTTAGTAAGATTTTTTTTTTTTTTTAATTTCAAATAAATGCTGTTCTTTTGACCTTTCCATCTTTTTCATCAATGAATCCTGAAAAAAGTATTATGGTTTTCACAAATATTGTAAGTAATTGTTCTCAATGTTGATACTGTAATAATAAGAATGTTTAGGCCAATACACACTACACCAACAGAAGGCGACAGATGGCAACAGACACTTCGTCAGGTTTTGTCAGATCAATGTGTTACGTCCGTGTCTGTTAGCGTCTGTCGGAGCACGTTTCCACCAATTGAACATGCTGAATGTCTGAGAAATGACGTATTGTAATCTGGTGATTGTCCGTGTTGGTCAGCGTCTGTCGATGCGGTGTAAATTGTCCTTTTCTTGAAAGACAAATCACCATATCAGTATGATTTCTGAAGGATCATGTGACACTGAAGACTGAAGTAATAGCTTTGCCATTACAGAAATAAATTACATTTTAAATCATTTCACATTGTAATAATATTTCAGATTATCAACATTTTAATGTATTTTTGATTAAATAAATTGAGTGATCGGTATTACTTCAAGAGGCTTCTTTCAAAAACATAAAAAAATCCTACCAACCCCAAACTTTTGATTGGTAGTGTATATAAGTTCTTTGTTAACTGACTTGAGGCCAAGGTACAGAATAAAGCTGACACAAACATGTTTCACTATCACCTTGTTCGCACTCATATTCCTTTGTACGCACTCCTTTGAAAGACACCTTTCTTTCCTTTTGTCATATTCAGCGAACACACTTTCTCCTTCCCCGAGACTCTTGGCCTCGATTAAAACATTGACATTTCTGTAAGTGGCAGATACAGATTCTAGACCAGGAAGAGAGGGTCATGTCTGCAGGCCCTGTGGTTCTTTGCATGTTTTTACGCTGACCTGAGATCTGACAGACTCGCACATCGAGGTTCACCTCATGGAAAAAAAAAAAAAAGAAAAACGGAGGCGCTCCCTGGGTGTCCAGAGAAAAGATTTGAAAGAATTCATTTTACCAATACCGTGAGGCAAAGCTGTGCCTGGTGACACCTGCAGTCATAAAGGATGAGAGTAAAATGTCTTTGAAAATACTTATCAAAGCCTGCATCATCGGTTGGAAAAAAGTAATAAAACTTCTGGGAAATGGAGCAAAAGTCCTGTTATAGAAGTTTGTTGAAAAGGGCACATCTACAACACAACATCTTGTAACTTCTTAACTACATGTGGAGCAAAATCCCAGTCGACACTTCTGTTGTCAAATCACACAATACAAGAATGAAATAAAAAATGCATTTGCATTAATAAAGAACTACATTTTTACATTTTTTTTTTTAAAGAAAAGTAAATTAGTAGTGTTGTAGTGTTTGCCAATGCAAAACTTTGGACTACCTGGGAATATTGATTGATTTGAAAATTTAGGAATATTTTGAAAAAAAAAAAATATATATATATATAAACTCGATAATCTACTGTTTTTTACTCACAATTGCAAATTTATATCCCACAATTGTATAAACTCTCAATTACGAGAAAAAAGTCAGAATTGTGAGATAAAAATGTTAAAGGTTTAAATGTCATTTCATGCTGTAAATGTAGGTCTAATACATTATGCCCCCTATGAACAGCATATAGTATTATGTACTGTAGATCTGTTGCTTACATCAAATTCATGCTTTAATAGTAGACTAATCATCGCAGGTTCCATTAGTCCAGTCTATCTGTTTAATAGCTTGCAACCATAAACGTCTGCATTTGGCTTAAAGGTGCCCTCGAATGAAAAATTGAATTTATCATGGCATAGTTGAATAACAAGAGTTCAGTACATGGAAAAGACATACAGTGAGTCTCAAACTCCATTGTTTCCTCCTTATATAAATCGCATTTGTTTAAAAGACCTCCGAAGAACAGGCGAATCTCAACATAACACCGACTGTTACGTAACAGTTGGGGTGTACGCCCCCAATATTTGCATATGCCAGCCCACGTTTCCAACATTATAAAAGGCATTAGACAAGGGCAGCCAGTATTAACGTCTGGATGTGCACAACCAAATCATCAGACTAGGTAAGCAAGCAAGAACAATAGCGAAAAATGGCAGATGGAGCAATAATAACTGACATGATCCATGATAACATGATATTTTTAGTGATATTTGTAAACTGTCTTTCTAAATGTTTCGTTAGCATGTTGCTAATGTACTGTTAAATGTGGTTAAAGTTACCATCGGTTATTACTGTATTCACAGAGACAAGAGAGCCGTCGCTATTTTCATTTTTAAACACTTGCAGTCTGTATAATTCATAAACACAACTTCATTCTTTATAAATCTCTCCAACAGTGTAGCATTAGCCGTTAGCCACGGAGCACTATCAAACTCATTCAAAATCAGAAGTAAACAATATAACAGTATACAATACTCACATAATCCGACGCATGCATGACGAACACTTTGTAAAGATCCATTTTGAGGGTTATATTAGCTGTGTAAACTTTGTTAAGGCACTGTTTAAGGCAAGCGCGAGCTCTGTGGGCGGAGAGCACAGGATTTAAAGGGGCCGCAGCATAAAATCGGCGCGTTTATAATGATGCCCCAAAATAGGCAGTTAAAAAAATTAATTAAAAAAAAATCTATGGGTATTTTGAGCTGAAACTTCACAGACACATTCAGGGGACACCTTAGACTTATATTACATCTTTTAAAAACATAATCTAGGGTACCTTTAAAAGGTCACCTTCGATGATGATATTTTGTAAAAATGAAGATCATGGGTGCGTCTCAGTCAGCTCCCTAGTTCAATAGTCAGGGTACTAATCAGGAAGTTGGCCATTTTAATGTCTGTTTCAATCGCAGAATCCTACCAGGGCACTGAAACGTTCGCTCCCCAAAGAGTCCCACAATGCACTGAAAGCCAGGGAGCATCGATGCTCACTATGCTCCCTTAACGGAAGGCAGGTTCAAGACAGGCAATGAACATAACCTAGCTAACATTTATAATTTATTTACGGCTGAAATGCTGCAAGTAATATAAAAAGCAAATAATTTATCATAATGTACTTTAAATAACATTACAAGTAATGTCAGAAAGATATCAGCTCTGTTGTTGTTCATTAATACCAGTAGTGATGTTGTACATCGAGGACATTGTCATGTCGCCGGAAATAGAGTCATAAGTGTCCCAATGTGTGGTGAGCCAGTGTCCTTTACTGTCCTTACCAGTGCCCGAATTTGTGTACATGATATACTGATTCACAAGTTTGGGATCTAGAGAGCTGATTGAGACACACTACATCTCTCTTTTTTCTTTTTTTTACATTCCGATTCTGACATCCAAAAGGCACAACAAGATAATTGTTTCTCTTATTCCATGTATCTAGCCCATTTTCCTCCACTTTTAGATATAAATAGATTTACATCAACTAGACATTATCAAAAATGAATAGGTGGTTTACATGAATGGCTAGTTGATTCATTGGTCTTTAGGAAGTCTTCTATTGCTATGCTGGTTTCAGGTTCACTTGGCCACAATCAGATTGGGTTTTTTCAGGGAATTTTACATAAGATGCAAGATGGAGAACAACAGAATTGGACAGAATTGAAGGGTCTTGAGATGTGTTTTTAAAAAGTTATTTTAGCTTTACATTTTAAAAATAGTACACATGGTCAAAGACGCTCAAAGAAAGCAGAACAAGTTGTGCTGCATGAAAAATGCATGAATCAAAAAAAAATAAAACATCTTGGAATTGTCTTATGCAAACTGTCTAACAGCTAGAACTGTGTCAGTATGGTATGTAAAGTACCAACGCTACAAAAAAAAAAAAAAGAACTAAGAAAGAAAGTGGAGGGTGCCTTTCCTTTGCCTGTACCATTCCAAATAAAGCAAAGGATTAGCATGGATGTGCGTCGAGCTGCAGATTTACACCTGCTAGCCTATGTGGACCATAGAAGCTCTCTGTTGATCAGTGTGATAAGTGATCCAGTAACGCTGTCTGAGTGGTAGCCAATAGCCCTGTGGGCCGACTGCCTCCACTTTTACAAAGGTTATCATCAAGTGTTGTGAGATTTTAAGTAAGAGAGCGTGCCAAACTCACCCTCGGAAGCAACCTGAGAGGTAGGTTTGATCTGCTAAATGGTGTTCTGGGAAGAAGCTCAAATTTGTGAAAATAAGTGCTAGAGAGTGTGTTACAGAGCTGAATGCTGGGTAATCAGGCCCTGCAGCTAGTGATTAATACCTGGGCGTCCGATCCTATAAAAGTTGGAGTCTGTATATGCATCCGCAGGCGCGCCACAGGCTTGGATAGCGTCTGTGTGTACATACACTTTGAAAGTTCTCTACTCAACGCTGCATAATTCCCTCTCTCTCTTCATTTCCTGCAGAGTCCAACACCACAGGAAACAGGGAGAGAGAACAGTAATGGAGTAACCAGCAGAGATAAAGAATAACATTATGCTGCTGGCCAAAAATAAAAAAAACAACAACATGAAACCCGGACCGATGCTTCCTGTTGTTTAGACACAAAGTCATCCTGGGCATCTAATTCAGATTTTACAAGTGTGTGATAGTCTGCAGGTGTCTTTTCTTCTTCAGTTTGGGGAAGAGAGAACAGATAGAAAGAATTTGATTATGGTGGAGTCTAGCAGCTAACACACAGGCTGGATAGCCGTGGTGACTATAGGACTTTTCACACTGCGCTTAACCCCGGGTTATTGTTGTTCTAAACACCGCTTTTAACCCTGGGTAGAGAAACATTTTACACATGTAATTTAGAAGGGGGTAGCACTGATTTTTGCTTGGGGTTATGAAACCCTGCTTCGGAGCAGAGTTAGCGCCACTTTTGCTGTGTAACCCTATATTGCAGTGGCAAAAGTGTAATGTTCGAAACAATGTGGTGTTAGAATATTTCGGCTAGATGCTTAGCAACAGACACCCAATCGTCATAGAAGTCATAGAAACACAGCCTGTTGTATAAACAGCAGTATCAGTGTTTTAAGGAGGAGAACTGTAAAATGGTTACAGAAAATGTGTCAATTGGAGTTAAGAAAAGATGTATTTTTACTTTTATAGTCCGCAAAGTTCATTCACAAAAAACTTGATAGTACAGGGCAATATATAATACGAGAATGCACAACGCTAGAGCCTTTATGTACACAGGTCGAGTGCTGCATTCGTCTAATCAATGATCCACAAATCATGAAAATAAGAATGTTGACCCAGGGTTTAAGAATGTACACCTAGGATTAATTGTTCACCCAGAGTAAAGTATGAGCAGTGTGAAACATGAAACAAGATAACACAGGTTTGAGTTTACCCTGGTATTAGAATCACCCAGGGTTAAAGGATAAGGCCCCTTTGAAATTTCCTGATAATTTAATCACCACCATGTCATCCAAGAATTCCATGTCCATCTTTCTTCAGTCGTAAAAAAAGAAATTAAGATTTTTCATGAAAACATTCCAGAATTATTCTCCTTATAGTGGACTTCAATTGGCCCCAAATGGTTGAAGGTAAAAATTATAGTTTCAGTGCAGCTTCAAAGGGCTTTAAACGATACCAGACGAGGAAAAAGGGTCTTATCTAGCGAAATGATCGGTCATTATCAAAAAAAAAAAAAATGTATATGCTTTATGAACACAAATGATCCGTATTCTTCAAAAAGCTTACGCCTACACCTTCCCAATTCAACTTACGTAACGAATGCGTGCCAGTTCAGATCATTTGTGTCTATAAAACATATACATTTTTTTTTTTTTTTTTTTTTTTTAAGAAAATGTATCTTTAAAGCCCTTTGAAGCTGCACTGAAACTGTAATTTTGACCTTCAATTATTGGGGGCCAAGTGAAGTCCACTATAAGGAGAATAATCCTGGAATGTTTTCATCAACAAATTTATTTTCGACTGAAGAAAGAAAGACATGAACATCTTGGATGACATTGGGTGAGTAAATTATCAGGAAATTTTAAATTTTAAATTTTAATTTTAATCCTTTAACTATTTTTAATTTATATCCTGACTCCATTCCACCTTCACGTCCTCACATCACTTCAGTCCTCTCTCTACTATCAATATAAGTGTCTACAAAGAGGAAAAAAAAAAAGAATATCACTGTGTAATATAGAGTAATTGATATTTAGGCCTGTGGTGCTCAATTGGACATTGCAGGTTCGAGTCTGACTGCATCATATCCCAGTTTTGTTCCTCCTACTATTTCTCATAACTGTCCTCTTTCTACAATCACTAAAAGTGGCAAAACCGAAAATAATGCCAATGGGTTACATAAATTATATTAAAGCATGTGGTGCACGTCTAACGCGTTATATTCCAATTCTGCTATTTCCATTTCTCCAATTACAGTAATTTCCTGTCCTCTCTCTGGTCTCTACAACCCCCAAAAATAGCAAAAAGGTCTGTGGAGCTCAAATGGACATTGCTGGTTCAGGTCTGGCAGGAAAGATTAGAATTGAAGGAACACTTCTCTTCATATAATTTCCTATTCTCTCACTACTAATCACAAAAAGTGGTGAATAGGGGGAAAAGAAAAAAAAAGCAATGTGAGTGTGAGTGTGAATGTGAGTCTCAAAATGTCAAAATGTTACTTCAAACAGCAACTTACAGTAGCATCTCGAATACGGTCTGTATGACGGGGGTCAAGCCCATATTCTCTTACCAGTAACCATAGCGACAATGACCAAAGTAATATCTAAGATGGCATCCATAAAACTGAAAAGTCTTGTCACTTTTGATATAAGAGTCCAATTGTGTCATGAGTTCATCTGTCAAATCTTCATTAACTGACAACAGCTTTTATATCTGGGAGGAGAGCACCCAGAACACAAAACTGATGGGAGCAGCTGCGGTGGAGAACAGTGACAAGATCTAAATCCTTCAAATGACACACAGTTACTGAAAGCGACACCACACGCGAAGACCCACAACACATTGTAGACACACATTTGTGCAGCACAGAACGGCTCTCTCACACTTAGTGATATGACAGAAAACAAGTTGTCCAGTGTGGTTCAGTTCACACAGGGGGTTTTCGGAGTTGTACTGCAAGTCCTTTTTGTAAATTCAGATATAGACAGTGCTTGAAAAATAGAAGTGCCGGTACTCCCGATGCTCAGTTCAAAACACGCTCCTAAAGAAGGGAAGGCACGGCGGGCCTCTGTACAAGCAACATGTCGGAAGTGCTGGTACACAAGGAAAACTGGTGGTTCGTTAAAGGTAACAATAGACAAGTGCTGGTACTGTGAACCGGCGCATACCAGCCCATTTCAAGCACTGGCTATAGAATGCGGTTGTCACTATCATAAATAACTGAACTGTGTGTGAATGTAACCATATTAAAGGGTCATGAAACCCCCCTCTTTCAGCTCAAGTCTAGCTCACAATCTTTTTGAAAAATGCAACTTAAATGGGCGTGGTGGCTGTGAGAGGAGAGGAGAGGAGAGGAGAGGGGAGGGGGGAAACTCTCATCGCCAGTAGCCCATGCATATCGACTGTCACTAAAAATCAGTGGTAAAACGTGAGGAAATACTACAATTTTTTAAAAAACTGGAAAAGTTAAAATCTAATGAAATACACTGACACTTTATTTTTGTCTTTTCAAGAGTTACTGAATGCCCTGCTACATATATCCTACAGTAATCGTAATTCTATTTAAAACATATTAATGTACATGTGTAATTACAGTCATTATAAAATATATAGTTGTTTATATACACACTATACATGCATATATTTGGAAAAAAAATAACGCTTAAAAAAAAACCTTGCGTACATAGCATAGATCTACGCGCCGAACCTGCAACACGCTCAGTCAGTCAGGCTGCGTGTCGACTGTAGCAGAGCAAGCGACCAGAGCATTTTTAGATTCATTCCTATGGAAGTTGAGCGTCACATTTAACTTACGCGTGGCTCAACTTCCATGAACCGAAGACACTCGCGCTTACCCGCTCGCTCCGCGCCAACGGACACGCACCGTCAGTCAGTCAGTCTCTCTCGCTGTTTAGTGTCGTTAACCGTCCTCGTCATTGGAAAGATCCACGTGGTGTCATGAATAATTAAGAGAGTGTCTTCTCATTGGATAAAAAACTCAGTCTCGTTAATAATTATGAAACACCGATGAGTCATCAAAGTACTATCGTGCTCTGCCACGTCACAGCCTGTGACGTGGACAGGATGAAGATTTTAAACCCGGAAGACGAAAATAGCGTACTAAAACTAAAATTTAACCATTTCCCCCCTATTAAATCTAACAGATGCTAACATTGTCTTCAATGGTGTTCAACACACACACCTCTGTTAAAATCTCAGAAATTTTGGTTTAGGGTTTCATGACCCTTTAAGGACCTAAATACAGGACTGACAACTGTATTCTGCTGCTGTATGAATGTGGCCATTAGCTACATCCACGGCATGTCGTAATTATTGTAATTCTGAGATTCCAACTTGTAAAAAACGTCCACGTCCTTGTTGCACACTGGGAATTTTCTGAGGGCTCCGACTTAATAATAATTTCTGACATTTATATAGCACTTTTCCGGGTACTCAAAGCGCTTTACATATGGAAGGGGGAATATCCTCAACCACAACCAATTGTCACCATCCACCTGGATGATGCAATGGCAGCCAGAACGCCCACCACACACCAGCTTATTGGTGGAGAGGAGACAGAGTGATGAAGCCAATCAGTATATGTAGATGATTAGGGGGCCATGATGGACAGAGGATTTGGCCAGGATGTCAGGTTTACACCCCTACTCTTTTCAAAGGACATCCTGGGATTTTTAACGACCACAGAGAGTCAGGACCTCAGTTTAACGTCTCATCCGAAGGACGGTGCTTCTTGACAGTATAGTGTCCCCATCATTAGGACCCACACAGACCACAGGGTGAGCACCCCCTGCTGGCCTCACTAATACCTCTTCCAGCAGAAACTTAGTTTTCCCAGGACGTCTCCCATCCAGGTACTAACCAGGCTCAGCCCTGCTTAGCTTCAATGAGCAGCAGTGTGATATGGCTGCTGACTTGTACCATGTGACTGTGGCAGATTCATTTGGGCATTGATAGTGTTGCCATAGAAATGCATAATGCCCAGTCTGAGGATGTGAACAGCTCAGAGTAGAGTATCACATGTTGTCATCTCGAAATTACGGTAATTACGACATGGCCTGAATGCACCACTTATTCATATTAAAGCATGTGGCACTCATATGGACATTGCAGGTTTGAGTCTGACTGTTCTTTCACAGTCAGTTCTGTTTCTTCAACTTCTCATCGTTTCCTCTCTCTACTATAACTGTTGTGAGAAAAAGAAAAAAATAGCAATGTGTCATATAATTCATATTAAAGCCCACTCTAATATCCCAGTGATGCTTGCCAAACAAAAAGAGCAAAGAGGGACAGATTTGAAGTACATGCACACTCACTGCTGCCATTAGCAGAAATGCTTCACACCTGTCTGGGTGTTCTGTATTAATAGGTGCTGAAGTAGTTTGTGGGTAAATTGTTCATTTGCCTCAGATACACAGAATCGGTGGGAGTACATCTGGACCATTGAACTGTCATTGCGATGGAAATCACATCCATCTACTGTCTCCTTTGTGCTATTCATCGTCTTCGCTGTGACAGATTTACAAACCGATTCTGGTGTAAGCCTGACATGACCATCAATTAGCATGCACATTCATAATACCAGACCTGGCACTCAGGTATGGCTTTCTTTCTCTACTTCGGAGTTTACTTTGCTCAAATGTGCCAAGACAACATAAAACTGCATGTAACATGCAACACATGTAACATAATGTGACGCATTTATGAGTGAAACAGACTATTCAGTGGAAAATGTAGGACAGGACTTGATTTACTTCATCTGGATTTGACTGGATGCTGAAAAGAGGGTGGGAGTGAAGCATATTATTGGTTGATATTTCTTTTTCACCTTTCAGGAGGTACTATATAGTTACATTTTGATGAAAGATTATGAAAACAATTTTTCTACAAAATAACAACACGTATTGACGATGAATGCACAGCAAAACTAGAGACATTAATTTAAAAATGTATGGGTCCAACCATTTTGATTTCATCTCCATGCATGATAAAGTTTCAGAATTTAAAACCAATTTGAAGATGGAAACTGGTCCAATACAGAGAAATCGTAATCTTGAAGTAGCATTATGGCAGGCAATATTTTCAGTTAATAATGTATGTCACTGTATATATATCACAATAACTGCTGTGTGAACTAGTTTAGGATGGCCTTCTAAAAAGATGGAAGCAGAAATAAACTGATACTCTGTATCCGATTCCCCTACACACTCCTACTAATGAATATGCTCAAGCCTTTGTATGTGGACACGCACTCATAAAACACACACCATCCATCAAGCACATGTGCTCACCTCGTCACTTCATCTCTGACACAACCGTGAGCTGAAAGGTACGACCTCTCTTCCTCTTGGCATAATTACAATAAATCGCATTTACACAGAATGCTGATCAGGGACCATCTTTCATCATCGATTTCATTCATCAAGATGGAACATAAAAGTCATTGATTTTCAGGATATTTAGCTTACAAATGATGATTGCATCAAAGCCGTGTTCCTTAAAAATCCAAGCTGCTGAAATAGGACTTTATATTGACTTTAATTTTGTTTATACTGAGCTAAGTATATTTTCTACACCCTCTAACCCTTTCACAAACCTTTCTGCATTTTACATTTTCATTAAGTCATAATTAAGTATGCTTATCAAGCCCTTTTCCTCACAGGTCCTCACAATGTAGCTAATTTTAGGTTTAACGATCATTATAGGAACATTTGGTCCCCTCGATGCAGGCAAAGCCTGACCCACACATACTCACATTTATATTCATGCACACACTCATTCCAGCAGACACACTATTCAAAAGCTAGGCAAGCTACATCTGTTTCATCCCAGACCTTATGCTGTGCAGTGCTATTCACATATCTTGTTCTACATTCTAATGCCCTCATACAAGTCTTACCGAAGTCTTTATGCGAGGACATCCAGCCGATGGCTTTGAGAGAGACGATAGCAAGAAGTCCAGATCCCACAAAGGAGCCGATGCCGGAGAAGAAGAAGAACAGGCCCATTATAGCGCTCTGCATGGAGCGCGGGGCTGCAGAGTAGGCGAACTCCAGACCTACAAACACAAAAATCAATGATGAAAGTCTGAAGTTTGCAAAAAGTGCCATTTATTCTCATATACTTTCTATACTGTCAATCTGCAGGCAAACAGTTCCGACTTTTGTGAATAAGACATGATCTATAATGAGCCTTATTTGCATAGATATGATGAGTGTTTGCATTTAAAAGAGTATGTGGATGTACCACTTAAAAATAAAAAAAGAAATGAATTATAAATGGTTTGATTTAAAAAAAAACAAAAAAAAAAACTTTTTTTTCTGCTGCTACTGCTGCTGCAGAGCAAGAACAGATACTGTCAATACATACACAACTGTGAAAATGTAAGACATACTGCTTCTGCAACAATTATCATATTAAAAAAAAATTATCCGTAGCAAATCTATGAAGGTGGAGCTGGGGAAGGTGGAGTGTTTCAGAAGAAATCTGAACATGCAGTGCAAACTGATATAGTGAATGATAACCAGCTATTTAAATCTTAAACAGCAAGCTTATTGGCTTCATATGTGACAGGAACTAACCAGGGGTGCGTTTCCCGAAAGCATCGTTGGTGAACCATGGTCGTAAGTCCCATTGAACTCTATTGGTAACGACGGAACTTGCGACCATAGTTCGCTTTGGGAAACGCACCCCTGCTTATGCCCTTAATGATTTAAATATCATCAGGTTGTGTTAAGGACCCATCAGCCAGTGCCATCTAGAGTTTAATGATAGAACTTGGTATTATATTGGCATATGAAGATAGATATATATATATAATTATTTCATCTACACTCTAAAAAATGCTGGGTTAAAAACAACCCAAGTTGGGCTGAAAATGGACAAACCCAGTGATTGGGTTGTTTTAACCCAGCGGTTGGGTTAAATGTTTGCCCAACCTGCTGGGTAGTTTTATTTAAACCAACTATTGTTTAAAAATTGCTATATGGCTAGCTTAAAATGAACCCAAAATAGTTGGGAAATTAAAAACCAGATGCAATTAGAGGCAACAATAATAGACAAAACGTGAATGTTTATTAATAAGCTTTAATATTTTATTAATATAAATTTAATAGTTTAATAGTTTATTAATATAAATTTATTAATAAGCAATTTAATAAATGTTTATTGTTTAATAATTATTCATTGAACATTAATAAATGTTCATTTCCAACATACTTTGGGTTAATTTTAATTAAGCAATACAGTAATTTTTAAACAATAGTTGAGTTAAATAAAACTACCCAGCAGGTTGGGCAAACATTTAACCCAACCGCTGGGTTAAAACAACCCAATCGCTGGGTTTGTCCATTTTCAACCCAACTTGGGTTGTTTTTAACCCAGCATTTTTTAGAGTGTATGTTTAAAAATGTAGTCAAAATGTTAAAAAGAAGAAGAAGAAGAAGAAGAAGAAAAAAAAAAAAACATTTTAAATGCAATATGTACACTAGATAAAGAAAAGCCAATGGCCCATTATAATTATCTGCACAACTCTGTAAATGTTTTTTTTTTTTTTTAATGCTATTTAAAGGGTTAGTTCACCCAAAAATTAAATTCTGTCACTAATTGCTCATGTTCGTTTCATTCCTCACCTGTTTTTTTTTTTTTTTTCCAGAAAGGTACTAAAGATGTATTTAAAATAGTTCATGTGCCTACAGTGGTCAGTGACTACAGTTAACAAATCGAATCAGTGGTTCAGAGCATGTATCAAACTTCTAAAGTCACGCCCCCCAGTGGTGAACCACTGAAATTTCTAAAAACTTATGACATAGCGAAGCCTCGTTTACTGAAATCACGTAACTTTGGCAGTTTGATACCTGCTCCGAACCACTAATTTGAAATAAAAGATTTGTTAAGCTTCAAAGCTTTATGAAGCAGTGTTTTGAAATCGCCCATCACTAGATATTGTTGAATAAAGTCGTTTTTTTTTTTTTTTTTGTTATATATATATATATATATATATATATATATATATATATATATATATATATCTTTAGAAGCTTTCTGGGCATTGAAAGTGTTCATTTTCTTGCTGGCAATGCAGGCCTCACTGAGCCATCGGATTTTATGAAAAATATCTTAATTTGTGTTCCGAAGATGAACGAAGGTCTCACAGGTGTGGAACGATATGAGGGCGACTGAATTTTCATTTCTGGGTGAACTAACCCTTTAAAAGGTGCATTTAAAATTTAGTTAATGTACTATTTTATTTCTATATTTGAAACATTTTTTTAAATGTCTATTTTAAAATATTTTAAAGTCTATTTATTTGTCAGTTTGTGATTTATTTACATGCTTACTTTTAAATTAATAAATTGATCATTTATTCCAGCATTCCTACATCATTAACATCCCCTTACAAAGTAGACAAGAAAACGTTTTCAGAGGCATCAGCCAAAAATTGGGATTAAATCGCAAAAACGTGTCTGGATGTGACTGTGTGTCCATACATCTGCAGCACTCATAAAGGTCTGTCAGCAGAATGACTCAGAAACACCTACCCAACTGCCAAAATCAGCACACATCCCTAAATATTTACTGAAAGAGACAGAAAAAGAAAGAGAGAGAGATAAAAAGGAAAGTGGTATACAGAGGATGCTGAGTGGTGGAAAGAAAAGATGAAATAGTTCAGGAAAGTCAGAGAATGTAGAAAGGACGCTGAAGTAGAGAAAGAAAAGATCAAATCTCTTTTAACCCTGAGTGGTGGCTGCCTGCTGGCTGACATTGATAATTTCATGGCACCTCACACTTGTCATTTTTAAAATTATGGCTTGTGGGCACAACTGTCAGACTCGTTTACTGAGCCTGGTTAGGCCATGAATCTTCTCTGATAGATGGACAGATAGTGAGAGAGTGAGAGCACAGGAGTAAAACAGCTAAAAAGAAAAGGGAGGGATTCCACCAAACGGAGCAAAAGAGATCATCTAATCCTCGTCCCACAATCCCACGCTCATGCTGCTCTGAAACAAATGCACATTAGGAGACATGGAGGCAGGAGGGGCAGAGAGAAAGAGAGAGATGAAGGAATGCGGCTGCTCTATTACAGTGTTTATAGCTGTCTGCAGGCATGGTTGACCTTTTCTAAGTGCTGTTTGTGTCATGGAGGCTGTGTCTGACGACAGCGATCAGATGTTTGAAAAGCCCTGGGCTCAAGAAACACTTAAAGCAACACTAACTGTTCAAAATCAATCAAGATTATGAAAATGCCATGAGCTTTTTTTTTTTTTTCTTTCTAAAATTGTTTTATTTACATTATTGGGTTACATACTAAAATGAACTGGAATTGATTTCAACATGACTCGTGTGAACGATACCTAATGCATTGACCTCTATGGAGTAACAAACACCAATGGCATCACCTACTGTTAAATGTTATTGAAAGAAGTCTTTTGTGCTCAACAAGGCTAGCTTAATTAAACAGGGCAAATTAGCGTGAAACCGCAATCCCATAAAAGTGGAAAGTTCTGCGGGAAAGTTCTGTATATATACACACACTGGTGAGCCAAAACATTATCACCAGTCACAGGTGAAGCAAGTATTGTTTATAATCTTTATAGCATTTTAAAATTGCCACTTTTTGGGGTTGAGCAAAAACGTGCAGTTTCAGTGTGTGCCCTTTAAATGCAAATGAGCTGCTTGCACTCGGCCTAAGAGGATGGAGCTTCAAGATCTAGGTAGATTAGATAAGGAAATAAATCAGTTGTCATAATCAATGTGTTGGGTGCAGGAGAAATGGGCAGGAATAAAGATCTGGGGCCGTATTCACAAAACATTTTATCTTACCACTAGAGTTTTCCTAAATGGCAGAAAAAGTTCTTAGCTAAGAGTTTTCTCTTAAAACCTATTCACAAAGCTGCTGAGAACAACTTTTACCATGGAATAGACTGAAGTCTTAAGCTAAGAGAAAGGGCGGGTTAACCTCCTTGCTATGGACTATGCCCACAGTGATTGGCTGATGGGGGAGAAGTCTCTGTCAGCGATTTAATCATAGAAATATTGTAGAATGAGGTATCACGTTGCCATTTACAAATAAAGGGTTTAAAATAAAAATGTTGCCATATTCAATTAAAGGTTTTAAAAATGTAGGCCAAGTGTTACTAATTAAACTAGTATATGTTCAGCTAATTGTCCGCCTCTTACATGTTTGCATCTTGAGAGATTGCAGAATTCAAGTGACAAATTATGTTTTATATACAAAATTTTGGAGGAGCACATTCAAATGGTCTATCTAATCAGCTTGAGTGGAGGTATATAAACACAGATGAGAGCCAAATCACATAGTTACCTCGACAGTTTTTCGGGATCCCTCAGCCAACTAGTTCCTCACTCCCGGCTGGCTAGGGATACAAGGAGAATTTTGGGCAAAATTCCAAGCTCTGAGCCCTCGATCCCCTTGGACAGCACGCCCACGTATAATATAATATTTTTATATATATATATATATATATATATATATATATATATATATATATATATTTATTTATTTATTTATTTATTATCATTATTTTTTACTCTATTTGTGAAAACAACTGCCACAGGTAATCAGACATTATTATTTATTTATTTAAAGATTAATTTTTGCCGTTTTATCATAGATTTAAATCTATAAATCAAAATACGTATTGCATTTATGAAGAAAAGTTTAGCACCCAAGGCTCTATCACTATTGCCTCAATGGCGTACAGCAGGGGTCATCAACTATATTTGTCCAAGGGCCAGAAATTTTCTCTGCAGACACTGTAAGGGCCAGATACTCGTAATATAAAATAAAATTCGAATTGTATCCTAATATGTTATTATTTGATATACTAATTCTAATTCCAAATTTATGTTATTTTTTACATATTACCTGTACTGCAGCAAGCCACCAGGGGGCGATAGCGATATTTTAGGCTTCATATTTGTGAGGCTGTCAAGCTGTCCATCACTGTCAAGCAATTGTGCGCAAATCCCAGGCAAGGAAAATTTTGACATTTGTGAAAAAATGAGCACGTGAAACAATAAAAGATGTTCAATGAGAGAACGCGTTTATCGTCATTCTTGACTGAAGGCAGGCTATGGCACAAGCTACTTTTCAGAAGGCTTTTTTTCCGTTAGATTTAAAAATAAAAAACGGTTCTCATTCCGCCTTGAATAAGGCCGGCGACACACTGGCTGCGTGAGCGTCTCAGCTGCGTGGCGTGTCCGTTTTTATTTCGGCTCCCATATTTAACAGGTTGGAGTTTGCACACTGAGACACGCGTCTCAGGCGCGCTCGAGCCACGCAGAAAACGCGTGCATGCTAGAAATAGAACCGACGCGTGTTCCAGCAACGGGAGTGTTCTCTGGCTAGAGCGCAGAACAGCGGAGTTTGTATGGACCGAAGTGCCTGTCTGAGCTTGTGTTTTGTTGCTTTGACATTGTGGAAAATAGAATAATAGAAACAAAATGTATTAGCATTTTTTCCCGTTATTATCAATCTAAATTAATCTCGTTTTTAATTTAACTTAATTTCGTTTTTCTTTATTTAAATTTCGTTTTTTCTTTATTTAAATTTCGTTTTTCTTTATTTAAATTTCATTTTTTCTTTATTTAAATTTCGTTTTTTCTTTATTTAAATATACCCTTACTGTGCCAATTTGTTAGTCAGAAAAATATTAGACTACCTTAAAAGTATTGCTTAATTTAACAGACCTGTGTGTGTGCGTTTTATATCACTAGTGCAGTGACCGTTCTCGGAGCATAAGCCGCTTCCCGCTCATGCTGCTCTGACTGTAGTTTACTAAAAGTTTATTAATTCTGAATGTGTCGCGTCTCGCGTGTCCATCTATATTGCACCAAATGCGACACTGCACTCCCTTGTGAAGTCGATTGGATGAACGGTTCTCGAAATAATAAAAATGCAAACGGACATAAAGACACATATTCCTGCCTTTATTAGAGAGAAAAATATGTTCAGCCCCTCTCTCCGAAGCTTCGAATAGTCGATGTTCGTCAAAAAATGCCCTAAACTTTTTCCTCTTACAAGGCTATTCCTGAATTCAGTATTATTCTGGGGGCCGGATGGAAATCTCTGGCGGGCCGAATTTGGCCCGCGGGCCGCCAGTTGACGTTGCATGGCGTACAGTGTCTTTGGGTGGATTGCTAAGGCGGATTGGCACCAACAATCATTTTAGAATTGTTTTTGATTTTGTCTTAGTGACTTAGGAGTCCTCTTGACTACTCCTAGCGTTTCACGGATTTAGCTAGTTTTAGCGTTAAAATGCTTTCTGAAATACTCTTAGAGCAAAAATATAGGAGTCCTAAAATGAGGACTGATACACCCATTATTTTTAAGAGTTTATCCTAAATCAGCAAGTTAGGAGCTACTTTTAGCTGTCAGATGTTTTGTGAATATGGCCCCTAAGCATCTTTGACAAGGGCCAAATTGTTATGGCAAGGCAACTGGGTCAGAGTACCTCTGAAACGGCAAGGCTTATGGGTTGTTCCCAGTCAGCAATGGTGAGAATTTACCAACAGTGGTCTGAGGAGGGACAAACCACATCCCAACGAGTGCCCAAGGCTTATCCTTGCATGAGCACAACAAAGGCTACCCCGTCTGGTCTGAGCCAAAAGAAAGTCTACTGTGGCTCAAGTCACACACAATTGTAATGATGGTTATGGGAGGAATGTGTCACACTCTGATGAATATGGGGCTGCATAGCCGCAGACCAATGAGCATTGGAACTGAACCTTGGAGCAGTGGAAAAGGTCACCTGGTCTTCTTTTACATCAAGTTGACAGCCATGTACGTGTGCAACGTTTACGAGGGGAAGTGATGGCAACAGGATAAGGGACAAGTCGGTGGAGGGAGTGTGATGCTCTGGGCAAGGTTCCGGCCATTCATGTGGACGTAAATTTTACACATGCAAACTACCTAAACATTGTTGCAGACCTGGTGTAAGTGGCCACTTTCAGCAGGATAATGCACCCTATCAGAAACGGCTTGCGGAACATGATGAAGAGCTCAAAGTGTTGCCCCGGTCTCCAAATTCCCCATATCTCAATCCAATTGAGCATCTGTGGAATGTGATGGCAACTAACAAATTCGATCCACAATGGCTCCACCTCACAACCTACAGGGCTTGAAGGATCTGCTGCACAACATCTTGGTGCCAGATACAACAGGACACCTTCAGGGGTCTTGTAGAGTCAATGCCAAAGCGGGTCGGTGCTGTTTAGGCAGCACGTGAAGGACCGACAGCATATTAGGCAGGTGGTCATAATATTTTGGCTCATCGGTGTATGCATATGTGGTGCTCAGTTCAAATAATTTCAGCTTTGGCCCTGTTTGCCTTGACCTTTAAATGTTTACTCTTTAGTTTGTTTTCACTATTTTCATTGTTTCCTGCATACATTGCCACTTTCTTGGTACCTACCAACCTTATAATCCTGCCTTTCCATGATGCAAGTTGACTAACCTGATTAATAAATGATCCCTACTGCAAAAGCTTTGCTTTGGTTAAGTAGCAGAGTGAATGTAAGGGTTAAGAGCGGGAAAAAAGGAAATCCATAAGGTGCCTCAATGTCATGAGCATGGAAACAAGAGAGTCTAATGACAAGACCATCCACAATATCACGCAAGAAGAAAAATAAAATATAAAACCTGACCTTTTCTAACTTCAAAGCTGAATTATTCAAAAACCAAGAAAAGAAGTTTAACTTGAAATATTCTGGTTTTATTTCTCCCCTTGCAGAGTCAGGCAATGGGTGATTTTTCTTTCTCAGAAAGAACATTAGCCTTTAACATTTTTTGGAGAGAACAATATATAATTAAAATCCCCAGTGGAGAAAAGAAAAAAAAAAAAAAAAAAAATTGGGTTTTAGGTCTGTCCCCTCAATCTGAGTCCACACATATAGTATCTCCCGCAGGTGGTGTGTGTGTGTGTGTGTGTGTATGTGCAAGTGTTCGTCTACCAAAATGTGAAAAATCAGAATCAACTCAGCTTCCGCTGTCATCCGGCAGCCCACGACAAAGTGAGCTGGCAGTGGAGTCCATTAAAAAGGATTTATTCAAACAGAATAGGGCCAGAGGAGGGAACTTTCCAGAGACATTTGTCACATTTCTTGTCATCCAATTTCCTGGAGGTTCCCCAGGGGTAAGGATGGAGCATTGAGACTTTATTTTAAGGGTCCTTCGTGCTATCAGGAGGCATTTGCATTTCATGGGAGGGCTAGGACACTGGAGACCTGGGGTGAGATGGAGAGAGTTGACTACGAAAGTGTGTCAGCACACCGCCGCACAGACATGAAGTTATCAGACACAAACCTGTGTTTAGCTGCTCTTGCAGTCATATTAAATCTTAGTCTGGCTGCCCCAAGGAATTGAGGAGTTTCCCCCCCCCAAAAAAACTTGTGCCAAGATGTTGTTTCATAACTGATGGATAAATGTCCTGCAGCTGAGCTTCTGGATAATCTTCTGAATTAGCATGTTAGAGCTCTGCTCCATCTGAGCAATTTTCATTCAAGATATATTCCTGAAATTTGCACGGAAAAATCATATGCACAACTACATCGTGCAATTTTATGGATGTTCGTAGAATGATTTGCACTGCGTCAAACCATCTCTGGCCTTGGCCATCTTCCCAATCATGTTCAAATATAAAAGGATTATTCAAGAAAATGAGAAAAGCAAAATTTATCTTCATTTCAGCGGGTGACATGCTATTCAGCGTCTTTAATCTTAATATTTTTGATGCAGTCTTCGCACCTCTCCAATTTCTCTATCATTTCACAGCTGTCTGTGATCAGGAAGCGGCGGGCTGCCTCTTGTATTGATTCTCATAGCTTGATGGCTCTCTTCAGGTTTAAAAAGCGCCTGTGCAGATAGGGTCTTATAGCTTTCCACAATACTCGAACCCCTGGAGACGTGATGGAGGAGCGGAAGATTACACTTAGCCTTCCCCATCTCCCCATTCTGCTGGAAATTCAATCAGGGGCCGCTACATCCACCATGGACATATTATTCCATCGGCGCTGAGCCTTTTTTCTTTCAATTTTTTCGGGTCCGCAGATAAAAAAATGAAATGAAGATGTTAACTGTTAGGGACAGCCACTATCCCCACAAGAAAGTAGAAGAAAGAAAAAAGGAAAAACAAAAGATGTCGCTTGTTTCTTTTGGAGTGGGCTGCGGTGTTAACAAAAAAGAGGATAAAATGCTGCTTTTAACTTGTGTTCCTGCTTGAAATCATGTTCAAGAGAAGTGTGCAGTGAGGGAAAAAAAAAATGTTTCTAAGAACAAGGGTCTCAAAGGGGAGAAGTTTCCTTTGGGTGTAAAATTACAAAACAGACAGGTACTTAATTTAGGCTACATTCATTACATCGGTGTTTGGGATTGGCAACCTGCTCAATGACAAAAAAAAAAAAAAAAAAAAAAGAATGTCAAAAAAAGAAAAATCTTTTAAAAATCAAGTTCTTAGAATGATGCTGGTTTCATATGGTTTTAAAAAAAAAAAAAAAAACTTTTATATTCCTTTTAAGAGAAATTTAAATGTAATTATTCTAAAAAATGTCATGTGATGTAACAAAAACTTTAAGAAGAGTTTTTTTTTGTTTTACTGGTCTAGAATTTCATAAAAGAAACATTACATTAACACTGACAACAATTATAGTACCTTTAAATGAACACTACATTCAAATCAATAATATATTAACACTGGCACTGCAAAACAACCATCAAATGAACATTAAATTACCATCATGCAAACATTACATGGAAAATTGTCACTACCTTAGAATTAGAGAAACATTAGAATAACTTACAACCTTACATTTGATCTTGTCCTCTCTTGGTTGTACTGTTGTTGCACTTAGTTCTGTTTCCTTTTTATGATTCAGTTTCTTTTACTTTTTTGTTTTGGTTTTTGTACTCATTTGAATCCTACACAACTAATTTCCGAGTTCCCACCATTTAAAGCTGCAGTAGGGAGTTTTTAGAAAACGTTGACTTAGCCTGAAAATTTGAACAAGCAAACTCACAGGTCACTCCCCCTTGCTCTATGCTGCGCTACAGCCCTCTTTCCACAGCTCCTCCCCCATCACAACGGAGCCTGCCGTGAACGCGCAGGCTAGTAAGCAAGCAGGGCCACCGATGACGGCGGATAAACAGTTATGGCACATTCACTGGTACGGACGAAACATCAACAAATGATTTACGTTGACTATGGCCTGCCCATATTTTGACTACAAACTTGGTCCTCAAAACATTACGTAATAAATAACTAGTAAGATAATATAACGGTAACTATCGTTACAGCATGCAAGTAATTATTCTATCGATATGTAATGCTACTAATTTGCTAGTACATTATTTCAGGAACATGACAAGCCAGTGAATTAGTAGGTTTCAATAGTTGCTTTGCACAGTGCGCGACATTTTATCTGTATGTTATGCGGCTAGAGTTTTGACACCGAGTCAATGGGCTCCGACGAGGAATTCACACCACACAGCGACTTCGAGGAGTCAACGGGCGGGGAGAAGAGGAAGCCGTGGTGTGCGCGGAGCATCAGGCAGGGGACAGGCAGGCCTGTTTTGAAATTATCTTAGTTTTGTAGTTCTTAAAAAATTTAACAAATCAAGCAGGGATACTTACTTTTCAAGCAGAAATGTGGCTAACTCTGCATCGGTTTTTAATCCTTTCAGGACACGAAGCTCCCTCCACCTCGGAAAAGCCGCTCCGATATTTACCCTCGTTTTATTTCGGGCTCTATCTAATTCTTTCTTTTTGGCTTTTTTATCATTGTCATCTGTCTTTTTCCATTTACCCATATTTATTTTATGAGCAGGTGCCACTCGAGGGCAGTTTGGATTGTTTGTCCGCCATAAGCAAAGCTGCGGCACACCGGTAATCTTGAATTTGAATGCCTGTACGCGCTGTGCATGAGAGGGGTGTGATCAGCGCGCACGCGAGCTTGATTGACACTGCTAAGACACTCCTCCTGGCTCTGATTGGTTGTTTCTTACCGGGAGCGGTGTATTTCTGCAAATGGCAATAGGACCACTGTGAGGAGCCAGAGGAGCTTGATTTTTTTCACAGATTATCTGTCTCATATTCTACTGTCAGGACATAATGACAGGTTTAACAAATATGTAACAAAAGTTACCTACTGCAGCTTTAACTTTAATTTTTATTTTAAAAACAACATTGCACCAGGAATTATATATTAATTTTTGGAGAGTCGCACCACATGATATTATACAATCTGAACTAACCTTGCCTTGCCATAAAAAGGTCAAATTATCTGATATTTAACAGACTTAATGAATAAATTATTGAATAATTACATCCAGACAAAAAAAAAAAACAAAAAAAACAGGACTGGACTGGAAACGTTTTCTGCTGCCAATATCTTCTTTTAAAAGACCTTGAAAGTCCTTGTAGTCATCCTGACTGAAAAAAAAAAAAAAAAAAAAAAAAAAAAAAAAAACAGTCTTTTGAAGGTCCATAAGCTATGAGCGACAATCTGATTTAAAACACCTCTTCTAAGGGGGTAGAGGAGAAATCCAGTAATCAGTACTGTGCTCTCTTCAATTCAGAATGAAGGGAGAGTGTTTTCCCCTGCCTTTGCCAAATGCTACTTGTTAATCTTGTTGGTTCATAAAGGCTAAGAGGCGGGACGTGCAGCCTTTGATTTACTCTGTGCGTGAAATGGGTGTGAAATTACCGGTGTGGCATGTGTCTAAGAAGAAAACAAGCATATTTGAACATGACCTTGGAAGAGAGGCTGAAGGGTTGAAATAAACACAGCTATGTGTTTGGGGAGAGAGAAACACTGCTAACCTGTGTGACAATGTGTATGAACACAGACAGGTTCGCACATAACCAGCGATATATATAGAGCTGATACAGTGAACACAAATAAGACAAGTGCCATGGATCACTGTAACCTGTAAACCTCAAGAAAACAACCAAAATGTGGGAGCTAAGTTGAGAATCGACAACCTTACTCAGAATCTGTTCCATTTAAAAATAAACAATCAAATCAAATCAATTAATTTTCAATAAACAAAATATTGAGCAACTAGTGTAGCTCAATCTGTGAATGAATGATTCTTGTGAACTGGTTCTTTTTAAATGAATAGTTCACCCAAAAATTAAAATGATTAATTACTCACCCTCATGTCGTTCCAAACCCATAAGACTTTCGTTCATCTTCAAAACACAAATGAAGATATTTTTGATAAAATCTGAGAGATTTTTGTCACTCCATTGACAACTTTGCAACTATCACTTTGGTGCTTTACAAAGTTCATAAAGAGATCGTAAAACTAATCCATTTGAATTGATTGTTTTGGTCCAAATTTTCTGAAGAGACAATTGCTTTACAGTATATGATGAACAGATTGAATTTAGGCTTTTATTCACTTCGTTTTATAGTACAATGATCTCTTATATGTCAAAAGATCAAGGTTGAATACGGAAGGCGTAGGATGTAGCGTAAGCATTACACTTTCTTTGTAAGTTGAATACAGAAGGCCGTCTGACAGCTAATAAGCTAGTTATTTTACTTTACAACATGTTAAAGGTGCTAAAGAGGATCTTTTCGTCGACTGAGAAACCAAAGACTGTTACGCTGCATTCACACGGGGCGCCGGCGTTAACGCTTCTCATTTACTTTGAATGGGTGACGTCATGCGTTGCCGAACTGAATTGTGGGTTCCGTCGCGTCACTTCACTCGCGTTGCAAGCGGCAGAAGTTGAAGATTTCTCAACTTTTCAAGCGCCATCGCAGGCGTCATCCAATCAGATCGCCCTATGCAAATACCCTAGAGCAGTTGCTAGCCAATTGCGTTTGTGCAACACCGGAAAGTAATGTGATTGGCTGTTATCACTATAACGGTCGCGTCAACACAAGCTTCAGACACGCCCTCCGTCAAGCGTTGACGCTGACGCCCCGTGTGAATGCAGCGTTACTGAATTTTTGAAATGAGGGAACGCCTCGTGCATGAGTATTGGAACACGAGTGTTTGTTTACCACCGGCATTCGCTGTGTCGTGTTAGTGGATTATTATGTCGGACTCACCGCAGGTAACTCATAATCTGCAGTTGTTACTCCTGTCTCCTGACAAAAACATTGCATGCAGCGCCTGTGGAGTGTGGAAAGTTACTGGAACGCGCAGCCGCGCTCGTCTCTCACAAGGAATGTCATGGCAGTGATTGACAAGCCAGAGGGCCAATCGTTTACGCGATGATCGCGTAACCGATTGGCCGATGTTTTTAAGGCCCTACCTCGTGCACAGATGATGTATATTAATATTATTCCTTTCAGTGCACCTAATAAATAGTCTTTTATCAGTTAGTAAAGACAGTTTCAAGTAATATTACAAAAATGTATAAAACAAAACATCCTCTTTAGCACCTTTAAATATATATAATTTTCTTACACATTTTCTTACAGCTTCAGAAAGGTGGTTTCCGTGCACTACCATCATAAAGCTTTGGAGCATCAGGGTGATTATTAATATAACTCTGTATTCGTCTGAAAGAAAGTCACATAGACATCTAGGATGGCTTGAGGGCGAGTAAATCATGCGGTAATTTTCATTTTAAAGTGAACTAATCCTTTAATGCAATGCATTTACTGCTTCAGATGCGGCCATTCTAATGATGGACAAAATACGACATTTGCTGGTCAAAATCCTTATAACTATTTGAGCTTGATTTTCATAAAATGTTAATAATATAACGACACATGCAAGTGTCTGACCACATATAAAGTCAAAATATCAACTATGACCACAAACTGTTTCACTATTTAAAAAAAAAAATGTGTTTTTCAATTTCCTGAAAAGAAGGGTTTTGGACATACAAGGTTTCTGACAGACAGTAACGATACATATATATATAAAAAAGAAGTTCTTCATGGAATCATTAAGTATCCGGATTTGTTAAGTGAAATCCAAATGAAATTCCTTACAGTTCTCATCATGACAGAAATTGCTGTAATTACTGTAGATCTCAGCAGTGAAGGTGGTAATAGGAACCGCTCCCACAGTTTTTTTCTTACAAACGCTGTGTTAGGGGATTTAGTTTCCTTTCATCTACTGTCTCATTAATCTCAAGCCCACTTGCTAGAGACTTTCTTGATATTTTCTTAGTGTATTCCAGCAGGAGCGAGATGTTTTCCCTGGCCGTCTTAACTGCGCAACTGCAATAATGTATCGCCAAGCCCCGATCGATCGGTCCTGATTGATACAGCCATGGATTCCTTAGCAAGCAATTTCAGCAACGGCTCAGACAAGAGCTACTACACAA
Source organism: Megalobrama amblycephala (assembly GCF_018812025.1). Taxonomy (NCBI): domain Eukaryota; kingdom Metazoa; phylum Chordata; class Actinopteri; order Cypriniformes; family Xenocyprididae; genus Megalobrama; species Megalobrama amblycephala. Next base: position 30,346,151 of record NC_063055.1, read on the forward strand.
AGGCAAGGCAGAGAAGAGTTTACTGCAGTTTTTAAAAGGACACGCATTGATTAGCATGGTCATTAGGACAGATGAATGATCCTACGGAAAAACTCTACAGTGCACAGAAGAGACAGAGAACTGGAAGGACACAAAAACACACTTGCTTAAATCAAGCTTAAAACAATGCTGTTTATATACTCATCCAGACAAATTATTGATTATATGCATCTAAATTAATGAGAAACAAAATTCTACAATCAGAATCAGAGGTGTTTCTCATCATGGTCCTTGTCTCTCAAATGTCTTTCCAGGCTAACTATCACCTCATGAACCACTAAAAGTTAAAAGGGCCATTTCATGGAAAACATCCATTTTAAAACATCGATTATATTATGTATGAAATACTGCTGCAAAAACGAGTCATCAAGAAATCATACTGACATCAGAATTATGAACATATTAAAGTCCTCATGAGGGAAACAGCTTATAAAATCATACTAAGTGTTAGGGTTAGGGGATAGAATATACAGTCTGTACACTATAAAAATCATTGTCTATGGAATATAGCCATAAAACATGAAAACCCAACATGTGCGTGTGTGTTCAGAAGAGTTTTGCGAAGGACCACCTACCTGCAATACTAGCAAAGATTTCGCTGACACCAATGAGGACATATTGAGGCACTTGCCACCATATGGGTAGATCGGCTGCATAGTATATAACTCCACCGAGTGACTGCGGGATGGGATCTCGTGTGCGGATGATATCCAGCCTCTTTGTCTCTAAAATGCCTGAAAGTAGCAAGAAAGAGGCTATAAGATGAAAATAACTAATAAATACCCCAAAACATTTCAGAACCATATGGTATGGATATCATGGATATAACAGTTACATAAAAAAGTATGGGAACCACTTGCAGAATCTGTGAAAATGTGAATAATTTTAACAAAATAAGAGAGCTCATACAAAATGCATGTTATTTTTTTTTTATTTAGTACTGTCCTGAGTAAGATATTTTACATAAAAGATGTTTACTGTACATATAGTCCACAAGACAAAAAATAGCTGAATTTATTAAGATAACCCCGTTCAAAAGTTTGGGAACCATTGGTTCTTAATACTGTGTGTGGATACCTGGATGATCTACGATATAATGTTTTTTTTTTTTTTTTTTGTGATGTTGTTCATGAGTCCCTTGTTTGTTCTTAGCAGTTAAACTGCCCAATGTTCTTCAGAAAAATCCACCAGGTCTTGCGGATTCTTCAGTTTTTAAGGATTTTTTGAACCCTTTCCAGCAGTGACTGTATAATTTTGAGATCCATCTTTTCACACTGAGGGCAATTGAGGGACTCAAACACAATTATTAAAAAAGGTTCAAACATTCACTGACGCTCCAGAAAGAAATATGCTGCATTAAGGTGAAAATGTATGAACAGGATGAAGATGTCCAAATTTTTATTGCCGGAAGACAAATTAAGTACGAAGAAAGTGTAAACTGGCATCACGTCAGTTAGGTTTTTCCGCAAGCTGAATAGGGTTGAATAAGCATTTTGAACTGCGAGAGTTTTACACTTTAAGAACTGCATGAGTCTTGCGGAAGAACATTGTGGCTGGAGCTACTTCTCTCTGTTTTTGTCTATGTGAGTCATGCAGTTACTGTGCTACTCTGCAGTGGAGCCGACCCCCGTCTAAAATAGTCCGAATATAAACACTTTTTATAGGCATACCGTAGTGATTCAGAATAAGACAAGAACACGGTTTGGAAAATGGATTCACGATGTTCTCGTTCATTATATAAATGTGACCTGATCCAGAAAAATGAATCACAGTGACCCAAATTTCAAAACTGAGATTTTGGTATCAATGGAAAGATGAGACAATAAGCTTTAAAATGATAGTCAAATTCATACCTTGAATGGTTTTAAAGATATACCCATTTGAATTATGGTCATCTGCCCTCTTTTTCCAATTGAAAACCTGAGAAAATCGCTTTTAAAATGTTTTGCCCATTTTTTTGTTGATATCTTTCAAAATCCATTGCATTTAAAGGGATAAACTATTTATTTTACAGCTTAATTTGACCAAAGACATTTATATATATATAAATGCTATTAAACCAGGCTAAAGCTCTAATTATTTTAAAGTATTTATTTGAATTAATATTTTATAAGGCACTTTTACAAAGATTGACTAAAATCAGAAAGATTGAATAGAGGTGCTACATTTTTGCTTGAGAGAGAGGGTGTGTGTGCGTGAGAGAGAGAGAGAGAGAGAGAGAGAGAGAGAGAGCAGCCTCCAGTGAGTTTAAAGCTTTGGCCACTTTTTTCCTCTTTTGACAGCGACATTTCTCAAATATTATTAATAAACAGAACTAACTTACACACAGTATACTACACTACACTATACACTATACAGTACTGAACTTGAATCTTTCTGAGGAGATCTACTAGCTTGTTTACACAGAGCGCGTGCTAGTCTGACAGGAGGATGGTTGGACCAATCGCGTGCCTGTCAGTCGAAACGGGGCTTCTCATTGATAAAAATCAGCGTTTATGTCAGTGTGTTTACATTTCTAAGCTTTTTGATTGCTTCTATACAACGTGTAACACCATATTTGGAGAGCAGAGATAGTGACGTTTCAGGGATACCGGGAAATGCTCATAAGTGACGAGAGGAGTTGAGAAGTTCATTTCCAGCGAATTTAGTAAAACCATGTCAAATTTAATAGCCATTTAAATACCTTTACTCAATTATCTGCACTCTTAGCCCGGATTTTATATTTACTTAAAAATATAATTACAATATACTTAAAATATTTAAGTTTGGTTGCATTACTTATAAAATATAAGTATATTCTATTAATTTGTGGGTGTACTTGAATGTGTTAATAAATGTAAGTTAAATGCACTTAAATTATGAAGTTTTTCTCCTGACCACGCCTCCTACACACTGGTTTGCGGCAGGTAATGACACCATTTTGTTGTGATGTGTGTGAATTCAAGGAGCTGTTGATGAGCAGTTGGAACATTTATTTTGGCTGTTACAGACATTTTTTCAAAACATTTACCTTTTTATAGTTTTTCACCAAAGGAGAAAATCACAATTTTTAAGTTACCATCATCGAGGTCAGGGTTTGTTTTAGTTGAGCTCTTGACCCTTGACTTTTTAATATTAGATTTTGTTTGGGCAGTTTTAACTGCATTAAAACCAACCAGACAAGCAAAGTTAAAAGATGATCAGGTGGTGTTGATTATGTTTTCACATAATCATTATTTGATCTGAATCACTGAACTCATTTAGAGCCCAATCTCTAGTTAGATTTACGTTATTGATTACAGCAGCACTGTGATTCTACAGCAGAAGATCAACTTTTACAATACAATTTTACAATTCCTTATCACAAAAAAAAAAAAAAATTAGGCACACACAGACATCAAGAATCAGCGTATGAATCTCAACAATGGTGACAAGCAACATATTCTGATAAACAGATCAACTCTGAACATTAGAAAACAAGCTACTAAAAAGTCACAGAAAAACAGCAAAATTTAAATAGTGAGAATAAAGAAAATTACTTAGACAATTCAGCTCATAATTTATTCATGCAGCAATGCATGATGGGAGGCATGGATGAATTTTGATTGGTGGCAAGTTAACTTGCTTAGTACATTGAACTTAAATATACTAGGTGTAATAACTACAAAGTAATTCATATTACAAAACATTTTAAGTTAAATGAACTCGAATTATTAAGTTAACATTACTTATTTTTTTTAGGGCAACCAGTTTCCTAAATTTTTTTAAGTAAATTAAACTTATTCGGGCTAACAGTGTGGACTACAAAACTTTGGGAGATTATTTTTGAAAGTCTGTTCTTTGAAATTAGCTTAAAAAAAATAACATTTTTTCATTGTTTTTCCACATTATCGGCCCATGTCTTAAAATAGAACGTTGCGACTTCCGACTCATTTCGCCAGAGCGGGTCACAAATTTTGTTCATTTTGAACACAAAAAAAGTTACGAACTGCAGCTGCTGATACAACGCCGTTCTGTTGCGCACGCGTGAATTACCATGCACTTGCACAAAATCTACCACATCAAATTTTTACTCGCACATTCTCAAAAAATGGTTGCAACCAGTCTGGAGCCCTGTGCTAGATCAGATACACGTGCGCACGTCTGGAGGGAAAGTGCATGTAATAGTGAATGAAAAAAGTATGAACAGTCCATTAATGGATTAAGTGTCAGGTCAATGCCAGCGCTTCACACAGGTCACAAACAGCTTATCTCCCACACATAAAAACATGTCGCTCACACAAAATTATACCAGGCCAGGTTTAGCAGGTAATCGGAGTGGAGCAGAGATTGTCAGTCTGGTCTATCTAAAAGCTTGATCCAATAATAACCATGTTTCAGGTGCTATTCAGATAACTCCTCGTGGGATCCCAATCACACAGATATGCACACATTTCCATTTGTAAAGTGGTATGACCTTGTATTTTATATGCTTAAAATAGCAAAGTGTGATGCATATATAGCATGCCACTAACACAAAGTGCTTCAGTTAACAAAACAGTAACTTTTTTTTTCCCTCTCTTCCCTCTCATCTTTCATCCCCCCTCCACCCCTCATCCAAACACCAGAAGCGTTCCGCTCTCATCTGTGGTTGTGGCGTCAGATTTAGATCGGAATACAAATGATGCCTAGAATAAAACACTCTTTGGCTAAAAGTGTGACCCGCTGCAGATTACAGTCCTCACTTCTGCACTTCCAAGAGATTCTAAACCCAGATTGAAAAAAATAAAAAAATCTAAATAAATCTACTTTTATTTCTATGAAAATTTAACAGAAGTGGAACTGCCCCAAGGCATCGTGTGCTGTGTGGCAGTAGCGTGTGTTTGCAGCTTTGTTGTCGGCACAGCTTGCTGTGGAAATGTCTGCTTCCTGAGTGCAGGACAACAAGTGTGTCCAGGTGTGTGGGCATCATCTGTGCCTGCGGGTAAGGTTGGCTTCAGAGCTATGCCACTGCCAAGCACCCATCTGTTTGGAAAACGTTGTGTAAATGTTGTGAGGAGGTTCTGGCAGTGGTATTTTAAAACCCACCTAAGCCCTGCTGGGTTCAGCTACTGGGTAGACACAGATTAAAAGTGCTTCAATACACTTGACTAAAGAGGCACAGGCCTTGTGTGATACCACATAAATGTACACACATGAATCTGTGCTCAGTGGCAAAACCACTGAAGTAAGAGGGAAAAGCAAATAATCCCATTTTTCACAATCCAACCAATTCCCGATAAATAGAGAAACAGTCCAACCCTATGTTTCTTTTTTCCCTCAGTGAATATCCTATTAGACTTGGAATTACTTTTGCTCATCACTTTACATACTAGACCTTGCTTGACAAAAAATGACTGTGCTACACCTGTTTGAAGTCGACAGAAAAGTCAGAAAAGTCAATTTTGAGAAAAATCCGCACACAAATGCTCACAAAGAAGACTGCTGGACAGCACTCGTTTGTTTGTGAGTCATGTAAGTAGTTAAATATACTCGCACCTCGGCTCAGAATGCTTTTATGACACAAGATTAACGTAAACACAGCCCACTGTGAACACCCTTGTAATTCGCTTCAATCTTTTCAAACCTTATGAATGATTATTATCATTATTATTATTTTTTACAAATATTTTGATTATACATTGTTTGATATAATTTGATATGTAATCCTCAAAAATTTCTCACTTCTGTTTGTCCTGTGTAGCACAACCAGGTGAATGTCATTAGACTAATTAACGGCTGCTCAAATTGAACTCTCAATAGCCGCGTTTCCACTGCCGGGCCAAAGGCGGGCGTGCTAGTGCGTGCCAGGGCCGGTCGCGTTTCCACTGTCACTTCCGGGGCTTGATCGTGCCTCTTCGGTGCTTCCTCGGTGCCAAAGGCACGGGTTTTTCGGCCCGCCGAAAACCTTGGTCCAAAGCGGGCCAGCTGGGGCTTGAGGCGTGGTCGAGGTGAAAGGCGGAGCTAATCGTAGTCAGGTGATGGTCTACACGCTGAATGGGTTGGGTTGTGTGATGTTTGATCAAGGGAGGTGTGTTTAATCGTAGTCATTGTTTTTGTCTGGTGATGGTCTACACGCCAAAAATCCTGAAATCGCAGACGCGGGGTTGGTACTATGACACACTATTGATCAATTCTTGTGACGTTTGATCAAGGGAGGTGTGTTGAACCAGGCATAAGGGCGGTTTTTAGATCAGCGCTGTGGAGCTAGTGGACCGACAGTGGAAACGCAAATTAGATTTTGGCCTCGGTGCCTAAGGTCTGTGGCCATAGGCCCAGCCCGGCATGCTGTTAGCCCTGGCTCGCACTGGCCCGACAGTGGAAAAGCGGCTAATGTGTTTGTTACTCACACCCTGACGAAGGCAATACCAGCCGCAACGCATAGGTGTGCAGTCTGTATGTGTCACCTGTTTTTCAGAATTAGCCAAGATGAAATAAAGGCTTTTTAAAATTATTTTTACTTGATTCGAGTGCCTTGGATTATCCACTAGTTTACAAGTTTAATTTTCCCTTGCATTCAAAGAGCACCAAGACGGAACTTACACCCCATGCAACTCTTCTCTGGAATTGTTTTTCTTTATGAATGATTATTTTAGGTTTAAGTGGTGTGTGTAAAGGAACTGGAAGAGTGTTTCTGAAGCAGTGCCATCTGCTGTTAAAAACTAAGCTCAGAATCGTTTTGAGAGAAAAGCGATACATCAGAAAATATCAGAATCGTTCCAGATTCTTTGTATTGCGAATCGAGAAATGATGTATTGTCCCAGCATACTCAGAGTATTGTAGGACATTACAAAACAGTATGCAATAATAACATTCAGTGTATATAATATATTTATCTTAATAACAACAAAAACGGATGCTGCCTTTACTTTTACTTTACTTTTCCCTATTCCTAAAGCACATCCCTGCACCTATCCCTAACCATATTTAACCTGCTGATCAGTAAAGGTGTCCTCGAAGGATTAGGAATGGAGCCACGAAGAATGGAAAAAGTTGGCTTCGAAGTTGGGTCGGTTGTGTCAAATGTTAAATCTTTACTCTCGCCACTGCTCCTATTACAGCTGGCAAAACAGGCTTTTAATAAAAGCTTGACTGCCTATGGTGTTTTTTTTTGTTTGTTTTGTTTTGTTTTTTTTATAAATCGGTGCTATCTGATAAAACAAAGGAAAAATGCTGTTATCTTCCCACCAGTGTGCTATGGATATACTCAACCAGAGTCAAATACCGCCTTGCTTTAGTATGAAATACTTCTTAGCAAACTTTTAGTCATAATGGTGTCAACCTGTATAGTTCCCAAGAGCAAGAATTTAAGAAGTAAACATTTAGTGCGAGTGAGTTACTTTCGGTTTCCAGGATCCAGCTCATTGTAGACAGTGGCTAAGGGCTGCAAATAATCTTAAATATGGAGAGAATGCCATGACAGGAAGTCTAAAAAACAAATTGTTTATAGTCATTCAAACTGGATGACTACAAACAATTTTATGCCAAATGGAGGGGAAAAACTGACAGAAACTGTAATTCTATCAGTTCCGCTAAAGAGTCCACATACAGATACAATTCTCAGTGATAAACTCTTACAATGACTGTTCTGTTAATAACCTTCTGTCGATCAGTGAATGGGGATACATAAACACGGAAGTGTAATCTGTAGTTTTCACAAAACCCCTAAAGCTGTCTTTTGCTGACAAAAAAAAATAAATAAATAAAAAATGTCTTGGTCCAGGTAACACAGAGAACGAGGAAACATTTCGATATACTACTGACACTGTAACAATACCAAGCAGGTTAAAAATCTGTAAAGTTACATTTTAACAGATGGGTTTCTTTCTTTTGTAATTTTGTCTGGCTCAACAGGACAATGGTGAGTGGAGTTAGTGTAAATAGCTTTGCCAACAAAGGGCTATTTGCACTTTGTTTAAAGGGGCTATATGTAAGACTTTTACTTTAATAAAGCATAAAAATACCCCAATATGTTTGCAGATATTTAGGAAACATGCTAAGTTCACCTACTTGTTTCTCAGAAAAACAATGCTACAGCCAGATATTCTACTTTGAAATGTGCGTACGTTCAATGTCGGAATGTCTGTCTTTGTTTTGGTCTGTGCGAAACCGTGTGCTGCCAGTTTATCCAATAGTATTTTGACATCACAGGTTGCCAGTTGGCAGAAAACACAGCGTATTGCAGCCATGGAAACCAGCAAACAAACTGCCTCTGCATCCATCTAAATATCTCTATAAATGACAGCATATTAAAACACAGATAAATTAACTCATCAGCTTACAGTCTCCTCAGCTTTCATTGTCAATTGGGCTCCCTCTTGTTGTGTGTCCTTTGCCCCGCCCCCTCGTTCAAAGATGCGGGTGGCCAACAATATTTTGAATTTGGAGTGCAGTACCCATTTCGACCACTGGGTGTCATTCCTACATGGAGCCCCTTTAAATAGATACTCCAGAAAATTCTACCAAAAACAGTACAAAAGACACAATAATTTAATGTTTTTACTAATTAAATTTGTTGTTCCATAAATCAGTACTCATTTTAAGCTTAATGACTGCAAAATGCTCAAAAAAAGTTGGGACAAGGGCAATGTAAGATTGAGGAATGTTCAGAAACACCCGTTTAGAAAATTCTACAAGTAAATATGTATAGAATAAAATGGGCATTCTTGACATGCTCTGCAGTATACAAACAACAATGGTTCAAGGTTCACCAACTTCGAAAAAATGGGTGATCAAAATCTCTCAACAAATTATAATTTAAAACTCAGGGATTTCACCATCTACTGTTCATAATGTTACAAAATATTCACACAATCCAGAAAGAAAGGAATCCAGAGAAGAATGCCCATATCTTCAAGCCCTCAGATCGGAAAACAGAGTGGGGGGAAAGTATTGGTAAATCTGAGACAGACTTGCAGCAAAGAGAAAAGGTGTGATGAGGTCTGACATGACAACATTTAAATTACTTTATGAATTGTATGTCACATTACAAACAAAAAATAAATACCTTTCAAGAGACACAACTCTTTGTTGTTCGTGCTGCCGAGGTTTTATTCCGAGCAATGAGTCACAAATCTCTTTCAGAGATTCAGATAAAAGTTGCAATTATTTGTCATTATTTGTTGGTATTTCATTTCATGCACATCCTTGACTCTTTGAATAATTGCCTGCAATTTACCTTTATGTTGTATGTGCCCACAGGTGACATTTGCGTGTGTTTGCGAATATTAATGTACTCCAGAAAGTGAAACCGAGCATGGCTGAGAAAGAACGAAAAAGAAGAGCGAAGGGGTATAGAAAATAAAGAACTGCGTGATTACTATACTTTTGGTATTAATGAGGGGCACAAAAAGACTAATTTCCCAAGATATCTCATCTATATAATAAGTCTCATTAGTGGGACTCACTATGTCACAGGCACACACTCACCACTCCATGTATCTTAATACACACACACACTATGTCTAAGTTCTATCTCAGACACATACACACTTTTACAGAATCCATTCACACACAGTAAGCATCCTTAAACCATGCTTGTATCAGGTAGCAGTTTATTAATGAGTCGGTCTGTGTCATTGAGTGGGAGTACAAAGGATGGGACGCTCTCTTTCTCTCTCAAGAAGGAGAGCATGAGTCCCAAAGGTTCTCATTAGTTTGATCTCTACAACACACATACACATAAAGAGTGTGATATGAACGTAGTTTGCACATACTGATTTCGCAAGAGTGTGCCAACGAGTTCCCCCCGCTCTTGGCTACATCAAAGCAATGGTTATTATTAGATAACATCTGTATTGTGCACTGCATACTAGACTTACTGCATGTTCAGGCTTTGTCATGCAATACCAAGGTCATTTTCTTGTGCATCATTTTAAAACAGTGGTTCTTAGCTAGTTTTGCTTCAGGACCCAGTTTTAACACTGGACATGGAGTGATGACCCAAAATTGCCCTTAATATCAAATTCTTAAATGTATTAATTAATTTATTGTTAAAAGCTGCTTGAAATGTCAGTGGTTTCATACTTTCATTCACATTTTATATTAACTTACAGGGTTAGTTCCCTTAAAAATGAAAATTCAGTCATCATTTATTCATGCTCATGTCATTCTAAATCCACAAGATTTTCATTCACGTTTGAAACACAATTGAAGATTTTTAATAAAACCTGAGAGATTTCAGTCTCTCCATTGAAAGTCATTCAACCAAAACTTTCATGCTTCAAAAAGAATAAAAACGTAAGTAAACAGAATTCCTATGATTTGAGCAGCCTTCTAAAGTGTTCTCATGAGAACCAATGAGGTTTGTTCTTGTGTGTCAAGCAAGCACATTTGAGCTTCCATTTACTATATTTAATATTTATTATGTATGTGTGTTGATGAAACTTATATGTGAGTAAAAGCCTAAATTAAATATGTTTATCATCTGAAGACTTGGATTAAACTGCTCAATTCACATGGATTATGCGTCAAAGTTATGGTGGAATGGACTTTCAATGGATGGACAGAATCTTTTGCATTGGTTTCGAAGATGAACAACAATCTTATTGATTTGAGTGATTGAATCATGACAGAATTTTCCTTTTTGGGCAAACTTTCTGTTTAAGTAGTTTTGCTCATGTTTTTTTTTTTTTAGTATTAGGGTGTCACACAAACGGTCCACGTCTATCACTTCTATCTTCCCTCTATCACCGATGGACACATTTTGTGTCAAAATACTGTAAATTTAGTGAATGTCTTTGATGTGGAAAGTGTTTTCCTTTTAACTACAGATTAAATAGTTAAATTAAATGGTTAAGTTGCAGTTTAGTATTTGCACTAGCATTTCTTTTGTTGATGTATTTACTATTGAAAAAGACAACTGAAGTGGGACGTGAACTTTTTAAATAGTCAATCTTTAGTCACAACCTGGCAAAAACAAAACTTTTTTACTTGCAATTGCATGTCAGATGAAAATGGTTCTGATAATTCCACTTGCTTGGACAAAATGTTCCTGTAAACAAGATACATGCATTCATATCTTTTGCTCTGATTTCTAAGAAAAAGGTACACACACATGCTAAAATTGTACTTTGTCAGCTTTTAGAAGTACTCTAGTCCGTAATGACCTTAAAACTAACAAACATGGACTAAAAGCCACTTGCATTTTATGTCTTCAAGTTGCTGGTCTGTTATTAGTCTTATGAATCAGATAGTCCTTGAACCGTATGTTGGTACATTGTCTAGTGCACACAAAACTGACAAGGGCAATCTCAAAACAGCAACCTCCAATCTGATTGATTGGCTTTACTCAATTTCCAGGGGTGCTTCGGGGTGCACAGGTTTTTATCAGTGAACCAGGAAATATTGTTTACAAGATCTCAGACTGTTAGAATGAGTGCTCCTGAGGAAAGGGATTTGGAAAAGTTTGTAGCACTGAATCTTTGAACAAGTTTACAGCCTCATACCGATTACGTTGTATACAACTGACAGTTATGTTTTGTTCGGAGTTACATTAGTTTTATAAAATAAAATTAACTAAGGTATGTGGTTTAACATCATTCAGATAGTCTTTTCCTGTCCAAGTGGGTGGTCGTCGGCCTGAATAATGTGCAATGTGGACTATGCTTTATGTTGTATCAGGCATCAGTCATGTTAGCCAACAGGTATCAGTATATTAAAGTGGAAACAAATCAAGTGAGGTAAACGCCTAAAAACTGCAATCATGCAGCAAATCACTTGACGTCAGTCTCTTATTATGTTGACTGTTTTGAATTTTTCTGAATTTTGGGGTGTTTACTGCTTAAAGAATCCCTCGTGATGACTACAAACAGACATTTATTCAGTTTGATGGCAGCTTAGACAGATGAGGAATTTAAAAAAAAAAAAAAAAAAAAAAAAAGTCTAAACCTTGCTCTCCCTCACCATGCAGAGTTTGACAGTGGTTTAAAAGACTGAGGGAGAGTCAAAGAAAGACAGACAGGGTGGGAGAGAAAAAAAAAAAAATCATACTTTCCTCACACTCCAGAGTGCATCTCCCAAAACTCATCTCACTCAAAAAGCGCTTTAGTCTGAAATATGTCAATGTCTGGATACAGCGCACACTGTCAAGCTGACTAAGCTCGGTTTAATCCACTGGGCAGAGCTGGAATTGGACTGGGGACTGACTGGAGTGCTGGGCGCAGTCAATCCGAACAATGAGATACCACGACCTGTCAACGGTGTCTTCCTCTACAACCTCCGAACAGGCACTTCACGACACTCTCAACATGTGACTCGAACATTTGTGCATGTGTGGACACAATCTCAAAAAGTGTTGTCTTCGTAACAAGGCATCAATTGTGTACAGAACTTCAGACAGACAAGCAAGCCAAAAACACTTGGAAGGAAAGTGCTGAAGTTTTGGAGAGAACACTGGGCCTCAAGTGAGCCGCCTACTCAATGCGCTTTGTTTGAACTTCTGATGTGAAGGTCATCTCAAAACTGTAGTTAGCAAGATTATGTTACTATCTAAGATCAAGGCTCAACATTAAGTTTTTTTTTTTTTTTCTTTTCTGTTTGTTCATTCGGGACAGTAATGCAGCTTTGTACTGCCAAAATTTCATGGCACTGCAAAAACAAAATGTATTAATGTGGTTGCAGAGAGAAATATTTTCCATTAAATATTATAAAAAACCCTTTAGAACTGAGCATCTATAGGTAGAAAAATTAAATTGATTAAATTTCCATGGCATTCCCATCCCATTAACATTAATTTTAAACTTTTATTAATTCAGTTTTTTTCTAAGATCTCGTTTTTCCAGGACTGGAAATCACACTTTTGAAATTCTCTGATAGTTTCAGGAATTCCAGGTCTGTGGGAATCCAATTGTTAGGTTCTTAAAGGTGCCCTAGAACACTATTTCACAAGATGTAATATAAGTCTAAGGTGTCCCCAGAATGTGTCTGTGAAGTTCCAGCTCAAAATACCCCATAGATTTTTTATTATACAATGTTTTATCTGCCTATTTTGGGGTGTAATTAAAAATGTGCGCCGATTCAGACCTTTAAATGCTCATGCTCCCCGCCTCCAAGCTCGCAACTCTATAATACATTGCATAAACAATAGAATAAGCTATAACTCTCAAAATGGATCTTTACAAAGTGTTCGTGATGCAGCATATCAGATCACCGTAAGTATGGTAATCCTTTTTATGGATGTTTACATTTGATTCCAAATTAGTTTGATAGTGCTCCGTGGCTAAAGCTACACTGTTGGAGAGATTTATACAGAAAGAAGATGCGTTTATGAATTATACAGACTGCAAGCGTTTAAAAATTAAAATAATGATGGCTCTTGTCTCCGTGAATACAGTAAGAAACAATGGTAACTTTAACCACATTTAACAGTACATTAGCAACATGCTAATGAAACATTTAGAAAGACAATTTACAAATATCACTAAAAATATCATGATATCATGGATCATGAAGAGTTATTATGCATCCATCTGCCATTTTCGCTATTGTCACTGCTTGTATGCTTCACAATACCTGCAGAACGTCTGATGATTCGGCTGTGCAGCTCCAGACGTTAATACTGCCTTGCCTTGAACATGGGGCTGGCATATGAAAAAGTCGGGGGCGTACATATTAATGATCCCAACTGCTGCGTCACAGTCGGTGTTATGTTGAGATTTGCCTGTTTTTTCGGTGGTGTTTTTCACGCACAAGACTTACATATGAAGAAGGAAACAATGGTGTTTGAGACTCACTGTATGTCATTTTCATGTACTGAACTCTTATGCCAAGGTAAATTCACTTTTAAATTCTAGGGCACCTTTAATTTGCAAGAATACATCAACATTATACAGTTAAATAGTAACACTGTGAAAGCTATAAATTCATTAACTCTAAGGAATTTTGAGATTCTTATTTTTTATGGGACTTTGAAGAAACAAAAAATGAGAAGATATTTAAAGTTTCTCTGCAAAAATATGTTAAAAGGGAAGGTGAGAATAATGAAAAGTGGAAAAGTGCTGATTCAGGTTGGTATTTTCCAGGACGCTGGGCTGTATGAATATTAACTGTCAGAACAAGCGGGGATATCGATCCACCTTCTGCAAGGTTCAATAGAGCTGGCTCAAGGTTGGACAGGAGTGACAGAATTCAGAGGAGAGATCAGTGGTCTGTGTGAATGTGTCAAGAGCGTGTGGGTGTTTGTGGGTGAGTCATTCTACATCGAATCTCTGCCATCTTGGAGTCACTGTACCTTATCTGACGGATGGAAATGCCATAACCTCTCCGAGATGAACTCATTCCTTAGTTTAAGGTGAACGCTACTAAGAAAACACCATTTGACTCAATTGTCCATGCATCTCTCACAAATCTTTCTCTTAATATTGGCTTAGCATTTTGATGTCACAATGTTTATCAGCTTGATCTGTGATGTGGGTTGTCTCAATGTATTTCACTAGGGACTATTAATTTGGACATTTTATTTTGTACATTCATTCTGTTTGGACACATGATGATGGATCCATACACCACTCTGGAATATGTTGATTGAGGCCTTACTGTCGTGTTTTGCGCTGTGATTAAAAATGCAGTGTTTGCTTCATGCCAACCATACTGTAACTAAGCTTATGTATAGCAAAAAGTTCTACTTTTAGTTTGTCTGTCCATCATGTATCGTTCCACAATTCTTGAGGATCATTATGTGCTTCTTAAGGGCAATGACTTTTTCCACACCTAAAGATTGTAATTGAAATCTTGAAAATCGAAAAAAAGAGATGCATCAAACTGTCTCCATTTTACCTCCAGCCTATCTATATATTTCTATACCTTCTATATTTTGGCTGTACTGACATGATTGGATGAGAACTCAACTGAGCTGATGATGACATCACTGTTTTCTGCAGAGCTGATTTATAGCTGAATTAAACTCATTTCATAATTGTATTTGACACTTGCATAGGGCTGCCGCAGAGTAAAGTCAGACTAAAGCCATTAGTCAACTAACCACACAATTATATTAAATTAATAATATGAAGTTGACGATGCTGACTCACTATCTCTGCAGTATAGTGAACATATCTATAGAGATATGCACCTAAGCGCACTAATACTTTAGCTTCCACACTCCACACTCTTGCATGCGTCTAACAATAGCGCACATTTATCTAGGTTAATGTTAGAGCGAGCAGCCATGTAAAGTTACTACTACTTACACGTTTCAAAAGATAAGCCATATTTGAGGTGGATGGATGATAGGCGAACATTTGGATTTTCTGCCCGACATACTGTAATTACCAAAAGGACCTGCCATTAACAATCTGGGGCCATATTCACAAAACATCTTAAGGCTAAAAGTAGCTCCTAACTTGTCGATTTAGGAGAAACTCTTAAAAATAATGGGTGTGTCAGTCCTAATTTTAGGACTCCTAAATTTTTGCTCTAAGAGTATTTCACAAAGCACTTTAGCGCTAAAACTAGCTCCTAAGTCTGTGAAATGTTAGTAGTCATCAAGAGGACTCCTAAATCACTAAGACCAAATCACAAACAGTCCTAATCCACCCAAAGACACTGTACACCATTGAGGCAATAGAGATAGAGCCTTGGGTGCTGAACCTTTTCTTCATAAATGCAATACATATTGCATATAGATTTGAATCTATGATAAAACGCCAAAAATAAATCTGTAATAAATAAATAAATAAATAAATAAATAAATAAATAATGTCTGATTGCCTGTGGAAGTTGTTTTAATTAGTTCACACTTACAAATGATCAAACAGAACATATACTAGTTTAATTAGTGACACTTAGCCTACATTTTAAAACCTTTAATTGAATATGGCAACATTTTTATTTTAAACCCTTTATTTGTAAATGGCAACGTGATACCTCATTCTACAATATTTCTATGATTAAATCGCTGACAGAGACTCCTCCCCCATCAGCCAATCACTGTGGGCATAGTCCATAGCAAGGAGGTTAACCCGCCCTTTCTCTTAGCTTAAGACTTCTCTTTATTCCTTAGTAAAAGTTTGTCTCAGAAGCTTTGTGAATAGGTTTTAAGAGAAAACTCTTAGCTAAGAACTTTTTCTGCTATTTAGGAGAACTCTTAGTGGTAAGATAAAATGTTTTGTGAATACAGCCCCTGCCTGTCACGGACTGCGTGACTTCCCACAAGGTTTATTTTTTTTCTGCGACTAACCGACTAACAACATTTTGGTCAAATAAAGCCTCCTCTAGTCGACTATAAGGGGGCAGCCCTGCTCTTGTCTTTTTTAGAACTGTTTAACAACAGAAATTTAATTCATTTTACAACATTGATCATCATTTTCTAATTTCTTCGATAGGAAATGTACACTGGATCACATTGAAAACCCAAACCGGAAAGTGTTGCGTATGTGCAATGACACACAATGTCAAAATGATGTAGTACGCATGGAATAAGCTGTTGATGTTGTTCAATATATTGTCATAAATGACTGTTGTGTCAATCTAAAATTCTCCTTCCACTCATTGTCTGTGAAGTGCTGCTGGACAATGGTGTCCTACCAGTCCTTGCTTTGGACTCTCATCCACAGACGCCTTGTTTTGGGCAAGGGAAGGGGCTTTTTTACAACTTGATAAACCAGTCCCTCCAGAAAAACGCAGATTTTTTTAGTGATTGTTGCGGGCAAAAATCCTTTATTTTGCAGCACGTTTTCTTAAAAAATGCGATGGAATATGCGGGACATTTTTGCAATTTTATGCGATGAAATTGTGGGAACTTGCAAAAACTGCGGTTTGATGAAAAAGAGAAAAAAGGTAAATTCCCCCAACACCCTGTTCTCACTAGGCTACTACTACCTTAATGTAAAGAGTCATTTCTTATTACTTCCTATGATAAGCAAGCATACTAAATCACAGAATATTTAAGTTCTCATTCTGTTTTATTTCAGACCTTAATTAACACATGGCTCAAACTTACAAAACATTCGCGCGGTCTTTTGCACTTATTTTTGTTGGCAAATGAGAATGAGATTCACGTCGCGTAATTACGTCACTTCATAAGGTTCCCATGGATAGGGGGAAAATAATGGCGCTTTACTTGTGTGAAGTAAACGCAACATTTTTCAACTTTCTGCTAAGATATATGTGACTTTTTTGCAATGAAAATACAGGGATTATAAAATCATGCTAGCCCCGCATATTTTGCTTGCTGAAATCTGCAATTTATGCGCCGAAAGTGTGGCATATTTGAAAAAATGCGACCCCCGCATAAATATGCGGACTTTGGCTGATAATCGCGTTTTTCTGGAGGGACTGATAAACATAACCAGCATGGCACAAAGCTTCTTGTGTTTGTTGTCTCCTAATAAGGACCCAAAAAAATATTAAGTCTGCTATTTAAAACAAAAAAATAACCGATGATAGTATGTGCCAACAGCGGGAAACTGTGTATATTCGTCCAGTGTGCAAATGTCAAAAAGATCAAATCCCATTTGAAGCTTGTGACATATAAATACGCACATCAACCTGATCACTCGGAACCTAAATGATTTCATTCCAATTGAAACAAAATGTGTCCATGTAAATGTAGCTATTGATAACAATAAAAAAGGTTTCTTGAGCACCAAATTAGCATATTAGAACGGTTTCTGAAGGATCATGTGACTGAAGACTGGAGTAATGGCTCCTTAAAATTCAGCTTTGCCATCATAGGAATAAATTACATTTTATAATATATTAAAATAAAATAAAAAAGTATTAAAAAAAGATATTGATAATTATAATAATGTTTCACAATATTATTGTTTTACTGTATTTTTGATCAAATAAATACAGACTTGGAGCGCCTCTTTCAAAAACATTAAATAAATCTTACTGACTCTAACTTTTGAATGGTAGTTTTATGTTTATGCTTTGTAAACAGACATGAGCACTGGTTATAATAAGCTAAGTGTTATAAAAAGTCAACAGTACTATTGGCAACTAGTCACAACTAGTCAACATGGCACGACCCGCTCCATGTACAATTTCTTTTTCTACAAGACTGATATATCATGTCAGTGTACATCATTTTAAGCATGGTTGTAATCGAATGATTATTTATTTAGTTGTCATGGTGTCAAAATGATAAATGAATACATAAAAATGTTAATTATAATTATTATATCAGTCGATCATTTCTTAAAGCACACTACTAGACAAAATTGAAGGGAACATGGATTGACTCCACAAATTCACTCACTCGCAGTGAATCTCCCTCACATGTTTGCTGCCGTTTCGCTCAAGATTATCATATTTATGATGTTGCGACGTACTGAATCGTGAAGTGTATCATATCATGAAGTAGTTGCCTATACCCAGCCTTAGAGTTACAAATATATATTATTGCATAATTTAGGTCTGAATCGTGTGTTACAGTATGTCACATATAACAGAACACACAGCATATGAACCTTATGAAGTCTGAAATGAAAGTTCACTACCGTGACGGGCCTTTTGACAATAATGAACACATATATTTAAAATGTATATGTAAATGTCTGCTATCACACTCAAACACTCACATCCTCTTACATGAGTCTCGGTTTGTGAATATGTACAAAGAAACTTGATACACCCACCCTATCAGCCACACACACACACACACACAGTTCATGTGGCAAGTGTGAAGGCTGAAGAACAAAACCCACAGGTTCACAGACTCAGCCATAAATCTTTGTTGTGTGTTGATAATACACTAAAAACATGTCATTTAGTGCATTTGTTGTTGACTCACCAGCCGCCACTGCCGAGCACATGACAAAGAACATGCCCACAGCGATTCTCTTTAGAGAGGAGGGCAGCAGGCCTTTGCGTTTGAGGATGGGGTCTACCACTTTATCCTTGAGGGGGATCAACATGAGGATCAGCACGGCATCAAACATGGTTAGCCAAGCCGCCGGGAAGCGGAAGGTTTGCTGGAAACAAAAGGGGAAAATAATGAGTCTACACTAGAGGATGAACAAACAAGAAGCAGGGTGTGTGTAGGTCACTCATAACACTCAGGTGCTTCGTTCTTCTCCATTAGTCCTCCATAGAGAAAGTAAGTACAAGCCTAAATGTGAATTCTGGGAGGGCATATGAGAAAGAGAGAGAGAGAAAGCGAATCATTTCAGCAACCTTAGCGCCCTCATGTGGCCACTGCTGGTCTATGGATGTAAAACCCACCCAGTAACAGAGAGAGGGACAGGTCTCTTAATAGCCCATAAAATCATTAATCAATTGTTAAGTACTTTAATATCACATGGGGATTGAATGCGTCAGAGCACCTGTTTCATAATGAATGGCTGATTGCTCTCTTCACATGCCACTGGTGATGAGTGATGGAAAACTCAGCAGAGGGAAGGGAAAAAAATGTTGATCACCTACAGTAGGACTATTTGGAAATAGTGACAGATTTGGGAATTTAGGACTGTTTTCACAAAAAAAACAAAAAAACAAAAAAAAAAACATTTGCATAAATAAGCAACTAGATTTTTACATTTCTGAGGAAAAAGAAAATGAACAAAGTTAGCTTATGCAAAACTTAGGACGATTTGGGAATAGTGATAGATTTAGAAATTAGGGCTATTTTGACAAAGAAAAAAAAAAACATATGCCTTAAGGAAATCGATTTTACATTTCTGAAGAAAACGTAAATGAGTGGGATTTGCTTATGCAAAACTTTCTGTCACTCAGGTAGCTGCCAGGAGGTTGCTAAGTGGTTGCTTAGGTGTTCCGAGCAGTTTTAAGCACATTTCTGTGCGTTTGCTAAGGTCTTCTGGGTGTTTTTTTAAGTAAAGTACGTCACTATAGGTGTTGTACTTTCCATTCCCTGTAAAGTCTACTTCGCAGGGTATTCTGCCATTAAATGTGAGATTCCAATCTGAAGGGAGCGAACAAGTTCAGTTCGAAGGGTACTGCAAACAGCATGGGGAATAGGGGAACACTGACACATCACTTCATAGGAAGTGGAGAAGGAAATTTACCCACAAGTCATTGCGCATCAGTATGTTCGAATAAAATAAAGGCGATGATGAGTTTAATTAGCCCCAGGTGTTGTATGTGGTTGTTTGAAAAAAAAAAAAAAAAAGTGTGTGAGATGTAACAGTTACAATCCATCAAGATTATGGTTACATAAGAAAAAAAACATCTAATATTAAAAGGGGAATAAAAAAAATAAAAAAAAGTCCCACTCGCGCTCGTCCATATAATGGCAGTGCATAGCGACCAGCATCAAGCTTTTAAAAAAAGACACAAAAGTATCACAGAATGATCCCATGTGACACATGACATATTCTAAAATGAAATTTCATGTATTAATTAACAAAATCCTAACTTTGGCTAACGTTGGTCTTCTGTGTACAGCTGCACATTCCTGAGACTATTAGCATCGCATTTCATTCCAACTCACCCAGAAAGAAGCACACAAGTTGTAAGAAATTAAGATTAATAAAAATGCGACATGAAATATGATCCATGTACTTTGCTCTCTGAGGTGAATATATCTGTTGTGTTCGTGTCAACTGTCATCCTGACTGTCATCTGACAACCGGAGATCCGATCCAGAGATATTCAACTCAGTGAAGAAAGTACACCGATATTTTTCGGGATTTTTAGGTGTTATATTTCATGTTGCATTTTTATTAATCTTGATTTCACATGACCTGTTTGTTTTTTCTTGGTAAGTTGGAGTGAAATGTGACGCTAATAGATTCTCATGAATGCGCAGCCATGCACAGAAAACCAACGACCAAGCTCTGGATTTTTGTTAAATAATATGTTAAATTTCAGTTTGTTTTTTCACCAAACCCTATCATACACCCCAAGAACACTTGTAATATATGACAAGTGTTGCGTGGGACCATTCTATGATACTTCTGCATCTTTTTAAAAGCTTGATGCTGGTTGCTATTCATTGTCATTCTATATCCAGAGTGCATGTACAGTACGTAGCAGGTGCCAGACAAAAATAAAGGATTGACCAATTTTAACCCTGATTATCAGTATTTTCACTTTGGCCACCACAGGAAACCATCTGTCCTCATTTCCAGCACAGACAGGGCTTGATGATCTGAATGAACAGATGTGGGTATATGCTGTATGCACGTAACAAAAGTTAAAAACAGCCCAATCCATTCTTGTCTTGTTCTGATTGGTTGTAATTAACTCGAACACACTGCACAATATTTCACCATCTGTACGTTTTAATTGACGTTAATCAAATAACGCCTATGAAATGCAACACCAGAGGACTACATGCCCGGAGCTCAAAAAGAGCTTTATTACGCATCCACGCCTGCAGGTGTGCATAGGCATATCAC
Source organism: Megalobrama amblycephala (assembly GCF_018812025.1). Classification (NCBI taxonomy): domain Eukaryota; kingdom Metazoa; phylum Chordata; class Actinopteri; order Cypriniformes; family Xenocyprididae; genus Megalobrama; species Megalobrama amblycephala. The sequence goes on from NC_063055.1 coordinate 30,367,489, forward strand.
ACACACACATTTACACCTCCAGTAGAGTATTAGGCAGTTAAGTGGAGAGCGTATCTCACTCAGCATGTTTGAATTTAATTCTACAGCTTCAGTCAGTCTCCAATCTACTGGTGCTTTTAACACTTTTAATTCTCCAGCTTACTCCCTCATTACATTTACATTTCTTTGACTAAGCATTGGTAATTTATACATGTCCCTCCGAGCGCTCCGTCTCCCCTTCATCATCGTGCACTTTTAAATACTTTTTTCTCCATTTGAAATTGCCAGTTTGCATCATTCTATCATCATATAATTTTCACCCACATTACTACTCATGTCTGTTTCTCTCTATGGGTATCTCCTAATTAAGAGCTCACAATTTGGCCTTGTTAAGTCTGTGCACTGGATTCCCTTTAGGCTGTGCGGTCCATCGAGACAAATCTACGGCAGCACATGTTCATTTAGAAGGGGAAGCCCTTGTGTGAGGGAGAACAAGTGACAGATGGGGATTTGCACACTTGAGTATGCACACCAGAGAAACACTATCATACTCAGGACACAATGTGACAATACTTGATTCCTACTGAAACAGGAAGTTGGTGTGGAACCTACATTTGAGTCATCAATATTTTTTGTTCTGTTTTCTTCTTTCATGGTAACAGGCAAATATGTATAGCCACTTTTCCACCATCGGGCCAAACTTATCTATTCCGTGCCAATCTGACCTAGCTGGTACGGATATGGTTTCATTTTCCACTATGGTGCTGATAACAGAGATCTTTGGAATGTAATACAAATGCGTCAGATGTCTGCGAGTGAAAACATGAATTTGTTCTTCTGATGAAATGAGACACTAACAATTATCAATTTTGTTATGGGTTTATTTTGTTATTGAGAGGAAAGCGTGCAGCACGTATTTACATGTTCATCTAAACGGCTCGCGTATATCGAATTTCGCTTTACCCCTAAATGAAGAAAGAAAAAGAACTTCGCCGTGAGTATATCGGGGCCTTAAACCGTGCTGTGCCAAACCAAACTTAAGTGGAAATACAACTGGAACTGTTCCTCACCTTATGACCTGACCATGGAAAAGTGGCTTTTGTGTGCCGATTGACCTTCTTCATTGTTGTTTGTTATCTTCGCTTTATTTTTTGTGAGGCATTATTTTGCTTTGCTTCAGCTATGATAAAGAGACATCCAGTCTTGCATTGCGCATTCATGCTTTTTGGGGTGGATAAATGAAGGGAGGGGTGTGATTGACATGTAACAAAATCTTACAAAAGATTTTTTTTTAAATTATGTTCCTTTGAACTTTCTATTTGTCAAAGAAAATCCTATTGATTTCCACACTTCATGAAAAATAAATTGAGCTTTGACATCACAATTATTATTATTTTTTTTTTTTAAATCGCTAATATCAGTTATTTTAAATAATAATAAAATTTCACAGTATTACCATTTTGCTGTATTTTTGATCAAATAACTGCAGCCTTGGTGAACATAATTCTCTCTTTACACAAAAAAAAAAAAAAAACATCCCAGATTTTAGCATATATAACATATTCTGGCAACCACCTACTGTACAACACCCTAATAAGGTGGCAGCAATTTGTTTTCACAGGCAAGCAGAACTTATATTTTCTTTAGTTGTATATAGTTACAGACAAACTTTCACTTCTCTTCTTCAACCTCAACACTTTTCTTCCTCCTGAACCAGACTGAAAGAGGAACGCTTCTCCTTTGATTGATAATTCAGTGGTGAGCAAAAAAAACTTGAAGATGCTGGACTGTTTATTCATTGATCACAGAAGAAGTTGTAGTCTACACATTCTGACTATCTGACCTGTTAAGACAAGCTCAATCATCCAAATACTTTCATATGATTACATAAGCTTGCACACCACATTGATTTGCCAATGTCATATTTTTAAATGTTAGTGGAAAATGGCATAACCACCATGAAAGTGCTCTGGAAAATTATATTTAAAGAGCATGAGGTGCTTTACAACCATCTCTTCAATATGACCCTGCAGTCACACTCTCAAGCAATGTGTTATTTAACACAGCCAATTACGTCTTTTTCACTTCCCCATTGTCGTTTTGCAGTTCCTCTGTCCTTACCATGTGACTCTGAACCTAATTCTGGAAAACTCTGTTTTAGACATCCGTGCAACTGCACATACACACAAGTTGCTCATCCAGTCACATATGTGTCTATGCATTTTCATGGTCAGAGAGCAACATGTGACTGCATTGTCATTGCTGATCAGACAGCCTCGGAGTCGTGATTTTGGATTAGTAACTGTGAAACTGTTCTGAAGGGATTTAATTCAAGGCGAAGGTTCTGACACACTTACCTAGTAGAGCGTATACATGTACACCCACACGCACATTCGCACAAAAACAAATACACAGCAACTTTAGATGAGAAAGCGGGTGCTGGGTGCTAATCTGCGATTAGTGAGGGTCATGGTTTTGAAGTTAATACCCTGGTTTTCAAAGGATTTCTCTAGCTCATGCGTGCCAGAGTCTCCAGAGAGTATCCTAAACAGCCTCTACTCTACAGCCAGACAAACATCCCAAGCACCTGGCATCACCACAGGCATCCTGTTTGCTCTAAAATTAACACTGAAGAATTAAGTCATTTAAATATACCGTATTTTACGCTGATGTGTTTAATGTTTTTCACTGAAGACCACTTATGATGTTACTCAAGATTTCTTGCACCAAAACATTAAAAATTATTTAAACTTTCTAAACTCTTTCACTTAACCCTTAAAGTCTGTTTATACCAAGAATAACTATACCACATATCGTTGGTTCACACCAGCGATAACTATAAATATAACGATAACTATATTAGCATCCACACTGGTGGACAATAATGCTCGCTTTATTATAAACGCGCGCTGCTGTTTTGTCGACTGCCACTTTAAAGTCTGGTGGATTCTGATTGGCTTTATGGTTTATAAGCTACAGGAAAAAAAATCGTTCTGTCAGTGATTCCAATGATATAGTTTCTCTGAGCTCTGAGCCATTATTGTCATGGTTTGGACTCTGCTAATGTTTTATATTTAAAACAATTTTTACAACTATATCTTTATCATTATAGTTATCATCCTTGGTTAGAACAGGCCTTTACAGTTAACCAGACTGTTTTCGTCAAAGCTGTGGCCTGATGATGGGAGGAGCTTCAGCCATGTAGATCAATGCTTCTGATTCCAAACTTTGCCACCAATCTGATTTTACTCCACTTTTGTTACCAAAGATAAAGTTTTCAAAGGATTGCCACTGGTTGGATAAACAGACAGTCCAGCCCAAAACCATGCCATTGGCTGAGCTCAACTATTCATGTTAAGCTAAATCGATGTTTTGAAACTTTTGAAGTTTTTGAGGAGTTGGCAAATTATCTACTTATAGTTGTCTCTCTGTATTAAGCTGATAGAAGCTTTCAACATCCAAAAAACTTTTTTTTTTTTTTTTTTTTTTTAAATATTCGAACCGAGGCTGCATTTATTTGATAAAAAAATACAGTAAAAATGGTAATATTGTGAAATATATTCTTTTAAAAAGGTGCACTATGCAACTTTTGGCCCTCTAGCGCTTAAAAAAACAAAACAAAACTGTATTCATTTTGGGAAGAACATTGTTTTGGTTGTGCTTCGGCTCTGTGTGACTGTGCAGATGAATATGATTATCCTGATGTCTATTAAAACATTCACTACTAAGCTTTAGTAATGTAACAATTTTAGATGGAAAGGATCTCAAGCTGACTAGCTGAAGACTTCACTGTGGCTATACCCATTAACAGACATGGTACTTCCTTGAAAATAAATTCCAGCACAGCTCCACAACAACCATATTTAAATTAACCATTCACAATAGACAATGAATTACACTGAACGTTTTTAGAGAGCTACATATGGCAATTTATCTGTTAAATGAAATAGCTTATTCACCTGTTGAATAATAATAATAAAAAAAAAAAAAACACCTTTATGTCGCTTTTACAACATTTCAAATTCTCAGTTCTCGCCATCTCCGAAAAGCCAAGCCAATGTTGAGTCTCATTTTATTACGAGCTCTGAAGCACTCTCTTTTTGCCAGGGGTTGAAGATTTAGCATGCTCTATGTCGACCTTGTGACAACTAACCTATGACACTCCCACTTCATACACACATCAAAAGCAGCCAGAGCAAAGGATAAGACGAAACACGCACAGGCAAGAAATGCAAGTACACAATTTTTCGCAAAAACCATCTCGTCAGGTAGAAATATAAACACATTTTTGGAAGAAGGATTGATAGTTGACTCGTTTACATTTAGTTAATTTTGAAAAAAAAATAAATAATTTGAAATGTAAATTATTCCTGTGATTGCAAAGATAAATATATTTAAAATGATAATCTTTTGTAACATTGTGAATGCATTTAGTGTCATTTTAGATCAATTTCAGGTTTCTTTGATGAAAAAAACTGACCCAAACATTTGAAAATTAATATACACCTTTGTTTTGTTCTTGATTCTTTCTATATTCTATATCAATATTTAAAAGAGCAATGAAAATCAAGTTTATAAAGACATAATTAATTTATAGAAACATGTATCATTAATGGAAACATCTGTGGCATTGAAAATGTTGCTTCCTAATAGCACAGCAGATGAGAAATATGGGATAACTGATGAGGAAAGTGACCAGAGCACAGGCAAAAAAGGAGGCCAACTGCTTTAATAATTGAACTCTTCATTAACAAAGCAATTATATTTTTCTTTCAGGCCAATTTGGAAGTGATCTGACATAATTGGCACTGAAATAACTGTTCTCTTACCGGGTGGGAGTCTGTGGAGTTGGGATCGGCTCCAGGAATTGTCAGATGGAGACTCTGGAGATAATATGTGGTCTGCATCTGCAAGAGAAGACAGCAGCACACATAAACATGCTGGCTGCACTCACATCTCATTCAGCGCTACTGACCAGCTTTCAGTGCTATGATCCATTTAGCACTTGAGTAGACACTGTTTCTGAATATTGCTATTGATTTAAACTTGAAATAGGGCAGAGGAAGAAAATAGCAAGTGGCAATATTTCAGCCTTTAAAAGCAGTTTGGTGCTTCATGGGAACATTCTGAAATATCTGCTCGTGCAGAAAGTCATTAAGCATTTTTTTCTAAAAGTTAGAGACGTTGTCCTTTACTCAAACCTTAATTTAAGGCCCCGAGGACTAACAATGCCGGGTAACCTTTCTAACAGTTGGCAAGCGTCTCAGCAGACAAAACATATGGGATGACAGGGCCTCAAAAGATGACCTTTATCCATAATTGGAGGAAGAGAATCTTGTTTTCACGTGAGATTGTCTATGACACAATGATCCTTATCCCGACAGACCCACAGCAATTTAACATTACTACAAAACCCGCATTCACAGCAGGAAATTACCCAATTCCTCCTAAGAATGGTGAATTTTATACTGTAAATATACAGAGAAAGATTTTTAATGTTACCACCGGTCTGATCTTTAGAGATCACTGTCTGGAAAAGGAAGGGTGACCCAGACGTCCTGATAAAATTGGAACAGTGTTGATTTTTATGAGCCACATCCCACATCCCAATGGAGTTACAGTCAGGATGCCATTTGTCCTGATAATCAGTCTAATCTATAGTTTAATTGATTAATTTATGAGAAACCAGCAGCATCATGTGTAACCTTTAGTTTCTTTGACCCATTAATACAACAGTAAGCACACAAAATAAACTGAACGAACGAATGAACTGTTGCTTTTGCCTTAAAATATTGTAGGGGAAATGGTGGAACAAATAAATGCCTAATTTCAACATGTAATTTAAAGGTGCCCTAGATTCAAAAACTGAATTTACCTCGGCATAGTAAAATAGCAAGAGTTCAATACATGGAAATGGCATACAGTGAGTCTCAAACTCCTTCTTCTTATATAAATCTCATTTGTTTAAAAGACCTCCGAAGAACAGGCAAATCTCAACATAACACCGACTGTTACGTAACAGTCGGGGTGTACGCCCCCAATATTTGCATATGCCAGCCCATGTTCCCAACATTATGAAAGGCATTAGACAACAAGGGCAGAACGTCTGGATCTGTGCAAAGCAGAATTTTTTGCTATTGTCCTTGCTTGCTTACCTAGTCTGCTAGGTAAGCAAGCAAGGACAATAGCAAAAAATGGCAGATGGAGCAATAATAACTGACATGATTCATGATTACATTATATTTTTAGTGATATTTGTAAACTGTCTTTCTAAATGGTTCGTTAACATGTTGCTAATGTACTGTTAAATGTGGTTAAAGTTACCATTGTTTATTACTGTATTCACGGAGACGAGAGACGTCGCTATTTTAATTTTTAAACACTTGCAGTCTGTATAATTCATAAACACAACTTCATTCTTTATAAATCTCTCCAACAGTGTAGCATTAGCCGTTAGCCAAGGAGCACTATCAAACTCATTCAGAATCAAATGTAAACATCAAAATAAACACTGTACTTACGCGATTAGACATGCTGCATGACGAACACTTTGTAAAGATCCATTTTGAGGGTTATATTAGCTGTTTGAACTTTTTTTTATGTTTTTAAGGCAAGCGCGAGTTCTTGGGACGTGGAGCACGAGATTTAAAGGGCCACACACCCTGAATCGGTGCATAGTTAATGATGCCCCAAAATAGGCAGTTAAAAAAATGAATTAAAAAAAAAAATCTATGGGGTATTTTGAGCTGAAACTTCACAGACACATTCAGGGGACACCTTAGACTTATATTACATCTTTTAAAAAAAAGTTCTGGGGCACCTTTAAAAACAAACCTACTCACTTTTGTAATTCTGACAAACCCTTTCGATTACCAGTCATCTTGCTAACCTTGCTTTGTGTTCACACTTGTATTTTAGTTCTCTTGGTTCTTTTGGTCCAGACCAACAAATAAAATGATACATTATGCCTATTCGCTTAGCATTTACACTGTCATTTAACACCAAACCTAAATATACAAAACAGCTTTTATGAGTACATTTTATGACAAAACTTGAGAAACATTCAAATAATGCTGTGTGCTAGTTGTATGTGTGTACATATGATGGTATTTTTACCAGTTGAGAACTCACGGAGAGTTCATACATTTTGTAAAGGAGTCAAAACAGTGGTAGGAACTCCTCCGCTGCACATACAAATGAAGATCTGCCACAAGGAGAGGGCAATTCCAACGCTTAGACCGAACTTTAATGGGCCATGTAGCTCCTATGAAGAGAAGAACCAGGTATGCTTGAGCATCCTGTCCTTTTTAAGGGCCGCATCTTGTGACATCACGTCTTGTTTTTGGTTCGTTTGGATGTCTTTGGTCTGTGTTGGGTTTATATTTCAATACTGAAAATGTGGGTCTCTATCTACTTGTTTGGTGCACACAAAGGTTTGTAACTTCAGATGTCAGCGTTCACACTTATTCAAATGAAATTCACTAACATTGTTTGGATCAAACCAAATCTGAAAAAAATGTGAACTACGCTTAGATTTCAATAATGTCCAAACGTTAGATCCATTTTCAACAAGAACAGTTTCTTTATTCTCTTCATAAACTGTTTTGAATTAAAACTACTTGAAAGCTTTAAAATGGTCAGTTCATTGTCATCAAATTGTCATCAAATACCCACCCTAATGCTATTCCAAACCCATAAGACTTTCATTCATCTCGAAACACAAATGAAGATATTTTAAATGAAATCTGAGATATTTCTGTTCCTCCGTTGACAGCCTTACACTTTGACACTCCAAAAAATTCATATAAAGACTGTAAAACTAATCCATATCAATTGAGGGCTTTAGTCCAAATTTTCGAAAGAGACTTGATCGCTTTATATGATTTAGGATTTTATTCACATTTAAACATTAATCAGTCAACATAAACAGAAGCTCAACCATACATGCTTGACGTGCGAGAACAAACCTCAATGGTTCTTGTGGAAGCTCAAACGTACTGCGTAACAAACAAGAATTAACCTCAGTGGTTCTTGCACAGACTGTGCATGTTGTTCTACTAAGGAAAGTGGTAGATGTGTAAACTGTCAATGGAGGGACAGAAATCTCTCAGATTTCATTAAATATCTTTATTTGTGTTTCAAAGATGAATGAAAGTCTTATGGGTTTGGAATGATATGAGGGTGAGTAATGACATTTATTTTTGGGTGAACTAACCCTTTAATGTTCATAAGACCAGATCTTTACAAGCATATTCCGCATGTTTGTGCTCTGTGGGGGAAGTAAGAAAACAAAAGTGGCTGGAAATTTCACTTGGGTGATTGTAAAATGCAGAAATGACAGAAACACGCCTTGAAAATGTTTAAACATGGCAATGTTGACAAACTGAATTTAAACATCTTCAAAAACACTTTACGAGTGGTTTGACACATAACCTTTTTTTCTGTGGTAAGGTGACATTAATTCAGTGGTTACAGGCCCCACACCAGCTGCTGAAGGGACGCTGCTTTAGTAGTATAGATGTCCCAGACTTTATTGCTTGTCCTTTCTGCATTACCTTGAGCAAGACATATAAAGTTCTTCAAGGAAGCACCTGTCTGCTCAAGGGCTTTATGCCCACTTGTCCCATAAAGGCTCCAAAAGGCACAAACTCTTAATATGTCAGAGACAAAATCTCTGCTTATGAACATCAATCAACTGTATTTGACACGTCAACGACACCTTTCATCACCACTATGCCTCTCTTTTTCCCTGAGACACCTTGAGACTTCAAGCAAATAAAATACCTGTGCAATCCCCTATTCATCCTGTCACAACTACAGTAAATTAAGGTTAAATATACATCCTGTACATTTCCCTCATTTTTAAGGACCTATAACTGACAGACGAACTTGAGAAACCCACTCATAAAACTTTACCTGGAAAATAGACCATCCAGTACGGAATGAGGGCCAGGAAAACAGGAAGTATTTTGACCAGCGCTTTCACTTCCTCCACCTTCTCCTCTGAAAATCGCCCACCGTACGTCACCTTAGCACCATCCAGTAGAGTTGGCTTTGGCCTGGTGGGAGAACATGGTTTTTAACAAGAAAAGAGCAAGGATTTGATCTTTTTTACAAACTTAAAAAAAAATGTAAGGGTTTTTTTTTTTTTGTGTGAAGTGATTGTTCTTCTTTGATTTAGAGAAAGGGCACGACACTTGACAGTAACTTATGCCACAGAGACACGATGAATAGCACAGCCACGTACGAGACAGACAGGAGAGCTGGATCAAAGAGGAAGATGAGGGATAACAATTCAGACTAATAGAGTCATTCAAACTGGAGTGGAGGTTCCCATGAAAAAACAGCATAAATTTACAATCTAACACACTTAAAACATTTTAACAGTATTGACTGTGTAATAGGCACATTCATTTTTAAGTGCAAGAATAAATAATTACAATTTCTGAATATGCAACAACTGGCAAATCCATCTTAAAGGGATAGTTCACCCAAAAATGACTCGCCCTCATATTTTTCCTTTCTTTCATGCATCTTCAGAACACAAATGAAAATCTTTTTGATGAAATCTCTGATATTTCGGTCCCTCCATTAACAGCTATGCAACTGACACTCTGACGCTTCAAAAAGTTCATAAAGAGATTGTAAAACTAATCCATATGAATTGAGCGGTTTGGTCCACATTTTCTAAAGAGACTCGATTGCTTATATGATGAAAAGATTACATTTAGGCATTTATTCACATATAAAAATTCATCAGCAAACATAAATAGCTCTTTTGCTTTATGCAAGCAAACCTTGTGCAGAAGCTCAAACGTGCTGTGTAACACACAAGATTGAACCTCATTGGTTCTCGCACGTCAAGCAAATATGCTTGAGCTTCTGTTTACCATGACTGATGTGTGCGTTAATGAATGTTTATATGTGAATATAAGCCTAAACAAATCTGTTCATCATATAAAGCGTCATAGTGTCAATGGAGTGGCAGAAAGTGCTCAGATTTCATCAAAAAGATCTTTGTTTATGTTCCAAAGATGAGGGTGAGTTATTAATGACAGAATTTTCATTTTTGGGTAAACTACCCCTTTAATTTATCAAGAAACTGTGTTTGCTACCTATTTTATTATTTTTGAAACAGGATGAACAAAAAAATTATATTCATCATATTTATTTAAAGGTGCCCAAGAATGCTTTTTCACAAGATGTAATATAAGTCTAAGGTGTCCCCTGAATGTGTCTGTGAAGTTTCAGCTCAAAATACCCCATAGATTTGTTTTAATTATTTTTTTTTACTGCCTATTTTGGGGCATCATTAACTATGCACTGATTTTTTTCAGCGCGCCGCCCCTTTAATTCGCGTGCTCCCTGCCACATGAGCTCTCGATTATATTACAGCACATTTACAAAGTTCACACAGCTAATATAACCCTCAAATGGATCTTTAGAATATGTTCGTCATGCATGCTGTATGCATGCTTCGAATTATGTGAGTAAAGTATTTATTTTGATGTTTATATTTCATTCTCTATGAGTTTGAGGCTATATGCTCCGTGGCTAACGGCTAATGCTACACTGTTGGAGAGATTTATAAAGAATGAAGTTGTGTTTATGAATTATACAGACTGCAAATGTTTAAAAATGAAAATAGCGACGGCTCTTGTCTCCGTGAATTCAGTAAGAAACGATGGTAACTTTAACCACATTTAACAGTACATTAGCAACATGCTAACGAAACATTTAGAAAGACAATTTACAAATATCACTAAAAATATCATGTTATCATGGATCATGTCAGTTATTATTGCTCCATCTGCCATTTTCGCTGTTGTTCTTGCTTACCTAGTCTGTTGATTCACCTGTGCAGATCCAGACGTTACTGGCTGCCCTTGTCTAATGCCTTTCATAATGTTGGGAACATGGGCTGGCATATGCAAATATTGGGGCGTACACCCCAACTGTTACGTAACAGTCGGTGTTATGTTGAGATTTGCGTGTTTTCCGGAAGTCTTTTAAACAAATGAGATTTACATAAGAAAGAGAAAGCAATGGAGTTTGAAACTCAATGCATGTCTTTTCCATGTACTGAACTCTTGTTATTCAACTATGCCAAGGTACATTCAAATTTTGAATCTAGGGCACCTTTAAGTTTTAAATATGTGAAATGCTCAATGCACAATTTGCTTATTTATTTGGAACGACAGACTTAAATACATAGATAAAGCATCATTTGCAACTAATTATGCATCATATATACTCTACATTTGTCTGCACTTGTGGTATTTTCTTTATAAGGAAGTGAAAATAAAACCAATGTTCACAATAAAACCATGAGTGTGTATTAATAAAGTTGATTTCATGTGAACTATTCACTAATGTAAGTTTAGCCCTCACCTGAGCAGACTGGGTTCCTTTGGCCCACGTCCACAGAGGGCCGAGGCCAGGATCCGAAACATGTCGCTGAAGGCGCTGCCGTCTGCAGTCTTGGAAATAAAAACCGCTCTGCCCAGAATAAAGATGATGAGGGACACCCCGAGGCAGACGGCAGGGATGATGTAGCCAATAGAGAAGCTAATGTTCTGCTGAATATAAGCTACTCCACCCAGTGAGAAGATCGCTCCCAGATTAATGCACCAGTAGAACCAGTTAAAGAACCGCCGTGTTGCCTCCGGACCTCGATCCTTCACCTATAAGGACATATATCAAAAATATAAATTCAATACACTTGCTTGTGAGCTTTCATTCATTTATAAACTGTTAAGCTCAATGAAATAACTGAATGACTGACTTTTTAATTTAGCAATCAAATCACTTTTAAATCCATAATAACTAATTCTATATCTGTTTATGTGTTAACAAGGGCAACAGTAACATTAATATCATTTCCAGCTGGAAAAACATTTCTTTTTTGACTTGCTTGTGGTTATAAAGTTGCACCTTCAATAACCATATCAGCAATCAATACACATTCGCTCAAAATACATGCAGATGTAACCATACAATCAGAGACAAAGATCCCCAACAATTTGAGTAAAAAGTGACAATATTGAAAGAATTTTCAATTCATTGACCCACTTCCTCAATATTTAAATCAGATCTATGCCCCAATGACACCCAGATGGTACAGCCTGCAGTTCATCTCTTTATTGAATCTAAAAATCACATGACGATCATATGAAGAGACAGCAAGTCAACAGACATCAACACTGGCCTAATCCAAGTCATACCCATTTAAAGACTTCGCAAAACAAGGTTTGGTCAACAAAGAAGCTTGTCAAATAATCCAGTACAAAAATTATCTGGATAAAAAATCTGTTATAAACAAGCCAACGAAGACAGATGTCAGTTTTACTTCCTAAGTTTCTAGTTTCGTTTTGTATGTAATGTCTAGTTTGATAGCAGCACATTGCAGAAGATTCTTGCTCATTATCATATGGAGTTTTTAATTAATCATTTAGTGATTAGTTTGACTAGTTTTATTTAGTGACTGAGCAGGGACACTCTATGTCAGGGACACCCCCCTCCCCGCCCCCACTGTACTGGGCTACTGTACAGTTTCATGTTACTAAGAGGTCATGTAACAGGGTGAAAGGGGTGCTAATGCATGACTACACTGTAAACCTGAACTACTACAAATGCATAAAGATTGAGTACGCTGCAATTAAAGTCTGTTAAATCATTGCAACTCAAAACAATTACATTTTCTAAAAAAGGAGTTTAGTTTTATTTTTGTGCAGCTCAACATTTTTGAGTAAACCCTTATATTTAAATTATTATTTTTAAGTTTACTGAGATCATCCATGCACGTCACGTTGTTGTTCTAACCGACGTTATCAGAAGAATCCATTCAACATTAAACTGAGTTGTAGCACATTACAAGTTCCCAGCATGCTTTGCGTCACACTGTGTAAGGAGAATACATGTTAAAATTGAGTGTCATTGTGTGTGTTTTTGCACAAGATTAATACAGGGGAAGATTTGTTATTGTTCAATGTTCTGTTATTTTCGTATTTAAATGTGTTTCTGTGATGTTGAAGTTTTCAGGGTTACCATCGTGGTAAAGAGTAGTGCCTGTGGTTACGTTGAAAACGGGCTATGAAACTTCAAGGCTATATATATGTTGATTAACAGTTCGTGCAAGTGATAGTCTCTTTAGTTACATTAGCGCATGCTGGTATGCTAACACTTAACCTTAAAGTTTAGGTGTTAGTTTATTCAATATTTCTATTTAATTGTAATTAGCAAGTTTGTGCTGTACAAAGTTCATTTTTTTAAGTTCTAGTTAAATGATCTTCGAGTTGTTTACTTAAATTTTTTGAGTATTCTGAACTTATTGGGTTTTACAACCACTGCATCAAAATAATTGAAAAATGAGAAACATTACGAATTATAAACAATAGTTTTAAGTACAGTGAACTTAAACATTAAATAAAATAAAAAAAATTCAGTTTGACTTGATTGTTATTTATATTTTTTAATTATTGTTTACTTCAAAAATTTGAGTTGCTTAGCTTAAATTTGAGGTAATTGGTGTCTACAAATTTGTTGAGTATTCTGAACTTTTCACAATGTAGCTTTGAAAACATGGCTAAAACATGGAAGGCATATTTTATTGCACAAATGTTTTTGCACTGTTTTTGCATTCTTTGTACTTGGTGTGAAACAATCTACACTATATCACTAAAAACCTTCCGTTCTCCTCATCACTATAACAAATAAACTTGCATATACAAATTTAGTTATAACCGAATCTGAGAAACAGACCTTAACCATAGAAGCCACTTCAACAAAAGGCATAATTTCGATCTTGTGGGCTGCAAAACGGCTTGTGTCACAAGGCAAAATTAGACTCAAAGTACATCAGAAATGTGTGGTATTTGCCTTGTCATTTTTCAAAAGTGAAGCGAAAGTGCCCAAAGGTGTGTCCAGATTTGAGGAAGCCTTACAAAATGTTGCCAAAAAAGCACATTAACACTTACTGAAATACAGAAACATTCTAATTAAACAGTTTTTAAGTAATGAAGCAACCGATTATTTTGAAATCTGAAATTTCCCACTTTGCTACTTTTTTAAAATATGAAATTCTGAATTTGTTTTAGGCAAAATCCACAGTGTAATGTAGTATATTAAATTTAGTATATATGAAGAAGGTTAATGAGGGTTCAAGTTACAAAATGTAGAACACAATATCAGTAACCTTATTTTCAAGAAAAACCTCACATTATTGCGCTTGTCAGTTTAAAGCTCATTTTATGACTGTCAGGTGAGTGGTGTCAATGTGTTAAAAATACAGCTTGGAAACTGACCTACATTTATTCAAGCACATACAGAATGCTTGCACTTTTAGACATGACAATGATGAGTAAAATTAAACTTGAAAAGTAAACCCTTAAATCAAAAATATTTATTCACCATTATTTCATATGAAACCTGCATGGCTTTCTTCTGTGGAATATATGTGGAATATCAAAAGTGAATAGGACTAGGACTGTGGAGCTCAAAAAAGCACCTTTGTGTGAATGTGTCAAATATTATGTTTGCATATGACTTATGCACCATGTTCTGTCTTAGCGATGTCCGATTTGAGAACAAATCATTAATTTGATCTTTTCAGAAATTCACTGATCCCATTCACTGTAACTGTTTGAAAGAAATCAAAGAGACCCATTCTCCATTTCAACTTTACAGATTATCATAAAGATTATAAGTAAACATTGTAACACAGAGCTACTGTAGGAATATGGTGTATGAGTTGTATAGATTTTTTTTTTTTTTTTTACTTTTGCATCACTTTAACTTAAAGTTTAACATTACCAGCCCCCAATGTAAATGGACAAGGGCAACCAGCACATTTTTCAAAACATCTCCTTTTGTGCTCCAAAAACAGAAAAAAGCAAGAAAATCTATACCAGATCCCTAAAAACCACAGAAAAACAAACTCTCTCCACTACAAAAGTATGGAGTTATTGTATCCACAGAAAGAACCAGTCAAGGTTAACCTGAAGCATCCGAAAGATGTTATTGAACAAGCACCAGCAACCATGTCAAAGGTCTTAATATAATTTATAGTTTCATAAAAGCCAGACACAGAAGAAAATATTGCTCTGAAAATCAATCCAAGGTTGCGCCCCTGAGATCTGAACCTACTCAAAGTTTAGACAACTCTCCAGATGTAGTGAAGTCTGTTCATTACTTCAAGTGTTTTCAATCTTTTAGATGCCACAGACCCCCAAATCCTGTGCCCATCCTAAAATTTAAGCTATGTATTTTCAAGTATAGACCAAATTTTACTGTGAAAAATGGATAGTACAAATATGTCTAAAACATTTTTTTTGAAAAATATTTTTCTTCATTTTACATAATTACATTTTTTTACACAAATGTACTGTACTGTTGGAGGCATTGTTTATTTTGTTAAATCCATTTATTTACTTTAATAATTGTTTTATTTTTTCAAATGATTTTGTTTATTATGACTAATTAAACATTATTATAAATATATTATAATTTTATTTATTTATTTCCAAATTTTTTCTAAATTTTCTCATGGACACCCTAGAACTCCCTTGCACACCCAGGCATCCCCGGACCCTATTCTGAAAACACCTGTATTACCTGATCTGCCCCGAATGGAGTGATGTTAGACTTCACAGCTCCCACACCAATGGCCACCAGCACCAGACCACTGTAGATCGCAGGCCCGCAGTATGACGTCCGATTGACGCAGGTCACATTGGCGGGCACTGTCCCGTTTTCAGGAAAACATTCTGCAGGCTGCACTGGGAACGCCATCTCTTCTCCACACAGATAATTCCTGGTTTTATCGCTGGCCACAAAGGGGAAAAGCAGCATCCCTAACAGATAAAGGACTAAACTCAAGGCTATGGTTAAGAACTTGCCAAGGAACGCATCTGCCAGCCAGCCACCAAAGGGCGATATCAAATAAGTGACTCCCATGAAAATCAAGGGGGCCTGGCTGGCCAAAGTGCCCTCCCAATAGAAGGGGCTGCCGTTGAGGAAGAGCACCAGGTTTGAGGTGATCCCATAGAAAGCCATTCTCTCTAAAGACTCAGCCAGCAGGATGGCAGCACATGCCAGTCTCCTGCCATTGAACACTGACTCTGATCTGGCTGAAGCCACAGAGTTGTCCAAAAGAGGAGTGCTCTCGTTTACATCTCTGCCAGCCATGGCCTGATATTCCCGTTTCTCAAGAGGTGGTCAGCTGACCAAAATCCAAACCTAAAGGACACAAACAACAACAAAACGATAGCCATTATTTTAACAGCACGTGATACCAAAAAATACACATGACGCAATAATGGAAATTCAGGAAATAAATCACAACAGGGTCCATTTAAAATACTTAATTCTTAGACTTATTTGAGTATTTCAACCGACAATAAAACAACATGGAATGCCGCTGACACGCTGTCAGCAACTTCTATATTTTACTCAGTAAACAAGCTAACAATATTTGCATAAACAGGCGTAAACATACCGTTCTTGTACACTTAGCTCTGCTCCACATTTAGCTGTTCAGCCCGCGACGTGTTTACCAATGTCCTCGGGATACATGTTATTAAAAATATTATCTTAAAATTTCTAAAAGTCTGACGATATGAAGTTTAGCAATCGGCTCTGAGAGTAAACAGCCAGTCACAATACTACCGCGTGACACCGGTTAACTCATAAACGTCAAAGTGAACCGCCCACAGCGCAATTATCAGATCTACACAAGATCTGGATGTGCTTATCATGTGTCTGTGAGGAGGATCAGGTTGATCGTTTTGTGTACAGGGCGTGAGGAAAAGCATTAATCGGCTAGCGGAGAGCCAACGGCCATTGCTGATTGGATAAAGGGGAAAGAAAGTCTTTTTTCTATTGGCTAGTATTGCTGCCAATCAATTCTGCACATGAACTTCCTGGTGGTGCCTTGCCTGTCATGTACTGTAGGCTACATTTGAAATACGATTTGTTTATGGTTATTATTCATATACTTTTGTGGTGTGTGTGTTTTTTTGTTAAAATGTTTTGAATAATTTGTACACTGAGAAAAAATAATATTGACCCCACTAGTATCATTTTTGTCTTCAAACTCATTTATTCAGGTATGTAGCATATCATATTATCAGTTTGCTTATTATTCTGGAATGTTTTTTTAGCCTACATAATTTTATACATAAAAGTACATTATATACATAATTGTATTCTACTCCTACATTTATATACATAATTTTATACATAAAAGTACATTATATACATAATTGTATTCTACTCCTACATTTATAAAGAATCTATTTAGATTCATAATTTAGCTATTAACTATTTATTGTAAATGTATTGTTTATTGATTTCCACAACCTTTTGTGATTTGTTAAAACGTTTTTAGCTAATTTACACATACACCTCTATTATTGATGGGCAACAATATGTTTTATGAATATTCTGTACATCCATTATTATTACAGTATTTTCTTACTTTGTCAGTTACTCCTAATAGGCCTACTTTGAAAATTAAAGGGTTAGTTCACCCAAAAATGAAAATGCTGTCATTTATTACTTACCCTCATGCCGTTCCACACCCGTAAGACCTTTGTTAATCTTCGGAACGCAAATTAAGATATTTTAGTTGAAATCCGATGGCTCTGTGAGGCCTTCATAGGGAGCAAAGACATTTCCTCTCTCAAGATCCATTAATGTACTAAAAACATATTTAAATCAGTTCATGTGAGTACAGTGGCTCAATATTAATATTATAAAGCGACGAGAATATTTTTGGTGCGCCAAAAAATAAATAAATAAATAAATAAATAATGACTTATTTAGCAATGGCCGATTTCAAAACAATGCTTCAAGAAGCTTCGGAGCACAGATGAATCAGTGTATCGAATCTGCTGTTCGGAGCGCCAAAGTCACGTGATTTCAGCAGTTTAGCGGTTTGACACGCGATCCGAATCATGATTCGATACACTGATTCATTTGTGCTCCGATGCTTCATGAAGCAGTGTTTTGAAATCGGCCATCACTAAATAAGTCGTTATTTTGTTTTTTTGGCACACCAAAAATATTCTCGTCGCTTTATAATATTAATATTGAACCACTGTACTCACATGACCTGATTTAAATATGTTTTTAGTATCTTTATGGATCTTGAGAGAGGAAATGTCATTGCTCCCTATGCAGGCCTCATCAGATTTCAACTAAAATATCTTAATTTGTGTTCTGAAGATTAACGAAGGTCTTACGGGTGTGGATCGGCATGAGGGTGAGTAATAAATGACAGAATTTTCATTTTTGGGTGAACTAACCCTTTAATAATAATATATGGGTCTGTGTGCTGGAAGTGTAGCTCTGTGATTTAGTAATGTTTCCTTTATTAGTCATTAAGGTTATGATGTCTTTGCTAATTTTGTATTATTCTCATGAACAGTGAACTGCTGAACTCATAAATTAAGTTGATCAAATGTAAAAGTGTTTGAGTGTCAGTCATGTAGACTGACAGATCACACGGACAGCATCCCTCAGAACAGAACTAGAGCTGCTCGGCTTCATGTAGCTGACAGACTTTTAAGGATCAAGAGGTGAATAAAACTTTCCCAACTTTAGCCTTCTTTTCTTATTCAGACCCATTAAAATGTATGAAATTCATGAACTCAATTTCAAACGGTCTGTACTATAAGGAAATGCCAGTGGCAATTTGCTGTGGTATGATAACACTATATGAAAGTCAGCACGTCCCTCATTCACAGCTCCTCTCGCTCATGAGAACTGACTACAAGACTATTGAACATACCAGTTATGTGTTTGCTGTTGATTAATAAGCAAACTCTCTCTCTCTCTCTCTCTCTCTCTCTCTATATATATATATATATATATATATATATATTACTTTCTCAATAGTTTCAGTGCGCTCTGTAGTTCTTCCAACAAAGATGATGTGTGACTCAAAATGACAGAATAAAATACAATATTTCTTAAACAGAGAGAGTGAGAAAATTACACATTTGCCAACCGTTAAAACAAGACAATGAACTGAGGAAAACTGAGGGCTTAAACACACAGAGGAAGATCATTAACGAAACAGGGAACTGGTGAGGACTAATCATAAACCAACTAATAACACAGACAAAACAGTGACAAAGAAAACCATGACTAGAAACTAAATGCAATAAAATGAAACTAAACACAGATTGACTGAGAAAATTCTTCTCTTTTTACTGTATTTTTGATCAAATTTGATATTATTGATGCAGCCTTTTTAGGCATATAGACTTTTTTTTTTTTTTTTAATTATTCCTATCTTTTGACCGGTATAATGTGTTTGTGTTTATGTGTGTGTATGCCATTTATTACTCACCCTCATGTCGTTCTACACTTGTAAGACCTTCGTTCGCGACGAGAATACTTTTCAACAATCTCTATCTAATCTTTTGGTTTGAATCAGTGATTCGGATCGTGTGCCAAACTGCCAAACTGATGAAATATCGTGACTTTAGCACGCCGAACCAATGATTCGAAACAAAAGATTCGAAGCAGTGTTTTGAAATCGCCCCTCAGATATTGTTGAAATTTCTTTATTTTGTTTTTCTTTGCTCACAAAAAGTATTCTCGTTGCTTTATAATATCAAGGTAGAACCACTGAACTCACAGGAACTGTTTTAAATATGTTTAATAGCTTTCTGGGTGTTTGAAAGTGTAACTTGCTGTCTATGGAGGCCTCACTGAGCCATTGGATTTCATCAAAAATATCTTAATTTGTGTTCCAAAGATGAATGAAGGTCTTGCGGGTGTGGAATGCCATGAGGGTGAGTAATTAATGACATTATTTTCATTTTTGGGTGAACTTACCCTTTAAGTAATGTTATACTGTTTCAGGGAAAGGAAGTTTTTACAGAAAAGAATGTATCAGAAGGTGATATTGTTGTGATAAATAACATGACATTTTATTTTTACCATTGCACTTATTTACTTATTTTACATTACATTACATTAATTTATTAATATTTTTTATTTTTTATTATTTAAAAAAAATTAAGGGACATGATACAGCATTTTAGACTATATTTTTATAACTAACATTTCCAAGGCTTGGTCCACAATCCACACGGATCATGTACACTCGAAATTATTAGTACATATATTAATATATATTTTTAGATATGATTTGGTGCCTCATTTTATCTTTTTACCGTTGCACCCACTATAGTTCCGTGTTTCCGGAGGGTCTTCATTTCAAACGGACCCGTGCTAAAATAAACTCCACGCGTGTCGGTCAGGAAGGCTGGTCTCTGACGTGACAGCATGAGATTAACAGGTCAGGTCAAGAGAGGAGCACATTGTCCGTCTGCTGGCAGGCGCTCTCGCTTTATTTATTAGCGTCAGCATTTTCTCACCACACGCTGAAATGCGCGTGCTCTTCCTAGCCTGCTTAAGTCCTAAAACAGGGAACTGTACCACTGCCGAAAGAATAAGGTACAGTAACATCGCTGTTTGATTAGCGAAACCAGGAAGTATCACAGTCCTCCATTGATCCTCAGCTCTCACAACACAGCTTATCCTGGTACTATTAATCCTGTAAGGCGATCATTTTTCAAGTGAAGCGAAATTTTACGTCTTAAATCAACCTGTAGTACATTATATATCATTATGTCACGTATTGCCCTGCATAATACGTGTTCAACGCCATTGTGAAGCTATTTTCCGTTTACGCTGTTGTACAAATAAGTACATGTAACCTACTGTACAATGGTAATATCATGGTATTCTTTGAAATAGGCTACTATGCAAATGCCATGGTTTATATGAAAGTACCATGGTATGTTGTTTTGACTTTTAATCATTCCCAGGATATGAATTGTTGATATCAGGAATGGAATTTCCACTAGTAAAAGAAGTATGGCAGGCTGTTTTGACCTTTATTCATTTATTGGATATGAATTATTGATATCAACAATTCAATTTTAACTAGTTAGGAATTACATTTCCTCTAGTAAAAAGAATTCTTGATATCTTTAATTGTATTTTCACTAGTGAAATGTCACCATAGACTGCCATTCATATTCATTTGTTGATATCGAGAATTGATTTCTTAATAGTTGAAATTCCAATTTCACACATCAGAAATACAATGCTTACTAGTAAAAATAATAATTGTTGATATCATTATCACTTGTTACTAGTGCAAATATCTATTCTTGATATCAACAATTGAATTGCTACTAGTAACAATGTTAATTTTTGATATCAATAATTTGATTGTCACTAGTGACAATGCTAGTTTCTCATATCATGAATGTGATTGTTGCTATGAAAGCCATTTTAGATATCTCAAATTATATTGATATCAGAAATACATTTTCAGATATCAATATATTTTCACTAGTAGCAATTCAATTGTTGATATCAAGAATTGATGTTTCAACTGATATCAATATTCTTGATATCAAAAATTCACTTTTTACTAGTAACAAGGTAATTATTGATATCAAAAATTATGATTTTTACTAGTAAGAATTGTATTTCTGATATGTGAAATTGGAATTTCAACTAGTAAGAAATCAATTCTTGATATCAACAATTGAATTTGAATGGCAGTCTATGGTGACATTTCAATAGTAAAATACAATTACAGATATCAAGAATTATAGTTTTTGCCAGTCTAAATAGTCTTATAGTTCTTACTAGTCTTTTTGATATCAAAAATGAGCATTTTAACTAGTGAAAATTGAATTGTTGATATCAGGAATTAACATTGTTACTAGTGTAAATGTAATTCCTGATATTAATTGAATTGTTGATATTAAGAATTCTTATCCTGAGAATGAATAAAAGTCAAAACGGCTTGCCATAAAAAATGTGAATTCTTGATATCAATAATGACGCAGTCGCTTGCAGAAATATGACATCTTGATATAAAAAATACAATTTTAACTTGTAAAAACTTTTTTTTTTTGCTAGTGGAAATGTAATTCCTGATATCAAAAATCCTGATATAAAAATTCACTCCCAATCAAGAATTATCATTTTAACTAGTAAAACTTGAATTCTTGATATCAGCAATTCATATCTTGGGAATGACTAAAAGTCAAAACAGCTTGCCATTGTACCATGGTATTACCATCATTGTATCATGATACTGCCATAGTAAGTTTTGTAGAGAGTGTTATTAAAGAACAGAACCACATTATTACAGAGAATGAAATGCTGATATATACTGTGTGTGTGTTTGGATTGCAGAAATCACATCATGGCTGCAGGACATACTTGTGTACTGTATGATACAAGAGAGTTCAATTCTGCCTCTGATGTATCATCCCTGATGACGCAAGAGCCACGGTTCGAGGCTGCGCTGGCCATTCATCTTTTCAAAGGAGGCAGGCTTCTTTTAGGTGACAAGTCCCCCGGCCTCTCTCTTTGGTTTCACTATTAGTGAGAACAACTTGCACATACAATTGATTTTATGCAGAGGTTGTGCACCACAGCCTAACCTACACACACTGTACACACATCTTTCTTGTCTCATTAGTGTTACTATCCACATCTATCACACAATTTTTGGTTTTACTGGTGACTTACATTGGAAATACCTTCTTTCACATGATTATGGTTTAGAATAGTATTTTGTTTAGGGGCATTATTAGATTTTTTTATGTGAGTGACTATTGATTGATATTTAATTGTTCATGCTCATTTCTGCTGATATTAACAATCAGATTACCTTTGTAGTCATCTAGCGCACAACAAATGTAATATTTAATAACACTAATAACTTAATAACTTTATATGTAATATGTAGCAAATCTTAAAATTTCCTTCTTTCAATTATAAGCACGCAGTGCCTAAATGTGTGTGTGTGTATATATATATATATATATATATATATATATATATATATATATATATATATATATATATATATATATATATATATATATATATATATATTATAGTACAGTTCAAAAGTTTGGAACCACTAAGATTTTTAATGTTTTTAAAAGAAGTTTCGTCTGCTCACCAAGGCTACATTTATTTAATTAAAAATACAGTAAAAAACAGTAATATTGTGAAATATTATTACAATTAAAATAACTGTGTACTATTTAAATATATTTGACAAAGTAATTTGTTCCTGTGATGCAAAGCTGAATTTTCAGCATCGTTACTCCAGTCTTCAGTGTCACATGATCCTTCAGAAGTCATTCTAATATGCTGATTTGCAGCTCAATAAACATTTATGATTATTTTCAATGTTGAAAATGGTTGTGAACTTTTTTTTTCAGGATTCCTTGATGAATAGAAAGTTCAAAAGAACAGCATTTATCTGAAATACAAAGCTTCTGTAGCATTATACACTACCGTTCAAAAGTTTGGGGTCAGTAAGAATTTTTATTTTTATTTTTTTGAAAAGAAATTAAAGAAATGAATACTTGTATTCAGCAAGGATGCATTAAATCAATCAAAAGTGGCAGTAAAGACATTTATAATGTTACAAAAGATTAGATTTCAGATAAACACTGTTCTTTTGAACTTTCTATTCATCAAATAATCCTGAAAAAAAATATTGTACACAAATATTTTGTACAATTGTACACATTAAATGTTTCTTGAGCAGCAGATCAGCATATTCGAATGATTTCTGAAGGATCATGTGACACTGAAGACTGGAGTAATGATGCTAAAAATTCAGCTTTGCCATCACAGGGATAAATTACTTTGTGAAATATATTCAAATAGAAAACAGTTATTTTAAATTTTAATAATATTTCACAATATTACTGTTTTTACTGTATTTTTAATTAAATAAATGTAGCCTTGGTGAGCAGACGAAACTTCTTTTAAAAACATTAAAAATCTTAGTGGTTCCAAACTTTTGAACTGTACTGTATATATATATATATATATATATATATATATATATATATATATATATATATATATATATATATATATATATATAGCTATAATGTAAAAAAAACATTGGTTTATCACTAATATATGGTATATATCTCATACGAAGAAGATAATCATTTTATTACCATAGTATATATCAGAGTACTGTGGTATTACCATCTGATATCATCACTGTACCATAGTAGCCATTCATATAATTCATGTTATCCACTTCTGTTATCAATTTATGGCATTAATTAAAAAAACAAAACTGTAGTATGTTGACTGTTATATTGTGCAAGCTTACTCACAGAATGTCTTATTCAGACTGAAGGCTACTTTTCCCTCACCTCCCTAAGATATGGCCAGTTTTTTGAGTCATTGCTTAAGTGTCCACTCTATGGATGACTACTCTCCCCTCTGGCAAGATAAACACACTGTTTCATGCCTCAAAGACTTTCCGCACTCTAAGGATTTAAAAAGTTGAACTTCAGAGGAGGTGAATAAATAAACTAAGGGATTTACGTCTTTGTTGTGAATTTTCATTTCTCTGCAGATCTTGGAGTGCCGTTTGGAGTGGTGTTTGGAGGGACGGATGTCAACGAGGATGTAAAGGATGAGCACAAGCGAGCTGTGATGGAGGAAGTTTTGCACAAGGCCAGGTCAAAATTTACTCTGTCCCTGATGAAAGCTGCCATTTTATCCTGCTTCCCTGCTCTAGTCAGCTATAATTAATAATTGAAATTCTGTCATAATTTATGATCCATTTCAAACCTCTATAGCTTCCTTTATGTGGAACATAAAGAAGAGTTTTTAAAGAATGTACTGGTTGTTCTTCACATAAATACAATGTATTATATAGTATGTGACTATAGTCCACAAGTCAAATGGTGCATTTGCATCTTGTTTGATACTTGAAATCTCTAGTACATTCTTCAAAAGTTTTTTTTTTTTTTTATAAATGCAACAAGATAAAGAAGGTCATACAGGTTTGGAGCGAGGGGTGAGTAAATTATTTTTAACTGGTGGTGAACTATATAAAAAGGATTATGTAAGATTACAAGTGTATTATTAATCTCTGCATCTGAAATTAGTCTTTAATTAGTAGTCTAATGGTCTTTTAAATATTGGAGACAAACATCCATGATGTACTTAAGAGGGTTTTGATCTAAACTAGGTTGTAGTCCTGATTGATCTATATTGTGTGTGTGTATACACTGATCAGGTATAACATTATGACAACTGGCAGGTGAAGTGAATAACACTGATTATCTCTTTATCACGGCACCTGTTAGTGGGTGGGATATATTAGGCAGCAAGTGAACATTTTGTCCTCAAAGTTGATGTGTTAGAAGTAGGAAAATGGGCAAGTGTAAGGATTTGAGCGAGTTTAACCAGGCCCAAATTGTGATGGCTAGATGACTGGATCTGAGCATCTCCAAATCTGGAGCTCTTGTGGGGTGTTCCCAGTCTGGAGTGGTAAGGATCTATCAAAGGTGGTCCAAGGAAGGAACAGTGGTGAACCAGCAACAGGGTAATGGGCGGCCAAGGCTCATTGATGCACATGGGGAGCGAAGGCTGGCCTGTGTGTTCCGATCCAACAGATACTGTAGCTCAAATTGCTCAAGAAGTTATTGCTGGTTCTGATAGAAAGGTGTCAGAATACACAGTGCATCACAGTTTGTTGCGTATGGGGCTGCATAGCCGCAGACCAGTCAGGGTGCCCATGCTGACCCCTGTCCACCGCCGAAAGTGCCAACAGTGGGCACGTGAGCATCAGAACTGGACCACGGAGCAATGGAAGAAGGTGGCCTGTTCTCATGAATCATGTTTTCTTTTACATCACGTGGATGGCCGGGTGCGTGTGCATTCCTTACCTGGGGAATACATGGCACCAGGATGCACTATGGGAAGAAGGCAAGCGGGTGGAGGCAGTGTGATGCTTTGGGCAATGTTCTGCTGGGAAACCTTGGGTCCTGCCATCCATGTGGATGTTACTTTGACACATACCACCTACCTAAGCATTGTTTCAGACCATGTACAGCCATGGAAACAGTATTCCCTGGTGGCTTTGGCCTCTTTCAGCAGGATAATGCACCCTGCCACAAAGCAAAAATGGTTCTGGAATAGTTTGAGGGGCACAACAACGAGTTTGAAGTGTTGTCTTGGCCTCAATCCCCCAGATCTCAATCCAATTGAGCATCTGTGGGATGTACTGAGCAAACAAGTCTGATCCATGAGGCTCCACCTCGCAACTTACAGGACTTAAGTGATCTGCTGCTAACATCTGTGTGTCAGATACCACAGCACACCTTCAGGGGTCTAGTGGAGTCCATGCCTCGATGGGTCAGGGCTGTTTTGGCAGCAAAATGGGGACACAATATTAGGAAGGTGGTCATAATGTTATGCCTGATCGGTGTATATGTATGTCTGAATGTCTGGACTCCTCCATGAGCTTTGTGTTTTTGTCAGAATAGATCAAGGCTCTTTAAGAGGAGGTTGCTGATTAGTATTTAATCTCAAATAATTATTTTTGTCCAAAACTACACTGCTGTTCAAAAGTTTGGGGTCTGTATGATTTTTAAAATGTTTCTTATACTCACCAAGACTTATTTATTTATGTATTTATTTTTATCAAAAATACAGTAAAAACATAAATATTTTGTAATATTTTTACAATTTAAATGAACTGCTCTGTTTCAATATATTTTCAAATTTAATATAATTCTGTGTTGGTAAAGCTGGATTTTCAGCATCATTACTCCAGTCTTCAGTGTCACATGATCCTTCAGAAATCATTCTAATATGCTGTTTTGCTGCTCAAGAAACATTTCTTCTTATTATCGATGTTCAAAACAGTTGTGCTGCTTAATTGATATTTTTTCAGGATTCTTTGATTAATAGAAAGCTTAAAAGAACATTATTTATTTATTATATGTATTATAATATTATACAGGTAATTGGTTTTTATTCTCAGAAAAAAAAGAAAGAAAGAGAAAACTTTTTTACCAAACTTTTGAACGGTAGTATTTTTATGCTCTCTTTATGCTCTCTCTATTTAATGCTCTCTTTTCATCCTCTAGTGGGCCTTTGGCCTAAAAGTTTGATAGGATCAGGTATCATTATGTGGCATTCTCCTCCTTTTTATCAATAATACATCTGTACCCAAAACCTGCCAGCTATAGTTTCAATTCATTAGCCAGGTGTTATAGATTCTTGTGGTCTGTTTGATTAGTACAGACGGATTCACACCCTTTTGACTTGAGGGAATAATTGTCACTAGGGAGCATAAGAGCCCTGCCACTTCAAACACATCTCTCAGAGAAGACCCCCTGCTGCTGCCGCCGTTACTGACTAACCTTCACATCTCCTGAAAGGGAGAGATGAGGGACAAGAGATGATGAAGAGGAGATGTAGGGAAACCCATGGGGTTTAGTTGCAGTCATTTGGCAAAAAAAAACAACAACACAACGCTCTGTCTGCTTTTTCTTTATTCAACCCATGAAAAATAAAAAAGGGACCTTATGTCTTATGTATGTGTGTGTGTATTTGTTTGTTGTGAGTTTGAATAAAGGAAGCTTTAGGATGAGGCTTGACAGCAAGACGGAGGCATAAGACCAAACCTTATGAATTTTTGTTTCTCGAATATATACTAATACAGGGAGCTTCAAAAGACCTCATTGAAAATCGGGGATATAAAATGCTATTTAAAATGGAAATAAACAATGTTTTGAGAAATGTAAAACAAAAATGGAATACATTGTCATTTTCTAGGTCACTTTTAAAATAAAAAGTATTTTCTGAAATTCAGATTTTTTTTTGCAAAAATGTCTTATAGTATAATTTTTATACTGACAACATAATTGGTTATGAAAATAGGTTTTTGATTTAAAAAAAAATCTTCCTCCTCCTCATCATCCTGACTTTAAGCAATTCTCAGGGATTGCGTTGCGGTGCTTTTATTTGCGTGGCTTGACTTGTTTGATTTCCAGATTTTTGGCGAGCGCTGACAGCTTTGATGTCTGGGAAAGTGTGGAATTGCGGCGAAATGAAAGCGGTTGAACACAGTCACTGGGGTGTACATCACTATCACAACCCTGTGAAGAAATCTGACTTTTCATGTTTCTTTACATGTTAAACGTGTCAACTCACTTGCTTCATCTCTGTCTCGCATACAGGTTTGCTGTAGCGTTCACTGATGCACTGAAAGAACAGGCTGAGGCGCTCCTGGTAAGAAATGTTGGGTTTACAGCTCCAGGTTCATAAGAATGCTGTTGTTAACATGCCAGAAAAAACTCTCTGCTAGTGTCAGGAACCCTATCATTTCACTTAATGTATATGAACTGCAGTTCTGAGTGCAGTGAAAAGTGCTTGAACACTTGGAAGTCAATATGAAATCATAATTGATAGTATTTTACCTTTTAATGTACAAGGTAGACTGTCCTGGTCTTACAACAAGGAATGGTGTGGTACTTTTTAGTACTTTTTTGTAAATGTTGTTATAAGAAAGATGTACACTACTGTTCAAAAGTTTTAGAAATTGATACTTTCAGCAAGGATGAATTAGATTGATCAAAAGTGACAAACATTTAAAAATAAATTAATTTTTCAAATAGATCCTGAAAAATGTATTGACATTAGTGCCAAATAGGGGTGTAATGGTTCTCTTTAAAAAAAACTGTTCTCCATAATGTTCGGCACGCACTTGCACCGCAGTTCATGTCATATCTGACGAAGCATACGCATCTATAATATGATTTGTTGAAAATAAGTAAAACAGACAGACAGAGTTAGGCAAATGTATGTTTCTGTCGATGGACATGCATTATGGCTTACTAAACTTCAATGCGAGTGCCGTATTCTCTGTATGAGCAGTCATTTAAAGGTGCTACAGAGGATGTTTTGTTTTATACGTTTTTGCAATATTACTTGAATCTGTCTTTACTAACTGATAAAAGACTATTTATTAGATGCACTGAAAGGAATAATATTAATATACATCATCTGTGCACGAGGTAGGGCCTTAAAAACATCAGCCAATCGATTACGCGATCATCGCGTAAACGATTGGCCCTCTGGCTTGTCAATCACTGCCATTACGTTCCTTTTGAGAGAAGTGCGCGCTCCAGTAACTTTCCACAGGCGCCGCATGCAATGTTTTTGTCAGGAGTAACAACTGCAGATTATGAGTTACCTGCGGTGAGTCCGACATAATGAATCCACTAACACGACACAGCGAATGCCGGTGGTAAACACTCGTGTTCCAATACTCGTGCACGAGTTTTGGGAGGCGTTCCCTCGAAATGAGCTGTGAAGGAGGGGGGTTGTTCTTACGCATGCGCTCATTTCAAAAACTCACTAACAGTCTTTGGTTTCTCAGTCGTTGAAAACATCCTCTGTAGCACCTTTAAGCTGTCATAACCCTGGTGTTGATAGCGAGCGTGCGCAGGTGAGACCTGAACAGCACGTTGCTATCTGTTTAAACTAAACTCATTTAAGCTTTGCCAGTTTAGACATCCGAGCACAAGACGCGAAAGAGAACTCGTGCTCATGCTGTGAGAAGATTTGTGCGCTCATCTGAAGCGCACGTGGAAGCGCGTGTACAGCATGCAAATACTGAGTTCTCTTTCAAGTCTTGCACTTGAACAAATTCACAAAAAAAAAAAAAAACTGTCAAAATGCCCGTTTTTGCAAGTGTCCTAGCAAACATAATGGGTTATGAGGTGAACTTAAACACTTGTTCAGTTCATTGTACTGATCTGTTCATTGTCTTAAAGGTCCCGTTCTCCGTGATCCCATGTTTCAAACTTTAGTTAGTGTGTAATGTTGTTGTTAGAGTATAAATAAAATCTGTAAAATTTTAAAGCTCAAAGTTCAATGCCAAGCGAGATATTTTATTTTTTATATAGATATTTTATTATTATATATAACAGAAATAGCCTACATCGAACGGCCAGTTTGGACTACATCCCTCTACTTCCTTCTTTAATGACGTCACTAAAACAGTTTTTTGACTAACCTTCGCCCACAGGAATACACAATAGTTGCGTTTGTAGAGTGTGTTTGTCGCCATGTCGTCGAAACGCTGTTATTTTCATCCCGCAGTCCAATCACCGGGTCTGATTCCGGCTCAAATTGATAGGGTAAAATTAAAGACATATTTACATTAACACTGAGCGCATGCATCTCCACGTTATGGTAAGAGGCGTGACCTTTCCGGGCAAGAGCGCTAAACTGCTGTCGAATCACAACACAGGAACCGCTGGCACAATCAGAACTCGTTACGTATTTCTGAAGGAGGGACTTCATAGAACAAGGAAGTCATCAGCCCGTTTTTATGACAGTGGAAACAGCGGTATACAGATAAGTAAATTATGTGAAAAATACTGTTTTTTTTACACGCGAAACATGAACACATGTTATATTGCACACTATAAACACAATCAAAGCTTCAAAAAAACACGAAAAACGGGACCTTTAAAGTGACAGCAGCCTAATATTCCTTCTGTCTGCATGTTTTTATTGTTAATCAAACAACAAAAGACAAGGAAATCACTCACTGCTCTTGACTTGATAGCTTTTGTAACTTAATTAATAATGATTAATCTTTATTTAATTTATACAGTGAAGATTATATGCAATGTTGTTTTACATTTGATTGCTTGACCTGAAAACTACCGTTAGATACCTGAAAAACCTAAAAGGTTTGCATTGTTGCTTGTACAGTAGTTTGATTATTTGTTCTAATTTTCTTTATTTTTATTTAACAGTAGTCCTTTTCCCTGAACATAGCAAATACAGAACCATACCGAAACCATGACCCTAAAACCGTGATTAAAAACCGAACCATGAGTAATTTGAACCGTTACACCCCTAGTGCCAAATCAACATATTAAAATGATTTCTGAAGGATCACGTGACAATAAAGACTGGCGTAATTGCTGAAAATTCAGCTTTGACATCACAGGAATAAATTAAATTTTGAAATGAAATAAAGTTATTTTAAATTGTAATAATTATAATACTGTTTTTACTGTTTTCCAAGACCCCAATCTTTTGAACAGTAGTAGTAGGGAAATGCCCTAATTAAGTTTGCCCATTGAAAGGATATTGAGTAAATGTAGAAACAAATATGTTAAATATGTGCTAGTGTTCATTTCTAATGGGATTCTAGAGGAGGGAAAAAATAAGAGAGACAACTACTGCGCTAGCTGATGCTATAAATACAACAGAAGGATTTAACGGCTACAAATGCAATATCCTGCTTTGCATCCTATAATAGCACAGCATTAAAATCACTATTTTCATCATGTTTTATCCTCAAATGAAACCCCAGACACACATGTGAAATGTCAAGGCAGACAGGATGTCTCTGTCTCTGTCACACACACACACACCAGGGGTCTCCCTCTCCCAGGAATGATAACATCCAGCCAATTTCCCCTCTGTCTGTGAAATTATCCAGCCATTTACATATTATTATTTTATTACCTTCCTTCTGCTATATTGTTTTTTTTTTTTTTTTTTTCCTCCATTTGTTTTGATTTGGGCGAATCATGGAGATGGATATTTTCTGCTATTACATTAGCCAAGGACATGTTTCGGGCATGAACTTTGAACACGAATAACTCTATTAGCATAAAAAGAGAAATTCGAATGGTTGACATTTAGTTTTATTGTCATCTGCAAGGCTTCCAGGGTCACAAAACCCTATAAAATATCAGGACATGTAAAAATTGTGTAGAAAAAAATGCTAATCTAATATAGTGAAAATAGAAAAAAAAAAATATTGTAATTGTTTACATTACTATTAACAATGAGCAATACATTCTTACTGCATTTATTAACTTTTTTTATTGATAGTTAAAATGTTCATGTCAGTTCACACTGCATTAACTAATGTTAACAGATACAACTTGCAAAATGTATTAGTACATTTTGAAATTAACATTTATTAAGATTAATAAATGCTGTAGAAGTATCATTCATCATTAGTTCATGTTAACTAATGTTAATAAATGAAACCTTATTGTAAAGTGTAATCATTTTTCTCTAAAATTTTTACACTTTATTTTGGTTTTATAGAAAATAATGTTATTATTATTATTATTATTATTATTATTATTTTTAGAAATCAGTAGTTAATGGAAATTAATTTGTCAGAAGGTTGGGAACCCTTATCGTACACTAATAATAATCTCCAGTAGGGGGCTAACATTTCTTTCTTGACCATTTTTTCCAGGTATGTGAGAGCAAGATCTATGTTCAGCCTCAAGGTAGAGTTTATTAATACTGCATGTTTTCTGATGGCATTACATTAAAGGTGTATGATATAATTTTTTTAAATGTCTGCATATGTTTTCAGGGATTGAGACCAAAGTGGCATTAAATTTCAGCTGGAGCGACTTCTTACACTGCACAGGTGCAACACCTTCACCAGTACTCCTCTCCCCTCCACTTAATAGCCTACATCATTAAATATACAATATACATATAGATAGAACAGTATTTAGATACATTTTCAGACACTGTTTGATTAATACCTTGACATGTGCATTCATCATCATCCCTCTCAAACGATCTGTGATAATTTTGAGAAGCAACAGACGTCACCCTATTACATATACATGTGGTGTTCAGGCCTCAACACACTTGAACTCAAATAGGCTCAAGAGCACTCAAACTTGTTTAGAGGCAACCTGAGTGCCTGCCAGGAGTGAAGAGGTTGTGCATTTGAGTGAGTCTATACATGCATAACATGCATAATTATTTGGAGATGTGACAACATGGTAAAGAAAGACAACTTTAGAAAGAACAAAGATGTATTTGTATTTATATTTTTGATATCTCTTACATTGTTTGCCTGTTTTGTGATTTAAACGATAGGTTCACCTTCAAATTAAAATAACCACAAGCCATCCTAGGTGCAATAATAACTAAATTCATGATATTTTTTAGTGATATTTGTGAATTGTCTTTTATGTTTCGTTACATGTTTAGCTGTTAAATGTGCTAAATCTGTTTATTACTTATCACAGAGACAAGAGAGGGCTATTTTCATTTTTAAACACTTGACTGTATAAGCATAAACACAACTTCATTCTTTATAAATCTCTCCAGTGTGTAATTATTTAGCCACGGAGCAAGCGTCAAACTTTAGAATCAAATGTAAACATCTAAATAAATACATATTCAAATGCAGCATGCAGAACATCTTTAGCATTTTGAGGGTTATAACTGTGTAAACTGTGTTTATCAAGGCAAGCGTTCGAGAATTAAAGGGGCGCATGCAAGTTACAGTTAAAAAAAGAATTAAAAAAAAAAAAAGTGTAAATCAGACACATTCAGGGGACACCTTATTTTTCACTTTTAAAAAAATTAGGGCACCTTTAACTTTTTTTTTTTTTTTTTTGTCCTCTTTTGACATTTTTATCCTTATTTCAAAATTATTGTCCTTATTTTTGTCCATTTTTTTCTTATTTCTTCCAGAGGTGGGGTAGGTTAGGCGGTTAAATGTATGGGCTTTTTCAGATCTTTCAATCTAGTGAAATAAGCTTGTGCTATTTACATACAGTATGAACGTGACCGGAGACAACAGAAATACGGAGAGCAGCAGCTTTCTGCTCTGATAGTCGTAAGACCACGATGAAGGCGGTGAGTGTGTGTGTGTGTGTGTGTTAGAAATCAGGAATGGTGAGAGAAAATTGTGCTTGGTACATTTTTCGTCTTCAGCCAGCAAACTACGTTTACACTATGAAAGCAATCCAATCAAATGCGTTTTCGACTACCTCTGGAAGTGGCCAAAAGTGGACAAGCTCAAATCGATTTAGGAAAATCAATTTAGGATTGATGAAAACGGTTCTCAATGTCCGGCTTGAACAAGGCCATAGATAGGATATACCTTTTAAAAATTTGTGTCTCTCCAAATTTTTTTGAAAAAAGTCTCTTATGCTTACCAAGGCAGCGTAATACAATAAAACAGTAATGTTGTGAAATATTATTACAATTTGAAGTAACTGTTTTCTATTTTAATATATTTAAAATGTGTTATGGCAAAACTCAATATTCAGCACCATCACTCCAGTCTTAAGTGTCACATGATCCTTCAGAAATCATTCTAATATGCTGATTTGCTGCTCAAGAAACATTTATTTTTTTTCAGGATTCTTTGATGAATAAAAAAGAACAGCATTTATTTTAAATAGAAATCTTTTGTAACATTATAAATATCTTTAGTGTCGCCTTTGATCAATTTATTGCATCCATGCTGAATAATTTAATTTCTTAAAAAACAAAAACAAAAAAAAAAACACTCCACTTACTGACTCCAAACTTTTGAACAGTAGTGCGTTCAATCAAATCAAACCAAATGGCTTTTTGTTTATTTATTAGACTGTGCAACCAAACAACCATGATATTCCACAAAAATATTTCACAAAAAAAGTGAAAAAGAAAAAAGTTGTTGTCAAAGTGGGTAGTTCTCAGAAAAACTGCTGTCTCATTTGTCTCAAATGCAACTTGATTTAATATTTTGTATGTAATGCAGTGACATTCAAGTGTGACTTAAAGTGTCCAAAAGTGTCCAAATACCTTTGGGGCTGCTGTATATCGGCCCATCACTAATGAAAAGACCCAATTCCTAGGAACATGCTGCTTTACGCTATAAAAAGCTAAATGTGCAAAGACTGGTTCTAGGCCCAGAATATCTAATCCATTCTCCTGAGCTCATTTGCTGGCATGTCGGAGTAATCTGCTCCAGTGCGCCTGCTGCTCCGCATTGAAGATTGATCTCTACATAAGCCCATGCTTGTTTGTGGAGACCCCTGGGGCTGGTGCCACCACTCTGAGATCAGTCGACACAAGCCTCAGCAGCTCTATCAAAGCAGGTGCTCTGACCTCCTACCACGTTGAGTGCATGCTGAAGTGGATGATGGGATAGCTGAGATGTCATCCCTGCATCACAACCAGGTTGGAGGTCTAGTTGTGTAGGAGTTTTTTTAGGTGGAGCGAGTTTTCACATGACAGAGAAGATCTGGGTGGTCCTCTGGGATTGTGCAGTATAGACCCCCTCATTGCACTGGTGATGATGAGAGTCACGCCTGCAGGGGCTCATGGGAAATGAGGTCCTGATGCAGAGATGATTTAGTGTTCTCAGGGATGTGAGTGGCAAGAGTGAAGTTTTGTTTCTTTTATTCTTCTGAGGCTTTGAGCTGTCTGGAGGTGTAAGTATTGCTGGAGGGATTGACGGTAGTGGGAAAACAGAATTCAGAGGAACTTCTCACTAGGTCATTGAGCTCCTCATGAGTCTCTGTGTTTTCTGCTACAAATCACATTTTCGCTGTGACATTTAATTTGAAATAGGTTAAAGTGCCTCTATTATGCTATTTTAAAGTTTCCTAATTTTGTGGAGATCTTCTACAGTAGATTTACCTGTATCCAAGGTAAAACAAAAAATAATAATAGGCTCCTTTCCCAGAGCCTACTTTGCTCTGATTGGACAGATGGCCCAGTCAGTTGTGATTGGTCGACCACTTACATTGCGTGTCAGAAATGAAACGCTGATCACCAGATCTGAATTTCAGCTCAGCAGGCTTCCTCAGTTCTTGTATACACAGTGATATTAACCGTAAGGATGGCATCAGTTTTACTGTATCAATTTGAGCCCTTGTCCTCATCCTTTGGAAGTGCATGCAAAGTGGATTTGCTTTTGCAGCACTGAAAACAGCGTCTTCTCGACATGTCGACAACATAAACCAAACTCTTTCAGACCTCAGCTACAGCTACAGTGTTTCAAGGTGGGTCAGAGTAGTTGTTTGTGAGCAGCCAGTGAAGACCATAGGATGGCATTATGCAGATTTGTTACAAACGTACATAGATTCGTGAAGGAAGTAAGCATTACTCACGACTCGTTTCAGGCTCTTCAGAATCATTATTTCTTTTGAAGAGATAACTCCATTTATCGGGCACTTTGATCTTTGAAATTTACATTCACAAACAGCTATATTATACACTACATGAAAAATAATATCCTACAAAGCATAATAGGGACACTGTAGTTGTTATTGGAAGCACTTTTTGAAGATGTTATGAAAGTATTAAGTTGCAGCCTTTGACTAATTATATACGTAGTTCACATTAAGGCTGTGCGATTAATTGAAATAAAATGAAATCTAAAATTGGTTGTTTAAATATATCCGCTGTGTGTTTCGGTGTGAAACATGGCACTGTGTTCTTTTACACGTGTACAGCTCATGAGCTGGTGTTTTCAGTGTTTTGGAGCAGTTCTCAGTAAATGCTGCTCCACATGAACTCTTTATATCTGCTCTGAGTTTGAGTTGTTTATAACGTGCATTTGGGAACGCAATGTGCCTTTCCATACTTGTAATGAGAAGAGCTTATAAAACTGATGTTACAAACAAAAAAGAGGCTTTAAGGCATCCCTGATGTTTTCCTTCAAAATAAAAGTTTGATTGTTTAAGATTTGAAGAAAAGATAAATTTTAGTACTGTAATTTTAGAGATGTACTATAAAATTAAATAATTATATAGGCCTATAGGCCTTGATCTTATTAAAACTGTAAGAGAAGTTTGTTAAAGTACGACACCTGGAAATGGCAAAAACT
This sequence comes from Megalobrama amblycephala, assembly GCF_018812025.1. Lineage (NCBI taxonomy): Eukaryota > Metazoa > Chordata > Actinopteri > Cypriniformes > Xenocyprididae > Megalobrama > Megalobrama amblycephala. The sequence continues at coordinate 30,403,976 of NC_063055.1, forward strand.
GCACAAAAATTGTAAAGGAAATTAAAAATGGCTGACTTTCTGTCGGGTTTAGGGTTTGGCTGTAGGGTATGAACTTATGTAGGTATTGGGATGTTACATGTGCCTACCAAGATTCATAGATGTACATGAAACTTAGTGCAAGGAGCACTTCTTTGAAACTTTGTAGGTGGCACTATCGAGCCATTTTGGCACTTAATTCTGAAATCCATATCAGAAAGGTAAGACTGTAAAAATGCTATGGTCAAAAACAGTTAATTTGTTTACAGAGTTTCCGTACTATATATGGTGAATGACTAATAGATCAAGCGGTACATTTAATGTAATTTTACGATAAAATAACATTAAATTTACAGTTTTTGTCATTGTATAAATTACAGTGAAAAACTGTAAATTGACATTCCCACAATTCCTTGCGTGACACTTCACATTTTATCTATTTTCGTTGAAATAACATTTCTTTTTAGTTTTTTTTTTTTCTAATCAGTTATGTATATTAGGGTTTTATGTTGCATCTAATGTTGTTAAATTGATGTTTACATGTACGTTTTTAAAATTTCATGTGTGTTACCATGATGGTGTTTAGTGTTTGTGTGAATGACACGGTGTGCACCTTTTATACATTAGTATTGTCCTTCTCAGCTTGTGGAAAAGCTGCTTGTGATGAGCTTTAATTCATCATGTGACTCTCATCACCACTGTGTTTGGTAGTTGTCAGTGCATTAAAAAGGTACAGTACAAAACAGATATTAGTACTTCAATAGGTTGGTAAATTAACATATCAGTTAATGGAATACAGGTTTATTTATTTTATTTTAGTTTAGTTATTATAGTTTATTTTACAGGTTTACTGTAAATATAATGTAATTGTTTTTACAGTGTGTAAGTTCAACAGAACTGTAATTATTAAAATATAACCCTTTAAATTATAGTTTTGTACTGTAAAATAGGCAGTAAACCAAGTGCTGTCTTGTAAGACCTAAAACGGCGCTACCATATATGTATGTATATATATATATATATATATATATATATATATATATATATATATATATATATATATATATATATATATATATATATATATATATATATTTATTTATTTATTTTTTTTTTTTTTTTTTACAAAGTTTCAAAAGTTTCATTTTGTAGTTGTTTTTAAGCCTTCAAAAATGTGATTTCATTTCAAAGAAGAAATGGAGCAATTTCAATAGAGTCCTCGCACCATCTGTGCTCAGGCCCTAAACATTATTGTTTTATAATCATATTGATATATAATAACAAATTCTTTGGCCACATTGTGTAACCCTGCAAACAAGCACAGCAAACCTTATTCTGGCCACTTAAAAAAGAATAATCATTTGCATTTCATTTCATTTGGCTTAATGTTTTCCATATACATATTTCCATAAACAAAATAAACTGATTAGTCAGATTACATTTTTGTAAGACTGTCTCTTTCTTTTTAAGTGGACTGATTAAGTGAACTACACTTTAACTATTAGTCTTATGCCATTATTCAAAAGTTGCTGCATACAGCTTTAAAAATGTTTCTGATTCCATTCTTGGATCAGTTTAGAATCTCTCCTCTTCAACTAGAGGCAGTGCATCTCACAAAAATCTTGAAATGCCATTAGCACTGCTTTTAACTCTAGGTTATGAAGCTGTTCTCCAGCACTGCTTTTAGGAGATGAACTCCAAATTGTGATGCCAAAGGTTTATGTCAAGTCAGTTTGAAACAGTCTGAAACAATGTGGTGCTAAAATGTTTAGCAATAATCAGCCAATTGTAACTGCCTTGATGCTTGCCTCATTAAATATACATGTGCTAGACATTCATGTTGTGTTTTGTCTCTATATCTGAGTGAAACTTGATGACATTTCTACAGATTTACAATCATTGTTATTAACCTCACAATTAGACTGTTAACCCAGGGTTCCCAAATGCTTAAATTTTATTTGATCATTTTAAGGCAGATAATTTTAAATGATGGCTTTTTTTAGAGGAAGAAAAAAACTCATTCAAACTCAACTTTTTTTTTTTTTTTTTTTTTTTAAGTGGTATGAATCACCCACTAAAAACATACACACCAACATTCATGTTAAAGTTGCTCTTTCTGATCAAAGGCAGGCTAGAAAAAAGAAAAAAAAAGACCTTTCTAAGACATGTACTGGGAAAAACATGTTGAGCACAACTATTGGTTTGTCCAAATCTGTTTCGGTGCAATGTGAAGATGAATATTCTCCTCCCTCTGGAGAGATGTGCTGCTTTTGCCTTTATTTGCCTTTAGTTTCCCCCCCCCCAACTTCAGTGACAGGCCTGTTTGTTTATATCCTCCTCTTTTTCTTTCATGTGAATGCTTAGATCTAAAACTGTAGAAAAGACACTTGTCTACCACTGCACTCACAGATATGGGCAAACCCACTAGGTTGTCTTTATTTTTTTAAGCCTTTGAGGTGTAATTCATCCTATACAGTAATTATATTTCCTTCTCAAGTTGTCAAAGCATTCTTAACTGATCCTACAGAGACACGGCAAAAAAATTGGCAATCTTGTCTATGGCTCAGCCTCTGCTTGAAGGCAGAAGAATGATAAAAGAATAGATAGACAGACCTTCCATATATCAGTCCATCCATCCATCAAGAGTCTACAAAATTGGACAGGAGTGATATGGATGGTGGCTCTTTAAAGTGAAGTGGAGGACATATTTCCCCTGCTTTCTTGTTTAAGGATGGCTGTAATCCGCCGTAAACCACTCCCGTGCACAAATCCTCTAACACTAGATTAGAGTACACGACCAAAGGCATTCGTGGACGCACTTCAAAGTTACTGTGGGAAAGAGTTTGCAAATTCACAGCTTGTTTGGAAATCTTTTAGACATCAGACATGTTGTTATATACAAAGAATCAATAAAAAGGACAGATTTAATACAATTATAGCTGTCATATGCAGTGTCCAAATTGGTATATGGGTAGTTAACATTAAACACAGAGACACTGATTTATAATAATGTTTTTATGACCACATATTAAGGGACAAATTAAATATTTATACAAATTAAATATTTAGGCAAAAACCTTTTAAAAATATAAATAATAATGATGATAAAATAATACATTTTTATATTTATTTTGAGATTCGTAGATATTAAGATATGTAGGTATTAAATATTAAGTCAAAGGAATTAATAAACCTGACAGCTTTATATTTAGGTCTTAATCAGTGTATCATTACTAGTTCATTTGAATTTGTCATCGCCAATGTAAGCCCTTTAAATATTTCATTTTCTTGTGTATTTAGAGTTTCTGGAATGTAGTGAAGCCTATTTTCCCTGCAGCCACATGGTGGAGTGAAGTATTTGCAGTCTCTGGCAGTGAAGGCTAATCTCACTGCTGAACTACTTTTAGAGTGGTTTTTAGTCATGCCGTTACTTTCTTTAGGTAAACATTTAAACTGTAGCAGAGCCTTTGAAATCAGACATCACACTTTATCTTCAGCTGTATGTGTTTGATCATCTGTTCACATTCAAATACTGTTGCAGTGACAGTGCCCTGTTTCAGGCTGACATGCATGCTCTTTTAGATCCATAATAAAGCATGTCGGTGCCTCTTGCGGATAAATGAATACACTTCAAAGCAGAAAAGATTAATTGATTCCAGGATTTCAGGATTCCAGTTTATTCTTCTCACTCATCTGCCCCTCATATGTCTGATCAGAATAGCAGTAATGGTGAGCTGTGCCGTACCTCGGCAGCCACTTACATGATGTTGGATGTGCCTCCGAACTCTCAGATGACACAAGATTATATGTTGTAATCAAGAACTAACCAACTTGAGAATAACTGCAGATTTACTTCAGATAAACTTCATTTATTATGTTGCATTTATGATTTATGCTGTTTATTTTGGCTTGCGTTTGTGTGTTTGTTTTGATGAACCTTTGATGAACCCTCTTTTTTTGAATGATTTATATCCGTTAGTTTAGATTTGGATTTGGATATTTGGAAATGTTTTACCCATGACGCATTATGAACTGACCCAAATCTTTAGTAGAGGTTCTCTGTTCATGATATACCCATCAACAGGATGAGATATCAAGTGCACTTTCATTTTTGAAAACCTTAAAACTACTTTAAGTCTGTTTTTGTCTTAAGTAACTTCTCCAAGAGTGAGATTAAACCCACAGCGAAGAGCTAAAACAGACATTGTGAAGTTTTTTGTGTCTTGTGAATAAGGAGATGTTTAAATGGAACAGCTCTACGGTGTTACATAGTGCTGCATTGCAGAGAACCACTTTGCAAAATATGAATGTTTGTTCTAAACTGTTGCCTCGTATTCAAAACTGAATAAACGTACTAACTTTTATACTATGTAATCAGTTATAAGCAGTGTTGGAGGTAATGCATTACTAGTAACACAAGGTATATAGCTAGATTACTTTTTCCAAGTAATGCATTACTTTTAAATTTACAAAGTTACTTTTTCAAATAAGTAATGCAAGTTACTTTGTTGTCCCATTTATTGACTGACAGCTGTCCCCATAATGAGAAACAAATTCCTTAAAGGGTTAGTTCCCCCAAAAATGAACCACAGACTGACGTACAGTGGTTCAGAGCATGTATCAAACTGCTAAAGTCACATGATTTTAATAAACAAGGCTTCATTACGTCATAAGTGTTTCGTAATGTTTGGAAATTTCAATGGTCCACGTGACTTTGGCAGTTTGATACACGCTCCGAACCACTTAACGTGTTAATTTTGTCATCATTTGCTATATACAGCAAACCATCAGATTGAATGCCGATACTCTCAACTGTATTTGGTATAAGGTAAATTTAGGTGTCTTTCCAAAAAAATGAAACCAAATACCAAATGATATAAGTATATATAATTCATAAATTATGCACACCACAGTACCCATGGAAAGAAAAATACAGAGAAAAAAAATAAAAATAAAACACAGTGTATAGTATGTGTACAGTGCAACAGCAAAGAGCTTTTTTACATTTTAGACAAGTTGCGAAACCGAACAGGACCACATGGAAATGCCAATAAACCCCTAAACCACCAACCTTCTTGACCTGACTGCATATAACTACTACAGTTCACTGATCAATTAAGAATTACTAAACACAGCAACATACATGACAAATCAAAACAATATCCTGAATGTGTGTGGAAATTACGTAAATGTACTGAAATGTGTCTTTGCATAAATACAGTGTGCGATCAGGGCACAGAGAGTGCACATACACGGTTTGTTTGCGCATCAATATAATAGACTCAAGTGTGCTTACTGTACAACTTCTGTATGTCACTGCAAACGTCTTTGCCTTGGTTGCAATCATCATCCATCAAAACTTTACTAGCGAGACGCTGGTTTGCTTTATCTGCCTGAGAGTTATAGTTTGCATATCATCTGGCCATACAGTGGTGGGATGTTTTGATGTTCTGTTCAGTCTGTATTTCACACAGTGTGGTTGAGAGCTTGCGTGTTACTGAAACAATCATAGATTATGACAGAGTTTGTGTCTTAAAGGGAAACACACTGCAATGATTAATGTGAGTAATATATTCTCTCTGCCATCTCTGATTAACCTGGTCTTTACAGTAACGCTGTTTTGGAGTGATTGTTTGAAAAAATTTGCTTATTGGATCATTGGACTGAAATCTTTTAGCGGCTTAAAATGAATTGGTCGCAAACAGTGAACTGTTGTATTCTGGTGCAGCTAATTTATTACAAAATAAGTAAAAATACAAAGTAACTTCTTGGAATCTTGGGAAACGGGGAAAAAAAAAAAAAAAAAAAAAACACTGATACATCCAACAAACTGAAAACACAAAAGTCCAAATAAAACAAGGACACAAAATACACAGAATCAGTATTCATATGAATTTCTTTGAATTTCAATTTAATTCTACTTCCTTGCATTTAAATTTGAAATGCAATTCTGCTTCCTGATTTCAAATTAAATTCAAATTTTCAAAATTCAATTCAGAAACAGGAAATAATCAGGCCCTAATAAAACATCTACTATAATATAATGAAATATTAACATTTTTATTTGGTGCTTGCCAAAAATGTATTACTATATTTAGTATACATGCTAAAATGAAGAGGGTCTGAAAGCTGAATTTTTCAAAATAAAAAAACAAATTAGAGAAACCATAGGTGTGAATGTTGACTACCCTTTTTTGAAAAAGCTTTATATACAGTAGGGTTATTGTGAGTCCACGTATAGCAGCTTATCCAGCTATGGGGTATATGAGGTGAAACCATCAATGTCTTTCACTTTCCAGGTAAAAATTCACTCAAAGCCCCTGTCCATGAGTTAAACCATTGTAAGCATGTACCCTTAGATCAGTCATCTAATCCCAGAGCTTTACCTCACATCACGTACCTTAATGACCTTCCCTTACTATGTTTAAGAGTAGAAACTGTCCTCGTACTGACCTCTGACCAGCTTTAGCCTTGCCGTAACTAACACCATTGATGAAAACTAAAGCTAAACTGATTCCAGATCAGAAATAGGGAGCAATTTCTGCTAAAAGCAACAATGCTCAACTTTAAGCTGCTTGTGTGTGGATTGTTTGTAGCCAAAAGCATAACACAGTTCATTTCATTTATCACTCTTGTCCTCAGGCAAACTGTGCTCTAGTGCTCAAAACAGACTACATAAAGCACTGTATGTATAAAGATATGGTTTCCAAAAGTTAGGTAGTGCTATAACCTAGAGGTTACAGCTAAAGAGCCTCAAATATGATGATCCCATTTTTTGAGGGAGAGACTGCTTAAAATTTCAGTATACAGTATTTTCATGTATAGAAACCTATTTATACTGTGTATGAAAAATAGTATGTGTAACTTTTGTTTGGTGACAGAAATTACAATTTGTTTTTTCTAAATTAAAGTATTTCTGCACTGTTAGTATTTGAAGAATTAGAAGAAAGTTTATAAGAAATGTTATTGTTCAAGCCTGCACTGAGTAAACGTCACACGTATGCACTCATGCATACACTAGCGCTCATATTTTTGTGGATAATCTGGAATTGTTGGGATTTAAACAAGGGATGATCTGGGGTAAAGCACAGATTTAGACTGAACATTCCCACAGATACCAGCTACTGACAAAACAGAGAGGACTGTGTCACATGTACATGGAGCATCATCATGAACATATAGGTGCCTTTGTGTTTTTTCAAGACTGTTAATCAATTTAAAAAAAAATAATAATTTAAATTAAATGAATAATTAATCAAATCATTCTGTTGCACTCCATGTATTTGAATTCAAAAACATTTCTTGTGTGAATGGTAGTTTTGCGAGGATAATTTGCTCCAATAGTAGGGAACTTCTGTAGCACATTTACATAATAATCAGGGGAATATATATATATAATTAAAAGAAGTTAATGTGTCAAATTGACGGCCTTAGTTTTTCCTAATCCTTCTCAAGAATTCTCAAGAATCAAGTGATTGTTCTATGGTCCAGATTTTCTGCATTCAACTAAATAATATACATAAAGATGGTTGTTATTCTTTGTGTATGCTGTGATCCATGCCATATATACATGACATACTTACTATTTATGTATGCCATATTGATAAAGTGCTCACATACTCTACTTTGAGCATGCAATCAGTTTTGCACTCATTGCTTCTCTGACATGTCTGTGACCTTGTTTGATGGATTAGCCTCATTATGGAGGTACAGCATGTATGCATTGATTTATGTCACATTACATTTCAGTGCTCAAAAATGCTTAAACATCTGATTCAGGATCAGCAGTTTCTCTCCACATGTAGTTAGGTGTTTCTCAAACTACGAGCACTTTTAACACTGTGGACTAGCATTCAGAGGTGGAAATGACATTTTAGGAATAAATTGCCAGACTCATTTATTCAGCCAAGGCTAGTTTCGTAGCATATGATTTTATGCATCTTAAACACACACAACTAAATAATAATTTCTGCATAATTTGACCAAATATAACTTAATTGGAAATGTATTTTTTGTTTATAAATCACTATTATAACTTTACACTTGGCGTAAGGCTTGGATGCAGCTGCTCGGCCATGGAAACCCGTTCCATGAACCTCTCTATGGACTGTTCTTGAGCTAATCTGAAGGCCACACGAAGTTTGGAGGTCTGTAGCTATTGACTCTGCAGAAAGTTGGCGACTTCTGCGCACTGTGCGCCTCAGCATGCGCTGACCCCGCTCTGTGATTTTACATAGCCTACCACTTCATGGCTGAGTTGCTGTTGTTCCCAATTGCTTATGATACCACTAACAGTTGACCGTGGAATATTTAGTAGTGAGGAAATTTCACGAATGGACTTATTGCACAGGTGGCAACCTATCACGGTACCACGCTTGAATTCACTGAGCTCCTGAGAGCGACCCATCCTTTCACAAATGTTTGTAGAAGCAGTCTGCACTCCTAGGTGCTTGATTTTATACACCTGTGGCCATGGAAGTGATTGGAACACCTGAATTCATTGATTTGTAGGGGTGACCCAATACTTTTGGCAATATAGTGTATATTTGCTCTTGTTACAACACAGATCCTGCAATATTAAAACAAGCCATTTTTGGAGCTTGATTTAAATAAATGCTGTTTATAATGAGGAGGACATTTCAAGCTGTGAAACTTGCAGGATGTTTTAATGGTACAAAGACCTCTAATATGTCAAAAGACCAATTTCATTTCTCATGGCATGACCCCTTTAATATTGAAAGTCATGTAACTCATGGGTAAAACAGTAAAATCTATACATAAGGCATTTGAAAAGTACCAAAAAAGTACCATTCTTTTTCTTGTGTTTTAGGTGTGCGTACCAAGCAAGTGGAAAATCTACATGTGTTTCTGCTGGTATGTGGACTCAGACGAGTTAAGGATCCTCTGTATCTTTTAGAAGCTTTTGAAGGTATTGCTTTTCTATAAAATCAGTACTCATTCTTCATGAAATATAAACTGTATCATTAGGATTCTTGTATTGTTTATAGACATGTGTGTTCAATCAAATTTGTTGATCTTCTCTCTTACAGAATGGCACAGTCAGAACCCTCTAGTGGTCCTCATCATCATTGGTCCAGTGGTAAGAAAGAAAGTGACTTTATTAAAACAAGTGTTTAGTTCAGGGTGATAACTAGTGGTCCACAGGCCAGATCCAGCTTGACAATTTGTTTTATATTATTTATTTTTTTTAACAACCCTTTGATTTTCATAAAATCCCTGCTCTTCAGCCACACATATTTGATGGCATCTTATGAAATCAAATGCACACTAATGTTCAAAAGTTTGGGGTCCGTAAGATTTTGTTTGTTTGTTTGTTTGTTTTTTGAAAACATGAATACTTAAAAAAAGAAAACTTCTATACCACAAGGATGCATTAAATTGATCAAAAGTGACATTTATAATGTTTCCAATGATTTCTATTTTTATTTTTTTTTTAAATGTCTTATTTTGAACTTTTGAAAATATTAAAGGGTTAGTTCACCCAAAAATTCTGTCATTTATTACTTACCCCCGCCGTTCCACACCCGTAATACCTTCGTTAATCTTCGGAAGACAAATTAAGACATTTTAGTTGAAATCCGATGGCTCCGTGAGGCCTACTTAGGGAGCAATGACACTTCCTCTCTCAAGATCCATTAATGTACTACAACACATCTAAATCAGTTCATGTGAGTACAGTGGTTCAATATTAATATTATAAAGCGACGAGAATATTTTTGGTGCGCCAAAAAACTAACGAATAAATGAATCACGTGACTTTGGCGTTCTGAACAGCAGATTCGACACACTGATTCATTTATGCACCGAAGCTTCCTGAAGCATTGGTTTGAAATTTGCCATCACTAAATAAGTTGTTATTTTGTTTTTTTGGCGCACCAAAAATATTCTTGTCACTTTATAATATTAATATTGAGCCACTGTACTCACATGAAACGATTTAAATATGTTTTTAGTACCTTTATGGATCTTGAGAGAGGAAATGTCATTGCTCCCTATGCAGGCCTCACGGAGCAATCGGATTTCAACTAAAATATCTTAATTTGTGTTCCAAAGATTAACGAAGGTCTTACGGGTGTGGAACGGCATGAGGGTAAGTAATAAATGACAGGATTTTCATTTTTGGGTGAACTAACCCTTTAAGCAGCACAACTGTTTTCATCATTGATTATAATAGGAAATGTTAATTAAGCACCAAATCAACATATTAGAATGATTTCTGAAATATCATGTGACACTGAAGACTGGAGTAATGGCTGCTGAAAATTCAGCTTTACCATCACTGGAAAAAATTACATTTTAAAATATATTAAAATAGAAAACGGTTATTTTAAAGCTGCTGTCCGCGTTTTTTGGCCCTCTAGCGGTTAATAAACAGAACTGCACGCGTCTTGCGGAGGAACATTCTAGCCGGAGCTACTTTTCTCTGTCTATGTCTATGGCGAGTCACGCAGTTACTGTGATACTCTGCGGCGAGACCTACCAGTCCGGTCTGAAATATTCAGAATATAAACACTTATTATAAGTGTACCATAATGATTCAGGATAAGACAAAAACACGGTTTGGAAAATGTATTCATGTTGTATATTCTCATTATATAATTTTTGTAAATTTTTAACACAAAAAAAGTTGCGGACTTGTAAAAATATTTCACAATATTCACAAGTTCACACTTACAAATAATTAGATAGGGTAAAAAGGTATGCATATTCGGCATGCTGTCCGGGGGAGAGCTCTGAGCTGTGAATTTGGCCCGAACCCAGAGTACTACCCCCATATCCCTGGCTGGGATAGGAACTAAGCAAAAATTAGGAGTCGGGTGGCAGATGTATGCAGAAAACTGATGAGGAACTGAGTTGGCAATGTGTATATAAAGGCCTCCCCTCCATGCTGATTGCATAGATCATTTGAACGTACTCCTCCTGAACTTTATTAATAAAACATAATTTACTGTTTAATTGCATTTTTTTATTAAATACATACAGCCTTCTTTTAAAAACCTTACCATTAAACATACCTTATATCCTTATATACCATTAACAACATATCTTACCGACCCAAAACTTTCGAACGGAAGTTTAGTTATGTCTTGTAGTACAAATGACCTATTACAAAAACGTTTTATTATGTAGCCTATGTTTGTTTGTTTTATTATTTTAGTATGTTTGATTATCGTGTTTACTCACCTGTTCAGTGACGTGTAGAGCTACTCTTCTTTGAAAACCTGTGGTTACTGAAAAATGTGTTTTAGTAACATTGCTACCTTTTTGTTTGCCCTTCACTAAATACATTGTGTACATTGTAGTAAATTCCCTAGATAATCTATTCCTCGAAAGAAACTAGCTGACAAGCCCTGGTCTAATTATTCCAGTTAACACCCATTCCTGCTGCCATCACCACAGGTAAAACTGTGAAACGGATCCACACGTGTTGTATATCCTCTCGTGACTACTTAACATCATCTTATACATCCTAACATCCTTTTCACAGAAGCTGTATCAGTTTTTGCGCATGTGAGCAACATGTTTCGGTAGATTCCAAGGTAGTGCTAATTGGATGTAGCAAAGATAACAACATTAGCGTGCATTAAGCTGGAATTATCAGAGGCATTTAGAGGCTCACTCGAGCTAGAGCAGTGGAATCATGGAAAGGATTGGGACTGTGGGGGACTAGCATAAGCTGTGGACTATTAGTAGGCCTGCAGTGCTATATGGTGCTAGGGGAGGCTTGTTAGCTGCTAGCAGCTAATGGCTAGCCTGTGGCAGGCCATCTGCCACTCCAGATTATGTGCCAAGCCTAGGTGCTGCCATTCCGCCAACCCCGTAGAGAGGTCACCCTCCCCCTCTGGGCAGAATCAAACTAGTCACAAACATGGTCAAATATTTTTAGAAATAAAGAGATTTTAAAAGATTGAAAAAAGGGAGGAGGAAACAAACAAGCCCAAGGCAAAAAAAAAAAAAAAATGTTTGCTTCCCTAAGTATGTCTGGGGAAAAGGTTAGAAGAGAAACAGGAACAGAGCAAGTCAACACAAGACCTTAAGCCCAAATTACTTCCTGTCTCAACCATGAAAGTTTTAATATAGAAATCTGACTGCATATGTTCTGCTTCATTTGGGATCAAGCACCAACAGTGTTTTCGCTCCACCATATTTGTATTCTTTTCTGGCTGTGTCTATGATGGCCCATGGAACCATATGGTAAAAAGTTGTGAAATTTGGCACACTGATTGGGCGGGGTCTAATGGTGTGTTCAAGGTGTTCTGTGAAGTTTGTATTTAAAAGTTGGGAAGTCATAATTACGATGTCAGGTGCATTCAGATAATTTTGGCCAGAGCAAGATGGCCATGTTCCAGCAAAAAATATAGCAGGCATGAAATGAAAAACTTCTCTAACAGTGAGTACAATTGAGTTCTCATGTTTTCTTGTGCTTGAATATTTAAATTTGCAAGGCTTAAATACACGTGTAAAGGATAAACTTTTGTGAAGATGCAACACTGGCTTCATCAGGACAGTTCCATCAATTGTCGTTCGAGCGCCATTTGTGCTGACAGTTCGTATTTGAGCCTTGCTGTATTTTGTAGAGATTTCAATTTGTGTTAGCAAGTATTTAATTATTTTACCCAGAGAAAAAGATTTACATTATGCAACTCCATGCCTTAGTTAATTAAAAAAACATTGGTTTGTTATATCTGCCTTTTTCTTGCTATAGCCGTTGGTTTTAAATTTATTAAAAAATCGGACGATAAATATTGGTATCTCTGCATCTCTATTTTTTATGTCAAAATGTCAATTGGACCTTCCACTGAAAATGTCAGCCTTCTTTCTGGTGATGTATAAAGGACTCCGATCCTTTAGTCTGCCCTATCTTTGCATGCTCACATTCATCAGCCTCCATTTTTTAATGGAACGCCACATCTCAAAGCCCAATAAATAACCGATATATAGAACCAATTTCCCGTCCTACATTTCTTCTCATTTTATTATTGGTTTCACTCAGATGTACTTCACACAATACAAAATAAAAAATCTATCACTACTTCCATTTCATCACGACTTTAACTCTACTTCGTCAAAACAAGAAAAAGAATGTGCATCATGTGTTTTTGCTTTTTGATGTGTTGTAAACTGAGTTGTTCATACTACACACATTCATACTATATTGAACATACTTTTCAATGGTCACAAAGTTCGTTCTTCTTCAAATGTATTGTCTTCTCAGACACTATGTGATTTCAAATGCAAACTCTGAAGTGTAGCTTGAAGTGTATTTTTATCAGAGTTATTGAAGTGACTTTTCTAGGGCTGACCCCTAATAGTCCACTAAATCGTAGTCGACATGAAGAGACTTAATTGACCAAATTTTAATTAGCTGGGTAGTCATAGAAAAAAAAACCAAAGGAAGTGGCAAAGTCCGGGTGTGCCTCATACGTCCTAAAAAGTGAAGCTGCGGGCTCTTTGATCGCCCCCCTGGAGGCTGGATGCAGTACAGGTCATAAACCCCGCCCGCTCAATGCAGACGAATGAGACTTAAGTCAAAACATAAAAATAAATTATGCTTCAAATAAAATTTTCCGAATGATGGTTTTGGTCATTTAAGGTAGTTGTTATCACGCTGATTTATATTCAATTGTTCGTTTTTGTGATAAGTTTGATTTTAGCTAGCAATTTGGTGCTATAGAAACGGGGCGTGTCGTTGTGACTCACAGTTGATTGACAGCTTCTCTGAGGACTGTCGGAGCTTCGAGGGGAGATTGAAGATAAATAAATAACTATTAATTTTCAATTCCTGTGTTATTTCACACCGACAAAATGAGCTGTTCAGCAGTAAACTGTCCTAAATGACCTACAGGAGCTGACGGATATCTGAGCTTTTCTCGGTAACGTTAAATGTGGGCTTCATAAGCTAATTAATAAACGTTATTAGTTAAGATAACACGCCTAACGTTAGCCATGACGGGAAAAAAAGCAGGTGATCGTTATCTGGCATTTATAATTATTTTTATGGGTATAAAATAATAATTAGCAGGATAAAACTAATGATAGCCTACTCTAATTAATTATAGAGCACTATACAATCAATCTCCTGTAACATTAGTTTAAACATTTTATTTAAAATGGCAGGACCATTTCTGACATTTTAGAGTTTCTAGAGGCATATTATATTGAGTTCATCTACTGAATTTGCTGTTTCAAAAATATCATTGCTCTAGAAACAGAATAGCCTATTATTTTATAGGTAGAATTTTAAATTACGTATAATTTATATAGCCTATTTAAAATACAGTACATCAATGATGACGCAGCTGTCTGGGCAGAAGTTTGATACCGCGACTCCGTCTCCGGGCTCCACTGATGAGTCTTTCTGCGCATGTCCTGGTTCCAAACTTTTTTATTTATTTTTTTTGACGTTTTTGCGTAACGTGTCAGCGCCCATAGGCGTCCGTTTTGGCTTCAGTTCAATACAATGGAAGGAAGCGGCGTCGCGTCGTCCATTTTTTTTTACAGTCTATGGCAAAGTCACGCAGTCCGCGATAGACAGAACATTAACATGGCTGGTCCATGTGGTAATTACAGTATGTCGAGTAGGAAATCCAAACCTTTGCCTACATTCACTTCAAATATGGCTTATCATTTGTAACATGTAAGTAGTAGTCTGCGTTATCCAATTTACATGCCCGCTTGCTCTAATGTTAACCTGGAAACCTGGATAAATGTGCCCTATTACTTGCCGCATATCCAAGTGTTCATGCAGAGATCACTTAAATTTTTTCCTGATAACAGCAAAAATAACATAAAATAGTCCAGCATTTTTGGTCAAACAAATAAGAGTAATTATATCATTCGTAACTGTAAAGGGTCTACTTTTTTATTTGGGTGCACTCACAATAACAACAAAACTCATTCTTTTATAAAATAAAGGAAACAATCAGGATACGCTTTCTGTGTCTCCGTGAACTACTGTCTGGAGCGTGTCACAAAAGTGAATTGAAACTCATACTCATTCAAGCATATATTTGCCTCACAGCCATATTCTATATGTCTATAGTCAGCTTGAAATGTCTATAATTAAATGAACCAATTTAATTATTCTCTGAATATGTTCTCCGTATGAAACATGCATGTCTCTCTATAGGCTAGATGGCGAGTCAGCATCATCAACTTCATCTTTGCAGTTGACACTGACTGAGAAAGCACTAGTTTAACAATAAATTATTAAAATGTTCAGTAAATCTCCTTGCTGTTTTTGCAGACACATTTATAATCATTGCTTTTGCCTGCGCGCAAGCTTTATGCACTTTAGTATCTCATTATTATGGTTTAGTATTTCTTTGTAAAGTAGAAGTTAGCAATGTTACATACCCTCTAGTCTTTAAGTAATTAAATTAATAAACGTGTGACTAGTCGACTATTCTCTTAAATGTGCGACTACTAGTCGACTAGAAAAATCTTAAGTCAAGAGCAACTCTTTTTTTTTTTCTATATCAAATGCCCTAGTTTTTTTATATATAAAATCATAAACTATAAAAGGAAATAAATGTTGTCAGAGGATCATACAATGACAATATTTGTCACTGCAGCTTTGTTCTTCCCATCTATAAATATTTTCTCTTTCCATCCATTGGAAAGACTTCACATAAAATTCTTGTCTGAAATTCTCTAAACAGCCAAACTTTTTGCACAATATGATCACCAAAATAAGTAAATAAATAAAACATTAACCAATTCCCACACGATTTGCTTGCATTCATATCCAGCGCCTGCCAACAGATCCTGTCTACTAAATCACGGTGGCTTCACTGCTCCTTCATTTCTTCCTGAACTTCAGTACCTTGAGTGTTTGAATGTGGCCTATTTCTGCAGCCACCCATCCTCGAGCCCCAGCGATTTCACCACAACAACGCGTTGCTTCCTTCTGCCACAAAGTGACTTTTGTTTTTGTGCTGTGATGTTTCTTTGAGATTCGCACATCAGGTGGAGACACATTTTCCTTTTTCTTGTCTATTTGCGTCTCCAGTGATGTTCAAAGGCTTTCTTGTTTGAGTGTGGTTGGCTCCGGGCAAACCGATGACACTGCCAGTTCTTTACATGTTCTTGTAAGCTGTGGTGTGTTTTTGTTTGATAAGAATATCTGGAGAGTGGTAAGACTCATTGTTTCTTTGGGGAGGCGGGGTTCATGTTGATGACATCAAATGGATCCCAGATGTCTTGTGTCTTTTCCACCTTCTTTTCGTTTGATGTGAAAATAATATTTAAAGCTGCATTCCTAAAACATGCTGAAACATGCCTCTTTAATTACTGTACCTGTTTGTAGCTGCTTCTCATTAACCACAACTAATACGTTTCATTCAAATTAGGTTTTATTGGTGCTATTTTATTGGTGGTTTCTCATTTCCAGTGAGTTTATTATTTTAAATGCGTGATTCAAAATGTTAACAAATATGCTAACTTTTTAATATATTATAGGCTCCCAATACTGATTTTCAGAGTCAGTGTTAGTGTAAGATAACCAATATTGAGAATATTTTTTATTTGTGATTTTTAAATCTTTTTAAACAAGTACAACAATGAAAAAATAATATGCATTAAGAGTATACAGTTCTGCCCTTAAGACTTTTGTTCATCATTGAAACAAATAAGCATAATTTTAATTTAAATTAGAGATTTCTGTTCCTCCATTGACAGTCACTGCAACTACAATTTTGTCGCTTCAAAAAGTGATCGTAAAACTAATCCATATGAAATAGAAACATTGCAAACATATTTTTCATATATCTTTAAGGATCTTTGATAGGGATTTGTTCTTGTGTCATCTAAAATCTAATATAAAGATCATTTAATAGCTTGATTCTTTGCTTGACCTTATATACTGTGCTCCTTTGGGGAACGATTAAACAGCATCTCCTGTGGGAAGGACTGATCACACGGTTTGCTCTTAGCGAGGAGCTTTAGTTGAAGCAATAATCTCTAATTTTGCTATCACTATTGGATTCAAATGTGCATCAAATATCACATTTCACTTAGAAATAATGAATAGGCAGATAGTGGAATCAAAACAAACAGGATTTGTAGAGAGGCTGTGCCACGCTCACACGCACATTTCATCTTTGACCCAAATTGCATGTGCTTCGGCTGCTGCAGCCTCCCTGGCCAGCTAATACACGCAAAGCCTTCATCATAATGAATCAGATTGAACAACAACCCCGCCCTGACCCTAATCTCTGGAAATCTTTGGGATTTTCAAATGCGTTTTTTTTTTTTTTTCTCCCCAGGACAACTGGCCATGTAGGAAATTATGATCAGTATGAAGCGTTGTCTTGTCCACAGGCCATGATTTGGTATTATTGACAGGATTTTACAGACAGGAAAAGAGAGCAAGAGGGAAAAAACAGCAACATGGGATTTGTGCTCTTTATTGCTTATAAGCAAAGATAAGCCATAGGAACTTCTGCATAATAACGAAAAGACATTCATCCCATTTCTCATCACAATGTGACCTTAAGTCACTTTTTATGTTGCTTCTACGCACATGTATCTTGTGTGAAAAAAATGTGAACTAAAACTTAGTCACAATGTTGCTACAATTTTAGGACCGCTTTCGGTTTTATGACCAATAGGCTACCGATACATATTGGGTTTTTTTGGTTGTTTTTTGTTGTGTTTTTAGGTATTTTAATTTTTAACAGTAATAAAAACGAATAATAAAATAATATTATTCTAGATCTTGAGCAAAAATTGATGCACCTCATAATATTTATTTCCATCGAGAGATGCATCATTTTTTGCTCAAGATCTTGTATTGACAATGCAAGAGGTGAACACTCTGTAAAGTCTCCTCCAGCACGTCCCAAAGACTTACACTGAGGTTAAGGTCAGTGCCAATTTATGTGTAAAAATGATTCTTCATGCTCCCTCCCAACAATTCTTCCACAGTTTGAGCCTGATGAATCTTGACATTGTCATCCTGGAATATGGCCATGATACATCTTAATAAAACATATAACATATAACATGCTAGAAAAATAATAATCCCTGTAATAATGATCCATCCATATATTTTATTTTATTTTATTTTATTTTATTTTATTTTATTTTATTTTATTTTATTTTATTTTATTTTATTTTATTGTTTTCTGATGTATCATGTGACAGTGACACCAAAGACTGGAGTAATGGCTGCTGAAAATTTAGCTTTGACATCACAAAAATCAATATTACCATTTTTACTGTATTTCACATTTTTTATGTTTTTACTGTATTTTTTACCAAATAAATGCAGCTTTGGTGAGCATAAGATACTTCTTAAAAAAAAAAAAAAAAAAAAAAAAAAAAATCCAAACTTTTTACTTAACTTTTGATTATTTCTAGTCTATTTTTATTCAAAACCAAATATTCATGAAGAACTATTCTTTTGTGTGATATTGCTTGGAGACCTTTTTGTTTTCTATTTTGTTTTATTTAAAGTTGAATGACATTTCAAATAATTTCTTTGTAAATATTCCGTAAACCTTGCCAAATAAACTAGTATTTAGTGCATTAGGGTGAATATTTTTCTGTGTAAATGTATTTTATTAAATATGTGATATTTCATTTTAGATAGATCCAGTGTTTACCGCAGAGGTTGAGGAGAGTGTCAAGAGGTAAATATCATCTCACATCTTCATCCTCTTTCCTTGATCTGCTCTTTTTTTTTACTTTCGTCTCCCTCCTTCAGTCTTTGGTACTTGATCTTTAAAGTCTCAGTTTCTTATTATTGGCACTAAAGACCCACACATATGCACATTCATCTGCTTTTTTCAATGTATCATTAATCTTTCCAGTATGTTTGTGTTTAAATTCCCTTTTTTTATAAGGAATAATTTTTCAAAAATAATGAAATGCCCTCATTGTAAACTGTTCCTGGATGTTTTGAAATATATTCATGATGTTGTGTGTGTGTAGATCTGTTGGAGTGTTTCTGGCGGCTGACTTGAGTCAGGAGGAGCTGCATGCTGCCATGCAGAAATCATTTGCCCTGGTCAACTCGTCTCTTTCAGAGGGAATGTCTGCTGCCATCTTAGAGGTTTGTCAGGGAGAGCTAATTTAATAAAATTTGTTATATAACAAATTATGGAAATCTGAGTGAAATGTCAATATTAACTATAATAACTTTAATATGAATGTTGATATTAATATTAATAGTAATCTGAAGATTGTACAAAGTAACATGTATCTTGAGCAACACTGTGACAGTGAATTGTACATAGCAGTACATACTACACACCGGTATAAACATAAGCCGAGTGGTTTTAAGAGCGAATGGTTTCTACTGGAGCTTGGTTCAACACAACACAATTACAAACCGTTCTTGGCCTGAAATTCTCAGCACCATTAGCTAACCGCGCTGAACCGTGCTGGTAGAATGAGTGTAGTGCCGGCAGCACTTAGGATTGGTCATATGTCTATTACCTGGCTACCTCTCCACAGTGGAAAATGAAACCATTTCTGTAAAGGCTGGGCCGGATCGACATGGAATAGAATGGTTAAGCAACAAGAATGGTTTAGCTTTGTAATGATTTGGCTATAGGTATCCATGGATACAGTATGCATCAATATATGTCACATAACGCACAATGTGTCATCGTTTTCGCAGGACCGCTTTTTGTAGTCTCAGTGTGGACAGAAGGCCAAAATGTATAGAAAAATGTATCCAGATTAGTGTAGATGTATCCTTTGTTCAAGTGAAACATGTCTGAAACAATCATTATTTTTGCTATTCATTTTATCTGATTGCTAGTGCAGGAATCATTTCTAGCGGCTTTGAAACTGTGTTTGTTTTGCCCGTTATTAGATAGGATATTATGACCACAATATCATTATGGGGATCTAGTTAATCTGTGTTCAAACTGACAGATTAGTTCAGCCCACAGTGGGATTAATGTGTTAAGTAGCTGTTATCATATTTTCCTCAATAGTTCCATATCTTTTCAGTATCCCATATGTGAACAAGCCTAGTTTGAAATGGCCAATGTGTCTACAGAGAATTGAAGTGAAAAAGGTTGTTGCCATTTACAAAAATGCATTCACAATGCTTTTCCTTTTAAATTGTTACAATCAGCTAGCCCATAATGCTTGATTGCTATCTTACAGTGAATGTTCCTGGAGCTGAAATGACACTCACAATGTCACAGTAATATTTTCAGTGAGCACATATACTGATGGACTACCTTGAATGCTCTTAAGTCACTTCGGATAAAAGCACCTGGAAAATGAATAAATGTAAATGCATTGTGCACAAGGCCAAACAGAGTTAATGTATTGCAATCTGTTGTATTTTAGGCAATGGATTTAGGTTTGCCTGTTTTAGCGAGGGATATTCCTGGAAATGCTGCCATAGTTGAGCATAAGGTCACAGGACTGCTGTACTCAAGCCCTCAGGTAAGATTTACAAAGGTTTGGATTATTATGCAGAGTTTATTTTTAATCAAATGAAATCATATCACAGTGTTTTTCATCCACATGTCTTTACTCCATGTTAGGAGTTAATCGCAAATAGCAAAAAATAATGAAAAAAGAATGCGATTGTGCAAGATCACAGTGAAATCCGATGCATTTAAGGTTTCTCTTTTGGGTTAGTTCATGATAAAAAGAACATTCTGTTATCATTTACTCACCCTCTTGTTGTTACAAATACTTTCTGTCGTAGACCATAAAAGGAGTTATCAAAATGTTCACACTACTCTTTTCCATAGAATGAAAGTGATTGTGATAAAAGTATTCATAAGTAATCTATATGACATATTCCAAGTCTTCTGAAGACATATGATAGGTTAAAGGGATAGTTCACCCTAAAATAAGAATGGTTACTTTGGTGTTGTTCTAATGCCATATGTCCTCCTTTCTTTTATGGTTCACAAAAGATGTTCCAGACATTTAAATACACATAAGTACTAGCAGAAAATACATTTAAAGTTTGTTTAATACACATTGTTGTCTATGGAAACGGCAATAATAGTCCTTTTTTAATTATAATTTGACTACGTGTTTTATTCATATCAGATACAATATTGTATAGGTAACTATATAATTTACTCTATTGTTCTCCATCTTCATCCGTCACTTACTTACATGTATTTCAGAGAAGTGGGTGAATTTACTTGATGTAAATCTGACTGATCCGATTCTCTGAATTGCGGCACAAACTAACATGGCGGTGCCCTGTTGTGTATATTGATCAAATAACATGATCATTTTAAAGGTTTTTAAACAATAAAACACATTCACTTACACATATTTGAGAATAGAAATGTCAGATAGTTCATGAGATAGTTTGCGAATATTTTAAATAAAAAAAGGAAAAGCGAATTCAAAGCGATACATCTGTCATACAGCACCATTGTGGCTATAGTGTGTCACGTGAGAAGCTTGACGCATTGCCATGTAAATAATAAGGCTATACATTCTAAAATAATAGTCACCTGAAAAACTCACACAGCTAGAATATTTTAAACTTGCGTGTGAAAGGGTTAAATAAAACATTACGTTTCGGTTTGTTTTCACTAAACCCTATGGTATGGTATGGTACGGTGAAAAACAAACTAAATTTCAGTCTGTTAGTCACATACAGCTTTTATATGACTTGGAATATATGAAAAGAAAGTTGTATAGGTTTGGAATGATATGAGGGCGAGTGAATGTTTGTAATTATTAATGAATTTTCATCTTGTAATGCTATGACTTTATAGTCTTTATTCATGTTTTTCAAAATATTAATACTTTAATCTTGTAATGTTACTTTATTCTTGGAATCTTTTTTGTCACTAAAACGCTGCTGTAAAAGAGTCATATTGACTTCCTCTTGTTAGCGCCGTGTCTATCTGCTGGTGACTAAGCTTAAACCTGTTTTGGGTCTTTAGGGGGAACAGACAGACTTAGCGTTCATTGTACCGCCGTGCTAAACGGCTGAGAGGAGCCCAAGGCAGCTTAAAAGTTCAAAGGGCAAAACTTCTATCCCTAAACCAATCTGCTCCTCTGAGCAATTTCCAACCATCCATTTATCATGCTTATCTCAAATGTATTAAAAGCAATAGCGGATCTGAAAATCTCATGCCTCTGGAGAAGCACACTAAATTGTATATACACAAAGCATTGATGTTTGTTTGCAAGTCAGCTTGATTGTGACCATGTGCCCCTCTTTACATTTGTGACCTATGCTAAGCTTTATCGCCTAGATCAAAGAGCTGTTCCATGACAAAGTGCAAGCTTCTCTTCTTCTCATTAGACTCTTAATGACTAGGTCAGTGTGCTACAGTTCAAACCACCTGCTTTGTGATTTGCATGATGCCATTTGGAGGATTAAATGCATTACTATAGTGGTGAAATGCACTTACTGTTGTCCCACAGTGATAGAAACCAGAGAACGCCTGGCTCGCAGTCTCCACTGGACTCTAGAGCAGTGGCGTGTTCTCTGTAGTGACGAATCACGCTTCTCTGTCTGGCAGTCCAATGGACGAGTCTTGGTTTGGCGGTTGTCAGGAGAACGGTACTTGCCTGACTGCATTGTGCCAAGTGTAAAGTTAGGTGGAGGGGGATTATAGTGTGGGGTTGTTTTTCAGGGGTTGGGCTTGGCCCCTTAGTTCCAGTGAAAGGAACTCTTAATGCTTCAGTATACCAAGACATTTTGAACAATTTAATGCTCCCAACGTGGGAACTGTTCCAACATGACTGCACACCAGTGCACAAAGCAAGGTCCATAAAGACATGGATGAGTGAGTTTGGTGTGGAGGAATTTGACTGGCCTGCACAGAGTCCTGACTTCAACACATTAGATCACCTTTGGGATGAATTAGAGCGGAGACTGTGAGCCAGGCCTTCTCGCCAACATCACTGCCTGACCTCACAAATGCACTTCTAAGAATGGTCAAAAATTGCCAGAAACACACTCCTAAACCTTGTGGAAAGCCTTCCCAGAAGAGTTGAAGCCGTTATAGCTGCAAAGGGTGGGCCAACTCCATATTAAACCCTACGGATTAGGAATGGGATGTCATTAAAGTTCAGGCAGGCATCCCAAAACTTTTGGCAATATAGTGTATTTAAAAAATAATAATAATTTATTCCTGTGATGGCAAAGCGGAATTTTCAGCACGATTACTCCAGTCTTCAGTGTCTCATGATCCTTCAGAAATCATTCTAATATGCTGATTTGCTTTTTATGAAATATTTCTTTTTATTATCAGTGTTGAAAACTCTGAGTTGTGATGCTTAATATTTTTGTCCATTTTTTTGTCCATGCCCATTTTTTCAGGATACTTTGAATATAAAGTTCTAAAGAACAGCATTTATTTGAAATAGACATTTTTGGTGATATTGTTGGTAATATGTCTTTACTGTAACTTTTGATCAGTTTAACACAACCCTTGCTGAATAAAAGTTTTAATTTCTTTAAACAAAAAATACTTACTCTGATAATGCATATTTAAACTGTTATATACTCTCTTAGGGCTTGTTTGGATTTTATTTTTTATTTTTTTTTAAACCTGTCTGACTTTTTGTCCAAAGAGGGGAAAAAAACACATATGCAGAACACACATTTTCCAACAAAGATATAATGTATTTGGAGTTATATGATGTCTCCTCCCACTCTACAAGTCAATGCACTAACTGCAAAAATTAAAGTAATAATTAAATTTTTGGTGACTAGAAAAATGCAGCACCAGTGATGACTTGGGCCCTTCAGTCCACAGTAAGCAGGGTCATGCTGCTGTGACTTCACCCTTGCAGGCTCACTATTGGCTGATTCGGAGGTTGAAGGTGGCTATTTTGGGTTGACATCATTGTAGTCCTTAGTTCACAAAACTAAAGTGACAATTCAGTTAGTCGGTCTTAGATTTTGCTGAAAGTTACTTTTAGATTTTTTATAAAAGTCTCCTGCTCTTTGACAAGTGCTGCTTTTTACTTTTTTTTTTTTTTTTTTTTTTTTGACACTTAAGTCAAAGATTAATACTAAGATTATTCTTAAGAGCATTAGAGAAGTTTAATACATATGGGCCCAGGTTACAAAATCTGCCAAAATTTCTTGTCACTTTAAATAAGCCTAGAAGCATTCTTCCGCTGTGATTTCTTAGTGCCAAAGATTTGTTTAACCATGTGCAGCAAGAGTCACATCTGTCCGCTGTGCTAAGCCTTGACCTCTGCCTTAGTAAGTAGATAAATGAGAGGTTCAACACTGGACTATATATTGTGGAAGTCTCGTTGAGTCTTAAAAGATTTCTGATGATTAGTTAGGTGCTTCCCTACACCAACAATGTCAGAAAAGATCTAGTTCTCTGCATGCATTAAATTAATCAAAAGTGACCGTAAAGACATTTAGAATGTTACAAATGATTTCAATTTGAAATAAATGCTGTTTTTTAACTTTCTATTCATCAAAGAATCCAAAAAAACAAACGAACCAAAAAAGTATAACAAATCTACAAAAATATTGAGCAGCACAACTGTTATCAACATAATAATGTTACTTGAAATCAGTATATTGGAATGTTTTCTGAAGGATCATGTGACACTGAAGACTGGAGTAATGATGCTGAAAATTTGCCTGCTTTACCATTATAGCAATATATTAAAAAATTTAATTTAAACTATTTTTTAAGTATTTTTGATCAAATACATGCAGCCTTGGTGAGCATAAAAGACTTCTTTCAAAAAAGAAAGGTAACAATGATCAACTGACTCCAATATCCTATATAGTACATGTTTATACGAAATAACTTGACTCGATATACACCCAAACTTAAGTTGCCCTTCTAAAGAGCCCAGGCACTTCCCACCAGGCCATATCTCTGTCAAATGCACTGATTTACACTCTGGTTTCATCATGGTGTTGTGTCAAAGGCAGAGGCCTCATGTTGTGGCCGACTCTTTTATATGACACAAAAAAAATGTTTCCCTTTTCCTCGTGGCTTCTGTTACCCAGCTGAGCTGAAAGAGAGGTTTATAAGCTGCCTATCCTTTCAGAGTAAAGCCAACATGAGTCTCCCATGATACCCATGGATAAGAGTAAATAGCAGGGGTCACTGGAAGCTGAAGGTGTTTTAAGTCAGGTTGAAAGGCAAAGTTGCAACATGGGCAGTTGACAATGAGTAATTTCAATGTTCTCAAAGAATAAGACTTATATTTTTATAATTTGGACAGACAACAGTTTTGTCCATAAATATATATAAATATGTTCCTCATTTATTGCTTTTTTTGCTAAGCAAGGCTGCATTTATTTTATTAAAAATACATTAAAATCTGTAATATTATGAAATATTATTTCAACTTAAAAGGTTTCTGTTTTACCTATAATGCCAGAGTTGAATTTTCAGCATCATTACTCCAGTCTTCAGTGTCACATGATTCATCAGAAATCACTCTAATATGCTGATTTGGTGCACAAAAACAATATTTTCTTATAATAACTTATTATTAATTTGTGATTTTTGTTGTTGTTGTTGTTGTTGTCAGAATTCTTTAATGACTAAACATAAGAACAGCATTCATTTGAAATATTTTCAAAACACTTTACTGTCACTTTTGATCAATTTAATGCATCCATGCTGAATAAAAGTATTGATGTCAAAAAAAAAAAAAAATCTTGCTGAACCCAAACGTCCTCATAATACAAATCACTATAAACATACTAAACATTTTTATTATTTTTTTATTTTATTTTATTTATTTATTTTTTACTAAAAATGTAAAAATATAGAAAGTTTTCTGTGATGGGTAGGTTTAGGGGTTGGGGCTAGAAAATGACATTAGCTCAGTATAAAACAATTATGCCTATGGAATGTCATCATAATGATAGCTGTAGCAATGTGTGTGTGTGTATGTATCATCAAATAAACTTAATTTTATGGATTTTCATGGATGACAAAAGTTTTAAATTCTTTGTTTAAGTCCAGTGTAAATCCCCAAAAAAACAGCCATGGCATCTGAACCCTTCACAAGAATTTTAATGTTCTTGTTTTCGCAGGAATTTGTAAGCATGTCCAGAAAACTTCTGAATGACCGTGAGCTCCAGGAAAGACTGGTGAGAAATGGAAAGAATTACATTACAACATGCCACAACTCAATGAAGGAGAGAATAACCTATCAGAAGCTAGTGGAGACTCTTCATTGACAGTATGATGGGATTGTCTCAGGTCTTTAAGAACTTTTAAAAAGGTGAGGGCTTTGTGCCATATCTAGAGCTTTGGAGTCTGTATTTTTATATTTCAGTTGAAATGGAAGCCTCTCCCATGACTGTAGGATATTTTTTTCTGGAATAGGATAAACCAGAAAATATTGTATGTATATTTATAGGAAATGTCGACTTCTTATGTTTCATTAAGTATTAAAAGGACACACATTTTAATATACTTGGGGCATAAATTGAAATTTATGAGGTCTTGGAACAAGGACTGGTGATGGATCTGGCAGTTTTTTTATTTTTAAATCATGCACTCTTGCTGTGCGCACAGACAGCTATGTTTGCAGGGTGTTTGCGTTCTTCTTTTGTTGTATCGTGATGCAGTGCCAGTGTTTCTACAGTTTCTACAGTTTTCAGTGCTTGTTACTACAGTTTTCTGGGCTAAAAGATCTGCTGACATTATTTTGCTAGCAAGAAAGAGTCCTTCTCTTAAGAGGATCTCAGCTTAAATTAAACAGACAGCTTGCATTCATGTGCGCATATGTGATAGGAAGGGACAGACTAGACATATGACAAACTAAACATGGCTAAAATTTACTATACTTGATTTCTCTAAACAAAAGTAAAGGGAATATAATTTTCCAGAGGCTTGTGGGAGATCCACTAAAATAGATCCATCCAGCTTGTTCTGGCACAAATTATGCACTGCTTTTAACTGTAGTAAACATTGAAACTTTTAAATTGTCAAGGCCTAAGATTTGCAGGCTAAAGAAACTCCAGAGACAGTTTTCTGTCAGTCATAAACTGCCAAACTGATACATCTCTAAAGCTCGAATGAATAACAGTGATGTTTTATTTACAATAAATAAAACAATTGTTCTGATGGGCACATTTTACTCTTGGTAGGATTTTTAATTTATTCATGAAAGTATCTTACGGTTTGTGTTTGAAGGGTTTGCTAAACATAAAATATTTATTGTGTAACTAAGACTGTATGTTTCATATCTTAATCCATGACATTGTATGATTGTATCTACATTTACAAATTTCATATATAGCACAATAAAATGAAATAAAAAAAATTTTATACAAATATCTGTTGATTTTCTGTTCAGCTATAGGAATAACTTACAGAACTGGTCAAATGTTTGGACACATTACTATTTTTTTTTTATGTTTTTGAAAGAAGTCTCTTTTGCTCATCGAGGCTGCATTTATTTGATCAAAAATACAGAAATAAAACAGTAAAAGTGTGAAATATTATTACTATTTAAAATAATGTTTTCCTGTTTTAATGTACTTTAAAATAAAATTTATTTTTTGTGATGCAAAGATGAATTTTCATCAGCCATTACTCCAGTCTTCAGTGTCACATGATCCTTCAGAAATCATTCTAATATGCTGATTTAATATCAATGTTGGAGTTGTGCTGCTTAATATAATATATATATATATATATATATATATATATATATATATATATATTATATTCTAACCTGTGATATCTTTTAGGAGAAGTTAAAAAAGAACAGCCTTTATAGAAATCCTTTAATATAAATATTAAATAATGTTTATATTTTAATATTGTTAAAATCTAACAATATAGTAGGCTACACTACCATTCAAAAGTTTGGGGTCAGGTTTTTTTTTTTTTTTTTTCGTTGAAAGAAATTAATACTTTTATTCACCAAGGATTTGATGATTAAGTGACAGTAAAGACTTTGAAGACTATTGTTAGTAAAGATTTCTATTTTGAATAAATGCTGTTCTTTTTAACTATTTATTCATCAACGGATCCTGAAAAAAAGTAACACAAGTTCCAAAAAAATATTAAGGACCACAACTGTTTCCAATATTGATAATAACCGAGTATCAAATCAGCATATTAGAATGATTTCTGAAGAATGAAGACTGGAGTAATGGCTGATGAAAATTCAGCAAATAAATTATATTTTAAAGTATATTAAAATAGAAAACCATTATTTTAAATTGTAATATTTCACAATATTTCTGTTTTTTATTACTGCAGGCTTGATGAGCATAAGAGACTTCTTTCAAAAACATTAAAAATAGTAATGTGTCCAAACTATTGACAAGTATTGTACATTAGTGGTGCTCTGGACATGTTTGGCCTGTGTGGGGTCAAATCAAACTTTGTGGTGGTGTGGAGTTTTTATTATGACCACAATTTTCATTTAGCTTCACATCTGGATTTATCACAAATGTTTTTACCAGTATTAAAGCCTACAAACGCTACCATATATTTAAGTATCAAAAGATCATGGATTACAAAAGATAAAAACTACCATTCATTTATAATGAAATGAAATTGTTTCTATTTCTTATCATAGCAGCAAGCACTGAACACGTGGCTTTATCATGTGGCTTTTTAATGGAAAATGAAACAATTGACTGTACATACAAATGCAGGGTGGTAAAATATCTTCAAACAAAGTGAACTTTTATCTATACAATAATCACATGCAATTTTGTATAAAAAATGGATGCAGAGTAACAAACAAAGAGAAAATAGTGACTCAGTGTTTGGCTCTAGACAAAGATCAACAACTTATCTTAAATCTTTAAATTTTCCAGTGAAAACCCATTAAAGAATTAAAAAAAAAACTAATAAATAAATAATAATGAATAATAATAGCAAGAGTGTGTTTTCTCCCTTTTACAATGATCAGTCACTGAGGCAGAAGTCTTTTAAGTCACACCTTGGCCATATGAAAGCCGTGAAACTGTACTGGTTATCTTGACCATAATCCAGTGTAGCCAGACCAACAGAACAACTTTCCCAAAGAAAGAAGGCATTTGGGTGATTGTATAGAGCAGGGATGGGCAACTTTGGACCATGAGGTCCATTATCCTGCAGAGTTTAGCTCCAACCCTAATCAAACACACTTGAAAAGTCTAACCGAAAGCTTTAGAAAAACTTTAAAATTACAGGCAGGTGGGTTTTATTAGAGTTAGGACAGTGGACCTTGAGGGCCAGAGTTGCCAACCCCTGTAATAGAGATATGCACTGTGGGTGCATAAATCAGGCTGCATGTGAGCCCACGATCATATTTGTTGCAAAGACTCAGCAGCTGACACCTCAGGTGTCATACAATTGTCCTCCTTTCCCACCCAGTTAATGCCATGTCCATTCTCTTGTGGTAGAGTTTGGGGAGAAGTTTGTCGATCCAAGGATGTGAAGGTGGTGAACTGTACCCTTTTCCTCTTACTAGTGGGTGAGTGTAGGGACTCACTTCGGACTGGTTTAAGGGATCCTACACACCCAACATTGGAGTCATTTGACACAGAAGACACCTGGCAAGAGGTCCTTCGAGTGAGAGTGCCACAGGGCTCTGTATTGGGTCCTATGTCGATTACAGACGTGTTGTGAGCATCTTGCTGTAACGGATTTCCAGTGACGTTCATAACCAGCTCAGCATCTGTTCCCAGCCATACCCAGTCATGCCGGTGACCAGTCTGCTCAGAAACTTGAGCAGGTGTCTGCTTGTGGCGAAATTTAACCAAGTATGATACACAGTTTACCAAAAATACTATAATAGCCAAGCAGAAGACTCCCAGCAATGCATACATCCCGATCTCCAGGTCTGTAAGTGGACGGCTTTGATAGTGGACCCTCAATGTCGTCATCATCATCATCATCATCTCCATAGTCATTTTTTGGCTCCTGATTGGGGGTTTCAACTTGGGGAGGGTAGTTATTGTAGTTCACCAAGTTCCCAGAAGCCTTCCCAGTGCTTAACATTGAACCCTCAGGAACTTCATTACTACTCCAGGAAATTCCTGGGCGATCATCGCTGCCTGCTTTTCCCGTACTAAAGAAAT
The DNA here is from genome assembly GCF_018812025.1 of Megalobrama amblycephala. NCBI lineage: Eukaryota > Metazoa > Chordata > Actinopteri > Cypriniformes > Xenocyprididae > Megalobrama > Megalobrama amblycephala. The sequence continues at coordinate 30,433,980 of NC_063055.1, forward strand.
TTCCACTGTTCAAAATATTCCCAGGTTTACTGACTCCAGCCGAGGCATCATTAGCCCGTCCCATTCCCAAATCATTTGCGATGCTCCCAATGGTCGAGTCTTGTGCTGTCGACTTGGCTGTGGTGGTGATTTTCATCAAGGCACTTTCCTCTCGCTCTGACTCTGAATTTCTGCTCGAAACCTGTTCTGGCTGCTGCAGCTTATTCTCAGTGCCTGCTTCTTCTCCTTCATCACCTCGCTCACTGCTATTATCTTTCTCTGTGACACCAGCAAATAGTCCTGTGCTGTTTCCCGTGTCATTATTATTGATGCTGCTGTTATCAGGACGTCTGCTGTTTGTCAGGAACTTTACAGTTAAGCTCCCACTGCCTACAGCTAAAGTGCTTTTACGCTTTGATTTCTGACAGACCTCGCAAATGGTCATCTCGGCTCTCACCAGCGTTCCTTGGCCTTCACCTTCTGCCAGAATAGTCATAGACGACTCCTGCACAGAGATCACACTCACATCCAACGATGTCAAAGCCAGGCGATAGTGAGTAGGGTCATAGATGTCCAGAGGAGTTAGGGAGCCATCGCTAAATTGTAGCCAGGAGCTCAACACTGCCTCCTGCAATCAGAATAAAATTGAATTTTGCATACTAAGTAGTAGGTCAGTGTGATTCCTGATGATAGGTGCTGCTTTCAAACCTTTTTTTTTTTACAAATTGATTTAAAGTGTTATTTTCCGTGCTGTTAAAGGATTAGTTCACTTTCAAATGAAAATTAGCACAAGCTTTACTCACCCTCAAGCCATTCTAGGTGTATATGACTTTCTTCTTTCTGATGAACACAATTGGAGAAAGATTAATAAATATCCTGACACATCCATGCTTTATAATTGCAGTAAGCATTACCAAATGAGTATGAGCTGAAGAAAGTGTCTCCATCCACATCCATCCATCATAAACATATTCCACACTGCTCCGTAGGGTTAATGAAGGCCTTCTGAAGCGAAGCGATGCGTTTGTTTTAAAAAAAACACACATTTAACAAGTTATGAAGTCAAATATCTAACTTCCGCCAGACCACCTTCCGTATTCTACTGATGAAGAAAGTGTAAATTTCTAGCAGTTCAGAAAGCTTACGCTACATCCTACACCTTCTACTATTCTGCTTATGGAACTGACCTTTTTTTGTTTTTGTTTTTGTTTTTTCCCTAATTTGAATACGGAAGGCGGTCTGGCAGAAGCCAGATATTTTACTTAATAACTTGTTAAATATGTATATATTTTTTTCACAAATGCATCGCTTCACTTCAGAAGGCCTTTATTAACCCCCCTTAGCTGTGTGGAATATATTTACGATGTATGGATGTGGATGGAGACACTTTCTTCAGCTCATACTCGTTTGGTAACACTTACTGCCATTATAAATCTTGGATGTGTCAGGATATTTATTAATATTCCTCCGATTGTGTTCATCAGAAAAAAGAAAGTTATATACACTTAGGCCGTGTGTTCACCAAAGCGTTTTTTCCAGCTCCGAGCGTACTTTTTCAATTGTTTTCAATGGGAACGCCGCGTTTTTTAAACGGCAGGAGCGTAACGAGGCGCTGAGCGTCTTTTTCACGCTCAAGCGCTGAGAGCTCGGCGTTTTTTACTGGTCACCTCGAGTTGAAGAAAGTTCAACTTTGAGTAAAACGCTGCGATCATCACTGTCACTTTTTAGCCAGCCGTCCAATCAGAGTGGAGGAGGGGCGGGACAAATACTACACCGGCCAACCGTCACAACATTCTTGCTGTACAACAACATCAACAAACAGTGAACGGAACATAACGGAACAAATGGATGAGAATTTAATATTACTGCTCTCCGAAAATACATAGCAAAGTAATTTCACATTGTGTGAACATTTTAAGTCTGAAACAAATTACCTGCAAAATCAGTTATAAGTAACAGTGCCGCGGATATTCCGTATCATAGCAACAAAGCGTCTCAACGGAAAAAAACGCTGCGATAGGCTCACAGATAGGCGTTTTAAGCAGAGCGCCTAGCGTTTTCAGCTGGCTAAAAACGCTTTGGTGGACACACGGCCTTAGCATGGCTTGAGGGTGAGTAAAGCTTGGGCTAATTTTCATTTGAAAGTGAACTAATCCTATAAGTACACACTGCAAAGTTTCAGGATTGGCAAACGTATTTAAATGCAGGATTGAATTGGAAATGGTGATGATTACTGGTATTTGTACCGACTACTGAAATTATGGTATTGTGACAACAATAATGTATATGCAAAATATAAATGTATTATTTACAAAATTGCTAGCCCCAAAAGTAAAGTATCATTTTGGATAAAACTGCAATCCTTTTACTTCAAACTGGTTACTAATTCTAATTCTAGTGTAGTTTTTAAATGTAAATAAAACAAATTTATCAATTTAAATTTTATTAAATGTTTATTGCTTGAAAGTTATAAAATCAGACAAATCAGCATTTTTTAACTGCATTTCCACCCAAATTTTGGTTAAGGTTGCAAACGAAAGTGATGTTGAATGACCTGTTTAGGATTGCTGAGCACTTCCTGTGTGGTTGCTGTGGCGCTGATGACTCGGTTACTTCCTGTGCTGAGCTGCAGGCTGAGTGTGAGACCACTGACCAACTGCAGCCCCAGTTCAGTGATGGTCACTCGATCATCCACAACCCTCACCGTCTTCTCTGCCAGGATAGAGTCTGACAGCGGGGAAAGGACCTGAACAAAGGGAGACACCTGGATAATAAGGCCTGCATGAGATCAATACCAATTTCTGTGTAGCTTGGTCCATTACTCTTGTCACATGTAGACCAAACTCAACAGATCCAGTTGAATTTTACCTTTATAGATGTGGTGCCCACATCTTGTCCTGACAGCACCCTGCCTGCCTGCAGATGGGCAATATTAGGATCCTCGACCTTCAGAAAGTACCGCACCAGCCTGGTCACATCCACCTGCCAGTCAGAGCCCAGGAAGAAGGCTTGTGGCTCCCGGGGGTCTGATTGCTCTGCCACAAAGTAGGTGAATACTCGAACCAAAGCATGCTGGTACTGCAGCATACAGCCCCGGCCCTTACGCTCTTCCTCACTGTTCCAGCCTGGTTTGCTGTCATGGACATACAGAAGTTACTGATAACACACTTATTCATAGTCATGTAACTCCATCTGTCACCTTTCATTGTTTTCATAACAGCTTAGATAAGGCCTCATTTGGAAAAGAAACCACATGCACACATTTATGTAATTCAAATAATGTTCAAAATGCCTTCAGAAAAACAGTGGTGAGCATGTATCAGACAATCACTTGATTGGATCAAACTGTGAATTAATGAGGGGATGTTTCTGCCCAAATGTAATCCATTATGCAATAGTATTTAACCTACTCATAACCTTACACAATATTATTCACAATTTTTCCACAACTCATAATCCACTTGACCCGGTCTGAAAATGGATTTACAGTTTGAAAGCATTTTCTGACTATAATGTTCTAACTCTCACAATTAGATTGTATTAATGCTATTTTCACTCTTCAGAGGTCTTTACAATCATTACAACCACTTTTATATTACATAATCATTGCGAGAAAGGCTGACATGGAGCATGTTAAAACGCTAATCTCAAGGGAATCATCTGTAAAAAAAAAAAAAAAAAAGCCAAACGGGAGAGTCTGCTAGCAAAAAGAGAACGGACAGGGCTCGTAATAAAACATGAATCAACATTGGCTTGTCTTGTCTGTGGTGATTACAGGTGAGTAATGTATTTTATTGAATAGATAAATTGCCATATGTAGCTTTCTATGTGGCACATTGTAAAGCATTATCTATTGTGAAGGGTCATTTTATTGTAGCATTGAAAAATCCCATTGTCTTTCATTGACGGAATGTTCAACCGCATAGCTATTAACATAGCGATTTTTTTTTTTTTTTTAGCAACTGCATAGCAACACCCTAGCGATCACCCCGAGTACCTTCTGCAACCGCGTAGCAACACCCTAGCAACCACCCATGATCGCAATCAATACACCTTAGTGACCACCCTGAGTACCCTAGCAACCGCATAGTAAAACCATAGCGACCACCCCGATGTATCTTCTAGCAACCGCATAGCAACACCATAGTTTAGCAACCACATAGCAACACCATAGCGACCATTCCTACAGGGTGTCCTACCTGCCTGTCAACATATTTATCCTCTACATTTCCTCCTAGTAACCACCCAGAATACCTTAGCAACCATCCCGAGTACCCTAGCATTCACGCCATAGTCTTACACCCTAGCAACCACCCAGAGTACCCTAGTCAACCACATAGCAACATCTTAGCAAACCACACAGAGCACCCTAGTTCACATCTATCAAAATTACTAAACTATAACTTAACACTTATCAACACTGAAAACTTTTAAAACTGCTTCAAACCTTCTGGACCGGCTTTTTCAAGCCAACTTAAAGTTTGTCTCAACAAACTTTTTTACGTTCTAGTTATTATTGTAATGTTATATGCTTTGAGACATGAGGTAAATTAACTTCATCTCTTGTGACGTTTTGCAGACTCTGCTATGGCTGTGCGTGTTCATGTGTTTTGAAGGAGGTGTGGCTTTGGAGAGAGTGTAATGCTTTCAAAGCTAGCTTGCTATTGCTACAATGTTCTCATAAAATGCATGTAGTTTAGTTTTTTACTGCTAGAGGGCCAAAGGTTACATAGTAGGGGTGTAACGATACATGTATTCATCCCAAACCCTCACGGTACGGACATCACGATTAAGTGCATAGTCAGTCACAGACGAACCACACTCCAATCCAGAATGGGATGTGTGCGGTAATACAACGCTGTTTGCTAACTGCAGGGCAGGGAGAGCCATGAGAGAATACTCACAGAGTATTTTAAGTTGTTTCCGATGTTATAATGAGACAAAATCATTTGGCATCGTGCAGATTTGTGTTGAAGTCTCACCACTACAGTCCTGTGATTAAATATGCGTGTCTATGAAGCCTCAGGTGCTGTTTCACTCGCTGTCTCCTTGTGGAAAGGTGAAGTAGGCTTACTAGATGGCACTTTTCTTCTTTTTGCTAATCTTTCTGTAATTTCTCGATAAAGCATAATATTGAACTTAATATTGTCACCGCATGTTAATGAACTCTCACACGCAAAGAAAATGAATAACCAATAAGTTTGAAACAGCCGTTGCATTTTACCACACAGCATTGGTCAATCTATCCTTTAGAGTAGCAAATCAAAAATTCCTTGTTCTATGTTTTATTTTAAGGAATCTGGGGGGCCGGACATGTAAATGTACCAAACTCGTATCGGACCATGACCACTAAACTGAGGTACATACATACTGTATTTTACATACTGTATCCTTAATTATGACATTTTATATTATTATTTATATGAACAGATTCTGGAAGTGTAGAAATTGTATTAACCATGACTTATTTTCTGTTTCCAGAATATTCAAGGATGTACTTCCAGAAAAAAAAAAAAAAAAAAAAACATTGGAAGTTTACTGAGAACAATTGTTCTAAAATATTGCCATAATGCACAAAAAGTTGTTTCATTTTTAAAGATGTTAATTAGAAAATATGCATGCTATTGATATCATTGTGTGTTTGTACCTCTTGGTGGACATGATAGGGATCCTCCAAGTTCTTGATCTGACTCAGCTCTGTATCAGACACCTCTATATCCAGCGGCAGACGAGGGAACCAAACCTTCATCTCCAGCTGGGCGCTCAGGTAACTGTAGGTGAAGTTCACCAGCATCCGCAGTCGCCCCTGGGTTTCTTTTCCATTCACATACACAAAGTCGCATCTGTCAGACACCTGAGGGCATCCAAAAATGTTTTATGTTATTTATAACTCATAGTGCGCAGGCTGTTCACACTGTAGTTTTCATGTTTTGCTGGATTTGAATGAACTTTTGACTATGTAAGAGGAGTTGTTGGTGCTTAGCCCAAGTACAAATAAGCATTTTTGGGACCAAATATAACTTATTTCAGATCAGCATTTATAGTTTTTTAACTACTTGAGATTGAATTGCTATAGTAGTTATTTATTTCCTCTATTAATGAACTTGAAAGTTAGAAATTTATAGCAAAATAAAGAATTAGTGGCTTGGCTAACTCCATGGCCCTTGCGCTGCATTTTTGATGTCACATTTAGATGTTTACTGTCATTTTTTGAAATATAACGCATGGCATTTGGAGTCTCAAAGACACTTAACCCTTCAACATGGGATTACCAAATGCATGCCGCCACATGATTAAATCAAATGTATAATTTATGATGCAATTAAATTTTAACAAGGTTCAGGAAGGCATACAGGGGTGACTTTGACCAACATCCTGGTGTGGAAAAGCAAGTTAGCCTATCATAAACAGGTTAGAGTATGTACTGTATTTATGAGTTAATGTGTATAATATTTGTGTCACTATGGCTTGTGTTGATTGGCAGTTTTACACATGCACAGCTATAAACACCATGATTACTTACATATACAGGGTTTACATGGATATCAAATGACATGTTTATGGATACATAAGAGGTCATAATCCATAATACTGTATTTATGGTTTTTATCCTATTAGTCGGGTCACATGGAATCTAATGCCTCAGATTTCAGAATATGAATGTCCGTTATTTAAGTCCTTCAATGTGTAGCATGTTCATTTTGGGTTTTTTCCCTAATTTGATTGTACGATCATTTACAAATAATGTACTAGTTTCAGCTCTGTATAAACAAGATGTTTAGATCCATCCAACAGAATATATTTTCCCTCAAAATAAATGTAGAAAATTCTAAAAATATAAGTAGATTCCATCTGGGCATTTGTAGTTGCAATGAAAGGGAACAACATGATTTACACCTATTAAGTCATGTTTCGCTCAATCGGTTTCGCTCAATACGCGTTTCCACCTGGTGTTTTAATCCGTCTCTTGTCCAGTTTCAACCACTTTTGTCCTGATTTCTTTGAGGGGAGGGGTCTTTGTGTGGGTAAATGTATGCTTTTTCAGGTCTTTTGATCTAATGGATGAAATAAGCTTGTGCAAGTTGCATATAAATGTGAAAGGAGATGATGAAACACAGAGAGCAGCAGCTTTTGTTTCTGCTCAAGACCACACTATACGTGGTGAGTACATGTTAGAAATCAGTTCTCACCTATACAGTGGGGATCGAAAGTTTGGGAACCCCTTTCAGAATTTGTGAAAATGTGAAAATTTTTAACAAAACAAGAGAGATCATACAAAATGCATGTTATTTTTGGTTTAGATATTTTACATAAAAGATGTTTACATATAGTCCACAAGACAAAAAAAGTAGCTGAATTTATTAAAATAACCCAGTTCAAAAGTTTGGGAACCCTTGGATCTTAATACTTTGTGTGGATTACCTGATGATCCATGACTTTTTTTGATGTTTTGTGATGGTTGTTCATGAGTCTCTTGTTTGTTCTGAACAGTTAAACTGAGCTCTGTTCTTCAGAAAAATCCTCCAGGTCCTGCAAATTCTTCAGTTTTCCAGCATCTTTTGCATATTTGAACCCTTTCCAGCAGTGACTGTATGATTTTGAGATCCGCCTTTTCACACTGAGGACAACTGAGGGACTCAAACACAACTGTTAAAAAAGCTGCAAACATTCACTGATGCTCCAGAAGGAAACACGATGCATTAAGAGCCGAGGGGTAAAAACTTTTTGAAGATCTTGAATTTGAAGATCAAGGTAAATTGTACTTAATTTTTCTTCTGGGAAACATGCATGTATCTTCTGTTGCTTCCGATGGGTAGTACTAAATGAAAAAAATATATATTTCAACAAAATAAGAAAAATGTGGACATCTTCATCCTGTTCAAAAGTTTTCACCCCCCAGATCTTATTGCATCGTGTTTCCTTCTGGAGCATCAGTGAATGTTTAAACCTTTTTTAACAGTTGTGTTTGAGTCCCTCAATTGTCCTCAGCATGAAAAGATGAATCTCAAAATCATACAGTCACTGTTGGAAAGCGTTCAAATATGCAAAAGATGCTGGGAAACTGAAGAATTTGCAGGACCTGGAGGATTTTTCTGAAGAACAGAGTTCAGTTTAACTGTTCAGAACAAACAAGCGACTCATGAACAACCATCACAAAACATAAAAACAGTCATGGATCATCCAGGTAACCACACACAGTATTAAGATCCAAGGGTTCCCAAACTTTTGAACAGGGTTATTTTAATAAATTCAGCTATTTTTTTGTCTTGTGGACTATATGTATACATCTTTTATGTAAAATATCTTACTCAGGACAGTACTTAAACAAAAAATAACATGCATTTTGTATGATCTCTCTTGTTTTGTTAAAAATTTTCACATTTTCACAGATTCTGAAAGGGGTTCCTGATTCCCACTGTATTTAGCGTCGTCCACTTATTATCGGTTTGACACAAATGTAAACAGGGCCTAAGTTAGTAAACAAATGAATAATTGGCAGTATTTCTAGCAATCATATTTATGCTGAATTGTAATATAAATATTGAATGTAATATACTTTAAGAATTGTTTGTGTCATTTTTTTTTTTATGAGAGTATTTTGCTTTAAAAATAAAATGAACAGTTGGATGCTGTCTAGAACGTAAGTGTGTGCTAGACAGCAAGTGAAGCCTTTGTTTATGCCTGATACATTCACTCTGGTGTGAAGCACAGTATAGCTCATACACCTCAGAAGCTCTCTATAAACTAGTATTTCAAAATGACAGGCAGCAGCATGAAACAGCAGGGAGAGGAAGTAGTTTGCAGAAAAACCACAGTATGTGGTTTTGCATTGTCCTGCTGAAATACACAAGGACCTTCCCTGAAATAGGCATCATCTGGAGGGGAGCATATGTTGCTCTAAAACCTTTATATACCATTCATCATTCATAGTGCCTTCCTAAACATGCAAGCTGTCCATACTGTATACACTTACGCACTCCCATACCATCAAGCCATGCTGGCTTTTGAACTGAAAGTTGATAACAAGCTGGAAGGTCTCCCTCCTCTTTAGCCCAAAGGACACGGTGTCCTGTGATTTCCAACAAGAATGTCAAATTTTGACTCGTCTGAGCGTAGAACATTTTTCCACTTTGAAAGAGTTTATTTTAAATGAGCCTTGGTCCACAGGACATGACGGCGCTTCTGGATCATGTTCACATATGGCTTCCTTTATCCATGATAGAAGCTTTAGTTGGCATCTGCAGATGGCACGGTGGATTGTGTTTACCGACAGTGGTTTTTGGAAGTGTTCCTGGGCCCATTAAGTAATGCACTGTAGATGATGAGATTTGCAAAGTCTTTGCAATTTGACATTGAGGAACATTGTTTTTAAAGTATTCCAAGATCTTTATTTCATCTTTATTTCTGAAAGACTCTGCCTCTCTAAGGCTACGTCCACACGAAGCCGGAGCTTACCCTATCCAATCTTTTTTTTCCCCCTCGTCTCAAGAAATATCTGCGTCCACACGAAACCACTGAAACGATGTAGTATACTTGCCAGTCCATTATGTGGCGCTTTAATTCTGCCACAGAGATGCACTTAAAGCAGCAAATAAGACTTGGAGCATGAGCATAAACCTTGCGCGCTGTATACAAACTATAGTAAAGCTTAGAAATAATGCTTTATTTTGGCTCAGTAGCTTCTGCAACACTAACACAAGCATCTAGAGTCTGTTATTGTTGTTGTTGTTGCTGTTTTGTGCTGTTTTGTGCGTATTCACAAAAACGCATCTCCGTGTGGACGGGGCCTAAGACATCCCTTTTATAGCTAATCTTGTTACAGACCTGATATCAATTAACTTGAATTAGTTGCTGGATGTTCTCCCAGCTGAATATTTTCGAAATATCTTGCATTTCAGCCATTTTTTCCCCTCTGTGCCAAATTTTTTAAGACCTGTAGCAGGCATCAAACTTGAAATGAGCTCATTTAGTAGATAAAGGTATAAAATTTGTTATGTTATCTATGTTCTATTGTGGATAAAATATTGGCTCATGTGATCTGGAAGTCTTTTAGTTTTCATTTTATTCAAATTTAAAAAACGTCCCAACATTTCTGGAATTCGGATTGTAGCTCCTGAGCAATGCGATAAAGCTGCTGATAATGCTGAATGGACCATATATACATATTCCTGTAGGTCAGTGTGAAACAGCTGAGTGTCAGCTGATGCGAGCTTGACTAACGTGACCTGCCAGAACTAACGCTATACGCTTGATTTCTGTTGTTGATGATTCAAAAGAAGGATGTCATTCAAAGTTACTAGGATTTTGTGAAACAGTTGTGACTAGCTAGTTAATTTCTCCAACAATGCATCATACTATGGTAGGAGTGAGTTATGTCGCTGTAGAGAAAAACACCTGCCAGAGTAGGTTTCTCTTGTCATCAGTGAGGTAAAGCAAAACCCACAGTGGATCTGGAGTGGAGTGATTATAGAACACATTGCGTAGAAGTGGTCAGCCTGCTCCACTTGTATATGCTTTTCCAGAAAGGTTTTTGGTTTGTGTGCTGCTTGGTAACACGCAGAGCTTGATGGTTTTTTTATGTTTGTTTATTTTTTGGAACTATTTGCATTGTTGGAGAAGAAATATATTTACTGGGACTTCCGGTTATGTCAGGTTGCTGAGCAGTCAGGCTTCTGAACGCTCTCTGATTATCCATTTTTAAAATATTTTATTTAGACCTGATAACCCAAAGCTACGCTTTCCTTTCTGTTCTTCGCTCTGCAAAGCATTCAACATGTCTTCGTGACCACAGAGAAAAAGCGATTAAAAAGATAATATGGATACTGCTGTTGACGAAGGTTCCACTTCTGAAGATGTCCCACAGTTTGGCGCCAATGCTAACTCTGAGGCGTAAACTCAACCAGATAACAGTGTAATACTTTCAGCTATAAACTGTCTGAAAAGTTAGTTTTTGTCGCAATACAAGGTGGTTTTGGCAGTGGTGAAAGAAGTTAGAGAGGGTTTCTCAACCTTTACTGAGAGACTTACCGAAGCTGAGAGCCGAATCAGCCAAGCCGAAGATGACATTAACTACATTAGCTATTTTTTTTGTCTTGTGGATTTTATATATATATATATATATATATATATATATATATATGACTTTATGACTTTAATTGTACTTTAGAGCCTAACTTGGACCACTCCACAGGAATTGATACCTCACAGTCTCAAAGCAGGAACATAATTAATCAATACATCAAAGACCTTAATTTAAGTGATATCTGGAGGTTTCAAAATCCAACAAAAAAAAAAGAATTTTCTTGCTATTCCGCATCCTTTCATACTTATTCCAGAATAGACTATTTTCTTATTTCAAATAGCATGACTGACTGTATATCTGATTGTAAATATAGTAGTATTTTTTTTTTTTTTTTATCTGATCATGCATCATTATCGCTGAATCATACTCTTAAAACGATAATTAAAAACCCACCTAGATGGCGTCTGAACACAAAATGGTTACATAACCCTGAGTTTCTTGATTTTGTAGGTAAACATATTGACATTTTTTGAATGTAACACAAACCAGATGTCTGCCTCAATAAGATGGGAGGCATTCAAGGCCTACATCAGGGGACAAATGATCAGCTTCACTAGTTCTAAAACGAACAGATCTACCCTTAAAATGATTAGAACAGAATATTAAGGACTTAGAAGAAGAAATTTTCAAACAAGATACTCCTGATCTGAGACATAAAATTTTACTACTTAAAGGTCCCGTTCTTCGTGATCCCATGTTTCAAACTTTAGTTAGTGTGTAATGTTGTTGTTAGAGTATAAATAAAATCTGTAAAATTTTAAAGCTCAAAGTTCAATGCCAAGCGAGATATTTTATTTAACAGAAGTCGCCTACATCGAACGGCCAGTTTGGACTACATCCCTCTACTTCCTTCTTTAATGACGTCACTAAAACAGTTTTTTGACTAACCTCCGCCCACAGGAATACACAAGAGTTGCGTTTGTAGAGTGTGTTTGTCGCCATGTCGTCGAAACGCTGTTATTTTCATCCCGCAGTCCAATCACCGGGTCTGATTCCGGCTCAAATTGATAGGGTAAAATTAAAGACATGTTTACAATAACACTGAGCGCGTGCATCTCCACATTATGGTAAGAGGCGTGACCTTTCCGGGCAAGATGAGATAAACGAATCACAACACAGGAACCGCTGGCACAATCAGAACTCGTTACGTATTTCTGAAGGAGGGACTTCATAGAACAAGGAAGTCATCAGCCCGTTTTTATGACAGTGGAAACAGCAGTATACAGATAAGTAAATTATGTGAAAAATACTGTTTTTTTTTACACGCGAAACATGAACACATGTTATATTGCACACTATAAACACAATCAAAGCTTCAAAAAAACACGAAAAACGGGACCTTTAAAGCAGAATTGAATGAGCTCTCTACCAATACAGCTGTGGCTAATATAACTAGGCTTAAACAAATCGTATTATGACCTAGGAAAAAAGGCTGGTAGGCTATTGGCATGGAGAATTAAGGCTCAACAAAATGAAAAAGTGATTAATGAAATAGAAACTATAGATGGACAAAAGACCATGATTCCAACTGAAATGAATAATGCTTTTAGAAACTATTATCAAGATCTTTATAAATTCGACACCTCCTGTGAATACCTATCTCTATCTATATAAAACATTATATGGATGAAATTCAGTTATTTCTGCTATCTGAGGAAGATTCCAAAACACTGGATCAACCAATTGAAGAGGCAGACTTGAGTGCAGCCATTAATTGTATGAATAGTGGGAAAGCTCCAGGCCCCGATGGCCTGCCTATAGACATCTACAAGATTTTTCATAACAAATTAATAATCCCAATTATTGATATGATTAATTAATCTTTCAACAATGAAGAACTTCCCTTTTCCTTGCGTTCAGCCCTTATAACTTTAATTCTTAAGCTAGGGAAAGATCCTACAAAATGTGCCTCCTACAGATCTATTAGCCAAAAGTTTTAACCAGCAGACTTTATACGTTTTTACCATTATTGATTGATCCTGATCAAAATGGCTTTGTAAAAGGTAGACAAGCCTTTCATAATATATGTTGTGTGTTATAAAAGGAGCCTCGGATACAGCCTTACTTTCCCTAGATGCCGAGAAGGCTTTTGATAGGGTGGAGTGGGCCTATCTTTTTGACACCCTTTGGTATTGGTCCTTACTTTAGAAAATGGATTAAAATTCTATATTCAAATCCCACAGCAGAGGTATTGACTAATAATACAATCTCTAAAGCATTTCTGCTTTATCGAGGTACACGTCAAGGTTGCCTCTCTTTCGACGCTCCTTTTTACATTGGCTATTGAACCTTTAGCTATTGCAAGTACGAAGAAATAATGATATATCAGGGATTACAATTGGCAGTCTTGAAAATAAACCTGGCATTATATGCTGACGATATTATATTATTTTTATCTAACTTAAGGCACTTCTGTCCCTTCTTTACTGAGCCTAATTAAAACTTTTGGAATTTTTTTCAGGTTATAAAGTGAAGGAGTTCCAAAATCCATGATCTTATTTCTTAAAGAATCAGAGCGTCTTTACACCTCCTCATCCAGTCCCCCTTTAAAAATGCTCAGGAAAGTTTTAGATATCTTGGTATTAATATTACCCCAGACCTAAACAATTTGGTTTCCTGTAATTATAATTATATAACTAAATTAATCATTGAATCAATCAATAAATGGTCATCTTTACCAATTTCTCAGATTGGACATATCAGTATATTAAAAATGAATGTTCTCCCGAAATTTTTATACTTATTTCAAATCAATTCCCCTACCCCCTTCACATAATTTTTTCAGTAATATGAGGAAGATTTTCATCAAATTTCATCTGGGCGAATCAGCATCCTAGGCTGAGGCTCTCTATTTTGTATTTACCATATGAAAGGGAAGGGTTGCAGTTGCCTAATCTTAAGTGGTATTACTGGGCAGCTCAACTTAGAGCAGCAATGTTTTGATTTACAAATGAAAATACTACCCCTTGGTTGCGGATTGAGGCGAATACAACTGCTCCTTTACCACTAATATTTGTATTTGTACTCCGCTCCCCTGCCCAAATTGAAAAAAGCCACTTCTAATCCTTTTGTTAAAAATACTATTCGCGGTATGGTATGAAGTGTTTAAGCATCTTGGAGAGATTCCACAATTATTACAGTTTACCCCTATTTGGGGAAACACTTCTTTTACACTTAGAGCGCATGATGCTGGTTTTAAAATTATGGGCATTAAAAGGATTGCATAAAGGTGGTAGATTTATTCAACAATAAAGCTATGCTTAGTTTTCAGGATTTAAGACAAAAGTATGATTTACCTAAAACTTGTTTTTTTAAATATCTTCAAATTAGGAATTTTATTTAAAAAAAAAAAAAAAAAAAAAAGCACAGAATCACTCTTCCTGCCTTACCAGATCTGTCCCCTTTAGAAAAAAATACTTTAAACCACCTTAAGTGTGGTAAACAAATTTCCATGTTTTATAGACTAATGTCCATTAACTGCAGACAACAAGCATTTGGCTTGGTGCCAAGACAAATGAGAATATAACTGAGGATGAATGGCAGAGTATCTGTCTAAAGGCCCAGACCCAGACAGTTAATACAAGGTTTAAACCTATACAATACAAATGGATTGAGAGTGTATGAGAGTGTACATAACTCCAGAATTACTACATAAATTTAATCTAAATATTCCAAATCAATGTATAAAATGCAACCTAGAGATAGGAACATTATACCATTGCTTATGGAAGTGTCCTCAAGTTCAAAATATTTGGGAAAAGGGTTTTAGACTTTTTATCACTGGTTTTGAAACAAAAATGTTCCTAAATGTCCTAAAATTTGTATACTAAATATTGTCCCAGTAACTTGCATTTTATCCAGTTCTGGTAAGAAAATGTTGATTTTCTGTTTATTACAAGCAAAACTCACAGTAGCACGTCACTGGAAAAATATAGAAAGCCTTAGTTTTAAGCAATGGTTACAGGAATTGTCTAACTGTTTGGCTTTGGAAAAACTTACATATATTGTCAAAGTATAGAATCCTTTTATGGAATTTTTGAAGGAAATCGATCCTAATAGTCTGTTTCCTGTGTAACCTGGCTTAACATGCATTATGTGTTATGATATTAATGTACCATTATATTGAATTTTTTTGTTATTTATTTATTTATTTTTTATTTTTTTTGTGTGTGTGTGTCAATAAAGACAGTGTTGAAAAGAAAGAAATATATTTACTAACCTGTCTTGATATAAATTAAATAAAAATGTAAAGCAATATTAAATGTTATTAAAAAAAATTCCCCATTGAAATTCACAAAAGTAGAAAAATACAGTTTTAAAGATTCTGCACACAAATCTTTTTTCATACAATTCCTACTGTCATTGCTTTGTGAAGAAAAGAAAATGATAAAATAAAAGCGATCCATACAATCTGTGTGACAAAATCTTCTGAAGCCATATGTTAGCTTTCAGCGGGTGTTTCTCTGGACAAATAACAGCACATTGGTTTGGAACAACATGAATATGAGTATATTATGGCAGAATTTTCATTTTTGGGGAACTATTCCAAACATGAGTGGCATCATGTTTGTTGCTCATGTATAATCTATTAATCTTGTTTTAAGTTTGAATATATATATTTTTTTATTGAGGACATCAAAGTAAATGCATTTCTGTGTAATTCTAAGAAATGAGGCCAGAAAGTGGTGTTGTCCTTGAATGAGACAGCTGAAGTTCTTTTAAGTCTCTCATCTTGGCTGTAGTCACATTATGGTGCTGAGCTGTCCTTTCAGATTAAATCCTCAACAAAGAGGATACAGCCCTCCTGAGTGAGGTCACAGCGCGGCTTAATGACTTTGAGAGGACTGTCACAAGAACACTCTGAAAGTGGCAGAAGTTGCATACACAAGAGAAGACTTTGAGATGTTCTTTTGAGACCTATCACTGCATGTCTGACAGAAACCCCTTTCACACATACAGTCTTTACTGTTAAATCACTAGTTGTGTGGTTGTGTTCAAAAATACCTGTAAATCAGTTGTGGCAATTTTCTGGTATGAGATGTTGTAATTTACCATTAACTTACCACTTTGATGCTATGTGTGATCAAAGCATAAGATTATGAGTATGAGCATGTATTAGTTCAGAACAAGCTGCCATGAGAAATTATAAAGCTCTGTCGGAGGTGTTTACAGTAAGCTCCGGTGCGTTTAATTGTTTTTCTGTAAACATGCACTAGACAAACTCAGACCGTTGTGACGTCTGACCACACTCAAGACTGTGCCTTCTATTCATCAACACTGTGGCTCTGTGGTTACTACTACTGCATATTATGATAACTGCATATTATTGCAGCATTATAGCAACTATTAACTCTTCCTTTCCTTGCTACCATTTACCAGTGGCAGCATTTTTAATTATATTCACAAAACTTTCATGGACCCCAGAATATTTTGTTGAATTAATATGTAAACAGTCAATTTATCAAAAGAAAGAACAGAATGTCTGATTTTAAAAAAAAAAAAAAATGTGGGTAAGTTTCATAGAAAACAAAAAAAAAACAATTTTGAACAAAAAGCTGAGCTATTTGTATATTTGTCAGACTTTATCTGGATCAGATTCAGAATGATGATCAAAAATTCTGTAACATTAGGAAGGTTTTATTTATATGCTGTTTCATGCCTGATGGTCGTGTTAGCATACATGTGTGCCATAGATATATACACTAGATGTCGCCTTGGGGTTCTAAGCATGCGTCAAAACCGCCGCCATCTTGGAACAGGGGTCTTGTCATAGGAAGTAGCTAGGTAACGCTGCTATCTCCGCCTATACTTTGAATTCATGGACGATGCTGGACTTTTGTGCTGCGTATGGATGTTCAAACGAAAGAAATCTAAAAAAACAGACAGCAAAGGATTACATTTCACAAGTGAGAATGTGTTTTATGATATTGAATGTTACGAAATTATATTTCTGGTTACAATGGTTTGTTTCAGTCCTTGGCTAACGACCGCAACTAATCCATGCTAGTTACCCATTCGTTCTTGACAGTTAAGAGAACCGCAGTAGGGGTAAGATCTTTGCGTGGCAGGGGCAGCTGCCACGGAGACCTGCCACTCGATATACGCGCCTGTCCTGACTTGCCACGGATAAACGCACCTATACCTGCCCGCCTGCCGCCGCCCCATGACCTGTATGCGGTCACGCCATCTATGCTTAAAATGTATTGCGCGTCTACATGAGGTTGCGTGGTAGGTGTTAAGTGTCGGTAGAAATATTTTTAAAATTCATAAAAAATAAATAAAATGAAACTGTTTACTGCAAACTTCACCTGATTCTTGTTATACATGTTCCCAATTAAGTACAACTGTGGTGACTATCATGTTGTTTTACTGTTTTATTCTTTAATAATTATATGTCAAAGTCATAGACTACCTCGCTATACAGACATATTTTAAAAATTCATAAAAATATTAAATCGAATTGTTTTCTACAAACTCCACCTGATTCTTGTTCTAGATCTCCCCAAGTACCACTGTGGTGATTTTCATGTTGTTTATCTGTTTTATTCTTTAATAATTATATGTAAGTAGCAATTCGAAGTTTACTCAAGTGGAAGAATGTGACTAATAAACTTAGGCCTACTAGCACTATGCATTATATTTTTAAAAAGTAGATTATCTTAATATCAAAACCTTACATTTTCTCTGGACTCAATGATAAATACATGTCTGACCGTTGGAACGAACCAAAAAAAACAACAACTAGAAAATCGTATTCATGACGATTTATGGTGATTTTATTTCCGTTAGACCTTTGTCTACATTGACGCTGATGCATTAAAGAGGAGGGGCTCCCCTGTTCCAAGATGGCGGCTCTGTTGACGCATTCGTTCCAATGAACTGCCGTAGCCAAGGCGACATCTAGTGTATATATCTATGCATGTTTGCAAGCAAAGATTCTATTGATTGTTTCTGCTTCTTCTTTGCTTGTTTTTGAATCCAGCGTTTCTGTACTATTTCAGAAGATGCATAATAATGCCCCCTACAGTATAATTTTGAAAACATGGCTTGCCAGAAAAATTCTATCAAAGGGTGGAAAAAGTTAAGATCAAAAATACGTTTTATGTGATCATCCCCTTATGCCTGTTACTTTATATATATATATATATATATATATATATATACATATACATATATAGGACAAATTGTTTCAGTGAACAGCAAATTTGTGTATATACCAAAACCAATATGGCAATTTTAAAATAATTTACCGGGTTTAATGTGTGAAAGGGGTTCATTACATGCATACACTTCTTTTTTTGGTAATAATACTAATGTGTCTAAGACTTTGTCACAGTACTGTAGGTTCCATGTGATTTTGGAAAAAAAAACAACTCAAGATATAGCATTCAAGAAAATTGCAAATTTATTGCCAAAAATATCATGAGGTGTAGCCTTCAAGTAACAGATAAAAACATACTTTGAATACATTTTAATGTACAGATCTTAATCATTATTTTCACTATTAAATATACTTTCCAAGGTAAATTCATTATTATTTATTCATAAACCATTAAAAATTTAGAAAGTTGCACCACATGATGTTTTCAGTCTGAACTAAACTTGCCTTGTCATAAAAACATGGAAACCCAACATGTGTGTGTGTGTGTGTGTGTGTGTGTGTGGAGCCCGATCACACGAAAATGCGTATCAATAATACGTGTGCAATTCGTGGAATGTATATGCCAAAATGAATTTTGGCATGCATATGGTACGCAGTTTTTCGCATGCATATGATACGCACTTTGTGACTGTATAGTGACTGTACCTTAAGAACATCTTCATCTGTGGAGCTGCAGTCAGCTAAGTCAGAGACATCCGTTACAGAACCATCCTGTTCCACAGCAATGGTTCGTACAGCCACCGTAACCCTCTTACCAGTCAGCACGGCAGTGTTCAACAGCTCGGTGTCCTACACGGGACAGAGATCAAAGTTAAATTTTGGATCTTGATACTGAGCTAAGCTTCAACTTTAGCAGTGGAGGTCAGAGATTTAAAAGGTTTGTCAGAGATTTAACAACTACAAATGAAGGTCAGAGATTTAACAAGATACAATAACACCGCAATCTAGTGATGAATTTAATGCCATAATATCAGCGCCTTTTTAAACACATTTTATACATAAAAATAGTATGTTCAGGGACACAAAAGCGGATTTTAGGTTGGAATGGACTGTGTCAATCTATTTAGATAATCTAGGCCAGAGATGCACTACCTGGACTGATATAACTTTATGTAATCAATGTCATTTGTGAAAAGCAAAGACGGATTATTTTATGGGACAAAACCCCATTTTCTAATATTTTCTATACAGTGAATGGGAAGCAACAGCTTAGTGGGGCAAACCTCTGAACTTTAAAGATCCTGACAGATGCAAAATGCCTGCTCACATAAATGAAACAAGTTTTCAGGAAACAAAGGTCACTTAGCTTTACACAATGCAATAAAAATCAATTTTGTTTTACTAAAAATTAAATAAGGATTTGCCATTACCATTAGTTTGATCAAACAGTACTGTTTTTTCATGAATTAAAGTATCATTTTAAAAAAAGCAAATTACATTTACATTCTATTTGAATAAGCATTTCATGCGTTCTTTAGTTGCAAGGGCCTTAGTGAGAATGTCCTCTTAGCTTCTCCATGTGCTATTGCTAAAAAAAACAAAAAACAAGATCCCTTACAAAAAAAGAAGTGCAGTATACTTTAAATGGTTAGTTCACCCAAAAATTAATTCTCATCATTAAGTACTCACCCTCATGTCGTTCCAAACCCCTAAGACCTTTGTTTGTCTTTGGAACACAAATTAAGATATTTTTGATGAAATCCAGAGGGTATCTGATCCACACATAGGCACCAACGTTATTGCACCTTTTGAGGACCAGAAAGATACTACAGACATTGTTAAAAAACTGTCGACGTGACTGCAGTGGTTTAACCTTAATATTATGAAGCAATGTTGTTGCTGCCTATGTGTGGATCAGATACCCTTGGATTTCATCAAAAATATCTTAAAGGGATAGTTCACCCAAAAATGAAAATTTGATGTTTATCTGCTTACCCCCAGCGCATCCAAGATGTAGATGTGACTTACACAAATGATGATTTTTAACTGCAACCGTTGCCGTCTGTCAGTCAAATAATGCGAGTGAATGGGAACACAATCAATAAGAGTCGAAAAACTTGCATAGACAAATCCAAATTAAACCCTGCGGCTCGTGACAACACACTGATGTCCTAAGACAAGAAACGATCGGTTTGTGCGAGAAACCGAACAGTATTTATATAATTTTTTACCTCTAATACACCACTATGTCCAACTGCGTTCAGCACTCGGTTAGTGAGGTCTGATCGCGCTCTGACAACAGAAGTAATGTCTAGCACTGAAGTATAAGCGCGAGACATCACTGCCGTTGTCAGAGCACGTTCAGACCTCACTAACCGAGTGCTGAACGCAGTTGGACATAGTGGTGTATTAGAGGTATATAATGATATAAATACTGTTCGGTTTCTCGCACAAACCGATCGTTTCGTGTCTTAGGACATCAATGTGTCGTCACGAGCCACAGGGTTTGATTTAGATTTGTCTAAGCAAGTTTTTTTTACTCTTATTGATTTTGTTCCCATTCACTCGCATTATAAGACTGACAGACCGCAACGGTTGGAGTTAAAAATCATCATTTGTGTTCTACTGAAGAAACAAAGTCACCTACATACTGGATGCGCTGGGGGTAAGCAAATAAACATCAAATTTTCATTTTTGGGTCAACTATCCCTTTAATGTGTGTTCCGAAGACAAATGAATGTCTTACGGGTTTAGGACGACATGAAGGTGAGTACTTAATGACAGAAATCTATTTTTTGATTGAACTAACCCTTTAAGTTCTTTTTAAGCAGTATAATTGTCACAGTTATGTTCAGTTCATTTTAGTTTTTATGGACATTCAGTTTGTTTTCATATGTCACATGTCTTCCTTTGCTCATTTTTCCCGCCACCTTTTAAGTCATGGAGATTCATTTGATCATCACAGGTGATCCTTATTAGTTCCCTCATTCACCCTGTATTTAAGTTGCTTCATTTGCACTCTTCATTTGTCTGGTATTGCTTGTGTTAAGTCACTCTGTTATGCTTTTGGACTATCTTTGAGTGTTCTAAATAAACCTTGTTTGATTTTTGTATTCATCTTCATTGGACCTACCCGTGACAATAATATGTCGTATACTAATATCACTGTAGTAGTATTTGTAAGTTTACCATTTCGGTACTTCTCAGGACTAAACTGACCATTCGCAAAGACCCATCCCCTTTAGTTACTGTTGCTACGTCCGACAAGCCAAACTCCTGGCGAAGGGTCAACTGGCCCACATAGTCTATAAAAATACAAATTTTAGCGTAAATGTAGAGTACACAACAAGTTTATATTTACGTTTTTCTTCTGTATTGCAACTATCTGTGAACTATACTACAAGTAAAATTATAGGTATAATGTTACTGTTTACTAGTGCGACGTATTCTGATTGGGCTGCTCAAACTGGCGACAGCCGAGATGGGAGGTGGTAAGTGAGGTTTACCAGCACAACTCTTGCCAGCTGTGCTCCGTTACACTACCTATATACTTCTAGCACATGTCTGAGTTTTTTGAAAGTACTATAAATTGACCTTTTAAAAGACTTCTATTTAAGTAGTCATTTTTAATTAAAATATACCTTTATTCTTTAAGTAGACTTGAATTTTACTCCTCTCTACACTACCAGATTTATATCTTTTCCTATTTGACTTTAAGTTTTGTGATGACATTTAAAACTATATCTTCTGGTAATGGCTTATAATAAAATCCCATTCAATCAAGTCCGTTGTTGTTCTTCCATTTATATCAGCCAAATTAATTATTTGTTTAATTCACCAACAATTTACTATTTAATCTATTCCAACTCAAAGCAGACTTGTTACCATAAACTTGAACATATAACATTTATCACCTGAACACAGTATGTAAATCATGCTGGAGTACTATCTCAAAGCAGCCAAAATGTGTGAAAAAGTACAGGCTACTCTACAGGCTACTCTACGCTACTCTATAGGTGTAATGAGGCGGGACTCAGGATTGGATTCTTGTGCAAGCTTTATTAAAGCAGAGTTCGTAGTAACAGGCAAGGGTCAAACAGTAGCAAACAGGTATAGCAGAAAGCAGGCAATGAGGTAGTGTGTGAGTGAGAAGAATCATGATCGTGGAACTGAAAAGACATACATTGAGTTTCAAACCCCAGGGAATCGGGACACTCTGATCTCAACATAACACCGCAGATATCATTAATATTACGACCCCACAAAACCAGGAAACGATAAACAGTCCAAAAGGTAAGCAAGCAAGAACAACAGTGAAAAATGGCATGGAGCAATAATAACTGACATGATCCATGATATCATGATATTTTTAGTGATATTTGTAAAGTTTTTCTAAATGTTTCATTAGCAGGCTAATGTCTGTTAAATGTGGATAAATACACGGGGAACGAGAGAGCCGTCGCTATTTTCATTTTAAAACAGGATCTGTATAAGCATAAACACAACTTCATTCTTTATAAATCTCTCCAACAGTGTGTAACAGCTTTAGCCACAGCATAGCCTCAAACTCACACAGACAGTAACCATCTAAATAAATACTTATATACTCACAGGGTAATGCATGACGAACACTTGATCCATTTGAGGGTTAATGCTGTGTACTTTGATTAGAGTATATATAGTCGAAGCTCGTGGGGCAAGCCTCTCTTAAAGGGGCGGCGCCTGAAAAATCAGTGCATAGTTAATGATGCCCCAAAATAGGCAGTATGGGGTATTTTGAGCTGAAACTTCACAGACACATTCAGACACCTAGGACTTATATTACATCTTGAAAAAAACAATCTAGGGCACCTTAAATAGTCCAGAGAATGTGCTTAGCTGTATGGGTGATTGGTGTGGAGTGTGCATGTGACTGGCAGGGAGGATTATGGGAATTGGAGTCCGGAATGAACGGGAACGTGACAATAGGCTACTCTACAAGTACAGATAACTGCAATCCAAGTATACTTAGAAGATTAAGTACAAATTTAGAGCAAATACACTTTTTTTTGGATAATTGCTGTATAAGCAAAGTTTAATTTTGTCCATATCTTAAGTACATAAAATGTAGACTGAATGTATATGCTTCTATTTTATTTTTTATTTTTTAAAGTATACTAATAGCACAATAAACTTTTTTTTTTTTTTTTTTTCCCGTAAAGGATCAGTCTACATATTATGGACTTTTTGGCCATTCTACGTCCTGTGCTGTTTTCAGATTTCTGGGACCTTGTCCAGCTGTATATTACAGCTGCTACAGAAAATCTGATTGATTATGCCTAAATCTGCTCATGTTTGGACACAATCCAAAGGTCAACATGATTGGACTTGCAGATGAAGCTTGTCACATTTACAAGCTCTGTCACAGCACCGACCCCTGGAACCCTGCTGGATCAATTCTGTCTTTCAAAATGCCAGTGAATAAGACATGAAGATACTTTACTGTCTCAGATAGAAATGCTGATTTTGTTAAACAGTTGTCTGCCATGCCTTTTGACACACTGCAAATATTTGAACATTTAATAATTTGGTAAGTAAACAGGTAAACTGGATGCTCTTCATCTTTAAATGGTGTTGTGTTTTATTTCAATGTAAAAGGCCAATCAGATATTTCACCCCTTGTGAAAAAGAAGTGTGCTTCGTTGTATTGAATACGCACTTGTAGTGTACTTCAAATCTTACAAGTATATTTAAAAAAAAAAACTGTAGCTGCTGATAGTATAATATTAATGAAATAAAAAGCCACTTAAGTGAACTTAAAGGGATAGTTTACCCAATAACGAAAACTCTGTTGTCATTTACTCATGGTCAGGTTGTTCTAAACCTCTAAATCTATATGAATTTCTTTCTCCTGCTGAGCACAAAAGGAGATATTTTGAAGAATATTGGCAACCAAACAGTAGATAGGACTCAATGACTTCTATGGTATAGGAAAAACATACTATGGAAGTCAGTGGGGCCCATCAACTGTTTGGTTTACTGACATTCTGAGTAAATGATGACAGAATTTTCATTTTTGGGAGAAAAATATCCCTTTAAAGAGAATAAACTTTCATAACTTTCATAATATGTTTATACTTAAGTACAGTTATAAAAAGGGCATTTTGTATATTTGTAATCTCAAATTAAAAGTTTTACTTTAAACTACATTTTAAATCATTGTTTTAATCATTAGGTGCTATAAAGAAGTTAATTACAAATATATTATTAAATGACAAACAAGTTTCAATAGAAATGATACTGAAGTATATTTTAGTTTACCATAGATGCTTGTCTGTACATTCAGCAGAACACAATAAACATAATTATGAAATTACATATAAATATTTAAGTCCAACTTGAGTGTACTTAAATACATATTTATATGTAAAAAAAAAAAAAAAAAAAAAACTGTAAATGCCTCTAAAGCTATTTGCATTTAATATAAACTATAAAACATTTTCAGTAGAATTAATGATGCAAATTTCATCAACTATTAAAGAGAAAGAGAGATAATAGTGTGATTATTCAGCTCAATTCAGTGCAGCCTTGATTCAGTTCTGTTCAATAACTGTTCATTCATTATGAATGAGTTCAATTCAGTTA
This sequence comes from Megalobrama amblycephala, assembly GCF_018812025.1. Classification (NCBI taxonomy): domain Eukaryota; kingdom Metazoa; phylum Chordata; class Actinopteri; order Cypriniformes; family Xenocyprididae; genus Megalobrama; species Megalobrama amblycephala. Next base: position 30,458,768 of record NC_063055.1, read on the forward strand.
TAAGCAGCTCTACTGAAGACAGTAATGTATAAACTGTATTCCCGAAATGTTGGGATGTTTTTTTTTTTTTTTTTTTTTTTTTTTAATTTGAATAAAATAAAAACTAAAAGACTTTCAAATCACACAAGCCATTTTTTTATTCACAATAGAACATAGATAACATAAATGTTTAAATTAAGAAATTTTACAATTTTATGCACAAAATGAGCTAATTTCAAATTTGATGCCTGCTACAAGCCTCAAAATAATCGGGACAGTGGCATGTTTACCATTGTGTAGCATCTCCTCTTCTTTTCAAAACAAGAAGATGTCTGGGCATCCAGGTTTTGAGTTTCTGGAGTTTTGGTGTTGGAATTTGGTTCCATTCTTGCCTGATATGGGCTGCTGAAGAGTTTGTGGTCATCTTTCTTTTAATGATGTGCCAAATGTTCTCTATAGGTGAAAGATCTGGACTGCAGGCAGGCCAATTCATCACCCGGACTCTTCTACGACAAAGCCATGCTGTTGTAATAGCTGCCCATACCGTATGCACTAATGCACCTCCATACCATCAGAGATGCTGGCTTTTGAACTGAATGCTGATAACACACTGGAAGGTCTCCCTCCTCTTTAGCCCGGAGGACACGGTGTCCATGATTTCCAACAAGAATGTCAAATTTGGACTCGTCTGACCATAGAACACTTTTTCACTTTAAAACAGTCCATGAGCCTTGGCTCACAGGACACGACGGCGCTTCTGGACCATGTTCACGTATGTCTTCCTTTTTGCATGATAGAGCTTTAGTTGGCATCTGCAGATGGTATGCCGGATTGTGTTTACCGACAGTGGTTTTTGGAAGTATTCCTGGGCACATTTAGTAATGTCATTGACACAATCATGCCGATGACTGACTGAGGGCCCAAAGACCATAGGCATCCAATAAAGGTCTTTGGCCTTTTTCCCTTAAACACAGAGATTTCTCCAGTTTCTCTGAATCTCTTGATGATGTTATGCACTGTAGATGATGAGATTTGCGAAGCCTTTGCAATTTGACATTGAAAAACATTGTTTTTAAAGTATTTCACAATCTTTTTATGCACTCTTTTACAGATTGGAGAACCTCTGCCCATGTTTACTTCTGAGAGACTCTGCCTCTCTAAAACATCCCTTTTATAGCTAATCATGTTACAGATCTGATATCAATTAACTAATTAGTAGTTAGATGTTCTCTCAGCTGAATCTTTTCAAAATGTCTTGCTTTTTCAGCCATTTGTTGCCCCATGCATGCCAACTTTTTTGAAACCTGTAGCAGGCATCAAATTTAAAATTAGCTCATTTAGTGAATAAAATTGTAAAATTTCTCCCTTTAAACATTTGTTAAGTTATTTATGTTCTATTGTGAATAAAATATTGGCTCGTGTAATTTGAAAGTCTTTTAGTTTTCATTTTATTTAAATTTAATAAAAGTCCCAACATTTCCGGAATTCGGGTTGTTGTTCAGCTCGAATTAGTTCAGTGATTCAATTCAGTTTAATAACTGGATCAGCTAAAATGGCTAGATAATTGTGGCTTAGTTAAGTGTCCTCAACTAAGCAATCCAAAGGCAATAGTGGAAAGGAGTACAGTAATAGTGGAAAAAATAAACTCCTATTTTACTGCTTATTAATAGTAAGAAAGTTAGTTGTTAAGTTTAGGTATTGGGAAGGATTAAGAATGTAGAATAAAGTCATGTAGAATAAGGCATTAATATGTGCATAATAAGTAGTAATAAACAGCCAATATTCTAGTAATATGCATGCTAATAAGCAACTAGTTAAAATACCCTAAAATAAAGTGTTACCAGTATTTAAAAAAAACAAAAACATATTAGTGAAGACTTTAATGAATTACCAACCATAACTAGAGGAGCCAGGCCTACAAAGTCCCTCTGAGTGGTGTAGATCCTCATGGTGCCTTCAGATGCCCCCATCATTTTGACTTCATCAGGAAGAGTCAACTCCCACTTAATCACCTGAATCTCTGATTGGCTGCTGACATCTTCCACTTCAAAATCCATCTGAAGAACTGCTTGGAGTTTGCTTAATCTGAAAGAAAAAATGCCATTAAACACCTCAAGCCATAATACCTCTTAATCTTTTGTGATGAAATTGTCAAATGAACTGCATTTGCAAGTTGCTCTGTTTGATTCTAAAAAACTGAGTGCAACTATTGACTTTAAGTCAATAATTGTACATTGATTATATCGTCATTGCCACTAACAACCCATTTCATTGAATAATGTGACATTTACGAGTGAAACAGGATATTCAACATAAAAAATATAGGGCAGCATGTGAATTTGTTCATTGGGAATTGATTAGATGGTGAAAAGTAAATGGGGTCAATTTGATTTCATGTTGAATTTAAAAGATACATGGCTTGTGGTACCAACCTTTCAGCAATCAGCAAGCCATATCATTTTAACCTCTTAGTAGTGCAATCCCATCAATGCCCTGCATAATGCTTTCAATAGAACATGGGATCACCCCTAATCTGATGCATCTGTCTCAAATCTTAGCTTTAAAATGCACAGCTTTCAAGCTCTGGGGATGAACCAAAGAGTTTAGATGGCTATTTTGAGTGAACAGCATATGTTTATAGATGCATGCATGGATCTGTTTGTACAACCAAGAAGGCAATTATTTCAAAAACCAGGATTGACATAGAAATGACTTTTGAAGAAATCCCTGATATAATAATCCAGTGGCAAGTGGGACCTACATTTATTTCACAGGACCATAATTTATCACACATGAAACAGAGTAAAACAAACAACATGTACATTGGATATCAATTAGTGAATGACTCCAAATGTCATTCCACAAATATTTAAAAATGTCTTAATATCATAGAAACATAAGTATCATCTGATACTATCCGCTTGTTAAGTCGTGACGTAAGGAACGCCATTTCTGGGTCCAAGCCTCGACTCGTTTCTCTAGAGAATGCCATCGATGGCCGTTTATGAGCGCTATTTATTCATATTAAACATCAATCATTTAAAAAAGTTAAACATTTTAAATACTTACAGTCTACACAACAGTCTCCGTGCTCACAGCATCACAGACATTAATGTTTTAACGATTTATAAAAGATGAATCATTGTCTGGCCATCTGGAATTTTGGTATGGAGATAAAGGTTATGATTATAATTTTTTTGTAGTATTACACCACATTGTGTGTGTATATTAGCACCATTTGTTGTTTTCTTATAGTATGAAATAGAGCGTTAGGACCCGGAAGCGCTGCCGCGTGACGTCAGACTTAACAACCAAATTCTTCATACTTATTACTTCAATATGTTTAAATCACTTTTTAAGACAGGATATTGTAATAATAATCCGTTGGGCTTGAATATGGATGCCTACCATAAGATGTTTTTGTTAGGCATCACATACTTTATCTAAAATAATAATAATAATAATAAAAACAGATTACTGACAGATACACTTCTTTGCCTTCCATATAACACTTCCATATAACCAAGTTGATTAACACAGACCCAGGGCACACGTAACAAGAAATCTCTTGCTTATTGGAATACAATCCCTGTAAGGGATATAAAAATCTCTGTATTGTTCTAACATTAGGTGATTGCTGTAGGGTCGCTTGAGCATATTATGGATTAGTTCTAAGATAAGATTCGTTCTAAGATGTGAATTTGATCCCAATCCTTAGGGGAAGAAAATACAAAATTAGGATAAATTACATTCTCTCTAAAAGAAGTAGATAATAAAGGCTTTTACTGAGCTGTGTTAAAAGCATTCTTTAAAATATCTGGTTTTGTATCATACAGGCCATACAGGTTTGGAACGACATAAGGGTGAGTAAAAAAGCAATTTTTTAGTTTTAGGTGCACTGTCCCTTTAAGGATTATGTTGCATCCAGGTGTACTTTTCTTTTTGTCCACTGAGTTCCCAACATCAACATCACAACATTGCACATGAGCTTCATTGGAAGGTAAAACCAGTTCACATCATCACTAGATCCCACACACTCCACAGAGAACCCAAGTCTGTATTGATGAGTGAAAGTACTTAACATAACCCACAGGAAGCCCTTGACTGTTAATCGTTTATAAATGTTTATTCACTAATGGTTTGTTCATTGTTTGTTCATGATTTACCATTGTTTATTGAGATAATGGTACAACAGTTTTACAAAATGTTTATGAACATATAGTTATGTTTTGTAATGCTTAGTTCATCATTAACTAATAACTTATAAATTACTTAAAGGGGTGGTTCATTGCAATTTCACTTTTTTAACTTTAGTGTGTAATGTTGCTGCTTGAGCATAAACTGTATTTGCAAAGTTACAGCTCTAAAAGCTGTAACTTTGCAGATGCAAACAGAGATATTGTCTTTTAAAGTTATGGCAGTTTAATGCCTACAAAAACGACTGGTTTGGACTACAACGAGCTTCTTCATGGGTTGGTGACATCATAAACCCTGAAATTCACATAAACACTGCCATGGAGAGTTGTCTACACGGGATGCACGCGATCAAAGATAGTAGAACATATTTTAATCAGTGATATTGTCTACACTGGATGCGGCGCTGAAGACAGCTTCCAGAATCTACACGAGTTCAATGCTGGATTTGCACAAAGGCTATTACTGAAAGATGAAGCAGTTCCCACTTTAAAAGCAGAAGCTGCTGTTTATGGGTCCCAAACTGTAAGTACGTTTTATTGTTTGTACATGTCTTTTAAATGTATAGTTCTGTTGCTATTTTTTGGTTGCATCAAGGACGTAAACAAAGACCAAAGTGGTTTGGCTTCGCTGGCCAGTTAGCTCAATTCTATTGCATACTTCTCCAGCAAACGCCAACAAACTTCTATGTTCATAGACAAACAGTTGTTCATGCTATAAATTAAACGATACCTTTACAAAAATGCTACTACTCAGTCATGTATTTGGCTACAGTAAAGCCTTAATCAGGATAAAACCATATATTAAAAGCTAATTTAAACAGCAGTAACATTTATAAGTGACAGCATATCTAAACACTTTTGACACAAGTACAAACGGAAATACTTAACATTTATAAACGTCCTTTAAAAAAACGTGCTTGCAGAGGTTCTGCTTGACCCTCTTCATCATTACTGCTATCTGGGTCTGATTCGGGCTCAATTTGATACAGCAATATAGACGCCATTTCCACAGAAGCACATGCAACAACTAATGGTAAGGGGCGTGGTGTTTCTGGACGTTTCAGGGAATCACAATACACAGGTCCAGCAAACCAATCTGAGCACATTGCGAATTTCAGAAGGAGTGGTATCACAGAAGCAGGAAGTCAACCTGCAGTTCGAATGACAATTTAAACAGTGGTGTAGAATAAAGGTAAAATATATGAAAAATATGGCGTTTTTTTTTAAAAACTAAGCATTAAGACATGTTAAACTGCGCCCCATAAACACAATCAAGCTTAGAAAAAAACAGTGAACCAAAGTGTTACCGACTAAAGGCATTAAATGCCACATCATCTAATGCTCAAATCAAAGGCTGAAATCCTAAAATCGTTCCTGCCGTCAACCATAAATAGTGAGGAGACTTCAGGTCAGGCTTTCACTAATAGGATTCTGACACACACCGCGGTACAACCCTGACCTTTGTGCTCCCATCTAATGCATGCATAGTAAATCATACATGCGTATGTGTGTAGTGAGGTCTGATAGCCATTCTCAGGTTTTTCTGTGGTTAATTCACTTGAAATTGAAAGCATACAAGCAGAGAAAGCTCTTTTATTAAACAGATAAGGACTAATGAACCAATTATGGGAATAATAATAATTCCTAATAATAATTCCTTACATTTATATAGCGCTTTTCTGGGCACTCAAAGCGCTTTACATATTGAAGGGGGAATCTCCTCAACCACCACCAATGTGCAGCATCCACCTGGATGATGCGACGGCAGCCATATTGCGCCAGTACGCCCACCACACACCAGCTTATTGGTAGAGAGGAGACAGAGTGATGAAGCCAATCAGTGTATAGGGATGATTAGGAGGCCATGCTGGACAGAGGGCAATGGGCAAGTTTGGCCAGGATGTCGGGGTTACACCCCTACTCTTTTCGAAGGACATCCTGGGATTTTTTTAATGACCACAGAGAGTCAGGACCTCGGTTTAACGTCTCATCCGAAGGACGGTGCTTTTTTTTTGTCAGTATAGTGTCCCCATCACTATACTGGGGTGTTAGGACCCACACAGACCACAGGGTGAGCACCCCCTGCTGGCCTCACTAACACCTCTTCCAGCAGCAACCTAGTTTTCCCAGGAGGTCTCCCATCCAGGTACTAACCAGGCTCAGCCCTGCTTAGCTTCAGTGGGCAACCAGTCTTGGGCTACAGGGTGATATGGCTGCATAATAACAGAAATCCACTTTGACCGATCTGATTTAGCATGTAGACTTAATGTTTCCATGGACAATATTTCCAGCCTGGCAATGTCTAATCAGAGGCACCGGTGAGAGTTGGTTAAAAACCATCTAATCATCTGATTAAAAAGTAATTAATTAAATTTTCCTTAACAGACACACTCACCTTTTCACATTTGCAGTTGTCTTTCTCTGACAGATCACTCCAACACTTCCATCTGGACCTGTGTCTAGGGTAATGTCCCATAGTAGCGTGTTGGTTGGTGTGGCTGTACGGAAGGACACACCCTTTTTTACCATGGCTCTGTTAAGTGTAAAAAAGAAAAATGCAAAAGCATTAATTATGAATAGATTGCAGAGTCTTTATTAGTAAGCAGAATAATACTAGTTAAACTAGTAACACAACAGGACATTCAGCTCATCTCATAGACTGTTATGACAAATAAATTCAAACAATATACTGGTATACTGTGATAATGTGGTGTCCCCCAAGGCTTGATTCTGGGTCCTTTATTGTTTAACTTATATAGGTTTCCACTGGTGTAATTAATCAATGTCCTTTTTTTGCAATTAGACGTATGCCCACAAATCAATTTACAAATGATTTACCTATCTTCTTGCCTATCATGTTCCTCAAACCATTCCTGAACAATGTGTACAGTGTGACTGGGTGCATTATCCTGCTGAAAGAGGCCACTTCCACCAGGGAACACCATTGTCATGAAGGGGTGTATCTGGTCTGCGACGTTTAGGTACTTGGCATGTGTCAAATTTACGTCCACATGAAAGGTATGACCACTGGTCATAATGTTTTGGCTCATCAGTGTACATTCCCAAGAAATCAAACCCTTGACTTTAGTGTTGCTAGAACCATGATCTGTTGTTTGAGGTACAGAAACACCTGTCAGACAGTTTGCATGGTAAAATCATCTTGGAAAAGGTAAGTCTTTACATTTATCCCTTTTAAAGTACCAGAGATTTTAAATGCAGATTTGCTTATCCTTATGTATGTTTTAAAATGTTTATCACTGTTTTGTAGATAACTCTATTATACTTTTCTTTTTTCATTTATTACTGGTTCCATGCGCATTGGAAGTAATGCTCATGTTTCTATACATAGCAGGTTTGCATGTGTGGATGCACGTGTATCGCAGGGGAAGATAAGGCCAATGATGCTCTGTTCAAGGAGTGTAAAGCTGAGGCTGACAGTGTGGTTTCCAATACAGGGGTGAAGAAAAGTATGGTAGTCTCCGTTCTCTTACAGAGGACAGGAAATCAATGACATCCACATCAGACCCAGTTAGCCAAGCCTAAACGGTCATGACAACCCCGACCTACACACAGTCACACACACACGCACACAAAACCCTAACAACCTTCATTTGAAACATTCATTGTTTAAAAGCTCTGTCAAAGAAACAAAGAACTGTAATGAGACACATATATTGCATGGTGCAGATGCTCCACTGGTCACCTGAAGCTGCTCTCTTAAGTTCCTGTGAGTCAAATGACTACAACTAGAGTTCCTGTTCCTCCTTTTACAAACTGTCACACTGACCCTATATCACACTATTATCAGAATAATATATCAATATAATTGAACATTCAACTGCAACATTATGTACCCACAGGAGAGAGGAAGTTCAGCAGCTCAATAGTGTCAAAACCCTGTTTAGCCCAAGGGACCATTAGAGCTCTTGGAACAGAATATAAAAGCTTCCCAAGAACCAATATAGCCAAACAAAGTGGCATACAGGATATCAATATGAGCATAATGATAAAGGATTGTTAAAAATATGCACCTTACAGATTCCAGGACCCTCTAAATCTTTTGTAATCTCAAAGCTATATTTGTGTTTTCATTGTTGCTGAAGGGTCTTTTTTCGCCATATTTGTGTTTTCATTGTTGCTGAAGGGTCTTTTTTCTCCATGAGTGTCTGTCATAAATATTAGGGTTATAAAAAGACATAGGGCATGCCATCAGTCTCACAGGGGCTGTATTGTAAGACCCTAGCTGCTTGACTGCTTGATAATCGGGCCAGATTTGTTAAAGGACAGTTGAACATACACACATAATCATGTTTGCAAACATATAAGCACAGGGAAGATTGCATTATGTTGATTTTTTAATGAAAACAGTAAGATTTGTGTGTTTTGTGCATGTAATACAGGGTTAAGATCATGTTTCAAAAGATGTGATCCTTTTGTGTTTAACGTGTTTAACGTGTGTGTGTGTGTGTGTGTGGGGGGCCATCTGTGCTCTATGTAATCACTGTCTTGAATGAAGGGCTCATGGGAGCACTAATCTTGGCATTGACAGAGATGATTCTGGGACTGTTCAGACATAAGATCACAATCGGCCCTCCTTTTCTTGAAAATGTTAAAACTTTTTGTCTTTTGTCATCTTTCTGCTGCAAGTTTCTGAATGTGCATTTTCACTTTCAGTACCAGAAGCATCAAGTGAGCCAAGCAAATTTTGAATGCAGTGTATTTCATAATGTTATTTGCAATTAGAATGGTGTAGCTATAAACTGCTTTCTCTAATTCCTATTTTGAAACACTATGCTTTCATTATATTTGTGTTTGTGCATTAAAATGTATTTGTAAACACACAATTTCATGATATCAATTCCATGTAAGATGCAGATTGTGTGACCCTACCCCTAAAAGTGAAACTTTGCCTATGTTATCATTAATTTTTTTATTATTTTTTTAAAGGCTGCAAAAAAAAAAAAAAAAAAAATGATGAAAGATGTCCCTTCCCAGTACGTTAAGTCCACACTTACCCTTCTCTGACATTGACAATCCTGGGAAACGTCTGTCCAAGACATTTAACACTGCTAACCAAATCAATCTACTTGACCCATGGAGACCAAACAACTTGTGAAACATCCATCCCAAATCATCTTCTCTCTGTCACTGTTGACAACCTCACAGTATTACAGTAGAAGGTATAAGAGCGAGCTCGACATCTGATATCACGAATTTGTGAGCCCTTTTTCAATTATCCGTCAAACATCACTGACATTTCACATAATGAATGTAGGCTTTGAAATGTCATGCACATACTCAAACAGGTACAGAAAATGCCAAAGCACCATATTGAGAATATTAAATGACCAAGTGGTTAGGAAAACACCCAGGGCCAAAAATTAACACTCACCAACTGCCAAATGTGAGGAACAATGGGATAAACAAAATGGGATTGGCTTATTATCAGATAATGGTGCCATTCGTGGTCCATTTGTATTTGCATTTCAGAGAAAATGCTGATTTTGCTTACCTCTTGCCTGCTTGGAAATAATGGTTTGATCTTTCTGCATCATAATTGAGAGAGTGGCTTTCTATAACAGTGTTAAAATATGCTTTAGGGTTTGAATATTGACTCGTGACTAGTCAATGTGGGAATGATAGTGTGAATCAAAGATTCAAAAGGTCTACTAAAAAAAGATCAGGTTTCATGACTGTAAGAAATATTTATGCCTGAAAATGTTCTTGATTGATTGTGCACATGCTCAGAACTTCTCAATTCAAAGGAATCCAGGTTTGAACCCAAACTGGTTCCTTTTCTGCATTTTCTAACAAACTCTTCCTGAATTTAAAAGCCCTACCATTGCATTTAGTGAGACAATCAGATGAGAAACCCATGATGATTATGAAAATTTACTCATTTAAAGTCCCCCGTAGTATGTTTTTCCCCCTTAAAACTCATCATTGATCATAAAATGACATATTAAAAAAAATAATAATAATAAAGTGAAAAAAATTTCTTCATGGCTTAAAATAGGTTGTACACCCTTGACGCATTTAATATACACAGATCTATGAATATGCGAATTAGCCCCGCCTCCACTCGCTCAGCCGTTTTCCTCTGGAAATGGATGTTTGACAATTTCAGATTTAAAAAAACATTCAGATGAAATCCTGCAGGCACCCGTGCCTTCTCCGTACATGATACAAATCCTTGAATAAGCGCAGACTTCCATCGTATTTACTTGAACTTATCAGGTAGGCTAAAATTTATAATGGACTGAATAGCTCTCTCAAAACTTGATGTGCGAGGACACACTGACTGAATATGCACATGAATCACGGTCGCATATTGTTTTAGCTATGTTTTATAGTATTAAAATATTTCGAAGGACAAAAACATGAACTTTATTGGCTTTAGCCCACTTCAAGTCAGCTGACACTTTACTTAGCGCAAGCCCCATATGCGCTCATACACTTGGCACAGCCCTTGCAACGGTTCTGTCATTAATTAGCTAATATGAATTAATATAATTAACCATTTGCTTGACTATGTTATCAAACAGCTAATAATGTGTTGCTAATGTTACACACACCGTTCCTGTTCTTCATCTCAGAGTCAGACAGCTTCTAACAGTATCCTGACAAGCTGCCTTCTAACAATCAGTATCCTTACAAATGCTTTGAACAACTCAGAACATGGAGAAAGGCATATAGTTCATCATAACATCGTAATAGACTCTATATTGATAAATCTACACAATTTTTCATATCAACAGAAAATTTACTGGGATAACCTGGCTTCTCTCGAGACTTTCCTGCTTCAGAGCGGTCATAGTTAATGATATGCTAAAGCCCGCTGGCACGTTATTGTGATTGGTTACAAGGTAGTCTGTGACATCACAAACACCCACGATTTTAAACCACAGGTTTTTGGTTTACTGCAGATTTAAACATAAAATACTCAGCAATGGTGCTGACTTATGAATTTGCACATGGTTTGTCTTAAAGCATAAACACTACATAGACATATAAACAACATTAAAACTTGATTTTCACCACAAGGGGTCTTTAAGCAAAACAGTCACTTAGCAACAGTTTATATTTCCTGCCTCACAACCTCCTAATTTATGACCACTGTGACACGTCACTTTCTGTTATAAAACATGAGTGTGACTACAGGTTAAATTTATCATGGTGATTCCTAACGGGCCTTCTGACAGATTTATATGTGATGAAATTCAGATGAGCAGGAGATATTTTTTACAAGGCTTGATTGGGTGAAGCGTTGATTGATCCCTGTGTGATTTAGTGGTTAAAATGAACTACTGAATATACTGACAAGCATTTATGGCAACTAAATTATACTTTAATGCCATTTATTTTGAAACTCGCATGTTATGTATTTAAATATTTGTAATTACACATTCTGTAATGAAGTTGCAAGTTGTACATTTAAAATTCACTGATGAACCGAACATTCAGTAAGAATTGAAGCGACTATCATTGATAATCTCCTAACAAGGCCATATACTAATGTTTGGGTAGATAAGATGGTAAACTAACAATCAGTGTATTTGATACAGGAGAAAGGGGCAGGAATAAAGATCTGAGCGACTTTGACAAGGGCCAGACTGTTATGGCAAGGCGACTGTGTCAGAGTATATCTGTAATGGCAAGGCTTGTGGGTTGCTCACAGTCAGTAGTGGAGAGAATTTACCAACATTAGTCTGAGGAGGGACAAAACACAAACCTGCAACAGAGTGTTGGGCAACCAACATTCATCAATACATCTGTCTGGTCCGAGCCAACAGAAGGTCTACTGCAGTACAAGTCACACAAAATTTTAATGATGGTTTTGGGAGGAATGTGTGACAACACAGTGAATCACACTCTGCTGAGTATGGGGCTGTGTATGACCCCTGTCCACCATCAAAAATGTCTAGATTGGGTATGAGAGTATATGAACTGGACCTTGGAGCAGTGGAAGAAAGTTTTCTTTTAGACCATTTTACCTGGGAAAGTGATGGTGCCAGGACTAGGGCTGTATATTGCCAAGAATCTGGCAATACAATACGTATCTCGATTCAGGGGTTACGATACGATATATTGTGATATACTGTGATATTGTAAGAAAGACGATATATTGCAGTTTTTTTTTTTTTTTTTGAAAGATCTGATTTTAAAAAAGTCATAAGAACACACAACCATATGCATAAAACCTGACAAGCAACTTTATTTCATTTAATCAATACAGTATCATTTGCATTTTTATCCACTAATCCACTATTTTGTGCAATCTAATTAAAGGGGTAAGTAGTAAAGTAACTGCAGGATTATTTAGGTGCATGTTTTAAAGGTTCACAGTATAGCAGTTTTTAATTTCTAAACTATTTAACAACAGAAAGTGCAAGTTCATTCCATGACTGAATGATTGTTTGTTTTATATTTAATACTGTAAGGCTGTTTGCTTTAAAGCAGTCTATCGTATAAAGTGCTATTTAAAGTACTGAACTGCAGACCATATCCACATCGCTATGATAGATGCTTTCTTTCTGCTGCCACCGCTGTCAATTTTGTTGTGTTTATTTTGTTACTGAGAAGAAAGTGTGCAGATATCACATATTCTATCAAAATGTTTCTCAGCAGTGCAGATGGAGTCGGGATGTTAAGCGAAGCTCTCAGATTCAATGCGTTTTCCCGAGTACTGGATTTTAACATGGCCTATTTTGCAAACAAAATGACTCTTGTCAATTTCCTTAGTGGCTTCTTTATAGCTGAAGCCAAAATGAGTCCACACTTCAGCTCTGTATACCGTGGGAGCGGAATAATTCTATTGTCTTGTGAGCTGGGTTTGCTAATGCTAACACTAGCGATGCACGCACCCAAAGTCCCTTTAAGACAAGTCATTTCACTCGGCGGCCATCTTTGAAACGCCTCTCGGGCATCCTGGGCATCATGCAGCTCCTATCTCTTTGAATGGGGAAACATCAGATTCTCCAAAACTATTCGCCAACCTTACGATTAAATTTCATATTTGAAATCACCAATGAAATCTAACAACAACCGGCTCATAAATTTAGTTTCTAAACGCTCGAATCATGACAAAAAAAATGTATTTTTTCAGGCTGGATCAAGCTAATGCACATGCGCAGACCTAAATGCGCATCTCTTCGGAGGCGTGCGTCTGACTGTTTCTATAGAAACCGGTGATTCTAACGGCCGCTGAAGTGACGCGATGACTTTACCAGTCGGCGATGGGTTTTGGCTTTAGAAGGCGGGACTTATTCCGCCATATTGCGCGTTACACTTTCTCCCATTCAAAACAATACGAGTGACATGTCTTGTGTTATTCTATAGTCTTTGACGCACCTTCACCTCGCGCTTCTCCAGCTCCGCGTCAGTTTACGCTCTGAGATAACACTGCCATCTAGCGGTTGGGATTTTATACAGTCTGTGGTTTAAACCGAACACAAAGCCACAAATCTTGGTATGTAAATATCGATACAGTGTTTTTGAGAATCGATACAGTATCGCCAAACATAATATCGCGATATTCACGTGTATTGATATTTTCTTACACCCCTAGCCAGGACGAACTGTGTTGAAAACATTAGCCGGTGGAGGGAGTGTGATGTTCTGGGGAATGTTCTGCTTGGAAACCCTGGTGTCCTGGCCATTCATGTGGACAGAACTTTGACACATGCCACCTACCTAAACATTGTTGCAGACCAGATACACCCCTTCATGACAATGGTGTTCCTCTGGAGGAAGTGGCCTCTTTCAGCAGGATAATGCACACAGCACACATTGTTCAAGGATGGATTTGAGGAACATGATGAAGAGTTCAAGGTGTTGCCCTTGGCTTCCAAATTCCCCAGATCTCAATCCAGTTGAGCATCTGTGGGATGTGCTGGACCTACAAGTTCAATCCACAGTGGCTTCACCTCACAACGTTCAGGACTTGAAGGAGCTGCTGCTAAAGTCTTGGTACCAGATACACCTTACAGGGGACTTGTAGAGTCCATGACTATACGGGTCAGTGCTGTTTTGGCAGCATGCGGAGGACCAACCGCATATTAGGCAGATTTTTGAGTAGAAAGCAACAAAGCATATACATGTATACTTTAAAATAAATACACCACTAATAACAGTAATAAACCACACTATAACACAATCTGTATGCATGCATAATGTTTATGTTTTATGTGTCCTTTCAATAACAATCCTCTATAATGCCCTAACAATTGCTCTACTGCTATTGCACCAGTCAGTGGTCCAGTCTTTAACAACAACATTAAACAACAGTCCACCAGTGGTCATGTCTTTAACAACAACATTAAAACAAATTCATTAAGCCCAATACGAATGGTATATTTCCCATTTCTGCTATAGTTTCATCACCATTTGAAGCCACCAAAGTGATATCACAGCATGGCATATCAAACCTCACTAAAGCTCACATCTGTTAACAGCTCAATGCTTCAAGGGCAACTGAGCAATTGTTCATTATAGTATCAAGTTAATGAAAAGTATCTATTGGCCATCTGGAACCATTTTCAAATTGATTAATGTATTTCATTCAGAAGTGTAATTATGTTTGCGTGCAGTTTAAAGGTGCCATAGAATGCTTTTTCACAAGATGCAATATAAGTCTAAGGTGTCCCCTGAATGTTTCTGTGAAGTTTCAGCTCAAAATACCCCATAGATATTTTTTTAATTCATTTTTTAACTGCCTATTTTGGGGCATCATTAAATATGCGCCGATTCAGCATGCTTCCCCTTTAAATCCTCGCGCTTCCCACCCCAAGCTCGTGACTCTACAATACATTGCATAAACAAAGTTCACACAGCTAATATAACCCTCAAAATGGATCTTTACAAAAGTGTTCGTCATGCAGCATACCCGATTATGTAAGTATGGTATTTATTTGGAATGTTTACATTTGATTCTGAATGAGTTTGAAGCTATGCTCCGTGGCTAACGGGCTAAAGCTAACATTACACACTGTTGGAGAGATTTATAAAGAATTGAAGTTGTGTTTATGAATTATACAGACTGCAAGTGTTTAATAATGAAAATAATGACAGCTCTTGTCTCCATGAATACAGTAAGAAACAATGGTAAGCTTTAACCACATTTAACAGTACATTAACAACATGCTAACAGAAACATTTAGAAAGACAATTTACAAATATCACTAAAAATATCATGTTATCATGGAATCATGTCAGTTATTATTGCTCCATCTGCTATTATTGCACCTTTTTCGCTGTTGTTCTTGCTTGCTTACCTAGTCACATGATTCAGCTGTGCACAGATCCATATGTTAATACGTCCTGCCCTTGTCTAATGCCATGAACATGGAGCTGGCATATGCAAAAGTTGGGGGCGTACATATTAATGATCCCTGACTGTTGCGTCACAGTCAGTGTTATGTTGAGATTTGGCCTGTTCTTCGGAGGTCTTTTGCACAAATCATATTTACATAAGAAGGAGGAAACAATGGTGTTTGAGATTTCACTATAATGTCATTTCCATGTACTGAACTCTTGTTATTCAACTATGCCAAGATAAATTCAATTTTCAATTCTATGGCACCTTTAAATGTTTTTGAGATCACATATTAAATTAGAGAAGAGAAGAGAAGAGAAGAGAAGAGAAGAGAAGAGAAGAGAAGAGAAGAGAAGAGAAGAGAAGAGAAGAGAAGAGAAGAGAAGAGAAGAGAAGAGAAGTCTCTTGGGACAGTCCTCACAGTGAACTGATGTGAGCTGTATAGAAGAGAGCTGGCCGTGGACTGATGGAGATTTAAGGTGGACAGTGATTAAGTGGCAAGAGCAACAGGCCTTAGAGAAAGAGAGAGATGGTATATCAGCGGCAAAAGCTTAACACACAGGGGTAGATGAAGAAACGTGCTTCAGAGAGGAACGAACTTCACCAGGGAAGCCTGAGACAGCAGAGATGGATGTTAAGAATGAAGGGGATTAGGGGGAGGAGTAGGCAAGGACAACAGGTCCAGCTGTCCTCTTAAGACCCCAATAACACAGAAACAACCTGGCATGTGAATATAAAATGGTCCACACATGACAAAAGTCAACATATATACTCATAAAAATCAGAGCAGCTTTACATGTAGACCATGCTTTCAGAAAGCATAGGAAATGGGTGTTTTTCTCCATCATGATGGACACACAAGCTATGTCTACAACTGGCATCTCAAATCTCCTCAGTCTTATAAGCTTCTTAATTTAATTTTCTGAGATTTTTCTATTTTCCTCAGTGCTGAAATCCACTGCATCACAAGGATCATCCACATCTCAGTTATATTCTTTGAAGAGAATGAATTGATGTTTAGGCATCAGTGATCATCAATGATAAGTGACATTCATTTTTGTGTACTTTTCTATAAGCAGGGTTGGGCAAAAATACATCAAAATGTGTTTTAAAATAAAATACCAAATACCTTAATTTTAAGTGTATCAAAATAAACTACAAAATACAGCATCCACACCATGTATCAAAATAAACTACTGTATTTTTGTATTTTAAAAATACTAAAAAATACTTTTACAAGGGAGCATGAAATTTCTTCACAAACCTTCCATCAATTGGCCTATTTGATCTATCCCTTTACCATTACACTGACTCAGTTGATTAAGTAAACAATGTTTGATAGCAACAGCTTTTCTCTGCCTGAGTCATGCAATAAATCGGACATATGGCAACCAGTTAAAAGGCACAATATGTAGGATTTTTAGATTAAAATATCCAAAAACCACTAGAACAGTGTTATATATTTTGTTGACTTACATGTTGTACTTACATTATCCCAAATGTTTCCAAGTATGTTTAAATCCAGAGAAATAAGCAATTTTAACCAGGACACGGGCTGTGTCCTTCCATCGCCTATCAATGACATCATACCCTCAATTTCCGTTTTCTTGTAGAAACCATGGAAACACCAAAGATGCATTATATCTCTCATCTGTCAAAAAAAACTTGTTTTATTAGACAGATGAGGAACTATTTGGATTCATTCATCGACTGAAAACTAATCATGTAATATACCTTTTTGTTTTTAATTTTGTTTTCTTTATTTACCGCGAGTACCATTTTTTACCATGCCTAATATCGATCTAGCTTACTGTAGTGTGCAACAAGTGTCTAATAGCAGCTGCCAAGCGAATGCAGAGTAGCACTATAACATCTTTTAAAACACAAATGTATCTAATATGATAAACAGCGCCGCATTACCCCACATACACTAGACCAAAAAAAGCAGAAGCGGCGACGAGGCATAATAAAAGTTCCGCTGCTCTCAAGACATGTCGTGCTCGTCTCTCATTAGCAATCTCTCCAGCAGTCTCGTTCAGCTCTAACATCACTCACTTTGCTCTGCTTCATACTACAGTAACGTTAATAATCTCATCTATGAACATGATTTCTGCCCGAGTCCCATCCTGATTCTTTTCCACTGGTGGTAGACATGAAAACAACACATCCCATGATTCCACAAAATTAAGGATAAGCGACTGAATAAGCGACCTCAATCTCCCAGATGAAGGTTAGTTTTAAAGTAACCAACAGTTTAATTTTTAACAGTTTGCCAATTACTTATAATTGTATCTTAATTTAGTTACTTGGTGTCTGGTAATGAAGGGCCTACTTTGCATCAGCAACACTGACTCAATGACAAACAATGACAAACAAGTCATTCATAAGAAGACAACTGATGGATCCTGTATTCATAGCAACTAGTATCTAACTAATTAATCAATTAATTGTTAATAATAAATATAGGGGGCTGCTGCTTCGGTATTAATAGTTGTCAAGAACATTATGTAAATTGGTAAACTATATAGCCTATAGTAGCCTACGTTATTAAAAGGAACACCAAAACTTAACATCTGTTCTGAACTCAAACAAGTCTGGGCAAACTACTGAGTAAGCACCAATCAGAGGCCACATTTTTATGATGTCATCATGTAGACTTCTTACAAAGTATTTTACAGTATTTTAAAACTATAAAAATACAAAACACTAAAGTATTTTGATACAAAATACAAAGCCATTTTCATCAACCCAATCAAATACAAATTACAAAATACTATTTTGAATTTTGTATTTGAAATACATATTTGAAATACATGTATCATAAATACTGCCCATCCTTGTCTATAAGGAACACATTTTAGAATTTTTGAATTAAAATAAAACTTTAAAATAAGGGCAAAAAGTCAGAATATCAAAGATATAATATATAATAAATTGTTTAAAGGCTTCATTAAAAAGACAAAGTCTTAAAAATACTATAATACTATTGTTTTAAGACACTAATATTTGAAAAATATTTGTCTGACAAATTGAAGTCAAGGTAATCAGAGCAATATGTTTCTAGAAAATATCAGATTATTTTGTTTTTACTAGATGGCAAATTTAGTTCAGGTTGTCAAAAGGTGCTTACAAAAAAGTGTTAAATCAACCACCAAATTTTACTTTCACACCCAAAAGAACATTTGAGAAATGTTAACATAGGGAAAGCAAGACATGGCTGGTAAACAGATTCATGAAGCTTCAAAACATTTACAAATCTTCAAACTCACCAAAGGCATGTGATTTTCAACAAAGCTTTGTTACCACATAATGTTTTGAACCTTTGTTTTATTTTATTTTTTTATAGAATGGCATAGGGGTTTCTGGTCTAAACTCTGTCAGACAGAACATGCCTGCAAAAAATGGGTAATGGGTGGAGCTACTTTTTTTAATTGGTGCTTATACCTACTTCACATTGTAGTGTTTATTTATGTTTAGAATCATTAAATCAAACATTTTGTTGAAAATATTCTAAAAATACTATAAAGCACAATAAAAAATATATTCTATATACTGCATATGCATATTTATTTTAAACTAGTCATTTCTCCTTGAATAAAGGTTATGGCTAAACCCTTCCTGGCTCCTAAATGATGCTCACCTTCTCTAACCAAGCACAGACTCTTTATTTAGACATGCTTTTTAAAGAACAGCATGACAACGAATGAGCAGCCAAAGCATTCAGAGAGCGAGAGAAGCAAAAAGAATGTGTTTGTGGCACAGCATATAATCTGAGAGATTAAACGTGCATGTCTTTTTTCAGCCATATAGCTAGATGATCAAATCTGCACAATGAGCTTTCCAGACTAAGTTCCCAGACTTGACCCCAGAGTTCTGCAGTCAGAATAACAGCTCAAAATATCATTATGTGTTATCATCATTACATGTATTTCTCCTCTCTGCCATGATAATCTGCACTACTTCCAGAAAGAATGCTAAAATTACTGGTATTTTCAGGAAAAAGGCATAATCCATTAAAATCTTCTTCCAAATGTATTGGTATATTTTTCATAATGCATTAGGTACTGTGGTAAGGCATTTCTGTTTAGTAGTTTAAAGAGCATGGCATCAGCAATGGCAAAGTTGTTGGGTTTGATTCCCAGGAAAAGTTACTAAATGCATAAATGTCTTTTTTCAGAACTTACCTTAAGGAGAAGGTGTCCAGGTTGGACTGAGCTCCTCACGTAGACATAAAAGGAAGCAATATCAGTCTTCTTAAGGGGTTTAGAGGAGGTCTGGATGACCACAGACTCTCTCAGTTCTGAGCACAGACACTGGCATGGAACCTTGTTTGACCTGCTGGAGCCGAACACTTCCGATTCTCTGCATGGGGGTCACGGGCATGTACTCAGCCTGAGGCTGCCCAGCATTTCCACCACCCAAATCCCATCTCTTGCCCTCCTCCCCACTGGCTGTGCATGGGCCATAAGCACTGGGTCGGGCCTGGTAATACAGTTCCACAGGGTTCCCCTGGGTTGGCCTTTGTCTTTCACGACTGGAACTGTCCTCAACTGGGCTGAACCAGCTCGCAGGAGGGTCAACTTCTGCCATGCAGGTCCCATGTTCATTTTGAATGACACAGGAGCCACGGACCTCCTGAGTCTGCCAGAAGGCATACACAGTTACGCATGGCAGCTCATCTTTTATTTCTTTTTCCTTTTCTCCTCTGTCCCAGTCTCTCCCAGCCACGTAGAACAGGACTCGCACTTTGGGAGAAGATGAATAGACCCACCGGGTCAGGATAAAGGACTGGACTCTCCAATTGAGGGTGAAAACTGGTGGTGAGGGCCGGAATAACTGCACCGACTGCACTAAGTCCAGAGGGATCTCCTGTTTGGTTGAGAGTGGGCCGTAGCTGGCATTGATAACTGGGAGACGTCCTGCTTGGAGCATGACAAATGGCTGTGTGTGGCTCTGCATGCTGGAATTATGCATGATGTCCTGTCCTGCTTCTTTTAGTAGGAAGTATTCAGCATCCCATACCTGATAAGTTACGGGAAGGAACAATGGATATGGGGTGGAGGATTTGGTGGCATCGGAGATCTCCTGACTGTCCAGCTCTGCAAAAAAGGAAAAAGGAAAGAATTTAGTTTAAAGCTGCCATTCGAATGAAAAATTGAATTTACCTTGGTATAGTTGAATAACAAGAGTTCAGTACATGGAAATGACATACAGTGAGTCTCAAACACCATTGCTTCCTCCTTCTTATATAAATCTCATTTGTTTAAAAAACCTCCGAAGAACAGGCGAATCTCAACATAACACCGACTGTTATGTAACAGTCGGGATCATTAATATGTATGACCCCAATATTTGCATATGCCAGCCCATGTTCAAGGCAGGACGTCTGGATGTGCACAGCTGAATCATCAGACTAGGTAAGCAAGCAAGGACAATAGCGAAAAATGGCAGATGGAGCAATAATAACTGACATGATCCATGATATCATGATATTTTTAGTGATATTTGTAAATTGTCTTTCTAAAATGTTTCGTTAGCATGTTGCTAATGTACTGTTAAATGTGGTTAAAGTTACCATCGTTTCTTACTGTATTCACGGAGACAAGACTGTTGTTATTTTCATTTTTTAAACACTTGCAGTCTGTATAATGCACAAACACAACTTCATTCTTTATAAATCTCTCCAACAGTGTAGCATTAGCCGTTAGCCACGGAGCACAGCCTCAAACTCATTCAGAATTCAAATGTAAACATCCAAATAAATACAATACTCACATGATCCAATGCATGCATGCAGTATGCATGACGAACATTTGGTAAAGATCCATTTGAGGGTTATATTAGCTGTGCGAACTTTGTAAAGGCACTGTATAATAGTCGAGAGCTCGAGGGGCAGGGAGTGAGAGGATTTAAAGGGGCCACACTCGCTTAATCTGTGCATAGTTAATGATGCTTCAAAATAGGCAGTTAAAAAAATTAATTTAAAAAAAATCTATGGGGTATTTTGAGCTGAAACTTCACAGACACATTCAGGGAACACCTTAGACTTATATTACATCTTGTAAAAACTGGTTTTAGGGCACCTTTAAGAGAGATGTGTAATGTTGTCTTCATTCCATATAGTGTGTCTACATAGTCCTGTGTGTGCACCACCAAAATGTCTCTCAGTAGCTTTATTTGATTTTTTTGGTCTAATTGTTTTGGATGTTGCTTACAACCATATAACCATAGAAACTGATCTCGGAAGCTAAGCAATTTTCAGTCAAGTCAAGTCCATTTTATTTGTATATCGCTTTTCATAATACACATTGCACAAAGCAGCTTTACAGAAAATCGTGACATTAATGTTTGCAATGTGGTTGGATATGCTCTCTCTCCTATAAATAGTGAATATACCTTATATATAATAGTGACTATATCTCTTTACACAAGTGTACTGTGTGCATGCGAATAAAGTTGGATGGGATATATATCCATCTTTATAAATAAAGCTGTGCTAATATAGTTTACGATTTTGTGACAGCAGCTGAGATTTTCTGTATAGTATATACAGTAACTGCTTTACATGAGTACACTAACAGGTAAAGTAGGATCTATTATATTTTTTGACTGTATAACATTCAAGCTGTTTAGATTTGTTATATAGTACATATATTAACGTGAGTATACTGTATGTATCTCTGTAAGGTTGGACATACGTACAGTAGTATAATTACTTATAGTAATTTATAATTATGAAATGTGATGTTTTGTTCAATTTATAACAATTTGTTGCAATGACAAGCCTAATAAATTTGGTGATGTGTATCACTAACATAGTTAAAGGGATAGTTCACCCAAAAATTAAAATTTACCCCATGATTTACTCACCTTCAACCATCCTTTCAGATGAATACAATTCTGAGTTATATTAAATAATGTCAAGACTAATCCATGCTTTATAATGGGAGTGGATGGTGGCCCAAATTCTAAAGACAGAAAACCTCAAGACTATATCTTTGTTGAAGCAACCCAGGTATTCACAAGAAATCAGCATTTTAACACTAATAAAACGTAGAGTATAGCTCAAACAATACGCTTTTTCACATTGATTTCCTTTGCTGTACACAACTTGGTTCTCGTGAGACTAGCATATTCTCATCGGAGCTCACACTGCGCCTGCATCCTACATTATAAGCTGGGACGCAACTCTCTCGTGTCTAGGACAGTTAGCAGAAGCTAGAGATTACACTTTTTAAAAGTTTTAAATATGGATATTTTTCTTACAAAAATGCATTGCCTCACTTTAGAAGGCCTTTATTAATGTAAAGACCTACTTTTTTTTTTTTTTTTGCAGCCAATTAATGCTAGCTTGCCTCAGTAATTCATAAAGTGATTTCATTAAAAACATCTTATCATATGTTCACAAGAAAACTATTAGTAGAGTGACATTTCCATTGCAAGATTGGGCTTCAAACATAGAACAGCTAAAATAAAAAGCATTGTGGAGATTTTCTTGAACTTTCATATTTTTGCAATAGAGATATGGTTAAATAAAATAAAATAACTGTATGCACTGTATGAAGACCAGTTGTATGATGATGATTTTGAAAGTCAATATGATTTCTTTATGATTTCTGATTCATTAACCAACTAGACTCAACTTGAGAATGAAAGGCATTTTTGTCAAATATAACATAAAGAGAGCTCTATCAATGCCCTGGTCTGCTACCAGATATGGAAATATGAATATTATATTTACTACTTACTTTGAAACCAAATACCAAATGTAAATCTGCAATATTGCATCCAATGCAACCTATTTTAATCCACCAAAGCTTCAGCCACTTTCATCTTATAGGCACAATATCAATTCAATATTCTAGTATATCCATGAAAAACTCCTGCGGATTGATAAACTCATTGTGTATTATATGCCAGTAAAAAGAAAAAAGAAAAAAAACAACAACTCCAATAACATGGATAAGCTCAAAAGAGACAGTCCAAAATTCCTGGAAATATTTTTCAAAAAGCAGATTGTGGGGTCATGCAGTCATTTACAGCTGAAGCAGTGACAGAACATGCAAAGAGAAAAGATTAATCAGAATTGGATAAAATTCTGCCTGACTGACGTCATTAAAATTATTATTTTTCTGAGGGGGTAATTTCTACACAAATGGTGTATGATCTTACAAACATAGTTCCAAACAAACAAAAACATTCATAGCATTCAACATTCAAAACATTCATAGTGCCGGTAAAAGTATGGGAACACTTTTTTTCCTGCAGAACACACACATACACACAGGTTCAGGGCTCTGAACCGTTTCAAGGAACGTAAAACGAAAAACAGAAACGAACGAAATTTTGACCGGAACTTAACCAGAAACGGAAACGAAATCAAATTTAATCGTTCTGAACAGAAACGCTAATTTGAAATGGCCATTAACCGATTAATAACGTTATTTTATCGTTCCGTTTAATATTTTGATTTGGCAGTCAACCAATCACGAATTCAAATAGTACAGCCTATGCAAATGTGAAGCTGACGCATTTAAAGTGTGTGAAATGCCCGCGCTCACGCTCTACACTGAGATGCCCGCGCTGACGTGCTCAGGCTCAGCTGTCAGGTCATCATAGGTTAGGTAAGTCACAATGGCAATGCCCTGGCATTAGTTTTTTCCGATGATATGTGTCACCAACCATCAAGTATTAGGCCTACATTCAAGTGAAAATGAATGTCAAGTAATATGCAGCTTGTTGTGCGTTCTGAAACCAGCGAGTACAATTTTCAACGTCACATCACACATCTGCAGCGCTTCTGTGAACAGAGAAAACTAGGCCTACCTACATAACCCATAAAATAAAAGGGAATATTTAAGCTTATAGGCTACACGAAATATTTCACTTGGGTCTACAGATGAACAAAACTAAAGTGGCGCACTTAAAAGATCTAGAAAAGGAAACAGACATTCTGCTTGTTTTCGTTATTTGAGTGTCTTTATGTATAAATTATATCTTTCTTTTACCTGTATGACCATAAATTATGGAGACAGTTTACTGTCTTATAGAAGGAAAACAAATCCAGTGGTCGCGCCGGCGCCTCACGCGCATGCACACAAATTCTTGCATTGCTTACTTGATATCGCACCCTGTTGAATATTAAAAAAAAATAAAATACAATCAACCAAACGTTACACTGCTCAATTCAATTCTGTAATACAATCTGCCGTTGACCACCCGTGACCATCGCCTCACTGTGCTGTTATATGTGAAGGATGATGTTTTACGTCAATAATGAGTGAAGTAGGCTACAAAGCTCATGTAAATAAATAAGAGTTTAGCATTCGTCTCAAAATTGAAAACAGTTGGATTCGTGCCGAATGAGAAAGGTAGGCTATAAATTCACTTTAAATGAATTCGTTTTACATCTTATTTAGTTTTATTTACAATAAATAAACCTGTTTCTCACCTTGAATATAGCAATAGAAGCTGGAATGGCATTAAAAAAGTAAATATCATTTTTTTAAATTCGTTTTTGCTTGACGTTTATATAGCCTGAATAGTCCAACTGTTAATTTTAGAGATTTTGTTGTGGAGTACATAAATAATATAGGGCAGTTTTGTTCATAATTTAGGTTTACAAACATTATAAACAAAGATATGTAATAATGTAATATAATAAAATGCGACATATAGGCCTATGCGACTTTTTTCCTCTCAGGAATAGCGTCAGTATTTTTAACCAGCAAACATTAAAATATCTTGAAAAATTACTTTAATTTATAAACCGTTGTTTTTCCTTTCGTTTAATAGGTCAAAAATATTATAAATACTATACCTTTTGGCCTGCTCTACATGAGACCCTTGCAGTGTTGGCTCAAAACCAAGGGGTTCTCCTCGAGGGGAAACCCATTTTGCATGATCAAGGTCATGCGGTGATTCCTTCATGCTTGTATCATATGGAATAAACCTTGGTTTCTTTCCCAAGGGCCAGTGTTGGGAGCTCCTTGTCTTCGTGTAATTCTTACAATGGATGCAAAACTTTTGGATGCGTGTTCCTGGCACTGAAACACTTCCTCCCAGACATGATGTGTGGTCCACACAAACAACACAGCGGTGGTATCAAGGGGGTCTGCGCTCACGCCCATTATGCAGATAGGCACACCAGATCCTCTTGTGGGCCCAAGGGAAACTGCTGTCACTAAAAGCAGTCTACATCCCAAGGCGCTTGAATCAGTGGGAGTTCTAGAGAGAGTGCGCCGGGATGGGGTCCGTTTGTTGTTTGTAGCCCCGTTCTGGCCGGGCTGAGTGTGGTTCTCAGACCTAGTGTCTCTCCTTGATGGCTCTCCTTGGGAGATTCCGGTCAGGAGAGACCTTCTCTCTCAGGAATTATGGAGACTGTGGGCTTGGCCTCTGAGGGGTCTAGCCCATAGATTAATGTCTCTTTGTAGAGACCATACTCTATTCTAGAGCTCTCTCCAAAAGGAGGATGTATGCCCTGAAGTGGAAAGTGTTCACCTCATGGTACAGGGGTCACATACTAGACCCAGCTAACTGCCCAGTTGGTTCAGTACAAGATTTTGCAGGATCAGTTCTCTGCTAGGTTATCCCTAGCCACCTTAAAGGTGTATGTGGTGGCCATTGCTGCTTACCACACTCCTTTAGATGGTATGTCTGTTGGGAGACACCCATGGGTAACTCACTTCCTTCGTGGCACTCTGAGGCTGAGGTCTGTGGCAAACTCTGGGGTGCCGACTTGGGATTTGAAGTATAGTTTTGAAAGGTCCTTGTCCTTGGCTCCTTTTGAGCCTATTGAGGAGGTTCCCGAAAAAATCCTTATTCTCAAGACTGTGTTCCTTATTGCAAGGACTGTGACGGTAGGCATGACAACCATGCCACCGCGGTCGTGGAGTGTCACCGGTGGTAGTGTGACATTTTTTATATATATAAGAGGTCGCGTTAACTGGAAATTTTCCGTTATTGATGGATTTTTTTAGCAGTGACGGAAAAAAATCTGCAGGCCGTCCGTCATTTTGACATATATTGCAGCTTGTAACTGTAATTCCCACCCCTGTCCGGTAGGTGGTGAGTGTGCTCTAGTGTGGCAGCAGAGCGCGAGATCAGTCTCCAGAACAAAATGAAAACGATGCGCTTGATTACACACAGAAGAGCACCCAGATTAAGTCTTTAATTTTATAAGAATAAAGTTAATTATGCTTACTCACATAATTGTTTTGTTATTTTTCTTGCTGACTATAAGTTCATGGTCAACGAATGGCTTTTCTTAGGTATAATGTTACGTGATATTGTTTACAACACTGATTGAACTGACGTGATGCAGATTTCGGTAAGATAGTATCCTTCAACTTATTTTTTGATTTTCATTCATTTTTATTTCGTTATGTACAGTAGTAAAGAGGAAAGAACTTGACGCAGTCTTTGATCAACTTTATTTTCATAATATAAATAAATGTATAACTAGGCCCATTTGCTTATCATGTAAGTTTGTGAATAAAAATGAAAATGTGGACGAAATCAGAAGCTATTAAATGACTTTTTAATATTTTTTTACGATCCTGTCCATCAAAATGATGGCGAAACACAAGTCTAACGCAACCTCTGATATATATATATATATATATATATATATATATATATATATATATATATATATATATAAAATATAAAAATACAACCAAACCCCGCCCCCACTTTGGACCCCACCACCGCAACACCGGCGGTTGTTGGTGATTTGCCACTGCGGTAGTAAAAATTTGCCACCGTCACAGCTCTACTCATTGCTAATTCATCTCTCAAAAGAATTGGAGACTTATAAACACTGTTAGTATATCCCTCCTGCCTTGAGTTTGCACCTGGCATGGTGAAAGCCTTTTTGTTTCCTGAGCAAGGTTATGTTCCTAAGGTTCACACTAATGTGGCAAGCCCTAAGATGCTGCAGGCCTTTTGTCCGTGTCCTTTTAAAACCCCAGACCAGGAAAAGCTAAATCTACTCTGCCCAGTTAGGGCGTTAGATGCTTACATCCACAGAGCTGTCCTGTGGCGTAAACCAGATCAACTCCGTGTTTGTTTCTGGTCACCTCAGAAAGGGTACCCTGCATCTAAGCAGACGATGAGCAAGTGGATAATTGAAGCTATATCAGTTGCTTATGAGTCGGCTGGGCCAACCTTCACCTCTTATGTTCGGGGACCACTCAACTCTGAGTATGGCCGCTAAAGCTTTTTTGTTCTCAGGAGTTTCCCTGCAAGAAGTGTGTGATGCAACATTATGGCCCTTGCCGCACACATTTGTGAGGCTTCACAACCTGAATCTGGCCTCAACCCCGAGGTCAGGGGTGCTCTCGTCTTAGTGTGCGCTGACATTTCACACAGACAGGCACTTGTGTTACTACGGCGGTGAGGGTATTGAAGTCTTCGACGCAGTGTGAGCTCCCTTGAAAGGGAACGTCTCAGATTACGTATGTAACCATGGTTCTCTGAGAGGGAATGCCAGTGACTGACTTGCTTCATCCTATCAGAAGCTAGCGCAAATTGGTTCAGGTGTGCTTAAAGTTTCCTGTACATGACATCACCTGCCTATGACGTTTCTTCATGCCCTTGGACTGATTTCAAATGCGCTTCATTGCGCAATCATGCGGAGGCGTTCCCACAGCTTCTTTGACGCAGCGTCTCAGTCCCTCTCAGGGAACCATGGTTGCATACATAACCTGAGATGGTTTCTGTAGTGTTTTAAGTTAAATGCTTAGTTCATGTCAAAATATCTGAGCAGATAATGTGTATATTTATTAGAGAATTTGTTAGAGAATTTATGAGTGGAGAGTTGTTTGTTTCAGATGTTTTAAATTTGTGTGAGGTTCTTTAGTTCTGAGCATTTGGCTTTGAGTTAATATAAAGTTCTCTCTGCTACTCATCAGCAGGACTGGATGCATCAGCATTAGCAGTTCATTAGGTCAACATCCATTCTATATACCCTCCATTTCAGCAAATGACATAGATAACATCTGTCTGGATTTAGCTCTAAATCTGTAAGTATGATGGGCTAATAAGCGTGGTAGCCACACTATGGGGAAAACAGTAAGGTTGCGTGCTATCTAAACACTGAGATAAATGCTTAGTACATTTGTTGTGCATGTTTAAACACTGAGATAAATGCTCAGTACATTTAAAAAACCTGTTTTTAAAGTGCCCATAGGTTCTTAATATTGTTTTGGGAGTCTCCTATAACAGGTTTACATGCATGCAAGGTCAAAAAACACTTTCGTTTTCTCATAATATATATTTAATTTCACCTTAGTTCATAAACAATTTGTTAGGGTGTTTTCACACCTATGGATCGCTTGTTTTGTTCCGAAACAGGGACTAAATTTGTTACAATGTTGCATTTTGTCCTTGGTTAGGTTCGCTTTCACGTGGCAACATTTCAAAGCGTACCAAAATGCGTTTAGGCAAGTCACATGCGAGTACAACTGTCCTCTTATTGGTCAGAGTTTTCTCTGCGTCATCCATCAAAATAATGATTGACAAGTTCGCTCCATGAGCTTTTTGTGGCTTTATTTGTAACTGTCGAGACACACGCAAACACTTTATAAATGTAGCCGTCTTTCCCGCTGTTAAATTATACTACATTCATATTAATGCTGCGGCAAATTCAAACGCGCAATCTTTCTCTCTCTCCATCTCTGGTTTCCCAGCGCTGTCTAGTAGTCGAACTGTTGTCAGTGTGTCGAGAGAGACCATATGAATTTTATAATGAAGCAGAGCTGGGAAGAGGCTTCGTCGGGACAGCATTCTCGCATGGTGAAGTGCAATTACACAACAGAGGCGTTCGTTGGTTTTCGGCTATGGTAAATAATGTGCTTACTCACAGAATTATATCACATTTCATGTTATGAATTATGATATCATTTGGTTCGTTGGTCTGTTAACTGGGTCGGATTGCTTCCACAAGCGAACCGCTCCAGAGTTCGTTTGAAAGCGTACCGAGACCACCTCTTCAAGCAGGTCTCGGGACGCTTGTTTGGTCCACTTTTGGTGCGCACCCGAGTGCGATTGCTGCTTTCACACCTGCCCAAAAGATCCACACCAAAGGTGGAAATGAACTCTGGTACGATTCAACCGAACTAAATGAGGCAGGTGTGAAAGCACCCTTAGAAACAGTTCAAAGAATCAGTCTCTCTAAGACCCTCCTTTCCGTGAGCCTACACTGCTCTGGTTGGTCAGATGGCCCAGTCTTTTGTGATTCGTCTACTGTGCGCACTGTGCGCCCATTGCCGTAACTGAATGACAGCTATCAATTCGCAAGACATAGACCCCTTAAAAGTTTGTAAACATTGCAACGTTTCCTGGTGGGCGGGGCTTAGCTGGAGGCAAAAAGAGACACTGGACTCAATGTTGACAAGCGTAAGCTAGCACGTTTTAGGAGGGATTTATTAAACATAGATGCAGAAGAAGGTTCAGAACTGTCCGAATATGTACAGTCACTGACTCTGCGGGACCGTGACAGCTATTTTTGTAAATTAACTTAAGTTTTGGATATTTCCTAGACAACATATGAATTACTTTTGGGTGGTCCGGGGAATTTTGTCAAGGCTTATTGTCTAATGTAACCTAACGCTGGGCTAACTATGATTATGGCTAGCAATGTGGATTATTTTAAGAGACCATTCAAAGGATGGCACACACATCTATTGCTGTATGTTTGTTTAACATTTAAGCTAGCTAGTGCGCTGAAAGTTGGCGACTTTTCACCAATAAAACAGAAACTTGCTGATTTGTACTAGATAAAACCAACACACCATTACATATGCATCGATTATTTTACCTGATATGAAGTGTGCACTGCAAACACGAGCATTATTTATGATTGTCTCAGTCCAGTCTGTACGCCGTATTGCTTTCAACCACAATTATCTTTTTGATTTCTGTGAAGGAATGTCTGCCAGGATCTGGTAAAACTTTAGTTTTGAACCAAAAGTCCTGTTCCTTCTATTCTGGCAGCCAAAAACACAACAAGACAACATTTTAAAGTCAAAACCTCAAACTTTTAGTGCGCCCGCTATTAGTTCTTATTTATGTTTTGCCTCCAGCTAGAGCGGTGACGTCACAGTGACTCAGGCGATTAAGGGGTCTATTGTATACAATCTATGGACAGAAAAGATAGGGTCGACTTTACCATTTCAATTCGAGCATGAGTCCGATGATGAAATGTCTGAAGTTGTCAATCAACCAGAAACTGATTCGCAATCACGACTGGAGCAGGACGTTTCTCTATGGTAAGTGTTACCTTAGTTTGCGTTATTTATAAGACGTGATAGCAGCGTCACTGTTATACTTTATGTAGGTGCACCTGTGGGAACTGTATCAGAATGCCAAGTGAAGCTGAAAACCTCTAACATAAGATAAACATTTAAGCCAGATGTGTACACAGACATTTTCGTCATAAAAATTAACAAAGTATAAAATGGCTATATCATTGTTTGACATTAAAAAGTCAAACAAGCTGCATTAATCAGCACATTTTTAGACAATATTGGACCCAAAATTAGCCGGTTAGCAGGAGACATACAGACCATTGGGTGTACATTACAACATAACATACAAAACTACGAATTTTGAATGAACGCTAGAAAATATAAACATCAATTATTAATCATACTTAGAGATTGAGATTCAGAGGAGCAAGCTGGTACAAATAAACTGGGCACAGATCCATATTTTAAGACCAAGCATTTTGTGAATCCTGCGTTAAACTCCCCGAGGTTTGAGAAGCAGTTGTCAGTAAAATGACGGGAACACAACAAAAGATTCTTCTGCTGTGGTATTGTTGAAAAAATGAGTCGGCGGGCAATATGCTAATGTTTTGTTGTGACATCACACCTGGGATTTGTTTTACAAACGACTTGTTTTATTGACTCTTACTTTTGAGAGACAATAACTTTAAATGCTCTTTAAAGTTGTAACCAAGCAGATCTCGCTCCCCATTGACTACCATAGTATTTTTGTCCTACTATGGTAGTCAGTGGGGTGTGTGATCTGCTTGGTTACAAGCATTCTTCCAAATATCTTCCTTTGTGTGCAGCAGAACAAAGAAATGTATACAGGTTTGGAACAACTTGAGGGTGAGTACAGATCCCCCCAGATCTTATTGCATCGTGTTTCCTTCTGGAGCATCAGTGAACATTTAAACCTTTTTTAATAGTTGAGTTTGAGCCCCTCAATTGTCCTCAGCATGAAAAGATGAATCACAAAATCATACAGTAACTGCTGGAAAGGGTTCAAATATGCAAAAGATGCTGGAAAACTGAAGAATTTGCAGGACCTGGAGGATTTTTCTGAAGAACAGAGCTCAGTTTAACTGCTCAGGACAAACAAGAGACTCATGAACAACCATCACAAAACATAAAAACAGTCATGGATCATCAGGTAACCACACACAGTATTAAGATCCAAGGGTTCCCAAACTTTTGAAGGGGGTTATTTTAATAAATTCAGCTATTGTTTTGTCTTGTGGACTATATGTAAACATCTTGTATGTAAAATATCTTACTCAGGACAGTACTAAACAAAAAATAACATGCATTTTGTATGGTCTCTCTTGTTTTGTAAAAAATTTTTCACATTTTCACAGATTCTGAAAGGGGTTCCCAAACTTTCGATCCACACTGTAAATGGTGACAGAATTTTCATTTTTAGATTAACTATCCCTTTAAATTATAACTATCCCTTTTAGCAAAATAGGGGCACTTTATTATTATTTAATGGACCAGGGATAATTTAATCTAACAATTTACAGCTGTATTTTTATTAACTAAGGTTAACAAAGATATTATGTACTTTAACAAACTGCTCATTGTTAATCAATGTTAGTTCAATGGGACCTTATTGTAGTACTAATGAAACATCGATAGCAGGTTTGAGAGCAGATATAAATAAAACTATTTTGATTTCATCCTCCACAAATATTCTTGAAAATATATAGTAAAATCACTCAGATTCTATCCATCCATGCATCATCCATCAGTCCACCCTAAGAAGCATCAGTCCACCCTTAGAAAGCATTCTGCTGTCTGTATGTGCTCAGCAGCGTATATTTGCAATCAATTGGTGACCCGTAGCAACACCAAAATTGCAACAATAATGTCCTTAAATTGTCCTTTAAATATATTATATTTAATATAAGATTATAATATTAATAAATCTGCAAGCAGCGATGAAAGGGCCCTCACACCCGTGTTCACCGCCACCCATTGGCCTTAGGAAAACAGTGGGCGACATGCGTTTGAGCGGCTAAATGTAGGAGAAAGTCATTTTGATGTGCTACACTTCCTGCTGCCAGCAGGTGACGCTTTGACTATAGCTGAATATTGCCATGTAGATGTGTTCAGGCCAGGACTATTATCACACATGTGAATTTTGGGGCAGATCGGACATTGAATGCCTGAGTTGCAACAATTTCCTGTTTCATGGTGTCTATCGCATACATTAGTGCTTAGCCAAGTGTTACATGATTTAACATGTTTCTAGCTTGTATGGTACTTCATGGCATATTTGAATATGTTTCTGGGAGTGAATTACAGTGTAAAGCATGCCATTTCCTGTTACCCGTGGCGCTATGAAGTCAAACACCGATGATGTTGATTTGGTTAAATCTTTAGGAGGAGTTCGTTAAAATACAACATCTGGAAATGGCAAAAACTGGAAAAATTTTGCAGAGAAAATTCAAAATATCTGATTTCCTGTTGGGTTTACAGATTTTGCACCCAGGGACGGTTTGTAGGTATTGGGCTGTTACACATGTCTACCAAATTTCATACCTGTACGTGAAACATAACGCGAAGGGCGCTTAATTAAAATTTTGTAGATGGCGCTATCAAGCCATTTTGCCACACCTAATTCTGAAACCCATATCAGACATAAATTTTCACCACGTGTGCAAAGTTTCTGAGTTTTCACGTGCCCTCAAAAATGCGAGAAAAAGTTTCAGAGAAGAAGAAGAATGACTGAGCAATTACAATTTCAAGTGCTCATGTTGGACCAACCTAGGAAAACATTTTTTTAAAACAAGAAGACTCTTAAGTAAAAATCCAAAACGCAATAACTCCATTTTGATTAATTTGAGTAAAAAGGTGTTTTCTTTACCAAGAAAGTGGCAAGATGAAAAACTATTTTCTGTTTCAAATTTCATCTTTTGGTTATAAAAACATAAAAAATTCAAATCTACATTTTGATTTTAAAAAGTTTATTATAAAAAGAAGCAATAAATCCGTGACTTTTTTTCAAAATGCAATTAATCCATCAATATAAAAGTTATTTTTCAAATTGAAAATACACAACAAAGTAAGTTGATTCAATACATGACAGGTCTCAACTTTGCCAATATTTATCTTATATCATTTTACTAAAAATCACACCATCAGTGCTGGCGCCACCGCACGGTTAAAGGCCCTAATTATAGACAGTGGGTTTGGACCAACCTGAAATGGAAAGAAAGGGAGTGAAAACATTTTTTTTAAAACAAGAAGACTCTTAATGGCGTATCGCGTTTTGGAACCAAACTCTTCATTTGATAACACTGAAAAAGCAGTGGGTTTCACCACCATGCAGTGAAAGTACAGTAAAAAGACTACAAACAGTAGCTGACAGCACAGATGTGTTTCCCCTTGAGACACATCAACAGTTGTCTCTCTTCTTACAAATACCTCAAATTTCTTCGAATAAAACTGGAGATGACACTCTGTCTTGCTATGACGCCTTAACACCTCACTTTAAGTCTAAAAAAGGATTAAAACAATGTAACTTATAATTTTTTATTAAAAGTTTGACATTCACTTACTGTATAAGGGAAAAAAAATTGTAAGTTTAGTAAATTGGCATTACATTTCTGTTAAATTACCTTTCTCTTACAAGTGATAAAAACTGCTCATCAGCTGAAAAAAAGAAAATGTTCTGAAAGTGATTCCAACCATATAGTTTCTCTGTGCTGTTGTCTTTATAGTTGTGGTGTAGACTCTGCTATTCTTTTATATTTAGAACAATTTTTAGAACCATCTCTTGTACATTAAGGCAATTCTCACCTGTCCTTGGTCCATATTTACATTTTCCAAAGTTTAGAGTTCTTTGAAAGATTTTTAATATATAATGTTTTGTTTATCTTTTGATTAAGCAAATGCAATTAATTACAAAATAATTCAATGCAGCAGTTATAGCGTCATTTACGCTCCAGGATTTGCAAGGACAGATGGCAGAGCAGAGACCATTCACACTGACCAATTGGGGCCTTAATGCTGAAAGATTTGGTACTGTCTGATGACATAAATATAATGTTATGACAGCTGTTAGTATATAGCAGATACTTTCTGTGATTATACTACATTATCACATTGTCAACAAGCAAGCTTGCATGCTACTTTTTTTTTTCAAGTCAGCACCAACCTTTATAATACACCCTTAATGCAAAGCTGTTACACTGCACCTCACCATTGTAGATACTGAGTTGAACAAATGCACTGTAACACTGAAATTTTTATTGGCCAAGTGCTTTTCTGAAAGGGCTTGATTATTTTGCTTCTTTTGGAACAAGTTTTGTTGGTAGAGAAATAAAACTTATAAACTAGCTCGACAAATTTTGTCAGAAAAGTTACTCAATATTAACTTTGTTAAAGTTGTTGTATAAAAGCATATATATATTTAACTAGTACAATAATAGCACAATTTCTTGCGTGATACTGTTTCCATTTATATCTTTTCATGTGCAACAACATAGAAGTGATCCTAAAATGTCTTAAAACACCATTAAAGAGAGAGAACACACACAGCACAGATGTCTCAGCCCCTGCGAATGAGTGAAGCTGTAGAAACACTGTTTCTGGGACAGGATGAGCACTAATCCTATGCAGACCATGCCTTGAGAAACAAGCACTCACTACAAAAAAAAAGTACAGAAAGGATTGAGACAGATGAGAGAAATGGGAATCTAAAGAATGAGAAGTGAGCAAAGACCTTTGAGGAAAGGTTGGATATGGTTCTGTATCCAATAATGCCCTTAAAACTTGTTTGAAAAATCAGTTTTATAGGGATGTAAACTTTATCATGAATGTTTAAGGTTTTAAAAATAGTTCCTGCAGATAAGTAGGCCTACCTTACAGATACAGATAGATTCATGTATGTCAGAAGGATCATGCCCATTCATAAGATAGTGCGTGCCAGCATATAATAATGCATGGGAAATAGTTTTTACTCAGGTAATTTAATATAATTTTGACCAATCTACTACAATGTTGTACAATTTTAATCAAACAAACTTTATACTGTACTGTTAGAATCTGTATACTAATACTGTAAGAAGGTTTTAAAGTGCTTGGGCCAAACATTTGATTTTACATTCGATTTGTTTTAACCATCAACTTTTCATGCTACATTAATTTTATGAAATATAACTATACAGTAATAAGTCTCACACAAAAAAAGGGAAAAAGGTGGAATGGAACACAATTAACTCTTAAAGTATAGGCTACAATTCCTTTTCTGGAATCTGGCCATTAATAGAGTGATTAGATTTAAATAGCATGTCTAAAACGAAACTCGAGTCACCCATTTGTTCTTCTATGTAAAGATTCTGAATGCTCCTAAATTCATTTTCAAGAATTACAAACCCCTTTCACTTCCTAAATACAGTATAATACTATTTACAATGACAAAAACATGATTGAGCTCTTCCAACTTGACTAGAAATCTACATACCTTGAGTGACAGCCGTGATTATCGTTGCCAATAATATCTGCAGAATCCGCCATAGGTGAGAATAGACGCTCATTTTGGCCACAGGGGTTATCTATGATATGTCCCATTAACGTTTCTGACATTTATGAACCCTACACAGGAGAGACAGAGGAGCGCGTTTGGTCCGTCGGCATCATGATGCTGTTTTACCTGTGGAATCTTCACCTGTGCACGCGCTCCACAGACTATGAAGAGCTTCACACTTCTGAAAGATTCATTCCAGTTGGAAGGGCGGCACGTGTGTCAAAACCTAACTGGGTATCTTTAGCGAGATGTATTAGTTTAGAACACATTTTGTTGATCTTCTCTAAATTAATGCACAGCTTTCCGTTATAATCCAATGAAAGAAAGGTAACATTTCAGTTTTCTCTTGTTTGAAAACTGTCGCTGACTTCATACGTCCTGTTGTGGTCTCGTCCGTGTAGAAACTAGTGTCCTGACAGCGCGAAACACTCCGATAATCTGTCCACCAGTCACCCATTGCGAGCTCTAGATCCTCAGCAGTTCAGAGCACGAGCGACAGGATTTACCGCTAACAGTGAATTAAACACGAGACAGGCAGTGACAGTCATGCGATTAACTGCTCAACACAGTGAGTCTACAACCAGAATGAGGTTAAATATGTTTTTGTTATTCATATCATATTACATGACAAAATGTGTAGTGTAACAGTGTGAAATTGTACACGTAAAAACACCAAAAGTTTCTCTTAAATCACCAAATCTCTCATTAAGTCAGCCTGTGCTGTGGTTGTAGAATGACAGTGACATCCAGTGGTCATGTTTGAGACTACATTTTGTTCAGGTTTTTTTTGTTTGTTTGTTTCACGAGTTCACACTTACAAATAAGTCAGGTAAATTAATTGGTAAACGTATTTGGCGTGCTGTCCGGGGAGAGGGCTCCGAGCTCGGTAATCGGCCCGAACACAGAGTACCCCCCCCCCTCCTTTTAGATTATATGAAGTAATCCAGAGAGTGTGAGGAGACGGGGTGGTGGAGGGATTCTGGAAACTGTCGAGGATCCTTGGGTGAGTTTGACTGTGATTATATACATGCCTGAACTCATGCTGATTGGGTAGATATGTTGATTACAGATTGTTGACAGCTGGTTGAGATGACGTAATGATTAAGATGTTGTAATGATTGGGTATCTTATTTGACTTGTTCCTCCTGAACTACGTTTATAAAACATCATTTGTTTGGTTTTTTTGTTTAGTTTAGTTTTTTTTTTTTTTTTTTTTTTTTTTACAGAAGACCTCCTAAATTAGGTTAACAAAAACATTTTGCAGCCCTGCGCTGGCAATTTGAAATCAATCCTAATAGTCCGATAAAGTTGACATTGAATTACAGAACCAGCACCACATGCAAATTTCTGGACAGATCTTTTCTGTGTGAAATTGTATCTTGGAATTGTGTTTTGTTCAATTTTGTCCTCTTTACCTACCTACTGTATATCTAATTTAATTGACAGTTTATGAGATATTCATTGATAATGTTAGACAAGGTGCTATAATGTGGTGATTTTCAGAAATAAGGGTTAAGATCTAAATGAGCTTTAAGCGGCTCTTGTTCACTCATCAAAAGTGAATGTGGATGGAAGCCATATACTTACTATATAGATTTTTAGAAGCAATACAACAGTATCGTGATGAACAGAGAAAAATTAAATGTTATTCCATGAAAATCCTTCTCCTGCTGCAGCTCTCAAATGTCAAATTTACGTTATTGTCAAGTGATTCCTCAATATTTTGCAAGATTCTCAGTGTGCAGAACTCAACCTTAGAAAAGATGGCCCACTATGAGAAGAAATCAACTGGACTTCACTCACTGATCACACTTTCGCCTTTTTTCCTTTTTTTATTTAGAAAGTGTGATGCAGCGTTCATTCAGTCAGTCAGGTGAAAACCATTAAACAAATACAAACATCACTTTAAGAGCACAAGTAGATGCAGTCAAGTACAAAGTGAAGTTCACAACGTAATTTCGGGAGGAGTGAACCCATCTAATCTTTCAATTAGTGAAATTCAAACATAATTTCAAGAGGAGGGAACCCTAATCTTTCAATTACGACCAGAGCATATAAGCAGCTACTCACCCTGCTCTGGCATCAGTTGTTTCGATATCCCTCCACTTCCCCAACTCCACCACATTTTGGTGGAGTACCAAGACATTTTGGACAATTTCATGCTCCCAACTTTGTAGGAACAGTTTGGGGATGGCCCCTTCCTGTTCCAACATGACTGCGCGCCAGTGCACAAAGCAAGGTCCATAAAGACATGGATGAGCAGGTTTGGTCTGACCTTAACCTGATAGAACACCCTTGGGATGAATTAGAGCGGAGACTGTGAGCCAGGCCTTCTCGCCAACATCACTGCCTGACCTCACAAATGTGCTTCTAAACCCTGTGACTAAACCCTCCACATAGCCACATAGACTAAACCCTCTACTACCAACAATTCAGCCCATTAATGTCCAAATAAAATAAAATAAACCAATAATGTCTAAATAACATTCTTTAGAATGATATAATTTGAAATAAACAAAAATTCAGTTTCTTGAAATAAACAAAAATCCAGTTTCATACAAGAAAAAAGTATGAAAGCTCACCGGCTATTTCTTCATTGATTGCAGTAGGCCTAATCGGTTGTTTGCACATGACGCACGGGGGTGGTGCGAAATGCAGGTGGAGGGCAGGAAGTGGTTTTCTACATAGGGAAGCCCTATGAAATGCCTAGGTTTTGCTTTGTTTATGGTTGCTCTAATGGTTGATCAAACCGAGAAACCACAAGGAAATCAGGAAAAAGTGCCTTGTAATCCTGCGTCTGCAGTTGGGAGGAGCTGAGTCGGATAATGTTTGTGTGTGCAGTGACCACTTTGTCAAAAATTAAGGAGTACATAACACACAAAGTTTCTGCCAATCTCAAGGTAATCTTGAGTACCTATAGAGTAGTATTGCATCCTTCATATTACCAAAGAGTCTTTAGTTTTATCATATTTATAAACAGATACGCTGTACCGAATCTTTCCAAAAACAGCCAAGCTCCTGGAGACATGCCATGGGCAGAGCGAAATAGTCACATGCATCTTTTGGGTAGTAATCGTCTGCAAGCCAACAACATCACATTATCCCTGGATAACTTTTGATTCACTGGATGTTCGTTTTGTTTACATTATATGCACTTATGTACCAATTGCGAACAAAACACAGACATTTGATGCAGTTTTACTTACCAGCTGTGGTTCCAACTCATGATCAGGATCTTTTATCGCTGGGACCTCTCCATCTTTCAGTTTCAAACAATCTGCAAATCTAGTGTCAAACTGGGCCTTGATTATAAAACCACAGGTACCAATTGAGCTATTGCTTGAGCACCCACAGAAATGTTCAAGCAACCACAGAAAAACATTCTCCATTCAACATATTCTCCATTCATTTTAACCAAAAAAAAAATTTATAGCAGCTTTCAGACAAAAATTTATTCTTATTTTAATAGTTAACTTGAGACGTTTTCTATGGTAATTTTAATGACAAATGTCGAGAGTGCATCAATGTAATGCAAGCACAAATAATCTCTGGTTACTGTTGTAACCTTGGTTCCCTGAGAGAGGGGAACAAGACATTGCATATCCTACTACGCAGTGGGAACTCTTCCCCTTCATAGAAATTCCTGAAACCTTATAGGATAATGCCAGTGAAAAAACTGGACAATTGTCGTGAATATGCAAATACTGACAAGCCTTCGGACATGTATAAAATGCAGAGGAGTGACAATTATATGACTTTTAAAATCGTATCACATATTACAAAGAATAAATATCTGGATTTATGAATTGTAAAAATGTGTTTAACTATTATTTTTAAGACTGCCCCTCCCCGCTCCTGTGGGGCACTTGTCATTATACATTTATAACAATAACATCTTAGTCTAAACCTAAAGTAATCTTGACAAACTATAGCATTTGAAAGCTTTCAGACTCTAGTTTTCAAGTTCGGTGACTGATTTTCAAAAGAAATGATAGATCAATAGATAAATAGCAATAGATTCTTCATTTCTGATCAGAGTTGGGCAAGATCCAAAATGTAATACATTAGGCTACATATTATTAGTTACTGTCATTTAAAAGTAATTTTACATTACAGTATTACCGTCTCTGAAATGTAATGTGTTACACTACTTTTGCGTTAATAGCCAAAGAAGTATTAAGGCCTGGACCATGGGGCATAGGCGGACGTTGCATGGCAGAGGCGGGTCAGGGCTGTGGAGCGTTGGCAGACCTAGGCAGTGAAGTGTGGGCAGACTTGGCAGACTAGGACAACTCCAGAGCAGCACCAGCAGTCCAGGGGCCCATGGAGGGGCAGGCAGTTCAGGGGACCATGGTGGTGCAGGCAGTTCAGGGTACCATGGCAATGCAGGCAGTTCAGGGGACCATGGCAGTCCAAGCATTTCAGGGGGCCAGGGGGGCCAGAGTGGCGGTTCATGGTCTGAGGCAGTCGCTGGACCCTGGTCATTGGTTGGAGCCATCTCTGGACACTGGTCAGGGGCAGGAGTCCCCTCTGGACGCTGGTCAGGGGCTGGAGCTGATGTGTGTGCAGCCCACACACATAAAAGGCCGTGGCATAATGGTCAGCTGATTCTCTGTGAATCTAGCGTGGCAGCCATCTTGGCTGAGGGCCAGGCATGGCACATTTTTGCTAGGGCTCAAGCGTGGCAGCCATCTTTGCTGGCCGCTCTGTGCCCGGTTGCATAAAGCATCTTAAGTTTTTCCCTTAAGTATGACACTTAAGGCGTGATTTCCCCTTAACTAAGGGAATGATTTAAGGGTGTTGCATATAATCTCTTAAACTGTTCACTTAGGTAAGGGAAACTGTTAAGTGTTTAACGACAGCATCCCAGGATTTGCCGTTGAAAAATTCTACTGTTGCCATGGACACGTTATTTGTTAATACCGATCGCGACATGTTTTCACAGAAAACAACTTACGATGGATAAAGAAAGCAATAAATAAAACCAAATATGAAAGAGAAAGACCAGACGAGAAACTCAAATTGATAGTTTACTCAAAATTGAGAATTCTGCCGTCATTCACTCACCCTCATGTCGTTCCAAACCCATAACACGTTCATTCATCTTTGGATAACAAATAAATATATTTTTAATATTCTTTCATCATTTATTTCCATTTATTGAAAGACATCCATATGATTACGGCTGTGTCGGGAGCTCAAACGAGCGTGCAAGAACCAATCAGGTTTGTTTTTGCGTGTGATGCACGCACGTTTGCGCTTCCGTTGACTATATAAGATATGTGCTACATATGTGATTTCATTAACGTTTATGTGAATAAACTGCTAAAGTACAATTTGTTTATCATATAAAGCGGTCGATCGTGTCTCGTTAGAAGACTTGGATTGAACCTGCTCACTCCGTGTAACACTTAAGGTGAAGTTTTACGAACCTTACGTTATACTTAGGGAAATGACGGTTAAGGGGCTTTATGCAACACTTACGGTTTTTTAAGGGATTACTTAAGTGAAAAATATATACTTAAGGGAAATTCTTAGGGTTTATGACGTTTCACCTAAAGAAACCCTTAAGTAACACTTAACGGTTATTTTCTGCAACACCCTTAAGTTTAAGGGAAACATAAGGGCGAACTTAAGGGAAAATTACACTTAAGGTGCTTTATGCAACCGGGCACTGGAATGGCAGGGCTGGCTGGCATGGAGTGAACAGGCCTTGGCATGGCAAGTTGTGGCGTGAACAGTCTGTGGCTAGGCAGGCATGATGAGAACAGTCTGTGGCTGGGCAGGTGTGGCGTGGAGACTCTCTGGTGTGGTGGCGTGAAGACTCTCTGGTGTCGTGGCTGTGGTGTGCGCTGAGGGAGTGTGGAGCCCCTCATCCACAATTCCCACAATAAAAGATGAGCTGCTCAACAAAAGGGCATTGTCAATATATTGAGCCAAGGAAAGATAAGCTTTTTCACCCTGGCATCAAAGAACAGATTGGTTCATTGAGGCCCACTCTAAAAATGTTCTTGAGGGCAACCTCATTAAATACACAAGGGCAATGACATAACAAGGGACACCTGTGAACAATCAACCAATAAACCAATGACAACATAGGACACATGACCAGGGAGCACATGGCAGGATCACATGACAAGGGAATCACAAGACATGAGAGCCTTGGCAAAACATAAGGCTTGTTCGACTTGATGCAGCGCCGCAAAGACCGATCGGCGGCTGACTTGAAGCAGTGCATGCCGGTAAGAAATGTTGTCCGACTTGAGACAGCGCTGACGTCATGTGACTGTAACGTATGGCTTTAAAGTACCGCGAGAGTGATTCGAGATCAGCCCCCTGAGTTAGCCAGCGCGGTTTCTCAAGAGGAGCTGCACGAGTGCTGATGACGACACAGCTGTTTCATGATTGGCCGGATTCACCGCATGACAACGATCACGTGTGTTTCGTGTTTATTGTCACGCCTTCAGCTCCACTAATGCTCAAAAATCTGTGTTTTTATAACAGTTAAAGCTCTTTTCATGTAGTCGCGATGTTGTATTGTGTCATGTTTATCAAAATAAAACGGATAAAAAACAAAGACCCCACTACATTGTTATTTAAATAACATATGCTTATGTTGAACTTTATTCTTGTAAAAACAGACGCTGTAAGCAGTACATAAAGTTTTGAATGAAAAGGTCTCTGAAACATCAGTGTATTAGTCAAATATTGCATTTATTTCACTTCAGCTGTGATAAAGTATGCAAACCGATGCAAACGCAGCACGAGCGTCACTACGGGAAGCAGAAAGTGTCCGACTTCACGTCTCCGTTTTCAGCTCCTCCCCGCCTGCACGCGGCTAATCTCGCCGATCGGTTACATCCAGCCGCAGCCGATGTCGAACACACCTATTAACAAGAAACAAGAAGCATAAACATAGTAAAACATGAACACAACCAAAACTAGACATGACAATTAAACAACATTTAATTGTCTTTCAGATAGATTGAAAAAATAATTGATAGCTAATTTTTACCATATGTGGCTAACAAAATATTTTTATCAGGGTATCTGCAGGTTTCTGAGAGTTAGATTTAAGACTTTTTAAGACCTTTTTAATACCATGCAGAATGACATTTAAGACCAATTTCATAGCAACAAATTTGTGAACAGCAAACAATACCACCAATTACGATCCTTAACAAACATTGTTTATTGACATACTGAAAGAGTGAAAGAACAATAAATTGCAAAACAGTCTTTGCACTGACTTATTAGGTTTATTAGAACATTGACAATCTAATAAAATTTCAAACAAACACTGCACAGCAGTAACAAGAAGAATGTACACTGCACGCCAATAACCTGAACATTGGGTTTTTACTGTATAGATCTCAGTTCTTTGCCCTTTGTATCCAACTCTGTCTCAATTTGCTGTAATTCATTTGTTTTCTCTTTATATCGCTTCCTCCGTGTGTTGGATTTTGTAATGAGATGTGCCATCAAGGTACCAGCTTTTCCCTCAGCTTCTTCTGCAAGCTGGTCTGCATCCTTCTGCAGGCTCGTAGATACCTGGACCAGAATTCTCTTCTTTTTTTTTCCAGGTCCTCGATGTCATCTTCCAAAGCTTTGCGCTTCTGTGCCTGGTCATCAGTGATTTTCATTTTCTTCTACTGATCAAGGTGCATTCTGTATCTTGATCTAGCAGATGCAGCAGAGGCCAGTAACTCTTTA
Source organism: Megalobrama amblycephala (assembly GCF_018812025.1). Lineage (NCBI taxonomy): Eukaryota > Metazoa > Chordata > Actinopteri > Cypriniformes > Xenocyprididae > Megalobrama > Megalobrama amblycephala. Next base: position 30,502,772 of record NC_063055.1, read on the forward strand.
GTGATAGGGACATTGAGGAGCCCCCCACAGATGCTGACATAATCACAAATTAGTCGATGGCTGACCATTGTCTCCTCCTGCATATTGCAGGTCTCCACTTCTTTGTTAATGTAGAATCCTCTCTCCACTATTGCCTGCCCATGGGACAGGAGAAGCAGTTTCTTGCAAAAACTCCATAACTCACTATTGCATTGCCCAAGAACTCATGCAGGAATATGTCTAGACTGGTTTCTGTTGGTCGGTATGAGAGAAAGCTCTCATTTTCAACAGATAAAAAGTCATTAAACTGCTGAATTATAACATCACCTGCAGAAAAAAATATTAATTTAATTATAAAAAAATATGCATATAAACTAATACAACACTTTACAGGTGAATGAGTCAGTGAGTCACAAGAGACTTTAAAACTGAAAGGAACATTTGCAAAGGAAGTTGTTTTAGCGCTTTTGTGTTATGGATGTAACACAATTCCCAGAGCTGTAAAAAGGACAAATACAAGATCGCTTTCCTCAGCAGACATTCAAACTGACTTTTATAATGGATATAATATTATGGACATCGACTTGAAGAATGAATGTAATGCAATATATCAGACACAGGTAATAGCCTACTCTCTCAGGTGATCTCTCTCTCTCTCTCTCTCTCTCTCTCTCTAATACTGTACAAAATTCAATGAGTTTCAATGGAGGGTCTCAACGTTCCTTCGTTACTAGTTCTAAAGTGACGTTTTAGAATTAGTAACGGAGACTTGGTCCAACTGTCAACTTGAGATTTGAATCCGTGGCGGAAGGAAGTAGTGCTGCACAAAAGAGGGTTTTAAAGAAACTCTGTTGTTGTTTTTATTTGTTTACTTACTTGTGCCATCAAACTGTTGTATAAACGCAATATCACACTCGTAGCCATGCGATATGGCTGTATATCAGCACGGCTGTGATTCGTCCGTAGGTAATCACAGTGTGCTGGTATACAGCCATATTGCACGGCTACGAGTGTGATATTGCTCATATATACAACAGTTCTGTCTGGTTCTCGAATCTGATTGGCTGATAGCCGTGCAATACTCTGCTAGAAGTAATTTTTGCTAATACTACTTCTTGTACCACAAACTGTTGTTTTAATTTAACGAGAATGTAGTTGTTTAGACCTGAAATATGTGACTCATATTTAATCATAGCGCCTATTTTACAATTTGTTTTGACGTTTTCGGAGATGCGAGCTCCAGGGCGTCAAGGGCCATTCAGTGCTCGTGTAAGCACCGAGAACAGCTTCATCTCAGCCAGTGCTTTGGGGATTTGCCGCTGGCTCTTACAGTGGTTAAACATGAGACATAATTCATTTTGAGTACATTAAACGGGCAATCTTTGGTCTTATTAATCTATTATTTTTTCCAGAGCAAGTCGAATTGTGCTATGTTTAATTTGATAATAATTACCTTATCCTTTATATAGCATAGCATATTGGCTACAACTAGATGGGAAATATCAGATGAAGACTCTTCTTGCTCCCTTTAAATACATAACCTTTATATACATAGTGTTTTTTGAGTAAAGAAAACGCTCTACAATTTTTTTTTTTTCAAACATCAGGGGCCGTATTCACAAAACATCTTAAGGCTAAAAGTAGCTCCTAAATTGACGATTTAGGAGAAACTCTTAAAAATAATGGGCGTGTCAGTTTTAGGAGTCTTAAATTTTTGCTCTAAGAGTATTTCACAAAGCATTTTAGCGCTAAAACTAGCTCCTAAACCTGTGAAACGTTAGGAGTAGTTAAGAGGACTCCTAAGTCACTAAGACCAAATCACAAACAGTCCTAATCCACCCAAAGACACTGTACACCATTGAGGCAATAGTGATAGAGCCTTGGGTTATGAACCTTTTCTTCATAAATACAATACATTTTGATTTATAGATTTGAATCTACGATGAGACGCAAAAAAAAAAAAAATCTTTAACAAATAAATAAATATTGTCTGATTACCTGTGGCAGTGTTTTTTTTTTTTTATGAGTTCACACTTACAAATGAATAGAGTAAAAAATGTATATATTAAATTTCCATAGCTGTGAAAAGGACAAATGCAAGATCGCTTTCCTCAGCGGACATTCAAACGGACTTTTATAATGGATTATGGACATTGACTTGAAGAATGAATGTAATGCAATATATCAGACACAGGTAATACTCTCTCAGACGATCACTCTCTCTCTCTCTCTCTCTCTCTCTCTCTCTCTGTCTCTCAAAACTGTACTGTACTGTACAAAATTCAATGAGTTTCAATGGAGGGACTCAAAGCTCCTTTGTTACTTGTTCTAAAGTGACGTTTTAGAATTAGTAACGGAGGCTTGGTCCAACTGTCAACTTGAGATTTGAATCCGTGGCGGAAGGAAGTAGTGCTGCACAAAAGAGGGTTTTAAAAAAACTCTGTTGTTGTTTTTATTTGTTTACATACTCGTGCCATCGAACTGTTGTATAAACGCAATATCACACTCGTAGCCGTGCTGTATATCAGCACGGCTGTGATTCATAACAAATTATGCTGTATTTTGTATTTTTTTGTGTGTGTGGTAGATGCTGTGGGCTGTATATGTTGTTCTATTGTCTTTTTTTCGCTCTTCCTTTTTTCTTTTTAAATTTGGACCTTGAGTCTGTAATAAAAGATTGATTGATTGATTGATTGATATATTAAAATCTTAAGAAGTACTAAATAAGAATTTTTAGTATATTAAGTACACAATCAGTGCATGAAAATAGAGCACTTTAAGTACATTACAGCAATGTACTTTTTTTTAAAACCTGGGATATGGAGTGGAGACCATCTATCCATATCACTGGAAATCTTTTTCATTAAGGATGAAAAGTTGTGACAGGACAAAATGCAGTTAGTGCAAGAGCTTCTGAGACCAATTCAACCTATAATCTGAAAATTTAGAGAAAGTGTCAGTTGTTGTAAGGAGGCAAATACATAAAAACCTACCAGGGTCAGAAACAAATACTAAAATGTAATCTGCATAAAGCAAGCTTTTTTTTTTTTTTTTCCTTTATTTAAAGAAACAGGGACAGCGTACAATAAACATTAACCTCAAAGGGAGAGATGCATAGTACCGGGTTTTAGCTCAGCAGCTAATTTTCACCCGTAGTCCCTGGGCAGGCTGATGTTTAGCTACAATATATAAAACATACATAAATAATAAAATTTACAAAAAAAAAAAAAAAAAAAAAAAATGTACGTACAAACATTCATGTTCACACCTTTCATATACTTAAACCTTAAAACACACACTTACACACACACATACATATCTGGTCACATGTGGAGACAAATTTGATTTGATAGAAGCCAATTCTTTGTTTGGTGTGCGAATGTGTAAAAATTTGTGTTTTTTTTTTTTTAGCTCTGCAGGTAACAAATTCCACTGACGAGCGGCCATACAAGAAAAAGCAGAGTTTCCAAATACTGTCCTGCGTTTAGGGATCCTGCATTCACCTCGCACTGTAGATCTTGTGGCTCGAGCTATTGTTTCAGAGCCTAAAGATATACATTTTTTTAGTGGAGGAGCAGCGTTGTCATAAAGGATCTTATACATCAAACACAGATTAGTGTGAATTATCAGGTTTTCAAAGCTAAGAAATTGGTATTTTACAAGAATATGACAGTGATGGAATCGTCTGCTTTTCTTATCGTGAATCTTTAGAGAGCTTTTATATAATGACTCAAGTGGCTTGAGGACAGTTTTAGTAGCCTGCGACCAACTTATCGAAAATGAGAAATCATTGCATTGACAATCATTGCATTTAGATAGGCCCCTGAGGCCTCGATTGTAAAGGAATTTCGAATGTATCTGAACTGTGCCATATTCAATTTTATTGTATTTGTTAACTTTTTTATATGCTTTTTAAAGCCTAAATTTGGTTCCAATATGACACCTAAATATTTTACCTGTTTTTGATTTGAGATGATTTGTTCATCAATTAAAATATTAGGATAAAATTGTATTTTAAAACGATTTGTGAAAAACATTGAGACAGTCTTATCTAAATTTAGACTGAGGCATGAATTTTTCAGCCACAAAGAGACTTTCTTCATCTCTTTGGTCAGTTTAAGTGGTTTAAGTGTTTCAGACTTAAGTGGTTCTCTTTTCTTGTGCTGAATGTACTTGTCTTGTCCTGAATAGCAAAAATTAAATCTTTTGAGACTGAATGGTGCTATATGTATTTTAGATTAGTTAATTCTCTAAGACCACTAGATGTCACTAGACGTTTCATCTTTGTTTCAGCTCTCTTAATGCTATTTTCCAACTTCAAAAGTTCTTATGCTTTAAAGGGATATAGTTCACCCAAAAATGAAAATTATCCCATGATTTACTCACCCTCAAGCCAGGTTTATATGAAAATCTTCTTTCAGACGAACACAATCCAAGATATATTTAAAAATATCCTTAGTCCTCCAAGTTTTATTATGGTTGTGAATGGTAACCCACATTATGAAGACAGAAAAAATGCATCCATCCATAAAAAAGTAATCCATATGGCTCCAGGGGGTTAATAAAGGCCATTTTGTAGCGAAAAGATGTGTTTTTGTAAGAAAAATATCCATATATAAAACATATACATTCTGTCTTTCAGAATGTGGGTTACCATTCACATCCATTATAAAACTGGTCTATTTTTAAATATTTCTCGGATTGTGCTCATCTGAAAGAAGATGGTCATATAAACCTAGGATGGCTTGAGGGTTAGGAAATCATGGGATAATTTTCATTTTTTTGGGTGAACTATCCCTTTTAAAGGTGCTGTAGAACGTCCCCTGAATGTGTCTGTGAAGTTTCAGCTCAAAATACCCCATCGGTTTTTTTTTTATTCATTTTTTTAACTGCCTATTTTGGGGCATCATTAAATATGCGCTGATTCAGGCTGCGCAGCCCCTTTAAATCTAGTGCTCCCCTCCCCGGAGCTCGCGCTTGCCTTAAACAGCATAAACAAAGTTTACACAGCTAATATAACCCTCAAAATGGATCTTTACAAAGTGTTCGTCATGCAGCATGTCTAATCGCTTAAGTACAATATTTATTTGGATGTTTACATTTGATTCTAAATGAGTTTGATGGTGCTCCGTGGCTAAAGCTAACATTACACACTGTTGGAGAGATTTATAAAGAATGAATTTGTGTTTATGCATTATACAGACTGCAAGTGTTTAAAAATGAAAATAAGGACAGTCTTGTCTCCGTGAATACAGTAAGGAACGATTGTAACTTTAACCACATTTAACAGTACATTAGCAACATGCTAACGAAACATTTAGAAAGACAATTTACAAATATCAGTAAAAATATCATGATATCATGGATCATGTCAGTTAGTATCGCTCCATCTGCCATTTTTCGCTATTGTGCTTGCTTGCTTACCTAGTCTGATGATTCAGCTGTGCACAGATCCAGACGTTAATACTGGCTGTCTTTGTGCAATACCTTGAATATGAGCTGGCATATGCAAATATTGGGGGCGTACATATTAATGATCCCGACTGTTATGTAACAGTCGGTGTTATGTTGATATTCGCCTGTTCTTCGGAGGTCTTTTAAAAAAATGAGATTTATATAAGAAGGAGGAAACAATGTTGTGTGTTTGAAACTCACTGTATGTAATTTCCATGTACTGAACTCTTGTTATTTAACAATGCCAATGTAAATTCAATTTTTAATTCTAGGGCCCCTTTAAGTTTTTTGGAATGTGAAGCAATTTAAATGATACAAACCTTAATAAAACACACTGAGAATACCATTCAGTTGGTTTCTATGTAAACATTAATTTCTGTTTTTAAACATTAAAAGAATGCTGGATTTTGTAAGAGGGATGTATTAAACTAAACTAAGTTTTAACTAAGATGAAACTAAGATGTTCCCAATACTGCATTCATTAACAGAAAGGGTTAATTGATTTTAATAAAAAGGAAAAGTTGGTTCTAGAGAAAATTCAAGGGTTTCAGGGATCAAATGTCTTTGAGGCCGAGATATTGAAATATGTAATGTCACTGCATGTAATTTTGATTATAACAGTCAGAAGAGAGAGTTATATCCTATTTACCATCCCTGCCTCAGCTGTTATTGTCACGGTACACACAGAAAGAAGAAGGTTTGGGATCCAAGTGCAGGAGATATTTATTGGGGAAATCCAAGGTCGTAATCCAAAAGCAGGCAAGGGTCGAAATCCAGTAAAGCAGTCCATACAAAACAGGCACAAGAAAAACAAGAAAACCAGAGAAACAGAAGTACACGCAACATTAACAACGAACCACAACCAAAGACAGAAACAACTCAGTATAAATAGACAGACACTAATAACATAATACAATCCAGCTGGGTGCAATGAAGTGATGACGAGTCCAGGCAGTGTGTTATGGGATATGTAGTGTATGTAATGGGTGGAAATACGAGTCCGGGATGGAGTGCCCTCTAGTGGCTGATAGGGCACTCTCACTGGTGATCATGACATTACCCCCCCTCAAAGGAGCGGCTACCAGACACTCCACCAGACAAAACAAAAACACAAAAACTCAGGAGGGAGGTGGACAGGAGGAGCGGGCTCTGGAGCGGACTCACTGGCTGGAGCGGACTCACTGGCTGGAGCGGACTCACTGGCTGGAGCGGACTCACTGGCTGGAGCGGACTCACTGGCTGGAGCGGAACTCAGAACTGGCTGGAGACTCACTGGTGGAGCGGACTCACTGGCTGGAGCGGGCTCTGGGCCTTGAAGCATGAAGGAAGCCTTCTTCCTGCTCCTCCTCCTTTTACCGGGGTGAAGCAGAGGCTCAGTGCCCACCTCCCCTGTGGCGACTGGAAAGTCTCTACGGTAGGGTACAGGGTGACCAGGTATAGCCCACTGGCTTCTAAAACCGAGATATTTGATGAAGCCCCAGAAATCCAGGATCTGAAGACCCTCCAACTCCCACTGAGGCAGAGGGTCATCCAGGCATATATTAAAAATTTCCTTCAGAGCGACATCACTATATCCCAGCCCTACCGCCAGGGTCCAAAACAATTGTGCCAAATCACCCACCTCTCTGCCCTGTTGCCTCAGGGTGGTTAAGTTCTCCAGGCGAGCCATCCGTTCCTCCGCAGTGGTTGGAGGAGTGATAAAGATTCCCATCCTGCTGGATCCTTAGGTGATGGAGTTTTCTGTCACGGTACACACAGAAACAAGAAGGTTTGGGATCCAAATGCAGGAGATATTTATTGGGGAAATCCAAGGTCGTAATCCAAAAGCAGGCAAGGGTCGAAATCCAGTAAAGCAGTCCATACAAAACAGGCACAAGAGAAACAAGAGAAACAAGAGAAACAAGAGAAACAAGAGAAACAAGAGAAACAAGAGAAACAAGAGAAACAAGAGAAACAGAAGTACACGCAACATTAACAACGAACCACAACCAAAGACAGAAACAACTCAGTATAAATAGACAGACACTAATAACATAATACAATCCAGCTGGGTGCAATGAAGTGATGACGAGTCCAGGGAGTGTGTTATGGGATATGTAGTGTATGTATGGGTGGAAATACGAGTCCGGGATGGAGTGCCCTCTAGTGGCTGATAGGGCACCTCAGCTGACAGTTATATTAGAAATATATGGCATTATGGCATTATAAATGTGTATTAAATAAATCAAAATAAATAAATATAATAAATAAATAAATAATTAAACGTCACTAGATTTGCGATGATGATACCCATGGAAAGTCATCACAGTCTGTGAAAAAGTCCATTGTGTCTGCAGTTCCACTTTGCCAATGCTGTTGTAGAAAATAACATATGATTAAAACAAATATAAAGAAATTATGCTAGTCACATCCTAAAATGTGACAAAAGTAAACAGAAGTAAAAATGTACTTTGAAGTAATAAATAAAAAAAAATGATATTGATACATGATATTTGTAGAAATAGTTCAGTACACTTAGTATACTTGCATATTGTATTTAAAGTGCTCTATTTTCCATGCACTAATTTTGTACATAATATTCTAAAAATTCTTCTTTAGTACTTAAGATAATCTTAAAAACATCTAAGTGTACTCAACTGACAGCCCCTTCAACCCACCCGCCCCTGAAAAGGACCTGGCAGTGAATATGGACGGGATTAAGAAGGCCGAGACGGTGGCAGCAATACAGCTATTAAAGAACAACAAGGCGGCGGGACTGGACATGGTGGCGGCGGAGATGCTGAAGCACGGCGACCACCTCATCGTCTAACAGCTGACGGCCATCCTAAACTCGTGCTGGGAAATTGGCCCGGGTTCTGGAGAATTGGCGAAGAGGGGTCATCGTCAAGCTCCTCGGGAAAGGAAATCTCACGATTGTAACATTTGGAGAGGAATTACGCTCCTATCCATCCCTGGAAAGATCTTCTGTATCGTCCTTCTATGACACCTATGACAGGCAGTGGATGAGAAAATGTGAGAAGAACAAGCCTGATTCCGTCACGAACGATCATGCAATGAACAAATCTTCATCCTACGAAACATCATCGAGCAAAGCTTGGAATTCCAGCAGCGACTATTGATTGCCTTTATCAATTTCATCAAGGCATTTGATAGTGTGCACCACTGTGGTGCATTGCCCACGAATTCGGCATTCCTGAACTATTCATTTGACGTCTTTTGGAACCTCTATCATGAATCCAGCTTCTGTGTTCGAACAGAGGCGGTATCGAGAAGGCCTCGACAGTCTTCCAAAGACTCAAGCCCATCTGGGCAGCCACGACGATCTCCATCAAGACCAAGGTGCGCCTATTCAACAGCAACAATTCCTGCAGCGAATCCTGTGGGCATCGTACCAGGATCGCATTACCAACGACGAGGTCCATCGCTGAACTGACACCCGCCCACTACAAGACGTTGTCACTTAGTGCCGACTATGATTCGCTGGCCATGTCCTTTGACTACCAGCAACTTGGCACGTGAAAAATGAAATGCCATCCTGTGGAAGCCAATTCGCAGCAAGAGAAAACAAGGGTGACCGCGAGCCACTTGGCATCGCACTTTCACTGAGGACCTCCGAGCCATCGGCATCTCATAGGATGAAGCCGAAACCACCGCGGCCAATCGAGCCTGTTGGAGAAGCCTTGCCGACCAAATGTGCCTTATGGTGCAGGAGGAACTAAGCAAGTACTCAACTGTTCTATTTTGAGACACTGTGAATATGAACTAAAATGAGCTTTTAACATACTCTCTCTGTATTAAAAAATGTATTTAGTTACCACTTGTAGTACACTTGAACCCATCTTTCATACACTTTTAAATATACTCATCAGATATAGAAAATAGACTTATGAATTACTTAAAATATAAGAATATATGATACATATATACAAAATGTATTTATAATGTGTTTCTCACATATTTTTATACATTAAAGGTGCAATATGTAATATTTTTGCACTAAAATATCCGAGAACAACTAGGACATTGTTATATATTTTGTTCACTTGAGTACTTACAATATCCCAAATGTTTCCAACAATTTGTAAACTATTTGTAAATATTTGGTTAACACTTTACAATTGTTACAACAGAGACGGCTCGGAGGCAGATGTAAAAGCAAGTAAAGTATATTTATTGATATCAGCAGAGAAATGGGTGAGTATATGGCAATTACTGAAGCTGTAGTGATGGTAGAATAATGATACTGTCCTTTTCATTGATTGTAGGAAGAATCAGGATGAACACGCTGGAGACTGAAGACAGGGAACACTCACACACAGTTGGAGAAGCACACAAGGAACACTGGAGACACTGGAGACACTGGAGACACTGGAGACACTGGAGACACTGGAGACACTGGAGACACTGGAGACACTGGAGACACTGGAGACACTGGAGACACTGGAGACACTGGAGACACTGGAGACACTGGAGACACTGGAGACAGGTAAGTAGCAAGTAGGAGTCCTTGAGGTAAGTACACATGTGGTTGTAGTACAAATGAGACCGGACAGTGACTGTGTGTGAGTGTGGGGTTTTTGAAGTGGTGGTGATTGCAGTGCTGATGATGTGCAGGTGGCGGTGATTAGTATTCCGGTGATTGAGTGCGTGGGTATTGGAGGAGAGGTGGAACCTGATGTGTCTGTGACAGTAATAAGGTTCATTAGTTAAACATTAGTTAATGTATTAACTAACATGAACTAACCATGAGTACAATACAAACAATACATTTGTTACTGTATTTACCAATCTTCGTTAACGTTAGTCAATGAAAATACAGTTGTTCAATGTTTGTTCATGTTAGTTCACAGAGCATTAACTAATGTTAACAAGATTTTAATAATTTATTATTAAATGTTGAAATTAACATGAACAAAGATTAAGAATTGCTGTATAAGTGGTTCATTATTTGTCCATGTTAACTAATACAGTTAACTAATGTTAACTAATGAACCTTATTGTAAAGTGTTACCCTTTATTACAACGCGCTTAAATTAGATTTAAGTATAAGTGGTATTTAGTATACTTTTTAAATGCACTGAAGTAGAAATATACTTCAATTAGTGTATTTATAGTGTATAACTTTTACAATTTTATTTAGCACAAAAAACAAGAATGCACTACAAATGTACTTGTGTACATACTTGTGTACTTGATCACCAGTGAGAGTGTCCGTCATTGCCACCAGAGGGCACTCCATCCTGGATTACACAAATCATTTGGACTCCATTTCCCATCTACCCTCATACCGTGGACTGATCACCCTGCACCTGCTACCCATTATACAATCGCTCACTCACACATAAAAGACACTTGCACCAAAGAGCATGTGACGTCACCGTCGACCGTTATGACTGCGGTCACACCCACTAAGTGGCAAAAGACTGAGCGGCAGCGAAAAACACACAAAACACATCCAAAACGGAAAAGAGCTTTTTGATTGACTGTACAAATAGCTTAGACACAAAACCTGAGGTATATATTTAAAAACTGCCGAAAACTACATAAAAAAGAAGCAAATGGATCACTGAATTTCACAGAAACAGCTGGACTCCAGGCAGATAAACATGGATTTGCAGTATTTTGTGTCAAATTGTTAGATTTTGAGGTAAAATCATACCGTATATATTGTATTGTTATATATTATGTTGACATTGACAACTCATCAATTAAATATTTTCCATCTTCTGCATAATTGGTTTGTTTTTAAATAAACACTTACAAAACTATACTATAAAACTATATATGTTTTAGGGCTGGACAATATGACGATATGTATAACATTGATGTAAGTGATTACGCTGATTTAAACCTACCTATGTTGTAGTTATATAAAATATTCACAGGCAGTTCCCTTTTGAGGGAACTCGTGCTGTGTCGCCATGGCAACGCTTTGGGGATTCCCTTCAGCGTAAGCGCTCCTGAAGACGTGTACAACTAGTCCAATTGTGATAGGTGCAACGTCATCCCGTGACGTATGCCTGGTGGAACGCGGAAGCTATAAAAGGGCTGTCAAACACAGCTGTTTCAGCTTTCTGATCTTCAGCAAGCGTTCTGTGTCTCTGTCCATCTTATTTGGTGTTGTTTGTCCCGTAGGAAAACAAAAAAAAATTATATATCTTAGAAATGGCGAGTGAAGGCAGTCAGCAAAAATTTCAGACCGTGCATTCCTCCCTGCCAGTGTTTCATTACGGAGGGAGATGCACATGAATTTTGTGTGTACTGCATGGGAGCGGAGCATGCATGATCAGCCTTTGAGAATGCTGATTGCCCATCATGTGAAGCATTCCCTCTAAAAACGCTCCGCTCCCGGCTGGCCTTGTTCTCTGAAAGCGGCCAGTTTGGCGTTCCCTGCGGCTCAGGTCCCGCGGCTGCTGAGGCAGCTCGGTGTCTGCAGTCGTGGGGTTCGCAGATGGACCTGGCGGCGGGGGTTGAGACGGCTGCGGCCCTTTCTCAGCGGAGGTGGATGTTCTCGGTATTGACTGTGATATGAGTGATTTGGGTGACTCTCCAGCCCAATCACCACAGTATGAGGAGCTTGTGCTCCTTGGGACCTGAGCCGCAGGGAACACCAAACTGGCCACTTTCAGAGAACAAGGCCAGCCGGGAGTGGAGCGTTTTTAGAGGGAATAAAAAGGCTTTCTCAGCCCTCAACTGCTGGGCCCAGTGCTCAACACCAGGATCCGGAAGCCCGCTCCGTGGCTTCTTCCGCCCTGTGTGAGCCGTTAATGCTGATTTCATCTGCCTCTGAGGAGGTGGATGTTCTCAGTATTGACTGTGATATGAGTGATTTGGGTGACTCTCCAGCCCAATCACCACAGTATGAGGAGCTTGTGGAGGTTGTTTCTTGGGCCGTGGTGAAATTAAACATCAATTGGCCGGCCAAGAGACAGGAAGGAGTGTAGTAAAAGCAAGCTTGATGAACGCTTCCTCCAGTCAGCACAGCAACCTCCACGTTGGGGCTTGCCGTTCTTCCAGGATCTCTACACTGAAGTGGTGAGATCCTGGAATAAGCCGTATTCATCTAGGCTTTTCGAGCCCCACCTGTACATCATTATTCATCTCTGGACGGGGCTCAGACAGAACGGTTATGGGACGATGCCCAGGGTTGAGGAAACCCTGGCGGCGTATTTGTCACCTTACGCTGCGTTCATCCCTCAAAGCCCCGACACTGCCCATCAAACCATGACGAACTACATCATCATTGGTGGGCAAGGTGTATATGGCAGAAGGTCAGGCCGGTGCCTGTTTACACACAATGGCACTTTTACAAGCTTATCAGGCCGACCTGCTGAGGGAAATGGATGAGGCGGAGGAGGTGCAGACCGACGATATTAAAGAGCTCCATCGGGCCACTGATTTATCTCTCCGTGCCACAAAGGAGACGGCTCGTGCCATTGGCCGCTCCATGGCAGCTTCAGTGGCAACGGAGAGGCACCTCTGGCTGAACCTCTCAGGCATTAAGGAGAGGGATAGAACTTTCCTCCTTGATGCCCCGCTGTCGCCATCTGGTCTCTTCAGCAACGCCGTCTCTACGGTTTTCGAGAGATTTCAGGAGTCGGAAAAACAGGTGGCAGCATTTCAGCGGTTCATCCACGCTGAAAATTTAGCCAATGTGTCAAGCTGGATCACTCGCACCATTTGCAAGGGCTACAGACTTCAGGTTCCTCCCAGGTTCAACAGAGTTTTGAACATGGTAGTGGACCCCGTGCTGACACAAGTGATGGAGGAGAAAGTTCAGTCTCTACTGCCCCCCCCCCCCCCCCCCCCCCCCAAGAAAGATAAACACCGGGTTCTACAGCCGGTATTTTATAGTTCTGAAGAAAGATGGAGGTTTACGTCCTATTATGGATCTGCGTTAGATCAACCGCTCTCTGAGGAGATTTCGGTTCAAGATGCTGACATTGCCTCTCATCGTGAGTCAAATCAGACTGATCACTGGTTTGTCACGATAGACTTAAAGGATGCGTATTTCCACATTTCCATCCTACCGGAACACAGGAAGTTCCTGAGGTTCACTTTCGGGGGCATAGCGTACCAATATCGGGTCCTTTCGTTTGGCCTAGCTCTTTCTCCTTGCACGTTCAGGAAGTGCATGGATGCTGCCCTAGCACCCCTCAGACTTCAGGGAATTCGAGTTCTCAACTATATAGACGACTGGCTGGTATTAGCTCAGTCTCAAGAATTGGCGGCACAACATTGAGATGTTGTGCTCGACCATATGAAATGACTGGGGTTGAGGCTGAATGCGAAGAAGAGCATGCTAACTCCCTGTCCAGGAAGGCTGCTCTACCCAAGGTCTGTGGAGCGAAAAGCATCTTTCATGGCACATAAATTGCCAGGAGATGTTAGCCGTTTGGCTAGCCTTGCGGCATTTTCTCTCAGACCTCAGAGGCAGCCATGTCCTAGTCAGAACAGACAATACGGCAGTAGTTACCTATATAAATCATCAGGGGGTCACTGAAATAAAGCCAAAAAAATAAATTAAATCTGTGTTCACAAGACTTCTGGGTATTGGAGGTTGTAGACTAGAGTTTTTGCTTTAGAATGATGTAAAAATTATGCTGCCTACTAGTTCATGTAAAACAATATAGAGATTTAAATTTTGTAAGACACTTTTGTCAAGAAAACACAGTATGCATGGAGGCGTGAATCATCATGAATAATGGGTCATTTACACCTGAGAAGACAAAAGAATCGCATAATGAGTTGTAATGACCTGCATAAATAATGAGCTCTTTCAGTCAGGTAGGCTGTGAAAAAAACCCTCTGTGATCATGTCTCAAGCTCATCATGGTGTATATCAAACATGCAGAAAAAACAGCAATACTGTGAAATATTATTACAAATTTCAATTTAAAATAATGGTATTCTATTATATACGTTAAAATATATTGTATTTCTGTGATGCAAAGTGTCTGAACAATTATGCTAACTCTATGGCATTTCATATAGGCTTTTAGCTTAAAAGCATGCACATTTGGAGAAATATTGATGGATTCTCATATGTTTATATCAATTTTCTATACAGAGGAGTAATATTTATTCAATATTTATTGTCATCACTATGAACGCTGGATACTGTGTTTTCAATTCATACTTGCAGCCAGAGGGCGCTCTGTACACCTTTAGTCCACAAATTAATCTAAAGAAGAACAACCATGTGACTCTCCAGGAACTAACAGAGGCCAGATATCGCTATAACATCCAGATAAACACTTTTCAAGACAATAAATACACGATTAGAGATGATGTATGCATGTATTGCCTCAGAATTTGCCTCTGAATAGCGCTCGCTCCGTGGGCGTGGCCACATTAGTGGATAATGAGCTGAATCACGGGCGGCTGACTTGTGTCTCTTTTCATACAGATTACAAAAACAGAGATTTTTAGTTTTTGATTTGACTTGCACGATTTAAAACCTGACATTTCAACGTTTCTTTAGACACAAGTCTAATTTTTTTGTGATTAGTATTCACTAAGTTATAGTTCATTTTCTGAGAACTATCAGATTGGACTACGTTCAGAGGGAGACGTTTTGAAATGCCACTGCATCATGTTAGTTTTCTTTATTTTGCAAAAAGCACACAAATAAAAGAAGATATTCCACAGATTAAAATGGTGTATAGCTCTTAATTGTATGTGCAACATTGACGGAGTATTTTGAGTCTCTTTTCACACTGGTAAGAAAAAAACCTAGGTGGTATCGCCGGCGTGACCGCCGATCCGAGGGACTTAACTCTAGAGCTCCCTCCATGAGGAAACTATACACTCTCAAGTGGAGAGTGTTTTCTATATGGTGTAGGAGAAGTCAAATTGACCCAGTTAACTGCCCGCTGGCTTCAGTGCTGGAATTTCTCCAGGACCGCTTTTCAGCTGGTCTGACACCATCTACCCTGAAGGTGTATGTGGCGGCTATATCTGCCTTCCACGCACCTTTAGATGGTACATTCTTAGGGAGACACCATCTAATAACCTGTTTCCTCCTTGGAGCTTTGAGGATGAGGCCTACGGCTCAAGTCAGAATTCCCTCCTGGGACCTGACTATTGTTTAAGAAGGGTTATCTTTGGCACCCTTTGAGCCTTTGGACACAGCATCTGATAAAATTGTCACATTGAAGCTGATGTTTTTGTTGGCTATTACGTCCCTCAAAAGAGTTGGGGACTTACAAGCTCTTTCTGTGGCTTCATCATGCTTGGAGTTTGCCCCTGGTGGCGTCAAGGCTATTCTGCACCCTAGACCGGGGTATGTACCTAAGGTACCCACCAACATGGCCAGGTCCACAGTCCTCCAGGCCTTTCATCCTCCTCCTTCGTTGGCTGAAGGCGAGAGGCTGCAATTACTCAGAGCCAGTCAGAGCCCTCCAGTGTTATGTCAGGAAGACTGCTAACTGGAGACAATCAGATCAGTTATTAGTATGCTTCGGGCCCCCAAAGAAGGGTCGCCCGGCTACTAAACCTACCATCAGCAGGTGGATTGTAGAGGCCATATCTAAGGCATACGAGGTGCGTGAGTTGCCTTCACCTCTGCCACTTAAGGCCCATTCCACTCAAAGTATGGCATCGTCCTGTGCTTTATGGTCGGGGACCTCCCTCCAAGATATTTGTGATGCGGCGGGTTGGTCTTCCCCACACACCTTTATTAGATTCTATAGTTTGGATCTACCAGTCACGCCTGGTGACTCCTGGCTGCATGTCAATATCCATGGATTTGCCAAGTTGTAACGAACACTTTCGAGCCCAATTTTTAGTGTAATTCGTTTGTTTTACTCGCGTTTTCACAGTTTCCCCTATTAAATCCATGCAGCAGGTTCTTTTGCCACTCAGTCCAGCTGAGGGAGCGCGTTCCGGCAGGAAAGTAACGTCTATGCATACTCTATAGAACCCAAGAGGCGACACTTTGATAATTTTTGGGTAACAGCCACTAGATGGCAGTCTGGTAGCACGGCCGCCATTATGGGGTGAAAATACCAACTGGACCATTGAATCCTTAACATCTTCTGCACCCAAAATCGGCAAAATCAGAAGTTCAATAGAACAGTTTTTTAAATTAAGTCACCAGTAAATTGTATGGCTCCTACAGTAAATGTTGTTTTGTCTTATATATGTTTTATTTTAACAGTTGTGGAAATCCAACCATTCATCCATCTGTAACGTTGTTAGCCTATTTATTGAATATTTCCATTTTATGCAACTTTACACATTTATTAATAGTAAATTAATAATTAATAAATTTGAAGATCATCATGTTTGCAGTGAACAGTATATTTCAGACCTAGTGGAGTAATAGTAATAGTATAGGTCTGAATTGAAATATTGCTATATTGTACATTTTAATAAATCACGCTACAAACATAATGATCTTGAAAATACATGTTGCATTGCTGTGTCCGTTATCGCATAATTCACACTTTTGGACACTTTTGCTAACAGACATTAGACAACACTGCAAAATCAAGCTGTTATATTCATATATTTATTGTCCAACATTCCCAATTTTTCTGATGCATGTCCTTAATTTAATTTCATATGTTGGTTTTAATTTCAGTATTTATAATGCTAATACTTGAACTTCAAATAATTTTAACCCAAATTGACTGGGTTTCTAGAGAGCAAATGTTCCGTGAAAAAAGTGGAAGACTTAAACACAAAGTCTGTAAAATAAACTGTTAAAAGGAATTGATGATGATAGTATTTTATTCTGTGTTGTCATCATTCAGGTTGGATTTCAGCTTTAATGTATTTTTTTTTTTTTTTTTTTTTTTTAACAAAGCAGCTGATATTGCCATAGAAACTAGTGGATTGCCGACTCGCTTTCACCACAAAATGGTGGAAACGCAGGGCCGCTGCTGCAATGGAACGTTCTATTGAGTGTCGCTTCTTGTTTGTGTATATTCTTTGCTTGCACCCACACGTCCATGTCTTGATTTGCCCTTGTGATCATTTCTGAGCGTTTATTGTGGATTGTTATACCTGTGTTTAATTGGACTGTTCCTCGTATTTGATTCTCTGTTGCCTGCCCTGACCTTTGCCTGTTCCTGGACTTTGTACATTTGCTGCCTGCCCTGATCTCTGCCTGTCTTTGGACTGTGTTTGTTTGCCGCCTGCCCTGATCCCTGCCTGTCCCTGTTACCACCTCTGCCTTGTCCTTGCCATTGTTGTGTTTGTACTTTTTTTTCAACTGGGAGATCATGCTGGAATGTAAAACTGTCAATCATGTCACCTTCAGTTCCTATTACATAAGGCAAACTGGATGGCTACATAGTTTAATTTTAAATTAAATAATGACTTTTAAAAGAAAAACAAACAATATACTGTATAAGCTGATTTCCTGACAAAATTTTGAAGTGTAAGAAGTGTTTGTGCTTCATTAGAGACAAAGGCCTGTCAGTTGTATTTACAACCTCTAGGTAACAGTATTACACCAGCTGTATCGCAAGTCTTACAAAATGCATATAGACGGGGAATCTTTAAAGTTTGGATAAATGAAAATTGGTAATTATATTGGTCCCACTTTATATTAAGTGGCCTTAACTACTATGTACTTACATCAAAAAAATAAGTACAATGTACTTATTGGGTTCATATTGAATTGCAAAACACATTTGCAGCTATTGAGGTGGATACGGGTTAAGGTTAGGGACAGGTTTGGTGGTATGGGTAGGTTTAAGGGTAGGGGTAAGGTGTAAGGGATGGGTCAACAGTGTAATTATAAATGTAATTACAGAAATTAATTACAGATGTAATTACATGCAGGTGTTTTTAAAATATAAGTACAATGTAAAAACATGTATGTACACAATAAGTGCATTGTATCAAATGATTAATTTAACATGTAAGTACATAGTAGTTAAGGCCACTTAATATAAAGTGGGTCCATTATATTTTTGTAGTTAGATGGTATTTGATTTGGGTTTCCACATTTACAAAAATCTCAGAATAAAATATCCGGTAGCACACCGGTAGCACCGGTAGTTACCTTATATTAACTTAATTTCTTAGGTAAGTATGCATAAGTGCATGTAGTGCAACCAAACCTTTGGTTCACAATTGCTCATCAAAACAGCATAACTATGGACCTTTTTTTTTACATTTTCATGGTTCTCAGAAGCAGAAGTCATGCTAGATGGGCAAGTCTCTATAGTGGTGTAATGTGCCTACAGCAAATATGATTTTTATTTATTTATTTATTTTTTGCATTTCCTTTTACTTCAATTGCTAAAATAAAATAAAATAAAATAAATAAAAGTCAGAGGAGAATAAGTTGTCAAATTTACCATTGTTCCTTCAGACTGTTAATAACTAGTTTTTTGTTCATTAGTGCCACTTTACCACAAAGTAGTCTGTATAAAGGGGCCATTGTTGTGATTATGGGGAAGTTGTAATTATGGGGAACTTCCTCATAGTTCGCATAAAAAAACTTTTGTATGTTTTGCATGTTTACAACAATCATGTTAAACCAGTTTTGAAACCCCAGAGACACCAATCATGCACTGTATTTTTTAAAGTTTAACTCATGTAAATGTCCTATAACTTTCAACAGTTTTTTTTCCAGCAAATGTCATGTGTAAACATTTAAACAAAAACAAAAAGATTCAACAACTGAGACATAAACTAAACAAATTTCACAGATCTCACAGAGTTTGAGATGTTACTTCACTCTTCCACGAAGACACTTTTAAGTTCTTAAACAAGTATACCTGGTAGTATTATTGACCACTATTTACACTAAGTATAATAACACTATTTGCAAGAAGACAATTTCATGTTTTTTAAACATAGTATAAACGGCTTATGACAATTTGCACTTAGTGCAAGTACTAATAAGGCACCGTCCCTTATAATAATTTCACTCTCCCCCCATTTTTACTACATCCATTGTCATGTAAATATACCCTAAGTGTGTCAGATAAGAGAGTCATAGAAAAAGTGCAGAGTGGTGGGACCCCAGGATCACAGCACATTGAAAACATAAATAACCGTATACTAGTATGTCGTGATCATGTCACAAAGATATTGTCACACATAGTCCATTATTCATTATTAGTCCCTTTAGTCATAATGGATATGTATAATTATTTATCAAGTGACTGAGTTTGACAAGTGAGCTATCAAAGTTTAGTGAAGAAATCTATCATCATTAATGAGGTACTAGGATCCTTCCTGTCAAAGAAAAAAAAAAAGAATAACAAGTTGCATGCATGTACAAGGATGATGTACACCGATTAATAATATTCTGAATTATTCTAATATCCACTGACCTGTTATTTTCTTCTTGTAGTAAATGAGTACAGCAGCTGCTATGATCATTCCCAGCACCAGACAAGAAGCTCCAATAGCAATTTTATTCCTCTCAGACTCAGGGAGAGATGGATCTGTGGAGTACAATCACGTGTCATGGGGAAATTTTGCTGACCACAAACACAATTATAATATGACAGTGGGTGAGTATCTCCTCTTACCCCAGTCATAAATCATGGGTTTATTGAAGCTAGCATGCTCCACCATACACGAGATCTTCTCTCCAGATTTGGGG
Organism: Megalobrama amblycephala; assembly: GCF_018812025.1. Taxonomy (NCBI): domain Eukaryota; kingdom Metazoa; phylum Chordata; class Actinopteri; order Cypriniformes; family Xenocyprididae; genus Megalobrama; species Megalobrama amblycephala. Next base: position 30,522,780 of record NC_063055.1, read on the forward strand.
GTGTACTCCAGCTCAGAGTGAATCTGGTAGTACCAGTCACCATCAGCCAGCTCCATAGTGGAGGTCACATCTGAGGTCATCAGTTTACCATCTCTCAGCCAGGACACTTTGATGTGTGGAGGATAAAATTCATATGCGCTGCACATCAACACTGCTAGATGTTTGCCACCAGCCCGTGTCACTGAACTGAGCTTAACCTTCGGTTTCACTGAATCAAAGAAAGCAACATCCTACATACTCATTTTCCAAAAATTTGAAGAAATCAGAGATATATAGATTATTTTTATCCAATAGGCTTTTATAATTTAATTCTTAGTTGCTAGATTTGATCATTAATGGCAACATTAAAACATTTTTCCATTCATAAGTTAGTAGCATATGCTCATGTAGAAATAACAAATTAAAAAAATAAATAAAAAGAAGAAGAAGAAGAAGAAGAAGATGTCCATGAGAAACAGTAAAGATCAGAGAAGAGTTTTTGACCCACTTACCTACTTTAACACGGGCTGGTGTGTCTTCAGACTTAATAATAAATTTGCATAAATTAACCCCATTTCTCTCTGTTAGAACAAATGGGCTATTGTTCCATTGCTCAGCAATTCCCATTCCAATTTCAGTAAACCCCACAAACTTACTCAAAGTACTGTTGAACTGTGTGAACAGAAATTTATTTAAGTAAAAGCTGTCAATATATGCCATGTCACTGTAATCAGGAGAGCTGTAGATGCATCTTGACCGTCTCATGTAATAGTCATCAGCTGAAAAAGAATGTAGAGGCAGTACAATCACAGTTATTTTTCAGATAAACATGTCAACCATAAAAGAAAAAAAGAGAAGAACTTTAATGTAATATATTGAATATTCATCCTCAGAGGACTGTCAAACAAGTCACCCTTCTTAAAAAATGCTGCAGTATTTAATTTAAATAATTATACATCTACTACTACTAGTGATAATGCAATTATTGTTGATACTTACCACAATCTGCTCCAGTCAATACAAACAATATCAAAATGAGATGACAACTCAAGTGATTTAGCAATGACATTTTCACTTACACTGAATCCCAGCTGATTGCTGCCAGTGATTTATGTTCATGTCAGGTGGATTTTTAAGATGACTGTCCAACCAGTTACTCCACGTATAAATATCAGATGTTACTAGGTAGTATCCTGCTTTCAGTTATCAACACAAACACTGTTTTGTTTGTTTGTTTGCTTGTTTTTACAGAAACTTCCCTAAGAAACAACCTTCAGTAACTGCACACTGTATGACATTAGTAACTATAATAGCATACTAAGGTAGTATACAGTGACTTTTCAACTAGTGGTTATTAACAAATCAGGTTTCCAAAAATGAATCAAATTTCTTTCTTTTTTATTTTCATTATGACTACAAATTGTAAGGAGCTGTAATATGCCAATGGCAAGGAGACAATAACTTTTTTTTTTTAAATTATGAATGTCAGTGGAGCATATGTTTCAGTATGCTGAATAAATTGCTTTTGTGGGGAAAATGACTGCATGACATTCAGTTTAGACTGGATTCTGCATCAAATAAATCACTGTCACAATAAATCACTGTGTATAAAGAAAGTCATACAGTTTTGCATCAGGTTTCATTTTACAGCACTACACATTCATTTAAATAGTATCCGCAAACAGTGATTGACTGTTGTAACTGACTTTTTAAAGCATTTCAGTGAATTCAAGGCTATTATGTGATTGGTTTGAGGTACATGAGATCCACGTTATGGCACATGGTAGAGTATGGAAGTAAATTAATGCCAAATGTTTTTGAAATAAAAAGCTTGTTGAATTGCACTAATTGAAAAAAAAAAAAATGCATTACATTAGCTGTGCTTGCATTTAGATGCATTGTATTTTTAAAGCTTGCATTTTTATGGGCTGAAATTCAACATGGTCGTATATTTAAGCTGTGAATATTTCAATTAAAAATATTTCACACACATTTTCATTATTAAAAATTCAATCATTTATATTCACCTTTCAGATTTCACTTCCAAAATATTTATATCTATAACCTATCAAATTCGACTAAACGGATTTACAGAAATGGAGCATGAGTAAGTGAATGTGTGATGATTATCAGGGCCAGTATAAATGCAGAAAAGCTGATAAAGGCACAAAAGCTGCATTTATGTTTAATTCAGTGTCTTTATGGTTACTTTCCCTGTGTAGGCTACAGCTTTCTCTCCAGTGAACAAGATTATAACGTTATTGCCCGATGCTGGTGTACAGATCAAATGTTAAATCTGAGGTAGACATATATTTCTCTCTGTTGTTTAGTTTCCTTAACTTTATATCGCGGCGCTGTGTTGTAATAGGGTTTCCCTCATACGTCATAAGATTCCCCTGCCATCAGGACATATAAAACGCTTAACACAGCATGGACTCGTACAGTGATATAAAAGACCAAACTCGCATCTTATTGGTGATGTAGGTTATACTATATAGGCTCTATATAGACTATTTTTGACTTGTGTCACATTAGCAATATGAACACACACAAAACAAATCAAGGACATGATTCGGACATGTTAAAGGTTCGTAAAAATGGTCGCCATGCTTAAGCTGAATGCATGCCAAAAGATGGCAAGACAAACGTCAAACAGTTTCGAATGAAATGCCAGATAGCAACTCACCCTCGGGTAACACAAAGGCTGTCAGTGACAGCATTCCTTACGGCCAACTGCCCAAGCTGAGCATCAAAGAGGCCTACCATAGAAAGCCAACCAAGGCCGCTAAAGGCTTCTGGGACCAACTTTTCTGAGGAAAAGTGGTCCCTTAAAGGGTATGTGGCCAGGGAACCGAAAGGAGCCCTGGCCAGTCACTAGAGGGGAACGATGTCACCCCCAATGCTACCAGGGAGGCCAACCTGGTCTGATGTAGGACAAACTTAGTCTTGGCCAACCCTGTCTGAATACAGAATCTCCATAATGCATTCTTCAGAGAAGAGAGCAGGTAAGACTGACTGCAAGACCGCAGTAATCAGTAATCAACTCAAACCCACGCGTAGAGACGGGCATCCTGGAGAGCAGAACTCAGCTGAGTGCAATGAACCCTCGTATTGAGGGGAGTATAATCCGCTCATCCTAGGATCTACTCGGCGCCTGATTATTTGCACTGAGGAGACTGTGCACTAGAAACATTGATACAGGGGAGCACAAACCAGCCTGAGGCTGATCCTAAATGGGAGGCCTCATGGAAGCCTTCACCTAATGATCAGCTTAGGTAGCTAAGCACTATTACACAGACAACCCTAGCAGGGAAGTACAAAACTCGACCTAACAGGTAGACCATACAGTGGGCACATAACCATGGAGGCCAGAAAAGGCCTACATCATGATAGTAGTTCTATGTGGAGTAAGACTCACATAAGCTAGAGTACTTTGTCAGAACAGTAGGACATCCAATGGTGGCTTGCGAGGCCACCTTGAACACCTGTCTTGCTGGTAGCAAGATACATGACTTCAGTATACAGCAAAATAAGAAGTGCCCACATTACAGTCCACCTAACACAATCCAACAAGCAGTGCACTCAGTAAAAAGGAACCCTTTTTACTCTTTAAAGCAAGAGGAGTACAACATACGCCATCACGCACTAAGGAAGGCCCCAAAGAATGGGCCTATGACCTCAGCAGACATGTGGCGTCAGCTCGTGGCAGTGTTTCAAGCACTAGGAAGGACAAATAACCAAACCATAAGGAGGTTAAATTATCACCTGGGGCCCTGGCCAACTCGAAGTGTACTCAATGAAACACTTGAAACTCTCTCAGTGAGAGTACACTATTACATATACCAGTATGTTCAAAAGAGGGCCTTATACCTGTAAAACATACGGCGTCAGTCTAGTGGCCACATAGAGATGGGCATCCTGGAGAGCAGAACTCAGTTGAGTGCTATAAACCCTTGTATTGGGGGGAGTATAATCCGCTCATCCTAGGATCTAGTCAGCACTTGATTATTTGCATTGAGGAGGCTGTGCGCTAGAAACCTTGATACAGGGGAGCACAAACCAGCCTAAGGCTGAACCACAGGAGGAGGCCTCATGAAGGCTTACAACCCATGATCAGCTTAGGGAGCTAAGCACTATTACACAGACAACACTAGCAGGGAAGTACAAAGCTCATCCTAACAGGTAGACCATACTGTGGGCACATAATCATGGAGTCCAGAAAGGGGCCTACATCATGATAATAGCTTTATATGGAGCGTGACTCACATATGAAAAGCATTTCGCCATATTAGAAGGATATTCAGTGGTGGCTTGTGAGGGCCACCTTGAACCCCTGTCTTGCTGGGAGCAGGACATATGACTTAGTAACAGTAGTTAAACTGTAAAGTGCCCACATGACAATCCACCTAACACAATCCAACAAGCAGTGTACTCGGTAAAAGAACCTTTTTACTCTTTAAAGCAAGGAGTACAACGTACACCAACACGCACTAAGGAAGGCCTTTGATGGGCCTGTGACCTCAGCAGACACATGGCATCAGCTTGTGGCAGTGTTTAAAGCACCAGGAAGGATAAATAACCAAATCATAAGGAGGTTAAATTATCATCTGTGGCCTTGGCCAACCCGAAGTGAATTCAGTAGGGTACTGATAGTTCTCAGGCCTAAAAACCTTTAAGACCACTGGCCAATAGGGTTTTAGGAGCAAAAATAGACAACCTAGATACTAGGTAGCTATTTAGCTCAACTAGAGTAGAAACCCAGACTCAGGGAGGCTGATGTAGTTAAAAACAAACACCACAGTACGGTTTTACCACAAAAACTCACCCTTGAGAGGTCAGCCACTCAGAAGAGTACTCAGTAAACACCTTTTTACTTTCAAAGTGAGAGGAGTACATAACTGAACTCCAACATGCTGCACAGGAGACCCATAGAGCCTACCCTAGTAAACACATGGCATCAGCTAGTGGCAACCATAAGGCCTTATGGGGCCTTCAAGTTCAGCAACAAGTGGCGTTCAGCCCGTTTGTCCATATAAACAGAAACTGTGCCAACATGTAAACTAAAAGGAGGTCTTATTAGGGCCTACCCTAGTAAACACGTCATATCAGCCAGTCCAGGACCATACCAACCATCAGGCCATGCATAAAGGCCATGCATTCAGCCTACTCAACAGAGGTGGGGCATGGCCGATGGTGGTATGGGTTATTGGATTCCCAGGCATCCTGCCAACAAGTCAGCTAAAAAGGAAGCCTTGTGGGGCCTAGAATCTCAGCAACAAGTGGCGTTCAGCCTGTTTGCAGAATAAAACACAAACTGTGCCAACATGTGAACTAGAAAGGAGGCCTGTTGGGGCCTACCGTTCCAATGACACGTGGCTTCAGCTTGTGAAATAAAGGGAACCAAGCTACAGGGGACCAGCTCTATCCCAACAATAGCTGTGTGAAGCTAACTGCAACCTGAGCTAGGCTACACATTCAAACAGGCAATGTACCCTAAATCATATGTGACTAAAGGGAACCAAACAATGCCAACATGGTCTAAGGGAGGCCTGTATGGCCTACTACCTCAAACGGACATGGTAGCAAAAGTCTGTGGCAGTGTAAACTATGTGAGCAAACTATGATAAACTAACAGCACTTGTTAGAAATACAATTGCTAACTAGAAGGAGGCTAATTAACCATAAGAGCCTACAATCAAAGTTATATGCAATATAGCTGTTAACAAAATCACAAAAGGGAGCTAATAGAAACCAGCTTTTTTCAAAAAGTGGTTCTATACTACCCTGAGTGATGCACTCAGTGACACAAAAAAACCTCAACCGGGGAATATAATAGTCACCAAACTCTCCAATAGAGGCTAACATCAAAGAGCCTGCTATTATGAGAACAGGTGCTAACCTGTGGCAGCATAAGTAAGCTCACATACAAATGAGCAAAAGTCTAGAACTCAAAGCAAAGGTAATGCTTTTACATGCTGTTTCCAACAAGGATAAAGATTTTTTCCATACATATTCTCAAATCTGTACTAAGCCCTAGAGGACGAAGGCTAAAAGCTAGCACCATCAACTTTGTTTCTCCAGGTGCTCCTTTTAAACTTCTGGGTCGCGCCATATTACGTCCAGAGATTGTATATAATTGGGAGATAAGAGGGTCTGTATCTCTTGCCATTGGAGAAAGCATAATGGCTAACTAATCACGTGTGGCACCTCTCAGCCTATCATGTAATGGCAGTGACGTCAGTCGCAACATTCCCTAGTCTGCCTTCTCTTAAAAAAGTACATTTTTATCAAGCTAAAATCTACATATAGTTCCCAACGAAAGTATTGTTTAGTGTTAAACATTCTGAAGATTGGCAAACAGGCTGTCCATTAATTAAATATTTTGCTATTTCCCCACAAAAGCTGTTGAATCAGCATAGTGAAGCCTCTCATCCATTGATTTTCATTCAAAAACCAGCCTCTGGTCTCCTTCCCTGTGTATCGCAGGGGGCAGAGCGTTAGCTTTAGCCGTTACGCTTTTTTGGCTAAAGGTTGCAGGCTTGCCTTACAGTAGCTTTGTTACGTCTGTAACGAGGCGGGACTCAGGGTAGGATCCATGTGCAGTGGTAGAACAACAGCAAACAGGTATGGCAGAGAGCAGGCAGAATCGTAGTAGAGGAACAGGCAATAGGTCAGGGCGGGCAGATGTCACTCACAAGTCCAATAAACAATACACAGTCCAAGGGCAGGCAGCAGAGAATCGTAAACGAAGATCAAACTAGGGATGGCTGACGCAAAACTGACGTTTCGACGCAGTGTCGAGATCCCGAAGCGTAGATGCTTCGAAACACTGCTCCGAACTGTGATTCAAAACACCCATGTCACGTGACTATGGCTAAACGAAGCCTCGGCGCGTTTCACAAGTGTTTTGACAGGTGGCGTGCTTGCCGAGTCTGCGTTTGATTGATGGGCGGGAACAAACCACACAATCGCACATCTGTTGTGCAACAAGTTTAAAAGAGAAGTTCATGCACCTTCACCTCGTGGGTTTTTGTGAGAGGAGAGAGATTTTGAGATATAGTGACATTTATAGTGCGATTTGGTTAGTTATAATTAGGCTAGATTTAAATTTATATATTGAGTGATTTGACTAGAGACAGTGACAGATAGTTAGGATAGATATAGTGACACATTCATATAGGCTAAGTTAGATATTGACAGATAGCATAGTAGTTAAAGATATAGAATTTCATAGGAGATAGATAGATAGATTCATAGATAGATTGATTCATAAAAATACAGATTACTGTATTTTTAATTAAATAAATGTAGCCTTGGTGAGCAGACGAAACTTCTTTTAAAAACATTAAAAATCTTAGTGGTTCCAAACTTTTGGACTGTACTGTATATATATATATATATATATATATATATATATATATATATATATATATATATATATATATATATATATGATAGGCAGCTAGCCTACTTCAACAATACATCATCCATGATGCTCCATTTGAGGAGCACTCATCCTGCCATTTTGGAAGGTTCAGAGGATGGTAACATTCCCCCTGTACCTAGGCCTGCTACTGACACTGCTGGGCCATCTAAGCAAGGTATACATTGTTTGATATAATATATACTTCAGATAACACTGTTTAGAAAGTCCATAGTTTTAAATAGGCTTAGGCTTGTGTCAACCAGCCTTACAACCTATGTCCAATTCACAACTCCCAATCATTAAAAACAGCTTCACTCTGAATATGTAAATATAACATCTCACAAAGTTAGCCACTGTATTACATATACATTTTTTATACACCTGAAGACACCATTTTGGTTTTCCTAATTGTTGTAGTTCTATATTCAGTTTGATCTGTCTTTGCACACTGAGCATAAACTTTTCCAAACTTGTTTGTTTAGAAATAATGAACCAGTAGTCTAGTCTTAATAGCTGTGCAATTTTTCAAGCTATATTGTTTTTTCAATTTATTTTTGTGAAAGTAGTTTTAATCTTTTATCTTTATCTTCTTTTAAAAGGCAGACAGAGGAAATTGGATGAGGCTCCTGTAAACATGGTGGTAAAGGATTTGCAGCCCTTCACCATCGTGGAGGATGAGGGTTTCATGGCCTTTGTGAACAAACTTGATCCAAGCTATCTCCTCCCATCCCGGAAGGCGCTGAAAACATTGGTCACTGAAAGGTACAGCAACACTAAGGAAAAGACAATGGAGGACCTAAGAAAGGCAGATTTTGTTAGCCTTACAGCTGACACGTGGTCTTCCATTAATATGGACGGATACCTTGGTGTAACTTGCCACTACATAACACCAGAGGCAAAATTGGCAACTGTTGTACTGGGTGTTAGGAGGTTTTACCAAACCCACACAGCACAGCATCTCATGGAGGCTAAAGCTTTGCTAATGGCTGAGTTGGGAATAACCTCCAAAGTTCAGTGTATGGTGACTGACAATGCATCCAACATGATCCTAAGTGCCCAGCTACTCAACCTTCAGCATGTCCCATGTTTTGCACATAATTTAAATTTAATTGTGAAAAAGGTCCTAGATCAAACCCCAGTCATCAATGAAATATGGCAGAAAGCCAGAAAGATAGTGGGGTTGTTTAGATCCAGCTGCAAAGCAAAGGACAAGCTTGTGGAGATGCAGGGCTTGATGGGCAGACCAACTCTGAAACTGGTACAGGAGGTTGAGACGAGATGGAACAGCACTTTCGACATGCTGCAACGCTTGTATGAGCAACGAGAGCCAGTGGGTGCTGCGCTATCCAATTTAAACAGTGATACTGCTCCGCTGACAAGTTTTGAGTATGACATTATTCAAGAATCATTGTCACTACTGCAACCGTTTAAACTAGCAACAACAGAGATGTCAGAGGAACAGAGAGTGTCTGCTTCAAAACTTATACCACTTTACAGGATGTTGCAGCACAAGCTTGCACAGAAAAAGGGACATGCAGCGCAGGAATCAACTGTACAATTAGGTAGGCCACAATAACCATACTACCCATGTAATTGGCCACAACTGTCACATTGTTTTTTATCAATATAATTAATATGGTTTGCTCGTGTTTTGAACAGGCACACACCTGCAAGAAGGTCTGCACTCCAGATGTGGGGGGTATGAGTCATTCAGAGCATTGGCAGTGGCTACACTGCTGGACCCAAGGTTCAAAAATGTGGCTTTTGGAAATCCTGCCAAAGCCCAGGAGGATGAAAAGCACATTACCCTGGAGTGTGCTTCACTGATGCATTCAAACACAGCAACTCTTGGTGAGCACTTTCAGTCTTCATCTGACATTATGGAGTTATGTCATCTGTAAAATGATGTAACTTATACTTCATATATGCTGTCAGTTTATGCTTTGTAACTAATTCTTGTTTTTATTTTCATTTAGAGCCACAGTCAACATCAGGCCCATCATCATCATCAACACAGTCAACATCAGGCCCATCATCACCATCAACACCAGCAGAAACCCAGGACAGTTTATGGGAACGTTTTGATAATCGTATCCGTGAAACCCAGGCGATACACAGTGCTACAGCTGATGCCACAGTAGAAGTGAAAAAGTACCTCAAAGATGCGTTTTTGCCCAGAACTCATGATCCTCTAAGTTACTGGAAAGAGAGAGCTGTAATTTTCCCTCATTTGTATGTCCTTGCTAAAAAATATCTGTGTATGCCAGCAACAAGTGTCCCTTGTGAGAGGATTTTTTCAAAGACTGGAGAAATTATCTGTAAAAAAAGAAGTAGGCTAAGTACTTCCACAGCAGAGCAGTTAATATTCTTGAATAAAAATCTGTAAAAATGTTAAGCAAAAAATGTTTGCTTAAAAATCTTCATTTTTCATGACCAAAATAACCTAGTTATTCACAGTGAGGAGGGTTACATAACCAACATCATGTAGTTGTCAGACAGATGTTAAAAACTCATCACATTAACAAAAACACATTTTTTTTTATTTTTTAAATGGCTTGTCAAGGTTGTTTCAGATAACATGTGAAATTGACCACTAGGTGGAGACGGGTGTCGGTAGAGTTTCGAAGCCTCGACACAATATGGCACATTTGCTTCAACTGTTTCAGTGTTTCACGAAGCCTCGCTCTGCCCACCACTAGATCAAACAGGTTCAATAACAGGCAGGCAGACAGACAGAATGATCAACGCTCAGAATTGTAACCGTAGTAAACAAGACCTCGCAATGAGTGTGAGGATGTAAATGGCTTAAATAGTCCAGGTAATGTGCTGCAGCTGGGTGTGGTGATTAGTGATTGGTGGAGTGAGTGCAGGTGATTGCCAGGGAGGATGATGGGAAATGAAGTCCGGGAATAACTGGAACTGTGACAACCAATAAGGATTGAAGTTGTTGGATAGTTGGCTTTCAGACACCGGGTCACGTGTGACATTTCCCAAAGCGTCATGAACGCAGAGTTGAAGTTCCCTTCGAAAGGGAAATGATTTTAAATGCCTTGTCTCTATTTTAAGATGAAATACTGTTTTAATTGAAAAATAATTTTAAAAATATATTAGAAAAAAAATGTTACTATTTTAAATTATTTTAAATGGGGAAAAATAGCAAATAAAAATTGTATAAATATTGCATAGCATCATAAAATACCCTCAATATTTTATACAATAATCAAAAAAATATTACTGAACAAAAATATATTACATTGGTTTTCCTGAAAAAAAAGTTACATTTCAAGGCTTCGGTCACTTTTGACCGTAAAGAAGTCAAGTGTGACTCCTAAACTAAGAGGGCCAGAGGTTTAAAACTCATCTTTGACCATAAATATGCAAATTAGTTCTTGCCTCCTCTCAATCACAGCAGCTCCAACTACCTGATCCACTCAGTCAGCTATAGTAAACGTTACACACTGGCAACTGAAACCAGAAACTGACACAGATGTAGCAAATTAGCTCAATAGGGAAATTTGAATAACTTATTTAACTTGTTATAATTAATTATAAATATTTGGATCAGTTAATTGAATTAACTTGATGTAGCTGAATTAATATTACTATCAATTAATCTGTTTGTCCAGCAAACATACAGTATATACTGTACATATAGTAACTCTTTCTTAACATTCTGTGATGTATTGCTGCAATCATTAAATTAACATTGATTTATAAGCAGAGGACAACAGAGGAATGGAGCTATGAAAAAAGTCATTTAACTAGCTGAAAGAACCATCATTTCAAAACCTACACAAAAAATGCACATAGAGTTAAAATTAGTGCTGTCAATACGTTAACGCATGCGATTATTTGTTTTTTTTTCAGTTTAAAGTACACATGAAATCAAAATTGACCTTTCACTTGGAAATATGTCACAACACTGGAGAAAAGTCGTTTGCAACTTCCGGTTCACATGGACTTTAATGTGTTAAAAATATTTAAGGCAATTAACGTAGCATTCTTTTTTTTCTGTTGTCCTTTGGCGAGCGTTACAATATATGATCATGCTCTTACCTCTCATTCATTCAAATGCTTTTAAACCATTCAAGCATGCCAATCGAGAACTCGCTCTCTGGGAATGTCCTCACACACACACGATGCACAGAATATAGAAAGAATTGAGTTCTATGGAGTCAGTTTAAAGCCACATATATTTGCAAAAGAATAAAGTATTGCAATGGAAAATAAAGTATTGAGCAAAAAAAAAAGTTTTTACAATCAAAAATTATGGCGTATTACGGAAATTACGTACACACGATTCATTGATTTGTTCCCTCGATTTACTAAAACGTGCGCACATTGATTTGTTCCCTCGATTTACTAAAACGTGCACACGATTTAGTAAATCGAGGGAACGAATTAGTGAATTGTGCACACGATTACATTTTTTTTTCTTGCATGTCATGTGTGGGGTTCTGTAAAAAATAAAGAATTGAAAAATAAAAAATAAAGTATATATAGAGAAAAAAGTTTTGCAAACAAAAATAAAGAATTGCAAAAGAAAAATAAAGTGTAAAAAGTGTAAAAATAAAGATATAATTAGTTGCAAAAATCATTGATCCTTTTTTATCTCTGCAACATATTTTCCATAGTCACACCTATAATTCATTTGCAATGATTCTTTTATTCTGCATTTCAGTCAAGCATGTGCTCGCAAAACCGTTTTCCCTATGCGCTTCACTTATCTTGGCGTTTCACTTCATGGCACTGTTTTGACATGGGGCGTGTTCAGCGGGCCTGGCCACATCTCCTTCAAGTGACATCATTGGCTCGAGACCCAGATCAGCACAGATGAAAGTACCACGGCTGAGAGAAACGGTGGATCGTTTTCTTGTATTCACACTTTTTCTAGCATTAAAATTTGCATGGTTTTATTGTGTTAACTAAATGTTTATTGAAAGCGTTTGCTTAAGTTAGAGATTGTGTTAAGGCCAGAACACACTAGCGAAAAATTGGAGAGGAAAAATGCGGGGTGCATCGGCAGCGTCTGTGTCCAAAGTGCCAAGCAGCACGTCAGTTCTGCGCCTGCGTGAGATGAAATGCCTTTCTGAAACAAGGCGGCATGTGAGCAGCCAATCAGAATATCAGATGGCCCGACGGACCGACGAGCTCCAAGCGATTCAACATTTCGAATCGGCCGAAAAAGGCCGACGAGGACCAACTTAAGCCGACGGTGCGGAACACACTGAGAAAACTTAGTCGGCCGACGAAGAAAACTGCCCGACGGCCGACCGTCGGCTTGGTGTGTTCCTGCCTTTAAAGTGGTGTTCATTATTAGCCATATAGACTACTTGCCAATGTGAACTGTCTGAAATAGCCAGCATCTGCTGTTTATTTCTCTCAGTGTGCACACTTTTATAACATTAAAATGTTTATGGTTTCGTTTTGTTAACTAAATGTGTACTACCAGTGTTTGCTTTAGTTAAAAAAAAAATATATATATATATAGAGATCAGTTAAAGTATTTGAGGCTACTTTTGAAATAGCCAACATCTGCTGTTTATTTCTCTCATTGTGCAGTTTTATACTGATGATTTTAAAAAAAAAAAAAAAAAAAAAAAAAATATATATATATATATTTGTTGTCCCCATGGCCCCATTTAGTTTCAGTCTCTCCATCTGGGATATGGCTCTAATATTATTTAAAAATAAATATTGAAGATTGAAAATGTTCTTTAACTTTTCAAAATAAGACATAAAACGTAATGGGGCGGTTTCCCGGACAGAGATTAGGCCTAGTCCTAGAATAAAATGGCCCTTTAAACCAGATTAACAAAAATCATGTCATGGTCATGGTTTAAAATAGTCCTAGACTTAGTCTAGTCCAGAGTTTAATAAACTGATTTCCTGGAGGAAGACTAGAGCTACTCCAGGACTAAACTGAGGCTTAAACTAAACCTACCAGGAGGCAGGTTTAACTTCAGATTAACGTTGTGTTTCAAAGAAGACACATGTAGCCTATTTCTTATATATATATAGATATATATATATATATATATATATATATACAGTGGGTATGGAAAGTATTCAGACCCCCTTACATTTTTCACTCTTTGTTATATTGCAGCCATTTGCTAAAATATTTTAAGTTCATTTTTTTCCTCATTAATGTACACACAGCACCCCATATTGATCGAAAAACACAGAATTGTTGACATTTTTGCAGATTTATTAAAAAAGAAAAACTGAAATATCACATGGTCCTAAGTATTCAGACCCTTTGCTCAGTATTTAGTAGAAGCACCCTTTTGATCTAATACAGCCATGAGTCTTTTTGGGAAAGATGCAACAAGTTTTTCACACCTGGATTTGGGGATCCTCTGCCATTCCTCCTTGCAGATCCTCTCCAGTTCTGTCAGGTTGGATGGTAAATGTTGGTGGACAGCCATTTTTAGGTCTCTCCAGAGATGCTCAATTGGGTTTAAGTCAGGGTTCTGGCTGGGCCATTCAAGAACAGTCACGGAGTTGTTGTGAAGCCACTCCTTCGTTATTTTAGCTGTGTGCTTAGGGTCATTGTCTTGTTGGAAGGTAAACCTTCGGCCCAGTCTGAGGTCCTGAGCACTCTGGAGAAGGTTTTCGTCCAGGATATCCCTGTACTTGTGCTTCACTGTTGGGACTGTATTGGACAGGTGATGAGCAGTGCCTGGTTTTCTCCACACATACCGCTTAGAATTAAGGCCAAAAAGTTCTATCTTGGTTTCATCAGACCAGAGATCTTATTTCTCACCATCTTGGCAAACTCCATGCGGGCTTTCATGTGTCTTGCACTGAGGAGAGGCTTCCGTCGGGCCACTCTGCCATAAAGCCCCGACTGGTGGAGGGCTGCAGTGATGGTTGACTTTCTACAACTTTCTTCCATCTCCCAACTGCATCTCTGGAGCTCAGCCACAGTGATCTTTGGGTTCTTCTTTACCTCTCTCACCAAGGCTCTTCTCCCCAAATAGCTCAGTTTGGCCCGACTTCCATTTAAGGATTATGGAGGCCAATGTGCTCTTAGGAACCTTAAGTGCAGCAGAATTTTTTTGTAATCTTGGCCAGATCTGTGCCTTGCCACAATTCTGTCTCTGAGCTCTTCAGGCAGTTCCTTTGACCTCATGATTCTCATTTGCTCTGACATGCACTGTGAGCTGTAAGGTCTTATATAGACAGGTGTGTGGCTTTCCTAATCAAGTCCAATCAGTATAATCAAACACAGCTGGACTCAAATGGAGGTGTAGAACCATCTCAAGGATGATCAGAAGAAATGGACAGCACCTGAGTTAAATATATGAGTGTCACAGCAAAGGGTCTGAATACTTAGGACCATGTGATATTTCAGTTTTTCTTTTTTAATAAATCTGCAAAAATGTCAACAATTCTGTGTTTTTCTGTCAATATGGGGTGCTGTGTGTACATTAATGAGGAAAAAAATGAACTTAAATGATTTTAGCAAATGGCTGCAATATAACAAAGAGTGAAAAAATTAAGGGGGTCTGAATACTTTCCGTACCCACTATATATATATATATATATATATATATATATATATATATATATATATATATATATATATTTCAATACTATTTCAACATTAACTGATGTGTTACCAACATTTGTAGACCCTTTATTAACATGACTTACCATTAACAAAGCATTCATTAATGGAATTAAACAATATTTTGAGCCACTAATCCACACCTACCCCTAAACCTATACCCATAACAATTTCTTAAAACTCTGTACAGTTATAAATAAAAGAATAAGAGACAAGTGTAATCACAATTTTTTTTTTTTTTTTTTTTTTGTGAAAATGTCAAAAGTGGTACCAAAAGTACGTTAGTTCAAATGATGATGAGTTGCAGTTGCAGTCCTCTATGGCGGTGATAGTTTTTATAGGGTACAGAGCAGAATTTCAGATATTAGTCCATGAAAATACGATGAGAATTGAATCCAATCAAATGTCTACACTGAAACATGGCATGTCCAATCGTTCGATATCAGTGCCGTAAACCATGCCGTAACGGTTTTTGTGGGTGCGACTTTCAAATTTGAATCATAGCGAGCACGGACTTTGACTATGACGGTCGCTGCTGAGAATGAAGATGAAGATCACTGAAAAATTGCAGAATTTGGATATGTTCCTTACAAATATATGGATTATAAAGATTTGGAGAGCAGCGAACAAATAAAGTTGATGTGATTTGTGAATTTATGCTGTGCTTTGGTGTGTCTTTTTGGCATTGTCAGTCACTGCATAGGAGAAAACGCCTCACAACAAACTAAATGGGTAAACAATTACAGACATTT
This sequence comes from Megalobrama amblycephala, assembly GCF_018812025.1. Taxonomy (NCBI): domain Eukaryota; kingdom Metazoa; phylum Chordata; class Actinopteri; order Cypriniformes; family Xenocyprididae; genus Megalobrama; species Megalobrama amblycephala. Next base: position 30,538,513 of record NC_063055.1, read on the forward strand.
TTTTTTTTTCCATTTAAATGCTCTGTTAATGGTAAGTCATGTTAATAAAAGGTCTACAAATGTTAGTAACACATCAGTTAATGATGAAATAGTGTACACTTTACAATAAGGTTCACAAATTCCATTAATAAATGCTTGGTTAATGGTAAGTCATGTTAATAAAGGGTCTACAAATGTTGGTAACACATCAGTTAATGATGAAATAGTGTACACTTTACAATAAGGTTCACAAATTCCATTAATAAATGCTTGGTTGAATGTAAGTAATGATAGTAAAGTGCATATAAACATGAACAACATATTTGTTAATGTTCAGATGGTTTGCACTTCAGAATTATGTTTACAGCCCAAATCGATGCCTTGTTAATAAATAATGCTGATAAATGGCATTTTTACCTTTAGGGTAGAGTTAGAAATTGAGTTAGAAATGTTCACTCTTAGTGTGTCAACCGCTACATAAACTAATGTAAATATGTACAGTAAGTTAACCTTAAAACATTTAGGCTATTTACAGGCATTGCCCATTATTCATATTATCTAATGCATTAACTAATGTTAACTACTTGTGCTGTTAAAATGAATAGATGCATTAATAAATGTGTGAGTTAACGTTAACAATGATTAATATTGAACAGAGGTGTTGTTAATGGTTAGGTAATGTTAACTAATTGCATTAATTAATGTTAACTAATTGTGCAGTTAACATGAATAGATGCATAAATATATGCGTGAGTTAACGTTAGCAAACATTAACTAATGCTCAACAGAGGTGTTGTTAATGTTAACTAATGCATTAACTAATGTTAACGACTTGCACTGTCAACGTGAATACATGCATTAATATATGTATGAGTTAACGTTAATAAAGTTTACCTAATGCTGAACAGAGGTGTTGTTCATGGTTAGTTAATGTATTTTTATTTTTTTTTTTAATGTCTCTTGTTTAGTTAACTTTTATAATAATGGAGTCTTTTTTGCTGTCATTGTTTTTCTTGGATTTGCTTCTCAGTTCTACCAGAAAGACTCGGGAGACAAGATAACGGAACACTGATATTACCAAACAGCAAGCAGAATATATAAGGTTAATGATCTTTGGCGTAGACCCCGTCCGTAGCTCACGTCCTGAGGGTTGGAGACTTTGCATTTCCTGCCTGAAGCTGAAGGCAGGGGCGTAGCCAACCCCCAAAAATGGTGGTGAGACGTGACCGCCAGGACGGAGCCCACTCTCCCCCCAAAAACTGTGAGAGGGAATGTATACCCACCAGAGGAGAATCTTGCAGTTCCTGAAACAGAGAAAAACGAATTAAAACATAAGAGAAGGAGAAAGGACAAGAAAACAAGCAACATAGAGACAAGGCCGCGATCGGCCACACGACCACGATAGGTCACACAGAGACAAGGCCGCGATCGGCCACACGACCACGATAGGTCACACAGAGACAAGGCCGCGATCGGCCACACGACCACGATAGGCCACATAGAGACGAGGCCACGATAGGCCACATGAAGACAAAGCCACGATAGGCCACACAGAGACAAGGCCGCGATCGGCCACACGACCACGATAGTCCACATAGAGACGAGGCCACGATAGGCCACATGAAGACAAAGCCACAATAGGCCACACAGAGACAAGGCCGCGACCGGCCACACGACCACGATAGGCCACACAGAGACAAGGCCGCGATGGGCCACACGACCGCCCATCCGCGATGGGCCACACAGAGACAAGGCCGCGATCGGCCACATGACCACGATAGGCCACACAGAGACAAGGCCGCGACCGGCCACACGACCGCGATAGGTCACACAGAGACAAGGCCGCGATCGGCCACACGACCGCGATGGGCCACACAGAGACAAGGCCACGATCGGCCACACGACCACGATAGGTCACACAGAGACAAGGCCGCGATCGGCCACACGACCGCGATGGGCCACACAGAGACAAGGCCACGATCGGCCACACGACCGCGATAGGTCACACAGAGACAAGGCCGCGATCGGCCACACGACCGCGATGGGCCACACAGAGACAAGGCCACGATCGGCCACACGACCACGATAGGTCACACAGAGACAAGGCCGCGATCGGCCACACGACCGCGATGGGCCACACAGAGACAAGGCCACGATCGGCCACACGACCACGATAGGCCACACAGAGACAAGGCCGCGATCGGCCACACGACCACGATAGGCCACACAGAGACAAGGCCGCGACCGGCCACACGACCACGATAGGCCACACAGAGACAAGGCCGCGATCGGCCACACGACCGCGATGGGCCACACAGAGACAAGGCCGCGATCGGCCACACGACCACGATAGGCCACACAGAGACAAGGCCGCGACCGGCCACACGACCGCGATAGGCCACACAGAGACAAGGCCGCGACCGGCCACACGACCACGATAGGTCACACAGAGACAAGGCCGCGATCGGCCACACGACCGCGATGGGCCACACAGAGACAAGGCCACGATCGGCCACACGACCACGATAGGTCACACAGAGACAAGGCCGCGATCGGCCACACGACCGCGATGGGCCACACAGAGACAAGGCCACGATCGGCCACACGACCACGATGGGTCACACAGAGACAAGGCCGCGACCGGCCACACGACCACGATAGGTCACACAGAGACAAGGCCGCGATCGGCCACACGACCACGATAGGCCACAGAGACGAGGCCACGATAGGCCACATGAAGACAAGGCCACGATAAGCCTCAGAAAATTCATAAGGTTATAGAAGCTGAAAATAGTATGAAGAAATACAGCAAACATACACCACCACAAGTATTTGCGTGAAATTATTAAGAGAAGGAGAAAGAACAAGAAAAGGAGATAACATGAGACAAGGCTGTGATGAGCCTCAGAAAATCAGAAGGCTATAGAAGCTGAAAATGGCATGATGAAAATACGAAAACATACCACCACCAGTATTTGCATGAAATTACTTAACACGTGAATGGAGAAGGATAAAGAACAAGAAAGGGAGATAAAAAGCGACATAGAGACAAGGCCACAATAGGTCACACGGAGACAAGGCCACGATAGGCCACATAAAGACAAGGCCGCGTTAGAAATACGTTAAAGCTATAGAAGCTAAAAATACGGAAGCAATGATGAAAACGAGAAACATACCACCCCCACCAGTATTTGCAGAAAATTACTGATTGTAATGAGCATTTGAGTTGAGCATTGAGCACACAGCAGTCCTCTCATCTGCTGTTAGGAAAATTTCTAAACCATGCTAGTGGCTTGATGGAACTTAGCCAACAGGACTCCATCTAGCAGTCAGAACCTGCCGAGAGAACCCCCAAAAGAAAGTTACCTAGATAGCATAACAGATAGGTATGAGAATACTAAATTACATAGATACAGATGAAGACTGAGAAAACCTTGTCATAATGCTATTGAAGAAAGGAAAACACATGGTAATGCAATATTGCCAACCTTAGCTAGCTATTGAACTCTGCAAAAGCTAGCAAACCTTGGCAAAAGGATAATGCGATAATTGTTGTTCAGTACCTCGGTGAAGAGAAAAACTGTGAAGAGCCCTGCACAGGAGATGGGGCGCGATAAGCACAAGCAAAATGCTTATAACCAGGCAGGGGCAGAGTACTGAACGCAATAAATCCAGATGTTTGAAATGCGGTAGGCAGCACGATCGCGATGAACATCCACAATAGTCACGTCACAGAAACTGCAGTGATTAGACCAAGTTGCATGCGTTCAGGTCCTGAAGATGAGCACACTATTTTCTGTGAACACCAAAATATGTGTACCATCTATTTGTGTTTGTATGGGCACGCGCGGGTTATGTCAAAAGTCCTTGTGCATACAGCTCTTATTGCTTAGGTAACGAACACAGAAAAATTATGTGCTAATTGTAGGGGATCAGTGCAATGCGAAATCTAATTGATGAAATGTTAGAATATCGTCAGATATAATTTGATCTAGCTTACAGTCGACAGACTAATACACAGAACTGCATAAACTTTAAACACGCTCAAATGCAAAGAAGTATGATAGTATGACGCTAAGACCAAGAAAAACATCTGCTTTATCTCACGATTTTAATTTGACAAATAAACTGACAAGTATGAGTAATATTTCAGCACTGGAAGTATTTGGTAGAATGAATCATCTTATCCTTTATAGCTATACCCTGGGATTCGCTTGGCACTGATATCCGTCTCTCATTACGATCACACCCACAATTTCACACTGAAATAGATTTTAGTTTTATGCGGTTTAGACAGTGCAGTGTTATTTACATTTAATTGATCCATTTCCTGAACTTAAATACTTACCTGAAAATATAAACGCTATTATTACATTTAAAAGGTGCAATGAGTAATATTTTTTACTGTAAATATCGGAAAACCACGAGTCCAGTGTTATATTTTTTGTTTACTTGAGTACTACTTACAATATCCCAATGTTTCCAACTATATTTAAATTGCGAAAAAATTACCATTTTAACCAAGGCTCCGGGACATGTGAGGAGCCGCCTGTCAATGACGTCATACCTGCATTAACCTCGGTTTCCGGTTTTGATTTGTAGTAACCATGGAAACACCAAGACGCTTTAAAATATTACACATTTTAATAGACAAGGGAACAACTGTTTTGATATATCTATAGACAAAAAACAATTGATGATAAATAGCTCAACATGATTAGTCATTGTTTAAATCTAATATCCTTGATTTTGGTGAGTACTAGCCTCAGAGAAAAACACTATTTTTGTCAAGTAGCTAACATAGCATAATCAGATGCAGCTTTATTTTTTATTAACAGTAATACAGCATTTTCTCCATCATACAATACGTTTTAAAATGAATTTATCATGCATAAATGTATCATTTATCAACACGAAACATCCAGCAATAAAATCGATCTATCTTACTGCAGTGTGTAGCAAGTGTCTCATAGCAGCCGCCGAGTGAACGCACACAGTAATGTTATAACATCCTTTTCAACACACTAAAATTATAATAAACAGAGCTATGTTACCTCATACTCATGACCGGAAAAGCGGAAGCAGCGCCGGCGACTCTGTCGTAATAAAAGTCCCGCTGCTCGTGAGGCGTGTGTTGCGCAATCGCCCCAGCGGCCTCGTTCAGTTCCCACAACATTCGGTCCTGCTCTGCTTCATACTACAATGACGTTAATATTCACATCCATGAACATAATTCTTCCTGAGTCCTATCCCTATTCTTTTGCACCGACCGTTAAGGTGGAGACCACATGTCCCAAGATTCTTACATGCCATACATCAGCCCAATCGTTCTAGAATTACTATTAAATTCCAAAGAATTATTTGAGTAAACTGATGATTTTATGACGAATTGCAATATTCGATAATACAATGTCTCGATATATAATACAATGTCTCATTAGAAAGATCTAGACTACATTACAAAGTAATGATGTGGGTGTGTTGCTTTAAGGTTTAAACCGCAATGGGGTTTTCCAAGCCTTGCAACGATATCCGGATATGGTATGCCATTCTTTGTTTTGTCCTAAACGAATGGTACTTGAAATATGTGGATGATCATTACAACGTGCTAAAGGCTATACAATACGAACAAGCACTACAAGCAACGTTTAACGAGCGCTCTGACTAACAAATGCGTGCGCTTGCATAGTACTGATTATGAATGTGAAAAGAGAGCAGAAGACGATTCTTCGCCCGATAAACACCAAGGTGCATAACACGATGAAAATACTTATCACTGAGATGAAATGGCTAATCCGTAGTGAAGAGGCGAGGATGGTGAAGATTGCAGCCGTGACTAACCCTTTGATGATATTGCCAAGACGAAATTCGAAACCAAAAGAAATCCGTTTAGGGAGAACCTGCATGCTTCTGAAATTAAACGGGAATCTTTCTCCTATTGCCGTAACAGCTCAAACATTCGAAATGATAGGCTGACATGAACACAAATGACACTGTAGCTACCCGTCTAAAATTAACATTTTTACATGGAGTAGTAAATCAATATAGGCCTACGCAAACATTTTGTAATCTGTTTGATTATTTAGATAATCACTATAATAGTCTGTGCATGCATCGAGAGAGGAATATTGTTTTACAGTGGTTCACTGAAGCTTGGGTTTTAGATTGAAATATTAGTGATATAATGGATAACGACGAGACAGGCTGAATTTTAAACGAGCTATATCCCGCACCGACGTGAAAGTTGCGTCAGCATCTGCGAACTCAGACAAGTGTAAGTACCAATCTTTTATACTCCAAGTGTTAGATAATGATTGGTTAGATCTGAATTAATAAGTGACGTAACATTTGAGTCTTCCCGGCAGAACTTGCGCTAGAGCTTCATTTCCATGTAATTTTAAGCTTTTCTTGGTTCATTCCATGTTTTAGAGGCAACCTCTCTCATGCTAATTCAGATTAGCACAGTTGGTTTTAAATTAATCTGGTTTATTTTAAATCAGGACTCCATAGTCCGGGTTTTAGTAATCTGTATTTAATCTGTGTTTCAGAAAGCCATTTTTTAAACCTCAAATAACTATTCTGGATTAAGGCCTATCCTGTCTTAATTTAAACCCTGTCCGGGAAACCACCCCAATAGCTCCTGTTAACAGGTACATAAGTGTTAGTTAGCAAGTTAATGTAGCACATCAAAACAATAGTTTATATGATTAAAACCATGTTTTTCCTCCAAACTCACTATAACATTCATCGAGTGTTGGAAATAACCGTCTGTGATCTTATCTAGCTTCATATAACTGTAACGCGTGGTGTAGGCAGGCAGGCAGATGAAAATGAATAACTTTCCAATACAAGGTTTTATTAATAAAGTTAAAAAGCAGGGATACACACAGTTAACTGAAACAAGATAAAATCAGTTCATCCTGTGAACACTTAGTATTGATTATTAATTCATTCTAAGAGAATGGTATTTTTCATGGCCACAGAAAAATAATTATTTCTTAGCATGTACAGTGCTTAGAGCTGGTAATAAGATCTGATCATTTAAGAGGCAATCTATTGCAGACAGAGAGTCATAACCAAATGTGTATTGTGCACAAGTTTTGTAAACTAAATCACAAACATATAACTAAACTAACAAACACATTCATACACACAAGTCACACGTACATGGGTAAAATGAGGAATGATAGAGTGAGACTGGAAGTGGGAAACATGAGGAGCTATGGGGAAGAATCAAAAAATCATCAGTATTCATTACAAAGCTCCTTTGTTAACAAAAAAGGTTCACAACTTTAACTAACTTGCATCAATTTAGTATATCATACGATACTTGCATTAGGCCTCTGCCTAACCCTAACTGTGGCGGGAAGTCCTGAGAATTCAGTCCGATGATTCTGAAGTTGCAATCGATGTCTTCTGCATTGAATTAGTAGCATGACAAACTGGCATGGTTACTTTGAATCTTAATAGGGAAGAGTCCTTTTCTCTCCCAGTTAAGCACATGGCTGGGGTGCAGGGCAGGCCTACAGGCCTTACAGTCCCACAGGCAGAGACCCCACAGATGCAGTTTCGGTCAGATCAGCAAGAGAGAGAGTAGGAGGAGCATTGTGCGCTGGCTTTTAACCTCTGGTGCTGGCCTCTCCCCCTTTTAGGTCAGTGGGCCAATCATATTTGAGCTTCCGACAGGAAAGTATACGATGCATTGTCTTGTGTGCATGTAACTTGGGGGTTGGTCAGATGGAGAAGAAACTATTAAAGATTCTTGTAATACTGATATGTTGCACAGGTATATACATATCATGTATACATATCATATCCACAAGCATTTAAATCTTTGAAATACGAACTCATAGGCATCAAACTTGGCATAGGTTAGTTTATGTTAACCATTGGTTCTTATCATAAAATATGCATAAAACAAATACCATACAAAAGATGCTGCACAAAACAGTCATATCATAAACACATGTTCATTTATAGATCAGTTCACTATAAATTAATGCAGGAAAGTCTGTTTTGAGGGCTATGAGTTTTTCCTATGTAGTCTGACTTACAATGACTAAACTATGCAGAGGCCTGCATTGTTTCAGCTCGTAAAACCATGGCAACCAGTTCTATTACTTTGGGGGTTGGTCAGACACCTTGGGGTAGCATTTAGTGAGGGGTTTAAATAATATTTGTTGAATATAACAAATATTTGTGTCTGATTTATCTCAGTTACATATGACAATATCTCAGAGTTAGACTGTGTCAGAAAAAAATATCTGTGGGTGCAGGATCTAACCGGCATGAAGAATAATTGGATTTCTGTATTGTGTCACTAATTAAGAAGGGGTTTGTCAAGGTAAAGTTAGTTGGATAGACTGAGTATGCTTACAAGTAAAAGAGGTCAGTTCATCACCTAAGGTCTCACATAAAGCATCCAGCATTCCCTGATAGTGGTGCAAAATGGAGCAGTAATTGGCGGATACTGAGTATACTGTGTTATACTCTTTTCACAATAATGTTTCTTAGTTTGCTATAACACGCATATTTGGATGCTTCCAAACAATGATTTAGCCTGTCTGAATTTAAAGTACAATTTTATTTATTTATTTAGCATTTTATATGAACAGAACTGGCCTCATCATCATTTATGCTGCTCACCCAAAGAATAAGCCCCTAGATTAATTTATCAAAAAATCTGAATTCCAGTATATTTATTTTTAAAGACAGTTCAAAATAGGCTTGGATTTATGATGTTTTGAGCAATTATAACGGAAACACTGATGCCACGCATCACACAATTCAATCCAATAAAGGCACAAATTCTTCAAAAGGTCTCTGTTTCTTTAGTCAATTTTGCCTTAGTTATTCAACACTTATACCCATTAAAGGGCACCTATTATGCCCCTTTTTACAAGATGTAATATTGGTCTTGGGTGTCCCCAGAATGTATTTGTGAAGTTTCAGCACAAAATACCCCACAGTTAATTTATTATAACCATTTGAAAATGTCATTTTTGGGGCCTGTTTTAAAAAGAGCTGTTTTGGTGTGTACCACCTTAAATATAAATGAGCTGCATATCCCCGCCCTGCCTTTGGATGAGGGCGTAACTTGCATACCTATGGCCAGAGCCATAGAGAGACAGAGTTGCGACAACGGAAGTTCAAAACGCTTGATCGTCACGTGATTCGTGTAGCCTTCAGATAGTTCCAGGAAGTGCTTCGGCGGCAATTCAAAATGATAGAGTTTGAGAGACAGAACCGTGATTTTTGGTAATTTATAGTCAATAAATGCATCGGTTTACAATATTTATATAATACACCGGCATGTGAATGTATGTAGTTACAGCAATGTTGTTTTTAAAAGATAAAAACCTGCTAATATTTGAGGATTAGTGTTTTCAACCAGCGTTGCCTGCCTTGTTAACATATTTCTGGCTAACATTACCTTGTTTAAAGATCGCGTTGCAGTTGTTTTGAAGTATTTTTATGTTTTTAAACTTGTATGTTAGTTAAGGGCAATCATGTCATGTTCACTATGGTTTTACAGGGACAGGAGACATGCAGGTGACAGGTGATTGTCTTAAAAAACCCATTGCAAATAAGTGAAATGTAAAATTTAATGAAGTGAAATTTAATTAATCTTAATGTTTACAATTCTTATGCACCCCATTCACTTATTATATATACATTCATACGCAATATATTCAATTCTAAAATAAAACATTATACACACATTGACTTTTGCACTGATTTTACAATGGATTTATACATTTATAATAAACTGCATGTCAAGCATTTCGTCTGTCCTTTCCTACATGTTCTTGTAGTCTCCGCTATGGTTTGCAGTGCTGGATGAGGATGATCCAGTCACTCAGAGAAAGCAGTATGAATGCATGGTTTCAACACTGACACGGAAAGGAGAAAGTTATGTTCTAGTCAACAGGAGCAATATAAATAGAACTAAAGATTGTGCGCCAAGTTGTGTGTTAATCATATACAGGTGTATCTGCCTTTTTTCACAAAAAACAACACTGGGAACTTTTATGTTTATTAAAGGTTTATTAAAAATAAGGAGCAAGGAAAAGCTTGCAAAATCCAAGGAGCAGAGACTGGCGGTGACAGCATCATTGCATGGAGTCTTCAGGATCTGAATCCCCTTTGTGCTTGTATTGAAAGCAAGATAAAAGGAAACAAAATGGGAGAAATTAAATACAGTAGTAGTATATAATATACAGTTTTGGTATTTAGTATGATTTCCCATTTAGCCTAGTGTGTGTGTGTGTATATATATATATATATATATATATATATATATATATATATATATATATATTTTTTTTTTTTTTTTTTTTTTTTTGCTGCTTTTAAGCATTGTTTTTTTTTAATCTCACTTATAAACTTCCCTCTCCCCATCAATCCAAAAATCAGCTGAGCTGACACATAATAGACAGTCAACAGAATCACAATACATTCTCGAATATAAATTCTAAAATAAGGATTTTTTTCTTTATTCCCAGGTGAAAAAATATTATAGTAATTTATAGTAAATACCATAGTGTTTTTGAACCATACTATAGTAAAGTACTTGAATTAATTTGTTGTGGTAATTCTATAGTTGCTGTGATAATAAAAGAACTATAGTAATATAAACAAATTACGTTACCCAATACTGTACTAAGTTTTCTACAACTTTAGGGTATATTATACTACAATATACACTACAGTATACTGTAGTAAAAAACTAAAGTATACTACAGTATTTATTACAGTTTATCAGTTCACTACATTGTAGTATGCTGTAGCATTCATTAACAACGTGTTGTAAATACTATAATATAGTATACTACAATTTACTATAGTATGGTTCAAAAACACAATACTATTTACTATAGTAGTTTTTCACCTGGGTTGTACATTTAATAAGGAATAAGGATATTCTCATTTTACCACTTTCACCCACCACAAGCCCCAAAGTTATATTTAACCCCGTTTAGAATCCCTTTTCTCTAATTACACAACGATGAATAAATTGTTTTAATCTATTATCTAATCTACTATCTGATAACATCCCCTGGAACTATTTATTTAGTGAGCAATATCAGATAGCATGCTTTAATACACAAGTTAATTTGATTCAGATGTACTGATACTATAAAACATTATAATTTAAACGGCTTACCTTTTAAAAGTGCATCACAAACGGTCTGTTCTGCTGTAACTCTACGGCGCGGCTGCTACTTCCGGGAACTATTGAGAGGCTCCACGAGCCGCCATTGCTGTAAAAAACCGTTCCATTGGAGTCTATGGAGTTGTCGCAACTCTCTCTCTATATGGCTCTGCCTATGGCAATAAACAGTTGGTAGAAGCAGAATGGCTGAGAGTGAGAGACCCGCTGTTTTGTATGGCATTCAGCCGTACATGTTTGAACCGGAATCAGACCCAGATGATGAAGAGACTCCGGCAGAAGAAACACAATTGAGAATGGAGCAGGACGTCTCTGAATGGTTATTTGATACATTTATGTACTTAAAGAGTTTTAATCGCGTCCCCTTTGCAATTATGGATGTGCAACACACACACACACACACACACACACACACACACTGTGATAACGTTCGCGCATTTTTTGAAACTACAAACACAAATACTGTGATAACGTTTGCTAAGTAAACATACACAGTTTTTAATACAATATCTTTAAAAAATATATATATACGTGTGGATACACACTATACAAACAAGGTTTAAATTATATACACAGACATTCTACGACGACGACAACAACTTTAGACGCATTTGTTATTGAACTGGCTGACATCGACTGAAATGACTATTTGCTCAAAAAACATTAAATACACTTACTTCTTCTGGAGGTGACGTTGGATCGCGAACAGTAGGCAACGATCCACACTTGAGGATTAACTTTGAAGCAAGACCTGCTTTGAATTGACCCTCGTTCTCAAAACAGTCAGTCAAAAAATGATTCGCGCAAACATAAACGTATTTTGGAATTTTGAGTGGCGCATTTCCTTCGTAAATAAAATCCATCCACTGCGTTTTCAGTGGCTCTGATGTCGGAAGTAAGTGAAAACTACTATATTCATTATTACATCCCACAACAGAACACTTTCTTAGGAGACATTACCGGCTGTCGTTGAAACAATGGAGGATGGTTGACAGATCACCGAGGTCGGGGTCTATGCCAAAACCAGATTGTCAATCAAACCACGTGGGTGGGGCTTAGCGCAATTCTACGTCACAGTGAGAGCAATCTTAGAACAGGGCGTTCTGAGACGGTGCTTATGAATTATTGAGATTGTAAAAAAACCACTGGGTGGATTTTTCTCATTCTAGGGTGGTTTTGCTCACACACTGCCAACACACATTTATGGCCAAACACCATGTACAAGTGAATTTTGCATAATAGGTGCCCTTTAAGAAGGTTTTTTTTTTTTTTTTTTTTTTTTTTTTTTTTTTTTTTTTTTTTATCAGAGGATAATAATTAGCTTCTGAAAATAGCATCTGTCACACCATTGGTTGCAAACTGAAGATGAATGGAAGTGAAGTGCAGCAGTAAAATGTTTATTAACAAATGAAAAGAAACAATATACTATGGCAAACAAACAAACAAACAAAAAAACTTTCAAAAACTGGAAACAGAACAACTAACTGTATCACATTAAAGACAGACCATGAACTGATGAAAACACAAAATTTAAATAAACATTCTTGACCAATCAATGCAATGAATGTGCAAATGAATCAAACTATATGAAAAAACATAGAAACAGATAAAAACCATGGAAAGCTGAAACATGAACAAAACCCAACCAAAACACATATTTTCCCTTACAGCAGCAAAGAATCACAATAATTACACTGTAATGTGATTGAAAATTCATTTACAACTCATTTTTAAATGAGTTGTAAATGAATTTAATTTAATTTATATATGTTTTTATATATATGTTTATATATGTTTTATATATGTTTTTAATTTAATTTATATATTTATTTTTTTCTTTTCATGTTGCATGAAAAATTTAAAGGGGACCTATTTTGTCCCTTTTTACAAGATGTGAAATAAGTCTCTGATTTCCCTCAAAATACCACACAGATAATTTTTATAGCATGTTAAAATTTCCACTTTTTGGGGGCAAAAATGTGCCATTTTTGTGTGTGTCCCTTCAAATGCAAATGAGCTGGTGCTCCCGGACCCCTATCAAGAAGAGGGTGGAGTTTCAAAAGCTCATGCTCTGGCATACCGGCAACAACAAAACAGGACAATCTCATGCAATGAAAATGTCACAAATTGTAAGTAGCGGTGTTCTTTAGCCTTACATGTTCAGTCATCTGTCATCTGACTGTACTGTGCATAATAAATACGTATTTATGAATTACGCTGATGGTGAGCATGGCAGGATAAAAATAACAACATAGCTCTGGTCTCCTGGTGTCTTCACGTGCTATCAGAAAATTATGAGCTTGTTGCATTCAAGGGAGACTTCAAAGGGCGTTCATGTGCAATTTTTACCTAGGAAACTTGTATTTACGATAATCCCGATAGCACATGATTATAATGATAGGCAGCATTAATGAAAACAGGCAGAGACTATTGTAGTTTTAGCACATTTGCCATACAGGGTGCCAACAAGCTCTTACAGAAAGGCAATTTGGAAGGACTCACAATATATGACATGTGATAGTCTGGATCTGAAGTTTGCACACAAAGTGTATTGACCCATCTTTTAGAATCAAACTTTTTGAAAATTCTGCTTTGAAAAGCCCCTTGTTTGTGAAGTAGTCAAAAATGATTAGCGCAAACGTATAATACTAGCAACTTTCTTCAGGACATTTCCTTCGAAAATTAATTCAGCCATGATGTCCTCTGTGAGTCTATGGTAATGCCTCTTTTGGTGCAGGCATTGTACAACTCCAGCTGCTAAAGTGAGGATACAGAAATGACGAACTCTGTGCTTCTCACTCAGGGCTGTGTCTATGCTAATAAGGCAGATTGTCAAAAAAAAACTACATAAGGTCACAATGAGATTGACTATGACTTTGTGATAAGAGTTTAGATTACTTCTTATTAATCTTATGAACTCTTTCCCAACAGTCCTTGATTACCAATCAAGTAGGCATAAAAGTCTTTGCAAGACATATGTTTAAAGTTTTATTGTGTACACAGAAGCCCCTGCTATGTTACCATCCTTCTATTTTATAAGCATTTTGGGATATCGCATAAAAAAAAATGATGGATGGACCCCAAGAAGACCATGATGTGCATAAAATCTAAAAATACACATAATAAAAAAAACGTACGTGCTCAGCTAAGTCAAATAAATGTATTATGCGACACAAAAACCTGCGCATTAAGTACAATGGAAACACTTTTACAGAATAAATTCCTTGATGCGCATCAAAAAATGTGACTTTGCAAACCGATCTTGTTGCACAGCATCTGAAATTCTTTGGTCATTTTGTAATGCCTGAGCAAAGTCTGTCGTGAAAGTGGTTTGGTATCCCTACCAGAAGCATCTCACACGACTGCATTCACAAACACCAGGAATCTGAATGCAAGAAAACATGATGGTATGATGGATAATATATCATTTATCATATAAATTTCATATTATATATGAAAATTATTATATACTTTGGCTTCTACTGCAGCAACTTCCATTTTTTTTTATTGATATTTATCGTCAGTTTGTCAGGAAGTGACAGTTTTGTTCTCTTTGACTCACTGGATGGAAACATTGCTTTATTTGCAAATGTTTTATGAGATATTCCAAATTTGCGGAAAAAAAAAACAAAATAAAAAACTTTTTAACAATTTGTTTGTTATTAGCCTATTCTATTGTTAAGGGCCACACGTTGAATGTAAAAAAAAATGTATTACTTAACATATTAAAGTTCAATAACATTTGTTGTGAATGCATCTGTCAACGTATTTAGCCCCCCCAAACAACCCCCCCTCCCCCTGTCCTCTTTTTCTGAAAACTAAAATATGGTCAACCTGTCAAGGAGAATGACACTTATGTTAATTTTAGCATTTTTGTCACATTGCTCAGTAATAGAAAAATTAATAGATATTTTCAAAGTTCTGCTTCCATATTTCTTCATAGTCAGTTACAGTTGTGTCCTTTAATGAGGAAAAACATTCCTACAGCTACTCCCAAAAGTCCAAGAGTCACACCTACTCCGCAGAACACAGCTGGAACAACACTTGGGAGGGCAACATCAACATCTGAAAAATACATACATAGGATAAAATATTAACAGGTTATTTTTTGTAGCAGAAAAAAAAAGTACTGTATGGTGGCCGAGAGAGCTTAAATGAAGAAAACACATGCAAATAGAAAAAACACCAGCAAATAAAGAAAACATCTTCATTAGTTTGACAACACATGCGCTGCAAAAGTTCACAACACATGCAAATACAAAAATGTGCTATTATTTTGTGTAAAAAATATTATTAATAAATTATTAATAATAAATAATATTTTTTTAATAATTTACTTGATTTTATGTCTCAAATCCCAGTCAGTTATTCACTGCAGAAAGTGAAACTATAAACTCAGTGATGAGAGCTCTACTTTAACATGTTCTGATAACACTATTTAACCTTAATTTATTCTTAATATTACTCTTGTGGCCCATACATAGTACATAGTGGAAAAAAAATTGAGAAAAGGTGTAGGTGTTAAACATGTTGTTGTTTTTAAATGAGGGGTTAGCTAATCTTATTACAGTGCATCGTTTATGTGTGATGCTCTATAAATTATTGCAGTGCAAATTAATATATTAATTTAATTCTAAAAGTAGCCTCATCATCATCATCATCATCATCATCATCATTCAGATCATTGCAGAAGGGGGCTTGAGATCACCGGGCCTGGTATGTGCTATTTGCAGCGTGTCTCTGTATTTGCTTGTGTTGTGAGTATTTGCAGCATGTGTATATTGTTGTGAACTTTAGCAGCGCGTTTCTGTATTTGGATGTGTTGTGAACTTTTACAAGCGCTTTTTTGTATTTGCATTTGTTGTGAGTATTTACAGCGCGTTTCTGTATTTGGTTGTGTTGTGAACTTTTGCAGCACATTTCTGTATTTGCATGTGTTGTGAACTTTTGCAGCGCGTTTTTGTATTTGCATGTGTTGTGAACTTTTGCAGCGCGTTTCTGTATTTGGTTGTGTTGTGAACTTTTGCAGCATGTTTCTGTATTTGCATGTGTTGTGAACTTTTGCAACGCGTTTCTGTATTTGGTTGTGTTGTGAACTTTTGCAGCGCGTTTCTGTATTTGCATATCTTGTGAACTTTTGCAGCGCGTTTCTGTATTTGGTTGTGTTGTGAACTTTTGCAGCGCGTTTCTGTATTTGCATGTGTTGTGAACTTTTGCAGTGCATGTCTGTATTTGCATGTGTTGTGAACTTTCCATCGCGTTTCTGTATTTGCATGTGTTGTGAACCTTTGCAGCGCATGTGTTGTCAAACTGATGAAGATGTTTTTGATGAAGATGCTGGTGTTTTTTCTATTTGCATGTGTTTTCTTCAGTTGCAGCGCGTTGAGCTCTCTCGGCCACCGTAGCACTGTTTAATTTTCATTCTATTTGAAAATCAAACTCACCCCATATTTTGGTCTGAGGTTGCCCTTGGAGGGCTTTGTGGTTCACCGTGCAGCTGTAAATGTCTCCTTCAGCAGGTGTAAACTTGAGAGTGGAAAAGATGTTGAAGCTATTATCTGTCCTTGGACGGTACTGACTTAAACTCATGCCCTCTGTCACATTAACATTATTCTTAGTCCATGAGATGTTGACAGATGGAGGATAGAAGCCGGTCACATGACAGATAAGGGTGTTCTGAACACCCAGCTGCACATCATCCTTTGGATAGATTGAAGTCTGGGGTGCATCTAGATCTAAACACAGATAACATTATTTGTTCATTTTTTTAGTTCAGTCAAGTAAGCAAATATATCTTATTATGCATTATATAAACTTTTGAGGCACAAGTTTGTGAATTTCTGATGCAAATTTAGCATAGGGAACGTGTCCCTCATGTGGATATCCCCAATCGCATTGAGTGAGATAGTAATTTTCCGCAGAAATTTGATGTTCAGTTAGCTCCTGTGCAACACTGAAACATGAAAAGATGTGGCTGATAATACCGAATGGCTTGTGTAGTGAACAGCACATTCTAGGGCCCAGTTTATGGCCGGGCCCCTCTCTGTCGTAACAGCGGACAAAGGTTTGCTACATTTTGATTGTATCTTGGTGGCCTAACACAAACAAACTGTCCAACGCCATCAGATAAAGATGTAAGGACAACATCCAGACCTCTCTTAGAGGGCAAGAAGAAGACCTCTTGTACCAAGCCTGACAAGGACAGGACTTCTCATTGGTCCTCATTGGCCCTTCACCCATCTAGAGACTACTTCCTAAGGTTGGCCACAGACCCGCCATAAAAATTCCTCGGGACCTTAGCAGCAATGGGTGAAACAAAGAGAGATCACAAAGATCCATCCAAATCCATTCAAAACTATGTTTGAAAACCTTAGAACTGATGCAAACTACACATCCATTTCATACTTATTCACAGAAATAAGTATTCTCAGTGACAGCTATTTGTAGTGCAACATCTGATACAAATTCAGCTGTTAATGTACAATTGAATGACAGTTCAATCTTTTTCCATCATGTTTAGTCTCTATTTGTTTAGAATATTGCCAAAGGTATTCTGGTGGTGGTTTGGAAAGTGAGAAATGCATTGGTAAACTTTAAAGACACTGTAAAGACTTCCAACTTTGTGCTTTATGCAAATGAGTTCCACAGGAGAAAGAAGGGTGGGTCACACTCTGTGTGTCCCCTCTGATGCCAGCAGCCAATCACAGCATTCGAATGGAGAAGTGCCAAAATGCAATCTCCTCCTCATCGGAAAGGAATAAAGGTACCCTTTCAACAGACACTCCTTGTTCTGAGTCTCCCATCGGGTGAGACATAACAGATATTGTTCTGAGTCCTGGCTTGCGAAGCTGAGACACAACAGATACACGGTTCTGAGTCTGTCCTGCACGAGGATAGATATTAACAGACACCGTTCTGAGTCTGTCCTGCACAGGGATAGACATTAACAGATACAACACCGTTCTGAGTCTCTGGTTCATCCAGAGAGACAACAAAAGGTCCTACGACCTGAGTCTACAGCTTGTGAGGCAGCAACCTAGACGACCACATTCTAAGCCTCCAGCTTGTGAGGAAAGAGACATCAACAAACACTACGTCCAGATTTTCCGTCCAGTGAGACAGTGATGACATCTGCAACAAGGTTAAGCTCAGGAGAGCAAACCTTCACTCCAAGGTACCTTCGTCTGTGTGTTCCAGATTGTTAAGGACCTTCTGCACCTACACCAAGGCCTCATCTGCGTGTTCCAGATTTTAGGACCCTTTGGTGCTCCAGGAGATCAGCATCCCACAGAGCTTCGTGTTCAAGACTGTTGAAACAGATTCTGGCTCCTCTCCCCACTGCATTGTCACCCAGCACAACCAGTGGAAGACGTCACCGTCATCGGACTCAACCAAGTGGAACGTAAATATCACTTAACCAAACCTCTTTCCAGAGACCTTGGTATTGTTGTATATTATCAGTATATAGTTTCCTAATTCCTATTAGATTCAATATAGCTGATGTTAGTCAATAACAAATAATCTCTTGTTTATTTGTTTGTTGCATAATAAGGTTCTCCACCTTATTATTTTCAGAGGAACAGTTTATCTTTCCATAAGATAATGTAACTCTTCCATAGCCACACCCAACTTAATCACTTGTATTCTATGTATCTTATGCACTTTATTCCTTCATCATTCATGGTATTCATTTAGTAGTTGTGTTAGTTATTCTTGTTTATCTTGTTTATCTACACTTGTGTCTTCCTTGTGCTGATAATACAGAAAAGGCTCTACAAGTTAGCAATTTCACCAGTCTTTCAGATAAATCAGCTGACCACTTTACATTAATTCTAAATGAATGAAAGCCCCTGTTGGGAGTGTTCTCATACTGCCAAGGTAAAAGACCTTGACTGGTGCCCTGAACAAGGGAAAAAGGGGGAAGTGGTCATCTGATGTACTCATAACCACACCTTAAGAGATGTGTGATCCAAAAATCACAACGTCAGCGGTGACGTGAGTACCAATCCCTATTTTACTTTGCGTCCTTGGATGGACAAAGTAAAAATCACTACACTTGGATGTTGTGATTAATGTCATTTTCCTATAGGTAAACATGGGTCAGTTGATTTGAGATCTGTCAGAACCAACACTATTCTTGATTATTGTAGAATATTATTACAGTTTAAAATAAATGTTCTCTTTGAATATACTTTAAAATGTAATTTATTCCTGTGATATTCCTGTTTATTTGTTTGTTGTTGTTTTTTTCTGATACATTTTTTCAGGATTCTTTTATGAATAGAAATACAGTTTGAAAGGTCAAAAATATTTTGTAGTCTTCTAATATTTTTTATAATTTTAATGGGGCCAGGGTGCCAGAGGACTGAAGTGGAGCCAGTGGGAATGAGGACCGAGGTGAAGCTGGAGGGAAGGCCGAGACGAAGGAATGGAGTTATGGAGGGCAGCAGATATCTCATAAATATCTACAGAGGCCAGTTGTGGGAGTGTGGGTGGGGCTTTCCTCCTTGCCAGATCACACACCTGCTCTGACTCTTGTGGGGCTTGGGCCCCAGGCCGATAGTTGGCTACTTGGCTTAGTCCTCTTTACTTCTGGCGCTGACTCGTGCATCTTGGTAAGCTTGAGCTCTCCATCTGTGGTGGGCTCTGGCATTCACTCCGTGCAAGGCATGGGATAATAATAATAATAATAATAATAATAATAAAACGCACAGACAGCTGTCCAGGAAGTTAATGCAGCATGCTTAATGTAAAAATCCACTGGTGTGGCTCTCGAGGGACTGCTCCATGTTTAGTTTATCCCTATACTGGAACTAAATGCCAGTGTCAATGCTAAGCAATGGAATGATTTGGACAAAATAAAGACTATTAACAACATAGATCCATATGACTTGGTAGCCCAAGTATAGATTACAGACTTACAGACTATCTTGTTTTTGTACACATTTTGCATGAGTTTAAATGTTATAAACTGAAATGAATCTGTTTTGAATTCACTTAAAGTGAGTAATGGCACTATTGTTTTCTATAGAGCTATTTTTAATATAGTTGACCCAGTTTACCCAGTTTTGAACTGAACTGAAGCGACAAGCGAATTGACTGTATAATGACACTATTGTCTTCTACTGTATTCAGTACTATTGTATTGAATTTGAATTTGTCAAATATCTGATTTAACATGAACACATTCTGCTTTCTGTTACTTCTTAGAAACAACTTAATCCATCATTGCTGTTTCTAACATGATGTTTTCAAATTAGTGATAGTGACAGAGGTTTGGACACTTTTTTTGAAATAGCATCTAAAGTTTAAACATTTAAAAGTTCATAGCACATTCTCATGACTTACCTATTTCTAGTGGTAGGCTCTTGAACGTATCAATAAATCGTGGCAAGTCACGTTTGCATCCTACTATTGCATCAGCACCAATTGCATAAATTCCGGGAAATGTTATATTTCCCACAAAATCAGGTAATGTAGGTACTCCTCTCTTCTGTTTAAAGTCGACATGCCCCACCTCTTCTTCATCATAGCCAATGTAATACTCTTCTTCTATATCAGAGCATGCAGCGTATTCGAAAGCTTCATGTTCAGCTGAAAAAGATTGAGCATCATAAAACATAAATACAATAAGCTTAATTTTTGAGGTTAACAATTTAGTTATTTATTGCTGATGTCAATCGATAGAGATTTTCCATATCCATATTGCAATGTAAATATTGTGCAGTTTTCAAGGCTGAAATACTACAATAACAGGATGTTATTTAAAAGTTAGCCCTCTGGTATTGTTCATTTGGGGGTCACACTGACCAAACACCTGAAATATAACATAGATCCATATGACTTGGATGTAGGCTAGGTGCTAGGTTTAGGGGGAAGACGGGGGAAGATTCTTTTAAACTATAACCTATTTAGATATAAGTTTAAAACATGTACAGGATGTGAGCAGTCATGCCCTAAGGGTTAGAGAGTCAGACTGGTAACCTGAAGGTTGCGGGTTCAATTTTCAATACCGGCAGGAAATGACTGAGGTGCCCTAACCCCCAATCGATCCCTGGGCGCCACAGCAAAATGGCTGCCCACTGCTCCGTGTGTGTCCATGGTTTGCGGCTTGTGTGTTCACTACTTCTAATGTGTGTGCCCTTGGATGGCTTAAATGCAGAGGACAAATTGTAAGTATGGGTTACCATACTTGTCTTTAACTTTCACTATTTTTGACTATGATTGTCAGCCAATGTTGTTATTATAGGAAATAAAAAAGAAACGTTTGCTAAACATCTTTTCAGCATTTTGTGTTGTTATTTTGGTCAAGAATAGGACATCAGTTTGATTAGCATATTTTACCTGTTTTTGACATCACTGTTCGATGTCAGTTTGATGTCTTTTCAACATCAATTGCTCACTGGGTTCGTTGTTAGTTCTAAAGTGATTTTTTAGAATTAGCAACGGAGGCTTGGGCTCAACTGTTAAACAGTCAACATGAGACTTGACAGAGCAAGAGAATCTGTGGGAGTGATTGTGTCAGGCATGTGTCACTTTGCTTATAGCTGATTAGTCCAATTTCAGTTTGAGGTCTCTTACATACCCTGAACATACCCTGCCCTGGAGCAGGTTAACCGCAGAACATAAGTTAGTATGGTGATGAACACTGCTCAAAGCCAAGCCAATTTCACACCTAAAACCCAGGGTTGGCACAAACTAAAATGAAACATACCTAGTTTCATAGCTGTCCACCTAAACCGGCTTCATGGTATAGGCCCAGAGTTTGGTCTTGTGCTCCCTGTCTCCCTCTGCTGGACAGGTAATGATTTGACATTGTCTCGTTTAGTTCCTTGATTGCCCTCATGCATAAATAGCCCTGTGTTTTCTTTTGTGTTTGTGGTTGTCGTTGACACATAGCCTGGCTTCTGTTGTTCCTTGTTTCTAGTGGTTTTCATTGTAAAGACAATTTCCTCTGTACATCTATGCACGCATATGGAAAAACTTGTTACATTATTGTGTGACCGATAACTAAAGTAACTAATTACACATTTTTATTTTGTATTTAAAGTAATCATGAACTGAAAATTCTTATTTTGTTATGGAATATTGCAGTATTTATTAGGAATGATTTAGCTGTGCACATCTTTTTTTTTTTTATTTTTATTTATTTCTCCCTCATAATCTAATCAAAATATCTTCCTCTCACACTTGCTTCTCTTCTCTTCTCTTCTCTTCTCTTCTCTTCTCTTCTCTTCTCTTCTCTTCTCTTCTCTGATGATGTGTTCACTGACATGAGGGGCGGGACAACCTATCACTCACATGAGATTGCATCAATAACAAACGACAACTGTTCATTTAAATTCCGATGGACTAAATCAAGTCTCTCCAAAATTTTCTTGTTTGAGAAGCTGTTTCACTTGACCACAATAGGGAAGAAAAGACTATCACAATTTCAGTTTAATGCAGACTTTAAAACAGACCATCAGTTATGCTATTAAAAGTGTTGTGTTCTTATGTCACGTGGCAGATAGTGTGCATGCTCTTTCTTTCTCTCCCTCTGTCTCACACACAAATGTGCATACCCAGAGTGAGTCCGCATGTGCCTCTGTGTCATGTACAGTGCAGATAATAGTTGTAAAATAAAAGTTTAGGTGTTAGGTTTGAATATGTTCTTTTTAAATATTCTTAAAAACTCAGTAAATGACTGAACATTTTTGTTTAACACAACCTCTGCTCGCACATGAGGCAGTCAATCCAAATAATAAAAAAGTCATCAAGTTATAAGATCAAGGTTTTTATAGAGTGGTGTAATTAAATTTATAATTACAGTTGACCCATTTTATATATATATATATATATATATATATATATATATATATATATATATATATATATATAAGGAATGGGTCAACAGTGTAATTATAAATTTAATTACAGAAATTAATAGATATAATTACATGCAAGTATTTTTTTAAATATAAGTACAATGTAAAAACATGTGTGTAAACAATAAGTGCATTGTATTAAATGATTAATTACATAAATTATATTACAGTACATTACATACACTATATTGCCAAAAGTATTGGGACACCCCTCCGATTTATTGAATTCAGGTGTTCCAATCCCTTCCATGGCCACAGGTGTATAAAATCAAGTACCTAGGCATGCAGACTGCTTCTACAAACTTTTGTGAAAGAATGGTTCGCTCTCAGGAGCTCAGTGAACTCAAGCGTGGTACTGTGATAGGTTGCCACCTGTGCAATAAGTCCATTCGTGAAAAGTGGAAGCAATTGGGAACAACAGAAACTCAGCCACGAAGTGGTAGGCCATATAAAATCACAGAGTGGGGTCAGCACATGCTGAGGCACACAGTGCGCAGAAGTCGCCAACTTTCTGCAGAGTCAATAGCTACAGACCTCCAAACTTTGTGTAGCCTTCAGATTAGCTCAAGAACAGTGCGTAGAGAGCTATATGGAATGGTTTCCATGGCCGAGCAACTGCATTCAAGCCTTACATCTTACGTCAGATGCACTGGTGTAAAGCACACTGCCACTGGACTCTAGAGCAGTAGAGATGTGTTCTCTGGAGTGATGAATCACGCTTCTCTGTCTGGCAAATCTGGGTTTGGTGGTTGCCAGGTGAACGGTACTTGCCTGACTGCATTGTGCCAAGTGTAAAGTTTGGTGGAGGGAGAACTATGGTGTGGGATTGTTTTTCAGGGGTTGGGCTTGGCCTCTTAGTTCCAGTGAAAGGAACTCTTAATGCTTCAATATACCAAGACATTTTGTACAATTTTATTCT
Organism: Megalobrama amblycephala; assembly: GCF_018812025.1. Lineage (NCBI taxonomy): Eukaryota > Metazoa > Chordata > Actinopteri > Cypriniformes > Xenocyprididae > Megalobrama > Megalobrama amblycephala. The sequence continues at coordinate 30,562,451 of NC_063055.1, forward strand.
CCCAACTTTGTGGGAACAGTTTTGTGATGACTGGCCTGTACAGAGTCCTGACCTCAACCCGAGAGAACACCTTTCGGATGAATTAGAGCGGAGACTGTGAGTCAGGCCTTCTCGTCCAACATCACTGCCTGACCTCACAAATGCGCTTCTAGAAAATGGTCAAAGATTCCCATAAACACACTCCTAAACCTTGTGGAAAGCTTTCCCACAAGAGTTGAAGCTGTTATAGATGCAAAGGGTGGGCAAACTCCATATTAAACCCTACAGATTAAGAATGGGATGTCCTTAAAGTTCATGTGTACGTAAAGGCAGGCGTCCCAAAACTTTTGGCAATACAGTGTATATGTACTTTTATGTACATTAGAATATTATGTTACATCTAATGTTGTTAAATTAATGTTTATTGCATTTTTAAAATTTCATGTGTGTTACCATGATGGTGTTTAGTGTTTGTGTGAATGACACTGTGTGCACCTTCTATATATTTCTATATATTAGTGTTGTCCTTCTCAGCATGTGGAAAAGTTGCTTGTGATGAACTTTAATTCATAATGTGACTCTCATCACCACTGTGTTTGGTGGTTTTCAGTGTATTAAAAATGTACAAAACAGATATTAGTACTTCAATAGGTTGGTAAATTAACATTATATCACTTAATGAAATATGTTTTATATATATATATATATATATATATATATATATATATATATATATATATATACTGTACATTTAAGTTAAATCTGTAAAACCTAAAATGTTGCTACCATATTTTTTACGGTAAATTTCTGGCAACCACAGCTGCTATATATATTTTTTTATTTTTTTATACCATAAATTTAACAGATTTATTTATTTATTTTACAGTGTGTATAATAAAGTAATGAGCCATACTTATTACAATATTATATGGTTTTGAACTGTAAAATAGACAGTAGACTAAATTCTGTCCTGTAAAACCAAAAATGTTGCTACAGTATTTTTTATGGTACAGTTCTGGCAATCACATCGGCAGATTTTTTTTTTTTTTTTTTTACCATAACTTTTACAGGATTTTTTTTTTTTTTTTTACAGTTTGTTTATTTACTGTTAAAATTTCTTATTAGCACCTCTAAAGGTGATATAAACACATTACTACATTGCTTATGAATTAATTTGGATTGATGTGAAGTTTGTTTTGCTGATTAAGTCAAATGTTCTCATTACATAGTTCTCAGACATTTTGTACTGAGTTTTAAAATTTACTTGTCGGTAATACCAAAGCAATAAAAAAATATAAAACAAATCTTCTGATTACTTTACACAATATTTAAACAATTGCTGTGTATCAGAAGCATTTATTGAAACTTTCGACCCCAATAAAAGCACAAAAAAAGGTTTTAAATGAACGATAGGTGTTACAAATGATTTTACAAGTTTGCTATTTTTTATGAAATTAATCAACAGTAACAGCAATTTAAAAACTTCAACTTACATTGTGCACTAGTTGAAAGAACAATGGTTAGGGTGAAAATGATTATATACAGCTCCATCTTGATAGATGAGTGTTGAACAGTCATCTGAGAAATTTTTAACTGAGGTAAAACAAGCAGGTATTTTTTCCTCTGTTAGTGCTTTTGCATCATCCACTCAGAGTTTGACTAACACAGTGACATCACTGTATCTAGGAGGAACAGAAGTTTCCTCTTTCATAATCTTATCTAACAAAACTGCAATAACAAAATGTTGTTTAACTGCTGTTTAACTACTAAAAACTTTGGATTAGAAAATCAAAATATTGTCATTTTTTGTCTTGATGATTAACTAACTTAACATTAGTACTCTTTAACATTAACATTAACAAAAGTACTAACTTAACATTGCTCTGACACTGACAATCGTTTAAAAATCATTAAAAAAAAATCATAAAAAAAAAAAAAAAACTTTCAGTAACAATTTACTCCGATATGCACAATAGTATGAAGGCTGTACTATACAAGGTATGTGAGTGTTCACTATTGACAATATTTTTTGTATGCATGGCATACCCGGAGGATCTTCTGTGTCAAAAAAAGAAATACAATAGAGAACATTACTGATCCTACAATGCAATGGGCCTCATTAATGAAACACAAGCCAAACAAATTTTTAGTGTACAGTAAACCTTCAAGACCAAAGAGGTGGTGGTGGACCACACTCACAACCAATATCAATGAGGGGGTCAGTGTTAAGATGAGTACCTATATATAAATACCTGAGACTGCTGCATGATGATAGACTTGACTGGTCTGAAAGCATTGACTCCCTCTATAGGAAAAGGGAGAGCAGACTATATTTTCTGGGAAGGTTGGGGTCTTTTAACATCTGTCAGAAACTGCTGTTGAAAAATATCTGATATATGTGAAGAATATTGCTGGTTGCATTTTTATATTCAGTAATTGTTTATAAAACATACTATCTGCAAAATCAGATACTAAAAACACATTCTGCCAGGGATGTTCCATATTGTAGCCACCAAGGCGTCTCATCTGGAAAATCGTTGCAGCTCCAAAGTGCTCTCGAGCGCCCCTGGCTGGTTGTTTTCAGAAGAGCTCCTGGTATTTTGTTAGGCATATGGCCAATTACTCTCTTTTGCATTTATGCAGTATAGTGGGAACAACATGTTTCCTGGAAATGGTGTACAACAGGGTTTGAGATGTGTTTTCTCTTGTTTGGTGGGTTTGTCAAAAATGTCAGCCCAATCAGCAGAAACATATATATAAACCACGCAGTATTAAAGAGACAGCTCGCACAATGGGTCCAAGTAAAGTCGTTTACAAATGTGCCCGCTGCAGCTCGGTATACGCGACAATTGAAGATATTAGAAGACATGTTTGTCATAAGAGTTTTATATTTTTAGCTTAATTGCAAGTTTATTTATATACCAAATTTCATACACAATGACTTTTGTATACACACTGATGCACATGCTGCTGTGGGAATTTGTAAGTAAATGTAATTAACATCAAAATAAATTCACAAGAGCAAGTATATTGTTAGCACATTTATTTACATTAAAGGCAATAACTGAAATAATAAGAGCACAAGTAAATCTGAAACTTCTTTAAGTCTGTCTAAATATAATTTAGTAATTGCAATGTCTTCTGGTCCATATCCTTTTCTTAAGAAGTGCTAGATTAATGTAACATAAAAATACTAAACATATTTATATATTTTGCTATTGTATTGTGGAGTGACACTTTCATAAACTTTTCTCTGCTCCTCTGATTATAGGCCTATAATGTTAAATATTACAATATCATAGCACAACAACAGTGATCAGCAATAATGATAAGCCTAATACTCACTTTAAAAATAATAAGGTCATATATATCATAACATAGTCTCGGAGGTAAGAGGTGGATTATCCTTCACCTGAAATGTTTGTCTTTTCATCCTGAAATGTGAGGCAAATGTTGAATCAACAATAATTAGGAACCACGGTATCCACAAATCCCTTCACTCGATTGGAATGTTCTCTTTTATTCTGGATGGATGGCAAGGGCAGTGACTGTAACATTGAGCATATTTTGCAGTATAAAACACGTATTTATACCAATTTCATCAGGCTCAGCAAATTCTTCAAAAATAACACAAAGAATGGCCTTCTCAGCTGCCATAGTTGCAACTCTTGCATCATCAGAACAGGGTGTTCAACACTTTAAAAAATGTTTTGCAATGTTTTGTCGGGGCTGATCGCAACCCTGTTCAAGCAATTATCATAATGTCCACATGATCATGTGCTCTCAAACTTTTGAGAGTTTTAGTACTAAATGCTTTCAGAAGACACTTACTACTTTGTATCAAAATTCTGGAAAATCATTCATCCATCAAACAGACAATAATAGCATATACTTCACATAATTGAGGTAGACTTTCATAAGAGTTTAGCTGTAATAAATGTTTAACACACAGAAAGAACTCCTACAGGTTGTATAAAAACACACATGCTATATAAGATATATCTAAGGAAACTACTGTTGATTAATTCATATAATTGAGGTAGAAGTTCATAAGAATCTGGCTACAATAACTTTTTACACACAGAAATAACTCGGGTTAGGCCTATATAAAACATACATGATACAAAGTATATATCTAAGTAATTTATGAGTGAATTTATTGAAGTTTAAGAGAAAGTCTCTGGAATGTTCCACTGGAAAGGAGGGGGAAAAAAGAAACTGGTCAATGGTTGATTTCGTGCCATGGGACTGTCTCCCCAAATCGCAAATCGCAACCTACCTCACATAAATAAATTTTATTGCACAGCATTTTCCCCCAACAAACATACTAAGCTTGGAATAGAATAAAATATGCAAAAAACTCTATTAAATACTCTGCAGTTTGACAGAATCATGTAAGTGAATTTAGGGTGTGTACTTTCCTGATACATATATACAGGGATGGGCAGTATTTATGATGTATTTCAAATACGTATTTCAAATACAAAATAGTATTTTGTAATTTGTATTTGATAGGGTTGAGGAAAATGGCTTTGTATTTTGTATCAAAATACTTTAGTGTTTTGTATTTTTGTATTTTTAAAATACTGTAAAATACTTAGTAAGAAGTCTACATGATGACATCATAAAATTGCAACCTCTGATTGGTGCCTACTCAGTAGTTTGCAGAGACTTGTTGCGATCAGAACAGAAAATTGATCCATATGGAAGAAGGTGGTCAAGGTAAGAAACGTGCAGGCTGTCAGCTTTCCATCAATTTTTAGCATGAATTGCTATAATTTTTAACAGTTCATGTTAAGTTTTGGTGTTCATTTTAGTAGCCTAGGCTAAATAGTTTACTAATTTACATAATGTTCTTGAAAACAATTATACCAAGCAGCAGCCTATATTTATGATTAACAATCAAATGATTAATTGGTTAAAAACCAATGCCAACAGCATTGTGGGTGACCCTACACATCCGTCACATACACTTTTCATTCTCTTGCCATCACGGAAGCGGTTCCGAAGCATTCGGGCCGTTACATCCAGGCTGTGTAACAAGTTTCTTTCCTCAAGCCATCAGGCTTCTTAACAAAAACTGAACTGAACTGAGCTGAATATGCACACACACACACAAACACACGCATAATTGTGGGATTGACCTGGACTTAACACACATTCGTACTCACTTCGTATACTCACGATTCAGTATCATTCATACTATATCATTTCATTACTATATGACTGTTTACATGCTGTTTTTGCACATCTTCCTGGACTGCTGCTATTTTTTCATTTTTGCACAATATTTTTACTTACATTTTTGTTACTGTTCACTTTATCTTGTTAAAACATGTTTACTGGCGGAGCTACTTTGCTATATTTGCTATTTTTTTCTGTTTTGTGTTTTTGTCTTGCACTGCTCTATGTTGTCTTGCACTGATGTGTGTTGTCTGGTAATCAGGTTGCACACATGCATCATATGCACTTTTTTGTTGTTTTATGTAGCATCAGGGTTCTGGAGGAACGTTGTTTCATTTCACTGTGTAATGCGTCAGCTATATATGGTTGAAATGACAATAAAAGCTTCTTGACTTGAATGACTTGTTTGTCATTGAGTCAGTGTTGCTGATGCAAAGTAGGCCCTTCATTACCAAACACCAAGTAACTAAATTAGGATACAATTATGAGTCATTCGCAAACATTACACTGTTGGTTACTTTAAAACTAACCTTCATCAGGGAGATCACAGGGATATGTGAATATTTGTTCTGTTAAAGCCACAATATGTAAATTTTCGCCTCTAAAGATCGCTAATTCAAAACAAAGGCGAAGCTCAATGACACCTTGATTTCACGGAATCATGGGATGTATTGTCTTCTTCACGTCTTCAGCCGGTGGAAAAGAATCGGGACAGGACTCAGGCAGAAATCATGTTTATGGAGAGATTATTAACGTTACTTTAGTATGAAGTAGAGCAGGACCAAATGCTGTGGAAGCTGAACGAGCCCACTGGAGCGATTACTAATGAGAGACAAGCGCCAGTGCGACACACAGCACGACAGCAGCGGATCTTTTATTATGCCACAGTCGCCGCTTCCGCTTCTTTCGGTCATGTGAACGTAGGGTAAAGCAGCACTGTTTATCATATTAGATACATTTGGTGTTGAAATTTGGTATAGCGCTACTCTGCGCGTTCGCTCAGCAGCTATATGAGACACTTGTTGCACACTGAAGTAAGCTAGATCGATATTAGTCATGGTAAAACATGGTACTCGCAATAAATCAAGAAAACAAGATTCAAACAAAAAGACTTAGGGCCAGATTTACTAACAGCTTGTGCCAGCGCAAACCCACTTTTGGCGTTAAAAAACTACTTAAATTTACTAGTTGTGTTTGCGGCTGACCTTATTGCATATGCACTTTTAGGAGTTTCCCTTTCAGATGCAAAACTTATGGGAGGAGAATATTTAAATGAATCACACAATGCGATTTACTAATGTTTGCGCTCGTCAATTTACTGGTATTTACACCATTATTTAACGCCCTAAAAAAGCTTGTCTGAACCCATTTTGACATGGCTGCAATTGTTGCTGTTAGGAGGAGACACCGCAGAGAACAGAGAGCATGTGGTAGAAGGATTATTAATTTCTTTGAAATGCCAGAGTAAGACATTATCCGAATATATTCGTTTGCCAAGCTATGTTGGCCTATAGGCCAACATGGCTTGGCAAACTATATTATACAGTATATGTGTTTGTCAGATTACATGTTAAGTTGTGCCTGTGTCGACCCGCACCTGATGAGAACATCAGCATCAGGATTCAGCTCTGTTTATATGCGACCCAACTCTAATTTGCACTGCTCTTGGTAGATTGCGTTAGTCATTATGTAAATGATCTGACCATGTCTGTGTTCTTTAATTTGCATGTCAGCAGAACACGTGCAAAACTTGCCACACACTTGCCTACACATCTGTGGAATTGCGCTCTCACGCTAATTTGCCCCGTTTAGTAAATCTGGCCCTTAATGTTTTAAGCGATATAACATGATGAGTTTTCTGTTGATGAATGTATCCAAACAGTTACTTCCCTGTCTAATAAAACTCATAAAGTACTAAAGTGTCTTTGATTTTTCCATAGATTTTCGACAAAATAAAACGGGAAATCGAGGGTAATGATGTCATTGATAGGCGACACACAGACACGGTGTGTGTCCTGGTTAAAATTGCTTATTTCTCTGGATTTAGAATTTCTTGGAAACATTTGGGATAATGTAAGTACACAAGGCAACAAAAAATATAACATTGTTTTAGTGGTTTTTGGAAATTTAATCTAAAAAATCCTACATATTTGTGCCTTTAACTGGTTGCATATGTCAGATTTATTGCATGACTTTATTGCAGAGAAAAGCTGTTGCTATCAAACATTGTTTACTTAATCAAGTCAGTGTAATGATGAAGGGATCGATCAAATAGGCCAACTGATGGAGGGTTTGCGAAGAAATTTCATGCTCATTTTCAAAATACAAAAATACAGTATTTTATTTTGATACATGGTGTGGCTGCTGTATTTTGTAGTTTATTTTGATACATTTAAAATTAAGGTATTTGGTATTTTATTTTAAAATACATTTTGATGTATTTTTGCCCAACCTTGCATATATAGTAATTATGTTGTACATACAAGTAAATAGTGGTGACACAAGGTACTTACCTGACATGTATGTACATGGAAACTAATAAGAAACACTGCTGTATGTTCCAATGGTACATACATGGTAATTACTTTGTACCTATAGACAAGTGTTGGGTAATAACAGTCACTTTTATAGTGTCTGTATATGGTAACTAACAGACACATTACTGTATTTACTAATGGTATGTACATGGTAACTATGTAGTACTTATAGAACTTATAAGTGTGGTTAATAACAGGCACTTATTTATGTTAACTTGTAAGACACATTAATGTACTTACTAGTGGTATATACATGGTATATATGTACATGTTGTACTCAGGGACAAGTGTGGACAAAAATAACGGACACTTACTTAACTACTGTGAAACAAATGTGCTTACCAAAATGATATACTACAGTAACTCTACAGCACTTTATAGTGTTAATACTTATTAAGTAGTCATTTTAAGCAAGGCTTTTGACACATGACAACCAATCGGTTAAGTGAATCATTGTCCAGTAAAGATTGGTCAAGTTGAACCGCAGTAGTATAACATGTAGTACTCAAGAAGTATCTTGTACCACATTATCTAACTGGTATATTCACTAGTACGTTCATAGTATGTGTACAATAAAATGAACCCTTGTACATAAACATTACATAGGAATTACCAACTCTTTAACCTTTGTAATAATAAAGCATATTAACTAGTAAGAACTGTAAAATAAGATGCACTGCAATGTGGAGAGCAATTTAGCATTAACAGTTCATAAAACACTACATAAAGTACATACATAGTGCAGCAAAACAATTAGTTTATTTCTTAAGAATTTTGTTTTTAAATGACATCAGTGAGGAAACACTATTTGGTAAGCCTCTGTTTTTTTACTGTTGTTAACATGTACACACTGTAAGTGTCCGTTATTTGTGCCCACACTTGTCCGTGAGTACAACATAGTTACCATGTATATCACTAGTAAGTACAGTAATGTCTTACTAGTTGCCATAAACAGTGCATAATAACAGTGCCTGTTATTACCCAAACTTGTCTGTAAGTACTACATAGTTACTATGTGCATACCATTAGTAAATACAGTAATGTGTCTGTTAGTTACCATATACAGACACTATAAGTAAGTGCCTGTTATTACCCAAACTTGTCTGTAAGTACTACATAGTTACTATGTGCATACCATTAGTAAATACAGTAATGTGTCTGTTAGTTACCATATACAGACACTATAAGAAAGTGCCTGTTATTACCCAACACTTGTCTATATGTACTAAGTAATTACCATGTGTCATGGAGTCATGTACCAGGAAAGTACACGAACTGTAAAATAAAGTGCTACCGAATTTAGCAATACACATTTTTACAATTTCCTTTTTGGTTTGCAGTGCACGATAAACACATAATGGCTGTCCTTTGCTAAGAATAAATAGTTGAAACACAATAATGATATCACAGTCACTTACAGAAAGTTGTATTAGACATTGCTGATGTGACACCAGAATCCTTCCTGTCAAAACAAAAGGGGAATTGATTGTCATAATAAGAATACACTACTAAAATATTTGTCTTTATCTATTCTGACCTGCTGATTTCTGATTTCTTCTTGTAATATTAATGAGTCCAGAAGCTGCTATGATGATTCCCAGCACCAGACCAGACACCCCGATGGTGATTTTAATCCTGTCAGATTCAGAGATAGAGGGGTCTGTGGAGTATCATTTTGTTACCATAACATTTAAAAGTGGGTAATGTCAGTTCAGCATGTCTGCATATTATATTGACTTCAAATTTTTAAATCTAATGTAAGACTGGCAGAAGCTTTTAACAGAATTAGACACTTTTACCCCAGTCAGTGATCATGGGCTTGTTGAAGCTGCCATGCTCCACCATACAGGAGATCTTCTCTTCAGATTTGGGAGTATATTAAAGATAGGAGTGAATCTGGTAGTACCAGTCCCCATCATCCAGCTCCTCAGTGGACATTGTTCTTTTGTCTCTCAGCCAGGACACTTTGATTTGTTCAGGGTAGAAGTCATATGCACTGCACACCAATGCAGCAGGAGAGCTGCTGCTGACCAGATTTACTGACCTAAGTTTAATCTTGGGTTGCACTGAACAAAGAGTAGAAATTTACCTCACTTCTGCTCACAATGCATGACAATATCCCAGAAGACCTCAAGATAAAAATAAAACAGCTAAACCTTTTTTGTAATTATTTTAAAAATGCAGTTTCTGTTAAAATTAGAAACTAAAAAGAGTTTTTTTTTTCCAACTTACCAATTTATCCATTATTTTTGCTGAATTTCTAAACACATTTATAAAATCTAACATGGTATGTTGTTCAAGTAGCGTGCATAATCCATTCCAATCTCAGTAAACCCCAGAAACTTTCCCAGAGTGCTGTTGAATTCAATTTGCACAATTTTATTAAAGGAAATTGAATAAATGAGTTCCACATCACTGAGATCACAGGAAATATAGTTCCCTTTCAGTCGGTCACGTTCGACGTACGTCAGTAGTGACCGACGAATTGGGATATCGCTTAGAGAGCCCTATCATCTTCGTGTAAACTAAAACAAGCCAATGGAATTGGCGTGCGATATTTGCATAATGCGCACCGCCCCCGACAGGTGTATATAAATAGGAAGCGGATGCAATCGCACTCTGTCTTTCGCTTCGGAGCCATTCACTGGTGTCCTGTTTGAAGACTCCTTTCTTCGTTTGTTTTCTGAATTAAAACATTGCCTCAAGAAGAGGGTTACAGCGAGCTTCAGTGCTGGTGAAGAGGGCACGTTCAGCGAGGTCGCGAGTGTCCGAGGAGCTGAGCTATAAGCTCTAAAACTGCTGTTTTCACAGCAACACAAAGAGTGTGTGTGTGAGCGATTTGGGCCGGTTCCTCGGTGTGTCAGGGAGTGGTGTACCTGACACATCGCGTCGCTCCCTGGGTGCTTCAGCACGAGTGAGTTGACTTCCCCTTCTAAAAGAGCTTTACAGACGAACCCTGACAGTATGTCATTTCGTCTGTGCGTTACTGGGTGCGGTCGTTCCCTGGTCCCTGCTGATGGGCACAATCGCTGCATCTCGTGTTTGGGCGTTCAGCACGCTGAGGCAGCTTTTGTGGATGGTTCATGTTCCCATTGCGGGAACATGACCATCACGGTGCTGAGGTCGAGGCTCTCCTTCCTGAAGTCTCAGGAAGCGGGAGTCCCCTCTCCTATGCCGCGTACGACCGTTTTTTCCGGCCCTGGGAACCGGAAGGACGGTACGGCGCTGTATAGGGAGGGCGGCCTGAGGATAACGGTCAGGGCTCCCCCGCCGAGCGGAAACGCTCCTCGGGCCCCTGCCCCCTCGCCAGCACCGCAACCCATCTTTCGCCCGTTGGTTTCCGCTGGGCCCTCTTCGGACTGTCCAGCCGTTACCTTCGGTGCGCCGGCGGAGGATCAGATGTCGGTCGCTGCGTCGGAAGGCGAGTTTGAGAATTCGGGGAGGAAGATCCGGACGCGCTGCCGCCCTCCGGGACGGTAGCGGTGGCCGAGTCGGATCCCGAACTCTCGGCTGTGCTCTCTCGGGCAGCCTTGTGCGTCGGGCTCGAGTGGAACCCTCCACCCTGTCCCGGCCCATCTCGGCTGGATGATTGGTACTTGGGGGGGGTCGCGCTGGGCAGCCCCAGCGTCCCGCCCCAATGCCTTTCTTCCCGGAGGTGCATGATGAGGTGACCAGGTCTTGGCAGACACCGTATAGTGCCCGTACCAGGCCTGGCCCCCCGTCCGCCTTCACCTCCCTGGACGGCGGGGTAGCCAGGGGGTACGCGAGGATCCCGCCAGTCGAGCGGTCTGTTGCGATGCAGTTGTGTCCAACAGCCACCGGCTGGCGTGGTGAGCCGCGTCTCCCGTCCCGGGCCTGTAAGTTCTCAGCCGGTCTGACTGAGAAAGCTTACAGTTCCTGTGGGCAGGCTGCCTCCGCCCTGCACGCGATGGCCCTCTTGCAGGTTCACCAAGCAAAGGCGCTGTCGGAGATGCCCCAGGAAGGTCCTGACCAACAGCTGCTGGGGGAGCTGCGCGCTGCCACTGACCTTGCCCTCCGGGCAACGAAGGTGACAGCACGCGCTGTTGGTCACGCGATGTCTACCTTGGTAGTCCAGCAGCGCCACCTCTGGCTGACCCTCGCGGACATGCGGGATGCCGACAAGCAGCGGTTCCTAAATTCCCCCGTGTCCCCGGTCGGCCTATTCGGCGACGCGGTGGAGAGCTTCGCCCAACAGTTCTCCGCTGCACAGAAGCAGGCTGAGGCTATCAGTCACGTCATGCCACGGCGGTCCGCTGCTGCCTCCACCCAGCCGCCCGTGGCTCAGCCTCAGCCCGCTCGTCGCCGAGGGCGCCCGCCTGCATCGTCCTCCGCCCCTGCTAAGACGGCAAAGCAGCAGCCTACACCAGCCAGACAGCAGGGTGCCGGTCGCGGGCGTGGTGCCCAGCCCGTCTCCGCTAAGCCCGGTGGTAAACGCAAGAGCAAGACACGGCACTGAGACGGGCAACCTGGAGGGGAAGGATCTTGCTCTTCGGGAGAGTTTTCCACCATCTCTCCCACCCCCGGAGGAGGGCCGGGGGGAATTTGTGTTTGTCTGTCCACCGCCGCTGGCTCTCCGGAGTCCAGCGGTACCCACTTTTTCACAAAAAGAGCAGTTTCCTCAAACTCCAGGTCACAACAAGGGGTGTCTGCCAGTGTGCCAGGCTCCGCCTCGCCGCTGACAGCTCCCTCCCCATTCGCCAGCAGGTGGCAGTGTGTTGGTGCAGACCGTGCCCCGTGCGCTGTCTCCCATGCACACTGCTGCCTCGCAGAGTCCGACCCCACTCCGGGCCGCCCCCAAGCCGTCCGGGTCGGGTCCCTCTCTGCCTTGCTGCCCCACCCCCGGTGCGTCTGTGGTGCCTTTGGTCCCGCTGGCTCAGTGTCTGGAAGCGTGGATCACGCTCCCCAGCCTGTCCAGTTGGCTCATTCGTACTATCAGACTCGGCTATGCGATTCAGTTCGCCCGGCGTCCCCCGGTCTTCAGGGCTGTCCACTTCACTCAGGTGTTCGTTGGACAATGCACCTGTTCTCCGGGCGGAGATTGCTGTCCTCCTGGCGAAGGATACAATCGAGCCGGTCCCTCCAGCCGATATGAAGTCGGGGTTCTACAGCCCCTGCTTCATTGTACCGAGAAAGGGCGGTGGGCTACGGCCAATCCTGGACCGTCCCCAGGATTGGTTTGCAGCAATGGACCTGAAGGACGCGTGCTTTCATGCCTCGATTCTGCCTCGACACAGACCCTTCCTAGGTCGGTCTGCGTTCGAGGGTCGGGCATGTCAGTACAAAGTCCTACCCGACATGGTTGTAGCTCCCAGCCGGTTGGGTCTTCAGGTCAACTGGGACAAGAGCAAACTCGCCCCCGGGCAGAGGATCTCTTGTCTCGGTCTCGAGCTAGACTCGGTCGCACGGACTGCGCGTCTCACCGAGGCGCGCGTCCAGTTGGTGTTGAACTGCCTGAGCTCGCTCAAGCGCAGGACAGCGGCTCCACTGAAAGATTTTCAGAGGCTCCTGGGGCATATGGCATCTGCAGCCGCGGTAACGCTGCTCGGATTGCTTCATATGAGACCGCTTCAACACTGGCTCCGCGGCCGGGTCCCGAGATGGGCGTGGCAGTGCGGCACGCTCTGTGTCCCCGTGACACCGAGCTGCCGTCGCACCCTTGTCCGGTGGTCGGACCCTTCGTTCCTGCGGGCCGGAGTACCCCTCGAACGAGTGTCCAGGCACGCTGTGGTCTCCACAGATGCCTCTGCCACGGGATAGGGGGCCACGTACAACGGGCAGGCAGTGACAGGTCTTTGGACGGGGCCTCAGCTGCATTGGCATATCAATTGCCTCGAGTTGCTAGCGGTTCGTCTTGCGCTGGCCCGCTTCAAGAAGCTGTTGTCAGGCAAGCACGTTCTAGTCCGCTCACACAGCACTGCGGCCGTTGCGTACATCGACCGTCAAGGTGGTCTACGCTTCCGTCGCATGTCGCAACTCGCCCGCCATCTCTTGTTGTGGAGTCAGAAGGTTCTGAGGTCCCTTCGGGCCACTCGTGTCTCAGGTGTGCTCAACCGTGCAGCCGACGAGCTGTCACGGCAGCATCTACTTGCGGGCGAGTGGCGGCTCCACCCCCAGGCGGTCCAGCTGATTTGGCAGCGTTTCGGCGAGGCCCAGGTAGTCCTGTTTGCCTCCCCGGAAACTGCCCTCTGCCAGTGGTTTTATTCCCTGTCCGGCGGCACGCTCGGCACGGATGCCCTGGCACACAGCTGGCCCCCGGGTCTGCGCAAACATGCGTCTCCCCCAGTGAGCCTTCTCGCACAACTCATGTGCAAGGTCAGGGAGGACGGGGAGCAGGTTCTGTTAGTGGCTCCGTACTGGCCCACTCGGACCTGGTTCTCAGACCTCATTCTCCTCGCGACAGCATCTCCCTGGCCGATTCCTCTGAGGAAGGACCCCCTGACTCAGAGACGGGGCACCCTGTGGCACCCGCGTCCCGATCTGTGGAACCTCCACGTGTGGTCCCTGGACGGGATGCGGAGGTTCTGAGTGATCTCCCGCAAGCGGTTGTAGACACCATCACTTCCGCTAGAGCTCCTTCCACTAGGAATCTCTATGCGTTGAAGTGGAACCTGTTCGTCGAATGGTGCGCCTCTCGCCGAGAGGACCCCCGATCATGTTCGGTCGGATCCGTGCTTTCCTTTCTGCAAGATGGGTTGGAGCGAAGGCTGTCTCCCTCCACCCTGAAGGTGTATGTTGCCGCTATTGCCGCACATCACCATGCAGTTGAGGGTAAGTCCCTGGGGAGACACGATCTGATCGTCAGATTCCTGAGGGGGGCCAGGAGACTCAATCCTCCTCGCCCTTCCTCCGTACCCTCTTGGGATTTGACCCTGGTTCTCACAGCTCTCCGGGGTCATCCCTTTGAGCCTTTGCAATCAGTCGACCTGAAACTATTGTCTCTTAAGACGGTTCTTCTGGTTGCATTGGCTTCCCTGAAGAGGGTAGGAGATCTGCATGCATTTTCGGTCGACGAAACGTGCCTAGAATTCGGGCCCGGTGATTCTCACGTCATCTGAGACCCCGGCCTGGATACGTGCCCAAGGTTCCTACCACTCCCTTCAGAGATCAGGTAGTGAACCTGCAAGCGCTGCCCTCGGAGGAGGCAGACCCAGCCCTAGCTTTGCTCTGTCCCGTCCGCGCTCTGCGCGTTTACGTGGATAGAACGCGAAGCTTCAGGACCTCAGATCAGCTCTTCATCTGTTACGGAGGCCAGCAGAAGGGAAAGGCTGTCTCCAAGCAGAGGATGGCCCACTGGATAGTGGATGCCATCGCCTTGGCGTATGATTCCCAGGGCGTGCCTTGCCCGCTCGGGTTGAGAGCCCACTCCACCAGAGGGGTGGCCTCTTCCTGGGCGCTGGCTCATGGCGCCTCGCTGACAGATATTTGTAGAGCTGCGGGCTGGGCGACACCCAACACGTTCGCTAGGTTTTATAGCCTACGTGTAGAGCCGGTATCTTCACGTGTACTCGCATCCACTAGTCGGTAGACGTGTTGTACCCACTCTAAGTGTCGGCTTGCAATGCCATTCCCGCCACTGGCCGGATACGTGCATACTTCTCTCCAGTCGTGTTCCCCGCTTGGCGAACCCTGTCGAGCTCCTCCGCCTCCCCCTTCGGCTCGGACATTGCGGAGTGTCTGATGCCAGGCCTACATCCGTCGCTGACGCTGTCTGTTGGCTGGGGCCCATATGTCGTGACCCCTCTACGTGAGCGGTCCCATATGTGTATTTTCCACGGTTTAAAACTCCCTACGGGCCGAGTCCGTGTCTTTCCCTTAGCAGAGCCAGCTCTGCTGTCACCTGTCAGATGAGTCTCCCCCTAACCAGGTGGAGCCATCCCAGGGACTCCATATGCGTACTGCCCCCCGGGCCAGTCCATATGTGTTTTCCCACGTAAACTCCTCCCCCATTGGGTAGGTAGTGGTCTCCGCAGCGTCCCTTACGGGTTCGCTTCCCCAGTGTAGTCTAGTTTACTTAGTGGGTATTGGTTAGACAGCAGTAGACTCTCTCGGTGTAAGCTCGCCCCCTTCACCGTCAGCCGGTGCTATGGGCGGCTGAGCTTGCGCTGGGCACTGGAAGGGGTTTCGTAACTGTGGCGCTTTAGTTGGGATCCCAATTCGTCGGTCACTACTGACGTACGTCGAACGTGACCGACTGAAAGGGAACGTCTCGGTTACGTATGTAACCCTCGTTCCCTGAAGGAGGGAACGGAGACGTACGTCCCGTCGCCACAGTTTCTGTACCCTCGCTGTAGTGCGGACACCAGTTGTCTCCTCAGCGAAAAACAGAGTGCGATTGCATCCGCTTCCTATTTATATACACCTGTCGGGGGCGGTGCGCATTATGCAAATATCGCACGCCAATTCCATTGGCTTGTTTTAGTTTACACGAAGATGATAGGGCTCTCTAAGCAATATCCCAATTCGTCGGTCACTACTGACGTACGTCTCCGTTCCCTCCTTCAGGGAACGAGGGTTACATACGTAACCGAGACGGTACATTTGGTACAGTACATAGACATAATAACTATCTGGTGAGAGAGAGAATTTAAAAAAAACACACAATAACATCCTTGTATTTGCAACTATCTTTCTCAAAAATGCTTTAGCTTGGGACCATTTTGGGGATTTCCGCCTGGATTTGGCCTACCCAAATTAAAAAAGCTTCCCATACCCACATACAGTGCTCTAAATACAAAATTGTGTGTCATTTTACAGGAAACCCTTTGAAGATACATAAACCACTGCTGAATGTGATGAAAATTATAGTTTAACCATTAAATGCATGAATGTTTTGCCAATCATTCTTATATATTTGGGTCTTGTGACCCAGATCTACAGGTGTATCTCAATAAATTAGAATATCATGAAAAAGGTTTTTTTTTTTTTTTTTTTTTTTCAAAACAAAAAAGAGGCCAAGAGGTACAATACAAAAACATGCAAGATCTAGCCAGGAGTAACTGATAAACCATGCTTTATATAGGCAGGGAGAACAAGATGATGAGATACAGCTGAAAGCAACAATTGATGAGTCCAGGCAATGGATTATGGGGAATGTAGTTTGTGAAAGTGAAAAGTCTGAGGTGGAGTGCCCCCTGATGGCTCTCAAGGGCACTCCAGCTGATGAACGTGACAGCAGTGTTCATTTTTCTCTGCATCAAGAGGTCTTAAAGTTAAAATGTTTGTGAATGCTATTGCAAAGTGTGTGGTAAAGACATGGTTATGAATAATGGTAGTAGCTTTGAGTTGAATGTTTCTGCAATTTTTTTTTTAATCTTTTTGATTTTGCTGCCTTGCATACATCTAATGAGGGCAAGTTGCAAATATGCTAACAATTCTAGAAACAGATCATGTCTCTTCAGAAGAACTTCTGAGACCATGTAGATATGGTTGCACTGACATTATTTGTATTGACTCAATTAGATATCCATTCTTAATAGCATGAGTTTAAATAATGTCAGTCAAGCACTGCTATTACTGATGTGTTGTGTAAAGAAAGTCCTTACTATGGCTCATCTTACCCGACTGCCCTCTCTTAAGAGATAAAAGTATAACTTTTTAACAACTAACACCAAAGGAAGTGGCTGGTTTTGTTGTAATTTCTTTGACATAGCTTGGTTGATGAAATCAGTTATGGTCTTGGTCACCATTTTTCAGGACAATGTGATACCAGCAAATCTGCTGTCTTTTGCCATGATCAGGCCCAACAGATACATTTAATGTTATATTCATTATTATAAACTCAGCAAAAAAACAAAAGAAAAAGAAAAAAAAGAAATGTCCTCTCACAATCAAATACTTATCCATTGACTACACTAGATTTGCTAGTTCTTGCTGTGAGATGTTACTCTACTTTTCCACCAAGACACTTACAAATTCTCAAACACGTCTTGGGGGACACATGGTTACACGTGGGTTGCCCTTCCAAGGGCAATCAGCTGTCCTTCCCATCTCCCTGTTACACTGTCTAGGACATTTTACATTTCAGACATTGCATTTTATTGCCCTATGCACATCTGCAGTCCTCATGCCTCCTGCAGCATATTCACACAGGTAATCAGGGACCCTGCATGGGCATCTTTCTTCTGGTGTTTTTCAGTCAATAGAAGGGTCTTGTGTCCTAAGTTACTGTAACTGTGTCTTTAATTGTCTACCACCTGTAATCTGTTAGTGTCCACAGATGCATGTGCAATAATTGTTTATGATTCATTAAATTATTTTTAATTAAAGCTCGGGAGGAACACATTCAAATAATGTATCCAATCATCATGTCATTTCAGCCAGCTGTCAACAATCAGCAATCAACATATGTACCTGATCAGCATAAGTGGAGGCCTATATATAAACACAGTCAACTCATCCTTATTCCTCAACAGTTTTTCGGCATCCCTGTAACTCCTCACACTCGCCTGGTTACTTTCCTAACCTGAAATACGGGGGAAGTACTCGTGCCAAATACTGAGCTCGGAGCCCTTTCTTTAGACAGCATGCCAAATGCGCATACTATTACTATCTGATTATTTGTATGTGTGAACTTGTGAAACAAGCATGTAAAACATTGTTTATCCCTTTGGGGTCAACAAACACATCCGGGCGTTGTGGTAGTTTTTTTTTTTCTTTTTTTTTTTTCTTCACATTGCAGCAAAATCGACTTAAATACTCTGTCATTTATGATCATACAGATAAAAGCAATACATCATCCAAAACTGAAAAGGATTTACTTTTATTAATGTCAACAATCAAAAAAAAATATTGTGTCTTTGTAAAATACAGAAAACAAACAGGGTGTGCTTTCTTTCATCACGTCTCCATGAACTTTTTTCTGAAGTGCATCAAAAAAATTAAACCAAACTCAATGAATACTTGTTACACAGACATGAACAATAAAGAAACATTTAAGCATCTACTTTTAAATGATCTAATTCAAAACGAAAACAAATATTCTCTGTTCATGTATGGAAGGAGAGCGATGTTCAGTCTGTGAAAAGGGTCCATTGTTGAATACTGTATTATGAAACTATAGGGAAGTTTGTTAAAATCTGATCAAAACTTCCCCATAGTTCCCCCAAATCTTTCCCATGATTACAAGCTTCAGTTCTTTTGTAAAAGAACCTGTTTGTATGTTTACAACAATCATGGAAAACCAGTTTTTAAATACCAGAGATGCATGACTTTCATAAACACAGTCAAACCTGCACCAGATATTTAAGTTTGTGATGCTTCCTCATACAAAAGCTCACAGAGTGAAAGGAAGGTATTTTAATCTTGTGAAAGTTACTGTCATGGTGAGGGAATACCTTTCATAATATTCAGCTTTTTATAAAATTTAGTCACTGCCCACATTTCAACATTTAATAATCAACAACCACATTAAACACCACCATTTTACACACAATGTTTGATGAAATAAAAAAAAAAAAACCTCAGCCTTCACTTGGCTGTTAACATGCTTGCTGCAAGAACATTCAGAGGAGAGTATGAGGGAGTATGGAAAAAAATAAAAAATAAAAATAATAATAATATATATATATATGCTGCACAAAAAAAAAAAAAAAAAACCTGCTGCTTAAATTGTACCTGCAGAAAAGTAGGTGAAAAGCTGCAACAATTGGTACAAAACCACTTCGCAATGTGCTGCAAGTCTACGCCAGCACAGTTAGTTGGTGCTCCAACACAGGACCCAGCAAAGGGATAGAATACAAGAGCTAGATGCACAAACTAATAACAATGTGCAGGACACTTTGTCTGTGACCATGTTAAGCTCCGAAGGGTGAGAATTTCACAACTCTGAAACTGAAATTGAGAATGGACAACTAAAAGTTAAAGTTGATATCAAATATGATTTCCAACAAATACTGAATAGTTTCAACCACACAATCTATCTTTTTATCAATCTGTCTTTGGTCACAATAAAAAAATCATCGATTGGACACTAGGTGGTGCTATAACTTGAAAAAAAAAACATGAAAACAGCTGTAACTATGCAACTGTTAGTCTGATTGATTTAATCATGCAGTGTCTTGGTCCAAGGGGGCATGATCTAGGAGGACATTGGCGTATCTCAAAAAACATGGCCGCCATTAGCCAATGAAGTTTGAGCACCTATTAGACAAGGTTAATGGAGGCCGATCGGAACGAAACTCGTGGCCATGTTTGACTCATGGGCCTAGAAGTCTGTAAGAATTTTGAAAGAAATCGGCCACTAGTTGGCGCTAACGAGTTTTTACACCTCAGTAATCACGTGGTGTTTAACAGATCTACACAATATGCATATCATTGGATAGATCTCCACATTCTGAACAACTTTGCCTCAAGAATCAATGCTGTCAATCAAATCATTCATTAATTATTCATGAATATGTGAAAAACGTTTGCGAACTAGTCCTATGTTTTTGGCCCGATCGGAACAAAACCAGTGCAGGACAATTCTCTGGACTCTCTAGATCAATAATTATTAAAAAAAGTTTAACTTTACCCTTTGGGTCACTATAACAGGGTCATTTAGAAAGTGGGCATGGCTAAATATGCCCAAAAGCCGAAAACTCAGAAATTCAGAAAAATAGGTGAGCATATGCAGCTTATGACTCTAAAGAAGCATGCCATTTTTTATGGAGATCGGACCATAGGTGGCGTTATAACTGTTAAAAACTTTTATAAAAACATATGTTTTTAATGGTTTTGGATAAAATTGTGTATAACTTTGGGTGTGGTCGACTTATTTTCATGGGAGTCACGTGCTTAGACTCCTGAAACCTCATACCAGACCTACCAGATGATACCAGACTTGCCAGGTTTTGGCTTATGGTTTGTACAACGTTGTGATTTAGCGCTTAAAAACTAACAAATATCTTGGAAACTGTTAGTCCGATCGAGACGAAACCAGGGTAGGAAACACAGAACCTAAGTTGATTAACTACATGTTAGAGCCCAAATGTCAAAATTTTGATAGGAAGTGGCAAAAAAATCAAACACATTCTTGGGTCATTTTCTAACCTATAATTGATTTCAAATGTCCATATCTGCAACAAAATGTGTGAAAACACATTTAATTAATGGTTTTTACATGGAAAATGTACTTTAAACACAAAACAGACAATTTTAAAATGAAAGTGAGCCAATAATTGGTCAGCCAATAATTTAAAAGTCATGTTGTCATACTACTCACAAATATTGTTCTATAATTCATATTTAGAGTTTATAAAATCACTATTTTAACATTTAATATCACTTTTTTGTCAAAATTCGTCACTTAATTTCCAGTTGATTATTAGTTTTAACAGTTGTGCCACATTATGAGTAAAATGAAACCTGAAAGTGGTGTTATAGAGATATGCAGAAAACCCATCATGTATTTCAAATACTGAATCTACAATAAAATATGTGTCTCTGTGTTTGTTCGTGTGTGTGTGTGTGTGTGTGTGTGTGTATGCATGCTTACTGTGCATCAAGTAGTATTGTTTAAGCCTGTTCTTTCTCTTGTTTTAGCATATATCATAGCTGTTTCTCTATGATTTCAGTGGTGACATGCTTGCTAAATAAAACAATTCCTATTTACGCATATTTGCTTAAAGGCCTTAAAGTGCTTGAGCCCTGGTAAATGCTGCCTGCAGCTTTAATTATCATTATTGTTTTTATGTACTTATTTATTGAATTTTTTTTTTACTTTTTTATTTCCTTTAAACCTGAATGTATTGTAAAAAAAACCCCATAAATAAATCATAAATTTAAAAAAAAGTATAATTTAAAAACTTAATGTATATCAGAAATGTACATACCGAACAAATCGAAATCGAAATTGAAAATCAAGAACATGTTTATCTCAAAATTATACGATACCAGATGAAGAATAAGGGTCTTATCTAGCGAAACGATCGGTCATTTTCTAAAAAAAAAAGTAAAAATGTATACGTTTATAAACACAAATGATCGCCTCTCACAAGTGCTTTTGCCATTCAAATTACAGATCGAACATGGCGCCAGTTCCGTTTTTTCCATAAGTTGAATAGGGAAGGTGTAGGACATACAGCGTAAGCTTTTTGAAGAATACGGAAGGCGGCCTGACGGAATCACTTGCGAGGTGGTCATTTGTGTTTATAAATGTCAGGAAATGAACACGGAGAGAGGATCCAAGTGCAAGTAAAACAATATTTATTGACAGAATACGCTGTACAATAACTTCACTCCAAATGGGCAGTCGTTGCAGTGACTGAGGCATGCTGAAGCAATGGTGTGCGGAGGCAGATGAACAGGGTGGCGCAGGGCTGCAGCGGGTATCAGAAACCAATGATAATCCAACACAGACGCGGGCACAAGACGACAGTTCATATAATCCACCCAGACGCGGGCACAAGACGATAGTCCAGAAATCCAGGAAACGGGAAGTGAAACACGAAACACGACACCGGGACAGCCTGCAACGAACTGACAAAGACACCATGTAGACACGCACATTAAATAGCAAACACTGAACAAGACACGGCTGGCAGCACATCACAATCAGACAGGTGGGTGACGCCAACACAATCACTCACTCACCGGCAACACACACCGCAACCACACGAGGGCGAGTAAGTGAACCCATGAACCGTGACAATAAACTAGACATTTTTATTTTTTTAGAAAATGACTGATCGCTTCTCTAAATAAGTCCCTTATTCCTCGTCTGGTATCGTAAGCCCTTTAAAGCTGCACTGAAACTGTAATTTTGACCTTCAACCGTTCAACCGTCCAACAGGTCTATTGAAGTCAACTATAAGGAGAATAATCCTGGAATGTTTTCATCAAACACCTTAATTTCTTTTTGACTGAAGAAAGAAGGACATGGACATCTTGGATGACATGGGAGTGAGGAAATTTTCATTTGAAAGTGAACTAATCCTTTAAGTGTCATGATCACCAGTGAGAGTGCCCTTTCAGCCACTAGAGGGCACTCCATCCCGGACTCTCTGTTCACCCATTTCATGGACTACATTTCCCATACACACTCCCTGGACTAATCACCATTCATCATTGCACTCAGCTGTTTTGTGTTTCATTATCAGTGTCTGTCTATTTAGTCTCAGTTGTTTCTGTCCTTGGTTGTGGTTTGTTATATTCTGTTATGTGCACATTTTGTACCGCTGGCTTTTGTTTTCTGTGGACTGTCACTCTGGATTTTGACCCATGCCTGTGCTGGATGTATGATTTTGGATTTCCCTTTTATTAAACTGCTGCACTTGGATCTTACCATCTTGTTTCTGTGTGCAACCGTGACAGAACAAACCACCACTATATTGATCCAGCAGCATGGATTTCCGGATCCCTTTCCCGGCCCGCATTACAGAACGGATGGCTCAAGTTCGGACATTGAGAGCCCTACGGCAAGAAGGATGGGAGGTAGGGTGCTTTGCAAAGGTCTTTTGGGCGATGGCGGTGGGGCTGGATTACAATGACGCGGCTTTGAAAGACCTGTTTAATGGTTGCCTTGACGAGCCGTTGTCTCATTGTGAGATGGAAGGGCTACAGAGCTTAAACTTTTGGAAGTTTGCCGCATATCTCTGCCATCGGATAGAGTGGGCCTCACCTAGACAACCAGCCAGTGAATCCGCTTCAGAGCCCGTTCCAGTCAGTAAGTCCGTTCCAGCTCGTGAGTCCGTTCCTGAGATCACTGAGGAGGTGGGCGCTGAATCTTCGCTTCCCACACGGAAGAAAAGGAAGCGGAGGAGGAAGGCTCCAGCCAGTGAGTCCACTACAGAGCCCGCTCCAGCCAGTGAGCCCGTCCGCTCCAGCCAGTGAGTCCGCTCCAGCCAGTGAGTCCGCTCCAGCCAGTGAGTCCGCTCCAGCCAGTGAGTCCGCTCCAGCCAGTGAGCCCGCTCCAGTCAGTGAGTCCGCTCCAGAGCCCGCTCCAGTCAGTGAGTCCGCTCCAGAGCCCGCTCCAGCCAGTGAGTCCGCTCCAGCCAGTGAGTCCGCTCCAGCCAGTGAGTCCGCTCCAGCCAGTGAGTCCGCTCCAGCCAGTGAGTCCGCTCCAGCCAGTGAGTCCGCTCCAGCCAGTGAGTCCGCTCCAGCCAGTGAGTCCGCTCCAGCCAGTGAGTCCGCTCCAGCCAGTGAGTCCGCTCCAGAGCCCGCTCCAGTCAGTGAGTCCGCTCCAGAGCCCGCTCCAGTCAGTGAGTCCGCTCCAGAGCCCACTCCAGCCAGTGAGTCCGCTCCAGCCAGTGAGTCCGCTCCAGTGCCCGCTCTAGCCAGTGAGTCCACTCCAGTACTGCATGCTCTCCCTGTCAGTCCCGTGATGGCTAGGAGGGCTGTCTTCACTTTTTATATTTTGGCTGTCTTGCGTGCCTGGAGGATGCACTCAGAACAGCCCGAGCCCGCTCCAGCCAGTGAGTCCGCTCCAGAACCCGCTCCAGCCAGTGAGTCCGTTCCAGAGCCCGCTCCAGCCAGTGAGTCCGCTCCAGAGCCCGCTCCAGCCAGTGAGTCCATTCCAGCCAGTGAGTCCGCTCCAGCTCCGCATGCTCTCCCTGTCAGTCCTGTGATGGACTCAGGGCAGCCCGAGCCCGCTGCCGTCTCAGAGCAGCCCGAGCCCGCTGCCGTCTCAGAGCAGCCCGAGCCCGCTGCCGTCTCAGAGCAGCCCGAGCCCGCTGCCGTCTCAGAGCAGCCCGAGCCCGCTGCCGTCTCAGAGCAGCCCGAGCCCGCTGCCGTCTCAGAGCAGCCCGAGCCCGCTGCCGTCTCAGAGCAGCCCGAGCCCGCTGCCGTCTCAGAGCAGCCCGAGCCCGCTGCCGTCTCAGAGCAGCCCGAGCCCGCTGCCGTCTCAGAGCAGCCCGAGCCCGCTGCCGTCTCAGAGCAGCCCGAGCCCGCTGCCGTCTCAGAGCAGCCCGAGCCCGCTGCCGTCTCAGAGCAGCCCGAGCCCGCTGCCGTCTCAGAGCAGCCCGAGCCCGCTGCCGTCTCAGAGCAGCCCGAGCCCGCTGCCGTCTCAGAGCAGCCCGAGCCCGCTGCCGTCTCAGAGCAGCCCGAGCCCGCTGCCGTCTCAGAGCAGCCCGAGCCCGCTGCCGTCTCAGAGCAGCCCGAGCCCGCTGCCGTCTCAGAGCAGCCCGAGCCCGCTGCCGTCTCAGAGCAGCCCGAGCCCGCTGCCGTCCCAGAGCAGCCCGAGCTCCCTGATACGGCCACGGAGGCCGTCACCGAGCTGGCCGCTCTCCCTGATACGGCCACGGAGGCCGTCACCGAGCTGCCCGCTCGCCCTGATATGGCCTCGAAGCACCCTTGGCTAGTCCTGCCGCCGCCGTCCAAGCCTTCTGCCCTGCCGCCGCCGTCCAAGCCTTCTGCCCTGCCGCCGCCGTCCAAGCCTTCTGCCCTGCCGCCGCCGTCCAAGCCTTCTGCCCTGCCGCCGCCGTCCAAGCCTTCTGCCCTGCCGCCGCCGTCCAAGCCTTCTGCCCTGCCGCCTCTGCCCAGGCTGCCAGAACCGTTGAGACCCGCCTGGTCTGTTCCTCCAGCGCCGCCCTGGCACTCAGCCAGGAATCCAGACCTGCCAGTGCCCGCCTGGTCAGTTCCTGCAGCGCCGCCCTGGCACTCAGCCAGGACTCCAGACCTGCCAGTGCCCGCCTGGTCAGTTCCTCCAGCGCCGCCCTGGCACTCAGCCAGGACTCCAGAACAGCTGGAACCAGCCTGGTCAGTTCCTCCAGCACCGCCCTGGCACTCAGCCAGGAATCCAGACCTGCCAGTGCCCGCCTGGTCAGTTCCTCCAGCGCCGCCCTGGCACTCAGCCAGGACCTCAGAACCGCTGGAACCAGCCTGGTCAGTTCCTCCAGCACCGCCCTGGCTATCAGTTGGGCACCCTGGATCTGGCCCACCATCCCTCCCCCTGATCCTCCTCCTGTCCACCTCCCTCCTGAGTTTTTGTGTGTTTGTGTTTTGTCTGGTGGAGCGTCTGGTAGCCGCTCCTTTGAGGGGGGGTAATGTCATGATCACCAGTGAGAGTGCCCTTTCAGCCACTAGAGGGCACTCCATCCCGGACTCTCTGTTCACCCATTTCATGGACTACATTTCCCATACACACTCCCTGGACTAATCACCATTCATCATTGCACTCAGCTGTTTTGTGTTTCATTATCAGTGTCTGTCTATTTAGTCTCAGTTGTTTCTGTCCTTGGTTGTGGTTTGTTATATTCTGTTATGTGCACATTTTGTACCGCTGGCTTTTGTTTTCTGTGGACTGTCACTCTGGATTTTGACCCATGCCTGTGCTGGATGTATGATTTTGGATTTCCCTTTTATTAAACTGCTGCACTTGGATCTTACCATCTTGTTTCTGTGTGCAACCGTGACATTAAGGACATATGGGGCAGTTTCCTAAATAGAAATATGTCATTCATAAAAATTAAGACCAATTAGATGCAAGTTTACACATTCACTTCATCTAATAAGTTGGTTTTTTTTTTTTTTTTTTTTTTAATAAAGAAAGAAGAGTAAAATATGCTCATCAGATATGTTTTAGTTGTTTTATGTATTCAGCATAGCAACAAAGACTTATGAGTTTCAACACTAACAAACTCCTCTACTTCTACTGTATGTACAAAAAGAGACAAACTCAGTGAGAACAATCTGTATTTTCTCGATATTTTATACATCATTTACATCATTGTCAACATTGTCACATCATTTGCATCGTCACTGATCTTACTCAAATATGATATTATATTCATACAATGCTTCCTAGAAAAAAAATAAGTGTCAGATTTTATGCTATATTTATATCATTGTTGTTTCCCTTGTTTTAAATTTAAAAAACAAAGCATCAGCTAAAGGATTGTGCAAATTGTGACGAGCAGGGCGGGCGAGAGCCGTGAGGGAGCGGTGCGAGGCCGGTGACGCAAGTGATAATGAGCATCAGCTGCGCATTGCACCGGTCTCAAATCTCTCATGGAGGAGCTCCGGAAGCCTAAAAGGAGGAGCGACGACAGTGAAGGACGAGGGAGGACCAGGCCTGGACTTTACTTTATGTTTTATTACGTTTGTGTGGCTGGCAGACGTCCGTGAGGGTCTGCCGGCATTACTTTAATTTTATTCTTTGTTTATTTTACATATTAAAGTTTGTTTACACGTTTGCCAGTTCCCGCCTCCTTCCTGTACATACAAACTGTGTTACAAGGATTGCATATGATAATTGTGGCATAAAGGACAATGCCTCATTCTTGGTCTCATTGCAGTCAGAATGAGTAACTAAAATATGTAAAAATAGGCCTAATTATTAATCATGTGCATGAGTTATCAGAAATCTACCATCATCAATGAGGTACTAGGATCCTCCCTGTCAAGAAAAAAAAAAATTTATATGTTACATGCATTAACAGGGATGATGTAAATAGACTAACGTCATTCTGAAATTCTCACTAACCTGTTGATTTCTTCTTGTAATAAATGAGTCCAGCAGCTGCTATGATGATTCCAAGCACCAGACCAGAAGCTCCAATAACGATTTTATTCCTCTCAGACTCAGGGAGAGATGGATCTGTAGGGTACACTGGTGTGTCAAACTATGTTGTCCACAAAAGTAGTACTAAGATTAGAGTAGGTGAGTATCTCCTCTTACCCCAGTCGTAAATCATGGGTTTATTGACGCTGGCATGCTCCACCATACACGAGATCTTCTCTCCAGATTTGGGGGTGTACTCCAGCTCAGAGTGGATCTGGTAGTACCAGTCTCCATCAGCCAACTCCATTGTTGAGGTCGCTTCAGAGGTCATCAGTTTACCATCTCTCAGCCAGGACACTTTGATGTGTGGAGGATAAAATTCATATGCGCTGCACATCAACACAGCTGGATGTTTGCCACCAGCCTGCGTCACTGAACTGAGCTTAACCTTCGGTTTCACTGAATCAAGAAGAGCAACATCCTAAATACACAGGTTGTACAGTATAAAAATCATTATGTCTAAGGAAAGTAACCATAAAACACAGAAACCCAAAGAGTGTGTGTGCGCGCTTTTGTTGTGATTTATGAGGACACAAATTTGTATAATGACATGGGTATTACACTGGTATTATGACGCAAACATTAAATATGAGGACATTTCATGAGTCCTCATATTTAAAATAGCTTTAAAAATATACTAAATGTTTTATTAAAAATGTAAAAATACAGACAGTTTCCTGTGATGGGTAGGTTTAGGAGTAGGGGTAGTCTGGGGGATAGAATGTACAGTTTCAGTACAAAACAGTACAAAAACCATTACGCCTATGGTATGTCCTCACTTTGATAGCAAAACAAACCTGTGCGCGCGCGTGTGTGTGTGTGTGTGTGTGTGTGTGTGTGTGTGTGGTTAATTTGCTAAAAGAAAGGTCAATTGAAGAATCCCTGTAAATATGAATTATTATAATAATTTTTAAATAAATTTTTAAAAAATAATTATAATAAGTTTTTAAAATTTGATTCCTTTCAAATGCTACTATTTAATGCTTACTATTTCTGGTGATATTAAAACTTTCTGCAAATAATTATTTTCTAGATACTAACATGTGCTCTACATGTTGACAGTAAAAATGAGAGAAGAGTCTTGAGCCACTTACCTGATTTATCACAGATATGGGAGTCAATTTCTTGAGCATTACCTTTGCAGAACCAGTCCACAACAGCTCTTTCTTCCTGCACAATGGTGCCATTGTTCCAGATCTCTGCAAGTTTCATTCCATACTCATTAGACCCCACAAACCTCCCCAGAGTGCTGTCAAATTGTATGAATAGATATTTATTGAAGTAATAGTTGTTAAAATACACCATGTCACTCATATTAGAGGAGCTGTAGATGCATCTTGACATACGGTATCGGTAATATACATTAGCTGAAAAAGAATTTAGACAGAGAACAAACTGTCAGATAAATATGTCAAGAAGTAAGAAACAGAAGAACTTGGATGCATCAGTCAGCTGGTTGTCTTTATAAAAAGTACTTGTCAAGTAATATTTTCCTTGGAAGGTCCACCACCATTAGAACGTCACCCTTCTTAAGATAATGTTGCACCAACACCACCACTACTACTACTACAACTACTACTACTAACAATTATAACAATAATAATGCAATTATTTTTTATATTTAATTATATTACTTAGATACCTCTAATGTTACTTACCACTTTCTGCAACAAGGAATGCAGCCAGTGCCAATATAAGATCAATACTCAAGAGCTTTGGCAGTGACATTTTCACTCACTGAATCCCAGTTGAATGTTGTCAGTTTTTTGTTCATGTTTATGAGATGTCTAAGATAACTGTTCAACCATTTAGTGCAGGGATAAGCGTCAAGAGTTGCTAGGCAGAATACTGCTTTCATTTGAAAACAAAAAACAGTTATTTTCAAGTTATCTATCTGGTGAATTGTTACATTATTTAGTGACAAATTTCAATAATTAGGTATCCAAGCACTGAAATGTAACAGTGTAGAGACCATAAATCCAAAAATTGGCAGGATGGTCACAATCGTGCACCATACTCACCACTACACACACCCATCTGACATATATATACAGTACAGTCCAAAAGTTTGGAACCACTAAGATTTTTAATGTTTTTAAAAGAAGTTTTGTCTGCTCACCAAGGCTACATTTATTTAATTAAAAATACAGTAAAAAACAGTAATATTGTGAAATATTATTACAATTTAAAATAACTGTGTACTATTTAAATATATTTGACAAAGTCATTTATTCCTGTGATGCAAAGCTGAATTTTCAGCATTGTTACTCCAGTCTTCAGTGTCACATGATCCTTCAGAAATGCTGATTTGCTGCTCAATAAACATTTATGATTATTTCCAATGTTGAAAACAGTTGTGTACTTTTTTTTTTCAGGATTCCTTGATGAATAGAAAGTTCAAAAGAACAGCATTTATCTGAAATACAAAGCTTCTGTAGCATTATACACTACCGTTCAAAAGTTTGGGGTCAGTAAGAATTTTTATTTTTATTTTTTTGAAAAGAAATTAAAGAAATTAATACTTTTATTCAGCAAGGATGCATTAAATCAATCAAAAGTGGCAGTAAAGACATTAATAATGTTACAAAAGATTAGATTTCAGATAAACACTGTTCTTTTGAACTTTCTATTCATCAAATAATCCTGAAAAAAAATATTGTACACAAATATTTTGTACAATTGTACACATTAAATGTTTCTTGAGCAGCAGATCAGCATATTAGAATGATTTCTGAAGGATCATGTGACACTGAAGACTGGAGTAATGATGCTGAAAATTCAGCTTTGCCATAACAGGAATAAATAACTTTGTGAAATATATTCAAATAGAAAACAGTTATTTTAAATTGTAATAATATTTCACAATATTACTGTTTTTACTGTATTTTTAATTAAATAAATATAGCCTTGGTGAGCAGACGAAACTTATTTTAAAAACATTAAAAATCTTAGTGGTTCCAAACTTTTGGACTGTACTGTGTGTATATATATATATATATATATATATATATATATATATATATATATATATACACACTCACCTAAAGGATTATTAGGAACACCTGTTCAATTTCTCATTAATGCAATTATCTAATCAACCAATCACATGGCAGTTGCTTCAATGCATTTAGGGGTGTGGTCCTGGTCAAGACTATCTCCTGAACTCCAAACTGAATGTCAGAATGGGAAAGAAAGGTGATTTAAGCAATTTTGAGCGTGGCATGGTTGTTGGTGCCAGACGGGCCGGTCTGAGTATTTCACAATCTGCTCAGTTTCTGGGATTTTCAAGCACAACCATTTCTAGGGTTTACAAAGAATGGTGTGAAAAGGGAAAAACACATCCAGTATGCGGCAGTCCTGTGGGTGAAAATGCCTTGTTGATGCTAGAGGCCGACTGATTCAAGCTGATAGAAGAGCAACTTTGACTGAAATATCCACTCGTTACAACCGAGGTATGCAGCAAAGCATTTGTGAAGCCACAACACGCACAACCTTGAGGCGGATGGGCTACAACAGCAGAAGACCCCACCGGGTACCACTCATCTCCACTACAAATAGGAAAAAGAGGCTACAATTTGCACGAGCTCACCAAAATTGGACAGCTGAAGACTGGAAAAATGTTGCCTGGTCTGATGAGTCTCGATTTCTGTTGAGACATTCAGATGGTAGAGTCAGAATTTGGCGTAAACAGAATGAGAACATGGATCCATCATGCCTTGTTACCACTGTTCAGGCTGGTGGTGGTGGTGTAATGGTGTGGGGGATGTTTTCTTGGCACACTTTAGACCCCTTAGTGCCAAATGGGCATCGTTTAAATGCCACAGCCTACCTGAGCATTGTTTCTGACCATGTCCATCCCTTTATGACCACCATGTACCCATCCTCTGATGACTACTTCCAGCAGGATAATGCACCATGTCACAAAGCTCGAATAATTTCAAACTGGTTTCTTGAACATGACAATGAGTTCACTGTACTAAAATGGCCCCCACAGTCACCAGATCTCAACCCAATAGAGCATCTTTGGGATGTGGTGGAACGGGAGCTTCGTGCCCTGGATGTGCATCCCACAAATCTCCATCAACTGCAAGATGCTATCTTATCAATATGGGCCAACATTTCTAAACATTTCTTGTTGAATCAATGCCACGTAGAATTAAGGCAGTTCTGAAGGCGAAAGGGGTCAAACACAGTATTAGTATGGTGTTCCTTATAATCCTTTAGGTGAGTGTGTGTGTGTGTATATATATATATATATATATATATATATATATATATATATATATATATATGTATATATAGTGCTGGTCATATAGTTAGAATATCATCAAAAAGTTGATTTATTTCACTAATTCCATTCAAAAAGTGAAACTTTATATTACATTCATTCATTACACACAGACTGATTATATTTCAAATGTTTATTTCAAAAATTCAGTATTATTCCAAAATTCAGTATCTCAGAAAATTAGAATATTGTGAAAAGGTTCAATATTGAAGACACCTGGTGCCACACTCTAATCAGCTAATTAACTCAAAACACCTGCAAAGGCCTTTAAATGGTCTCTCAGTCTAGTTCTGTAGGCTACACAATCATGGGGAAGACTGCTGACTTGACAGTTGTCCAAAAGATGACCATTGACACCTTGCACAAGGAGGGCAAGACACAAAAGGTCATTGCAAAAGAGGCTGGCTGTTCACAGAGCTCTGTGTCCAAGCACATTAATAGAGAGGCGAAGGGAAGGAAAAGATGTGGTAGAAAAAAAAGTGTACAAGCAATAGGGATAACCGCACCCTGGAGAGAATTGTGAAACAAAACCCATTCAAAAATGTGGGGGAGATTCACAAAGAGTGGACTGCAGCTGGAGTCAGTGCTTCAAGAACCACTACGCACAGACATATGCAAGACATGGGTTTCAGCTGTTGCATTCCTTGTGTCAAGCCACTCTTGAACAACAGACAGCGTCAGAAGCGTCTAAAGACAAAAAGGACTGGACTGCTGCTGAGTGGTCCAAAGTTATGCTCTCTGATGAAAGTAAATTTTGCATTTCCTTTGGAAATCAGGATCCCAGAGTCTGAAGGAAGAGAGGAGAGGCACACAATCCATGTTGCTTGAGGTCCAGTGTAAAGATTCCACAGTCAGTGATGGTCCACTGTGTTTTCTGAGGTCCAAGGTCAACGCAGCCGCATACCAGGAAGTTTTAGAGCACTTCATGCTTCCTGCTGCTGACCACCTTTATGGAGATGCAGATTTCATTTTCCAACAGGACTTGGCACTTGCACACAGTGCCAAAGCTACCAGTACCTGGTTTAAGGACCATGGTATCCCTGTTCTTAATTGGCCAGCAAACTCGCCTAACCTTAACCCTATAGAAAATCTATGGGGTATTGTGAAGAGGAAGATGCAATATGCCAGACCCAACAATGCAGAAGAGCTGAAGGCCACTATCAGAGCAACCTGGGCTCTCATAACACCTGAGCACTGCCACAGACTGATCGACTCCATGTCACGCCGCATTGCTGCAGTAATTCAGGCAAAAGGAGCCCCAACTAAGTACTGAGTGCTGTACATGCTCATACTTTTCATGTTCATACTTTTCAGTTGTC
The DNA here is from genome assembly GCF_018812025.1 of Megalobrama amblycephala. Lineage (NCBI taxonomy): Eukaryota > Metazoa > Chordata > Actinopteri > Cypriniformes > Xenocyprididae > Megalobrama > Megalobrama amblycephala. Next base: position 30,595,256 of record NC_063055.1, read on the forward strand.
CAAGATTTCTAAAAATCCTTTCTTTGTATTGGTCTTAAGTAATATTCTAATTTTCTGAGATACTGAATTTGGGATTTCCTTAGTTGTCTTAGTAGTTATAATCATCAAAATGAAAAGAAATAAACATTTAAAATATATCAGTCTGTGTGTAATGAATTAATATAATATACAAGTTTCACTTTTTTAATGGAACTAGTGAAATAAATCAACTTTTTATTAACTTTTTCTAGACCAAGCTGGCAATAAAATATTAAAAGAATTTTGATTGATCAAACAGTTTACAGATACAATTTTTGCATGTGTTTGGTATGACCTGTTATCCACAAAGTCCAAACTTCTCAAAACTTTGTACACATGGAATTTATGATTCTCGGGAGGTTAACAGCAAATTCTAAAGTCTACACTCCATTTCAACTAAAAGATGAAGGCTGTGATATTAATGTTGTCCACTAGAGGCAATATTTTAAGCCTGATCATTTTCTATCAGTTTCCATCCCTTTGAATGATAATAAATGCATTGATATTGTTCATTGGTGTAACTAGTGTACTGACAATATAGTTTTGTATAATAAGTATACATATATATATATATATATATATATATATATATATATATATATATATATATATATATATGGGGTTGGGAAGGTTACTTTTAGAATGTATTTCACTACAGATTACAAAATACATGCTTTAAAAAGTAATCTGTAACGTATTTCGTTACATTACTCATGTTTAGTAACTTAATCTAAATACTTTGGAATACTTTGAAATACTTAACACAAAGGACAATGGATTACAAGAAACACAAAGTATTAACTTGATGTTCTGTTTTAAGTTTACAACCTGTAAATAAAAAAGACCTCTACCCACCAGGATTTGGTTTTCCACAAAATTGTATTTTTAACATCAGTTACAAAATATATATCTGCAGTTTATTAGACATAACCTATGTATTGGTAAAGAATTTCAATATCTTGATAAACAAATTATGAAAATATTTGTTTCTTTTAACATCACATCAATATATAATTACTATTGATATATCATTCCTAAATTATATTTTTATATTTGTAAAGATGTGCATCAGAGGGATAACAAAATATTAATTAACAACAATAAAATATTGTTAATAATATAGGTTGTTTTATAGGTGTATAGAGTCAAATTGACACAGTGGTTTAAATTGTTTTATTAACAAAGTTTCTTTGTAACATTTAGAATGTTTATAAAGAAAATGAAATGAAATGATCTACCCAATAATCTTGAGAGAAGGCCTATATTCAAAGCTGACTCACCTACAGTTTTTTGCATCTCTCCACCACCACAATTTACAGGTTTGGAAAAAAAATATGTTTATACTAATATTTAACCTTAGTGCACTGATAGCTGCATTAATATTAACCATATAAACAACAAACAGCGAAAAAAATAAATTGTTTTCTCATTTAAATTATTGTATAATTTCAAGATTAACAGCAAAAACAGCCTGGTCTGACTTTAGCTTTGTGAAATTATGCTACATTAGACACCTGCGCAAAACACAATCAGCAGACAGACTGAATGAAATGCAAATTCACTCTCTGACAGTAGGTGGTGCTTGTGGAACAGCAGCCATAGAGCGTTTCCACGGTTACCACTATACACAAAGCAGCTGTGGTGGAGATAAGAGGAATAGCCATCAAAACTTTTCTGAAGACAGTTCCCTTCAGAGATACATTCATATCAACCCCAATTCAATATTTATATTATTCTTCCTATATTTCGCGAACAGTGAGCTTGTGCATGGTGCTGTATTTTCTCTGCTGGTGCATCTGTTCTCCTCTTTGTGCCCGTTTTCAGCGTGTGCATGTGTTAATGTCCTGTTGACAGACTTAATAAATATTTCCTGACATTTTGTGAAATTATAAAGCAGTTTGTTTGCAAACCCGGAATAAAGATAGACCAAAATAAAATTAAAAAAACCTTTGGATTTATGACCAGTGGACTACTGCATCTCTATTTTTGATCATGAACTCGAGTACGCGCCATATACCTAAACATTTGGAATTAATTAAGATTTAAAGTTTCTCTGTAAAGTACACCCAAGAAATTGGCTTTATAAAACATTATTTACCGCATGATTAATTGAATGTTAATTTTATGAGGATTTTGTTATTTTTCAAAGACCTAATAAATTCTTATAAATATTAAAACGTAGGCTAACCATACAAAGCTCAACGTACGAGTAAATAGGAAAATAAGGAGTAAATAAGGAAAATAACATTTTCAAAGACCAAGAGTTTAGGCCTACCTCAAGATGCTTTAGATTAGATGTTGAATCCTTTGAAGCCGTTTTGTTGCAGGTAGCATCTTGCATTGCACTATGATGTTACTTTACACCCTTTTTAATGTTTATATAAGTAAAACTGTCTTTGAATTTCCACTAGAGAAATGCGTTATGCCCTGTTTTCCTGTCCATTTCTTGCGTGCGATCTCATGTGTGCACTCTGCAGTTTTCTAATATCTGAACAGGCTGCGCGCAGTTTGTTTTGTTTTTAAACAGACAAAGTCGGATAATCATCAACATTGGCTCATTGGTTAAAAATCCCCAAACAGCTTATGTTAATAGCTATTAAATAAAATAAATGACATTAAAATTCAAAGTAATCACTTTGGTAATCTAAAATACTTTTTGAATGTAACTGTAATTTGATTACCATCTATTTAAAATGTAACTGTAACGAAATACAGTTAGGCCTACTCAAATTTTGTATTTTAAATACTTAACATCGTTACATGTATTTCGTTACTCCCCAACCCTGTATATATATATATATATATATATATATATATATACACACACAGGTGCTGATCATATAATTAGAATATCATCAAAAAGTTGATTTATTTCACTAATTCCATTCAAAAAGTGAAACTTGTATATTATATTCATTCATTACACACAGACTGATATATTTCAAATGTTTATTTCTTTTAATTTTGATTATTATAACTGACAACTAAGGAAAATCCCAAATTCATTATCTCAGAAAATTAGAATATTACTTAAGACCAATACAAAGAAAGGATTTTTAGAAATCCTGGCCAACTGAAAAGTATTAACATGAAAAGTATGAGCATGTACAGCACTCAATACTTAGTTGGGGCTCCTTTTGCCTGAATTACTGCAGCAATGCGGCGTGGCATGGAGTCGATCAGTCTGTGGCAGTGCTCAGGTGTTATGAGAGCCCAGGTTGCTCTGATAGTGGCCTTCAGCTCTTCTGCATTGTTGGGTCTGGCATATTGCATCTTCCTCTTCACAATACCCCATAGATTTTCTATGGGGTTAAGGTCAGGCGAGTTTGCTGGCCAATTAAGAACAGGGATACCATGATCCTTAAACCAGATACTGGTAGCTTTGGCACTGTGTGCAGGTGCCAAGTCCTGTTGGAAAATGAAATCTGCATCTCCATAAAGTTGGTCAGCAGCAGGAAGCATGAAGTGCTCTAAAACTTCCTGGTATATGGCTGCGTTGACCTTGGACCTCAGAAAACACAGTGGACCAACACCAGTAGATGACATGGCACCCAAAACCATCACTGTCTGTGGAAACTTTACACTGGACCTCAAGCAACATGGATTGTGTGCCTCTCCTCTCTTCCTCCAGACTCTGGGACCCTGATTTCCAAAGGAAATGCAAAATTTACTTTCATCAGAGAACATAACTTTGGACCACTCATCAGCAGTCCAGTCCTTTTTGTCTTTAGACGGTTCTGACAATGTCTGTTGTTCAAGAGTGGCTTGACACAAGGAATGCGACAGCTGAAACCCATGTCTTGCATACATCTGTGCGTAGTGGTTCTTGAAGCACTGACTCCAGCTGCAGTCCACTCTTTGTGAATCTCCCCCACATTTTTGAATGGGTTTTGTTTCACAATCCTCTCCAGGGTGCGGTTATCCCTATTGCTTGTACACTTTTTTTCTACCACATCTTTTCCTTCCCTTCGCCTCTCTATTAATGTGCTTGGACACAGAGCTCTGTGAACAGCCAGCCTCTTTTGCAATAACCTTTTGTGTCTTGCCCTCCTTGTGCAAGGTGTCAATGGTCGCCTTTTGGACAACTGTCAAGTCAGCAGTCTTCCCCATGATTGTGTAGCCTACAGAACTAGACTGAGAGACCATTTAAAGGCCTTTGCAGGTGTTTTGAGTTAATTAGCTGATTAGAGTATGGCACCAGGTGTCTTCAATATTGAACCTTTTCACAATATTCTAATTTTCTGAGATACTGAATTTGGGATTTTCCTTAGTTGTCAGTTATAATCATCAAAATTAAAAGAAATAATCATTTGAAATATATCAGTCTGTGTGTAATGAATGAATATAATATACAAGTTTCACTTTTTGAATGGAAGTAGTGAAATAAATAAACTTTTTGATGATATTCTAATTATATGACCAGCACCTGTATGTATATATATAACACAATTTTTCAAGTTGCAAGTCATGATTAAAATGCTATTTAAAATGAATAGACAATTTTATGTCTTTCGTGATAATATATTCTAGAAGTTCTATAAAGCCATTTAGTGTAGTGGTACATTGTGAATAATAAAACTATTTTGTGTTAAAGTACACATGAAATCAAAATCGACCCTATTTACTATGTTAGTGCATATTGCTAGTCTTGTGGTAAACAATTAATCCGTGCACGTTAAAACACAGAAAAAAAATTGTTTGTCGCAGTAATCTTTAATCAAAATCTGAAAAGTTACTTCCGGTCTGGAACTGTGTTCCTTCTCTGATAACGTCAGTTTGACAGCTTGGGTTGAAAACGCGCAAACCACTCCTCTGCAACCGTTCGTCTTCTATGAGCGAGATATGGATAGGAGGAGCGCGAGAGATGGAGAGGAGGAGCGCTAAAGTAAAACTCTGCCCTCTATTCAATATTCCGTTTCACTTGGAAATATGTCACAACGCTGGAGAAAAGTCGTTTGCAACTTCCGGTTCACGCGGACTTTAAACTGCAAGCATATGGTTAGGAAGCAACACATATAGAAATAAATTATACAAATAAAAAGGACTTAAGAAAAATGCTTAAAGTAAATAAGGTTTTGAGCAGCAAATGTTCTTCACATGATCTTCACTGAAGTGGAGACATGGGCCTGGACCCCCGAGGTGCAGCCAGGGATTCATGCTGAGCTGATGGAGGGGAAGTCAGACGTGAGGTAGAGCCGAGGAGCTGGACAACACCAGTGGTGCCAACAGATCCAAGGGACTTGCTAACCAATGGTGGAGATGGGACCAGGAAATCAGACAGGAACATCGGCAGAGGAAGATCATCTCAGACAGGACTGACGAGGAAGATGAAGACTTGGTCCGCTCCTAGCTCTGAGATGGACTGATCCGCATGTGTAAACTCCAGGGCTTTGATGTCATCTGGCTCAGGTTCTGGGATGACCTCGGTGGGTGCCTCGGGCCGCCGTCTCGGAGCATCCAGCCCAAATACCCCAGCCACCTTTGGTTCTCAGAGAGAAGGAGGAGATGCAGCACTGGTGAGTCCATGGTTTCCCTTGAAGGGCACTTCGGGTTCCAAATGAAAGTGAACAACTGGATCCCAACATGAAGTGCCCTTCCACAAGGCTGTGTGAGGCTTAGTGAAGGGCAGGGCCGTGCACAGACCTTTTGAGGGGCATGTGCTGAAACTGAAAAAAAGGGCACTATAATATATATATATATATATATATATATATATATATATATATACATACACATACATATATACAGGGTTTCAGGGCTTCTTTAAAAATAATTACAACAGCAATCTTCTGTGCGCCATGTGTTTGAAGATGTTTGATTTCACTGTGATCCAGGGATGTCCCTCTCAACACATTAATACACACACATTACATTCTGCATTATAAAATATAAAGAAGCACAGTGACCTGATGATTCTATAATGTTTTTTAGTTCCTACAACATTACTGTAGTAAAACCATGTTTTACTATGTTTATACATGTGAAGAGCGGGGAGTATACAATACTAGATTAAAAACATTATATAGCGAGCAAATACATATTAACATCGTAAACATTAACCATACTGTGTGACCATATAATATGATTAAATGTTAATGAATTAAGTGTATGCAGATAGCCATCATAAATCAAAGAAGAAATTCCTTAGAAATATATTTTACCTAGCTGACGACGGGGATCACTCAGTCGCTTTTTTGTCAAACTCAAATGCAGTTACGCCGGGTTTTTGACCAGCGAATATGTGCAAATGTGCAATTTGTCCGTCATTAAAACGATGGCATCACATTAGGCTACGTGTTACGTCGTCATCAATAGGTTATGAGCGCTCAATTTTTCCTGTTGTAAAATACGTTTGGCCACAATCTCAATTTATAAAAGATGTAATACTACACTGTATGCACAGGCTATTTAAGGCTATTTGTAGGCTATTGGTATTGGCTATGACTTAGAAGGCAAATGCTAGCCCCCTCCCTCTCTCTCCGCCGCCAGTCTCAGGCCTCAAATGCATAAAATATGAAACTTTATAGACATACTAATGTTTCTTTCGTAAAGACAACGTTGTAGCCTACTTATTCAAACAACAAGATATTTATTTACTGTAGCAAGACGTTCAGCTGCTCTGCTGTGGAACTTCAGTTCGCTGCACTCAGGGGGCGGAGTTAAGAGGTTTGACTGACAGTTTGAGCGGATCCAAAAAGATTTTGTCACAAGCTCTTTTTATGTTTAACAATTTTTATTGGGTTTTTTCTTAAAACAAGTAGGATTTCAACAGCACATAGTGGATCATATATATACAAAAATGTAATGGCTGTATAATACAAGTATTAACCAAGATAACATAAGGGCATGAGGGATCGACATTAGGAAAGATTTTCACCAACCTTGTCTTAGTCAAGTGTACTCTTAAAACTATTTTAAGTTGAATCACGTTGTGCCTGGCACAAGGAGAGGAGGTATGAATTGAGTCAAGCACAGCCTTCCAATGATCATTTGTAAATTCCTCCCCGAAATCGTTCTCCCACGAACTCCTGACATCTTGCAAAGAATGTGGGGAGACATTGCTGATACAGTTATAGAGAGTAGAGATTAGGCCTTTACGTGAAGGGGGTAATGAGAGAATATGATCGATTGTATTGCTCGCTGGAAAGTCTGGAAAGGAGGATATATTTTTCTGGACAAAGTGTTTAATTTGGAGAAATCTAAAGAAGTGGGAAGGAGGTAAGTCAAATAATTGAGAGAGTTGGGCAAAAGACACAAACTTGCCATCTACATAGAGACTAGAGATAGAATTTATGCCCTTCGAGGCCCAAGTTCTAAAGGTCGAGTCTGTGAGAGAGGGGGGAAACTATAATTATTCTTTATGGGAGAATACACCGACATTGTCTGCAACTTGAAGTGTCTTCTGAATTGAGACCAAATTCTAATAGAATGACAGACCACCGGGTTAGCACAAAATTGGCTTCGAGGTGGGGGGCGTGGGGCACAAAGCACGGCGCCCGGATCAAATGGGCTAGAGGCAATCTCCATCCGTATCCAGGCCCCATTCCCACTGTACCCCCCCCCCCTCCCAACCAATGCAGCATTGTCTTTATATTGCATGCCCAATAATAGTAAATAAAATTGGGTAAAGCTAGACCGGCCAACTTTTTAGGTTTTTGGAGGGCGCTTCTTTTGATTCTAGGCGGTTTGCCGTTCCAAATAAAGGAGGATACATTACTCTCCAATAAACTGAAGAATGATTTTTTAATCAGAATGGGGATATTTTGGAAGAGGTACATAAATTTTGGTAATATAATCATTTTAATAAGATTAATTCGTCCTGCTAGGGACAGCGGGAGATTCATCCATCTAGCCATATCTTTTTTACATTTTTCAAACAAGATATTAAAATTTTTAGTGAAGAGGGAAGGAAAAGTTTGAGTAATCTCTACCCCGAGATACTTAAAGCCCTTGTTAACAATTCTAAATGGGAAATGTGATGCCGGTATTAAAGTGGCTGCATTGTTGAGAGGGAACATTTCACTTTTTTCAAAATTGATTTTATAGCCGGAGAGGTTTCCGAATTGAGTCAGAATGTTGAGAATGGAAGGAACAGAGCCCAGTGGGTCTGAGACATATAAGAGGATGTCATCTGCATAAAGGGATGTTTTGTGTAGAAGGCCCCAACGCTCTATGCCCCGGAAGTCCTCAGATTGTCTAAGAGCAATGGCCAGTGGCTCGATGGCAATGGCAAAAAGTAAAGGAGATAAACTGCAACCTTGACGTGTGCCTCTGCCTAGAGAGAAGTACTCTGATTGCTGTCCATTAGTAATTACTGTGGCAGAAGGGTGAGAGTAGAGGAGTTTTATCCAGGAGATAAAGAAGTCTCCAAATCCGAATTTCCTTAAAGTTGCAAACAAATATTGCCATTCAACCCGATCGAACGCTTTTTGTCAGTGACTTGAAGTTTGGCAGGAAAAAACATCCGATATGCTAATCCAGCGTTTCTCAGCTGCGATTTCACTGTATAGTACGCTGTTCTTTTCTTGGAAACCTCCGCGCTGTAGTCGGGGTAGATGTGTACCTCAGAGCCGCGAAAGAAGAGGGGCCCAGTCTCTCTAGCCAGTTTCAGGATGCGCTCTTTGTCCTGGTAACGGTGAATCCGTGCAATGAAAGGGCACGGTGGGTCATCCTGTTTCCTGCGAGAAAAGGCTACTCTGTGTGCCCTGTCAACGGATGGAGGTGAGGAAAAAGCTTCCTCGCCAAAAATTTCAGCCAAGAATACCTCCATGAAAGCTGTAGGCTGCGATCCCTCAACTTTTTCAGGTAAGCCGGTTACCCGGATATTATTGCGCCTCGACCTATTTTCAAGATCGTCTGTCTTAAGTTTGAGGGCCTCGTTATCTTTGGACAGAGTCGCGCAGGTCGCTTCCAGGGTCAGCAGTCTGGATTCCATGTCGTTAAGTGACGTTTCCATCTGTTGGATGGTCTGGTCGTGCCTATCAATCGTTGCTCGGTCAGCAGAAAGTTGAACAGACAATTTGGTTATAATGCGGTCCTCCATTGAGTTGAGGAGTTTTTCCATGTCAGCCAGGGTTAGCGGCGTGTTATTAGCAGCATGCGGTTCATTTTGATTAGCCTGCGAACCGGCATCGTGATTATCATCAGATGAGCCCTCTGCGGGTTGGTTTTGCTTTTTGGTCGGTTTCCCCATGATTAATATGCATTCACACAGGCTTGCTCAAGTTGACTGTAATAATAATGCGTGTAATAGTCGAATTTAGAGAGGATTTCAACAGAGCTCTCCCAGCTTGCGACCTACCACAACATCGCCCAAACCGGAAGTCCCGTCACAAGCTCTTTTTAATACCTTTATTAGGCTAAATATATTTGTAAATTTATTGATTTTTTCAAGAAAATAAATAAATAAAAATAAAACACCTCCAAAAAAAAAGGTGACTTCAGAGTGTAAGGACAAAAAAGGCATGTGCTCTGCACAGGTTGAGCCCTACCTGTGCACGTGCCTGGTGAAGGGAACATGTGATGGTCACTTCAAGGAAGTAATTTTATCATTTATGGTCATGTGACCCAGCAGATACTTGTGATTTGTTTTAAAAATAGATGGTGGAAGAGTTCGAGTTATCTTACTAACAGAGCAATTCAAGTTGTTGTTGTTTTTTTTTTCTGTGTGTGTGTGTTTTTTTTTTTTTTTTTTTTTTTTTTTCATGATATATTCCACAAATTTTTGTCATGTTATGTTTAAATAAGTTTCATAGGTAAGAAATGTGTTTTCCATACATGAAAATGCAGGGTGATCACTGGCAGTTAAGTTCAGTTGCAAATATATATTATATCAGGGATTAAAGGTGGTAAAGAGGATGTTTTGTTTTATACATTTTTGCAATATTACTTGAAACTGTCTTTACTAAGTGATAAAAGACTATTTATTAGGTGCACTGAAAGGAATATTATTAATATACATCATCTGTGCACGAGGTAGGGCCTTAAAAACATCAGCCAATCGTTTACGCGATCATCGCGTAAACGATTGGCCCTCTGGCTTGTCAATCATTGCCATTACGAGAGACGTGTGCGGATTGGCCCTCTGGCTTGTCAATTACTGCCATGACGTTCCTTGTGAGAGACGCGCGGCTGCACGCTCTAGTAACTTTCCACACTCCACAGGCGCTGCATGCAATGTTTTTGTCGGGAGACAGGAATAACAACTGCAGATTATGAGTCACCTGCAGTGAGTCCGACATAATGAATCCACTAAGTGTGTGCGCGGCTTAATGATTGTAAGGCCGATTATGAATGTAAATTGATACTTATGACTGATCGCGCTCAAACGTGTCCAGTCAGAGCCAGTTGCGTTTATTCTGCGATTACAGTCGGTGTTCAAATTCCATGTGAAAGTATATAAATCTGCTTCAGGAGCAGGAAACTATCGCTGTATGTTGAGCATAGTCAGAATGTTTTAGCTAGTTGTAAAATGTGTGCCCGGCTTAATAACACAGTGAATGCCGGTGGTAAACACTCGTATTCCGATACTCGTGCACGAGTTTTGGGAGGCGTTCACTTGAAATGAGCTGTGAAGGAGGGGGATTGTTCTTCCGCATGCGCTCATTTCAAAAACTCAGTCGACGAAAACATCCCCTGTACCACCTTTAAATTGCATAGGGCTGTTACTCTGGCATCAAGTCCTGGAACAGTTTATATATTAATTATATAAAATAATTAAATAACTATTTAAATTATTTAATGAAGTTATGCATAATTAGCATATGAACTGCAAATATGATGTTTAAGTACATATATTTATTTTTGTTTTAATAAAAGGGTTGTAGACTTTTAATATAAGCATGTCTGGTGTTAAAAGTTGGCCATGCTTTGAAGAATCAATAGAATGCTAGAACATATTGAATCCAGATTTATTACTTTATTTATTCATACCTTTAACATCAAATATGACATCACGAGAATGACACACATGTACTAGTTGTCTAATTGGCCAGTTCCAATAAGAGATATTGTAGCTTCCAGGGGTGCGTTTCCCAAAAGCATCATTAGCTAACTAACATCGCAAGTTCCATCGTTACTTACATAGTTCAACGATTTGGTGTTTCCCGAAACCATAGTTCAAACGAACATAAGCAAACTGCATCCCAAACTTGTGTGGTTGGAACAACAGCTCTCGAGATGTGGTTAGAAGCATAGTTTCTTGTTTTTATAACATGTGGACTTAATAAATCGTTATCTTGAGCAAAATAAGCAAGCTGACATCAAAGGTGCTAAAGAGGATGTTTTGTTTTATACATTTTTGCAATATTACTTGAAACTGTCTTTACTAACTGATAAAAGACTATTTATTAGGTGCACTGAAAGGAATAATATTAATATACATCATCTGTGCACGAGGTAGGGCCTTAAAACATCAGCCAATCGTTTACGCGATTATCGCGTAAACGATTGGCCCTCTGGCTTGTCAATCACTGCCGTGACGTTCCTTTTGAGAGACGAGCGCGGCTGTGCTCTCCAGTAACTTTCCACACTTCACAGGCGCTGCATGCAATGTTTTTGTCAGGAGACAGGAGTAACAACTGCAGATTATGAGTTACCTGCGGTGATTCCGACATAATGAATCCAAAAAACACGACACAGCGAATGCTGGTGGTAAACACTCGGGTTGTTCTTACGCATGCGCTCATTTCAAAAACTCAGTAACAGTCTTTGGATTCTCAGTCGACGAAAAAATCCTCTCTATCACCTTTAAGTATATCTTTTATGTATATCTTTTAATTCAAATACATACAAATGTCATTTATATATTTTAGTTTGTCAAGAGATTTTAAGCACCGTTTTTGAAGAGTGCGCATGTGCGTACATGCTCTAGAACAAGCACTTGATTTAATCTGGAAATAAAGCAAAATAACTGAGAAAAATGAGAATTAGTCCTCTAATGCCATGTCTGTAATTTATAGCAAAAAAATCCAGCATTAATTTGATCTCAAACGGATTCATTTAAAGAAGTTATTTCTCACCACCTGCGTGACGTCACCCACCAACGTGGTTGAATGACAGGTTTACGACAATATGGTTTCGGGAAACAGTCATGACTAGCTAGTTGATTTGGTCAATGATGCATCATACTATGGTAGTTCAGCAGAAAGTTACATTGTTGTTTGGGAAACGCACCCCAGGTCAGTTGCAGTTGTTTCCTTTAATGAGGAAGAAAGTTCCAACTGCGACTCCCAACAGTCCAAGAGTTAGACCCACTCCACAGAACACTGCTGGACCAACACTTGGGAGGGCGATGTCAACATCTGGAAAAAAACATGAATAGGATATTGGAAGATGCATGAAAATATGATTTAAAAAAGAGAGAGAGATTAATATCCATTTATTCAAATTGAAAATCCCACTTACCCCATGTTTTGGTCTGAGGTTGACCCTGGAGGGCTATGTGGTTCACCGTGCAGCTGTAAATGTCTCCTTCAATAGGTGTAAACCTAAAAGTAGAGAAGGCGTTGAAGGTACCATCTGCCTTTGGGCGGTACTGGCTTAAACTCATACCCTCTGTCACATTAACATTATTCTTAGTCCATGAGATGCTGAGAGATGGAGGATAGAAGCCGGTCACATGACAGACAAGGGTGTTCTGAACACCCAGCTGCACATCATCCTTTGGATAGATGGATGTTTGGGGTGCATCTAGAAACAAAAATAACTATTTTTTAATTAATTCAAAGAAATATAGATATCATCATAATGTAACATTATATACACTTTTGAGGCAACACTTGATGACACTGGATGCATATAACTCATTTCATTTCTGTTCTCACATAGATTAAAAGTTCACATCATGTAACACTTCATGCATCATAACGTAACTCATGAATTTGGTTTTGAATAAAATAGGTAGTAGCAATAATTAGCATCATGATTAAGCATTCATAACCTGAGTTGTTATAACTGCCTAACTTTTCATGCACTTGTAGATGGGATATTAATTATTAATGATCACCTTTATAAATAGTTACTATATCCTTGTATGTATATATGCACTATTGATGTTCATTCAAAAATGTAAAATTTAAATGCATGTTTTCATGCCTTACCCATTTCTGGTGGTGGGCTCTTGAAAATGTTAGTCAAAGTGGCTACATCACTTTTGCATCCTTTCATTTCAATAACACTTTTTTCATAAAAACCAGGAAATACCATAGGATTTCCAAAATCAGGTAATGTTACTACTCCACTCTTCTGATTAAAGTCGGCATGCCACATTTCCTCTCCATCAATTCCATGCATATCCTCTCCATCTGTCTCAGAGCATCCATGAATTCCAAAATATTCATGTAACACTTGAAATAGAATGAGCAAATAAAGTCAGTTTAGTTATATACATGAAATAGCTATGACTCTGAGTCAATTACTTCACTTCTACTACGGTTACCACACCTCAAGACATTTTATTTTGTCAGGTTTTTGTCTTTAAAACAATCTTTTGTGTAGGACTAATTTTTATGCATCTCATCCCAATCCTCCTAATTCCACAATTTGCTTTATTTTTGGATCTTTGCGAAAAAGTATTCAAAATCAAATTGTTAAAGGGCATTAACACATATGCTGATATTTATAATTGTCACGATCACTGTCAGTTCCTGTCAGCTCCTGGACTACACTTCCCATAATCCTCCCTGCCAGTCACATGTTCACATTCCACACCAATCACCAATTGCCACATACACCTGTAGCTTCTTATCTGGACTATAAAGGACTCACTCACACATCACTGGATTGCGAAGTCTTGTTTACCTTGTGTTACATTTCTAAGCATTATTATCTTGTCTGCCTGCTTGTTACCCGTTATCGACCCGTTGCTGCCTGTCCTGATCCTTGCCTTGACTGCTGTTCTGTGTATGATATCTGCCTGCCTTGATATACTGCCTGTATCCTGATTACGACTCTGCCTGTCCCTTGCTGTTCCTGTTTGCTCCTGATTGACCCTGCCTGTACGACCACGCTCACATTTAATAAAGCTGCATATGGATCTTACCATGAGTCCCGTATCATTACAGAAGACTTCGCCGCCACCACGATCCAGCAGATTTCCTGGAGAGCATTTGTACGGTATGGACATTGCTCAGTTGTTGTTGTGGAGTACGCAGGGCACATGATCATTGGAGGAATATGTAGTGGAATATTTGGACATTGTACAGTATTCAAATTTGCCTGACTGCGCACTCATAGACTTCTTCTGTGATGGCGTGAACCAACCACTCAAATCACAACTCATCCGTGAGGGACCCCGTTCATCTCTAAGTCATTTCATGGATTACGCTTTATTGACTGTTGGCTGTCCGTTTACTGTGGGTGTCGCGAAGAAATGCGACATCATGGTGAATCACGTAATGGCTGCCGCGCCAAGGAACATGCACAAAATGGCGGCTACCATCACAACAACAACAGTTCATGTCTCTGCTGATCTTCCTGACCCACGGCACACATCTGCCGATCTTCCAGAGTCACGTCACGTCTCCGCTGATCGCCCAGAGCCACGTCACGTCTCCGCTGATCGCCCAGAGTCACATCACCTTCCTGGATCTGTCCGAGAACGGAGAGCGCTGCGTTCCAGTGTGGCTGATCCACCGCTGATTTCAGCACGAGCGGTTGGCATTCCTAAGCCTCTGCCCGCTTCGCTCTCATGCCCGTCGGCCGCTTCGCTCTCAAGCCAGTCGGCCGCTTTGCACTCAAGCTCATCGGACGCTTCGCACGCAAGTTCGCCAGTTGCTACGCACTCAGGCTCGCTGGTTGCTACGCACTCAGGCTCTCTGGATGCGATGGACAAGATGGCCGCGTCGCCAGTGCCCACGGGCAAGATGGCCGCCCCTTCGGTGTCTGTGGACGTAGGGGTCGTTCCAGCCGTTGAGTCCGCTCCAGCCAGTGAGTCAGTTCCTGAATCCGCTTCAGCCAGTGAATCCGCTCCAGAGCCGGCTCCAGCCAGTGGGTCCGCTCCAGAATCCGCTTCAGCCCGTGAGCTCGCTGCAGTGTCCACTGAGGAGGTGAACACAGAGCCGCCGCCTTGTCCACGTAAGAGGAGTAAGAAGCCTCTTTTCATCTTTCAGGGCTCGGAGGCCTTCCCAGAGCCCGTTGTGGGCCTGGAGACCACTCCAGAGGTCTCTTCTGCTCCGCCCAAGTGTCGTTCTCTGCCAGCACCGCCTAAGCTTCTTGCTCTGCCAGCGCCGCCCAAGCTCCTAGCCCTGCCAGCACCGCCCAAGCTCCTAGCCCTGCTGGCGCCGCCCAAGCTCCTTGCTCTGCCAGCGCCGCCCAAGCTCCTTGCCCTACCGGTGCCACCCAAGCTCCCTGTCCTGCCAGCGCCGCCCAGGCTCCTTGCCCTGCCGGCGCCACCCAAGCTCCTTGCCCTGCCGGCCCCGCCCAAACGCCTTGCCCTGCCGGCGCCACCCGAACTCCTTGCCCACGAACCCGCTACGGACCCCGCTGAAATCCCCAACGGGTGGGAACCCTGCACGGCCGCGGTCATCAGCGGCCTCCGAACTGCTATGGCTGCCTGTGGCTCCTGACCCGCTGTGGCCGCCCGAGGCTCCTGACCTGCCGTGGCTGCTCAAGCCACCTGACCTGCCGTGGTTGCCCGAGCCACCTGACCTGCCGTGGTTGCCCGAACCACCTGACCTGCCGTGGCTGCTCAAGCCACCTGACCCGCCGTGGTTGCCCGAGCCACCTGACCTGCCGTGGCAGCTCAAGCCACCTGACCCGCCATGCCTGCCCGTGGAACCTGACCCGCCATGGCTACCCGTGGCACCTGACCTACCGTGGCTACCTGAGTTCCTGGATCTGCATTGGAGACCCGTCTGCGTCACCAATGCACCCACCCCCCCTCCCCGGTTGTGCCATCTACGGCGCGAGGACGCGCCTTCCGGGAGGGGGACATTCTGTCACGATCACTGTCAGTTCCTGTCAACTCCTGGACTACACTTCCCATAATCCTCCCTGCCAGTCACATGTTCACATTCCACACCAATCACCAATTGCCACATACACCTGTAGCTTCTTATCTGTACTATAAAGGACTCACTCACACATCATTGGATCGCGAAGTCTTGTTTACCTTGTTACATTTCTAAGCATTATTATTTTGTCTGCCTGTCTGTTGCCGTTTCTGCCTGTTACCCGTTATCGACCCGTTGCTGCCTGTCCTGATCCTTGCCTTGACTGCTGTTCTGTGTATGATATCTGCCTGCCTTGATATACTGCCTGTATTCTGACTACGACTCTGCCTGTCCCTTGCTGTTCCTGTTTGCTCCTGATTGACCCTGCCTGTACGACCACGCTCACATTTAATAAAGCTGCATATGGATCTTACCATGAGTCCTGTATCGTTACAATAATAAAGTAGTTTGTTTTTTTGTTTTTTTGTGTTTTTTTTTTTTACAGTATGTTATTAATTTAGTTCTGCAGAGCTCATTTGTTGCTCTTGTTCTTTTCAGTTTAGCTTTTTCTTCTTTTGTTTTATTTTTGGGAAGTCTATCCTGGTGCTTAAGCTGGTAATTTCTGAGACTTGGGAAAGGCCCTTTTTTTTTCTTTCCTTTGTTATGTTTGTACAGTGTTTGTTCCCTCACGCTGTACAAGGATGCCATGCCATGATGTTTTAAGCAGAATTGAGTCATTTGCATTGCATTTATTATGTATTATATTGTTTAAATGCTCATTCTGTGCCTGTGATGTACTTTTGTGTGAAGCCATTAATAACTGTTCTTCATAATAACAAACCTGAATTGTGCTTCTGGGAATTTAAGCTGGGAATCCCTTTCATTCATTTCTTTCTTTCTTTCTTTCTTTCTTTCTTTCTTTCTTTCTTTCTTTCAACTAGTTTGGAATCTGAAACATGCAATAGCAATGTGATAATACAACCACCGAGTATCCTAGCAAGCACATAGCAACCACCCCGTGTACCTTAGCAGCCACATAGCAACACCCTAGCAACCACCCATAAAACCTTAGCAACCACTCAGAGTACCCTAGCAACCACCTTAATCACCTTAGCAACCACCTGAGTCCTTAGAAACCATCAGGAATACATTTGCAACCACAAAGCAAACTGAAAACCTTCAAATTTCAAGCTTTAACAACTTTTTTAAACTTTCTGGACAGGCTTTCTCAAGCCAACGTAAAAGATTGTCTCAACAAACTTCTTTATTTAGTTCAGTATGGCAAGGTCTTTTCTTTTCTTTTCTTTTCTTTTCTTTTCTTTTCTTTTCTTTTCTTTTCTTTTCGATTATCCCCTCAAAATACTAAGTACATGCTGTGTGATGCTGGCCGGTACTGGTTCATTATGGACATTGGCTTGAATTTAGCATTTTGTGCTATTTTTTCTAATGTCACTTCTATTTACTTTAAAAATTTACAATTAACTGCTACTGTTTAAATGGAGAGTGACCTAATAATAAATGCTACCTATCAGAATGTTCTTCCAATGCTATAGTTATGAGGTTCATCCATCCATTTTCCAAAACCGCTTGAAGATAATATAGAAGATCATGTGTGTGTGTGTGTAATTTCTTAAATACAAGAACATTGAAAAATACAAGAAGATTCTACAATAAATATGATGTGTTTAGATAACTGTATTATCTTGCATTATTTGCATTGTCTGCAACTGTGTAGTATATTCTACTCTCAAATCTGACAGAAACTTTGACTAGAATTGACTAGAACTTCTGATAACACAAGAAGAACTTCTACTTCTGAATAGAACCTCTGATAACACACTGCATACTAATTTTAATAATTACTGATTTTTTAAGTGTTCTCTATGTTGTGATGTTGGAGTACTGTAACATTTCTTAGCACCTCTAAGGGTGATTTAAAACATGTATCAAATGTTCTCAAGAAATAGTCTTTTGTACCAAGAGTTTTGAAAATTACTTGTTACTTACTTGTGGAAAACAGTACCAAAGTCATTAAAAAATGGCAGCATTTTATTTTACAGTCCTGTTCCCCATATGTATACTATGTACTTATTAATTACAATAACTGGGTAATAACTAGGTAATAACCCTGAACCTACACCTAAACCTAACCTTAATCCATGTAGTTACCTTATATTACTACTTTCTTGGGTAAGTACACAGTAATGTAAGTGCACATACTGTAAAATAAAGTGAAACCAAACATTTTACAAACCAAATTTACATGACAATCTTTTGGTTTCAAGCATTTAACCCCCTAAGCATTTAAACCCCTAAGAAAAACACAGGCAGATTTTGAATGAATGACTAATGGTGTTAAACATGATCAGTTTTGTCATTTTACCACTACCTAAGTGATTAAAAAACTTTAACTTACATTCAGCATCAGCTGAAAGAACAACAGTAAGGGTGAGAATGATTATGTACAGCTCCATCTTGATAGATGACAGTCAAACAAATGTCAGAGAAATATTTAGCAGAGGTGAAAAAGTAGGCATTTTGTTAAGACTTTTGCATCACCCTCTCAGAGTTTGACCCACACAGTGACATGACTGTATCTAGGAAGAATAAAAGGTTTTCCTCTTTCAGCTGTCAAGCTGCTGACTAAACTTATCTAAAATTATGATTCTGTTTTTTAACTGCCAAAAGACTGATGAGCTTTGGATTGAGCCCTAAAAATATTATTAGTGTTGGTGAGTAACTAACTAAATTAATTTTAGTTTGTGCGAATCCCTGTGGCTGATCACAGTAAATCACACTCAGTTCTGTGTTAAGACTCATTTAAAGGTCATGCATGCAGCAGAGGAAACAGTGAAGAAAAAAAAAACGTTTCTTTTAGAGATTTTTTTTTTTTTTTTTTTAGAGAACTATTATAGATTTTAGAGACAGCTGTCATTGTTGGAGACTTGAAAATTGCTCTATAATGCAAACATTAACCAAATAATAAACAAAAAAGAGCAATTTTACGAAGCTGGAGGGTTGTCATTTCCTGGCTTTTTCCCCCTATAACCTCGTTCTTCCAGCACAGCCCTCCATTCACCATATGTTTGAGTCTCAGACACTACCAGTTACCAAAGTACTGAAGATGTGATGGTGGCTTTCTTTCTTTTTTACACTTTTTACAAAGAATGACATCTGTCTTCCTCACATATTTTCTTGTGACACATCCAGTGAGCTCCCGCTCCTGTTTTCTCTTTCTGTATATTTACTTTTCACTAGGGTAAGGATCCCTTGTTGATGGCTTCTTCACATAAGCCTACTGCTAAGAGGAATTTAGATATATCTTCTATAAAAGCTTTATACAATTCTTAAGTAAGGCCATCATTTCCAGGGGATTTGTCTTTTTTTAGTGCTTTAATGGATATCTCAATTTCATTTAGAGAAAGGTTTGAGGAACATTCAATTTTACTTTCTAAATATAGCATTTTTGGATTTCTAATTGTTTTAAAAAGAATGGAATTATCTTGATCTTCTTCAAATGAATAGATATCTGTATAATATTTAGAAACAAATTTAGAAATCATAACTAGGTCTTCAGTAACAATGTCATTAATTGTTAACTTTCTAATCAGACACATTTCTGCATTCCTTTTTTCAAGAAAAGTATTTACTGTTTATTTCACCTTCTTCGATCCATTTTCTTCTAGATCTTACAAAAGTACCTTTGGCTTTTTCTTATTAAATATGGTTTAGTTCTTTCTGCAAATTTTCTAAAATATCATTATTGGGTGGGTGGGGTGTTTTGAGTTAAATTGTAAATCTCTCTAATTATGTCTTGAATTTGTGTTCTTTTTTTATAGCCATTTTTTTTCCAAATTGAATGCTGAATTTTCTTACTTCAAACTTAAATAGTTCCCATACCTTGCCATATTCCTTTTTAATATTTGCCTCTGTCCAGTATTTATTTATTAATAATAATCTTCATGGTACAAAAGTGAATTGTTCAGTTTCCAATAGCCTAGATTTCTAGAATTATACTGTATATATTCAGATTTAATCTTTAAGGTTAAAATGTTGTGATCGGTGAGAATAGCTGGGCAAATTTCGGTTTCTAAAACTTTCTGTTCTACATCAGAGGAAATCAGCCAAAAGTCAATTCTCAATTGCTGAGTCATCTGCTTATTGCTCCATGTAAATTGTCTAATGAGGGGGTTTCTATTTCTCCATATGTCTATGAGAGCTAAATTATCACAAAAATTCTGGAGATTGTTATTCTTATTAAAGATTTTGGGGGGAATCTATCTAGAATATTATCATGAACCATACTGAAGTCTCCACCAATAATTATCTTTGGCATTGGAAATTTAATTGAGAGAATATTGACATTTTCTTCTATAGTTTCTAACAAACCAGAATTCAAAGAAGAGGAACTGTATCCATAAACATTACATAATATAAACAAATTACTGCTAGTTTCAATAAACAAAATAACCCAATGCCCATTGACATCACATTTGTTACAAAGAATTTTCCCTCTGAAGTTGCCTTTTAAAATGCTCACACCGGTTGAGTGATTATTTCCATGTGCTAACCAAAGATCATCATCCCACTGGTTCTTCCAAAACAAAACATCTTCAGCACTTGAGTGGGATTCTTGTAAAAAATAAAATATGCCTGCATCTCTTTACAAAACAAAAATATTGCTTTTCTATTTACAATATATCGAATGCCCTTTACATTAAGTGATATAAGTGATAACTCCGTTATGAAATATCAACAGTTCAAATATCAACATATCAAAAAGTATGAAGAGGGTTTAGTCCATCCTCAACTTCAAGAGCAGAACAGACTTGAAACAAACTCGATAAAATATAACTAGGCCACAATATGAACTCAGTATGAAAAGTATATATATGTTATAAATTATGAACAAAGAAACGTTGTTAGGTTTAAACATGATAAAACAGTAGCATGTGTTTGTGGCTGCAGAATTCCAACTTAGCCGTATAATGTTCAATCCATCCTTTGGCCCTCGGCGTCAAGCTTGATTTCAATACCTTCAATGAACACCTTGGATCCGACCAGAGCCGTTAAATATAATTAATGTTAGCTGTTTTGTTCGAAGACTGACAGATTTATTAGCTAACTTTCGATTGTGAGTTTGTGTGAGTTTTCTTTTATAAAGATAATGTCAAGATACTGTGTAAAAATGTAACGTTATAGTCTCAAATTGTGTGTTCGTCATCTAAGCTCATCTAAGCTTCTGTTTCTCCCTAGATGGTGTTAAAGCACTCAAAACCTGTTGTTTTGGTGAGCAGCCATTGTTCCTGTGTGGCGGGCTGTGCTTTATGCAATCATTTGGTTGCACTTCTTTATCAGTCTGCCCATTATTCACAGCTAAACATTCCTGCTGTTCCCCCAGTGCGCAGCTGCACAGACACAAAGCAGATCTGGCATAAACCATGGACACTGGTAAGTCATGTAACATGTGAACTGTACTATTATTACTGTGCATATTGTAACTTTTGTGATGCCATGTTGAATGTGTCTCTGATGTTAGGGTGTTAGGCCAGGCCCAGTTGGAGGCCCAGAGTTTCGAAAACCCAGCAATTCAACAACAGACTGTGTAAAGTGAGATTATCTTTACTTTGTATCTTGGTGTGGTTTTTACATGTAACCCATTTTATGTAGTCAAAAATTTGGACATGGTAAGTTTCGTCTGCTCACCAAGGCTGCATTTATTTAATTAAAAATACAGTAAAAACAGTAATATTGTGAAATATTATTACAATTTATAATAACTGTGTTCTATTTGAAAACATTTTAAATTTTAATTTATTCTTGTGTTGGCAAAGCTGAATTTTCAGCATCATTACATCATTCTAATATGATGATTTGATGCTCAAGAAACATTTATTGTGTAAAATTGTACAAAATATTTGTGTACAATATTTCTTTTGACTTTTGAAAAAGAAATATTGTACACAAATATTTTGTACAATTTTACACAATAAATGTTTCTGGAGTAGCAAATCAGCTTATTAGAATAATTTCTGAAGGATCATGTGACACTGAAGACTGGAGTAATGTAACATTTTAAAATATTTTCAAATACAACACAGTTATTTTAAATTGTAATAATATTTCACATTATTACTATTTTCACTGTGTTTTTAATTAAATAAATGCAGCCTTGGTGAGGAGATTAAACCTCTTTTTAAAACATTAAAAATCGTACCATGTCCAAACTTTTTACTGGTAGTGTATGTTGTGGCAGAAGTTTGATGTAGTGATTTTTACTTTAATACTATATATTTTTTTTTTACTTTTAATATTTTATAGACATTCTCTGTATTGTTCCTCTATACTCTGTATTCAAGGACACAACTCACTGGATGAAATCAGGCAACTCTTTAACTCTTCTTCTAAGTTGTTGCTTAACAACCTTAATCTCTGGCCCCACCAAGTGGCCATAATCTTCCACTACATCACCCCCTTTTAGATTAAAGTATACTTTTGACAGAACTTTAAAATAATGGGATACATTCGACAGTATGGCTACTCCGTTATTTCACTCACTTATTTTATAACTTTACGAATTCCTTCAAATCCTTTCTTTAACTTAAAAGTGTAATCAGAGAAACTAACAGAAGTCATTTTACTTCATAGTAGCCCTTTTGTAGACTTTATCTTAAAGTAACTGCAAACTTAAATAAATCAAACATGTCTTTTCTAATAAACATTTAACTTTTCAAACAGAAAATTATTACTCTTTTTTTCCCCTTTCCTCTGTGGTGTGTATGCATGTGTTTCATGTTCAAAGGTCTACCCTGTGTCTCAATCAGCTCCCTAGCTCAGTAGTCAGGGCACTGACCAGGGAGTCGGCCATTTTAAGGGCTGTCTCAATCGCAGAATCCTTCCAGGGCACTGAAACGTTCGCTCCCTGAAAAGTCCCACAATGCACCGTGAAAACCAGGGAGCATCGATGCTCACTATGCTCCCTTAACGGAAGTTCTGAAGCGCGAAACTTGAATCACGTGAGCCAACTCACTACACATAACGATACGCGATAGATGTTTTTTAAAATACAAACCGTTATTTTATTATATTTCAGCATAAACATACATCGCTAGACAGGTAATGAACATAATCTAGCTAACATTTATAATTTATTCACGGCTGAAATGTTGCACGTATATGTAACAAGCAAATAATTAATCACAATGTACTTTAAATAACATTACAAGTAATGTCAGAAAATATCAGCTCTGTTGTTGTTCATAAATACCAGTAGTGATGTTGTACAATGAGGACGTTGTCACGTCGCCGGAAATAGAGTCATAAGTGTCCCAATGTGTAGTGAACCAGCATCTTTTACTGTCCTTATCAGTGCCCGAATTCGTATACACGATATACTGATTCACGAGCTCGGGAGCTAGGGAACTGATTGAGACACACCCCTAGTCTCTCATGAGCAGGGCCGGATTATCCATAGACGGGATTGGGCGAGTGCCCTGGGGCACCAGCCAATAGGGGGGCACCAACCCAGATAGCACACGTACGTCTGCAAGACGTCTGTTAAAGATCACTTCATCTGGAAAGCATCTGCTGTTTACAAACATCTAATAGACGTCTTTAAGATGTCAGTTTTACATACATTCTAAATCATAAACATCTTAAAGACGTCTTCTAAACGTCTATTTGACATCTGACAGGATACGTCCTATAGACGTATTCCAGATGAGCAAACACCCTAAATAATACGTCTTCCAGACGTAAACACACACATCAAATAGACGTCTCCGAGATGTACGTGTGCTATCAGGGAAGTGATTGAGATAATGACTAGAAAAAAAAAAATCATGTTTTGTATATATATTATTTAGCTGGAAAGATACAGAATTAACAGTTAATGATACAATATATACAGAGAGAATATAAAGAGCCCTGCCCCTTTGATCGCGCCCTTTGCGGTCCCATCGCGGTGAGACCTGCACTCCATACACTCCCGGATCCGCGGGACCCAACACAAAAGAGTGCAGCGCGGGTGGTAAGACTACTCGCGTGCGAGTTGCGGGAGAATCAAATGATTCTTGCGGGAAGCGGGCGAGCGGGAGCGGGACTGAAAAATCCGTCCCATCCGATGTAGGTCTCTATATCGCGGTGCCCCCGCGTTCCCATTTCTCCTCCCCCAGAACGCGATTTCGCCCCTGCCCTCGCGGAGGTCTGTGCATGCCTCTGCTGAATTATTTTTATCCCCGGTGGGAATAAAAAAATATCCCCTCTGGGTGATGCTACTCCACAAACCACCAACAGAGCATATAAAATACCAAAAATAAAAATCTTTTTTTAAAAAACATCCCCAAGTAAAACGCTGCGTTTATATAGAACTGTCTCTTTACGACCACAACAAACGGGACACTTTTCAGACGCGCATTCCGACTTCGCCTCAGCGCCAGGTGCCAGTCAAACGAGCGCGGAAAAGGTGCATGTGACGATGAGAGAGCTTCACTTGAACAACAGTGAACTGCGGTCGGATGAGATGTTGTAAGGCTATGTCGGTAAAACTCAGAAAAATGAACACGACTGTCCAATCAGCCGTTATACTGTGCTTGCGGCGCGCACTCAAGAGTTGCATGCGCAAATGCGCCGGTGCTCGCTGCATAATTATTTTATCATAGATTAAATAAAGCACAGAAGAAACTACGAGCATGCGCCATCGTGTTGTGGCTTCACAAATGCTTTGCTGCCTACCTCGGTTGTAACCAGTGGTTATTTCAGTCAAAGTTGCTCTTCTATCAGCTTGAATCAGTCGGCCTCTAGCATCACTTAAAGTGTGCTATTTTGAAACAACTAATTTTGTACTAAGTATATTTTAGTTGTAATTAAGTTGTATAAAAGCACAACTGTAAGTATATTTAGTGTACTTTTGTGTGCTAAATTGGAACAACTTCAAGTATACTTAGTACACTTTAAGTATATGCCTAATTACATGCTTAATTAATGATATTAAAGTGTACTTAATTTGTGTTATAAGTATATTTTATTTGTATTATATAAATATACTTTGTGTTATAACTATACTTTATTTGTTATATACTTTGTACACTTTATTTGTGATTTAAGTACATTACAAATAATTACAAGTGTCTTCAGAACACACAAGCAATATACACTCACCTAAAGGATTATTAGGAACACCTGTTCAATTTCTCATTAATGCAATTATCTAATCAACCAATCACATGGCAGTTGCTTCAATGCATTTAGGGGTGTGGTCCTGGTCAAGACAATCTCCTGAACTCCAAACTGAATGTCAGAATCGGAAAGAAAGGTAATTTAAGCAATTTGAGCGGTCTGAGTATTTCACAATCTGCTCAGTTACTGGGATTTTCACGCACAATCATTTGTAGGGTTTACAAAGAATGGTTTGAAAAGGGAAAAACATCCAGTATGCGGCAGTCCTGTGGGCGAAAATGCCTTGTTGATGCTAGAGGCCGACTGATTCAAGCTGATAGAAGAGCAACTTTGACTGAAATAACCACTCGTTACAACCGAGGTATGCAGCAAAGCATTTGTGAAGCCACAACACGCACAACCTTGAGGCGGATGGGCTACAACAGCAGAAGACCCCACCAGGTACCACTCATCTCCACTAGGCAAGGCAAGGCAATTTTATTTGTATAGCACATTTCATACACAGTGGTAATTCAAAGTGCTTTACATAAAAAAGAATAATAAAAATAGAACATAAGGAATAGAAATAACAGTATGCATTAAAAGTCAGAATAACAAGAGGATACATAAAATATATAAAATACATTAAAAATAAAATAAAAACAGGAAAAGGAATTAAAAGAATAAAAAGATAATACGTATAAAATAAAGTGCAAACAGTTCGGACATAGCGCAGTCCTCAATCAGCAAATGCATAGATAAAAAGATGTGTTTTGAGTCTGGATTTGAATGTGGCTACTGTTGGAGCACACCTGATCTCTTCTGGAAGCTGGTTCCAGCTGTGGCTAGCGTAACAGCTAAAAGCAGACTCTCCTTGCTTTGAGTGAACCCTTGGTATTTCTAAATGACTTGATCCTGATGATCTGAGTGATCTGTTAGGTTTATATTCTATGAGCATATCTGCAATGTATTGAGGTCCAAGACCATTGAGTGATTTATAAACAAGTAACAGTACTTTAAAATCAATTCTAAATGCAACTGGAAGCCAGTGCAAGGACCTGAGGACTGGTGTGACGTGTTCATGTTTTCGGGTTCTGCTCAGAATCCTGGCAGCGTTCTGTACGAGCTGCAGCTGTCTTATGGTCTTTTTGGGAAGACCAGTGAGGAGCCCATTACAATAATCCACCCGGCTGGTGATGAAAGCATGAACAAGTTTCTCTAAGTCTTGACTGGAGACAAAGCATCTAATTCTTGCAATATTTTTGAGATACTACAAATAGGAAAAAGAGGCTACAATTTGCACAAGCTCACCAAAATTGGACAGCTGAAGACTGGAAAAATGTTGCCTGGTCTGATGAGTCTCGATTTCTGTTGAGACATTCAGATGGTAGAGTCAGAATTTGGCGTAAACAGAATGAGAACATGGATCCATCATGCCTTGTTTCCACTGTGCAGGCTGCTGGTGGTGGTGTAATGGTGTGGGGGATGTTTTCTTGGCACACTTTAGGCCCCTTAGTGCCAATTGGGCATCGTTTAAATGCCACGGCCTACCTGAGCATTGTTTCTGACCATGTCCATCCCTTTATGACCACCATGTACCCATCCTCTGATGGCTACTTCCAGCAGGATAATGCACCGTCACAAAGCTCGAATCATTTCAAATTGGTTTCTTGAACATGACAATGAGTTCACTGTACTAAAATGGCCCCCACAGTCACCAGATCTCAACCCAATAGAGCATCTTTGGGATGTGGTGGAACGGGAGCTTCGTGCCCTGGATGTGCATCCCACAAATCTCCATCAACTGCAAGATGCTATCCTATCAATATGGGCCAACATTTCTAAACATTTCTTGTTGAATCAATGCCACGTAGAATTAAGGCAGTTCTGAAGGCGAAAGGGGGTCAAACACAGTATTAGTATGGTGTTCCTAATAATCCTTTAGGTGAGTGTACAATTAATATATTATTTTACAGGTAATAGTATATACTGTATGCTCAGTACCTTTGGCTTATTCTAAATACTAAAAATTACACACTTTGTAGTCAATATCAATACACTTTATTACTTACAATTATACTTTGTATAATATAGTCAACATTTGAAGTGGATCTAAACCTTTAATCAAAGTTGTCCAAAATCCTTCTTCTTAGGACAACTTTGCTAAGCTTTTTTGATCCACTTCAAATGTTGACTACTGTACTTTGAATTACATAATCTCACACAATACAGTATTATAATTGTGCTACCATTTAAATACCATTTAACAAATTACATTTTCCCAAAGTTGAGTGCATTTGTTTTCAAGGCCATTAAAATAAATAAAATGTAACAACATCACTAATGAAGAGACATATTTTATTAACAAATCCAATGGTTTTTATTTAAACTTAATATGGTTTCAGAAAAACTTACCATGTTTTTCATTAAAATAATTAAATATATTTTGGACCAATGGTGACCCTCAATACACATATACAAATTACACATTATATTTCATTTTCTGATGAGCTGCTCATTATTGTGTCTGATGGCCGCTTAACAGAGGCAGTTGACCACAGAAACTCGTGAAGAACAGCATCTGTTAACAGGATACAAAAGATATAAGGTCAGCATGTTCAACTTTTTATTCACATTTAATAGTCTGTCTAAATCCTACATTGAACCAATAATATTTTGAACAGTAAATGAGGATTAGCAGCAGGGAACTGTATCAGTATGGCATGTCGATATTATTTTCGGTACATAGTCAAGCATTCAACACTTTATGAATTATTATCTTACAGAATACGGGCCGAATTGACTAATCATCTAAATGGGGCATTGTGACGAGCAGGGCGGGCGAGAGCCGTGAGGGAACGGCGCGAGGCCGGTGACGCAAGTGATAACGAGCATCACCTGGGAGGCGCACCGGCCTCGCGTCTCTCAAGGAGGAGCTCCGGGAGCATAAAAGGAGGAGCGACGACCGTGACGGACGAGAGAGGACGGCCCTGCTCGTCACAGGCATTTTGGTGCTGCATACAATCATGTGCCATAAACCATTACACACAAACTCAAAATGGAGATATCAAGCCAAAATCTCGCACTTTGTTTGTTAAAGCAAAAACAAAAAAAAAGTTTGTTAACTGGTAGACTACAACTTACATCCAAAAAGCAGCACTTTTCTCCGGTTCTTTCAGGATCTCGTGGGCCATTAAATTCCGAGCTGGTTGTCTTCACCATCAAGGTCAGTCTGCGATATCACTTGATTGAAATACATCACTCAATCTTGGTAGATCCCTGAGAACAGGGAACGAGACTCTGTGTTCAATCATGCTTTGGGGAACATCACACGTGACCCGGTGTCTGAAAGATAACAACTCCAATCCTTATTGGCCAGCGACAGTAATATGACGTAATATGGAAGTATAAAAGGAGCACCTGGAGAAACAGTCAGTATTTTTTCGTCTTGAGGGACTGTTCAGCAGACAGCCCCAAAGCATGGCAGGGCAATGCAGAGTCTCATTCCCTGTTCTCAGGGAACCATGGTTACATACGTAACCTGAGACGTTCCCTTTCGAAGGGAACTTAAACTCTGTGTTCAGTTACGCTTTGGGGAACGATATACCCACGCCGCCATGCTTAAGGATAGTGCATGCCAAAAGATGGCTAGACAAACGTCAAGCAGTTTCGAATGAAACACCATATAGCAACTCACTCTCGTGTCACACAAAGGCTGTCAGTGACAGCATTTCCTACGGCCAACAGCCCAAGCTGAGTCTCAAAGAGGCCTTCTGTAGAAAGCCTACCAAGGCCGCTAAAGGCATCTGGGACCAACTTTTCCAAGGAAAAGTGGTCCCTTAAAGGGAATGTGGCCAGGGAACCGATAGGAGCCCCAGACAGTCACTAGAGGGGAATGAAGTCACCCCCAATGCCACCAGGGAGGCCGACCTGGTCTGATGTAGGACAAACTTAGTCTTGGCTAACCCTGTCTGAATACAGAATCTCCATAACGCATTCTTCAGAGAAGAGAGCAGGTAAGAGTGACTACAAGAATGGCAGTAAGCAACTCAAACCCACACATAGAGATGGGCATCCTGGAGAGCAGAACTCAGCTGAGTGCTATGAACCCTCGTATTGAGGGGAGTATAATCCGCTCATCCTAGGATCTACTCAGCGCTTAATTATTTGCACTGAGGAGGCTGTGCGCTAGAAAACCCTGATACAGGGGAGCACAAACCAGCCTGGGGCTGATCCTCAATGGGAGGCCTCATGGAAGCCTTCACCAATGATCAGCTTAGGGAGCTAAGCAATATTACACAGACAAACATAGCAGGGAAGTACAAAACTCATCCTAACAGGTAGACCATACTGTGGGCACATAATCATGGAGGCCAGAAAGGGGCCTACATCATGATAATAGCTTTTTATGGAACATGACTCACATATGAAAAACATTTTTTTCACATTGCAGCAAAACAGACTTAAAATACTCAGTCATTTTTTGTCATGGAGACATAAGTAATATATCAATTGAAACTATATAATATCTTCATTTATTTGTGTACACTCAAAGTAAAAACAAAATGATGTGCTTTTTGCAAAATAAAGAAAACTAACATGATGCGTGATCTGTCATCTCCCTCTGAACAAAGTCCAATCTGATAGTTCTCAGAAAATGAGCTGTAACTTAGTGAATACTAATCACAAAAAAATTAGACTTATGTCTAAAGAAACGTTGAAATGTCAGGTTTTAAATCGTGTAAGTCAAATCGAAAACAAAAATTCTCTGTTTATGTAATCTGTATGAAAAGAGACACCCCATATGGAAATGTAATATATGTGCATATATGGAATATCAATATGTAATATATGCTCATATAAAGTAAAAACGTATATGAAACCTATTAGAAATTGGAACAATTCCATATATTGACATATACATTTATCCCATATATTATATATGTTTATGTATGTATAATACATTTTTGGACATATATGTCTCATATATGAAATGTCCTAATATGCTCATGTACTAATATGCTCATGTAGAGTAAAAACATAAATACACATATATGACCAGCTATATATGAAACCTATTAGAAATTGGAACAATCCCATATATTATATATGTTCATGTTTGTATAATACATATTTTGACATATATTATTGTCAGGTGAGGCAAGGGATGAAGAAGGACTCAATGATCCAGAGATTAAAGGGCTTTTTATTAGACTTCAAAAAAACACAGTTCAAGGGATGAAGAAGGACTCAATGATCCAGAGATTAAAGGGCTTTTTATTAGACTTCAAAAAAACACAGTCCAATCAGTGGCAGGACTGGTGCTCACACAGTATGACACAAGAACACGCAGCCAATGAGAACTCTCAGTGACTGCATGTCCA
This sequence comes from Megalobrama amblycephala, assembly GCF_018812025.1. Classification (NCBI taxonomy): domain Eukaryota; kingdom Metazoa; phylum Chordata; class Actinopteri; order Cypriniformes; family Xenocyprididae; genus Megalobrama; species Megalobrama amblycephala. Next base: position 30,625,746 of record NC_063055.1, read on the forward strand.
TACATTACATGACATAAAAATGCACAGTCGATGAAAAACACCAGCCACATGCTACACAGAATATAGACAACATGAAAGCATGCTGTTGTCCCTTTTTCCATTTATTATCCTTGTTTAACTCCACAATACACATTATTCCACAACACCGTAAGAGCTGCAATAAACAAACAAAACAACATGAGTATTTGCAAGGAATTCACAGACATGAAAAGAAACAAATGACTATAACAACAATTTAACAAAAATGAAGACTAACATTAATGATGAACAACTTCAAGTTAATTATCCAAACACAAATAAGCATAAAAATGAGCATAAAAACAAATTATGCCATATATAAATGCCTTAATATACATACCTGACCTATTTTCAACCAGGTACTAAAACAGCCAAAGACAATAACAATTAAAAAAAAAACTCAAAAAAACAAATAGTAACTAAATGTCCTAAATTTATGTTGAAACTGCCTTTTAACACTCTGTTTTAACTCTATGACTGCATGGTTCCATCTATGAGTGATCTCAATCCAATCCTAGTGAGCTGCATTTCATAAAGGGAGCTTCTCAATTCTTATTTGTGCATCCTCGTTTCCTCTCCTCGCTTCCTTTCCTCGCACCTTAGCTCCACCCCTTCAGGATGCCAGGGAAGGACACAAGGAAAAGACGCGAGGACGGAGGAATTGAATCAAGTGAAATGATATATCCTCGCTCCCTTTTGCGTCACTTCAAAGCGTCATCAGCAGCACTGGAGGGATCTACCCATATGTTGATAACGTTTGGTTATTTAAAAAATATATAATAAATATTAATAAAGCAAGATGCCCCGTTGAAACACGTGAGATGTAAAGTTTATTTAAACTGCATACATTAAAGTATACATTTAAAGTCTGCGTGAACCGGAAGTTGCAAACAAATTTTCTCCAGTGTTGTGACGTATTTCCAAGTGAAACAGAATAGGCTTGTTTGAGATGCGCCTAGCCTCACCTGAAGTTCAGCCGAGAGCAGGCGGCTGCAGTGAGGGGAGGAGTGAAAAAAGTGCAGGCATGACGGACAGTTCTCTGTTCTCGTACTGGATCAGACACATACAAGATCAAAGGCGGATATCGCGGGATTCACACTCGTGCTTTTTTGCTGATAAACTGGATGTAATTTAAGTTCTGTTGCTTTTTATATGAATACATAATGAACAATACACCCACAGTACTTGTTATTTATTTCCATTCGAAAGATGTGTGTATCAATCATTTTTATTTTAATTACAGACATGATTTTATATATTTTTATAAATCTGATAACTATCACATAACTCACAGAGAGATCGCACTGTCAGAGACTTTAGGAATATTCACACATTATTTTTACACATAAAAACATGATAGTTTTAAAATCAAACATTTTAAAAGAGATCAATACATCACGGTTGTTTAAACCAATGAGCATTAAGCTGTGTCGTCAGCAAGTCGTTTCCCATTGTGCTTTTGGTCAGCGCACCAGTGATCGGTTTTGCGCAGATTTTGCTCATCTCAAACAAGCCTAATATTGAATAGAGGGCAGAGTTTTACTTCAGCGCTTCTCCTCTCCATATCTCACTCATAGCAGACGAACGGTTGCAGAGGAGTGGTTTAAGTGTTTTCAACCCAAGCCGTCAAACTGACGTTATCAGGAACGCCATCCAGACTGGAAGTAACTTTTCAGATTTTGATTAAAGATTACCGCGACAAACAATTTTTTTCTGTGTTTTAACTTGCACTGATTAACTGTTCACCACTAAACTAGTAATAATCACTTATAAAGTAAATAGGGTTGATTTTGATTTCATCTGTACTTTAAATTATTGTGACAGATATGAAGGGGGAGGAGAATTTATGCGTGCGTCACGTTTCTCAACGAGAAAGACTTCCGCAAAGGATGCACCTCTGTATCCTCGCTCATAACTCCTCAGGAAGCTTCCTCACTCCTCGATCCTTGCCTCCTCACGGTGCAATTAGAGAATTGAGATGTCCTTCAAGATGGCTGAGCTCGATGGGTTTCCGGGTCATAGGATGGAGGACGGATAATATAAATTTATATATATATATATATATATATATACACACACACACATACATATATATATTGTACAATATATATATGTATATATATTGGACAACGCGACGCCGCTTCCTTCCATTGTATTAAACTGAAGCCAAAACGACACGTTAAGCAAAAATGTAAAAAAATAAAAAATAAAAAAAAATTTGGAGGCTGGGCATGCACAGAAAGACTCGTCAGTGGAGCCCGGAGGCGGAGTCGCGGTATCAAACTTCTGCCCAGACGTCTGCGTCATCATTGATGTATTTTAAATAGGCTATATAAATTATACACAATTTAAAATTCTACCTATAAAATAATAGGCTATTCTGTTTCTAGAGCAATAATATTTTTGAAACCGCAAATTCAATAGATAAACTCAATATAATATGCCTCTAGAAACAACTCTAGAAAACTCTAGAAACGGTCCTGCCATTTTAAATGAAGGGTTAAACTAACGTTACAGGAGATTGATTGCTGTAGACAGTGCTCTATAATTAATTAGAGTAGGCTATCATTAGTTTTATCCTGCTAATTATTATTTTATACCCATAAAAATAATTAGTAACTGCCAGATAACAATCACCTGCTTTTTTCCCGTCATGGCTAACGTTAGGCGTGTTATCTTAACTAATAACATTTATTAATTAGCTTATGAAGCCCACATTTAACGTTACCGAGAAAAGCTCAGATATCCGTCAGATCCTGTAGGTCAGTTAGTACAGTTTACTGCTGAACAGCTCATTTTGTCGGTGTGAAATAACACAGAAATTGAAAATTAATAGTTATTTATTTATCTTCAATCTTCCCTCGAAGCCCGACAGTCCTCAGAGAAGCTGTCAATCAATTGTGAATCATGACGACACGCCCCGTTTCTATAGCACCAAATTGCTAGCTAAAATCAAACTTATCACAAAAACGAACAACTGAATATAAATCAGTATGATAACAACTATATCTTAAATGACCAAAACCATCTTTCAGAAAATTTTATTTGAAGCATAATTTATTTTTATGTTTTAACCTAAGTCTCATTCGTCTGCATTGAGAGGGTGGGGTTTATGACCTGTACTGAATCCAGCCTCCAGGAGGCGATCAAAGAGCCCGCAGCTTCACTTTTCAGGACGTATGAGGCACACCCGATAACAGCACTCTTACCTTTTCACCGTTTGTATCACTCCGATTGAAGTGACCGTCATGGCGGCCGATCAAATCCACTATAATTTTTTACAAATACTACTTGTTGTACCACGAACTGTAGTTTTAATAGTTTTTCAGGCGAGAATGTAGTTGTTTAGACCTCAATTATGTGACTGTGGGCGTGGACCACGGGATTTAACCCTCTGGAGTCTGAGGCTGATTTGGGGCCTGGAGAAGTTTTGACATGCCCTGACATTTGTGCTTTTTTCAGTTGTTCATAAACATATTAATGACACAAGTGTCATTACACTGTATTCAGCACAAACTAGGCTACCATAATATGTGAGGAACATGTGTGTACATGTTTGTGTTTTTGAAGGAATAACGTTTATGCGTGGTTACTGAAAAAACAAAAAACTTAAGTCACTGATATAAGGCCAATAAAAGTATATTAAATCTGTGTTCACAAGACTTTTGGGTATTGAAGGTTGTAGACTAGAGTTTTTGCTTCAAAATTATGTAAAAATTATGCTGACTACTCTTTCATTTATAACAATATACTGATTTAGTTTTTGTAAGACACTTTTTGCCAAGAAACACGGTATGCGAGGAGGCGTGAATCTCCATGAATAATGGCTCATTCTCACCTGTGAAGACAAAAGAATTGAATAGTAATGACCTGAAAAGACTTGCATATTAATGAGGCATTTCAGTCAGGTAGGCTGTGAAAAAAAACTTCTGTGATGTCTCAAGCTCATCATGGTATATGAAACATACAGAAAAATGTTATTACAATATAAAATAATGGTTTTATATTATACTTTAAAATATAATGTATTTCTGTGATGCAAAGAGTCTGAATATAGGCTTTTAGTTTAAAAGCATGCACATTTGGAGAAATATAGGATTCTCATATGTTTATGTCAATTTTCTATACAGAGGAGTTATTTTTTATTTAATATTCATTGTTATCTCTATGAGCGCTGGTGTTTGCAATTCATACTGCAGCCGGAGGGCGCTCTGTGCATTTTAGTCCACAAATTCACCTAAGAAGAAGACGATATTCCATGAATGGTGTTTACCAATTCATACTACAGCCGGAGGGCGCTAAAGAAACAAAAACTCACTTAAAACTTATCAATAGAAGAAAACAAACAGGAATTTACTGCATGTCTTCCAGAGATCGCTAACCATGGCTTTTTCATCCAGATAAACAATTTTCAAGGCAATAAATACACGATTGAGATGATGAATGCATGTGTTGTCTCTGAATTTGCCTGTGAATAGCGCTGGCTCCGTGGGCGTGGCCGCATTAGTGGGTAATGAGCTGAATCACGGACTTCTGACATGGCTCTCTTTTCATACAGATTACATAAACACAGAATGTTTGTTTTCGATTTGACTTGCACGATTTAAAACCTGACATTTCAACGTTTTGTTAGACATAAGTATGAATTTTTTGTGATTAGTATTCACTAAGTTACACTTCATTTTCTGAGAACTATCAGATTGGACTTCGTTCAGAGGGAGATGAGAGATCACGCATCATGTTAGTTTTCTTTATTTTACAAAAAGCACAACATTTTGTTTTTACTCTGAGTGTATACAAATAAAAGGAGATATTCTATAGTTTTAATTGTTGTACTACTTATGTCTCTATGACAACAAATGACAGAGTATTTTAAGTCTGTTTTGCTGCAATGTGAAAAAAAACCTGCAAAACGCGCCGGCGCGCAGCATAAAATCGGCGCGTTTATAATGATGCCCCAAAATAGGCAGTTAAAAAAATTAATTAAAAAAAATCTATGGGGTATTTTGATCTGAAACTTCACAGACACATTCAGGGGACACCTTAGACTTATATTACATCTTTTAAAAACATAATCTAGGGCACCTTTAATATACATCATCTGTGCACGAGGTAGGGCCTCAAAAACATCAGCCAATCGTTTACGCGATCATCGCGTAAACGATTGGCCCTCTGGCTTGTCAATCACTGCCGTGACGTTCCTTGTGAGAGACGAGCGCGGCTGCGCGCTCCAGTAACTTTCCACAATCCACAGGCACTGCATGCAATGTTTTTGTCAGGAGACAGGAGTAACAACTGCAGATTATGAGTTACCTGCGGTAAGTCCGACATAATGATCCAAAAAACATGACACAGCAAATGCCGGTGGTAAACACTCGTGTTCCAATACTCGTGCACGAGTTTTGGGAGGACTTCCTTTGAAGTGAGCTGTGAAGGAGGGGGGCTGTTCTTACGCATGCGCTCATTTCAAAAACTCAGTAACAGTCTTTGGATTCTCAGTCGACGAAAAAATCCTCTCTATCACCTTTAACGTGGCTATAATTTTGGATGCTTGAACATGTTGAAATTGCAGCTTTTCTTTTCGAAAAACGACTTAATCATGTAGCATATTTGTGTATCACGGCTACTTGCGCAAGTTATCAAGGCTGAGACCCCAATTGAGCTGTTCAATTATATAGGAACTGACATTTAACGATTTTATGACAATTAATCTTTTGTCTAAATTACAATCTTTGTGGATGTGGTTGGTTGTAGTTATTAGCTGGCTAATAACTACAAGCTGTGAGTGAGACCTAGTGAGTTTAGCTGCTACCCAGCAATTTTACATCAGTGGGAAAGGCAGAATTGCTCTTTCTTTTCAGTATAAGCTGCACATGATTTCCAATCGGTTTGTTAAAAACATCTTACATTATGATACAGGATATTGCTGGCTTTATAGGATATATTACTATATAATATGTACTATATATTTATACATTTACTATATAATATATATATATATATATATATATATATATATATATATATATATATATATCATGTTGCCATTCTATACACTGAGTTTTAGTAGCCTATATATTGATTTAACATAAATACCTTGTGTGTGTATATTCATTGCACCTGTCTGTTCTGTTCAATGTTATTTTCATATGGAAGTCCATGGTTATAATTATTCATAAGTATGCAGTGTCATAAGTACATCTCTGACGTTTATAACAAACCAAACAGTTTGAAAATCGGTAGAAAATTGAGCAAGTTATGGTTATTTAAAAAGTACATGCACCATTAAAACACAATGTTACGAGTCGGAGTGAGCGAGCTGACTGTGACAAGATGGCTGCCAGGTGCGGACGTCGACCTCCATTGGCCAGCAGCGCGGACGAGACATCTAGCCTTTATTATGTATATCTATGGACGAGATGACCAAACTGCGTGCGGCACTTCCTTCACGAGGTGGGCGGATTTATGAGGTTTGACTGACAGTTTGAGGATCCAATAGATAGGTTTTTTCACAAGCTCTTTAAAATCCTTTTAATTCGTTAAATATTTGTAAAACCCACATACAAGCGTAAAGGGTGACCTATATCATTGTTTTTTGTTTTGTTTTTTTTAAATAATAAAACAAAAATTAGGAAATATAGATTTACAAGGTGTAGCATTTATTTTTTTTATTTTTTTTGGCATTTGGTAATTATCCACGGCACACTTGACAACCGTCACGGGCACACTAGTGCTTTACGTTTGACTGACAATTGTGTTTATTTGTTGTTCAATAAATATTATTTTATATAAATATGTCCATTAATGCGTAATATGGATTGAGTGAAAGTTACATTAATACGCCATTAGATGGCGGCAAAACTTTACAGGTGAATGAATCAGTGAGTCACAAGAGACTTTTAAATTGAAAGGAACTTTTGCAAAGGAAGTTGTTTTAGCGCTGTGATGTTATGGGATAAATATAAGATCGCTTTCCTCAGCGGACATTCAAACAGACTTTTTACAATGATATGGACATCGACTGAATGAATGTAATGCAGTATATCAGACAGATAATAGCCTACTCTCTCAGGCGATCTCTCTCTCTCTCTCTCTCTCTCTCTCTCTCTCTCATACTGTACAAAATTCAATGTGTAACGGAGGCTTGGTCCGACTGTCAACTTTAGATTTGAAACATTCCTTCGTTACTAGTTCTGAAGTGACGTTTTAGAATTAGTAACGGAGGCTTGGTCCAACTGTCAACTTGAGATTTGAATCCGTGGCGGAAGGAAGTAGTGCTGCACATAAGAGGGTTTTAAAGACACTCCGTTGTTGTTGTTGTTTTTATTTGTTTACACACTCGTGCCGTCAAACTGTTGTATAAACGCAATATCACACTCGTAGCTGTGCGATATGGCTGTATATCAGCACGCTGTGATTACCTACGGACGAATCACAGCCGTGCTGATATTGCTCACACACACATATATATATATATATATATATATATATATATATACATATGACCTGATCCAGCAAAATGAGTCACAGTGACCCAAATTTCAAAATTGAGATTTTGGTATCAATGGAAAGATGAGACAATAAGCTTTAAAATGATATCCTAGTCAAAGTCATACCTTGAATGGTTTTAAAGATGTACCCATTTGAATTATGGTTGTCTGCCCTCTTTTTCAAATTGAAAACCTGAGAAAATCGCTTTTAAAGTTTTTTTTGCCCATTTTTTGTTGATATCTTTCAAAATCCATTGCATTAAAAGGGATAAACTATTTATTTTACAGCTTAATTTGACCAAAGACATTTTTATATATATAAATGCTAAACCAGACTGAAGCTCAAATTATTTGAAAGTATTTATTTGAATTAACACTTTAAGACGTGAAGGCTTTTTTAGTTTTTTTTTTTTTTTTTTTCCCCTGAGCGACACACACAAAAGTAAAGACTCATAACTCCAAAACTGTAGCAAGGAGAGTCAAAAGGTAGGTATCATTTGATAGAAAACATTTAAAATTTTAAGAAAATATAAATTACATTACATTTGGACATTTTCTTGCAGAGAAACAGCTGATAAAAGACAAAAATATATATACTTTTTTAAAAATAATTTTTCTTTTTTTTAATTTGACATGGAATAACTCAGGAACACAATAGTTTTTTTTGGTGATACTCTCCAATATGTGAGCTGCATCTGGTTCAAATTTCGTGGTGATAGCATAAAGAATAGTTTGAAAAATTGTTGTTCATTTTTTCCGCAGCCAGGTGGCGCCAACGGGCGGTAAACTCCGGTTTAGAGGTGCTTCTCAGCACTCGTTAGGAGTTTTTCAAAATGGTTAGATGCATTAAAAAGATGAGATTCTAAGCTTTAAAATGATATCTATTTTGTGTTATTCCACGTTGGAAAACGAACATGTATGGGTCCGGGAACATTGGATACACACTGCATCCCGGAGAGATGAGAGACATGTTTTTAGCCAAGTATGTTAAATCATTCCGTGAGTAATATCTTGTGATCAACGCAATATATTATATTGATTTTGGATTCATTTTAATCTTGAGAGTCTGCTTTAAATATTGATGTGCCATTTTTATGATCTGTGCATTTTTTATGACGTTATGAGCACGTGAAATATACATACTTGTATTCAGTTAGCGGCTGTGCTGTTTTTGCATATTACTCAGACTCATTAGAGGGTGAAAACAACGCAACAGAAGCATGTTGGAGGCTTGATATGAAAGCTTAAAGTCTCTGGTTTTGTATGCAAAAATAATTTTTGTGCTACCTATATGGATTCAGTTTTTATTGGCTTTTAAAGAGAGACACGCAAATGGGAGTTTTATTTTATAATTAAATTGTTTAAATAATTTTTATATTATTTATATTTAGAATAATTTCAATTCAAAATAGAGACAAGTTCCCTTTATAGAACTAACCTGAGGCATCACAGGGTATGAATGAAATCATTGTTTCTCTGTGAAAATGCTTGGTGATTTTCATATTGAATTATTGAAAATATTATACAGTGTGAGAGATGGCTTGTGAGACCCATACATTTTTACACATACACTGATAAATAAAATGTCAAAGATTTGATTTATTTAAAAAGATTTCATTTGAACAAATGCTTGATTTAAAAGATGTAATTTCAACTTTTACATTTATGCTTTGAAAATAAAAGTTAGCTTGAACAAAATATTGTTTCATCCACCACCGCTGACCACCGTTCTCGCCTTCTCTCTCTGTGACTATCGTGTATTGTTGCAAGTCACTTGGAGAGACAGTGAGATAGTTTGTAAGCCATTTCATGTTAAAGGACATCAACAAGTAAGAAATTTTATATTTTCATTTAAGTAAAACTATAATAATTGGTTTCAGTAAATTTAGTCAAGTCATCTTTATTTATATAGCACTTTTTACAATGCAGATTGTGTCAAAGCAGCTTTACAGTGATAACTGGTATATAATTTTGGCTTAGTAACTGTTTGCTATTAATAACATTGTTATACTTTTATTTATTACCATCTTCATTCAAAGAACAGAATGTTTTCACTTTTGAAATGTGTGTGTGTGTGTGTGTGTGTGTGTGTGTGTGTGTGAGAGAGAGAGAGAGACAGAGAGAGTCAGTGAGAGATTTTTAGATTTCAGTATAAACTAAAAGCAAAATTTTTTTACATATTTTTTTATTTAGCTACCAAAATGTACCCCCATTTGCAAAACACCATTTTAAATTATACTAAATGTTATTTTTGAAAATATAAAAATGAAAACGTTTACTACAATACATATGCTTAGGGGAGAGAATATCCAGTATAAAAGCAACCATGTCTTATATGTCTGAACATGTCCAAATTTCCTTTTTGCATTGACATCGTTAAAATAAATATTTCTTTACTTATATGAACACATTTTTAAAAATGTATATTTCAAACTAAAAGCAATTGCTAACCCATTCAGACATCTTTGCAGGAAGAAAACATTTTTCCATGTTTTTATATTTATATTTAACTATTATAATCAGTCTCAGTAAATTTAGTAACTGTTTTTTATTATTCAGCGTATTAAAATCTTTTGGAGATGTGAATGTTTTTCAGTTTTTGAAATGCATGTGTGTACGTTTGTGTGTATGTATGTGTATTCTATTTTATAAAATAGACCATGTTTATTCTTTTGTTATTTTGATCCGGCTGTTTCTTCATTAAAATCTTATTTTTGTCACTTATGCAGAGAGAATGAGATGAGACTGTCCTATGGGTCGGAATGCGTATGCTGTCACACATCTGCTCATGTGTGACCCCGAAAGTTCACAAATCACCATCAGGACTTCAAATATGGCATCAAAGTTCAAAAATCGTCCATCATCCACCCTACAAATGACCCGCAAGTCAATACCATAGATATTTCAAAATGCAGAGAATCAATGGACATATTCATAACCCATGTCAAAGGTCAATCGCCATTTAAATTCCATAACCCCAAGGTCATGGAGTTCATACAACGGTCAACTATGGGGGGATGGGATAATATTTGGGTGGTCCTGTGGGGGAGGGGAGAGGTCAGGTTCATATGTCAGAGGTCAAAGGTCAAAGTAATTAATCTTTTTTTTTTGTCATATGGTGCAGAATAATCACTACTAACATAAAATACTCAGCAATGGTGCTGACTTATGAATTTGCACATGGTTTGTCTTGAAGCATATTAAAAACACTACATAGACATATAAACAACATTAAAAAATTGATTTTCACCACAGGGGGTCTTTAAATAAACATTTAGTAAGCATCTTTAAGATGTATATGGTTTAGAATATGTAAATCCACTTCAGAGAATTAAGTTATGTGTGTTTATAGAGCTCTCCTGTTATCTATACATAATAAAACATGTTTTACAGTAAAATCACAACTATACTGTCTAGCATCTTTACACATTCAGCAGTTTACTCTACAGTAGTTCAACAAATGTGACTTTAAGACAAGGAACCATGTTTTTATTTTTCAATACTCACATTTGACAGCATCTGTGTCGCTTTTCTCCTCCGTGTTCGATTATGACGTATCCTCTCCCATGGCCTCCTGGGATAGAAAAGTATCTATCGAGGAACACTTCAGAATCTGGGCGGAAGCAGTAGGCCATCCGGGAACTTCTCGACTACTCATTTATGATTACTGAGGTTTCTGACATACTTATTCGCTCACCTACTGCTTTTCCCCAACTATATAGTAGGTTAGTAGGTGTTTCGGATGCACTTTAAGTAGATGCATGTCCGAATCTTGCGAGAATTAGTGTCACCTAGGTAATTTTCACCTACTCTTTTTTGACGGACATATTCGCTCACCTACTGCTTTTCCCCTACTAAATAGTAGAGAAGTAGGTGATTTCAGACGCAGCCATTGTCTTTGAACTTCTGTTTTTGCAGTAGCCCTGTACATTTCTAGGACATCGTTTTCAAAGAATAATTAGCTGGTGAAGTGGATTTACTTGTTGTAGAGTTAATGAAAGTTATCATAAGCATTATGTTTAAAGCAGATGTCTTATCAAATGTCAGTAGACCGGGAAGATTTTGAAACGAGCAGTTCATTCATAAATGCGTAAGATCGCTGTGGACATACAAACCAGAAGTCAAAAGACAACTGTTACGTCTGCGGTGTATTTTGGTTGTTTCTCTTTTTCTTTGTTTCTCAACTGTCATAATTCTTAGGTTCATGATTGGTTGACTAGTACGTCAATCATCATCACCTTCATCATTCAGTGGGTCGACACCTTCCCCTAAGGAACCAATCCGAACTCGCCTGCCTGGTATAAAGATCCGGAAGTGACGAGAGGAGAGAGGCGCGTGTTTTCTCTCATTGTGGCTTGCTGTTTGTTACTAGCGATCTTGGTTTATTTTTCTTAGTTTGTTTTTCTTCTGTGTTTTACTTTTGTAAACTTATGTTGTTCACTTTGGATATGACTCGATTTATTCTAAAGAATCATTCATTCTCTAGTGTAGTTTAGTTGGCGATTTGTATTATTTTGTTGCTTCATTTTCTTTGTTAGTTTAATACTTTAAATGGTGTAAGTTAGCATATGTTTTGTTTTGTTGATTTCTTTGATTTAGCGCCGCTCTTTTTCCCTCCCTCCTGTGTTCCGTGTTTTGTTTATTATTTGTACATAATTCTGTAAATACTTATTTCTGAATTCACTGTTTTGTATAAACCATCGGGTGTATTTTTCCTCAATGAGATACAAAAAAAAAAGCTTTAATTCTAATCTTTGATTTGACTACTTCATATTTAAGACAATCTTCTAAAGACAAGGTAGAGTATACCTCTAGCGCTTTGCCGACTAATTTGCATTGTAATAGTAACGACCAAACATCCTTCGGCCAACCTAAGGATGTTGCTATCCTCTCGAAAGTGTTAAAATAACTATCCACTTCCGATTCTCTAATGTTCTGTACCAAAGCAATGTGTTTTCCCACATCAAATGTGGTAATACCCAAATTAGACAAATTATCACTCACCGATACGGAAATAGAAATACGGAAGTGGGTAGCGATTGTCAACAACTCGTCTTTCCTACACTTTTCGATAGCTTCTAAAGAAGGATTATCTAGGAAACTCTGCAAATTAAATGCCATGAGCAAGCTTAATATTACCATAAAATGCTCTAACATACTTCAGAACAAGAAAGATACTTTAGGAGTTAATATCAGCCATACTTAGATCATACGAGTTAGTGCCAGAGGCTTACAGGCAGCAGTTTCGAAATCGCAAGAAAAATACTAATCAAACCTTTGTAGAATTTGCACGAGAAAGGGAATACATTTTGACAGATGGTGCATTTCCAGTAAGGCTCTGTCACGTACACACAGACAAGATGTTCAGATCCATATGCAGCATTTATTGGGCAATCCAAAGTCGTAATCCAGAAAACAGGCAAGGGTCAAAATCCAAGGAACAGTCCACAGAAACAGAAAGCCGGAGATACAAAATTACACGTAACATAAATTAACAAACCACAACCAATGACAGAAACAACTGAGTATAAATAGACAGACACTAATGAGGAACACAAAACAGCTGGGTGCAATGACATGGGAAAATGAGTCCGGGAAGTGTGTTATGGGTATTGTAGTCCAAGGGGTGAAAACAAGAGTCCGGGATGGAGTGCCCTCTAGTGACTGATAGGGCACTCTCACTAGTGATCATGACAGGCTGATGATTTTGTTTACTGAGAGAACTTATGTTACTTGAGGATTTTAAGCAGTGTCTTCCTGAGCGGGTAGTGCTGTACTTAAATTAACAGAAGGTGGCAACACTTTCGGAGGCTGCAGTGCTAGCGAAAGAATTGTGCTGATGCATAAAAACGTTTTTCACATAGCAGGTGCTGAAAAGAGTGCCTTACTAAGGACTTCAGTGAATGTTTAGATACCTAAACAGAATGGTGAGAAGTCTAAAGAGACTCGAGATTGCTTTTATTGTCACAAGAAGGGACATGTGATAGCTGATTTTTCTATCTTTGAAGCTTAAACAGAACTTTCAGAAAAAGGAAATTGCATTTATGAACATTGTGAATTCAGATTTGCTTTCTGAAAAGAGAGATGACATGGCAGACCCTACTTATTTGCCTTTTCTACTTAAAGGGCCCTATAATACACCCGGCGCAATGCGACGCAAGGCGCAGCGCAAGTGTGTTTGCTAGTTTGCGTCCGGCACCGTTCGCGTTTTCCCGTTCAGCGCCACGTCCTTAAATTAGTAAATGCATTTGCGCCAGTTAGTGCGCCCATGGGCGTGCTGGTCTAAAAAAGAGGTGTGTTCAGGCGCATTGCCGGCGCATTGCTATTTTAAGGAGCTGAAAATAGACTGCGCTATAGACCAACTCAAACCTGGTCTAAAGTCTAAAGTCAATGGCGCAATATTTTTTTGTTAGAGAGCGTTGGTAGAAACTGCGCCTCTGGGCGTGTCCACAGTGTGCGTTGACTTTGTTTATTACACACAGGGATGCGGATCACACAAACATGCCAAATATTAAAAACAAAAGGATTACAGTGTAAAAGAATATTATTGTGTAGGCTACATAAATATAAAAATGTAATGATGAATAGTCATTGTGTGTATTAGAATTAGGCTACCTATTTTCAATTCAGCCTATTACTTCTTATAATGATGAACGAAATTGGCTAATTAATTGAACAATCGTGCCAATACACACACATATATATTAACTGACTCATCGCGTGTACGCCATGTAAATAGCAATCCGCCATGGCGCGAGCGCATCTTGCTCTTAAAGGGAATGGGAGATGACACTCTGATTGGTTTATTGAATGTTACGCCCATTACTCATTAAGAGAATAGGGACAACCCATTTTAAAAATGCGCCCCCGCGCACGGACCGTTTTTCTGTCGTTAAAATAGCAAAGGTGGATTTGGACACGCCCTGAGTGCACCTGCGCCGTGCGCTTTACACTTTGCGTTTAGATCGTTAAAATAGGGCCCAAAGGGTTTGTTTCATTAACAGGAAAAAAGGAGGACCAGGTGGAAATCCAGATGTTATGTGACACGGGAGCCGCGCAGTCTTTTGTATGTGCTGATGTGTTGTCTTTTTCAGATCAATCATCAGTAGTATCTAGTAGGTTAGTGCAAAGTTTCAGCATGGAGGTTATGAAAGTACCCTTACATCTTATCCATCTCCAATCTGATTTGGTGACTGATTTTGTGCAGGTAGGAGTTCGTTCATCATTACCAGTGAAGGGAGTATCTTTCATTTTAAGTAATGATTTGGCTGGGGTCAAGGTAATACCTTTACTTGACATGGTAGACACTCTGCTGATCCAGCCCAAGACTGACGAGTTATTTCAGAGATACCCCAGTGCGTATCCTGCACGTGTTGTCACAAGAGCCCAATATAAGAAAGGGAATGATGACATATCTATATCTTTCTTGTGTACAGATGGGAAGACTGAAGAGGTTGTGCAAACCAAGCCTTGTGACACTAACCAGGTGAGAGAAGTTGTAACTCGTGAAAAACTCATTGGGGCTCAAAAGTATGATCCCTCATTAGCTAAGTGTTTCAAATTGGCAGAAAACGATAAATCGGACAATGTTTCATTCTTGTTTATTGATAGTTTACTTGTGCGAAGGTGGCATAAAAGTAATTCTACAGAGAGTGAGTGGAACATAGTTTATCAGGTAGTAGTTCCTAGTGTCTTTCACCAGCAGGTTTTGTCATTGGCACATGATCACCTGTTATCAAGACATTTGGGCATAACAAAGACCTACAACCGCATCCTTCAACATTTCTTTTGGTATGGTCTTAAGCATGATGTAACACAATATTGTAGGACTTGTCACATTTGTCAATATGCAGGGAAACCTAACCAGGTGATTCCACCAGCTCTTTTAGTTCCAATCCCTGTGTTGGGAAAATCTTTTGGGCATGTGATCGTGGACTGCATGGGGCCATTACCAAAGTCAAAATCGGGTAATCAGTTTTTGCTTACAATCATGTGTACTGCAACCAGATACCCAGAGGCTATCCCTCTGCGCAAAGTTACAGTCAAAGCGCTTGTTAAAACTTTGACAAAGTTTTTATCCACTTTTGGTTTACAAAAGGTTATACAAACAGATCAGGGAACAGTTTTTTTTATCTAAATTGTGTTCACAAGTTCTTGAGTCGCTAAACCTCACACACCAGGGAATGAGTCAGGGAATGTTAGAAAGATTCCACCAGACCCTAAAAGCAATGTTGAGGAAATATTGTATTGAGATGAAGGGTTTCCATTGCTTTTATTTTCAATTCAAGAAACTGTGCCGGAATCTCAAGTTCAGTCCATCAGAGTTGGTCTTCGGACACACAGTGAGAGGACCTCTGAAGGCCCTGAAAAAGAGGATGTTGGGTATTGTGAATGGTGAGAAAACAAATGTGCTGGATTATGTGAGTAAGTTTTGTGAACGACTACAGGAAGCTTGTGCACTAGCCTGAGAATCATTGTCTAAAGTTCAGGGGGAAATGAAAGTTCGTTATGACAAGTGTTCTGTGAATGGATGTTTTGCAGTTGGTGATTGTGTTGGTCTTACTTCCTGTTCCTGGGTCTGCATTATCTGCACAATTTTTAGACCATATGAGATCCTAGAGAAGAAGAGTGAGACCGATTATGTGGTGAGAACTCCTGACAGAAGGCGCCAAAAACGAGTGTGTTATATTAATATGTTAAAGGCTTATCATGCTAGAGATGTCACAGATTCTCTTACCATGGAAAAGGGAAGTGATGCTGTCTTTCCTATAGGAGTTGTGTGTGAGACAAGTTCCATTGTGGAGCAGCAGGACACCGACCTGGATGGTTTTTTGGAGTCTGATACACCATTATTATCTGCTAGGCTATCAAACTCTGAAACACTTGCAAACTTGTCAGGTTTTCTAAATCATCTTAGCACTGACCATGAGCAGGATGTTGTCGAGCTGCTTAAGTTTTCTTCTATCTTAGGCAATGCTCCAACACTAACGAACATGCTATATCATGACATCAAAGTAAGAAATACCCAGCCCATTAAGCAACACCCTTATAGGGTGAACGCTGTTAAAAGTGCTATGTTGAAACAGGAAACTCAGTATTTGTTGGAGAAGGGGTTGGCGAAGCCTAGTATTAGCCCTTGGAGTTACCCATGTTTATTGATACAGAAATCAGATGGCACTAAATGTTTCTGTACAGATTACCATCGTGTGATGAATGCCGTAATGGTACCTGATAGTTTTCCAATGCCAAGGATGGAAGATTGTGTTGATAGCATAGGATCAGCAAAATTTGTCAGTAAACTTGATCTTTTTAAAGGGTACTGGTAAGTTCCATTGACCCCTATAGCATCTGAAATGTAAGCATTCGTCACACCAGACTGCTTTCTGCAATACAACGTTATGCCGTTTGGTTTGCGAAATGCTGCTGCTACATTTCAAAGGTTAGTCAATTTAGTGCTTGCCAATGTCCCCAACTGTAGTGCCTATCTAGATGATTTAGTAGTTTATTCACAGAGCTGGTCATGTATCATTACTAGAAACTGTGTTTAAGTGTCTAGAAAAAGCATCTTTGACCCTAAACCTTGCTAAATGTGAGATTGGCAAAGCAACTGTGACCTATTTAGGTAAATAAGTAGGACAAGGACAAGTACGGCTGGTTACAGTGAAAATTACAGCAATTGGTGAATTTCCAGTGCCAGAAACCAGACACGGGTTGCGTAGGTTTTTAGGTATGGCCGGTTATTATCAGTGTTTTTGCCAAAATATATCTTCTGTGGCTGTTCCATTAACTGCTTTACTTAGCCCTTTGAAAGTAATTGTATGGTCACCCAAATGTAAGACAGCATTTGATAGCATTAAAACGTTGTTGTGTAGTGAGATGGAGATGGGAGCTGGTGCTGTACTTTTACAGGAGGATAAAGACGGGATCAATCACCCTATTTGCTACTTCTCGAAAAAGTTCAATAAAAGCTAATGTAACTATTCAACAATAGTGGAGGCTTTAGCTTTATTGTTGGCACTTCAACATTTCAAGGTATATGTTCTTCTTCTGCTCTTCCTGTAGTTGTCTACACTGATCATAACCCACTAACTTTTCTCTTACGCGTGTATAACCAGAGCCAGATGAGATGGTCCCTCATCATCCAGAATTACAACCTCGAAATAAGGTATAAGAAAGGGGTGGATAATGTGGTGGCAGACGCTCTATCCCGGGTTTAATGAAGTATGAGTTATCTGTAACAATTTGGTTCCTTTTGTCAAACATCTATACTTAACCCTTTCGCACGTAAGTTTCAAATATTCTGGCTGACCCCCCAGCGTGAGTTTTTTAAGGCGACCGTTATTTAGAACGTATCACTTTATGGTTTCCATGGTGACGCGTCATTGCTTGTTACGTGACACACCGCAGCACTGTATGAATGATGATCTGCTTTCATTTAATTTTTCCTTTTTTATTCAAAATATTCACAAATTTGTTAACTATAGCATGAAATATCTAATATTCTGATTGCCAAATATGTGCAAGTGGATGTGTTTTGCTGTTTAAACACCTTTATAACGATCGCGTTAGTTGAGCCATATGAGCGATGGGCGCCGCCATGTTAGTTTGCGCTGCACAGAGAATCGGATCTGTTGGATTTACAACCCGTGAATTTATCCACTTCTCCCGAAATACATGAAAGTAAGTGTGCCGGTGAACTGGGGAAGACTAGAGTAAGCTTTTAAGTTACTTTCACAATGTGTATCTGATATGAATTAAACGTGTTGTCAGGTTATAATGGAAAGGGTTGTTATTTCCGCTTCTATAGACATCATTGTGTATTTTACAAACTCTAAATATATTATTTTGTTAGTACTCATGTGTATTTAAATGTCTGAAACCTGAAATTAACATTATTTGGTTGAAAACACTGCATATATATGTGATATATGAAAAGCGCTGCGCGCGTCCGTCTCTGGTTTAGCGCCAGTTAAAGCGCGCACGCACATTTGAATTTGGCAGTTGATCACGTAATGCACTGAACGTTCTAATCACACCGGTGTGATCGTACGCTCCTGGGGCCAGCCAAGACTGATCACACCGGTGTGATTGTATGTGTTAAAGGGTTAATGTAGATGTTTGTTTTTAAGGGTGTGGGTGTTACATCTGTGGTGTATTTTGGTTGTTTCTCTTTCAAAGCTTTTAGTTTGTCAGTTCGTACCACGTGGCCGTTGTAGCACCTGATCTCTGTAGATTCATAGGTGTTGATAGTGGTGCCATAGAAACATATAATTCCCAGTCCAAGGACAGCTCTGAATACAACGTCACGTGTTGTCATCTCAAGATTCTGGTAAATACGAGGTGTCATGAACGCAGCATATAATGGGGAGATAAGAGGATCTGTATCTCTTACCATTGGAGAAAACGTAACGGCTAATTTAATCACGTGTAGCACCTCTAATGGCAGTGACGTCAGTCGCAACATTTCCTAGTCCGCCTTCTTTTAAAAAAAATAAATTTTTATCAAGCTAAAATCTACATATACACTTACCTAAAGGATTATTAGGAACACCTGTTCAATTTCTCATTAATGCAATTATCTAATCAACCAATCACATGGCAGTTGCTTCAATGCATTTAGGGGTGTGGTCCTGGTCAAGACAATCTCCTGAACTCCAAACTGAATGTCAGAATGGGAAAGAAAGGTGATTTAAGCCATTTTGAGCGTGGCATGGTTGTTGGTGCCAGACGGGCCGGTCTGAGTATTTCACAATCTGCTCAGTTACTGGGATTTTCACGTACAACCATTTCTAGGGTTTACAAAGAATGGTGTGAAAAGGGAAAAACATCCAGTATGCGGCAGTCCTGTGGGCGAAAATGCCTTGTTGATGCTAGAGGTCAGAGGAGAATGGGCCGACTGATTCAAGCTGATAGAAGAGCAACTTTGACTGAAATAACCACTCGTTACAACCGAGGTAGGCAGCAAAGCATTTGTGAAGCCACAACACGCACAACCTTGAGGCGGATGGGCTACAACAGCAGAAGACCCCACCGGGTACCACTCATCTCCACTACAAATAGGAAAAAGAGGCTACAATTTGCACAAGCTCACCAAAATTGGACAGTTGAAGACTGGAAAAATGTTGCCTGGTCTGATGAGTCTTGATTTCTGTTGAGACATTCAGATGGTAGAGTCAGAATTTGGCGTAAACAGAATGAGAACATGGATCCATCATGCCTTGTTACCACTGTGCAGGCTGGTGGTGGTGGTGTAATGGTGTGGGGGATGTTTTCTTGGCACACTTTAGGCCCCTTAGTGCCAATTGGGCATCGTTTAAATGCCACAGCCTACCTGAGCATTGTTTCTGACCATGTCCATCCCTTTATGACCACCATGTACCCATCCTCTGATGGCTACTTCCAGCAGGATAATGCACCATGTCACAAAGCTCGAATCATTTCAAATTGGTATCTTGAACATGACAATGAGTTCACTGTACTAAAATGGCCCCCACAGTCACCAGATCTCAACCCAATAGAGCATCTTTGGGATGTGGTGGAACGGGAGCTTCGTGCCCTGGATGTGCATCCCACAAATCTCCATCAACTGCAAGATGCTATCCTATCAATATGGGCCAACATTTCTAAAGAATGCTTTCAGCACCTTGTTGAATCAATGCCACGTAGAATTAAGGCAGTTCTGAAGGCGAAAGGGGGTCAAACACAGTATTAGTATGGTGTTCCTAATAATCCTTTAGGTGAGTGTAGTTCCCAACCAAAGTATTGTTTAGTGTGAAACAATCTGAAGATTGGCAAAAGGGCTGTCTATTAATTAAGTGATTAGCTATTTCCCCACAAAAGCTGTTTAATCAGCATAGTGAAGTCTCTCATCCATTGATCATTCCAAAAACAGCCTCTGGTCTCCGTGGGGGGCGGAGCGTTAGCTTTAGCCGCTACGATTTTTTGGCTAAAGGTTACAGGATTGACCTTACAGTAGTTTTGGTCTATTTGCTTTAAAGGTGCCCTAGAATCAAAAATTGAATTTACCTTGGCATAGTTGAATAACAAGCGTTCAGTACATGGAAAAGACATACATTGAGTTTCAAACTCCATTGCTTCCTCCTTCTTATATAAATCTCATTTGTTTAAAAGACATCTGGAAAACAGGCAAATCTCAACATAACACAGACTGTTACGTAACAATCAGGATCATTAATATGTACGACCCCAATATTTGCATATGCCAGCCCATGTTCAAGGCATTAGACAAGGGCAGCCAGTATTAACGTCTGGATCTGTGCACTGCTGAATCATCAGACTAGGTAAGCAAGCAAGAACAATAGCAATATTATTATAATATTATTAACAATATTGATAATAACTGACATGATCCATGATTACACGATATTTTTGGTGATATTTGTAAATTGTCTTTCTAAATGTTTCGTTAGCATGATGCTAATGTACTGTTAAATGTGGTTAAAGTTACCATCGTTTATTACTGTATTCAAAGAGACAAGAGCCGTCACTATTTTCATTTTTAAACACTTGCAGTGTATTACAGTAAAGAGCTCAGGGGCAGGGAGCGTGAGATTTAAAGGGGCCACGCGCTGAATCAATACATAGTTAACACTCTGAGGTCTGAGGGTATCGCCGGCGATACCACCGTGGTTTTTTTCTTATCAGTGTGAAAGAGACTCAAAATAATGTTGCACATACAATTAGGAGTTATACATCATTTTAATCTGTGGAATATCTTCTTTCATTTGTGTACACTGTGTACACAAAATGTTGTGCTTTTTGTAAAATAAAGAAAACTAACATGATGCGTGATCTCTCCTCTCCCTCTGAACGAACTCCAATCTGATAGTTCTTAGAAAATGAACTGTAACTTAGTGAATACTAATGACAAAAAAATTACACTTATGTCTAAAAAAACGTTAAGATGTCAGGTTTTAAAACATATAAGTCAAATCGAAAACAAACCTTCTGTGTTTATGTAATCTGTATGAAAAGAGAGCCATGTCAGAAGTCTGTGATTCAGCTCATTATCCGCTAATGCAGCCACGCCCACGGAGCGAGCGCTATTCAGACGCAAATTCAGTCAATACATGCAGACATCATCTCAATCGTGTATTTATTGTCTTGAAAAGTGTTTTGAATAGCCATATTTAGCGATCTCTTGCCTCTGTTAGTTCCTTGATTGTCACATGATATGCCTCTTCTTTTACTGAGGCATTTGTGGGCAAAAGGGGCAGAGCGCCCTCTGGCTCAAGTATGAATTAAAAACACAGCATCCAGCGCTCATAATGATGACAATAAATATAGAATAATAAATATACTCCTCTGTATAGAAAATTGATATAAACATATGAGAATCCATCAATATTTCTCCAAATGTGTATGCTTTTAAGCATATTAAGAAATTATGGTCAATATAAGATTTTAAGAGTCAAAATGCGAAGCTTGAGTCTTAGATCTTTTTAATGATGTATAGTTTGTCAACTGCACATCAACATTTAGGCTCTATAATATAACAAATATAGCCTATATGAAATGCCCTAGAGGTAGGAATGTTCAGACGCGTTGCATCACAGAAATACATTATATTTTAAAGTATATTAAAATAGAAAACCATTATTTGGTTAGAGACTTGAGACTTCTTTTAAAAACATTATAATGGCAATGTGTTCAATCTTTTGACTGTTAGTGTAATTTAACATAGGCCTATACACAATTTTCTTCATATCATGTGCAATAATACGTGCATGCATGAGATCACAAAAATCATGTTTTTTTTTTTTTGTCCTGAGTGGACTTTAATCCTGTTATCAGCATGATCACAGAGGGTTTTTTCACAGCCTACCTGACTGAAAGGCCTCGTTAATATGCAAGTCATTTCAGGTCATTATTATTCAATTCTTTTGTCTTCTCGGGTGAGAATCACCCATTATACATGAGGATTCACGCCTCCATGCATACTGTGTTTCTTGACCAAAAGTGTCTTAGAAAATTTAAATCTCTCTATTGTTTTATATGAAGGAGTAGGAAGGATAATTTTTACATAATTCTGAAGCAAAAACTCTAGTCTACAACCTCCAATACCCAGAAGTCTTATGAACACAGATTTAATATACTTTTTTTGGCCTTATTTCAGTGACTTAAGTTTTTTGTTTTTTCAATAACCACGCATAAACATTATTCCTTCAAAAATACAAACATGTACGTACATGTTCCTCACATATTATTGTAGCCTAGTTTGTGCTGAATACAGTGTAATGACACTTTTGTCATTTACATGTTTATGAACAACTGAAAAAAGCACAAATGTCAGGGCATGTCAAAACTTCTCCAAGCCCCAAATCAGCCTCAGACTCCAGAGGGTTAATGATGCCCCAAAATAGGCAGTTAAAAAAATGAATTAAAAAAAATCTATGGGGTATTTTGAGCTGAAACTTCAGACACATGCAGGAGACACCTTAGACTTATATTACATCTTGTGAAAGAACGTTCTAGGGCACTTTTAAATTTTTACACCCTTAAACATGACGTGGAACAAAACAAACTGCGATTAGTTGCTTTATATGTGTTGCCAGTTAATAAAAAGAAATCAATTGACAATGAATCATGTTTTATAATTTAGTGATTTATTTTGTTTTACTTTTAATTCAATCAGTTGTTTGGAGATTCGTTGTTGTGTTCTTAAACAATATTAAAAGAATCGTTTCACAAATAACAGGTGATCATTCAGTATCACTAACATCAAAGATAGTAATGCTCAAAATTTACCACACGGGGTCACTATAACAGTGTATAATCTCCAAACTCAGATTTCACAGGAATATTAAAACGAAAACTTTAGCAACTTAAAATTAAATATCAATTTTTACTAATTTTCTCAAATTTCAAATGTTAGGGCACACATCTAGAGTGAAACAATACACTTTAGAGCTATACAAACATGGTAGTGGCACCCTACACAAACACAAAACCCACCATCAGCATTTATCACATTAATTGAAATACAAATATGTTAAAATCAAATATAACATGCTCCTGATCTTATGCACATCTTTCTCACACGTTATACACAGGAACATCACATTGAGCACTTACCAAATTCTGTTTTACAGAGAACTCGTAACACCCCTCACATGCAATTGCGCGCAATCTTTGATCATCTCGAACCCTAACCATAAAACATACGTTACATAAACAGGGTGAAATGAAGGCTATTAAACGAAATTAAACGATTATCATCATATTCACTCACACAAATCATGGATTTTCCCCAGGATGATAAAAGATTCGATTGGTCTCATGCACTGCTTAGCCGTCTGTCTCAATATCGCACACTTAGAGCGTCATCATCAGCGACCGCTCTCTTAAAGGGGAAGTACATCTTTTTTTTTTTTTTTTTTGGTGGGAGGTTTATTTTCTAATACCACCCTGTTACATATGTCAGTCAAATGTACATGTGGGTGGTCCCAGAGCCATGTAGCCAGCTAATCCAGCTTCATGGTACAGGTCCCAGATTTCAGATGTTCTAAATGGACCCTTCGCTAAGCCACGCCCGAAAACCGCCGCGGGCCAATCGTGGTTTAGCAACCGTAACTAGGCGCGGGAGGTCTGTCAAGCTTTCGAGCTAGGGAAACATGCCGAAGCGTTGTGTGTATGGGTTGTGTGCAAGGGGAGAAATGCCGGGCGTGGATAAAGCAGTGTGGAAGGCCTCATTCACAACTAAATGTCGAAAGGATTAACAAAAACACCTACGTTTGCTCCAAGGTAAGAGCACTAATGTTAGCTAACTAGCTAACTAACTCAGCACATCATTGCTTGGAAATAATGATGGTTCTTTGTTCATAATGCATTTATTTGAATGTAAAATAAGATGATTAAAGGCAGAACTGACTGACATACTTTAAAAAATATTTTAGCATTTTGTTAATGGACGGCCTACCACTGAGTACCCCAATCTGATCGCGGCTCTCCCGGGGTTACTTCAAGGGAGGGAACATCAGGGGGCTTGCCGGAGATCTCCAAGGAAAAGGTTGGTATGCAAACGTAATCAGTTCATTAATAGTAGTCACTTATGTGCTGTCATACCCGTTTACTACCGTGTAGAGTTTTTTGGGCAGCAAGATTTATTACAGAACACAGCATGCTCTTATGATTTATACAAGGTGCATTTTATTTGTTTCTGGTAAGAAACCAATACAGGATAAAAATCCCAAAAAAACAACAGTGTAATAACATTTTATTCAATGGGGTTATCAAAAGTTAAGTTATTAGAAGGGTTTGTTAAACTTTAAGGATTTCATGAAGACATCTAAACAATAGTTAATCTGATTGTTCACTGAATTATGTGTGACAGGAAGCCAGCATCTCAAACTGAACAGGAAGCCAGCACCTCAAACTCCACTGAGGACACATTTCATAGTACATCACAACAGAGTGACTCTACCTGTGGTAAGTTTAAACCTATTTGTATCTGTTTTTAGTTACTGATTGCAACAGGGAAGGAAGTAATCAAAGAAAAACAAATCTAATTTGTCTTTCATCTCATCCCACTTTTCTACATCTGAATGAATCCGCTGCAAGTGGTAGTCTTCTGTGCACATTACAAAGAAGTCACACCAAGACATGCCAGTGAGTCCCAGCTGCCCTATTATTTGGTAGTAATACGCATGGGTCTCCTTTAGCTTGTAACCACCATCTGCCTGTCTTTGGAGATAGGGACAGTCTTGGCAGCTGTTCTTTGCTGGACATTTAATTTCCAAAAGGCCAAAGCTTGTACCATCTACTACCTTCCTGTCTGGGGATGTGCCAAGGTGTGGAGCATAGGGGTTCACTACAAAGCCGCAGGGGTATACTAGATTCCCAGTTACATGCGAGTACTGCTGCGCTGCCACAGGTTCTAGCTCTACTCCTCTCCTCATTGCTTTGGTCTGCATTTTGGATGTGCCCTTGATTCTCATAGCCAAGGTGTCAAAGTCAGCTCTCCTAGAGCATATTGTCTTGAACACACTTGACGTTAGTCGGGGAGCCCGGGAGATGCCAGATGTGATTTGTATCTTGTTGTCTGGTCTCTCTTTCTAAAGCTAAAGACTGGGATGGTGTGATTGTCAATTTTCTGTAACTACACATGTTTTTTTCATGCAGCACTGTACAGAAATTTGACTGCTGTGTTGGCAGAGGGAAATCTGGGAAGTCGTTTGACTGTCACGACCGGGGCTAGAACCCAGAATGTGTTGCTGGTAGCCCAGTGCTCTAGCCACTACACCACAGAGCAGTGTAGACCCAAATTGCAGAGAACCACACAAGGCAGGATTGGAGAAAAACAAACAGTCTTTACTTAGTGTCCTTCTTGAATAAACATAAGAATTAACATCAGAAGCAGGGCTGAAGAAGGTACAGATCCACAAGGCAAAAGGTCAAAAAAACATAAAGTAAAGCTTCCAAATAAGCAGGTCAAAGTCCTGAGTAAAAAGTCTCTCTAAGAAATCCAAACATAGGCCAAAGGATCTGTCTGAACAAAAGAACTTCAAGACTGAGCAAGGATACAAATAAATGCAGGTCTTATATATGCCCACACACACACTAACAAGCCAGGCACAGGTGATATCATTGAGCTAATAATGAACAGGAAATCAGGAGGAAGTTGTGGAAGGACTTGTGCTCTCTGTTTCCCTCTGCTGGACAGACCGTGGTGTGACAGGGCCCCCCCCTTTATGGCCGGCTCCAGACGGCCCTGGACGGTCAGGATGCAGGTGATGGAATGTTTTGATCAAGTCTGGGTCCAAGATGTGTCGTGCTGGCACCCAGGTACGCTCCTCAGGCCCATATCCCTCCCAGTCGACCAGGTAGTGAAAACCACGGCCACGGCGTCTTGAGTCTAACAGCCTCCTCACTGTATACGTGGGGCCACCTTCTATAATACGAGGGGGGGGAGGGACAGGACCTGGGGGAGACAAAGGAGAGGTTACTACAGGTTTCAGTTGAGAAACATGAAAAGTAGGTCTTACTCTCATCGATCTTGGTAGAGCAAGCTGGTATGTAACAGGATTGACCCTTCTGGTGATTTTGAATGGGCCAACAAATCTTGGGGCAAGTTTTTTGGACTCAATTCTTAAAGGCAAATCCTTAGCTGAGAGCCAGACCCTTTGTCCAATTCTGAAGTATGGGGCCACCCTTCTTCTCCTGTCAGCATACTTCTTGTAATGAGTTGAAGCACTCTTCAAGGCCAAGTGAGCCCTTTTCCATGTCTTTCTGCACCGTTCAACAAACTTCTTAGCATTAGGGACTCCAACCTCTATTTCTTGACTGAAGAACAATGGTGGCTCAAATCCAAATTGACACTTGAATGGGGATAATCCAGTGGAGGAGCTGCGTAAGGTGTTGTGTGTCAGCTCTGCCCATACCAGGAACCGACTCCAAGAGGATGGCTGATGGGATGTGAAGCAGCGAAGATATTTCTCCAACTCCTGATTCACCCGTTCTGTTTGGCCATTTGACTGAGGGTGGAAACCTGAAGAGAGACTGACAGAAGAGCCAAATAGAGACCAGAATGCCTTCCAATAACGAGACATGAACTGGGGACCCCGATCCGTAACAATGTCCACAGGAATTCCATGGATCCTTACAACATTTTGAAGAACAATGTCAGCAGTTTCTTTAGCAGAAAGAAGTTTAGGTAATGGAATAAAATGTGCAGCTTTAGAGAAGCGGTCCACCACCACCAGCACAACAGTGTTACCTTCAGATACTGGCAAACCCGTGATAAAATCCATGGATACATGAGACCAGGGACGTTGAGGGATTGGCAATGGGTGTAGAAGACCGGCAGGGCGCTGATTAGAAGACTTCTGTTGAGCACAGACTGGGCAGGCTTGTACAAAAGATCGGACCTCTCTTGACAACTCTGGCCACCAAAACCGTCTTTGAATAAAATCCAATGTCCTCTCTACTCCTGGATGTCCAGCAAGGGAGGAGGCATGACCCCACTGAAGGACCTCAGATCTTGCTTCCTTGGGAACAAACAAGCATCCTGCTGGAACCTCATCAGGAATGTGCGCGCCATGTAGCGCCTCACGCACAGTATCTTCGATGGACCGGCAAATAGGTGCCAGAATGCAGTCTCTGGGAATGATGAATTCTGGGAAACGGTCCTTCTCGGAGCAATCATACTGCCGTGATAAGGCATCAGCCTTTACATTCTTAGATCCAGGTCTGTAAGAGATCACAAAATTGAAACGGGTAAAAAAGAGGGCCCACCTAGCCTGACGAGGGTTAAGGCGCTTAGCCTGCTGTAGATAGGACAGGTTCTTGTGGTCTGTCCACACAATGAAAGGATGCTTGGACCCCTCTAGCCAGTGGCGCCACTCTTCTAGTGCTAGTTTCACAGCTAGGAGTTCTCGGTTACCCACATCGTAATTCCTTTCTGCTGAAGACAGGCTTCTGGAAAAGAAGGAACATGGATGAACTTTGTTATCTGTAACGGATCTCTGAGAGAGCACTGCTCCTACTCCCACTTCAGACGCATCCACTTCAACAATAAAAGGTAATTCAGGGTCTGGGTGTACCAAGATTGGGGCAGAAGAAAACAGTTTCTTTAACCTGTCAAAAGACTTCAGAGCTTCAGCAGTCCAGTGAATACGAGTGGGTGAACGCTTCGTAAGAGCGGAAATGGGTGCTGCAATTGTGCTGAAGTTACGAATAAACTTCCTGTAGAAATTGGCAAAGCCAAGAAATCTCTGTACCTGCTTCAGTGTTTTGGGCTGGGGCCAGTTTGTGATGGCAGATACCTTCTTTAGTTCCATCTGGATGCCTTCTTGAGAGACAATATAGCCTAGGAATGAGACTTGAGGCACATGAAACTCACACTTTTCAAGTTTTACAAAAAGATGATTCTCAAGTAGCTTCTTCAGAACCTGTTGGACATGGTGAATATGTTCCTGTAGAGAGTTTGAGAAGATTAATATGTCATCTAGATAGACAAACATAAAACGATTCAACATCTCCCTCAGGACATCATTAATGAAGGCTTGAAACACAGCTGGGGCATTAGCTAATCCAAAGGGCATGACTTGGTATTCCCAGTGGCCAGCTGGAGTACTGAAGGCTGTTTTCCATTCGTCACCCTCCCTAATACGTACCAAGTTGTATGCACTCCGCAGATCTAATTTTGAAAAAATCTTAGCTTTCTGAAGCAGTTCAAAAGCAGATGACATGAGTGGGAGAGGGTAACGATTCTTAATAGTTATTCTATTGAGCCCACGGTAGTCTATGCAAGGCCTAAGGCTACCATCTTTCTTAGGGACAAAAAAGAAACCAGCACTAGCTGGTGATGTTGATGGGCGAATGAAACCAGTCCTTAAAGCGTCCTGAATATATTCATTCATGGCCTTAGTTTCTGGGGCAGAGAGGGAATATAGATGACCTCTAGGAGGGAGTGTGCCAGGAAGGAGGTCAATAGCACAATCATATGGTCTGTGAGGTGGTAGTTTGGTAGCGCATTGTTTGCTAAACACTTCTTTCAACTCATAGTATTCAAGGGGCATAAGTGTCAGATCTGGTACATTATTCAATGAACGAACACTCACCTCTTCAAGAGCTGCCAGAATTTCTTTATTCCCAGTCACAAAGGAAGCAGGAGAGGTGCAGGAGTCCTTACATGCTGAACCCCAGTCAAGAAGAGTTCCCGAGGTCCAGGAAAATTGAGGGTTGTGAAGCCGCAACCAGGGGTAACCAAGGATAAGGGGTTCTCTGGAAGACTCAATAAGATAAAAGGAGATTGTTTCATGATGGTTAGCTTCAATGGTTAAACACAGAGGAACTGTTCTAAATCTGATCATTCCAGACCCAATAGGTCTGCCATCCAGGGCTTCAACTTTCCAGGATGCAGGGCAAGTCTCATAGGGGATACACATCCTCTTTGCCAGTTCAATGTCCAAAAAATTGTCAGCCGCACCTGAATCTACAAATGCCTTCAATGATATTATCTTCTCTTTTGCATCCCCCCAAGTAAGGGTAGCTGACAACAATAAACTGGAGTGAGGAGTGTTAAACTGGGCAGTTCCACTCGCTAAGGTCCCCACACACCCTAGCGAGCCTTGGCTTTTAACGCTAATTCAGGGCAGGAAGAGCGCATATGGCCAGAACCTCCACAGTAGAAACAACGACCCTCTCTCATGCGTCTCTCTCTCTCTTTAGGTGATAGGCGAGTCCTGCCCAGCTGCATTGGTTCTTCCTCTGTCTGTTGGTTGAGATGAACAATTTCTGGAACATTTGTAGGTGATAACATGGGCATGACTTGGGAAGAGCAACGTTCTCTTCTCCTCTCACGAATACGGTTATCAATGCGGATGGCCAAGGTTATGAGTTCCTCCAGACTTGAACCCCAGTCTCTACTGGCTAATTCATCCTTTACATCTTCAGAAAGGCCACGGTAGAAAGTTGAGAGAAGAGCCTCTGAATCCCATTTACTCTCGGAAGCCAGAGTACGGAACTCAATGGCATAATCGGCCACAGATTGATGCCCCTGGCGTAGGTCAAGCAACCTTCTTGCTGCCTCACGGCCACTGACTGGATGGTCGAACACCTGTTGGAGAGTCTCTGTGAATCCCTTTAGATCTGAGCAAATGGGGGACTGTTGTCTCCAAAGAGCTGAGGCCCAATCCAGGGCACGATCACACAACAGGGATATTATATATGCAATCTTAGCCTTCTCAGAAGCAAAGGAAGAGGGTTGGAGTTCAAAAATCAGAGAGACTTGAGTCAGGAAACCCTTACAGGTACCGGGCTTCCCGTCGTAGCGCTGAGGGGCTGGGATCTTGGGCTCCTGGGAAACTGGTGCAGCTATTGGTGGAGGATCTGGGGCCGGTGCTGCCACAGGTTCTCGAGGCAAGTGGGCTTGTAGTTGTTGCAGAGATTCCCCAATCTGTCAGCCTCTGTAGCTGTGATTCATGTGTTCCAAGCAATACTCCCTGTTTGCTAAGGGCTCCATGAATCTGTTCAGCCTCTGCTGGGTCCATCATTTTGCTGGCTCAGTCTTGCTGTCACGACCGGGGCTAGAACCCAGAATGTGTTGCTGGTAGCCCAGTGCTCTAGCCACTACACCACAGAGCAGTGTAGACCCAAATTGCAGAGAACCACACAAGGCAGGATTGGAGAAAAACAAACAGTCTTTACTTAATGTCCTTCTTGAATAAACATAAGAATTAACATCAGAAGCAGGGCTGAAGAAGGTACAGATCCACAAGGCAAAAGGTCAAAAAAACATAAAGTAAAGCTTCCAAATAAGCAGGTCAAAGTCCTGAGTAAAAAGTCTCTCTAAGAAATCCAAACATAGGCCAAAGGATCTGTCTGAACAAAAGAACTTCAAGACTGAGCAAGGATACAAATAAATGCAGGTCTTATATATGCCCACTCACACACTAACAAGCCAGGCACAGGTGATATCATTGAGCTAATAATGAACAGGAAATCAGGAGGAAGTTGTGGAAGGACTTGTGCTCTCTGTTTCCCTCTGCTGGACAGACCGTGGTGTGACATTGACGGCTGGTTTGCAGATGATGGTTCTGCAGAGTCAAGCAGAGGAAGCTGTAAAATAGAAGAAAATAACATAAATTAGTAACATTCCATGTTTCCTTTCTCTTTTTTGTCATTTACAGAAGAACATGATATGGGCGATCATGGAGAGGAACTGAGAACTCTGCAGGACACATTAGCCAATCAGAAGCAGGACATCATAAATCTGAAGCTTCAGCTCGAGGCAAAGGATGTCGAACTCCATGATTTGCAAAAGGAACTTCAGAATGCACACACCTCAGATGCTTTAAACCCTGAAATTTTAAACCAAAGTCATGTGCCTGATTATTTCCATTACTGCACAGGGTTTTCTTATGAGCAATTTAACAGCTTGTGTCAATTTTTTAACATTCCAACTGATCCAAGTGCACCACAAACACACATTCCTCTCTCATACAAACGAGTCAATAATGACATCAAACAACTTTCACTGCGTACTCAGTTGTTACTGACCTTAATGAAATTAAGACAAAATTTGGACCACAAAGACCTAGCCTTCAGATTTAACATCCGTTTACAGAGTGTCAGCACACTGATCAACTCCTGGGTGGACTATATGTATGATAGTCTTGGCAAATTGTCTATTTGGCCACACAGGGATGTTATTTCTGAGAACATGCCAGCTAAATTTAAGGAAGAATTTCCGAATACTTTTGCCATCTTAGACTGCACTGAACTTAAGATTCAGAGACCAAGCTCACTGGTGTTGCAGAGTCAGACTTACTCCACCTACAAATCTACTAACACCCTCAAGTCTCTAGTGGCCTGTGATCCACAAGGTTCAGTCATTTATGTGTCTGCCCTCTTCACCGGAGCAATTTCTGACAAAGAGATTTTCAATGAATGCAACATCCTTGACATTGTGAAGGGGTACATTCAGTGTGGCTATCTCAATGTAGGAGATGGCTTGATGGTTGATAAAGGCTTTCTAATAGAGAAGGAAGTTGAGGAGATTGGTTTGCAACTTAACATTACACCTTTTGTAAGAGCAAACAGACAGATGCCACATGCAGATGTTGAAATGACCAAAAGAATAGCCAAGCACAGGGTTCATGTTGAAAGAGCTATTGCAAAGATAAAGAAGTTTAAAATTGTGTCAGGCCAAATCCCGATTTCCCGGCTTGTGAACATAAATCAAATTTGGTATGTAGTCAGCATGCTGTCTAACTTCCAGCCACATATCATCAAAGACTGAGGTTGTCTGTGTGTAGAAGAGCTAAGTGGTCAAGGAAGATCACGCTGATGTGGTACACTGTCCTGCAATGTCCTGCACTGCCCTGTACTTACAAGTTAAGTGAATTTCATATAAAGTACACAATAAAAACTTACTACTTTAATACTGTCTTATCTCATTCATTTACCTGATGGCTTAAACCACTTCCTAGTGGGTACCTCTCTCCTCCTACAGTTACCTCAACAGGGGGTCTGTTCACCAAGTAGGTGATGGGTGCTCTTGTCTGCCTTTTTAATAAAGCCATTTTCTCTTCTGTAACTGAGAAGGTCCTGAAAAAAATACCCTATCAATACAAACCTAGGGTTTTTATATGAAAACAATTTACTGTACTTGGAAACCTGCCTCTCTAATGTTTTGGTTTGTATATTATAGTATTGTTTCATTTTCATTAGGCTATTGATTTAATTGACATTGTTTATTATTTATATTCTCCTTAATGTAGTCTTACCAACTTTTTAAAACTGTTTACTGCTAATTTTAACTATCCACTTTGGATAAAAGCGTCTGCCAAATCCCATAACTATAACCATAAACATTATTTTCAACTTACCTGCTTCCTGCATACCAACAGTCGATTGGTCGCCGCATACGGTTTTCATTGGCTTTAGCGACAACTACCGATGAAATTGGCACTGCCCTTATTTTGTTACCCCTTGGCTTGTGCCACTGCTGTGGTAGACTTGTGCAGGAGGACTTTGTTTGTGCTGTTGATGTATGGCTCAGCTCAGCATCTCTGGCTTTTGCCAGGTCCAAGGCGTATATTAGACCCACGACGTGTGAGCAGTAGCCTGGCGCGCTTAAAAATATAAGCGGGAGAAAGTGGTCAGGCTAATTTCTTGTGTTTATTCCACAAGACTTATTGATAAGCTGTTTGATTTAAAATTATTAGATTATTTATTTTTTTATTTTTTTACAAATTTCACTTACCCTGCTGTGCATGAACAAAGCTGTTCCTCAATTTGTGTGTTTCCTATTCCAATGATCAGCGTATGAGGCGGCTGCTGCTTGCGCTGGGACCTATAAGCTTTAGCTTCAATTTTGATAAAATTATTTTCTAATCGTTTGCTTACTATGTCGTGGATATATCCCTCGAATGCATACTGTAGTCCCTTTTGTCTTACTCGCTCAGATATTTCACCTGTTTGCCAAAAATTATTAATTATGTCCTTGGGAATGTCTGACACCGGTACATACATACTGAATTAGACTGGCCAGGCGTGAAAGCTTGACAGGCGTAGCAACAGTAACTAAGGAGGGCGGGGCTTAGCGAAGGGTCTATTACATGTAATTTTGTATACTCACTTTTCTAATTTAAAGAAAGAGTAAAATATGTTCATCAGTTATCATCAGCATTAGTTAGTTGTCTTATGTGTTTCCATTTCAAAAAACTATTTGCTTCTAAGCACAATATAGTGTAAGAACAATCATCTCTATTATTTAATAATCTCCATCTCTTTATTTTACATTATTTATATCAGTGCCAGCTGTTACAGTTACACAAAACAAGGAACTCTGGAGCACACAGAAAAAACAGGCAAACCAATACTAACCATAGACAATAACAGACAAATAACAACTGAAACAGAGACCTAAAAAACACAGACTAAATGGGGAACTAAACAAGGAACAGGTGTTAACATAATAAGTTACTATAAAACACATCAGGACAATTTCAGAAACCAATACAACCAAGGAAACAGGAAATAAACACAGCAAACTAGAAAACTGAAACCACGTAATGAAATGAATATCAAAATAAGAGTCTCTGAATGAAGGTTAAAATAAAATAATAATAAAAAAAAGTTGCTAAAATATAACTTAATATTTGTACGATGTTCACATGTAGGAAAAGTAGGCTATCAGATTTTATATGTCATGCTTTTTTCATGTTTTAAAGGTGCCCTAGAACACTATTTCACAAGATGTAATATAAGTCTAAGGTGTCCCCAGAATGTGTCTATGAAGTTTCAGCTCAAAATACTCCATAATTTTTTGTATTATTCATTGTATTATTGCCTATTTAGGGGCATAATTATCCTTTAATTTAATTTTAATTTCCTTTGATATCCTTTAATTTCTCGTGCTCCCTGCCTCCAAGCTGGCAGGAGTCACAACTCCATATTACATTATATAAACAATAGAATAAGTTCTGGATCTGGAAGTGTTTTTGATGCTGCATATCAGATCACGTAAGTACGGTAATGTAAGATGTTAATATTGGCTTGTCTAATGCCTTGAACATGGGCTGGCATATGCAAAGTTGGGGGCGTACATATTAATGATCCCGACTGTTGCATCACAGTCGGTGTTATGTTGAGATTCGCCTGTTTTTCCGTGGTGTTTTTCACACATTAGATTTACATACGAAGGAGGAAACAATAGTGTTTGAGACTCACAGAATGCCATTTCCATGTACAGAACACTAATTATTTAACTATGCCATGGTAAATTAAATGTTCTATTCTAGGGCACCTTTAACTTTTAGAAATAGAACATTTAAAGATTTGTAGACATTAGGATTGTGTGATAGTCATGTCATGAAGGATAAATTATTTAATTTGTATAACTCTTATTAAGGTTACTGAGTTTAACAGCTAAGTTATCAAACTTTAAAAATGAGTTATCAAACATCATTAATTAGGTACCAGGATCCTCCCTGTCAAAAAAAAAAAAGAAGAAGAAGAAGAAGATTGACTAGTTACATGCATGTACAGGGATGGTGTAAATATAATAGCTTTCTGAATTCTTCTTATCTCCACTGACCTGCTAATTTTTTCTTGTAGTAAATGAGTCCAGCAGCTGCTATGATGATTCCCAGCACCAGGCTAGAGGCACCGATGGTGATTTTATTCTTCTCAGATTCAGGAATAGAGGGATCTGTAGATATAACTAGTGCGTCAAATTAAGCTGAGCACAAACGTTGTTCTAATATGACACTAGGTGTGTATCTCCTCTTACCCCAGTCATAGATCATGGGTTGAGTTGAACTGGCATGCTCAACCATACAGGAGATCTTTTCACCAGATTTGGGGGTGTACTCCAGCTCAGAGTGAATCTGGTAGTACCAGTCTCCATCAGCCATCTCCATTGTTGAAGTCAC
This sequence comes from Megalobrama amblycephala, assembly GCF_018812025.1. Taxonomy (NCBI): domain Eukaryota; kingdom Metazoa; phylum Chordata; class Actinopteri; order Cypriniformes; family Xenocyprididae; genus Megalobrama; species Megalobrama amblycephala. The sequence goes on from NC_063055.1 coordinate 30,661,156, forward strand.
TTCAGAGGTCATCAGTTTACCATCTCTCAGCCAGGACACTTTGATTTGCCGAGGATAAAATTCATATGCGCTGCACATTAACACGGATGGATGTCTGCCACCAGCCTGCTTCACTATACTGAGAATGACCTTCGGTTTAACTGAATCAAGAAGAGCAACATCCTAAATACAGTTTCCAATGCATCAATGCATGTTTCATATGTATGTGAATGTATATGACAATTGGGGGTGGGGTGATTTTACAAAACCCTAGAACGACATTACAACCTTTTCCCATAAATAATTATTAGTTATTAGCATATGCTCATGTAAAAGTAACAAATATTAAATTCCACAAATGATAATAAAGATCAGAAAAGAGTCTTAAGCCACTTACCTGATTTAACATGAGCAGCTGACTCCCTGGATGCAATACTAAATTTGCAAAAAACAACTCTCTCTTTCACTTGTTGCAGATAGGTGCTATTGTTCCAGTCATCCGCAGTTCTCATTCCATGCTCAGTGAACCCCACAAACCTTCCTATAGTGCTGTTGAACTGTATATATAGATATTTATTGAAATAAGTGCTGTCAGTATACACCATGTCACTGAGATCAGGGGAACTGTAGATGCATCTGGCCCAACGGGTTGTGTAATATTCATTAGCTGAAAAAGAATGTAGAGGCAGAACTATCACAGTTTTGAGAGATAAATATGTCAACAAGAAAGAAAAACAAGAACTTGGATGCATCAGCCAAATGCATGCTTTTTTTTCCCTTTTAAAGTAATAAATACTATAGATAACCCTCAAAGGACCATCAGAGCAAGTTACACATCTTAAGAAAATGTTGCAGGTAATAATTAATTAATATTTAAATAATTTAAATTCTACTACTGTTAATAAAGCAAGTTTTCTTTTATTTAATTATATTACTTCAGTATGTCTCATTTTGCTTACCACTTTCTGCTCCAATGAATACAGGCAGTGTAAATATGAGATATATGAGGCAAATCAATTGTTTTAGCAGTGACATTTTCTCTCAATCTGAATTCCAGCTGAATGTTGCCAGTGCTTTGTTCATGTTCATGAAGTAGAAATCTAAGATGACTGTACAAACCAGTTACGACAGTGTCAAGTGTTGCTAGGCAGTATCCTGCTTTTATTTTTCAACACACACTGCCCTTTACTAATTTAAATAAATTTTGTGTGGATTTTTTTTTTTCTTACAGTAACTCATATATTTCTACTGAACAACCATCAGTAACTTTAATTACATGAATGAAGTTAGTTGTCACACCTGGTTGTAAATACATGCATGAAGAAGATGATGATGGGTCAAACAGTCTTTAATAAATCCACAGGCAAGTAAATCCACACACTGACAAACAACAAGGCACAACCATACACTGACGATACCAGACCAAAGTGAACTGAAAACATGACTTATATACACAGTACGGTGTTCAATTTAGGACATTCTCAGAACTCAGTCATACAACGAAAGTTTTTTTTTTTTTTTTTTTTTGTATTTCTTAAATAGCCTAACTTTCTATTGGCTTTTATCCATCATCCGTCAGTTGTCTTTGTCTTTCTAACCCTTTTTATATTTATATTTTATATCTAACTGTATTTTATATTTTATATTTGGTAACACTTTACTTGAAGGGGTGTGCATAAGACTGACATGACCACATGTTTATGAGTGTCATTATGTCACAGCCACCAGCTCAGTCACCTTCCCTGCACTCTATTTCCCAGCATCCCTCCTGTTCCTCACCTGCACTCACTCATCAATCACCAGTACCTGAAAAACAACACCCTCGTTTACACTCATCTGCACTCCCTATTTAAGCAGTCACCTTCCTCACTGCAGTTGTCTGGTTTCGTCTATACGTCGATGTGTATCACTACGTCCCGACGAACCACAAGGACAACCTTACTTGAACCGTCCTTCTTCTGTCATCCGTCCTCCATCATCTGTCTGCCATCTGTCCATTCTCCATTCCTGCAAGAGAGACATTGACTATGTTTACATGGACTGCAGTAATCTAATTACTGACCTATACTTACATGTCTGTTTCCTCCGTTTTGTGATGTAGAGCAGGTTGCTATTGGCACATATGCCTCTGTAATTGGCTCAAATTTGTCTCCTTGTTTAAGGAATCGTGTAATCAGGCCTTGATTCCAGGTGTCGGGGAAATATCCTAACACAAAAAAATGTTGAACAATAAAGATTATTGTGGTCTTGAATTTGTCATTGGTGTATTTTATCATTTCATTTAATATTCCATCAGTGCCACATGCCTTGTTGGGTTTTTCTGTTAACTCATTTATTGTAATTGAGAAGTCCAGGGGGTTCTGATTGTCTTTAATTATTTCTTTCAGGATTTCTAATTCGGTTTTTATTTCATTTTGAGCAGGATTTGTTTCGGTTGTTTTGTACACATTTTCAAAGTGTGGCCTCCATATGTTCCTGTTTTGAATGGCCAATTCTTCCTGTTGTGGTCTATAGAGAGTGTTCCAATTGTTCCAGAAGTTGACTTCTCCATTGCTTGAAATAATTTCTCTGTATGCGCTTCCTTTTTTGCTCTTAGTGTTTGTTTGTAGACTTTAAGACCTCCATGATATTGATGGTGGAGTTCTGGATTGTCTGGGTCTCTGTGTTTTTGATTGGAAATATTTTGTACTTTTGCTCTAATACTTTTACACTCACTGTCAAACTAGTTTTCATTGGTGTTTTTTGGTTTCCTCTTTGATGATTTTTTTTTCCAAATTGCACATGGATGCTAATTGGTGAAATTTGTTGATGTTACATAGTGCCAGATTTATGCCTATTTTATTTTGTGGATATGTGTTAAATAATACATTTTTCCAATAATAATTTGATAGTTTGACTTTCTATTGCACTTTCATAATTTTTTATGCTGTTTTTTGTCCACTTGTATGATTGTTCCAGATATAATGTAATTTTACAGTGGTCTGACAGGTGTTTGAGGACTGATTGTGAATGCTCTGAGGTGCACTGGGTCAACATCTGTAATGAAACAATCTACAGTACTGTTGCCCAGAAACAAATTAAAGGTATAACGGCCTGTTGCGGAGGGACTGCATCGAGAGGCGTGCAGATCCATATGCAAGCTTTATTTCCAAAACATCAAAACCAGGCAAGGGTCTGACAATGGCAACCAGGGGTCGTATTCACAAAACATTTTATCTTACCACTAAGAGCTCTCCTAAATAGCAGTAAAAGTTATTAGCTAAAAGTTTTCTCTTAAAACTTATTCACAAAGCTGCTGAGACAAACTTTTATTAAGGAATAGAGAGAAGTCTTAAGCTAAGAGTAAGGGCGGGGTTGACCTCGTTGCTATGGATGATGTCAACACACTTACTAAATATGCCCACAGTGATTGGCTGATGGGGAGGAGTCTCTGTCAGCGATTTAATCATAGGAATATTGTAGAATGAGATATCATGTTTCCATATTCAAATAAAGGTTTTAAAATACAAATGTTGCCATATTCAAAGAAAGTTTTTTTTTAATAAAAATGTTGCTATATTGAAATAAAGATTTTAAATGTAGGCCAATTGTCACAAATTAAACTAGTACATGTTCAGTTAATTATCCTCCTCTTACATGTCTGTGTCTCGTGAGACTGCAGAATTGAAGTGACAAATGATGCTTTATAAACAAAGTTTTGGAGGAGCGCGTTCAAACGGTCTATAATCAGCCCAAGTGGAGGTATATATACACAAACGAGAGCTGACTCGCCTTACCTCGACAGTTTTCTGCATCTCTCCGCCAACACGCTCCTCACTCTCAGCTGGGATATGGGGTGAACTCTGGGTTTGGATTAAATAAATTTGAGTTTGGGCAATATAAATTTCAAACAAATTCCAAGATCGGAGACTTCCCCTTGGACAGCATGCCAAATACGCTTATATATATAGAGAGAGAGAGAGAGCAATATCACACAAGTATGGCTGTATATCAGTACGGCTGTGATTCGTCCGTAGGCACGAGGCCACAGCCGTGCTGATATACAGCCATATTGCATGGCTATGAGTGTGATATTGCATTTATACAACAGTTCGACGGCACAAGTGTGTAAACAAATAAAAACAACGGAGTGCCTTTAAAACCCTCTTTTGTGCAGCACTACTTCCTTCCGCCACGGATTCAAATCTCAAGTTGACAGTTTGACCAAGCCCTTGTTACTAATTCTAAAATGTCACTTTAGAACTAGTAACAAAGGAACATTGAGTCCCTTCATTGAAACTCATTGAATTTTGTACAGTATTAGAGAGAGAGAGAGAGAGAGAGAGACAGATCGCCTGAGAGAGTAGGCTATTACCTGTGTCTAATATATATATATATTCTTTAAGTCAATGTCCATAATATTTTATCCATTATAAAAGTTTGTTTGAATGTCTGCTGAGGAAAGCGATCTTGTATTTGTCCTTTTTACAGCTACGGGAATTTTCCATAACATCCATAAGATAACACCACAGCGCTAAAACAACTTCCTTGGCAAAAGTTCCTTTCAGTTTAAAAGTCTTTTGTGACTCACTGACTCATTCACCTGTAAAGTGTTGCCGCCATCTAATGGCATAATGTAACTTTCACTCAATCCATATTACACACTAATGAACAAGTGTGCCGTGGATAATTAAGCCGTGCACACACTTAATGATTGTAAGACCGATTATGAATGTAAATTGATACTTATTACGTTGCGTTCAGTCTGTGATTACAGTCTGTGTTCAAATTCCATGTGTAAGTATTTAAATATGCTTCAGTCGCAAACAATCACTGTATGTTGAGCTCAGTCTTAGAATGTTTTAGCTAATCGTTAAATGTGTGCCCGGCTTTACCAAATGCCAAAAAATAAATAAAGTGAAATAAATTCTACAACTTGTATCTCTATATTTCCAAATGTTTGTTTTATAAAAAAAAAAAAAACAAACAAACAAAAAACAATGATATAAGTCCCCCATTTACGCTTGTATGTGGGTTTTACAAATATTTAACAAATGAAAAGGATTTTAATCCGCCCCACCTCGTGAATGAAATGCCACACGCAGTTTGGTCATCTCATCTATGCAATGCAAAGGTAAATAAAGATCTGATGTTTGAAAAAAAAAAAATGTAAAGCATTTTCTTTATTC